>NW_026870877.1:3615042-4820056 GCF_033118175.1 Dama dama | reverse complement strand
AGCGGCTGAAAAGGTGTGAAAGATATGAAGAGCCTCAAAATGTGTGAAATACATGAGGACCATGAAACGGTCTGAAAAAAAGGAGGAGCATGAAGCGGTGTTGAAAAACATGAAGAGCCTGAAAATGTGTGAAATATATGAAGAGATTCAAAAAGTGTGAAAAATATGAAGAGCTTCAAAAGGTGTGAAATACATGAGGAGCATGAAACGGTCTGAAAAATAGGAGGAGCATGAAGTGGTGTTGAAAAACATGAAGAGCCTGAAAATGTGTGAAAAATATGAAGAGCTTCAAAAGGTGTGAAAAATATGAGGAGCATGAAACGGTCTGAAAAATAGGAGTAGCATGAAGCCGTGTTGAAAAACATGAAGAGCCTGAAAGGGTGTAACAAATATGAAGAGCTTCAGAAGGTGTCAAAAATGAGATGAGCATGAAACGGTTTGAAAAATAGGAGGAGCATGAAGTGGTGTTGAAAAACATGAAGAGCCTGAAAAAGTGTGATATATATGAAGAGCTTCAAAAGGTGTGAAGTACATGAGGAGAATGAAACCGTCCGAAAAATAGGAGGAGCATGAAGTGGTGTTCCAATATATGAAGAGCCTGAAAAGGTGTGAAATATATGAAGAGATTCAAAAGGTGTCAAAAATATGAGGAGCATGAAACGGTCTGAAAAAAAGGAGGAGCAGGAAACCGTGTTCAAGAACATGAAGAGCCTGAAAAGGTGTGAAAAATTTGAGGTGCTTCAAAAGGTGTGAAAATTAGGAGGAGCATGAAACGGTCTGAAAAATAGGAGGATCAAGAAGCGGTGTTGAAAAACATGAAGATCTGAAAACTTTTGAAAAATATAAAGAGCTTCAAAAGGTGTGAAAAATATGAAGAGCTTCAAAAGGTGTCAAAAATGAGATGAGCATGAAACGGTCTGAAAAATATGTGGAGCATAAAGTGGTGTTGAAAAACATGAAGCCTCAAAAGGTGTGAAATACTTGAGGAGCATGAATCGGTCTGAAAAATTAGAGGAGCATGAGGCGGTGTTGAAAAACATGAAGAGCCTGAAAATGTGAGAAAAATATGAAGAGCTACAAAAGGTGTGAAGTACAGGAGGAGCATTAATCGGTCTGAAAAATAGGAGTAGCATGAAGCGGTGTTGAAAAACATGAAGAGCCTGAAAAGGTGTGAAAAATATGAAGAGCTTCAAATGGTGTGAAAAATACGAGGAGCATGAAGAGGTGTTCAAAAACATGAAAAGCCTGAAATGTTGTAAAACATATGAAAAGCTTCAAAAGGTGTCAAAAATATGAGGAGCATGAAACGGTCTGAAAAACCGGAGGATCATGAAGCGGTGTTCAAAAACATGAAGAGCATGAAAAGGTGTGAAAAATTTGAAGAGCTTCAAAAATGTGAAAAATATGAAGAGCTTCAAAAGGTGTGAAATATATGAAGAGCTTCAAAAGGTGTCAAAAATTAGATGAGCAAGAAACGGTCTGAAAAATAGGAGGAGCATGAAGTGGTGTTGAAAAACATGAAGAGCCTGAAAATGTGTGAAATATATGAAGAGCTTCAAAAGGTGTGAAAATATGAAGAGCTTCAAAAGGTGTCAAAAATATGAAGAGCATTAAACGGTCGCAAAAATAGGAGGAACTTGAAGTGGTGTTCGAACACATGAAGAGTCTGAAAAGGTGTGAAATATAAGAAGAGTTTCAAAAGGTGTCAAAATTATGAGGTGCATGAAACGGTCTGAAAAATAGGAGGATCATGAAACAGTGTTGAAAAACATGAAGAGCCTGAAAAGGTGTGAAAAATATGAAGAGCTTCAAAATGTGTCAAAAATATGAGGAGAATGAAACTGTCTGAAAAATAGGAGAAGCATGATGCGGTGTTGAAAAATATGAAGAGCCTGAAAACGTGTGAAAAATATGAAGATCTTCAAAAGGAATGAAAAATATGAGGAGCTTCAAAAGGTGTCAAAAATGAGATGACCATGAAACGGTCTGAGAAATAGAAGGAGCATGAAGTTCTTTTCAAAAAAATGAAGAATCTGAAAAGGTGTGAAGTATATGAAGATTTCAAAAGGTGTCAAAAATATGAGGAGCATGAAACGGTCTGAAAAATAGGAGGAGCATGAAGTCATGATGAAAAACATGAAGAGCGTGAAAATGTGTGAAAAATACGAAGAGCTTCAAAAGGTGTCACAAATATGAGGAGCATGAAACGGTCTGAAATATATGAGGAGCATGAAGCGGTGTTCAAAAACATGAAGAGCCTGAAAACGTGTGAAAAATCTGAAGAGCTTCAAAAATGTGAAAAATATGAAGAGCTTCAAAAGGTGTGAAATATATGAAGAGCTTCAAAAGGTGTCAAAAATTAGATGAGCATGAAACTGTCTGAAAAATAGGAGGAGCATGAAGTGTTGTTGAAAATCATGACGAGCCTGAAAAGGTGTGTAAAATATGAAGAGCTTCAAAATGTGTGAAATAAATGAGGAGCATGAAACGGTCTGAAAAATACGAGGAGCATGAAGCGGTGTTCAAAAATATGAAGAGCCTGAAAATTTGTGAAAACTATGAAGAGCTTCAGAAGGTGTCATAAATTAGATGAGCATGAAACGGTCTGAAAAATAGGAGGAGCATGAAGCCGTGTTGAAAAACATTAACAGCCTGAAAATGTGTGAAATATATGAAGAGCTTCAAAAGATTTCAGAAATGAGAGGAGCATGAAACGGTCTGAAAAATAGGAGGAGCATGAAGCGGTGCTGAAAAACATGAGGAGCCTGAAAAGGTGTGAAAAATATGAAGAGCTTCAAAAGTTGTGAAAAATATGAAGAGCTTCAAATGCTGTCAAAAATGAGATGAGCATGAAACGGTCTGAGAAATAGGAGAAGCATGAAGTGGTGTTGAAAAATATGAAGAGCCTGAAAAAGTGTGAAATATATGAAGAGCTTCAAAAGGCGTGAAAAATATGAAGAGCTTTAAAAGAGGTCAAAAATATGAGGAGCATGAAACGGTCTGAAAAATAGGAGGAGCATTGTAGCATTGTTCAAAAACTTGAAGAGCCTGAAAAGGTGTGAAAAATATGAAGAGCTTCAAAAGGTGTCAAAAATATGAGGAGCATGAAATGGTCTGAAAAATAGTAGGAGCATGAAACGGTGTTCAAAAACAGGAGGAGCCTGAAAAGGTGTGAAAAATATGAAGAGCTTCAAAAGGTGTCAAAAATATGAGGAGCATGAAACGGTCTGAAAAATAGGAGGAGCATGAAGTGGTGTTGAAAAACATGAAGAGCCTGAAAAGGTGTGAAAAATATGAAGAGCTTCAAATGCTGTGAAAAATATGAGGAGCACCAAATGGTCTGAAAAATTAGAGGAGCATGAAGCTGTGTTGAAAAACATGAAGAGCCTGAAAAGGTGTAGAAAATATGAAGAGCTTCAAAAGGTGTCAAAAATATGAGGAACATGAAACGGTCTGAAAAATAGGAGGAGCATGAAGTGGGGTTGAAAATCATGAAGAGCCTGAAAAGGTGTGAAAAATATGAAGAGCTTCAAAAGGAGTGAAATACATGAGGAGCATGAAACCGTCGCAAAAATAGGAGGAACTTGAAGTGGTGTTCGAAAACATGAAGAGTCTGAAAAGGTGTGAAATATAAGAGGAGCTTCAAAGGGTGTCAAAATTATGAGAAGCATGAAACGGTCTGAAAAATAGGAGGATCATGAAGCGTTGTTGAAAAACATGAACAGCCTGAAAAGGTGTGAATAATATGAAGAGATTCAAAGGTTTAAAATATATGAGGAGCATGAAACGGTCTGAAAAATAGAAGCAGCATAAAACGGTGTTCAAAAACATGAAGAGCCTGAAAAGGTGTGAAAAATACGAAGAGCTTCACAAGGTGTGAAATACATGAGGAGGAAGAAACGGTCAGAAAAATAGGAGGAGCATGAAGCGGTATTCTAAACATGAAAAGCCTGAAAAAGTGTGAAAAATATGAAGAGCTTCACTTGTTTGAAAAATAAGAAGAGCCTGAAAAGGTGTGAAAAATATGAAGAGCAACAAAAGGTGTCAAAAATATGAGGAGCATGAAATGGTCTGCAAAAAAGGAAGAGCATGAAGTGGTGTTGAAAAACTTGAAGAGCCTGAAAAGGTGTGAAAAATATGAAAAGCTTCAAAAGGTGTCACAATATGAGGAGCATGAAACGGTCTGAAAAATAGGAGGAGCATGAAGCAGTGTTCAAAAACATGAAGAGCCTGAAAAGGTTTGAAAAATATGAAGAGCTTCTAAAGGTGTCAAAAATATGAGGAGCATGAAACAGTCTGAAAAATAGCAGGAGCATGAAGCGGTGTTGAAAAACATGAAAAGTCTGAAAAGGTGTGAAAAATATGAAGAGCTTCAAAAGATGTGAAAAATATGAGGAGCATGAAACTGTCTGAAAAATAGAAACAGCATGAAACGGTGTTGAAAAACATGAAGAGCCTGAAAATGTGTGAAAAACATGAAGAGCCTGAAAAAGTGTGAAAAATATGAAGAGTTTCAAAAGGTGTGAAAAATATGAAAAGCTTCAAAAGGTGTCAAAAATGAGATCAACAAGAAACCGTCTGAAAAATAGGAGGAGCATGAAGCGGTGTTGAAAAATATGAAGAGCCTGAAAAGGTGTGAAAAATATGAAGAGCTTATAAATGTGTCAAATATATGAGGAGCATGAGTCGGTCTGAAAAATAGGAGGAGCATGAAGTGGTGTTGAAAAACATTAAGAGCCTGAAAAGGTGTGTAAAATATGAAGAGCTTCAAAAAGTGTCAAAAATATGAGGAGCATGAAACTGTCTGAAAAATAGGAGGAGCATGAAACGGTGATCAAAAACATGAAGAGCCTGAAAAGGTTTGAAAAATATGAAGAGCTTCAAAAGATGTGAAATACATGAGGAGCATGAAACGGGCTGAAAAATAGGAGAAGCATGAAGTGGTGTGGAAAAACATGAACAGCCTGAAAAGGTGTGAAAAATATGAAGAGCTTCAAAAGGTGTGAAATACATGAGGAGCATGAAACTCTTTGAAAAATAGGAGGAGCAAGAAGCTGTTTTCAAAATCATGAAGAGCCTGAAAAGTTGTCAAAAATATGAAAAGCTTCAAAAGGTGTCAAATATGAGATGAGCATGAAACGGTCTGAAAAATAGGAAGATCATGAAAAGGTGTTGAAAAATATGATGTCACTAAAAGTTGTGAAAAATAGAAAGAGCTTCAAAAGGTGTCAAAAATATGAGGAGCATCAAACGGTCTGAAAAATAAGAGGAGCATTAAGCGGTCGTCAAAAACATGAAGAGCCTGAAAAGGTGTGAAAAATAGGAAGAGCTTCAAAAGGTGTGAAATATATGAGGAGCATGAAACGGTCTGAAAATTAGGAGAAGCATGAAGTGGTGTGGAAAAACATGAAGAGCCTGAAAAGGTGTGAAAAATATGAAGAGCTTAAAAATGGGTCAAAAATATGAAGAGCATGAAACGGTCTGAAAAATAGGAGAATCATGAAGCGGTGTTCAAAAACATGAACAGCCTGAAAAGGTGTGAAAAATATGAAGAGCTTCAAAAGTTGTGAAATACATGAGGAGCATGAAACTCTCTGAAAAATAGGAGGAGCATGAAGCGGTGATCAAAAACATGAAGAGCCTAAAAAGTAGTGAAAATTATGAAAAGCTTCAAAAGGTGTCAAAAATGAGATGAGCATGAAACGGTCTGAAAAATAGGAGGATCATGAAACGATGTTCAAAAACATGAAGAGCCTGAAAAGGTGTGAAAAATATGAAGAGCTTCAAAAGGTGTGAAAAATATGAGGAGCATGAAACGGTCTGAAAAATAGAAGCAGCATGAAACTGTGTTGAAAAACATGAAGAGCATGAAAAGGTGTGAAAAATATGAAGAGCTTCAAAAGGTGTGAAATACATGAGGAGCATGAAACGTCTGAAAATAAAGTGAAGCATGAGGTGGTGTGGAAAAACATGAAGAGCCTGAACAGGTGTGAAAAATATGAAGAGTTTCAAAAGGTGTAAAAAATATGAAGAGCATGAAATGATCTGAAAAATAAGAGGATCATGAAGCGTTGTCCAAAAACATGAAGCACCTGAAAAGGTGTAAAAAATATGACGAGCTTCAAAATGTGTGAAATACATGAGGAGCATTAAACGGTCTGAAATATAGGAGGAACATGAACCGGTGTTCAAATACAAGAAGAGCCTGAAAAGTTGTGAAAAATATGAAGAGCTTCAAAAGGTGTGAAAATATGAAGAGCTTCAAAACGTTTCAAAACTGAGATGAGCATGAAACGGTCTGAAAAATAGGAGGAGCATGAAGTGGTGTTGAAAAATGAAGAGCCTGAAAAGGTGTGAAAAATATGAATACCTTCTAAATGTGTCAAAAATATGAGGAGCATGAAACGGTCTGAGAAATTGGAGGAGCATGAAATGGTGTTGAAAAACTAGAAGAGCATGAAAAGGTGTGAAAAATATGAAGAGCTTCTAAAAGTATCAAAAATATGAGGTGCATGAAACAGTCTGAAAAATAGGAGGAGCATTATGTTGTGTTGAAAAACATTAAGAGCCTGAAAAGTGTGAAAAATATGAAGAGCTTCAAAAGGTGTCAAAAATATGAGGGGCATGAAACGGTCTGAAAAATACGAGGAGCATGAAGTGGTGTTAAAAACATGAAGAGCCTGAAAAGGTGTGATAAATATGAAGAGCTTCAAAAGGTGTGAAAAATATGAGGAGCATGAAACGGTCTGAAAAACAGAAGCAGCATGAAACGGTGATGAAAAATATGAGAGCCTGAAAAGGTGTGAAAAATATGAAGAGCTTCAAAAGGTGTGAAAAACATGAAGAGCATCAAAAGGTGTGAAAAACATGAGGAGCATGAAACGGTCTTAAAAACAGAAGCAGCATGAAGCAGTGTTGAAAAACATGAAGAGCCTGAAAACGTGTGAAAAATATGAAGAGCTTCAAAAGGTGTGAAAAATATGAAGAGCTTCAAAAGATGTGAAAAATATGAGGAGCATGAAACGGTCTGAAAAATAGAAGCAGCATGAAGCGGTGTTGAAAAACATGAAGAACCTGAAAAGGTGTGAGAAATATGAAGAGCTTCAATAGGTGTCAAAAATATGAGGAGCATGAAACGGTCTTAAAAATACTAGGAGAATGAAGTTGTGTTACAAAACAAGAAGAGCCTGAAAAGGTGTGAAAAACATGAAGAGCCTGAAAAGGTGTGAAAAATATGAAGAGCTTCATAAGGTGTGAAATACATGAGGAGCATGAAACTCTCTGAAAAATAGGAGGAGCATGAAGTGGTGTTGTAAAACTTGAAGAGCCTGAAAAGGTGTGAAAAATATGAAGAGCTTCAAAAGGTGTCAAAAATATGAGGAGGATGAAACGGTCTGAAAAATAGGTGGAGCATGAAGCCGTGTTGAAAAACCTGAAGAGCCTGAAAAGGTGTGAAAAATATGAAGAGCTTCAAAAGGTGTCAAAAATATGAGGAGCATGAAACGGTCTGAAAAATAGGTGGAGCATGAAGCGGTGTTCAAAAACATGAAGAGCCTGAAAACGTGTGAAAAATATGAAGAGCTTCAAAAGGTGTCAAATACATGAGGATCTTAAACGGTCTGAAAAAAGGGGGAGCATGAAGCGGTGTTCAAAATAGGAAGAGCCTGAAAAGTTGTGAAAAATATGAAGAGCTTCAAAAGGTGTGAAAATTATGAGGAGCATGAAACGGTCTGAAAAATAGGAGGAGCATGAAGCTGTGTTCAAAATCACAAAGAGCCTGAAAAGGTGTGAAAAATATGAAGAGCTTTAAAAGGTGTCAAGAATATGAGGAGCATGAAACGGTCTGAAAAATAGGAGGAGAATGAATCGGTGTTGAAAAACATAAGGAGCATGAAAAGGTGTGAAAAATATGAAGAGCTTTAAAAGGTGTGAAAAATATGAGGTGCATGAAACGGTCTGAAAAATAGGAGGAGCATGATGCGGTGTTGAAAAATATGAAGAGCCTGAAAAGGTGTGAAAAATATGAAGATCTTCTAAAGGTGTCAAAAATATGAGGAGCATGAAACGGTCTTAAAAATTGGAGGAGCATGAACCGGTGTTGAAAATCATGAAGGGCCTGAAAAGGTGTGAAAAATATGAAGAGTTTCAAAAGGTGTGAAAATATGAAGAGCTTCAAAAGGTGTCAAAAATGAGATCAACATGAAACCGTCTGAATAATAGGAGGAGCATGCAGCGGTGTTGAAAAATATGAAGATCCTGAAAAGGTGTGAAAATATGAAGAGCTTCTAAATGTGTCAAATATATGAGGAGCATGAAACGGTCTGAAAAATAGGAGGATCATGAAACGGTGTTCAAAAACATGAAGAGCCTGAATAGGTAGGAAAAATATGAAGAGCTTCAAAAGGTGTCAAAAATATGACGAGCATGAAACGGTCTGAAAAATAGGAGGAGCATGAAGCTGTGTTCAAAAACATGAAGAGCCTGAAAAGGTGTGAAAAATATGAAGAGCTTCAAAATGTGTCATAAATGAGAAGAACATGAAACGGTCTGAAAATTAGGAGGAGCATGAAGTGGTTTTGAAAAACATGAAGAGCCTGAAAAGGTGTGAAATATATGAAGAGCTTCAAAATGGGTCAAAATTATGAAGAGCATGAAATGGTCTGAAAAATAGGAGGATCATGAAGTGGTGTTCAAAAACATGAAGACCCTGAAAAGTTGTGAAAGATATGAAGAGCTTCAAAAGGTGTGAAAAATATGAGGAGCATGAAACGGTCTGAAAAATAGGAGGAGCATGAAACGGTGATCAAAAACATGAAGAGCCTGAAAAGGTGTGAAAAATATGAAGAGCTTCAAAGGTGTGAAATACATGAGGAGCATGAAACGGTCTGAAAAATAGGAGAAGCATGAAGTTGTCTGGAAAAACATGAACATCCTGAAAAGGTGTGAAAAATATGAAGAGCTTCAAAAGGTGTCAAAAATGAGATGAGAATGAAACGGTCTGAAAAATAGGAAGATCATGAAACGGTGTTGAAAAACATGAAGAGCCTAAAAGGTGTGAAAAATATGAAGAGCTTCAAAAGGTGTCAAAAAATATGAGGAGCATAAAATGGTCTGAAAAATAGGAGGAGCATGAAGCGGTCGTCAAAAACATGAAGAGCCTAAAAAGGTGTGAAAAATATGAAGAGCTTCAAAATGTGTGAAATACAAGAGGAGAATGAAATGGTCTGAAAATTAGGCGAAGCATGAAGTGGTGTGGAAAAACATGAAGAGCCTGAAAAGGTGTGAAAAATATGAAAAGCTTCAAAATGTGTCAAAAATATGAAGAGCATGAAAGGGTCTGAAAAATAGGAGAATCATGAAGCGGTGTTCAAAAACATGAAGAGCCTGAAAAGGTGTGAAAAATATGAAGAGCTTCATAAGGTGTGAAATACATGCGGAGCATGAAACTCTCTGAAAAATACGAGGAGCATGAAGTGGTGTTCAAAAACATGAAGAGCCTGAAAAGGTGTGAAAAATATGAAGAAATTCAAAAGGTGTCAAAAATATGCGGAGCATGAAACGGTCTGCAAAAAAGGAGGAGCATGAAGCGGTGTTGAAAAACCTGAAGAGCCTGAAAAGGTGTGAAAAATATGAAGAGCTTCAAAAGGTGTCAAAAATATGAGGAGGATGAAACGGTCTGAAAAATAGGTGGAGCATGAAGCAGTGTTGAAAAACCTGAAGAGCCTGAAAAGGTGTGAAAAATATGAAGAGCTTCAAAAGGTGTCAAAAATATGAGGAGGATGAAACGGTCTGAAAAATAGGTGGAGCATGAAGAAGTGTTGAAAAACCTGAAGAGCCTGAAAAGGTGTGAAAAATATGAAGAGCTTCAAAAGGTGTCAAAAATATGACGAGCATGAAACGGTCTGAAAAATAGGAGGAGCATGAAGCGGTGTTCAAAATATGAAGAGCCTGAAAAGTTGTGAAAAATATGAAGAGCTTCAAAAGGTGTGAAAAATATGAGGAGCATGAAACGGTTTGAAAAACAGGAGGAGCATGAAGCGGTGTTCAAAATCATGAAGAGCCTGAAAAGGTGTGAAAAATATGAAGAGCTTTAAAACTTGTCAAGAATATGAGGAGCATGAAACGGTCTGAAAAATAGGAGGAGAATGAATCGGTGTTGAAAAACATAAGGAGCCTGAAAAGGTGTGAAAAATATGAAGAGCTTTAAAAGGTGTGAAAAATATGAGGTACATGAAACGGTCTGAAAAATAGGAAGAGCATGATGTGGTGTTGAAAAATATGAAGAGCCTGAAAAGATGTGAATAATATGTAGAGCTTCAAAAGGTGTGAAAATATGAAGAGCTTCAAAAGCTGTCAAAATAAGATGATCATGAAACGGTCTGAAAATTAGGAGGAGCATGAAGTGGTGTTGAAAAAAAAGAAGAGCCTGAAAAGGTGTGAAATATATGAAGAGCTTCAAAAGGCGTGAAAATATGAAGAGCTTCAAAAGCTGTCAAAATGAGATGAGAATGAAACGGTCTGAAAATTAGGAGCAGCATGAAACGGTGTTCAAACAAATGAAGAGCCTCAAAATGTGTGAAAAATAAGAAGAGCTTCAAAAGGTGTGAAATACATTTGGAGCATGAAACTGTGTGTAAAATAGGAGGAGCATGAAGTGGTGTTCAAAAACATGAAGAGCCTGAAAAGGTGTGAAAAATATGAAGAGCTTCAAAAGGTGTGAAATACATGAGAGGAATGAAACTGTCTGAAAAATAGGAGGAGCATGAAGCGGTTATGAAAAACATGAAGAGCCTGAAAAGTTGTGAAAAATATAAAGAGCTTCTAAAGGTGTCAAAAATATGAGGACAATGAAACGCTCTGGAAAAGAGGAGGAGCATGAAGTGGTGTTGAAAAAGATGAAGAGCCTGAAAAGGTGTGAAAAATTTGAAGAGCTTCAAAACGTGTCTAAATTATGAGGAGCATGAAACGGTCTGAAAAATAGGAGGAGCATGAAGTGGTGTTGAAAAACATGAAGAGCCTGAAATGATGTGAAATATATGAAGAGGTTCAAAAGGTGCGAAAAATATGAGGAGGTTCAAAAAGGGTCAAAAATATGAGGAGCAGGAAACGGTCAGAAAAATACGAGGAGCATGAAAAGGTGTTCAAAAACATGAAGAGCCTGAAAAGGTGTGAAAAATATGAAGAGCTTCAAAAGGTATTAAATACATGAATAGCATGAAACGGTCTGAAAAATAGGAGGAGAATGAAGCGGTGTTCAAAAACATGAAGAGCCTGAAAAGGTGTGAAAAATATGAAGAGATTCAAAATGTGTCAAAAATATGAGGAGCATGAAATGGTCTGAAAAATAGGAGGAGCATGAAACGGTGTTCAAAAACATGAAGAACCTGAAAAGGTGTGAAAAATATGAAGAGTTTCTAAAGGTGTCAAAAATATGAGGAGCATGAAACGGTCTGAAAAATAGGAATACCATGAAACGGTGTTCAAAAACATGAAGAGCCTGAAAGGTGGGAAAATTCTGAAGAGATTCAAAAGCTGTGAAATACATGTGGAGCATAAAACGGTCTCAAAAATAGGAGGAGCATGAAGCGGTGTTCGAAAACATGAAGAGCCTGAAAAGGTGAGAAAAATATGAAGAGCCTCAAAACGTGTCAAAAATAGGAAGAGCATTAAACGGTCTGAAAAAATAGGAGGAGCATGAAGCGGTGTTGAAAAACATGAAGAGCCTGAAATGGTGTGAAAAATATGAAGAGCTTCAACAGGTGTGTAAAAGATGAGGAGCATGAAACGGTCGGAAAAATAGGAGGAGCATGAAATGGTGTTCAAAACATGAAGAGCCTGAAAAGGTGTGAAAAATATGAAGAGCTTCAAAGGTATCAAAAATATGAGGAGCATGAAACGGTCTGAAAAATAGGAAGAGCATGAAGTGGTTGTGAAAAACATGAAGAGCCTGAAAAGGTGTGCGAAATACGAAGAGGTTCAAAAGGTGTGAAATACCTGAGGAGCATGAAACGGTCTGAAAAATAGGAGGAGCATGAAGCGGTGTGCAAAAACATGAAGAGCCTGAAAAAGTGTGAAAAATATGAAGAGCTTCAAAAAGTGTGAAAAATATGAGGAGCATAAGCGATCTGAAAAATAGGTGGAGCAGGAAGCGGTGTTCAAAAACATGAAGAGCCTGACAGGTGTGAAAAGTATGAAGAGCTTCAAAAAGTGTGAAAAATATGAAGAGCTTCAAAAAGTGTGAAAAATATGAGGAGCATGAAATGGTCTGAAAAACAGGAGAAGAATGAAGAGGTGTTTAAAAACATGAAGAGCCTGGAAAGGTGTGAAATATATGACGAACTTCAAAAGGTTTCAAAAATATGAGGAGCATGAAACGGTTTGAAACATAGGAGGAGCATGAAGCAGTGTTCAAAAACATGAAGAGCATGAAAAGGTGTGAAGAAAATGAAGAGTTTCAAAAGTTGACATAAATATGAGGAGAATGAAACAGTCTGAAAAATATGAGGAGCATGAAACGGTGTTGAAAAAGATGAAGAGCCTGAAAAGGTGTGAAAAATATGAAGAGCTTCAAAAAGTGTCAAAAATACGAAGAGAATGAAACAGTCCGAAAAATAGGAGGAGCATGAAAAGGTGTTGAAAAACATGAAGAGGGTGAAAATATGTGTAAAATATGAAGAGCTTCAAAAGGTGTGAAAAATATGAAGAGCTTCAAAAGGTGTGAAAAATATGAAGAGCTTCAAAAGGTGTCAAATATATGAGGAGCATGAAACGGTCAAAAAAATAGGAGGAGTATGAAGCGATGTTGAAAAACATGAAGAGTCTGAAAAGGTGTGAAATATATGAAGAGCTTCAAAAGGTGTGAAATATAGGAGGAGCATGAAGCGGTGTTCAAAAACATGAAGAGCCTGAAAAGGTGTGAAAACTATGAAAAGCTTCAAAAGGTGTCAAAAATGAGATGAGCATGAAACTGTCTGAAATATAGGAGGAGTATGAAGCGGTGTTCAAAACATGAAGAGCCCGAAAAGGTGTGAAAAATATGAAGAGCTTCAAAAGGTGTCAAAAACATGAGGACCATGAAACGGTCCGAAAGAGAGGAGGAGCATGAAGCGGTGTTGAAAAACATGAAGAGCCTGAAAAGGTGTGAAAAATATGAAAAGATTCAAAAGGTGTGAAATACATGAGGAGCATGAAAGAGCTGAAAATTAGGAGAAGCATGAAGTGGTGTGAAAAAACATGAAGAGCCTGAAAAGGTGTGAAAAATATGAAGAGCTTCAAAAGGTGTGAAATACATGAGGAGCATGAAACTCTCTGAAAAATAGGAGGAGCATGAAGGTGTGTTCAAAAATATGAAGAGCCTGAAAAGGTGTGAAAAATATGAAGAGCTTCAAAAATATGAAAAATATGAAGAGCTTCAAAAGGTGTGAAAAATATGAAGAGCTTCAAAAGGTGTGAAATATATGAGGAGCATGAAACGGTCTGAAAAATAGCAGGATCATGAAGCGGTGTTGAAAAACATGAAGAGTCTGAAAACGTGTGAAAATATGAAGAGCTTCAAAAATATGAAAAATATGCAGAGCTTCAAAAGGTGTGAAAAATATGAAGAGCTTCAGAAGGTGTCAAAAATATGAGGAGCAAGAAACGGTCTGCAAAATAGGAGGAGCATGAAATGGTGTTCAAAAACATGAAGAGCCTGAAATCGTGTGAAAAATATGAAGAGCTTCAAAAGGTGTGAAAAATATGAGGAGCATGAAAAGGTCTAAAAAAAAGGAGGAGCATGAAGCGGTGTTCAAAAATATGAAGAGCCTGAAAAGATGTGAAAAATATGAAGAGCTTCAAAAGCTGTCAAAAATATGAGGAGCATGAAACGGTCTGAAAAATAGGAGGAGCATGAAGCGGTGTTGAAAAACATGAAGAGCCTGAAAAGGTGTGAGAAATATGAAGAGCTTCAAAAGGTGTCAAAAATATGAGGAGCATGAAACGGTCTGAAAAAGAGGAGGAGCATGAAGCGGTGTTGAAAAACATGAAGAGCCTGAAAACGTGTGAAAAATATGAAAAGCTTCAAAAGGTGTGAAATACATGAGGAGCATGAAAGAGCTGAAAATTTGGAGAAGCATGAAGTGGTGTGGAAAAACATGAAGAGCCTGAAAAGGTGTGAAAAATATGAAGAGCTTCTGAAGGTGTGAAATACATGAGGAGCATGAAACTCTCTGAAAAATATAAGGAGCATGAAGTGGTGTTCAAAAACATGAAGAGCCTGAAAAGGTGTAAAAAATATGAAGAGCTTCAAAAGGTGTGAAAAATATGAGGAGCATGTTATGGCTTGAAAAATAGGATTAGCATGAAGAGGTGTTCAAAAACATGAAGAGCCTGAAAAGTTGTGAAAAATATGAAAAGCTTCAAAAGGTGTCAAAAATGAGATGAGCATGAAACTGTCTGAAATATAGGAGGAGTATGAAGCGGTGTTCAAAACATGAAGAGCCTGAAAAGGTGTGAAAAATATGAAGAGCTTCAAAGGTGTCAAAAATATGAGGAGCATGAAACGGTCTGAAAAAGAGGAGGAGCATGAAGCGGCGTTGAAAAACATGAAGAGCCTGAAAAGGTGTGAAAAATATGAAAAGCTTCAAAAGGTGTGAAATACATGAGGAGCATGAAAGAGCTGAAAATTAGGAGAAGCATGAAGTGGTGTGGAAAAACATGGAGAGCCTGAAAAGGTGTGAAAAATATGAAGAGCTTCAAAAGGTGTGAAATACATGAGGAGCATGAAACTCTCTGAAAAATAGGAGGAGCATGAAGCGGTGTTCAAAAATATGAAGAGCCTGAAAAGGTGTGAAAAATATGAAGAGCTTCAAAAATATGAAAAATATGAAGAGCCTCGAAAGGTGTGAAAAATATGAAGAGCTTCAAAAGGTGTGAAATATATGAGGAGCATGAAACGGTCTGAAAAAGAGGAGGAGCATGAAACGGTGTTGAAAAACATGAAGAGCCTGAAAAGGTGTGAAAAATATGAAAAGCTTCAAAAGGTGTGAAATACATGAGGAGCATGAAAGAGCTGAAAATTAGGAGAAGCATGAAGTGGTGTGGAAAAACATGAAGAGCCTGAAAAGGTGTGAAAAATATGAAGAGCTTCAGAAGGTGTGAAATACATGAGGAGCATGAAACTCTCTGAAAAATATAAGGACCATGAAGTGGTGTTCAAAAACATGAAGAGCCTGAAAAGGTGTAAAAAATATGAAGAGCTTCAAAAGGTGTGAAAAATATGAGGAGCATGTTATGGTTTGAAAAATAGGATTAGCATGAAGAGGTGTTCAAAAACATAAAGAGCCTGAAAAGTTGTGAAAAATATGGAAAGCTTCAAAAGGTGTCAAAAATGAGATGAGCATGAAACTGTCTGAAATATAGGAGGAGTATGAAGCGGTGTTCAAAACATGAAGAGCCCGAAAAGGTGTGAAAAATATGAAGAGCTTCAAAAGGTGTCAAAAATATGAGGAGCATGAAACGGACTGAAAAATTGGAGGAGCATGAAGCGGTGTTGAAAAACATGAAGAGCCTGAAAAGGTGTGAAAAATATGAAGAGTTTCAAAAGGTGTCAAAAATATGAATAGCATGAAAAGGTCTGCAAAAAAGGAGCATGAAGTGGTGTTGAAAAACATGAAGAGCCTGAAAAGGTGTGAAAAATATGAACAGTTTCAAAAGGTGTCAAAAATATGAGGAGCATGAAACGGTCTGAAAAATAGGAGGAACATGAAGAAGTGTTCAAAAACATGAAGAGCCTGAAAAGGTGTGAAAAATATGAAGAGCTTCAAAAGGTGTGAAATATATGAGGAGCATGAAACTCTCTGAAAAATAGAAGGAGCATGATGTGGTGTTCAAAAACATGAAGAGCCTGAAAACGTGTGAAAAATACGAAGAGCTTCAAAAGGTGTGAAAAATATGAGGAGAATGATACGGTTTGAAAAATAGGAGGAGCATGAAGCGGTGTTGAAAAACATGAAGAGTCTGAAAACGTGTGAAATTATGAAGAACTTCAAAAATATGAAAAATATGAAGAGCTTCAAAAGGTGTGAACAATATGAAGAGCTTCAAAAGGTGTCAAAATGAGATGAACATGAAACGGTCTGAAACATAGGAGGAGCATGAAGCGGTGTTGAAAATCATAAAGAGCCTGAAAATTTGTGAAAAAATATGAAGAGCTTCAGAATATGTGAAAAACATGAAGAGCTTCAAAAAGTGTCAAAATGAGATGAGCATGAAACGGTCTGAAAAATAAGAGGAGCATGAAGTGGTGTTGAAAATAATGAAAAGCCTGAAAAGGTGTGAAATATATGAAGAGCTTCAAAAGGTGTCAAAAATATGAGGAGAATGAAACGAACTGTAAAATAGGAGGAGCATGAAATGGTGTTCAAAAACATGAAGAGCCTGAAAAGGTGTGAAAAATAAGAAGAGCTTCAAAAGGTGTCAAAAATATGAGGAGCATGAAAAGTTCTGAAAAATAGGAGGAGCATGAAGCGGTGTTCAAAAACAGGAAGACCCTGAAAAGTAGTGAAAAATATGAAGAGCTTCAAAAGGTGTCAAAAATATGAGGAGCATGAAACGGTCTGAAAAATAGGAGGACTATGAAACGGTGTTCAAAAACATGAAGAGCCTGAAAAGGTGTGAAAAATATGAAGAGCTTCAAAACGTGTCAAAAATATGAGGAGCATGAAACGGTCTGAAAAAGAGGAGGAGCATGAAACCGTGTTAAAAACATGAAGAGACTGAAAAGGGTGAAAAATATGAAGAGCTTCAAAAGGTGTGAAAAATAGGAGGAGCATGAAGCGGTGTGCAAAAACATGAAAAGCCTGAAAAGGTGTGAAAAATATGAAGAGCATCAAAAGGTGTCAAAAATATGAGGAGCATGAAACGGTCTGAAAAATAGGAGGAGCATGAAGCGGTGTTGAAAAACATGAAGAGCCTGAAAAGGTGTTAAAAATATGAAGAGTTTCAAAAGGTGTCAAATATATGAGCAGCAAGAATCGGTCTGAAATATAGGAGTAGCATGAAACGGTGTTCAAATACATGCAGAGCCTGAAAAGTTGTGAAAAATATGAAGAGCTTCAAATGGTGTCAAATATATGAAGAGCTTCAAAAGGTGTCAAAAATGAGATGAGCATGAAACGGTCTGAAAAATAGGAGGAGCAAGAAGTCGTGTTCCAAAAAATGAAGAGCCTGAGAAGGTGTGAAATATATCAAGAACTTCAAAATGTGTCAAAAATATGAGGAGCATGAAACGGTCTGAAAAATAGGAGGAGCATGAAACGGTGTTGAAAAACATGCAGAGCCTGAAAAGGTGTGAAAAATATGAAGAACTTCAAAAGGTGTGAAATATATGAGGAGCATGAAACGGTCTTAAAAATAGGAGGAGCATGAAGCGGTTTTCAAAAATATGAAGAGCCTGAAAAGGTGTGAAAAATATGAGGAGCTTCAAAAGGTATGAAATACATGAGGAGTATGAAACTGTCTTGAAAATAGGAGGAGCATGAAGCGGTGTTAAAAAACATGAAGAGGCTTAAAAGGTGTGAAAAATATGAAGAGCTTCAAAAGGTGTGAAAAATATGAGGAGCATGAAACGGTCTGAAAAATAGGAGGAGAATGAAGCCGTGTTGAAAAACATGAAGAGCCTGAAAAAGTGTGAAATATATGAAGAGGTTCAAAAGGTGTAAAAAATATGAGGAGATTCAAAAGGTATCAAAAATATGAGGAGCATGAAACGGTCTGAAAAAGAGGAGGAGCATGAATCGGTGTTGAAAATCATGAAGAGCCTGAAAACGTGTGACAAATATGAAGAGCTTCAAAAGGTGTCAAAAATATGAAGAGCTTCAAAGGGTGTCAAAAATGAGAGGAGTATGAAGCAGTCTGAAAAATAGGAGGAGCATGAAGCGGTGTTCAAAAACATGAAGAGCCTGAAAAGGTGTGAAAAATATGAACAGCTTCAAAAGGTGTCAAAAATGAGATGAGCATGAAACGGTCTGAAAAATAGGAGGAGCATGAAGTGGTGTTGAAAAAAAAGAAGAGACGGAAAAGGTGTGAAATATATGAAGGGCTTCAAAAGGTGTCAAAAATATGAGGAGAATGAAATGGTCTGAAAATAGGAGGAGCATGAAACGGTGTTCAAAAACATGAAGAGCCTGAAAAGGTGTGAAAAATATGAAGAGCTTCAAAAGGTGTCAAAAATATGAGGAGCATGAAAAGGTCAGAAAAATAGGAGGATCATGAAGCGGTGTTCAAAAACATGAAGAGCCTGAAAAGGTGTCAAAAATATGAGGAGCATGAAACGGTTTGAAAATAGGAGGAGCATGAAGCGGTGTTCAAAAACAGGAAAAGCCTGAAAAGTTGTGAAAAATATGAAGAGCTTCAAAAGTTGTCAAAAATATGAGGAGCATGAAAAGGTCAGAAAAATAGGAGGATCATGAAGCGGTGTTCAAAAACATGAAGAGCCTGAAAAGGTGTGCAAAATATGAAGAGCTTCAAAAGGTGTCAAAAATATGAGGAGCATGAAACGGTCTGCAAAAAAGGAGGAGCATGAAGTGGTGTTGAAAAAATTCAAGAGCCTGACAAGGTGTGAAAAATATGAAAAGCTTCAAAAGTTGTCAAAAATATGAGGAGCATGAAACGGTCTGAAAAATAGGAGGAGCATGAAGCGGTGTTCAAAAACATGAAGAGCCTGAAAAGGTGTGAAAAATATGAAGAGCTTCAAAAGGTGTCAAAAATATGAGGAGCATGAAACGGTCTGAAAAATTGGAGGAGCATGAAGTGGTGTTGAAAAACATGAAGAGTCTGAAAACGTGTGAAATTATGAAGAACTTCAAAAATATGCAAAATATGAAGAGCTTCAAAAGGTGTGAAAAATATGAAGAGCTTCAAAAGGTGTCAAAATGAGATGAACATGAAACGGTCTGAAAAATAGGAGGAGCATGAAGCGGTGTTGAAAATCATAAAGAGCCTGAAAATTTGTGAAAAATACGAAGAGCTTCAGAAGACGTGAAAAACATGAAGAGCTTCAAAAGGTGTCAAAATGAGATTAGCATGAAACGGTCTGAAAAATAAGAGGACCATGAAGTGGTGTTGAAAATAATGAAAAGCCTGAAAAGGTGTGAAATATATGAAGAGCTTCAAAAGGTGTCAAAAATATGAGGAGAATGAAACGGTCTGTAAAATAGGAGGAGCATGAAATGGTGTTCAAAAACATGAAGAGCCTGAAAAGGTGTGAAAAATATGAAGAGCTTCAAAAGGTGTCAAAAATATGAGGAGCATGAAACGGTGTGAAAAATAGGAGGAGCATGAAGCGGTGTTCAAAACAGGAAGACCCTGAAAAGTAGTGAAAAATATGAAGAGCTTCAAAAGGTGTCAAAAATATGAGGAGCATGAAACGGTCTGAAAAATAGGAGGACTATGAAACGGTGTTCAAAAACATGAAGAGCCTGAAAAGGTGTGAAAAATATGAAGAGCTTCAAAACGTGTCAAAAATATGAGGAGCATGAAACGGCCTGAAAAATAGGAGGAGCAAGAAAGGGTGTTGAACAACATGAAGAGCCTGAAAACGTGTGAAAAATATGAAGAGCTTCAAAAGATGTGAAAAATATGAAGAGCTTCAAAAGGTGTCAAAAATGAGATGAGCATGAAACCATCTGAAAAATAGGAGGAGCATGAAGTAGTGTTGAAAAACATGAAGAACCTGAAAAGCTGTGAGAAACATGAAGAGCTTCAAAATGTGTCAAAAATATGAGGAGCATGAAACGGTCTGAAAAAGAGGAGGAGCAGGAAGCGGTGTTGAGAAACATGAAGAGCCTGAAAATGTGTGAAAAATATGAATAGCTTCTAAAGGTGTGAAATATATGAGGTGCAAGAGACGGTCTGAAAAATAGGAGGAGCATGAAGCGGTGTTGAAAAACATGAAGAGCCTGAAAAGGTGTGAAAAATATGAAGAGCTTCAAAAGGTGTCAAAATTATAAGGAGCATGAAACGTTCTGAAAAATAGGAGGAGCATGAAGCAGTGTTGAAAAAAATGAAGAGCCTGAAAAGGTGTGAAAAATATGAACAGCTTCAAAAGTTGTCAAAAATATGAGGAGCATGAAACGGTTTAAAAAATAGGAGTACCATGAACCGGTGTTGAAAAACATGAAGAGCCAGAAAAGGTGTGAAAAATATTAAGAGCTTCAAAATGTGTGAAAAATATGAAGAGCTTCAAAAGGTGTCAAAAAAGAGATGAGCATGAAACGGTCTGAAAAATAGGAGGAGAATGAAGTGGTGTTGAAAAAAATGAGGAGCCTGAAAAGGTGTGAAAAATATGAAGCGCTTCAAAAGGTGTCAAAAATGAGATGATCATGAAACGGTCTGAAAAATAGGAGGTGCATGAGGTGGTGTTGAAGAAAAAGAAGAGACTGAAAAGGTGTGAAAAATATGAAGAGCTTCAAAAGGTGTCAAAATATGAGGAGCATGATACGGTTGAAAAATAGGAGGAGCATGAAGCGGTGTTCAAAACATGAAGAGCCTGAAAAATTGTCAAAAATATGAAAAGCTTCCAAAGGTGTCAAAAATGAGATGAGCATGAAACGGTCTGAAAAATAGGCGGAGCATGAAGCGGTGTTGAAAAAATGAAGAGCCTGAAAAGGTGTGAAAAATATGAAGAGCATCAAAAGTTGTCAAAAATATGAGGAGTATGAAACGGTCTGAAAAATAGGAGAACCATGAAGCGGTGTTGCAAAACATGAGGAGCCTGAAAAGGTGTGAAAAATATGAAGAGCTTCAAAAGGTGAGAAAAATATGAGGTGCATGAAACGGTCTGAAAAATAGGAGGAGCATGAAGCGGTGTTGAAAAACATGAAGAGCCTGAAAAGGTGTGAAAAATATGAAGAGCCTCAAAAGGTGTGAAATACATGAGGAGCATGAAACGTGTTGAAAAATAGGAGAAGCATGAAGTGGTGTGGAAAAACATCAAGAGCCTGAAAAGGTGTGAAAAATATGAAGAGCTTCAAAAGGTGTGAAATACATGAGGAGCAAGAAATGGTCTGAAAAATAGGAGGAAGATGAAGAGGTGTTCAAAAATATGAAGAGCCTGAAAAGGTGTGAAAAATATGAAGAGCTTCAAAAGATGTGAAAAATATGAGGAGCATGATACGGTCTGAAAAATAGGAGGAGCATGAAGCGGTGTTCAAAACATGAAGAGCCTGAAAAGTTGTGAAAAATATGAAAAGCTTCCAAAGGTGTCAAAAATGAGATGAGCATGAAACGGTCTGAAAAATAGGAGGAGCATGAAGCGGTGTTGAAAAAATGAAGAGCATGAAAAGGTGTGAAAAATATGAAGAGCATCAAAAGGTGTCAAAAATATGACGAGTATGAAATGGTCTGAAAAATAGGAGGAGCATGAAGCGGTGTTGCAAAACATGAGGAGCCTGAAAAGGTGTGAAAAATATGAAGAGCTTCAAAAGGTGAAAAAAATATGAGGTGTATGAAACGGTCTGAAAAATAGGAGGATCATGAAGCGGTGTTCAAAAACATGAAGAGCCTGAAAAGGTGTGAAATATATGAAGAGATTCAAAAGGTGTCAAAAATATGAGGAGCATGAAACGGTCTGAAAAATAGGAGGAGCAAGAAGCGGTGTTGAAAAACATGAAGAGCTTGAAAAGGTTTGAAAAATATGAAGAGCTTCAAATGGTGTCAAAATTTTGAAGAGCTTCAAAGGTGTCAAAAATATGAGGAGCATGGAACGGTGTTCAAAAACATGGGTAGCAAGAAAAGGTTGAAAAATATGAAGAGCTTCAAAAGGTGTCAAAAATATGTGGAGCATGAAACGGTCTGAAAAATAGGAGGAAAATGAAGCTCTGTTTAAAAACATGAAGAGCTTGAAAAGGTTTGAAAAATATGGACAGCTTCAAAAGGTGTCAAAAATATGAGGAGCATGAAACGGTATGAAAAATAGGAGGAGCATGAACCGGTGTTGAAAAACAAGAAGAGCCTGAAAAGGTGTGAAAAATATGAAGAGTTTGAAAATGTGTCAAAAATATGAGGAGCAGGAAACGGTCTAAAAAATAGGAGCATGAAGTGGTGTTGAAAAACATGAAGAGCCTGAAAAGCTGTGAAAAATATGAAGAGCATCAAAAACTGTCAAAATATGAGGAGCATGAAACGGTGTTCAAGACATGAAACGCCTGAAAAAGTGTGAAATATATGAACAGCTTCAAAAGGTATCAAAAATAGGAGGAGCATGAAACGGTCCGAAAAATTGGAGGAGCAAGAAGCAGTGTTGGAAAACATGAAGGGGTGGAAAAGGTGTGAAATATATGAAGAGCTTCAAAAGGTGTCAAAAATATGAGGAGCATGAAACGGTTTGAAAAATAGGAGGAGCATGAAGCGGTGTTGAAAAACATGAAGAGCCTGAAAAGGCTTGAAAAATATGAAGAGCTTCAAAATGTGTCAAAAATAGAGGGGGCATGAAACTATCTGAAAAATAGGAGGAGCATGAAGCGGTGTTGAAAAATATGAAGAACCTGAAGAGGTTTGAAAAATATGAAGAGCTTCAAAAGGTGTCAAAAATAAGAGGAGCATTAAACGGTCTGAAAATAGGAGGAGCATGAAGTGGTGTTGAAAAACATAAAGAGCCTCAAAAGGTGTGCAAAATATGAAGAGCTTCAAAAGGTGTCAAAAATATGAGGAGCATGGAACGGTCTGAAAAAAAGGAAGAGCAGGAAGCGGTGCGGAAAAACATGAAGAGCCTGAAAAAGTGTGAAAAATATGAAGACCTTCAAAAGGTGTTAAAAAGAGGAGGCACATGAAACTGTCTGAAAAATACGAGGAGCATGAAGCGGTGTTGAAAAACAAGAAGAGCCTGAAAAGGTGTGAAAAATATGAAGAGTTTGAAAATGTGTGAAAAATATGAGGAGCAGGAAACGGTCTGAAAAATAGGAGCATGAAGTGGTGTTGAAAAACATGAAGAGCCTGAAAAGCTGTGAAAAATATGAAGAGCATCAAAAACTGTCAAAATATGACGAGCATGAAACGGTTTTCAAAGACATGAAACGCCTGAAAAGGTGTGAAATATATGAACAGCTTCAAAAGGTATCAAAAATAGGAGGAGCATGAAACGGTTTGAAAAATTGGAGGAGCAAGAAGCAGTGTTGAAAAACATGAAGAGGTGGAAAAGGTGTGAAATATATGAAGAGCTTCAAAAGGTGTCAAAAATATGAGGAGCATGAAACGGTTTGAAAAATAGGAGGAGCATGAAGCGGTGTTGAAAAACATGAAGAGCATGAAACGGTTTGAAAAATATGAAGAGCTTCAAAAGGTGTCAAAAATAAAGGGGGCATGAAACTATCTGAAAAATAGGAGGAGCATGAAGCGGTGTGGAAAAACATGAAGAGCCTGAAAACGTTTGAAAAATATGAAGAGCTTCAAAAGGTGTGGAAAATATGAAGAGCTTCAAAATGTGTCAAAAGTGAGATGAGCATGAAACGGTCTGAAAAATAGGAGGAGCATGAAGTGGTGTTGAAAAACATGAAGAGCCTGAAAATGTGTGAAATATATGAAGAGCTTCAAAAGATGTCAGAAATGAGAGAAGCATGAAACGGTCTGAAAAATAGATGAGCAAGAAGGGGTGTTGAAAAACATGAAGCGCCTGAAAACGTTTGAGAAATATGAAGAGCTTCAAAAGGTGTGGAAAATATGAAGAGCTTCAAAAGGTATGAAATATAGGAGCAGCATGAAGTGGTGTTCAAAAACATAAAAAGCCTGTAAAGGTGTGAAAAATATGAAGAGCTTCAAAACGTGTCAAATATATGTGGAGCATGAAACAGTGTGAAAAATAGGAGGAGCATGAAGCGGTGTTGAAAAATATGAAGTGCCTGAAAAGGTGTGAAAAATATGAAGAGCTTCAAAAGGTGTCAAAAATATGAGGAGCATGAAACGCTCTGAAATATAGGAGGAGCATGAAGTGGTGTTGAAAAACTTGAAGAGCTGAAAAGGTGGAAAAATATGAAGAACTTCAACAGGTGTCAAAAATATGAGGAGCATGAAATGGACTGAAAAATAGGAAGATCATGAAGCGGTGTTGAATAAAATGAAGAGCCTGAAAAGGTGTGAAAAATGTGAAAAGCTTCAAAAGGTGTGAAATACATGAGGAGCATGAAACGGTCTGAAAAATAGGAGTAGAATGAGACGGTGTTGAAAAATATGAAGAGCCTGAAAAGTTGTGAAAAATATGAAGAGCTTCAAAAGGTGTCAAAATTATGAGGAGTATAAAACGGTCTAAAAAATAGGAGGAGCATGAAACGGTGTTCAAAACAAGAAGAGCCTGAGAAGATGTGAAATATATGACGAGCTTCAAAAGGTTTGAAATACATGAGGAGCATTAAACTGTCTGAAAAATAGGAGGAGCATGAAGCTGTGTTCAAAAACATGAAGAGCCTGAAAAGGTGTGAAAATAATGAAGAGCTTCAAAAGATGTGAAATATAGGAGCAGCTTGAAGCGGTGTTCAGAAACATAAAAAGCCTGAAAAGGTGTGAAAAATATGAAGAGCTTCAAAACGTGTCAAAAATATGTGGAGCATGAAATAGTCTGAAAAATACGAGGAGCATGAAGCGGTGTTGAAAAACATGAAGAACCTGAAAACTTGTAAAAATATGAAGATCTTCAAAAGGTGTGAAAAATATGAACCGTTTCAAAAGTGTGAAAAATGAGATGAGCATGAAGCGGTCTTAAAAATAGGAGGAGCATGAAGTGTTGCTGAAAAACATAAAGATCCTGAAAATGTATGAAATATATGAAGAACTACAAAAGGTGTCAAAAATGTGAGGAGCATTAAAAGGTCTGAAAAATAGGAGGAGCATGAAACGGTGTTGAAAGACATGAAGAGCCTGAAAAGGTGTGAAAAACATGAAGAGCTTCAAAACGTGTCAAAAATATGTGGAGCATGAAAGGGTCTGAAAATTAGCAGGAGCATGAAGCGGTGTTGAAAAACATGAAGAACCTGAAAACGTGTGAAAAATATGAAAAGCTTCAAATGGTGTGAAAAATATGAACAGCTTCAAAAGGTGTGAAAAATATGAAGAGCTTCAAAAGGTGTCATAAATATGAGGAGCAAGAAATGGTCTGAAAAATAAGAGAAGCATGAAATGGTGTTCAAAATATGAAGAGCCTGAAAAGGTGTGAAAAATATGAAGAGCTTCAAAAGGTGTGAAATACATGAGGAGCATGAAACTCTCTAAAAAATAAGAGGAGCATGAAGCGGTGTTCAAAAACATGAAGAGCCTGAAAAGTTGTGAAAAATATGAAGAGCTTCAAAATGTGTGAAAAAAAAAAAGAAGAGCTTCAAAAAGTGTCAATAATATGAGGAGCATGAATCGGTCTGAAAAATAGGAGGAGCATGAAACGGTGTTGAAAACATGAAGAGATGAAAAGGTGTGAAAAATATGAAGAGGTTCTAAAGGTGTCAAAAATATGAGGAGCATGAAACAGTCTTTAAAATAGGATGAGAATGAGACGGTTTTGAAAAAGATGAAGAGCATGAAAAGGTGTGAAAAACATGAAGAGCTTCAAAAGGTGTAAAAAATATGAGAGGCATGAAACGACTGAAAAATAGGAGGAGCATGATGCGGTGGTCAAAAACATGAAGAGCCTGAAAAGGTGTGAAAAATATAAAGAGCTTCAAAAGGTGTCAAAATATTAGGAGCGTGAAACAGTATGAAACATAGGATGAGCATGAAACTTTTTTGAAAAAGATGAAGAGCATGAAAAGGTGTGAAAAATATGAAGAGCTTCAAAAGATGTTAAAAATATGAGGAGCATGAAACTTTCTGAAAAATTGGAGGAGCATGAAGCGGTGTTGAAAAACATGAAAAGCCTGAAAAGGTGGAAAAATATGAAGAGCTTCAAAAGGTGTCAACAATATGAGGAGCATGAAACGGTCTGAAAATTAGGAAGAGCATGAAACTGTGTTGATAAACATGAAGAGCCTGAAAAGGTGTGAAAAATATGAAGAGCTTCAAAAGGTGTCAAATATATGAGGAGCAAGAAACAGTGTGAAAAATTGGATGAGCATGAAACGGTTTTAAAAAGACGAAGAGCCTAAAAGGTGTGACATATATGAAGAGCTTCAAAAGGTGTGAAATACATGAGGAGGTGGAAACGGTCTGAAAATAGTAGGAGCATGAAGCGGCGTTGAAAAACATGAATAGCCTGAAAACGTGTGAAAAATATGAAGAGCTTCAAAAGGTGTGAAATATATGAAGAGCTACAAAAGGTTTCAAAAATATGAGGAGCATGAACCGGTCTGAAATATAGGAGGAGCATGAAGTGATGTTGAAAAACATGAAGAGCCTGAAAAGGTGTGAAAAATATGAAGAGCTTCAAAAGGTGTCAAAAATATGAGGAGAATGAACCGGTCTGAAAAATAGGAGGAGCATGAAGTGGTGTTGAAAAACATGAAGTGCCTGAAAAGTTGTGAAATATATGAAGAGCTTCAAAAGGTGTGAAAAATATGAGGAGCTTCAAAAGGTGTCAAAAATATGAGGAGCATGAAACGATCTGAAAAATAGGAGGAGCATGAAGTGGTGTTCAAAAACATGAAGAGCTTGAAAAGGTGTGAAAAACATGAAGAGCCTCAAAACGTGTCAAAAATATGAGGACCATGAAACGGTCTGAAAAATAGGAGGAGCATGAAGCGGTGTTGAAAAACATGAAGAGCCTGAAAACGTGTGAAAAATAAGAAGAGCTTCAAAAGGTGTGAAATATATGAAGAGCTTCCAAAGGTGTCAAAAATGAGATGAGCATGAAACGGTCTGAAAAATAGGAGGAGCATGAAACGGTGTTCAAAAACATGAAGAGCCTGAAAAGGTGTGAAAAATATGAAGAGCTTGAAAAGGTGTGAAATACATGAGGAGACTGAAGCGGTCTGAAAAATAGGAGGAGCATGAAACGGTGTTGAAATACATGAAGAGCCTGAAAAGGTGTGAAAAATAGGAGGAGCTTCACAAGGTGTCAAATATATAAGGAGCATGAAACGGTCTGAAAAATAGGAGGAGCATGAAGCAGTCGTCAAAAACATGAAGAACCTGAAAAGTTTTGTAAAATATGAAGAGCCTCAAAGGAGTGAAAAATATGAGGAACATGAAACGGGCTGAAAAATAGGAGCAGCATGAAACAGTGTTGAAAAACATGAAGAGCCTGAAAAGGTGTGAAAAACATGAAGAGCCTCAAAACGTGTCAAAAATATGAGGAGCATGAAACGGTCTGAAAAATAGGATGAGCATGAAGCGGTGTTGAAAACTTTAAGAGCCTGAAAAGGTGGGAAATATATGAAGAGTTTCCAAAGTTGTGAAAAAATGAGAAGGTTCAAAAGGTGTCAAAAATATGAGGAGCATGAAACGGTGTGAAAAATAGGAGAAGCATGAAGTGATGTTGAGAAACCTGAAGAGACTGAAAAGGTGTGAAAAATATGAAGAGCTACAAAAGATGTGAAATATATGAGGAGCATGAAATGATCTGAAAAATAGGAGGAGCATGAAACGGTGTTGTAAAACATGAAGAGACTGAAAGGTGTGAAAATTATGAAGACGTTCAAAATGTGTCAAAAAAAAGGAGGAGCATGAAATGGTGTTCAAAAACATGAAGAGCCTGAAAAGGTGTGAAAAATATTAAGATCTTCAAAAGGTGTCAAAAATATGAGGAGCATGAAACGGTGTGAAAAATAGGAGGAACATGAAGCACGGTTGAAAAACATGAAGAGCCTGAAAAGGTGTGAAAAATATGAACAGCTTCAAAAGCTGTCAAAAATATGAGGAGCATGAAACAGTCTGAAAAATAGGAGGAGCATGAAGCGGTGTTGAAAAACATGAAAAGCCTGAAAAGGTGTGAAAAATATGAAGAGCATTAAAAGGTGTGAAAAATATGAGGAACATGAAACGGACTGAAAAAAAGGAGGAGTATGAAGAGGTGTTGAAAACATGAAAAGCCTGAAAATGTGTGAAAAATATGAAGAGCTTCCAAAGGTGTGAAAAATATGAATAGCTTCCAAATGTGTCAATAATGAGAGCAGCATGAAACGGTGTGAAAAATAGGAGGAGCATGAAGCGGTGTGCAAAAAGATGAAGAGCCTGAAAATCTGTGAAATATATGAAGAGCTTCAAAAGGTGTCAAAAATATGAGGAGAAAGAAACGGTCTGAAAAATAGGAGGAGCATGAAACGTTGTTCAAAACATGAAGAGCCTGAAATGGTGTGAAAAATATAAAGAGATTCAAAACATGTCAAACATTGAGGAGCATAAAACCATCTGAAAAATAGGAAGAGCATGATGCAGTGTTGAAAAACATGAAGAGGCTGAAAACGTGTGAAAAATATGAAGTGCTCCAAAGATGTCAAAAATATGAGGAGCATGAAGCGGTCTGAAAAATAGGATGAGCATGAAGCGGTGTTGACAACATTCAGAGCCTGAAAAGGTGTGAAATATATGAAGAGCTTGAAACGGTGTCAAAAATATGAGGAGCATGAAACGGTGTGAAAAATAGAAGAGGCATGAAGTGATGTTGAGAAACATGAAGAGCCTGAAAAGGTGTGAAAAAAATGAAGAGCTACAAAAGGTGTCAAATACATGTGGAGCATGAAACGATCTGAAAAATAGGAGAAGCATGAAGTGGTGTTGAAAAATATGAAGAGCCTGAAAAGGTGTGAAAATTATGAAGAGCTTCAAAATGTGTCAAAAAAAGGAGGATAATGAAACAGTGTTCAAATACATTAAGAGCCTGAATAGGTGTGAAAAATATGAAGAGCTTCAAAATGTGTCAAAAAAAAAGGAGGACCATGAAGCGGTGTTTAAAAACAAGTAGTGCCTGAAAAGGTGTGAAATATATGAAGAGCTTCAAAAGGTGTCAAAAATATGAGGAGCATGAAATGATCTGAAAAATAGGAGGAGCATGAAGTAGTGTTGAAAAACATGAAGAGCCTGAAAAAGTGTGAAAAATATGAAGAGCTTTAAAAGGTCTCAAATATATGAGGAGCATGTAACTTTCTGAAAAATAGGAGGAGCATGAAACGGTGTTCAAAACATGAAGAGCCTGAAAAGGTGTGAAAAATATGAAGAGCTTCAAAACTTGTCAAACATTGAGGAGCATGAAACTATCTGAAAAATAGGAAGAGCATGATGCCGTGTTGAAAAACCTGAAGAGCCTGAAAAGGTGTGAAATATATGATGAGCTTCAAAAGGTGTCAAAAATATGAGGAGCATGAAACGGTCTGAAAAATAGGAGGACCATGAAGCGGTGTTGAAAAACATGAAGAGCCTTAAAAGTTGTGAAAAATATGAAGAGCTTCAAAAGGTGTGAAAAATATGAAGAGCTTCAAAAGGTGTCAAAAATGAGAGGAGCATGAAACGGTCTGAAAAAACGGAGGAGCATGAAGCGGTGTTGAAAAACATGAAGAGTCTTAAAAGATGTGAAAAATATGAAGAGCTTCAAAATGTGTCAAAAATAGGAGGAGGATGAAACGGTCTGAAAAAACGGAGGAGCATGAAGCTGTGTTGAAAAACATGAAGAGTCTTAAAAGATGTGAAAAATATGAAGAGCTTCAAAATGTGTCAAAAATAGGAGGAGGATGAAACGGTCTGAAAAATCGGAGGAGCATGAAACGGTGTTCAAACAAATCAAGAGCCTGAAAAGGTGTGAAAAATATGAAGAGCATCAAAAGATGTGAAAAAAAAAAGAGCTTCAAAAGGTGTAAAAAATATGAGGAGCATGACACGGTCTGAAAAATAGGAAGAGCATGAAACGGTGTTCAAACAAATCAAGAGCCTGAAAAGGTGTGAAAAATATGAAGAGCCTGGAAAGGTTTTAGAAATATGAAGAGCTTCAAAAGGTGTCAAAAATGAGATGAGCATGAAACGGTCTGAAAAATAGGAGGTGCATGAAGCGGTGTTGAAAAACATGAAGAACCTGAAAAGGTGTGAGAAATATGAAGAGCTTCAAAAAGTGCCAAAAATTCGATTAGCATGAAAGGGTCTGAAAAACAGGAGGAGCCTGAAGAGTTGTTGAAAAACATGAAGAGCCTGAAACAGTGTGAAAAATATGAAGAGCTTCAAAAATATGAAAATTATGAAGAGCTTCAAAAGGTGTGAAAAATATGAAGAGCTTCAAAATATGTCAAAAATGAGATGAGCATGAAACGGTCTGAAAAATAGGAGGAGCATGAAGTGGTGTTGAAAATCATGAAGAGCCTGAAAATGTGTGAAATATATGTAGAGCTTCAAAAGGTGTCAAAAATATGAGGAGTATGTAACGGTCTGAAAAATACGAGTAGCATGAAGTGTTGTTGAAAACCATGAAGAGCCTGAAAAGGTGTGAAATATATGAAGAGCTTCAAAAGGTGTAAAAATATGAGGAGCATGAAACGGTCTGAAAAATAGGAGGATCATGAAGCGGTGTTGAAAAACCGGAAGAGCCTGAAAAGGTGTGAAAAATATGAATAGCTTCTAAAGGTGTCAAAAATGAGATGTGCATGAAACGGACTGAAAAATTGGAGGAGCATGAAGTGGTGTTCAAAAACATGAAGAGCCTGAAAAGGTGTGAAAAATATGAAAAGCTTAAAAAGGTGTCAAAAATATGAGGAGCATGAAACGGTCTGAAAAATAGGAGGAGCATGAAGTTGTGTTGAAAAACATGAAGACCCTGAAAAGGTGTGAAAAATATGAAGAGCTTCAAAAGGTGTGACAAACATGAGGAGCATGATATGGTTTGAAAAATAGGATTAGCATGAAGCGGTGTTCAAAATCATGAAGAGCCTGAAAATATGTGAAAAATATGAAAAGCTTCAAAAGGTGTCAAAAATGAGATGAGCATGAAACGGTCTGAAAAATAGGAGGTGCATTAAGCGGTGTTGAAAAACCTGAAGAGCCTGAAAAGTTTTGAGAAATATGAAGAGCTTCAAAAGGTGTCAAAATTATGAGGAGCATGAAACGGTCTGAAAAATCGGAGGTGCATGAAGCGGTGTTGAAAAACATGAAGAGCCTGAAAAGGTGTGAGAAATATGAAGAGCTTCAAAAGGTGTCAAAAATATGAGTAGCATGAAACGGTCTGCAAAAAAGGAGGAGCATGAAGTGGTGTTGAAAAACATGAAGAGCTTGAAAAGGTGTGAAAAATATGAAAGCTTCAAAAGGTGTCGAAAATATGAGGAGCATGAAACGGTCTCAAAAATAGGAGGAGCATGAAACGGTGTTCAAAAACATGAAGAGCCTGAAAAGGTGTGAAAAATATGAAGAGCTTCAAAATGTGTCAAAAATATGACGAGCATGAAACCCTCTTAAAAATAGGAGGAGGATGAAGCTGTGTTCAAAAACAAGAAGAACCTGAAAATTTGTGCAAAATATGAAGAGCTTCAAAAGGAGTGAAATACATGAGGAGCATGAAAAGGTGTTCAAAAACATGCAGAGACTTAAAAGGTGTGAAAAGTATGAAGAGCTTCACAAAGTGCCAAAAATTCGATTAGCATGAAAGGGTCTGAAAAATAGGAGGAGCCTGAAGAGTTGTTGAAAAACATCAAGAGCCTGAAAAAGTGTGAAAATTATGAAGAGCTTCAAAAATATGAAAATTATGAAGAGCTTCAAAAGGTGTGAAAAATATGAAGAGCTTCAAAATATGTCAAAAATGAGATGAGCATGAAACGGTCTGAAAAATAGGAGGAGCATAGAGTGGTGTTGAAAATCATGAAGAGCCTGAAAATGTGTGAAATATATGCAGAGCTTCAAAAGGTGTGAAAAATATGAGGAGCATGTAACGGTCTGAAAAATACGAGGAGCATGAAGTGGTGTTGAAAACCATGAAGAGCCTGAAAAGGTGTGAAATATATGAAGAGCTTCAAAAGGTGTAAAAATATGAGGAGCATGAAACGGTCTGAAAAATAGGAGGATCATGAAGCGGTGTTGAAAAACCGGAAGAGCCTGAAAAGGTGTGAAAAATATGAATAGCTTCAAAAGGTGTCAAAAATGAGATGTGCATGAATCGGACTGAAAAATTGGAGGAGCATGAAGTGGTGTTGAAAAATATTAAGAGAATGAAAAGGTGTGCAAAATATGAAGAGCTTCAAAATTTGTCAAATATATGAGGAGCATGAAAAGGTCTGAAAAATAGAGGAGCATGAAACGGTGTTCAAAAACATGAAGAGCTTGAAAAGGTGTAAAAAATATGAAGAGTTTCAAAAGGTGTGAAATACATGAGGAGCATGAAACGTTCTGAAACATAGGAGGACCATGAAGCGGTGTTGAAAAACATGAAGAGCCTGAAAAGGTGTGAAAAATATGAAGAGTTTCAAAAGGTGTCAGAAATATGAGGAGCATGAAACGGTCTGAAAAATAGGAGGAGCATGAAGCGGTGTTCAAAAACATGAAGAGGCTGAAAAGGTGTGAAATATATGAAGAGCTTCAAAAGGTGTGAAAAATATGAGGAGCATGAAACGGTCTAAAAAATAGGAGGAGCCTGAACCGGGGTTCAAAAACATGAAGAGCCTGAAGAGGTGTGAAAAATATGAAGAGCTTCAAAAGGTGTGAAATACATGAGGAGCATGAAACGGTCTGAAAAATAGGAGGAGCATGAAGTGATGTTCAAAAACATGAAGAGCCTGAAAATGAGTGAGAAATATGAAAAGCTTCAAAAGGTGTCAAAAATATGAGGAGCATGAAACGGTCTGAAAAATAGGAGGAGCATGAAGCGGTGTTGAAAAACATGAAGAGCCTGAAAATGTGTTAAAAATATGAAGAGCTTCAAAAATATGAAAATTATGAAGAGCTTCAAAAGGTGTGAAAAATATGAAGAGCTTCAAAAGATGTCAAAAATGAGATGAGCATGAAACGGTCTGAAAAATAGGAGGAGCATGAAGGGGTGTTGAAAATCATGAAGAGCCTGAAAAGGTGTGAAAAATATGAAGAGCTTCAAAAGGTGTGAAATACATGAGGAGCATGAAACTCTCTGAAAAATAGAAGGAGCATGAAGTGGTGTTCAAAAACATGAAGAGCCTGAAAAGGTGTGAAAAATATGAAGAGCTTCAAAAGGTGTGAAAAACATGAGGAGCCCGAAACTCTCTGAAAAATAGAAGGAGCATGAAGTGGTGTTCAAAAACATGAAGAGCCTGAAAAGGTGTGAAAAATATGAAGAGCTTCAAAAGGTGTGAAAAACATGAGGAGCATGATATGGTTTTAAAAAGTAGGATTAGCATGAAGCGGTGTTCAAAAACATGAAGAGCCTGAAAATATGTGAAAAATATGAAAAGCTTCAAAAGGTGTCAAAAATGAGATGAGCATGAAACGGTCTGAAAAATAGGAGGTGCATTAAGCGGTGTTGAAAAACCTGAAGAGCCTGAAAAGGTTTGAGAAATATGAAGAGCTTCAAAAGGTGTCAAAAATATGAGGAGCATGAAACGGTCTGAAAAATCGGAGGTGCATGAAGCGGTGTTGAAAAACATGAAGAGCCTGAAAAGGTGTGAGAAATATGAAGAGCTTCAAAGGGTGTTAAAAATATGAGTAGCATGAAACGGTCTGCAAAAAAGGAGGAGCATGAAGTGGTGTTGAAAAACATGAAGAGCTTGAAAAGGTGTGAAAAATATGAAAGCTTCAAAAGGTGTCGAAAATATGACGAGCATGAAACGGTCTCAAAAATAGGAGGAGCATGAAACGGTGTTCAAAAACATGAAGAGCCTGAAAAGGTGTGAAAAATATGAAGAGCTTCAAAATGTGTCAAAAATATGACGAGCATGAAACCCTCTTAAAAATAGGAGGAGGATGAAGCTGTGTTCAAAAACAAGAAGAACCTGAAAATTTGTGCAAAATATGAAGAGCTTCAAAAGGAGTGAAATACATGAGGAGCATGAAAAGGTGTTCAAAAACATGCAGAGACTTAAAAGGTGTGAAAAGTATGAAGAGCTTCAAAAAGTGCCAAAAATTCGGTTAGCATGAAAGGGTCTGAAAAATAGGAGGAGCCTGAAGAGTTGTTGAAAAACATGAAGAGCCTGAAAAAGTGTGAAAAATATGAAGAGCTTCAAAAATATGAAAATTATGAAGAGCTTCAAAAGGTGTGAAAAATATGAAGAGCTTCAAAATATGTCAAAAATGAGATGAGCATGAAACGGTCTGAAAAATAGGAGGAGCATGAAGTGGTGTTGAAAATCATGAAGAGCCTGAAAATGTGTGAAATATATGCAGAGCTTCAAAAGGTGTTAAAAATATGAGGAACATGTAACGGTCAGAAAAATATGAGGAGCATGAAGTTGTGTTGAAAACCATGAAGAGCCTGAAAAGGTGTGAAATATATGAAGAGCTTCAAAAGGTGTAAAAATATGAGGAGCATGAAATGGTCTGAAAAATAGGAGGATCATGAAGCGGTGTTGAAAAACCGGAAGAGCCTGAAAAGGTGTGAAAAATATGAATAGCTTCAAAAGGTGTCAAAAATGAGATGTGCATGAATCGGACTGAAAAATTGGAGGAGCATGAAGCGGTGTTGAACAACATGAAGAGCCTGAAAACGTGTGAAAAATATGAAGAGCTTCAAAAGGTTTGAAAAATATGAAGAGCTTCAAAAGCTGTCAAAAAGGAGATCTGCATGAAACGGTCTGAAAAATAGGAGGAGCATGAAGTGGTGTTGAAAAAAATGAAGAGCCTGAAAAGGTGTGAAAAATATGAAGAGCTTCAAATGGTGTCAAAAATATGAGGAGCATGAAACGGTTTGAAAAATAGGACGAGCATGAAGCGGTGTTCAAAAACATGAAGAGCATGAAAAGTTGTGAAAATTATGAAGAGCTTCAAAATATGTCAAAAATATGACGAGCATGAAACCCTCTTAAAAATAGGAGGAGGATGAAGCGGTTTTCAAAAACATGAAGAGCCTGAAAAGGTGTGCAAAATATGAAGAGCTTCAAAAGGTGTGAAATATATGAGGAGCATGAAATGGTGTTCAAAAACATGCAGAGACTGAAAAGGTGTGAAAAATATGAAGAGCTTCAAAAGATGTCAAAAATGAAATGAGCATGAAACGGTCTGAAAAATAGGAGGAGCATGAAGTGGTGTGGAAAAACATGAAGAGCCTGAAAAGGTGTGAAAAATATGAAGAGCTTCAAAAGGTGTGAAATACATGAGGAGCATGAAACTCTCTGAAAAATAGAAGGAGCATGAAGTGGTGTTCAAAAACATGAAGAGCCTGAAAAGGTGTGAAAAATATGAAGAGCTTCAAAAGGTGTGAAAAACATGAGGAGCATGATATGGTTTGAAAAATAGGATTAGCATGAAGCGGTGTTCAAAAACATGACGAGCCTGAAAATATGTGAAAAATATGAAAAGCTTCAAAAGGTGTCAAAAATGAGATGAGCATGAAACGGTCTGAAAAATAGGAGGTGCATTAAGCGGTGTTGAAAAACATGAAGAGCCTGAAAAGGTTTGAGAAATATGAAGAGCTTCAAAAGGTGTCAAAAATATGAGGAGCATGAAACGGTCTGAAAAATCGGAGGTGCATGAAGCGGTGTTGAAAAACATGAAGAGCCTGAAAAGGTGTGAGAAATATGAAGAGCTTCAAAAGGTGTTAAAAATATGAGTAGCATGAAACGGTCTGCAAAAAAGGAGGAGCATGAAGTGGTGTTGAAAAACATGAAGAGCTTGAAAAGGTGTGAAAAATATGAAAGCTTCAAAAGGTGTCGAAAATATGAGGAGCATGAAACGGTCTCAAAAATAGGAGGAGCATGAAACGGTGTTCAAAAACATGAAGAGCCTGAAAAGGTGTGAAAAATATGAAGAGCTTCAAAATGTGTCAAAAATATGACGAGCATGAAACCCTCTTAAAAATAGGAGGAGGATGAAGCTGTGTTCAAAAACAAGAAGAACCTGAAAATTTGTGCAAAATATGAAGAGCTTCAAATGGAGTGAAATACATGAGGAGCATGAAAAGGTGTTCAAAAACATGCAGAGACTGAAAATGTGTGAAAAATAGGAAGAGCTTCAAAAGGAGTGAAATACATGAGGAGCATGAAAAGGTGTTCAAAAACAAGAAGAACCTGAAAATTTGTGCAAAATATGAAGAGCTTCAAAAGGAGTGAAATACATGAGGAGCATGAAAAGGTGTTCAAAAACATGCAGAGATTTAAAAGGTGTGAAAAGTATGAAGAGCTTCAAAAAGTGCCAAAAACTAGATTAGCATGAAATGGTCTGAAAAATAGGAGGAGCCTGAAGAGTTGTTGAAAAACATGAAGAGCCTGAAAAAGTGTGAAAAATATGAAGAGTTTCAAAAATATGAAAATTATGAAGAGCTTCAAAAAGTGTGAAAAATATGAAGAGCTTCAAAATATGTCAAAAATGAGATGAGCATGAAACGGTCTGAAAAATAGGAGGAGCATGAAGTGGTGTTGAAAATCATGAAGAGCCTGAAAATGTGTGAAATATATGCAGAGCTTCAAAAGGTGTCAAAAATATGGGGAGCATGTAACGGTCTGAAAAATACGAGGAGCATGAAGTTGTGTTGAAAACCATGAAGAGCCTGAAAAGGTGTGAAATATATGAAGAGCTTCAAAAGGTGTAAAAATATGAGGAGCATGAAACGGTCTGAAAAATAGGAGGATCATGAAGCGGTGTTGAAAAACCGGAAGAGCCTGAAAAGGTGTGAAAAATATGAATAGTTTCAAAAGGTGTCAAAAATGAGATGTGCATGAAACGGACTGAAAAATTGGAGGAGCATGAAGTGGTGTTGAAAAATATTAAGAGAATGAAAGGTGTGCAAAATATGAAGAGCTTCAAAATTTGTCAAAAATATGAGGAGCATGAAAAGGTCTGAAAAATAGGAGGAGCATGAAACGGTGTTCAAAAACATGAAGAGCTTGAAAAGGTGTAAAAAATATGAAGAGTTTCAAAAGGTGTGAAATATATGAGGAGCATGAAACGTTCTGAAACATAGGAGGACCATGAAGCGGTGTTGAAAAACATGAAGAGCCTGAAAAGGTGTGAAAAATATGAAGAGCTTCAAAAGGTGTCAAAAATATGAGGAGCATGAAACAGTCTGAAAAATAGGAGGAGCATGAAGTGGTGTTCAAAATCATGAAGAGCCTGAAAAGGTGTGAAATATATGAAGAGCTTCAAAAGGTGTGAAAAATATGAGGAGCATGAAACGTTCTGAAAAATAGGAGGAGCCTGAACCGGGGTTCAAAAACATGAAGAGCCTGAAAAGGTGTGAAAAATATGAAGAGCTTCAAAAGGTGTGAAATACATGAGGAGCATGAAACGGTCTGAAAAATAGGAGGAGCATGAAGTGATGTTCAAAAACATGAAGAGCCTGAAAATGAGTGAGAAATATGAAAAGCTTCAAAAGGTGTCAAAAATATGAGGAGCATGAACCGGTCTGAAAAATAGGAGGAGTATGAAGCGGTGTTGAAAAACATGAAGAGCCTGAAAATGTGTGAAAAATATATAGAGCTTCAAAAGGTGTCAAAAATATGAGGAGCATGAAACGGTCTGAAAAATAGGAGGAGCATGAAGCGGTGTTGAAAAACATGAAGAGCCTGAAAACGTGTGAAAAATATGAAGAGCTTCAAAGGTTTGAAAAATATGAAGAGCTTCAAAAAGTGTCAAAAAGGAGATCTGCATGAAACGGTCTGAAAAATAGGAGGAGCATGAAGTGGTGTTGAAAAAAATGAAGAGCCTGAAAAGGTGTGAAAAATATGAAGAGCTTCAAATGGTGTCAAAAATATGAGGAGCATGAAACGGTTTGAAAAAATAGGACGAGCATGAAGCGGTGTTTAAAAACATGAAGAGCCTGAAAAGGTGTGAAAATTATGAAGAGCTTCAAAATATGTCAAAAATATGACGAGCATGAAACCCTCTTAAAAATAGGAGGAGGATGAAGCGGTGTTCAAAAACATGAAGAGCCTGAAAAGGTGTGCAAAATATGAAGAGCTTCAAAAGGTGTGAAATATATGAGGAGCATGAAACGGTGTTCAAAAACATGCAGAGACTGAAAAGGTGTGAAAAATATGAAGAGCTTCAAAAGATGTCAAAAATGAGATGAGCATGAAACGGTCTGAAAAATAGGAGGAGCATGAAGTGGTGTTGAAATCATGAAGAGCCTGAAAAGGTGTGAAATATATGCAGAGCTTCAAAAGGTGTAAAAATATGAGGAGCATGTAACGGTCTGAAAAATACGAGGATCATGAAGTTGTGTTGAAAACCATGAAGAGCCTGAAAAGGTGTGAAATATATGAAGAGCTTCAAAAGGTGTAAAAATATGAGGAGCATGAAACGGTCTGAAAAATAGAGGATCATGAAGCGGTGTTGAAAAACCGGAAGAGCCTGAAAAGGTGTGAAAAATATGAATAGTTTCAAAAGGTGTCAAAAATGAGATGTGCATGAAACGGACTGAAAAATTGGAGGAGCATGACGTGGTGTTGAAAAATATTAAGAGAATGAAAAGGTGTGCAAAATATGAAGAGCTTCAAAATTTGTCAAAAATATGAGGAGCATGAAAAGGTCTGAAAAATAGGAGGAGCATGAAACGGTGTTCAAAAACATGAAGAGCTTGAAAAGGTGTAAAAAATATGAAGAGTTTCAAAAGGTGTGAAATACATGAGGAGCATGAAACGTTCTGAAACATAGGAGGACCATGAAGCGTTGTTGAAAAACATGAAGAGCCTGAAAAGGTGTGAAAAATATGAAGAGCTTCAAAAGGTGTCAAAAATATGAGGAGCATGAAACGGTCTGAAATATAGGAGGAGCATGAAGCGGTGTTCAAAACCATGAAGAGCCTGAAAAGGTGTGAAATATATGAAGAGCTTCAAAAGGTGTGAAAAATATGAGGAGCATGAAACGGTCTGAAAAATAGGAGGAGCCTGAACCGGGGTTCAAAAACATGAAGAGCCTGAAAAGGTGTGAAAATTATGAAGAGCCTCAAAATATGTCAAAAATATGACGAGCATGAAACCCTCTTACAAATAGGAGGAGGATGAAGCGGTGTTCAAAAACATGAAGAGCCTGAAAAGGTGAGCAAAATATGAAGAGCTTCAAAGGGTGTGAAATATATGAGGAGCATGAAACGGTGTTCAAAAACATGCAGAGACTGAAAAGGTGTGAAAAATATGAAGAGCTTCAAAAAGTGTCAAAAATTAGATTAGCATGAAAGGGTCTGAAAAATAGAAGGAGCCTGAAGTGGTGTTGAAAAACATGAAGAGCCTGAAAAGGTGTGAAAAATATGCAGAGCTTCAAATGGTGTCAAAAATATGAGGAGCATGTAACGGTCTGAAAAATACGAGAAGCATGAAGTTGTGTTGAAAACCATGAAGAGCCTGAAAAGGTGTGAAAAATATGAAGAGCTTCAAAATGTGTCAAAAATATGAGGTGCATGATATGGTTTGAAAAATAGGATTAGCATGAAGCGGTGTTCAAAACCATGAAGAGCCTGAAAATATGTGAAAAATATGAAAAGCTTCAAAAGGTGTCAAAAATGAGATGAGCATGAAACGGTCGGAAAAATAGGAGGTGCATTAAGCGGTGTTGAAAAACATGAAGAGCCTGAAAAGGTTTGAGAAATATGAAGAGCTTCAAAAGGTGTCAAAAATATGAGGAGCATGAAACGGTCTGAAAAATCGGAGGTGCATGAAGCGGTGTTGAAAAACATGAAGAGCCTGAAAAGGTGTGAGAAATATGAAGAGCTTCAAAAGGTGTCAAATATATGAGTAGCATGAAACTGTCTGCAAAAAAGGAGGAGCATGAAGTGTTGTTGAAAAACATGAAGAGCCTGAAAAGGTGTGAAAAATATGAAAGCTTCAAAAGGTGACAAAAATATGAGGAGCATGAAACGATCTGAAAAATAGGAGGAGCATGAAGTGGTGTTGAAAAAGATGAAGAGCCTGAAAAGGTGTGAAAAATATGAAGAGCTTCAAAATGTGTCAAAAATATGACGAGCATGAAACCCTCTTAAAAATAGGAGGATGATGAAGCGGTGTTCAAAAACATGAAGAGCCTGAAAAGGTGTGAAATATATGAAGAGCTTCAAAATGTGTCAAAAATATGACGAGCATGAAACCCTCTAAAAAATAGGAGGAGGATGAAGCGGTGTTCAAAAACATGAGGAGCCTGAAAATGTGTGCAAAATATGAAGAGCTTCAAAAGGAGTGAAATACATGAGGAGCATGAAAAGGTGTTCAAAAACATGCAGAGACTTAAAATGTGCGAAAAGTATGAAGAGCTTCAAAAAGTGTCAAAAATTAGATTAGCATGAAAGGGTCTGAAAAATAGGAGGAGCCTGAAGAAGTGTTGAAAAACATGAAGAGGCTGAAAAAGTGTGAAAAATATGAAGAGCTTCAAAAATATGAAAATTATGAAGAGCTTCAAAAGGTGTGAAAAATATGAAGAGCTTCAAAAGATGTCAAAAATGAGATGAGCATGAAACGGTCTGAAAAATAGGAGGAGCATGAAGTGGTGTTGAAAATCGTGAAGAGCCTGAAAAGGTGTGAAATATATGCAGAGCTTCAAAAGGTGTCAAAAATATGAGGAGAATGAAACCGTCTGAAATATACGAGGAGCATGAAGTGTTGTTGAACAACATGAAGAGCCTGAAAAGGTGTGAAAAATATGAAGAGCTTCAAAAGGTGTCAAAAATATGAGGAGCATGAAACGGTCCGAAAAATAGGAGGATCATGAAGCGGTGTTGAAAAACATGAAGAGCCTGAAAAGGTGTGAAAAATATGAAGAGCTTCAAAAGGTGTGAATTATATGAGGAGCATGAAAAGTTCTGAAAATTAGGAGGACCATGAAGCGGTGTTCAAAAACATAAAGAGCCTGAAAATGTGTGAAAAATATGAAGAGCTTCAAAATTTTGAAAAATAAGAAGAGCTTCAAAAGGTGTCAAAAATGAGATCTGCATGAAACGGTCCGAAAAATAGGAGGATCATGAAGCGGTGTTGAAAAACATGAAGAGCCTGAAAATGTGTGAAAAATATGAAGAGCTTCAAAAGGTGTCAAAAATATGAGGAGCATGAAACGGTCTGAAAAATTGGAGGAGCATGAAGCGGTGTTGAAAAACATGAAGAGCCTTAAAAGGTGTGAAAAATATGAAGAGCTTCAAAAGGTGTCAAAAATATGAGGAGCATGAAACGGTCTGAAAAATATGAGCAGCATGAAGCGGTGTTGAAAAACATGAAGAGCCTGAAAATGTGTAAAAAATATGAAGAGCTTCAAAAGGTGTCAAAAATATGAGGAGCATGAAACGGTCTGAAAAATTGGAGGAGCATGAAGCGGTGTTGAAAAACATGAAGAGCCTTAAAAGGTGTGAAAAATATGAAGAGCTTCAAAAGGTCTCAAAAATATGAGGAGCATGAAACGGTCTGAAAAATATGAGCAGCATGAAGCGGTGTTGAAAAACATGAAGAGCCTGAAAAGGTGTGAAAAATATGAAGAGTTTCAAAAGGTGTGAAATACATGAGGAGCATAAAACTCTCTGAAAAAGAGAAGGAGCATGAAGTGGTGTTCAAAAACATGAAGAGCCTGAAAAGGTGTGAAATATATGAAGAGCTTCAATAGGTGTGAAAAATATGAGGAGCATGATATGTTTTGAAAAATAGGATTAGCATGAAGCGGTGTTCAAAAACATGAAGAGCCTGAAAAGTTGTGAAAAATATGAAAAACTTCAAAAGGTGTCAAAAATGAGATGAGCATGAAACGGTCTGAAAAATAGGACGTCCATGAAGCGCTGTTGAAAAACATGAAGAGCCAGAAAAGTTGTGAAAAATATGAAGAGCTTCAAAAGGTGTCAAAAATATGAGGAGCATGAAACGGTCTGAAAAATAGGAGGAGCATGAAGCGGTGTTCAAAAACATGAAGAGCCTGAAAAGGTGTGAAAAATATGAAGAGCTTCAAAAGGTGTCAAAAATATGAGGAGCATGAAACGGTCTGAAAAATCGGAAGAGCATGAAGCGTTGTTGAAAAACATGAAGAGCCTGAAAAGGTGTGAGAAATATGAAGAGCTTCAAAAGGTGTTAAAAATATGAGTAGCATGAAACGGTCTGCAAAAAAGGAGGAGCATGCAGTGGTGTTGAAAAAGATGAAGAGCCTGAAAAGGTGTTAAAAATATGAAAGCTTCAAATGGTGTCAAAATTATGAGGAGCATGAAATGGTCTGAAAAATAGGAGGAGCATGAAGCGCTGTTGAAAATCATAAAGAGCCTGAAAAGTTGTGAAAAATATGAAGAGCTTCAAAAGATGTGAAAAACATGAAGAGCTTCAAAAGGTGTCAAAATGAGATGAGCAGGAAACGGTCTGAAAAATAGGAGGAGCATGAAGTCGTGTTGAAAAAAAGGAAAAGTCTGAAAAAGTGTGAAATATATGAAGAGCTTCAAAAGGTGTCAAAAATATGAGGAGAATGAAACGGTCTGAAAAATAGGAGGAGCATGAAGCGATGTTGAAAAACATGAATTGTCTGAAAACGTGTCGAAAATATGAAGAGATTCATAATGTGAAAAATATGAAGAGCTTCAAAAGGTGTGAAAAATCTGAAGAGCTTCAAAAGGTGTCAAAAAAGAGATGAGCATGAAAAGGTCTGAAAAATAGGAGGAGCATGAAGCGGTGTTGAAAATCATGAAGAGCCTGAAAACGTGTGAAAAATATGAAGACCTTCAAAATTTGTCAAAAATATGAAGACCTTCAAAAGGTGTTAAAATGAGATGAGCATGAAACGATCTGAAAAATAGGAGGAGCATGAAGTGGTGTTGAAAAAATGAAGAGCCTGGAAAGGTGTGAAATATCTGAAGAGCTTCAAAAGGTGTCAAAAATATGAGGAGCATGAAACGGTCGGCAAAATACGACGAGCATGAAGCGGTGTTGAAAAACATGAAGAGCCTGAAAAGGTGTGAAAAATATGAAGAGCTTCAAAAGGTGTCAAAAATATGAGGAGCATGAAACAATCTGAAAAATAGGAGGAGCATGAAGCGGTGTTCAAAAATATGAAGAGCCTGAAAAGGTGTGAAATATATGAAGAGCTTCAAAAGGTGTCAAAAATATGAGGAGCATGAAGCGTTCTGAAAAATAGGAGGAACATGAAGCGGTGTTCAAAAACATGAAAAGCCTGAAAAGGTGTGAAAAATATGAAGAGCTTCAAAAGGTGTCAAAAATATGAGGAGCATGAAACGTTCTGAAAAATAGGACGAGCATGAAGCAGTGATAAAAAACATGAAGAGCCTGAAAAGGTGTGAATAATATGAAGAGTTTCTAAAGGTGTCAAAAATATGAGGAGCATCAAAAGGTCTCAAAAATAGGAGGAGCATGAAGTGGTGTTGAAAAACATGAAGAGCCTGAAAATGAGTGAAAAATATGAAGAGCTTCAAAAAGTGTCAAAAATATGAGGAGCATGAAACGGTCTGAAAAAGAGGAAGAGCATGAAGAAGTGTTCAAAAACATGAAGAGCCTGAAAAGGTGTGAAAAATATGAAGAGCTTCAAAAGTTTTCAAAAATATGAGGAGCATGATTCGGTTTGAAAAATAGGAGGAGCATGAAGCGATGTTGAAAAACATGTAGAGTGTGAAAACGTGTGAAAATATGAAGAGCTTCAAAAATATTAAAAATATGAAGAGCTTCAAAAGTTGTGAAAAATATGAAGAGATTAAAAGGGTGTCAAAAATGAGATGAGCATGAAACGCTCTGAAAAATAGGAGCAGCATGAAGCGATGTTCAAAAACATGAAGAGCCTGAAAAATTGTGAAAATATGAAAGGCTTCAAAAGGTGTGAAAAATATGAGGAGCATGAAACGGTCTGAAAAATCGGAGGAGCATGAAGCGGTGTTGAAAAACATGAAGAGCCTGAAAATGTGTGAAAAATATGAAGAGCTTCAAAAGGTGTCAAAAATATGAGGAGCATGAAACGGTCTGAAAAATTGGAGGAGCATGAAGCGGTGTTGAAAAACATGAAGAGCCTGAAAAGGTGTGAAAAATATGAAGAGCTTCAAAAGGTGTCAAAAATATGAGGAGCATGAAACGGTCTGAAAAATATGAGCAGCATGAAGCGGTGTTGAAAAACATGAAGAGCCTGAAAAGGTGTGAAAAATATGAAGAGCTTCAAAAGGTGTGAAATACATGAGGAGCATAAAACCCTCTGAAAAAGAGAAGGAGCATGAAGTGGTGTTCAAAAATATGAAGAGCCTGAAAAGCTGTGAAATATATGAAGAGCTTCAAAAGGTGTGAAAAATATGAGGAGCATGATATGGTTTGAAAAATAGGATTAGCATGAAGCGGTGTTCAAAAACATGAAGAGCCTGAAAAGTTGTGAAAAATATGCAAAGCTTCAAAAGGTGTCAAAAATGAGATGAGCATGAAACGGTCTGAAAAATAGGACGTGCATGAAGCTGTGTTGAAAAACATGAAGAGCCTGAAAAGTTGTGAAATATATGAAGAGCTTGAAAAGGTGTCAAAAATATGAGGAGCATGAAACGGTCTGAAAAATAGGAGGAGCATGAAGCGGTGTTGAAAAACATGAAGAGCCTGAAAAGGTGTGAAAAATATGAAGAGCTTCAAAAGGTGTCAAAAATATGAGGAGGATGAAACGGTCTGCAAAATCGGAGGAGCATGAAGCGTTGTTGAAAAACATGAAGAGCCTAAAAAGCTGTGAGAAATATGAAGAGCTTCAAAAGGTGTTAAAAATATGAGTAGCATGAAACGGTCTGCAAAAAAGGAGGAGCATGAAGTTGTGTTGAAAAAGATGAAGAGCCTGAAAAGGTGTTAAAAATATGAAAGCTTCAAAAGGTGTCAAAATTATGAGGAGCATGAAACGGTCTGAAAAATAGGAGGAGCATGAAGCGCTGATGAAAATCATAAAGAGCCTGAAAACGTGTGAAAAATATGAAGACCTTCAAAATTTGTCAAAAATATGAAGAGCTTCAAAAGGTGTTAAAATGAGATGAGCATGAAACGATCTGAAAAATAGGAGGAGCATGAAGTGGTGTTGAAAAAATGAAGAGCCTGGAAAGGTGTGAAAAATATGAAGAGCTTCAAAAGATGTGAAAAACATGAAGAGCTTCAAAAGGTGTCAAAATGAGATGAGCATGAAATGCTCTGAAAAATAGGAGCAGCATGAAGTAGTGTTGAAAAAAATGAAAAGCCTGAAAAGGTGTGAAACATATGAAGAGCTTCAAAAGGTGTCAAAAATATGAGGAGAATGAAACGGTCTGCAAAATAGGAGGAGCATGAAATAGTGTTCAAAAACATGAAGAGCCTGAAAAGGTGTGACAAATATGAAGAGCTTCAAAAGGTGTGAAATACATGAGGAGGATTAAACGGTCTGAAAAATAGGAGGAGCATGAAGCGGTGTTCAAAAACATGAAGAGCCTGCAAAGGTGTGAAAAATATGAAGAGCTTCAAAAGGTGTCAAATATATGAGTAGCATGAAACTGTCTGCAAAAAAGGAGGAGCATGAAGTGGTGTTGAAAAACATGAAGAGCCTGAAAAGGTGTGAAAAATATGAAAGCTTCAAAAGGTGACAAAAATATGAGGAGCATGAAACGGTCTGAAAAATAGGAGGAGCATGAAGTGGTGTTCAAAAACATGAAGAGCCTGAAAAGGTGTGAGAAATATGAAGAGCTTCAAAAGGTGTCAAATATATGAGTAGCATGAAACTGTCTGCAAAAAAGGAGGAGCATGAAGTGGTGTTGAAAAACATGAAGAGCCTGAAAAGGTGTGAAAAATATGAAAGCTTCAAAAGGTGACAAAAATATGAGGAGCATGAAACGGTCTGAAAAATAGGAGGAGCATGAAGTGGTGTTCAAAAACATGAAGAGCCTGAAAAGGTGTGAAAAATATGAAGAGCTTCAAAATGTGTCAAAAATATGACGAGCATGAAACCCTCTTAAAAATAGGAGGATGATGAAGCGGTGTTCAAAAACATGAAGAGCCTGAAAAGGTGTGAAATATATGAAGAGCTTCAAAATGTGTCAAAAATATGACGAGCATGAAACCCTCTAAAAAATAGGAGGAGGATGAAGCGGTGTTCAAAAACATGAGGAGCCTGAAAATGTGTGCAAAATATGAAGAGCTTCAAAAGGAGTGAAATACATGAGGAGCATGAAAAGGTGTTCAAAAACATGCAGAGACTTAAAATGTGCGAAAAGTATGAAGAGCTTCAAAAAGTGTCAAAAATTAGATTAGCATGAAAGGGTCTGAAAAATAGGAGGAGCCTGAAGAGGTGTTGAAAAACATGAAGAGGCTGAAAAAGTGTGAAAAATATGAAGAGCTTCAAAAATATGAAAATTATGAAGAGCTTCAAAAGGTGTGAAAAATATGAAGAGCTTCAAAAGATGTCAAAAATGAGATGAGCATGAAACGGTCTGAAAAATAGGAGGAGCATGAAGTGGTGTTGAAAATCGTGAAGAGCCTGAAAAGGTGTGAAATATATGCAGAGCTTCAAAAGGTGTCAAAAATATGAGGAGAATGAAACCGTCTGAAATACACGAGGAGCATGAAGTGTTGTTGAAAAACATGAAGAGCCTGAAAAGGTGTGAAAAATATGAAGAGCTTCAAAAGGTGTCAAAAATATGAGGAGCATGAAACGGTCCGAAAAATAGGAGGATCATGAAGCGGTGTTGAAAAACATGAAGAGCCTGAAAAGGTGTGAAAAATATGAAGAGCTTCAAAAGGTGTGAATTATATGAGGAGCATGAAAAGTTCTGAAAATTAGGAGGACCATGAAGCGGTGTTCAAAAACATAAAGAGCCTGAAAATGTGTGAAAAATATGAAGAGCTTCAAAATTTTGAAAAATAAGAAGAGCTTCAAAAGGTGTCAAAAATGAGATCTGCATGAAACGGTCCGAAAAATAGGAGGATCATGAAGCGGTGTTGAAAAACATGAAGAACCTGAAAAGCTGTTAAAAATATGAAGAGCTTCAAAAGGTGTCAAAAATATGAGGAACACGATACGGTCTGAAAAATAGGAGGAGCATGAAGTGGTGTGGAAAAGCATGAAGGGCCTGAAAAGGTGTGAAAAATATGAAGAGCTTCAAAATGTGTGAAATACATAAGGAGCATGAAACTCTCTGAAAAATAGGAGGAGCCTGAAATGGTGTTCAAAAACATGAATAGACTGAAAACGTGTGAAAAATATGAAGAGCTTCAAAAGGTTTGAAAAATATGAGGAGCATGATACGGTCTGAAAAATAGGAGGAGCATGAAGCTGTGTTCAAAAACATGAAGAGCCTGAAAAGTTGTGAAAAATATGAAAAGCTTCAAAAGGTGTCAAAAATGAGATGAGCATGAAACGGTCTGAAAAATAGGAGGAGCATGAAGCGATGTTCAAAAACATGAAGAGCTTAAAAAGTTGTGAAAAATATGAAAGGCTTCAAAAGGTGTGAAAAATATTAGGAGCATGAAACGGTCTGAAAAATCGGAGGAGCAGGAAGCGGTGTTGAAAAACATGAAGAGCCTTAAAAGGTGTGAAAAATATGAAGAGCTTCAAAAGGTGTCAAAAATATGAGGAGCATGAAACGGTCTGAAAAATATGAGCAGCATGAAGCGGTGTTGAAAAACATGAAGAGCCTGAAAATGTGTGAAAAATATGAAGAGCTTCAAAAGGTGTCAAAAATATGAGGAGCATGAAACGGTCTGAAAAATTGGAGGAGCATGAAGCGGTGTTGAAAAACATGAAGAGCCTTAAAAGGTGTGAAAAATATGAAGAGCTTCAAAAGGTCTCAAAAATATGAGGAGCATGAAACGGTCTGAAAAATATGAGCAGCATGAAGCGGTGTTGAAAAACATGAAGAGCCTGAAAAGGTGTGAAAAATATGAAGAGTTTCAAAAGGTGTGAAATACATGAGGAGCATAAAACTCTCTGAAAAAGAGAAGGAGCATGAAGTGGTGTTCAAAAACATGAAGAGCCTGAAAAGGTGTGAAATATATGAAGAGCTTCAATAGGTGTGAAAAATATGAGGAGCATGATATGGTTTGAAAAATAGGATTAGCATGAAGCGGTGTTCAAAAACATGAAGAGCCTGAAAAGTTGTGAAAAATATGAAAAACTTCAAAAGGTGTCAAAAATGAGATGAGCATGAAACGGTCTGAAAAATAGGACGTCCATGAAGCGCTGTTGAAAAACATGAAGAGCCAGAAAAGTTGTGAAAAATATGAAGAGCTTCAAAAGGTGTCAAAAATATGAGGAGCATGAAACGGTCTGAAAAATAGGAGGAGCATGAAGCGGTGTTCAAAAACATGAAGAGCCTGAAAAGGTGTGAAAAATATGAAGAGCTTCAAAAGGTGTCAAAAATATGAGGAGCATGAAACGGTCTGAAAAATCGGAAGAGCATGAAGCGTTGTTGAAAAACATGAAGAGCCTGAAAAGGTGTGAGAAATATGAAGAGCTTCAAAAGGTGTTAAAAATATGAGTAGCATGAAACGGTCTGCAAAAAAGGAGGAGCATGAAGTGGTGTTGAAAAAGATGAAGAGCCTGAAAAGGTGTTAAAAATATGAAAGCTTCAAATGGTGTCAAAATTATGAGGAGCATGAAATGGTCTGAAAAATAGGAGGAGCATGAAGCGCTGTTGAAAATCATAAAGAGCCTGAAAAGTTGTGAAAAATATGAAGAGCTTCAAAAGATGTGAAAAACATGAAGAGCTTCAAAAGGTGTCAAAATGAGATGAGCAGGAAACGGTCTGAAAAATAGGAGGAGCATGAAGTCGTGTTGAAAAAAAGGAAAAGTCTGAAAAAGTGTGAAATATATGAAGAGCTTCAAAAGGTGTCAAAAATATGAGGAGAATGAAACGGTCTGAAAAATAGGAGGAGCATGAAGCGATGTTGAAAAACATGAATTGTCTGAAAACGTGTCGAAAATATGAAGAGATTCATAATGTGAAAAATATGAAGAGCTTCAAAAGGTGTGAAAAATCTGAAGAGCTTCAAAAGGTGTCAAAAAAGAGATGAGCATGAAAAGGTCTGAAAAAAAGGAGGAGCATGAAGCGGTGTAGAAAATCATGAAGAGCCTGAAAACGTGTGAAAAATATGAAGACCTTCAAAATTTGTCAAAAATATGAAGAGCTTCAAAAGGTGTTAAAATGAGATGAGCATGAAACGATCTGAAAAATAGGAGGAGCATGAAGTGGTGTTGAAAAAATGAAGAGCCTGGAAAGGTGTGAAATATCTGAAGAGCTTCAAAAGGTGTCAAAAATACGAGGAGCATGAAACGGTAGGCAAAATACGACGAGCATGAAGCGGTGTTGAAAAACATGAAGAGCCTGAAAAGGTGTGAAAAATATGAAGAGCTTCAAAAGGTGTCAAAAATATGAGGAGCATGAAACAATCTGAAAAATAGGAGGAGCATGAAGCGGTGTTCAAAAATATGAAGAGCCTGAAAAGGTGTGAAATATATGAAGAGCTTCAAAAGGTGTCAAAAATATGAGGAGCATGAAGCGTTCTGAAAAATAGGAGGAACATGAAGCGGTGTTCTAAAACATGAAAAGCCTGAAAAGGTGTGAAAAATATGAAGAGCTTCAAAAGGTGTCAAAAATATGAGGAGCATGAAACGTTCTGAAAAATAGGACGAGCATGAAGCAGTGATAAAAAACATGAAGAGCCTGAAAAGGTGTGAATAATATGAAGAGTTTCTAAAGGTGTCAAAAATATGAGGAGCATCAAAAGGTCTCAAAAATAGGAGGAGCATGAAGTGGTGTTGAAAAACATGAAGAGCCTGAAAATGAGTGAAAAATATGAAGAGCTTCAAAAAGTGTCAAAAATATGAGGAGCATGAAACGGTCTGAAAAAGAGGAAGAGCATGAAGAAGTGTTCAAAAACATGAAGAGCCTGAAAAGGTGTGAAAAATATGAAGAGCTTCAAAAGTTTTCAAAAATATGAGGAGCATGATTCGGTTTGAAAAATAGGAGGAGCATGAAGCGATGTTGAAAAACATGTAGAGTGTGAAAACGTGTGAAAATATGAAGAGCTTCAAAAATATTAAAAATATGAAGAGCTTCAAAAGTTGTGAAAAATATGAAGAGATTAAAAGGGTGTCAAAAATGAGATGAGCATGAAACGCTCTGAAAAATAGGAGCAGCATGAAGCGATGTTCAAAAACATGAAGAGCCTGAAAAATTGTGAAAATATGAAAGGCTTCAAAAGGTGTGAAAAATATGAGGAGCATGAAACGGTCTGAAAAATCGGAGGAGCATGAAGCGGTGTTGAAAAACATGAAGAGCCTGAAAATGTGTGAAAAATATGAAGAGCTTCAAAAGGTGTCAAAAATATGAGGAGCATGAAACGGTCTGAAAAATTGGAGGAGCATGAAGCGGTGTTGAAAAACATGAAGAGCCTGAAAAGGTGTGAAAAATATGAAGAGCTTCAAAAGGTGTCAAAAATATGAGGAGCATGAAACGGTCTGAAAAATATGAGCAGCATGAAGCGGTGTTGAAAAACATGAAGAGCCTGAAAAGGTGTGAAAAATATGAAGAGCTTCAAAAGGTGTGAAATACATGAGGAGCATAAAACCCTCTGAAAAAGAGAAGGAGCATGAAGTGGTGTTCAAAAATATGAAGAGCCTGAAAAGCTGTGAAATATATGAAGAGCTTCAAAAGGTGTGAAAAATATGAGGAGCATGATATGGTTTGAAAAATAGGATTAGCATGAAGCGGTGTTCAAAAACATGAAGAGCCTGAAAAGTTGTGAAAAATATGCAAAGCTTCAAAAGGTGTCAAAAATGAGATGAGCATGAAACGGTCTGAAAAATAGGACGTGCATGAAGCTGTGTTGAAAAACATGAAGAGCCTGAAAAGTTGTGAAATATATGAAGAGCTTGAAAAGGTGTCAAAAATATGAGGAGCATGAAACGGTCTGAAAAATAGGAGGAGCATGAAGCGGTGTTGAAAAACATGAAGAGCCTGAAAAGGTGTGAAAAATATGAAGAGCTTCAAAAGGTGTCAAAAATATGAGGAGGATGAAACGGTCTGCAAAATCGGAGGAGCATGAAGCGTTGTTGAAAAACATGAAGAGCCTAAAAAGCTGTGAGAAATATGAAGAGCTTCAAAAGGTGTTAAAAATATGAGTAGCATGAAACGGTCTGCAAAAAAGGAGGAGCATGAAGTTGTGTTGAAAAAGATGAAGAGCCTGAAAAGGTGTTAAAAATATGAAAGCTTCAAAAGGTGTCAAAATTATGAGGAGCATGAAACGGTCTGAAAAATAGGAGGAGCATGAAGCGCTGATGAAAATCATAAAGAGCCTGAAAACGTGTGAAAAATATGAAGACCTTCAAAATTTGTCAAAAATATGAAGAGCTTCAAAAGGTGTTAAAATGAGATGAGCATGAAACGATCTGAAAAATAGGAGGAGCATGAAGTGGTGTTGAAAAAATGAAGAGCCTGGAAAGGTGTGAAAAATATGAAGAGCTTCAAAAGATGTGAAAAACATGAAGAGCTTCAAAAGGTGTCAAAATGAGATGACCATGAAACGGTCTGAAAAATAGGAGGAGCATGAAGTCGTGTTGAAAAAAAGGAAAAGTCTGAAAAAGTGTGAAATATATGAAGAGCTTCAAAAGGTTTCAAAAATATGAGGAGAATGAAACGGTCTGAAAAATAGGAGGAGCATGAAGCGATGTTGAAAAACATGAATTGTCTGAAAACATGTGGAAAATATGAATAGATTCATAAATGTGAAAAATATGAAGAGCTTCAAAAGGTGTGAAACATATGAAGAGCTTCAAAAGGTGTCAAAAAAAAGATGAGCATGAAAAGGTCTGAAAAATAGGAGGAGCATGAAGCGGTGTTGAAAATCATGAAGAGCCTGAAAACGTGTGAAAAATATGAAGACCTTCAAAATTTGTCAAAAATATGAAGAGCTTCAAAAGGTGTTAAAATGAGATGAGCATGAAATGATCTGAAAAATAGGAGGAGCATGAAGTGGTGTTGAAAAAATGAAGAGCCTGGAAAGGTGTGAAATATCTGAAGAGCTTCAAAAGGTGTCAAAAATATGAGGAGCATGAAACGGTCGGCAAAATACGACGAGCATGAAGCGGTGTTGAAAAACATGAAGAGCCTGAAAAGGTGTGAAAAATATGAAGAGCTTCAAAAGGTGTCAAAAATATGAGGAGCATGAAACAATCTGAAAAATAGGAGGAGCATGAAGCGGTGTTCAAAAACATGAAGAGCCTGAAAAGGTGTGAAATATATGAAGAGCTTCAAAAGGTGTCAAAAATATGAGGAGCATGAAACGGTCTGAAAAATAGGAGGAACATGAAGCGGTGTTCAAAAACATGAAAAGCCTGAAAAGGTGTGAAAAATATGAAGAGCTTCAAAAGGTGTCAAAAATATGAGGAGCATGAAACGTTCTGAAAAATAGGATGAGCATGAAGCAGTGATAAAAAACATGAAGAGCCTGAAAAGGTGTGAAAAATATGAAGAGTTTCTAAAGGTGTCAAAAATATGAGGAGCATCAAACGGTCTCAAAAATTGGAGGAGCATGAAGTGGTGTTGAAAAACATGAAGAGCCTGAAAATGAGTGAAAAATATGAAGAGCTTCAAAAAGTGTCAAAAATATGAGGAGCATGAAACGGTCTGAAAAAGAGGAAGAGCATGAAGAAGTGTTCAAAAACATGAAGAGCCTGAAAAGGTGTGAAAAATATGAAGGGCTTCAAAAGATTTCAAAAATATGAGGAGCATGATACAGTTTGAAAAATATTAGAGCATGAAGCGGTGTTGAAAAACATGAAGAGTGTGAAAACGTGTGAAAATATGAAGAGCTTCAAAAATATTAAAAATATGAAGATCTTCAAAAGTTGTGAAAAATATGAAGAGATTAAAAAGGTGTCAAAAATGAGATGAGAATGAAACGTTCTGAAAAATAGGAGGAGCATGAAGCAGTGTTGAAAATCATGAAGAGCCTGAACAGGTGTGAACAATATAAAAAGCTTCAAAAGGTGTCAAAATGAGATGAGCATGAAATGCTCTGAAAAATAGGAGCAGCATGAAGTAGTGTTGAAAAAAATGAAAAGCCTGAAAAGGTGTGAAACATATGAAGAGCTTCAAAAGGTGTCAAAAATATGAGGAGAATGAAACGGTCTGCAAAATAGGAGGAGCATGAAATAGTGTTCAAAAACATGAAGAGCCTGAAAAGGTGTGACAAATATGAAGAGCTTCAAAAGGTGTGAAATACATGAGGAGGATTAAACGGTCTGAAAAATAGGAGGAGCATGAAGCGGTGTTCAAAAACATGAAGAGCCTGCAAAGGTGTGAAAAATATGAAGAGCTTCAAAAGGTGTCAAATATATGAGTAGCATGAAACTGTCTGCAAAAAAGGAGGAGCATGAAGTGGTGTTGAAAAACATGAAGAGCCTGAAAAGGTGTGAAAAATATGAAAGCTTCAAAAGGTGACAAAAATATGAGGAGCATGAAACGGTCTGAAAAATAGGAGGAGCATGAAGTGGTGTTCAAAAACATGAAGAGCCTGAAAAGGTGTGAGAAATATGAAGAGCTTCAAAAGGTGTCAAATATATGAGTAGCATGAAACTGTCTGCAAAAAAGGAGGAGCATGAAGTGGTGTTGAAAAACATGAAGAGCCTGAAAAGGTGTGAAAAATATGAAAGCTTCAAAAGGTGACAAAAATATGAGGAGCATGAAACGGTCTGAAAAATAGGAGGAGCATGAAGTGGTGTTCAAAAACATGAAGAGCCTGAAAAGGTGTGAAAAATATGAAGAGCTTCAAAATGTGTCAAAAATATGACGAGCATGAAACCCTCTTAAAAATAGGAGGATGATGAAGCGGTGTTCAAAAACATGAAGAGCCTGAAAAGGTGTGAAATATATGAAGAGCTTCAAAATGTGTCAAAAATATGACGAGCATGAAACCCTCTAAAAAATAGGAGGAGGATGAAGCGGTGTTCAAAAACATGAGGAGCCTGAAAATGTGTGCAAAATATGAAGAGCTTCAAAAGGAGTGAAATACATGAGGAGCATGAAAAGGTGTTCAAAAACATGCAGAGACTTAAAATGTGCGAAAAGTATGAAGAGCTTCAAAAAGTGTCAAAAATTAGATTAGCATGAAAGGGTCTGAAAAATAGGAGGAGCCTGAAGAGGTGTTGAAAAACATGAAGAGGCTGAAAAAGTGTGAAAAATATGAAGAGCTTCAAAAATATGAAAATTATGAAGAGCTTCAAAAGGTGTGAAAAATATGAAGAGCTTCAAAAGATGTCAAAAATGAGATGAGCATGAAACGGTCTGAAAAATAGGAGGAGCATGAAGCGGTGTTGAAAAACATGAAGAGCCTGAAAAGGTGTGAAAAATATGAAGAGCTTCAAAAGGTGTCAAAAATATGAGGAGCATGAAACGGTCCGAAAAATAGTAGGATCATGAAGCGGTGTTGAAAAACATGAAGAGCCTGAAAAGGTGTGAAAAATATGAAGAGCTTCAAAAGGTGTGAATTATATGAGGAGCATGAAAAGTTCTGAAAATTAGGAGGACCATGAAGCGGTGTTCAAAAACATAAAGAGCCTGAAAATGTGTGAAAAATATGAAGAGCTTCAAAATTTTGAAAAATAAGAAGAGCTTCAAAAGGTGTCAAAAATGAGATCTGCATGAAACGGTCCGAAAAATAGGAGGATCATGAAGCGATGTTGAAAAACATGAAGAACCTGAAAAGCTGTTAAAAATATGAAGAGCTTCAAAAGGTGTCAAAAATATGAGGAACACGATACGGTCTGAAAAATAGGAGGAGCATGAAGTGGTGTGGAAAAGCATGAAGGGCCTGAAAAGGTGTGAAAAATATGAAGAGCTTCAAAATGTGTGAAATACATAAGGAGCATGAAACTCTCTGAAAAATAGGAGGAGCCTGAAATGGTGTTCAAAAACATGAATAGACTGAAAACGTGTGAAAAATATGAAGAGCTTCAAAAGGTTTGAAAAATATGAGGAGCATGATACGGTCTGAAAAATAGGAGGAGCATGAAGCTGTGTTCAAAAACATGAAGAGCCTGAAAAGTTGTGAAAAATATGAAAAGCTTCAAAAGGTGTCAAAAATGAGATGAGCATGAAACGGTCTGAAAAATAGGAGGAGCATGAAGCGATGTTCAAAAACATGAAGAGCTTAAAAAGTTGTGAAAAATATGAAAGGCTTCAAAAGGTGTGAAAAATATTAGGAGCATGAAACGGTCTGAAAAATCGGAGGAGCAGGAAGCGGTGTTGAAAAACATGAAGAGCCTTAAAAGGTGTGAAAAATATGAAGAGCTTCAAAAGGTGTCAAAAATATGAGGAGCATGAAACGGTCTGAAAAATATGAGCAGCATGAAGCGGTGTTGAAAAACATGAAGAGCCTGAAAATGTGTGAAAAATATGAAGAGCTTCAAAAGGTGTCAAAAATATGAGGAGCATGAAACGGTCTGAAAAATTGGAGGAGCATGAAGCGGTGTTGAAAAACATGAAGAGCCTTAAAAGGTGTGAAAAATATGAAGAGCTTCAAAAGGTCTCAAAAATATGAGGAGCATGAAACGGTCTGAAAAATATGAGCAGCATGAAGCGGTGTTGAAAAACATGAAGAGCCTGAAAAGGTGTGAAAAATATGAAGAGTTTCAAAAGGTGTGAAATACATGAGGAGCATAAAACTCTCTGAAAAAGAGAAGGAGAATGAAGTGGTGTTCAAAAACATGAAGAGCCTGAAAAGGTGTGAAATATATGAAGAGCTTCAATAGGTGTGAAAAATATGAGGAGCATGATATGGTTTGAAAAATAGGATTAGCATGAAGCGGTGTTCAAAAACATGAAGAGCCTGAAAAGTTGTGAAAAATATGAAAAACTTCAAAAGGTGTCAAAAATGAGATGAGCATGAAACGGTCTGAAAAATAGGACGTCCATGAAGCGCTGTTGAAAAACATGAAGAGCCAGAAAAGTTGTGAAAAATATGAAGAGCTTCAAAAGGCGTCAAAAATATGAGGAGCATGAAACGGTCTGAAAAATAGGAGGAGCATGAAGCGGTGTTCAAAAACATGAAGAGCCTGAAAAGGTGTGAAAAATATGAAGAGCTTCAAAAGGTGTCAAAAATATGAGGAGCATGAAACGGTCTGAAAAATCGGAAGAGCATGAAGCGTTGTTGAAAAACATGAAGAGCCTGAAAAGGTGTGAGAAATATGAAGAGCTTCAAAAGGTGTTAAAAATATGAGTAGCATGAAACGGTCTGCAAAAAAGGAGGAGCATGAAGTGGTGTTGAAAAAGATGAAGAGCCTGAAAAGGTGTTAAAAATATGAAAGCTTCAAATGGTGTCAAAATTATGAGGAGCATGAAATGGTCTGAAAAATAGGAGGAGCATGAAGCGCTGTTGAAAATCATAAAGAGCCTGAAAAGTTGTGAAAAATATGAAGAGCTTCAAAAGATGTGAAAAACATGAAGAGCTTCAAAAGGTGTCAAAATGAGATGAGCAGGAAACGGTCTGAAAAATAGGAGGAGCATGAAGTCGTGTTGAAAAAAAGGAAAAGTCTGAAAAAGTGTGAAATATATGAAGAGCTTCAAAAGGTGTCAAAAATATGAGGAGAATGAAACGGTCTGAAAAATAGGAGGAGCATGAAGCGATGTTGAAAAACATGAATTGTCTGAAAACGTGTCGAAAATATGAAGAGATTCATAATGTGAAAAATATGAAGAGCTTCAAAAGGTGTGAAAAATCTGAAGAGCTTCAAAAGGTGTCAAAAAAGAGATGAGCATGAAAAGGTCTGAAAAAAAGGAGGAGCATGAAGCGGTGTAGAAAATCATGAAGAGCCTGAAAACGTGTGAAAAATATGAAGACCTTCAAAATTTGTCAAAAATATGAAGACCTTCAAAAGGTGTTAAAATGAGATGAGCATGAAACGATCTGAAAAATAGGAGGAGCATGAAGTGGTGTTGAAAAAATGAAGAGCCTGGAAAGGTGTGAAATATCTGAAGAGCTTCAAAAGGTGTCAAAAATACGAGGAGCATGAAACGGTAGGCAAAATACGACGAGCATGAAGCGGTGTTGAAAAACATGAAGAGCCTGAAAAGGTGTGAAAAATATGAAGAGCTTCAAAAGGTGTCAAAAATATGAGGAGCATGAAACAATCTGAAAAATAGGAGGAGCATGAAGCGGTGTTCAAAAATATGAAGAGCCTGAAAAGGTGTGAAATATATGAAGAGCTTCAAAAGGTGTCAAAAATATGAGGAGCATGAAGCGTTCTGAAAAATAGGAGGAACATGAAGCGGTGTTCAAAAACATGAAAAGCCTGAAAAGGTGTGAAAAATATGAAGAGCTTCAAAAGGTGTCAAAAATATGAGGAGCATGAAACGTTCTGAAAAATAGGACGAGCATGAAGCAGTGATAAAAAACATGAAGAGCCTGAAAAGGTGTGAATAATATGAAGAGTTTCTAAAGGTGTCAAAAATATGAGGAGCATCAAAAGGTCTCAAAAATAGGAGGAGCATGAAGTGGTGTTGAAAAACATGAAGAGCCTGAAAATGAGTGAAAAATATGAAGAGCTTCAAAAAGTGTCAAAAATATGAGGAGCATGAAACGGTCTGAAAAAGAGGAAGAGCATGAAGAAGTGTTCAAAAACATGAAGAGCCTGAAAAGGTGTGAAAAATATGAAGAGCTTCAAAAGTTTTCAAAAATATGAGGAGCATGATTCGGTTTGAAAAATAGGAGGAGCATGAAGCGATGTTGAAAAACATGTAGAGTGTGAAAACGTGTGAAAATATGAAGAGCTTCAAAAATATTAAAAATATGAAGAGCTTCAAAAGTTGTGAAAAATATGAAGAGATTAAAAGGGTGTCAAAAATGAGATGAGCATGAAACGCTCTGAAAAATAGGAGCAGCATGAAGCGATGTTCAAAAACATGAAGAGCCTGAAAAATTGTGAAAATATGAAAGGCTTCAAAAGGTGTGAAAAATATGAGGAGCATGAAACGGTCTGAAAAATCGGAGGAGCATGAAGCGGTGTTGAAAAACATGAAGAGCCTGAAAATGTGTGAAAAATATGAAGAGCTTCAAAAGGTGTCAAAAATATGAGGAGCATGAAACGGTCTGAAAAATTGGAGGAGCATGAAGCGGTGTTGAAAAACATGAAGAGCCTGAAAAGGTGTGAAAAATATGAAGAGCTTCAAAAGGTGTCAAAAATATGAGGAGCATGAAACGGTCTGAAAAATATGAGCAGCATGAAGCGGTGTTGAAAAACATGAAGAGCCTGAAAAGGTGTGAAAAATATGAAGAGCTTCAAAAGGTGTGAAATACATGAGGAGCATAAAACCCTCTGAAAAAGAGAAGGAGCATGAAGTGGTGTTCAAAAATATGAAGAGCCTGAAAAGCTGTGAAATATATGAAGAGCTTCAAAAGGTGTGAAAAATATGAGGAGCATGATATGGTTTGAAAAATAGGATTAGCATGAAGCGGTGTTCAAAAACATGAAGAGCCTGAAAAGTTGTGAAAAATATGCAAAGCTTCAAAAGGTGTCAAAAATGAGATGAGCATGAAACGGTCAGAAAAATAGGACGTGCATGAAGCTGTGTTGAAAAACATGAAGAGCCTGAAAAGTTGTGAAATATATGAAGAGCTTGAAAAGGTGTCAAAAATATGAGGAGCATGAAACGGTCTGAAAAATAGGAGGAGCATGAAGCGGTGTTGAAAAACATGAAGAGCCTGAAAAGGTGTGAAAAATATGAAGAGCTTCAAAAGGTGTCAAAAATATGAGGAGGATGAAACGGTCTGCAAAATCGGAGGAGCATGAAGCGTTGTTGAAAAACATGAAGAGCCTAAAAAGCTGTGAGAAATATGAAGAGCTTCAAAAGGTGTTAAAAATATGAGTAGCATGAAACGGTCTGCAAAAAAGGAGGAGCATGAAGTTGTGTTGAAAAAGATGAAGAGCCTGAAAAGGTGTTAAAAATATGAAAGCTTCAAAAGGTGTCAAAATTATGAGGAGCATGAAACGGTCTGAAAAATAGGAGGAGCATGAAGCGCTGATGAAAATCATAAAGAGCCTGAAAACGTGTGAAAAATATGAAGACCTTCAAAATTTGTCAAAAATATGAAGAGCTTCAAAAGGTGTTAAAATGAGATGAGCATGAAACGATCTGAAAAATAGGAGGAGCATGAAGTGGTGTTGAAAAAATGAAGAGCCTGGAAAGGTGTGAAAAATATGAAGAGCTTCAAAAGATGTGAAAAACATGAAGAGCTTCAAAAGGTGTCAAAATGAGATGACCATGAAACGGTCTGAAAAATAGGAGGAGCATGAAGTCGTGTTGAAAAAAAGGAAAAGTCTGAAAAAGTGTGAAATATATGAAGAGCTTCAAAAGGTTTCAAAAATATGAGGAGAATGAAACGGTCTGAAAAATAGGAGGAGCATGAAGCGATGTTGAAAAACATGAATTGTCTGAAAACGTGTGGAAAATATGAATAGATTCATAAATGTGAAAAATATGAAGAGCTTCAAAAGGTGTGAAACATATGAAGAGCTTCAAAAGGTGTCAAAAAAAAGATGAGCATGAAAAGGTCTGAAAAATAGGAGGAGCATGAAGCGGTGTTGAAAATCATGAAGAGCCTGAAAACGTGTGAAAAATATGAAGACCTTCAAAATTTGTCAAAAATATGAAGAGCTTCAAAAGGTGTTAAAATGAGATGAGCATGAAATGATCTGAAAAATAGGAGGAGCATGAAGTGGTGTTGAAAAAATGAAGAGCCTGGAAAGGTGTGAAATATCTGAAGAGCTTCAAAAGGTGTCAAAAATATGAGGAGCATGAAACGTTCTGAAAAATAGGATGAGCATGAAGCAGTGATAAAAAACATGAAGAGCCTGAAAAGGTGTGAAAAATATGAAGAGTTTCTAAAGGTGTCAAAAATATGAGGAGCATCAAACGGTCTCAAAAATTGGAGGAGCATGAAGTGGTGTTGAAAAACATGAAGAGCCTGAAAATGAGTGAAAAATATGAAGAGCTTCAAAAAGTGTCAAAAATATGAGGAGCATGAAACGGTCTGAAAAAGAGGAAGAGCATGAAGAAGTGTTCAAAAACATGAAGAGCCTGAAAAGGTGTGAAAAATATGAAGGGCTTCAAAAGATTTCAAAAATATGAGGAGCATGATACAGTTTGAAAAATAGGAGGAGCATGAAGCGGTGTTGAAAAACATGAAGAGTGTGAAAACGTGTGAAAATATGAAGAGCTTCAAAAATATTAAAAATATGAAGATCTTCAAAAGTTGTGAAAAATATGAAGAGATTAAAAAGGTGTCAAAAATGAGATGAGAATGAAACGTTCTGAAAAATAGGAGGAGCATGAAGCGGTGTTGAAAATCATGAAGAGCCTGAACAGGTGTGAACAATATAAAAAGCTTCAAAAGGTGTCAAAATGAGATGAGCATGAAATGCTCTGGAAAATAGGAGCAGCATGAAGTAGTGTTGAAAAAAATGAAAAGCCTGAAAAGGTGTGAAACATATGAAGAGCTTCAAAAGGTGTCAAAAATATGAGGAGAATGAAACGGTCTGCAAAATAGGAGGAGCATGAAATAGTGTTCAAAAACATGAAGAGCCTGAAAAGGTGTGACAAATATGAAGAGCTTCAAAAGGTGTGAAATACATGAGGAGGATTAAACGGTCTGAAAAATAGGAGGAGCATGAAGCGGTGTTCAAAAACATGAAGAGCCTGCAAAGGTGTGAAAAATATGAAGAGCTTCAAAAGGTGTCAAATATATGAGTAGCATGAAACTGTCTGCAAAAAAGGAGGAGCATGAAGTGGTGTTGAAAAACATGAAGAGCCTGAAAAGGTGTGAAAAATATGAAAGCTTCAAAAGGTGACAAAAATATGAGGAGCATGAAACGGTCTGAAAAATAGGAGGAGCATGAAGTGGTGTTCAAAAACATGAAGAGCCTGAAAAGGTGTGAGAAATATGAAGAGCTTCAAAAGGTGTCAAATATATGAGTAGCATGAAACTGTCTGCAAAAAAGGAGGAGCATGAAGTGGTGTTGAAAAACATGAAGAGCCTGAAAAGGTGTGAAAAATATGAAAGCTTCAAAAGGTGACAAAAATATGAGGAGCATGAAACGGTCTGAAAAATAGGAGGAGCATGAAGTGGTGTTCAAAAACATGAAGAGCCTGAAAAGGTGTGAAAAATATGAAGAGCTTCAAAATGTGTCAAAAATATGACGAGCATGAAACCCTCTTAAAAATAGGAGGATGATAAAGCGGTGTTCAAAAACATGAAGAGCCTGAAAAGGTGTGAAATATATGAAGAGCTTCAAAATGTGTCAAAAATATGACGAGCATGAAACCCTCTAAAAAATAGGAGCAGGATGAAGCGGTGTTCAAAAACATGAGGAGCCTGAAAATGTGTGCAAAATATGAAGAGCTTCAAAAGGAGTGAAATACATGAGGAGCATGAAAAGGTGTTCAAAAACATGCAGAGACTTAAAATGTGCGAAAAGTATGAAGAGCTTCAAAAAGTGTCAAAAATTAGATTAGCATGAAAGGGTCTGAAAAATAGGAGGAGCCTGAAGAGGTGTTGAAAAACATGAAGAGGCTGAAAAAGTGTGAAAAATATGAAGAGCTTCAAAAATATGAAAATTATGAAGAGCTTCAAAAGGTGTGAAAAATATGAAGAGCTTCAAAAGATGTCAAAAATGAGATGAGCATGAAACGGTCTGAAAAATAGGAGGAGCATGAAGTGGTGTTGAAAATCGTGAAGAGCCTGAAAAAGTGTGAAATATATGCAGAGCTTCAAAAGGTGTCAAAAATATGAGGAGAATGAAACCGTCTGAAATATACGAGGAGCATGAAGTGTTGTTGAAAAACATGAAGAGCCTGAAAAGGTGTGAAAAATATGAAGAGCTTCAAAAGGTGTCAAAAATATGAGGAGCATGAAACGGTCCGAAAAATAGTAGGATCATGAAGCGGTGTTGAAAAACATGAAGAGCCTGAAAAGGTGTGAAAAATATGAAGAGCTTCAAAAGGTGTGAATTATATGAGGAGCATGAAAAGTTCTGAAAATTAGGAGGACCATGAAGCGGTGTTCAAAAACATAAAGAGCCTGAAAATGTGTGAAAAATATGAAGAGCTTCAAAATTTTGAAAAATAAGAAGAGCTTCAAAAGGTGTCAAAAATGAGATCTGCATGAAACGGTCCGAAAAATAGGAGGATCATGAAGCGGTGTTGAAAAACATGAAGAACCTGAAAAGCTGTTAAAAATATGAAGAGCTTCAAAAGGTGTCAAAAATATGAGGAACACGATACGGTCTGAAAAATAGGAGGAGCATGAAGTGGTGTGGAAAAGCATGAAGGGCCTGAAAAGGTGTGAAAAATATGAAGAGCTTCAAAATGTGTGAAATACATAAGGAGCATGAAACTCTCTGAAAAATAGGAGGAGCCTGAAATGGTGTTCAAAAACATGAATAGACTGAAAACGTGTGAAAAATATGAAGAGCTTCAAAAGGTTTGAAAAATATGAGGAGCATGATACGGTCTGAAAAATAGGAGGAGCATGAAGCTGTGTTCAAAAACATGAAGAGCCTGAAAAGTTGTGAAAAATATGAAAAGCTTCAAAAGGTGTCAAAAATGAGATGAGCATGAAACGGTCTGAAAAATAGGAGGAGCATGAAGCGATGTTCAAAAACATGAAGAGCTTAAAAAGTTGTGAAAAATATGAAAGGCTTCAAAAGGTGTGAAAAATATTAGGAGCAAGAAACGGTCTGAAAAATCGGAGGAGCAGGAAGCGGTGTTGAAAAACATGAAGAGCCTTAAAAGGTGTGAAAAATATGAAGAGCTTCAAAAGGTGTCAAAAATATGAGGAGCATGAAACGGTCTGAAAAATATGAGCAGCATGAAGCGGTGTTGAAAAACATGAAGAGCCTGAAAATGTGTGAAAAATATGAAGAGCTTCAAAAGGTGTCAAAAATATGAGGAGCATGAAACGGTCTGAAAAATTGGAGGAGCATGAAGCGGTGTTGAAAAACATGAAGAGCCTTAAAAGGTGTGAAAAATATGAAGAGCTTCAAAAGGTCTCAAAAATATGAGGAGCATGAAACGGTCTGAAAAATATGAGCAGCATGAAGCGGTGTTGAAAAACATGAAGAGCCTGAAAAGGTGTGAAAAATATGAAGAGTTTCAAAAGGTGTGAAATACATGAGGAGCATAAAACTCTCTGAAAAAGAGAAGGAGCATGAAGTGGTGTTCAAAAACATGAAGAGCCTGAAAAGGTGTGAAATATATGAAGAGCTTCAATAGGTGTGAAAAATATGAGGAGCATGACATGGTTTGAAAAATAGGATTAGCATGAAGCGGTGTTCAAAAACATGAAGAGCCTGAAAAGTTGTGAAAAATATGAAAAACTTCAAAAGGTGTCAAAAATGAGATGAGCATGAAACGGTCTGAAAAATAGGACGTCCATGAAGCGCTGTTGAAAAACATGAAGAGCCAGAAAAGTTGTGAAAAATATGAAGAGCTTCAAAAGGTGTCAAAAATATGAGGAGCATGAAACGGTCTGAAAAATAGGAGGAGCATGAAGCGGTGTTCAAAAACATGAAGAGCCTGAAAAGGTGTGAAAAATATGAAGAGCTTCAAAAGGTGTCAAAAATATGAGGAGCATGAAACGGTCTGAAAAATCGGAAGAGCATGAAGCGTTGTTGAAAAACATGAAGAGCCTGAAAAGGTGTGAGAAATATGAAGAGCTTCAAAAGGTGTTAAAAATATGAGTAGCATGAAACGGTCTGCAAAAAAGGAGGAGCATGAAGTGGTGTTGAAAAAGATGAAGAGCCTGAAAAGGTGTTAAAAATATGAAAGCTTCAAATGGTGTCAAAATTATGAGGAGCATGAAATGGTCTGAAAAATAGGAGGAGCATGAAGCGCTGTTGAAAATCATAAAGAGCCTGGAAAGTTGTGAAAAATATGAAGAGCTTCAAAAGATGTGAAAAACATGAAGAGCTTCAAAAGGTGTCAAAATGAGATGAGCAGGAAACGGTCTGAAAAATAGGAGGAGCATGAAGTCGTGTTGAAAAAAAGGAAAAGTCTGAAAAAGTGTGAAATATATGAAGAGCTTCAAAAGGTGTCAAAAATATGAGGAGAATGAAACGGTCTGAAAAATAGGAGGAGCATGAAGCGATGTTGAAAAACATGAATTGTCTGAAAACGTGTCGAAAATATGAAGAGATTCATAATGTGAAAAATATGAAGAGCTTCAAAAGGTGTGAAAAATCTGAAGAGCTTCAAAAGGTGTCAAAAAAGAGATGAGCATGAAAAGGTCTGAAAAAAAGGAGGAGCATGAAGCGGTGTAGAAAATCATGAAGAGCCTGAAAACGTGTGAAAAATATGAAGACCTTCAAAATTTGTCAAAAATATGAAGAGCTTCAAAAGGTGTTAAAATGAGATGAGCATGAAACGATCTGAAAAATAGGAGGAGCATGAAGTGGTGTTGAAAAAATGAAGAGCCTGGAAAGGTGTGAAATATCTGAAGAGCTTCAAAAGGTGTCAAAAATACGAGGAGCATGAAACGGTAGGCAAAATACGACGAGCATGAAGCGGTGTTGAAAAACATGAAGAGCCTGAAAAGGTGTGAAAAATATGAAGAGCTTCAAAAGGTGTCAAAAATATGAGGAGCATGAAACAATCTGAAAAATAGGAGGAGCATGAAGCGGTGTTCAAAAATATGAAGAGCCTGAAAAGGTGTGAAATATATGAAGAGCTTCAAAAGGTGTCAAAAATATGAGGAGCATGAAGCGTTCTGAAAAATAGGAGGAACATGAAGCGGTGTTCAAAAACATGAAAAGCCTGAAAAGGTGTGAAAAATATGAAGAGCTTCAAAAGGTGTCAAAAATATGAGGAGCATGAAACGTTCTGAAAAATAGGACGAGCATGAAGCAGTGATAAAAAACATGAAGAGCCTGAAAAGGTGTGAATAATATGAAGAGTTTCTAAAGGTGTCAAAAATATGAGGAGCATCAAAAGGTCTCAAAAATAGGAGGAGCATGAAGTGGTGTTGAAAAACATGAAGAGCCTGAAAATGAGTGAAAAATATGAAGAGCTTCAAAAAGTGTCAAAAATATGAGGAGCATGAAACGGTCTGAAAAAGAGGAAGAGCATGAAGAAGTGTTCAAAAACATGAAGAGCCTGAAAAGGTGTGAAAAATATGAAGAGCTTCAAAAATTTTCAAAAATATGAGGAGCATGATTCGGTTTGAAAAATAGGAGGAGCATGAAGCGATGTTGAAAAACATGTAGAGTGTGAAAACGTGTGAAAATATGAAGAGCTTCAAAAATATTAAAAATATGAAGAGCTTCAAAAGTTGTGAAAAATATGAAGAGATTAAAAGGGTGTCAAAAATGAGATGAGCATGAAACGCTCTGAAAAATAGGAGGAGCATGAAGCGGTGTTGAAAATCATGAATAGCCTGAAAAGGTGTGAACAATATGAAAAGATTCAAAAGGTGTCAAAATGAGATGAGCATGAAACGCTCTGAAAAATAGGAGCAGCATGAAGCGATGTTCAAAAACATGAAGAGCCTAAAAAATTGTGAAAAATATGAAAGGCTACAAAAGGTGTGAAAAATATGAGGAGCATGAAACGGTCTGAAAAATCGGAGGAGCATGAAGCGGTGTTGAAAAACATGAAGAGCCTGAAAATGTGTGAAAAATATGAAGAGCTTCAAAAGGTGTCAAAAATATGAGGAGCATGAAACGGTCTGAAAAATATGAGCAGCATGAAGCGGTGTTGAAAAACATGAAGAGCCTGAAAAGGTGTGAAAAATATGAAGAGCTTCAAAAGGTGTCAAAAATATGAGGAGCATGAAACGGTCTGAAAAATATGAGCAGCATGAAGCGGTGTTGAAAAACATGAAGAGCCTGAAAAGGTGTGAAAAATATGAAGAGCTTCAAAAGGTGTGAAATACATGAGGAGCATAAAACCCTCTGAAAAAGAGAAGGAGCATGAAGTGGTGTTCAAAAACATGAAGAGCCTGAAAAGCTGTGAAATATATGAAGAGCTTCAAAAGGTGTGAAAAATATGAGGAGCATGATATGGTTTGAAAAATAGGATTAGCATGAAGCGGTGTTCAAAAACATGAAGAGCCTGAAAAGTTGTGAAAAATATGCAAAGCTTCAAAAGGTGTCAAAAATGAGATGAGCATGAAACGGTCTGAAAAATAGGACGTGCATGAAGCTGTGTTGAAAAACATGAAGAGCCTGAAAAGTTGTGAAAAATATGAAGAGCTTCAAAAGGTGTCAAAAATATGAGGAGCATGAAACGGTCTGAAAAATAGCAGGAGTATGAAGCGGTGTTGAAAAACATGAAGAGCCTGAAAAGGTGTGAAAAATATGAAGAGCTTCAAAAGGTGTCAAAAATATGAGCAGCATGAAGCGGTGTTGAAAAACATGAAGAGCCTGAAAAGGTGTGAAAAATATGAAGAGCTTCAAAAGGTGTGAAATACATGAGGAGCATAAAACTCTCTGAAAAAGAGAAGGAGCATGAAGTGGTGTTCAAAAACATGAAGAGCCTGAAAAGGTGTGAAATATATGAAGAGCTTCAAAAGGTGTGAAAAATATGAGGAGCATGATATGGTTTGAAAAATAGGATTAGCATGAAGCGGTGTTGAAAAACATGAAGAGCCTGAAAATGTGTGAAAAATATAAAAAACTTCAAAAGATGTGAAAAATATGAAGAGCTTCAAAAGGTGTCAAAAATGAGATGAGCATGAAACGGTCTGAAAAATAGGAGGAGCATGAAGCGGTGTTGAAAAACATGAAGAACCTGAAAAGGTGTGAGAAATATCAAGAGCTTCAAAAGGTGTCAAATATATGAGGAGCATGAAACGTTCTGAAAAAGAGGAGGAGCATGAAGCGGTGTTGAAAAACATGAAGAGCCTGAAAAGCTGTGTAAAATATGAAGAGGTTCTAAAGGTGTCAAAAATATGAGGAGCATGAAACGGTCTTAAAAATAGGCGGATTATGAAACGGTGTTCAAAAACATGAAGTGCCTGAAAAGGTGTGAAAAATATGAAGAGCCTCAAAACCTGTCAAAAATATGAGGAGCATGAAACGGTCTGAAAAATAGCAGGGGCATGAAGCGGTGTTGAAAACCATGAAGAATCTGAAAACGTGTGAAAATATGAAGAGCTTCAAACATATGAAAAATATTAAGAGCTTCAAAAGGTGTGAAAAATATGAAGAGCTTCCAAAGGTGTCAAAAATGAGATGAGCATGAAACGGTCCGAAAAATACGAGGAGCATGAAGCGGTGTTGAAAATCATGAAGAGCCTGAAAAGGCATGAAAAATATGAAGAGCTTCAATGATGTGAAAAATATGAAGAGCTTCAAAAGGTGTCAAGAATATGAGGAGCATGAAACTGTCTGAATAATAGAAGCAGCATGAAACGGTGTTGAAAAACATGAAGAGCCTGAAAAGCTGTGAAAAATATGAAGAGCTTCAAAATGTGTCAAAAATATGAAGAGCATGAAACGGTCTGAAAAACAGGGGGATCATGAAGCGGTGTTCATAAACATGAAGAGCCTGAAAAGGTGTGAAAAATATGAAGAGCTTCAAAAGATGTTAAAAATATGAGGAGCATGAAACTTTCTGAAAAATTGGAGGAGCATGAAGCGGTGTTGAAAAGCATGAAGAGCCTGAAAAGGTGTGAAATGTATGAAGAGCCTTAAAAGGTGTCAAAAATATGAGGAGCATGAAACGTTCTGAAAAATAGGAGGAGCATGAAGCGGTGTTGAAAAACATGAAGAGCCTGAAAAGGTTTGAAAAATATGAAGAGCTTCAAAAGGTGTCAAAAATATGAGGAGCATGAAACGGTCTGAAAAATATGAGCAGCATGAAGCGGTGTTGAAAAACATGAAGAGCCTGAAAAGGTGTGAAAAATATGAAGAGCTTCAAAATGTGTCAAAAATATGAGGAGCATGAAACGGTCTGAAAAATAGGAGGAGAATGAGGCGGTGTTGAAAAACATGAAGAGCCTGAAAACGTGTGAAAAATATGAAGAGCTTCAAAAGGTGTGAAAAATATGAAGAGCTTCAAAAGGTGGCAAAAATGAGATGAACATGAAACGGTCTGAAAAATAGGCGGAGCATGAAGCTGTGTTGGAAAACATGAAGAACCTTAAAAGGTGTGAAAAATATGAAAGGCTTCAAAAGGTGTGAAAAATATGAGGAGCATGAAAAGGTCTGAAAAATCGGAGGAGCATGAAGCGGTGTTGAAAAACATGAAGAGCCTGAAAAGCTGTGAAAAATATGAAGAGCTTCAAAAGGTGTCAAAAATATGAGGAGCATGAAACGGTCTGAAAAATAGGAGGAACATGAAGCATGGTTGAAAAACATGAAGAGCATGAAAAGGTGTGAAAAATATGAAGAGCTTCAAAAGATGTCAAAAATATGAGGAGCATGAAACGGTCTGCAAAAATGTAGGAGCATGAAGTGATGTTGAAAAACTTGAAGAGCATGAAAAGGTGTGAAAAATATGAAGAAGTTCAAAGTTGTGAAATACATGAGGATCATAAAACGGTTTGAAAAATTGGAGGAGCATGAAGCAGAGTTCGAAAACATGAAGAGCCTGAAAAGGTTTGAAAAATATGAAGAGCTCAAAAAGTGTCAAAAATATGAGGAGCATGAAACGATCTGAAAAATAGGAGGAGCATGAAGCGGTGTTGAAAAACATGAAGAGCCTGAAAACGTGTGAAAAATATGAAAAGCTTCAAAAGGTGTGAAAAATATGAAGAGCTTCCAAAGGTGTCAAAAATGAGATGAGCATGAAACGGTCTGAAAAATAGGAGGAGCATGAAGTGGTCGTGAAAATCATGAAGTGCCTGAAAAGGTGTGAAATATATGAAGAGCTTCAAAAGTTGTGAAAAAATGAGGAGGTTCAAAAGGTGTCAAAAATATGAAGAGCATGAAACGGTCTGAAAAATAGGAGGAGCATGAAACGGTGTTCAAAAACATGAAGAGCCTGAAAAGGTGTGAAAAATATGAAGAGCTTGAAAAGGTGTGAAATACATGAGGAGCCTGAAGCGGTCTGAAAAATAGGAGGAGCATGAAACGGTGTTGAAAAACATGAAGAGCCTGAAAAAGTGTGAAAAATAGGAAGAGCTTCACAAGGTGTCTAATATATGAGGAGCATGAAACGGTCTGAAAAATAGGAGGAGCATGAAGTGGTCGTGAAAATCATGAAGTGCCTGAGAAGGTGTGAAATATATGAAGAGCTTCAAAAGATGTGAAAAAATGAGGAGGTTCAAAAGGTGTGAAAAATATGAGGAACATGAAACGGTCTGAAAAATAGGAGGAGCATGAAGGGGTGTTGAAAACATGAAAAGCCTGAAAATGTGTGAAAAATATGAAGAGCTTCCAAAGGTGTGAAAAATATGAATAGCTTCGAAATGTGTCAATAATGAGAGGAGCATGAAACGGTGTGAAAAATAGGAGGAGCATGAAGCGGTGTGCAAAAACATGAAGAGCCTGAAAAGGTGTGAAAAATATGAAGAGCTTCAAAAGGTGTTAAAAATATGAGGAGCATGAAACGGTCTGAAAAATAGGAGGAGCATGAAACAGTGTTGAAAGACATGAAGAGCTTCAAAAGTGTCAAAAATATGAGGAGCATGAAATGGTCTGAAAAAAAGGAGGAGCATGAAGGGGTGTTGAAAACATGAAAAGCCTGAAAATGTGTGAAAAATATGAAGAGCTTCCAAAGGTGTGAAAAATATGAATAGCTTCGAAATGTGTCAATAATGAGAGGAGCATGAAACGGTGTGAAAAATAGGAGGAGCATGAAGCGGTGTGCAAAAACATGAAGAGCCTGAAAAGGTGTGAAAAATATGAAGAGCTTCAAAAGGTGTTAAAAATATGAGGAGCATGAAACGGTCTGAAAAATAGGAGGAGCATGAAACGGTGTTGAAAACGTGAAGAGCCTGAAAAGGTGTGAAAAACATGAAGAGCTTCAAAAGATGTCAAAAATATGAGGAGCATGAAGCGGTCCGACAAATAGGATGAGCAAGAAGCGGTGTTGAAAACATTAAGAGCCTGAAGAGGTGGGAAATATATAAAGAGCTTGAAAAGGTGTCAAAAATAGTGGGAGCATGAAACGGTGTGAAAAATAGGAGAAGCATGAAGTGATGTTGAGAAACCTGAAGAGAATGAAAAGGTGTGAAAAAAAAAGAAGAGCTATAAAAGATGTGAAATATATGAGGAGCATGAAACGGTGTTGAAAAACCTGAAGGGCCTGAAAAGGTGTGAAAAATATGAAGAGCTTCAAAAGGTGTCAAAAATATGAGGAGCATGATACGGTCTGAAAAATAGGAGGAGCATGAAGTGGTGCTGAAAAATATGAAGAGCCTGAAAAAGTGTGAAAAATAGGAAGAGCTTCAAAAGGCGTCAAAAATATGAGGAGCATGAAACGGTCTGAAAAATAGGAGGAGCATGAAACGGTCTGAAAAATAGGAGGAGCATGAAGCGGTTTGAAAAACATGAAGAGCCTGAAAAAGTGTGAAAAATATGAAGAGCTTCAAAAGGTGTCAAAAATATGAGGAGAATGAAACGGTCTGAAAATTAGGAGGAGCATGAAGCGGTGTTGAATAACATAAAGAGCCTGAAACAGTGTGAAATATATGAAGAGCCTCAAAGGTGTCAAAAATATGAGGAGCAAGAAACGGTCTGAAAAATAGAAGGAGCTTGAAGTGGTGTTGAAAAACATGAAGAGCCTGAAAAAGTGTGAAATATATGAAGAGCCTCAAAGGTGTCAAAAATATGAGGAGCAAGAAACGGTCTGAAAAATAGAAGGAGCTTGAAGTGGTGTTGAAAAACATGAAGAGCCTGAAAAGGTGTGAAAAATATGAAGAGCTTCAAAAAGGTGTCAAATACATAGAGGGTGAAACGGTCTGAAAAATATGAGGAGCAAGAAACTGTTTTCAAAAACATGAAGAGCCTCAAAAGGTGTGAAAAATATGAAGAGCTTCAAAAAGGTGTCAAATATATAGAGGGTGTAACGGTCTGAAAAATATGAGGAGCAAGAAACTGTTTTCAAAAACATGAAGAGCCTCAAAAGGTGTGAAAAATATGAAGAGCTTCAAAAAGGTGTCAAATATATAGAGGGTGTAACGGTCTGAAAAATATGAGGAGCAAGAAACTGTTTTCAAAAACATGAAGAGCCTCAAAGGTGTCAAAAATATGAGGAGCAAGAAACGGTCTGAAAAATAGAAGGAGCTTGAAGTGGTGTTGAAAAACATGAAGAGCCTGAAAAGGTGTCAAAAATATGAAGAGCTTGAAAAAGTGTCAAAAATATGAGGAGCTTGAAACGGTCTGAAATATAGGAGGAGCATGAAAAGGTGTTAAAAAAAATATGAAGAGCTTGAAAATGTGTGAAACATATGAGGAGCATGAAATGGTCTGAAAAATAGGAGGAGCATGAAGCGTTGTTGAAAAACATGAAGAGCCTGAAAAGGTGTGAAAAATATGAAGAGCTTCAAAAGGTGTCAAAAACATGAGGAGCATGAAAAGGTCTGAAATATAGGAGGAGCATGAAGCAGTGTTCAAAAACATGAAGAGCCTGGAGAAGTGTGAAAAATATGAAGAGCTTCAAAAAGTGTCAAAAATATGAGGAGCATGAAATGGTCTGAAAAATAGGAGAAGCATGAAGTGCTGTTGAAAAACATGAAGAGCCTGAAAAGGTGTGAAAAATATGAAGAGCTTCAAAAAGGTGTCAAATATATAGAGGGTGAAACGGTCTGAAAAATATGAGGAGCAAGAAACTGTTTTCAAAAACATGAAGAGCCTCAAAAGGTGTGAAAAATGTGAAGAGCTTCAAACTATGTAAAAATATGAGGAGCATGAAACGGTCTGAAACATAGGAGGAGCATGAAGTGTTGTTGAAAAACATGAAGAGCCTGAAAAAGGTGTGAAACATATGAGGAGCATGATACGGTCTTATAAATAGGAGGAGCATGAAGCGGTGTTAAAAAATATGAAGAGCATGAAAACGTGTGAAAAATATGAAGAGCTTCAAAAGGTGTCAAAAATATAAGGAGCATGAAACGGTCTGAAATATAGCAGGAGCATGAAAAGTTGTTAAAAAACATGAAGAGCCTGAAAAGGTGTGAAAAATATGAAAAGCTTCAAATGGTGTCAAAAATATGAGGAGAATGAAACGGTCTGATAATTAGGAGGAGCATGAAGTGGTGTTGAAAAACATGAAGATCTTGAAAAAGTTGTGAAACATATGAGTAGAATAAAACGGTCTGAAAAATAGGAGGAGCATGAAGTGGTGTAGAAAAACATGAAGACCCTGAAAAGGTGTGAAAAATATGAAGAGCTACAAAAAGTGTCAAAAATATGAGGAGCTTGAAACGGTCTGAAATATAGGAGGAGCGTGAAAAGGTGTTAAAAAAATATGAAGAGTTTCAAAAGGTGTGAAACATATGAGGAGCATGAAACGGTCTGAAAAATAGGAGGAGCATGAAGCGTTGTTGAAAAACATGAAGAGCCTGAAAAGGTGTGAAAAATATGAAGAGCTTCAAAAAGGTGTCAAATATATAGAGGGTGAAACGGTCTGAAAAATATGAGGAGCAAGAAACTGTTTTCAAAAACATGAAGAGCCTCAAAAGGTGTGAACAATGTGAAGAGCTTCAAACTGTGTCAAAAATATGAGGAGCATGAAACGGTCTGAAACATAGGAGGAGCATGAAGTGTTGTTGAAAAACATGAAGAGCCTTAAAAAGGTGTGAAACATATGAGGAGCATGATACGGTCTGAAAAATAGGAGGAGCATGAAGCGGTGTTGAAAAATATGAAGAGCCTGAAAACGTATGAAAAATATGAAGAGCTTCAAAAGGTGTCAAAAATATAAGGAGCATGAAACGGTCTGAAATATAGCAGGAGCATGAAAAGGTGTTAAAAAACATGAAGAGCCTGAAAAGGTGTGAAAAAGATGAACAGCTTCAAATGGTGTCAAAAATATGAGGAGAATGAAACGGTCTGATAATTAGGAGGAGCATGAAGTGGTGTTGAAAAACATGAAGATCTTGAAGAAGGTGTGAAACATATGAGTAGAATAAAACGGTCTGAAAAATAGGAGGAGAATGAAGTGGTGTAGAAAAACATGAAGAGCCTGAAAAGGTGTGAAAAATATGAAGAGCTACAAAAAGTGTCAAAAATATGAGGAGCTTGAAACGGTCTGAAATATAGGAGGAGCGTGAAAAGGTGTTAAAAAAATATGAAGAGCTTCAAAAGGTGTGAAACATATGAGGAGCATGAAACGGTCTGAAAAATAGGAGGAGCATGAAGCGTTTTTGAAAAACATGAAGAGCCTGAAAAGGTGTGAAAAATATGAAGAGCTTCAAAAAGGTGTCAAATATATAGAGGGTGAAACGGTCTGAAAAATATGAGGAGCAAGAAACTGTTTTCAAAAACATGAAGAGCCTCAAAAGGTGTGAAAAATATGAAGAGCTTCAAAAAGGTGTCAAATATATAGAGGGTGAAACGGTCTGAAAAATATGAGGAGCAAGAAACTGTTTTCAAAAACATGAAGAGCCTCAAAAGGTGTGAAAAATATGAAGAGCTTCAAAAGGTGTCAAAAACATGAGGAGCATTAAACGGTCTGAAAAATAGGAGAAGCATGAAGTGGTGTTGAAAAATATGAAGAGCCTGGAGAAGTGTGAAAAATATGAAGAGCTTCAAAAGGTGTCAAAAATATGAGGAGCATGAAACGGTCTGAAAAATAGGAGGAGCATGAAGCGGTGTTCAAAAAAATGAAGAGCCTGGAGAAGTGTGAAAAATATGAAGAGCTTCAAAAAGTGTCAAAAATATGAGGAGCATTAAACGGTCTGAAAAATAGGAGAAGCATGAAGTGGTGTTGAAAAATATGAAGAGCCTGAAAAGGTGTGAAAAATATGAAGAGCTTCAAAGGTGTCAAAATTATGAGGAGCATGAAACGCTCTGAAAAATAGGAGGAGCAGCAAGCGATGTTGAAAAACATGAAGAGCGTGAAAAGGTGTGAAAAATATGAAGAGCTTAAAAAGGTGTCAAAAATATGAGGAGCATGAAAGGGTCTGAAAAATAGTAGGAGCATGAAGCGGTGTTGAAAAACATGAAGAGCCTGAAAAGGTGTGAAAAATATGAAGAGCTTCAAAAGTGGTCAAAAATATGAGAAGCATGAAACGGTCTGAAAAATAGGAGGAGCATGAAGTGGTGCTGAAAAACATGAAGAGCCTGAAAAGGTGTGAAAAATATGAAGAGCTTCAAAAGGCGTCAAAAATATGAGGAGCATGAAACGGTCTGAAAAATAGGAGAAGCATGAAGCGGTTTGAAAAACATGAAGAGCCTGAAAAAGTGTGAAAAATATGAAGAGCTTCAAAAGGTGTCAAAAATATGAGGAGAATGAAACGGTCTGAAAATTAGGAGGAGCATGAAGCGGTGTTGAAAACATAAAGAGCCTGAAACAGTGTGAAATATATGAAGAGCCTCAAAGGTGTCAAAAATATGAGGAGCAAGAAACGGTCTGAAAAATAGAAGGAGCTTGAAGTGGTGTTGAAAAACATGAAGAGACTGAAAACGTGTGAAAAATATGCAGAGCTTCAAAAAGGTGTCAAATATATAGAGGGTGAAACGGTCTGAAAAATATGAGGAGCAAGAAACTGTTTTCAAAAATATGAAGAGCCTGAAAATTTGTGAAAAATGTGAAGAGCTTCAAACTGTGTCAAAAATATGAGGAGCATGAAACGGTCTGAAACATAGGATGAGCATGAAGTATTGTTGAAAAAGATGAAGAGCCTGAAAAATGTGTGAAACATATGAGGAGCATGGTACGGTCTGAAAAATAGGAGCATGAAGTGGTGTTGAAAAATATGAAGAGCCTGAAAAGGTGTGAAAAATATGAAGAGCTTCAAAAGGTGTCAAAAATATAAGGAGCATGAAACGGTCTGAAATATAGCAGGAGCATGAAAAGGTGTTAAAAAACATGAAGAGCCTGAAAAGGTGTGAAAAAGATGAACAGCTTCAAATGGTGTCAAAAATATGAGGAGAATGAAACGGTCTGAAAATTAGGAGGAGCATGAAGCGGTGTTGAAAACATAAAGAGCCTGAAACAGTGTGAAATATATGAAGAGCCTCAAAGGTGTCAAAAATATGAGGAGCAAGAAACGGTCTGAAAAATAGGAGGAGCTTGAAGCGGTGTTGAAAAATATGAAGAGCCTGAAAAGGTGTGAAATATATGCAGAGCTTCAAAAGGTGTCAAAAATATAAGGAGCATGAAATGGTATGAAATATAGGAGGAGCATGAAACGGTGTTCATACACTTGAAGAGCCTGGAAAGGTGTGAAAAAAATGAAGAGCTTCAAAAAGGTATCAAAAATATGAGGAGGGAGAAAGGGTCTGAAAAACAAGAGGAGCAAGAAACTGTTTTCAAAAACATGAAGAGCCTCAACAGTTGTGAAAAATATGAAGAGCTTCAAACTGTGTCAAATATATGAGAAACATGAAACGGTCTGAAAAATAGAAGGAGCTTGAAGTGGTGTTGAAAAAGATGAAGAGCCTGAAATAGTGTGAAATATAGGAAGAGCCTCAAAGGTGTCAAAAATATGAGGAGCAAGAAACGGTCTGAAAAATAGAAGGAGCTTGAAGTGGTGTTGAAAAACAAGAAGAGCCTGAAAAGGTGTGAAAAATATGAAGAGCTTCAAAGAGGGGTCAAATATATAGAGGGTGAAACGGTCTGAAAAATATGAGGAGCAAGAAACTGTTTTGAAAAACATGAAGAGCCTCAAAAGGTGTGAAAAATATGAAGAGCTTCAAAAAGGTGTCAAATATATAGAGGGTGAAACGGTCTGAAAAAAATGAGGAGCAAGAAACTGTTTTCAAAAACATGAAGAGCCTCAAAAGGTGTGAAAAATGTGAAGAGCTTCAAACTGTGTCAAAAATATGAGGAGCATGAAACGGTCTGAAACATAGGAGGAGCATGAAGTGTTGTTGAAAAACATGAAGAGCCTGAAAAAGGTGTGAAACATATGAGGAGCATGATACGGTCTGAAAAATAGGAGGAGCATGAAGCGGTGTTGAAAAATATGAAGAGCCTGAAAACGTGTGAAAAATATGAAGAGCTTCAAAAGGTGTCAAAAACATAAGGAGCATGAAACGGTCTGAAATACAGGAGGAGCATGAAAAGGTGTTAAAAAACATGAAGAGCCTGAAAAGGTGTGAAAAATATGAAGAGCTTCAAATGGTGTCAAAAATATGAGGAGCATGAAACGGTCTGATAATTAGGAGGAGCATGAAGTGGTGTTGAAAAACATGAAGAGCTTGAAAAAGGTGTGAAACATATGAGTAGAATAAAACGGTCCGAAAAATAGGAGGAGCATGAAGTGGTGTAGAAAAACATGAAGACCCTGAAAAGGTGTGAAAAATATGAAGAGCTACAAAAAGTGTCAAAAATATGAGGAGCTTGAAATGGTCTGAAATATAGGAGGAGCGTGAAAAGGTGTTAAAAAAAATATGAAGAGCTTCAAAAAGTGTGAAAAATATGAAGAGCTTCCAAAGGTGTCAAAAATGAGATGAGCATGAAACGGTCTGAAAAATAGGAGGAGCATGAAACAGTGTTGAAAGACATGAAGAGCTTCAAAAGTGTCAAAAATATGAGGAGCATGAAATGGTCTGAAAAAAAGGAGGGGCATGAAGGGGTGTTGAAAACATGAAAAGCCTGAAAATGTGTGAAAAATATGAAGAGCTTCCAAAGGTGTGAAAAATATGAATAGCTTCGAAATGTGTCAATAATGAGAGGAGCATGAAACGGTGTGAAAAATAGGAGGAGCATGAAGCGGTGTGCAAAAACATGAAGAGCCTGAAAAGGTGTGAAAAATATGAAGAGCTTCAAAAGGTGTTAAAAATATGAGGAGCATGAAACGGTCTGAAAAATAGGAGGAGCATGAAACGGTGTTGAAAACGTGAAGAGCCTGAAAAGGTGTGAAAAATATGAAGAGCTTCAAAAGATGTCAAAAATATGAGGAGCATGAAGCGGTCCGACAAATAGGATGAGCAAGAAGCGGTGTTGAAAACATTAAAAGCCTGAAGAGGTGGGAAATATATAAAGAGCTTGAAAAGGTGTCAAAAATAGTGGGAGCATGAAACGGTGTGAAAAATAGGAGAAGCATGAAGTGATGTTGAGAAACCTGAAGAGAATGAAAAGGTGTGAAAAAAAAAGAAGAGCTATAAAAGATGTGAAATATATGAGGAGCATGAAACGGTGTTGAAAAACCTGAAGGGCCTGAAAAGGTGTGAAAAATATGAAGAGCTTCAAAAGGTGTCAAAAATATGAGGAGCATGATACGGTCTGAAAAATAGGAGGAGCATGAAGTGGTGCTGAAAAATATGAAGAGCCTGAAAAAGTGTGAAAAATAGGAAGAGCTTCAAAAGGCGTCAAAAATATGAGGAGCATGAAACGGTCTGAAAAATAGGAGGAGCATGAAACGGTCTGAAAAATAGGAGGAGCATGAAGCGGTTTGAAAAACATGAAGAGCCTGAAAAAGTGTGAAAAATATGAAGAGCTTCAAAAGGTGTCAAAAATATGAGGAGAATGAAACGGTCTGAAACTTAGGAGGAGCATGAAGCGGTGTTGAATAACATAAAGAGCCTGAAACAGTGTGAAATATATGAAGAGCCTCAAAGGTGTCAAAAATATGAGGAGCAAGAAACGGTCTGAAAAATAGAAGGAGCTTGAAGTGGTGTTGAAAAACATGAAGAGCCTGAAAAAGTGTGAAATATATGAAGAGCCTCAAAGGTGTCAAAAATATGAGGAGCAAGAAACGGTCTGAAAAATAGAAGGAGCTTGAAGTGGTGTTGAAAAACATGAAGAGCCTGAAAAGGTGTGAAAAATATGAAGAGCTTCAAAAAGGTGTCAAATACATAGAGGGTGAAACGGTCTGAAAAATATGAGGAGCAAGAAACTGTTTTCAAAAACATGAAGAGCCTCAAAAGGTGTGAAAAATATGAAGAGCTTCAAAAAGGTGTCAAATATATAGAGGGTGTAACGGTCTGAAAAATATGAGGAGCAAGAAACTGTTTTCAAAAACATGAAGAGCCTCAAAAGGTGTGAAAAATATGAAGAGCTTCAAAAAGGTGTCAAATATATAGAGGGTGTAACGGTCTGAAAAATATGAGGAGCAAGAAACTGTTTTCAAAAACATGAAGAGCCTCAAAGGTGTCAAAAATATGAGGAGCAAGAAACGGTCTGAAAAATAGAAGGAGCTTGAAGTGGTGTTGAAAAACATGAAGAGCCTGAAAAGGTGTGAAAAATATGAAGAGCTTCAAAAAGGTGTCAACTACATAGAGGGTGAAACGGTCTGAAAAATATGAGGAGCAAGAAACTGTTTTCAAAAACATGAAGAGCCTCAAAAGGTGTGAAAAATGTGAAGAGCTTCAAACTGTGTCAAAAATATGAGGAGCATGAAACGGTCTGAAACATAGGAGGAGCATATAGTGTTGTTGAAAAACATGAAGAGCCTGAAAAAGGTGTGAAACATATGAGGAGCATGATACGGTCTGAAAAATAGGAGGAGCATGAAGCGGTGTTGAAAAATATGAAGAGCCTGAAAACGTGTGAAAAATATGAAGAGCTTCAAAAGGTGTCAAAAACATAAGGAGCATGAAACGGTCTGAAATACAGGAGGAGCATGAAAAGGTGTTAAAAAACATGAAGAGCCTGAAAAGGTGTGAAAAATATGAAGAGCTTCAAATGGTGTCAAAAATATGAGGAGCATGAAACGGTCTGATAATTAGGAGGAGCATGAAGTGGTGTTGAAAAACATGAATAGCTTGAAAAAGGTGTGAAACATATGAGTAGAATAAAACGGTCCGAAAAATAGGAGGAGCATGAAGTGGTGTAGAAAAACATGAAGACCCTGAAAAGGTGTGAAAAATATGAAGAGCTACAAAAAGTGTCAAAAATATGAGGAGCTTGAAATGGTCTGAAATATAGGAGGAGCGTGAAAAGGTGTTAAAAAAAATATGAAGAACTTCAAAAGGTGTGAAAAATATGAAGAGCTTCCAAAGGTGTCAAAAATGAGATGAGCATGAAACGGTCTGAAAAATAGGAGGAGCATGAAGTGGTCGTGAAAATCATGAAGTGCCTGAAAAGGTGTGAAATATATGAAGAGCTTCAAAAGTTGTGAAAAAATGAGGAGGTTCAAAAGGTGTCAAAAATATGAAGAGCATGAAACGGTCTGAAAAATAGGAGGAGCATGAAACGGTGTTCAAAAACATGAAGAGCCTGAAAAGGTGTGAAAAATATGAAGAGCTTGAAAAGGTGTGAAATACATGAGGAGCCTGAAGCGGTCTGAAAAATAGGAGGAGCATGAAACGGTGTTGAAAAACATGAAGAGCCTGAAAAAGTGTGAAAAATAGGAAGAGCTTCACAAGGTGTCTAATATATGAGGAGCATGAAACGGTCTGAAAAATAGGAGGAGCATGAAGTGGTCGTGAAAATCATGAAGTGCCTGAGAAGGTGTGAAATATATGAAGAGCTTCAAAAGATGTGAAAAAATGAGGAGGTTCAAAAGGTGTGAAAAATATGAGGAACATGAAACGGTCTGAAAAATAGGAGGAGCATGAAGGGGTGTTGAAAACATGAAAAGCCTGAAAATGTGTGAAAAATATGAAGAGCTTCCAAAGGTGTGAAAAATATGAATAGCTTCGAAATGTGTCAATAATGAGAGGAGCATGAAACGGCGTGAAAAATAGGAGGAGCATGAAGCGGTGTGCAAAAACATGAAGAGCCTGAAAAGGTGTGAAAAATATGAAGAGCTTCAAAAGGTGTTAAAAATATGAGGAGCATGAAACGGTCTGAAAAATAGGAGGAGCATGAAACAGTGTTGAAAGACATGAAGAGCTTCAAAAGTGTCAAAAATATGAGGAGCATGAAATGGTCTGAAAAAAAGGAGGAGCATGAAGGGGTGTTGAAAACATGAAAAGCCTGAAAATGTGTGAAAAATATGAAGAGCTTCCAAAGGTGTGAAAAATATGAATAGCTTCGAAATGTGTCAATAATGAGAGGAGCATGAAACGGTGTGAAAAATAGGAGGAGCATGAAGCGGTGTGCAAAAACATGAAGAGCCTGAAAAGGTGTGAAAAATATGAAGAGCTTCAAAAGGTGTTAAAAATATGAGGAGCATGAAACGGTCTGAAAAATAGGAGGAGCATGAAACGGTGTTGAAAACGTGAAGAGCCTGAAAAGGTGTGAAAAATATGAAGAGCTTCAAAAGATGTCAAAAATATGAGGAGCATGAAGCGGTCCGACAAATAGGATGAGCAAGAAGCGGTGTTGAAAACATTAAGAGCCTGAAGAGGTGGGAAATATATAAAGAGCTTGAAAAGGTGTCAAAAATAGTGGGAGCATGAAACGGTGTGAAAAATAGGAGAAGCATGAAGTGATGTTGAGAAACCTGAAGAGAATGAAAAGGTGTGAAAAAAAAAGAAGAGCTATAAAAGATGTGAAATATATGAGGAGCATGAAACGGTGTTGAAAAACCTGAAGGGCCTGAAAAGGTGTGAAAAATATGAAGAGCTTCAAAAGGTGTCAAAAATATGAGGAGCATGATACGGTCTGAAAAATAGGAGGAGCATGAAGTGGTGCTGAAAAATATGAAGAGCCTGAAAAAGTGTGAAAAATAGGAAGAGCTTCAAAAGGCGTCAAAAATATGAGGAGCATGAAACGGTCTGAAAAATAGGAGGAGCATGAAACGGTCTGAAAAATAGGAGGAGCATGAAGCGGTTTGAAAAACATGAAGAGCCTGAAAAAGTGTGAAAAATATGAAGAGCTTCAAAAGGTGTCAAAAATATGAGGAGAATGAAACGGTCTGAAAATTAGGAGGAGCATGAAGCGGTGTTGAATAACATAAAGAGCCTGAAACAGTGTGAAATATATGAAGAGCCTCAAAGGTGTCAAAAATATGAGGAGCAAGAAACGGTCTGAAAAATAGAAGGAGCTTGAAGTGGTGTTGAAAAACATGAAGAGCCTGAAAAAGTGTGAAATATATGAAGAGCCTCAAAGGTGTCAAAAATATGAGGAGCAAGAAACGGTCTGAAAAATAGAAGGAGCTTGAAGTGGTGTTGAAAAACATGAAGAGCCTGAAAAGGTGTGAAAAATATGAAGAGCTTCAAAAAGGTGTCAAATACATAGAGGGTGAAACGGTCTGAAAAATATGAGGAGCAAGAAACTGTTTTCAAAAACATGAAGAGCCTCAAAAGGTGTGAAAAATATGAAGAGCTTCAAAAAGGTGTCAAATATATAGAGGGTGTAACGGTCTGAAAAATATGAGGAGCAAGAAACTGTTTTCAAAAACATGAAGAGCCTCAAAAGGTGTGAAAAATATGAAGAGCTTCAAAAAGGTGTCAAATATATAGAGGGTGTAACGGTCTGAAAAATATGAGGAGCAAGAAACTGTTTTCAAAAACATGAAGAGCCTCAAAGGTGTCAAAAATATGAGGAGCAAGAAACGGTCTGAAAAATAGAAGGAGCTTGAAGTGGTGTTGAAAAACATGAAGAGCCTGAAAAGGTGTCAAAAATATGAAGAGCTTGAAAAAGTGTCAAAAATATGAGGAGCTTGAAACGGTCTGAAATATAGGAGGAGCATGAAAAGGTGTTAAAAAAAATATGAAGAGCTTGAAAATGTGTGAAACATATGAGGAGCATGAAATGGTCTGAAAAATAGGAGGAGCATGAAGCGTTGTTGAAAAACATGAAGAGCCTGAAAAGGTGTGAAAAATATGAAGAGCTTCAAAAGGTGTCAAAAACATGAGGAGCATGAAAAGGTCTGAAATATAGGAGGAGCATGAAGCAGTGTTCAAAAACATGAAGAGCCTGGAGAAGTGTGAAAAATATGAAGAGCTTCAAAAAGTGTCAAAAATATGAGGAGCATGAAATGGTCTGAAAAATAGGAGAAGCATGAAGTGCTGTTGAAAAACATGAAGAGCCTGAAAAGGTGTGAAAAATATGAAGAGCTTCAAAAAGGTGTCAAATATATAGAGGGTGAAACGGTCTGAAAAATATGAGGAGCAAGAAACTGTTTTCAAAAACATGAAGAGCCTCAAAAGGTGTGAAAAATGTGAAGAGCTTCAAACTATGTCAAAAATATGAGGAGCATGAAACGGTCTGAAACATAGCAGGAGCATGAAGTGTTGTTGAAAAACAGGAAGAGCCTGAAAAAGGTGTGAAACATATGAGGAGCATGATACGGTCTGATAAATAGGAGGAGCATGAAGCGGTGTTAAAAAATATGAAGAGCATGAAAACGTGTGAAAAATATGAAGAGCTTCAAAAGGTGTCAAAAATATAAGGAGCATGAAACGGTCTGAAATATAGCAGGAGCATGAAAAGTTGTTAAAAAACATGAAGAGCCTGAAAAGGTGTGAAAAATATGAAAAGCTTCAAATGGTGTCAAAAATATGAGGAGAATGAAACGGTCTGATAATTAGGAGGAGCATGAAGTGGTGTTGAAAAACATGAAGATCTTGAAAAAGTTGTGAAACATATGAGTAGAATAAAACGGTCTGAAAAATAGGAGGAGCATGAAGTGGTGTAAAAAACATGAAGACCCTGAAAAGGTGTGAAAAATATGAAGAGCTACAAAAAGTGTCAAAAATATGAGGAGCTTGAAACGGTCTGAAATATAGGAGGAGCGTGAAAAGGTGTTAAAAAAATATGAAGAGTTTCAAAAGGTGTGAAACATATGAGGAGCATGAAACGGTCTGAAAAATAGGAGGAGCATGAAGCGTTGTTGAAAAACATGAAGAGCCTGAAAAGGTGTGAAAAATATGAAGAGCTTCAAAAAGGTGTCAAATATATAGAGGGTGAAACGGTCTGAAAAATATGAGGAGCAAGAAACTGTTTTCAAAAACATGAAGAGCCTCAAAAGGTGTGAACAATGTGAAGAGCTTCAAACTGTGTCAAAAATATGAGGAGCATGAAACGGTCTGAAACATAGGAGGAGCATGAAGTGTTGTTGAAAAACATGAAGAGCCTTAAAAAGGTGTGAAACATATGAGGAGCATGATACGGTCTGAAAAATAGGAGGAGCATGAAGCGGTGTTGAAAAATATGAAGAGCCTGAAAACGTATGAAAAATATGAAGAGCTTCAAAAGGTGTCAAAAATATAAGGAGCATGAAACGGTCTGAAATATAGCAGGAGCATGAAAAGGTGTTAAAAAACATGAAGAGCCTGAAAAGGTGTGAAAATGATGAACAGCTTCAAATGGTGTCAAAAATATGAGGAGAATGAAACGGTCTGATAATTAGGAGGAGCATGAAGTGGTGTTGAAAAACATGAAGATCTTGAAGAAGGTGTGAAACATATGAGTAGAATAAAACGGTCTGAAAAATAGGAGGAGCATGAAGTGGTGTAGAAAAACATGAAGTGCCTGAAAAGGTGTGAAAAATATGAAGAGCTACAAAAAGTGTCAAAAATATGAGGAGCTTGAAACGGTCTGAAATATAGGAGGAGCGTGAAAAGGTGTTAAAAAAATATGAAGAGCTTCAAAAGGTGTGAAACATATGAGGAGCATGAAACGGTCTGAAAAATAGGAGGAGCATTAAGCGTTGTTGAAAAACATGAAGAGCCTGAAAAGGTGTGAAAAATATGAAGAGCTTCAAAAAGGTGTCAAATATATAGAGGGTGAAACGGTCTGAAATATATGAGGGGCAAGAAACTGTTTTCAAAAACATGAAGAGCCTCAAAAGGTGTGAACAATGTGAAGAGCTTCAAACTGTGTCAAAATTATGAGGAGCATGAAACGGTCTGAAACATAGGAGGAGCATGAAGTGTTGTTGAAAAACATGAAGAGCCTTAAAAAGTTGTGAAACATATGAGGAGCATGATACGGTCTGAAAAATAGGAGGAGCATGAAGCGGTGTTGAAAAATATGAAGAGCCTGAAAACGTATGAAAAATATGAAGAGCTTCAAAAGGTGTCAAAAATATAAGGAGCATGAAACGGTCTGAAATATAGCAGGAGCATGAAAAGGTGTTAAAAAACATGAAGAGCCTGAAAAGGTGTGAAAAAGATGAACAGCTTCAAATGGTGTCAAAAATATGAGGAGAATGAAACGGTCTGATAATTAGGAGGAGCATGAAGTGGTGTTGAAAAACATGAAGAGCTTGAAAAAGGTGTGAAACATATGAGTAGAATAAAACGGTCTGAAAAATAGGAGGAGCATGAAGTGGTGTAGAAAAACATGAAGACCCTGAAAAGGTGTGAAAAATATGAAGAGCTGCAAAAAGTGTCAAAAATATGAGGAGCTTGAAACGGTCTGAAATATAGGAGGAGCGTGAAAAGGTGTTAAAAAAAATATGAAGAGCTTCAAAAGGTGTGAAACATATGAGGAGCATGAAACAGTCTGAAAAATAGGAGGAGCATGAAGCTTTGTTGAAAAACATGAAGAGCCTGAAAAGGTGTGAAAAATATGAAGTGCTTCAAAAGGTGTCAAAAACATGAGGAGCATGAAAAGGTCTGAAAAATAGGAGGAGCATGAATCGGTGTTCAAAAAAATGAAGAGCCTGGAGAAGTGTGAAAAATATGAAGAGCTTCAAAAAGTGTCAAAAATATGAGGAGCATTAAACGGTCTGAAAAATAGGAGAAGCATGAAGTGGTGTTGAAAAATATGAAGAGCCTGAAAAGGTGTGAAAAATATGAAGAGCTTCAAAGGTGTCAAAATTATGAGGAGCATGAATCGCTCTGAAAAAGAGGAGGAGCAGCAAGCGATGTTGAAAAACATGAAGAGCGTGAAAAGGTGTGAAAAATATGAAGAGCTTAAAAAGGTGTCAAAAATATGAGGAGCATGAAAGGGTCTGAAAAATAGTAGGAGCATGAAGCGGTGTTGAAAAACATGAAGAGCCTGAAAAGGTGTGAAAAATATGAAGAGCTTCAAAAGTGGTCAAAAATATGAGAAGCATGAAACGGTCTGAAAAATAGGAGGAGCATGAAGTGGTGCTGAAAAACATGAAGAGCCTGAAAAGGTGTGAAAAATATGAAGAGCTTCAAAAGGCGTCAAAAATATGAGGAGCATGAAACGGTCTGAAAAATAGGAGAAGCATGAAGCGGTTTGAAAAACATGAAGAGCCTGAAAAAGTGTGAAAAATATGAAGAGCTTCAAAAGGTGTCAAAAATATGAGGAGAATGAAACGGTCTGAAAATTAGGAGGAGCATGAAGCGGTGTTGAAAACATAAAGAGCCTGAAACAGTGTGAAATATATGAAGAGCCTCAAAGGTGTCAAAAATATGAGGAGCAAGAAACGGTCTGAAAAATAGAAGGAGCTTGAAGTGGTGTTGAAAAACATGAAGAGACTGAAAACGTGTGAAAAATATGCAGAGCTTCAAAAAGGTGTCAAATATATAGAGGGTGAAACGGTCTGAAAAATATGAGGAGCAAGAAACTGTTTTCAAAAACATGAAGAGCCTGAAAATTTGTTTAAAATGTGAAGAGCTTCAAACTGTCAAAAATATGAGGAGCATGAAACGGTCTGAAACATAGGATGAGCATGAAGTATTGTTGAAAAAGATGAAGAGCCTGAAAAATGTGTGAAACATATGAGGAGCATGGTACGGTCTGAAAAATAGGAGCATGAAGTGGTGTTGAAAAATATGAAGAGCCTGAAAAGGTGTGAAAAATATGAAGAGCTTCAAAAGGTGTCAAAAATATAAGGAGCATGAAACGGTCTGAAATATAGCAGGAGCATGAAAAGGTGTTAAAAAACATGAAGAGCCTGAAAAGGTGTGAAAAAGATGAACAGCTTCAAATGGTGTCAAAAATATGAGGAGAATGAAACGGTCTGAAAATTAGGAGGAGCATGAAGCGGTGTTGAAAAACATGAAGAGCCTGAAAATGTGTGAAATATATGAAGAGCCTCAAAGGTGTCAAAAATATGAGGAGCAAGAAACGGTCTGAAAAATAGGAGGAGCTTGAAGCGGTGTTGAAAAATATGAAGAGCCTGAAAAGGTGTGAAATATATGCAGAGCTTCAAAAGGTGTCAAAAATATAAGGAGCATGAAATGGTATGAAATATAGGAGGAGCATGAAACGGTGTTCATACACTTGAAGAGCCTGGAAAGGTGTGAAAAAAATGAAGAGCTTCAAAAAGGTATCAAAAATATGAGGAGGGAGAAAGGGTCTGAAAAACAAGAGGAGCAAGAAACTGTTTTCAAAAACATGAAGAGCCTCAACAGTTGTGAAAAATATGAAGAGCTTCAAACTGTGTCAAATATATGAGAAACATGAAACGGTCTGAAAAATAGAAGGAGCTTGAAGTGGTGTTGAAAAAGATGAAGAGCCTGAAATAGTGTGAAATATAGGAAGAGCCTCAAAGGTGTCAAAAATATGAGGAGCAAGAAACGGTCTGAAAAATAGAAGGAGCTTGAAGTGGTGTTGAAAAACAAGAAGAGCCTGAAAAGGTGTGAAAAATATTAAGAGCTTCAAAGAGGGGTCAAATATATAGAGGGTGAAACGGTCTGAAAAATATGAGGAGCAAGAAACTGTTTTGAAAAACATGAAGAGCCTCAAAAGGTGTGAAAAATATGAAGAGCTTCAAAAAGGTGTCAAATATATAGAGGGTGAAACGGTCTGAAAAAAATGAGGAGCAAGAAACTGTTTTCAAAAACATGAAGAGCCTCAAAAGGTGTGAAAAATGTGAAGAGCTTCAAACTGTGTCAAAAATATGAGGAGCATGAAACGGTCTGAAACATAGGAGGAGCATGAAGTGTTGTTGAAAAACATGAAGAGCCTGAAAAAGGTGTGAAACATATGAGGAGCATGATACGGTCTGAAAAATAGGAGGAGCATGAAGCGGTGTTGAAAAACATGAAGAGCCTGAAAAGGTGTGAAAAATATGAAGAGGTTCAAAACGTGTCAAAAATATGAGGAGCATGAAACGGTCTGAAAATAGGACGAGCATGAAGCGGTGTTCAAAAAGATGAAGAGCCTGAAATGGTGTGAAAAATATGAAGAGCTTCAAAATGGGTCAAAAATATGACGAGCATGAAACCCTCTTAAAAATAGGAGGAGGATGAAGCGGTGTTCAAAAACATGAAGAGCCTGAAAAGGTGTGAAAATTATGAAGAGCTTCAAAAGGTGTAAAAAATATGAAGAGCTTCAAAAGGTGTCAAAAATGAGATGAGCATGAAACGGTCTAAAAAATAGGAGGAGCATGAAGCGGTGTTCAAAAAAATGCAGAGACTGAAAAATTGTGAAAAATATGAAGAGCTTCAAAAGGTGTAAAAAATAGGAGGAGCATGAAACGGGTTGAAAAATAGGAGGAGCATGAACCGGTGTTCAAAAACATAAAGAGCATGAAAAGGTGTGAAAAACATGAAGAGCTTCATAAGGTGTCAAATTTAGTTTAGCATGAAAGGGTCTGAAAATTAGGAGGAGCATGAAGTGGTGTTGAAAACATGAAGAGCCTGAAAAGGTGTGAAATATACGAAGAGCTTCAAAAGGTGTGAAAAATATGAAGTGCATCAAAAGGTGTCAAAAATGAGATGAGCATGAAACGGTCTGAAAAATAGGAGGAGCATGAAGTGGTATTGAAAAACATGAAGAGCCTAAAAACGTGTGAAAAATATGAAGAGCTTCAAAAATATGAAAAATATGAAGAGCTTCAAAAGATGTCAAAAATGAGATGAGCATGAAACGGTCTGAAGAAAAGAGGAGCATGAAGCGGAGTCCAGAAAAATGAAGAGCCTGAAAAGGTGGAAAGTATATGAAGAGCTTCAAAAGCTGTCAAAAATTTGAGGAGCATGAAACGGTATGAAAAATAGGAGGAGTGTGAAGCGGTGTTCAAAAACATGAAGAGTTTAAAAGGTGTGAAAAATATGAAGAGCTTCAAAAGTTGTGAAAAATATGAAAAGCATAAAACGGTCTGAAAAATAGGAGGAGCATGAAACGGTCTGAAAAATAGGAGGAGCATGAAGCGGTGTTGAAAAACATGAAGAGTCTGAAAAGGTGTGAAAAATATGAAGAGCTTCAGAAGGTGTCAAAAATTTGAGGAGCATGAAAAGTTCTGAAGAATAGGAAGAGCATGATGCAGTGTTGAAAAACATGAAGAGCCTGAAAAGGTGTGAAAAATATGAAGCACTTCAAAAGATGTCAAAATTATGAGGAGCATGAAACAGTTGAAAAATAGGAGGAGCATGAAGCAGTGTTCAAAAACATGAAGAACCGGAAAAGGTGTGAAAAATATGAAGAGCTTCAAAAGGTGTGAAAATTATGAGGAGCATGAAACGGTCTGAAAAATAGGAGGAGCATGAAGCGGTGTTCAAAAACATGAAGAGCCTGAAAAGGTGTGAAAAATATGAAGAGCTTCAAAAGGTTGGACATACATGAGGAGCATGAAACGGTCTGAAAAATAGGAGGAGCATGAATCGGTCTGAAAAATGGGAGGAGCATGAAGCGGTGTTGAAAAACATGAAGTTCCTGAAAAGCTGTGAAAATAAGACAAGCTTCAAAAGGTGTCAAAAATATGAGGAGCATGAAACGGTCTGAAAAATAGGAGGAGCATGAAACGGTCTGAAAAATGGGAGGAGCATGAAGCGGTGTTGAAAAACATGAAGTTCCTGAAAAGCTGTGAAAATAAGACAAGCTTCAAAAGGTGTCAAAAATATGAGTAGCATGAAACGGTATGAAAAATACGAGGAGCATGAAGCGGTGTTGAAAGACATGAAGACCCTGAAAAGGTGTGAAAAATATGAAGAGCTTCTAAATGTGTCAAAATATGAGGAGCATGAAACTGTCTGAAATATATCAGGAGCATGAAAAGGTGTTGAAAAACATGAAGAGCATCAAAAGCTGTGAAGAATATGAAGAGCTTCAAAACGTGTCAAAAATATGAGGAGCATGAATCGGTCTGAAAAATAGAAGGAGCATGAAGTGGTGTTGAAAAACATGAAGATCTGAAAAGGAGTGAAAAATATGAAGAGCTTCATAAGGTGTCAAAAATATGAGGAGCATGAAACGGTCTGAAAAATAGGAGGAGCAAGAAACGGGTTTAACAAACATGAAGAGCAGGAAAAGGTGTGAAAAATATGAAGAGCTTCAAAAGGTTTCAAAAATATGAGGAGCATGAAACAGGCTGTAAAATAGGAGGAGCATGAAGCGGTGTCGAAAAACATGAAGAGCATGAAGAGTTGTGAAAAATAGGAAGAACTTCAAAAGGTGTCAAAAATATGAGGAGCAGGAACGGTATGAAAAATAGGAGGATCATGAAGTCGTGTTGAAAAACATGAAGAGCCTGAAAACGTGTGAAAATTATGAAGAGCTTCAAAAGCTGTGAAATATATGAAGAGCTTCAAAAGGTGTCAAAAATGAGATGAGCATGAAATGGTCTGAAAGATAGGAGGGGCATGAAGCGGTGTTGAAAAACAGGAAGAACCTGAAAATGTGAGAAAAATATGAAGAGCTTCAAAAGGTTTCAAAAATATGAGGAGCATGAAACTTTCTGAAAAATAGAAGGAGCATGAACCGGTGTTGAAAAACATGAAGAGCCTGAAAAGGTGTGAAAAATATGAAGAGCTTCAAAACGTGTCAAAAATATGAGGAGCATGAAACGGTCGGAAAAATAGGAGGAGCCAGAAGCGGTGTTGAAAAACATGAAGAGCCTGAAAATGTGTGAAAAATATGAAGAGCTTCAAAAGGTGTGAAAAATAAGAAGAGCTTCAAAACGTGTCAAATTGAGATGAGCATGAAACGGTCTGAAAAATAGGAGGAGCATTAAGCTGTGTTGAAAATCATAACGAGCCTGAAAAGGTGTGAAAAATATGAAGAGCTTCAAAAATGTGAAAAATATGAAGAGCTTCAAAAGGTGTCAAAAATGAGATGAGCATGAAACGGTCTGAAAAATAGGAGGAGCATTAAGCTGTGTAGAAAATCATAACGAGCCTGAAAAGGTGTGAAAAATATGAAGAGCTTCAAAAGGTGTGCAAAATATGAAGAGATTCAAAACCTGTCAAAAATATGAGGAGCCTGAAACAGTCTCAAAAATAGGAAGAGTATGAAACGGTCTGAAAAATAGGAGGATCATGAAGCCATGTTGAAAATCGTGAAGAGCCTGAAAAGGTGTGAAAAATGTGAAGAGCTTCAACAGGTGTCAAAAACATGAGGAGAATGAAACGCTCTGAAAAATAGGAGGAGCATGAAGCTGTGTTCAAAAACATGAAGAGCCAGAAAAGGTGTGAAAAATAAGAAGAGCTTCAAAAAGTGTCAAAAATATGAGGAGCAAGAAACGGTCTGAAAAATAGGAGGAACATGAAGTGGAGCTGAAAAACATGAAGAGCCTGAAAAGGTGTGCAAAATATGAAGAGCTTCAAAAGGTGTAAAAAATGAGATGAGCATGAAACGGTCTGAAAAATAGGAGGAGCATGAACTGGTGCTGAAAAACATGAAGAGCCTGAAAAGGTGTGAAATATATGAAGAGCTTCAAAAGGTGTCAAAAATATGAGGAGCATGAACGGTATGAAAAATAGGAGGATCATGAAGCCGTGTTGAAAAACATGAAGAGCCTGAAAACGTGTGAAAATTATGAAGAGCTTCAAAACGTGTCAAAAATGAGATGAGCATGAAATGGTCTGAAAGATAGGAGGAGCATGAAGCGGTGTTGAAAAACATGAAGAGCCTGAAAGTGTGAAAAATATGAAGAGCTTCAAATGGTGTGAAATACATGAGGAGCTTGAAACGGTCTGAAAAACAGGAGGAGCATGAAATCTTGTTGAAAAACATGAAGAGCCTGAAAACGTGTGAAAATTATGAAGAGCTTCAAAAGGTGTGAAATATATGAAGAGCTTCAAAAGGTGTCAAAAATGAGATGAGCATGAAATGGTCTGAAAGATAGGAGGAGCATGAAGTGGTGTTGAAAAACATGAAGAGCCTGAAAAGGTGTGAAAAATATGAAGAGCTTTAAAAGGTGTGAAAAATATGACGAGCATGAAACGGTCTGAAAAATAGGAGGAGCATGAAGCGGTGTTCAAAACATGAAGAGCCTGAAAAGTTGTGAAAAGTATGAACAGCTTCAAAATGTGTCAAATATATGAGGAGAAAGAAATGGTCTGAAAAAAAGGAAGAGCATGAAGTGGTGTTCAAAAACATGAAGAGCCTGAAAAGGTGTGAAAAATATGAAGAGCTTCAAAAGCTGTCAAATATATGAGGAGCACGAAACGGTCTGAAAAAAAGCAGGAGCATGAAGCGTTGTTGAAAATCTTGAAGAGCTTGAAAAGGTGTGAAAAATATGAAGAGCTTCAAAAGGTTTCAAATATATGAGGATCATGAAACGGTCTGAAAAATAGGAGGAGCATGAAACGGTCTGAAAAATAAGAGGAGCATGAAATGGTGTTGAAAAACAGGAAGAACCTGAAAATGTGAGAAAAATATGAAGAGCTTCAAAAGGTTTCAAAAATATGAGGAGCATGAAACTTTCTGAAAAATAGAAGGAGCATGAACCGGTGTTGAAAAACATGAAGAGCCTGAAAAGGTGTGAAAAATATGAAGAGCTTCAAAACGTGTCAAAAATATGAGGAGCATGAAACAGTCGGAAAAATAGGAGGAGCAAGAAGCGGTGTTGAAAAACATGAAGAGCCTGAAAATGTGTGAAAAATATGAAGAGCTTCAAAAGGTGTGAAAAATAGGAAGAGCTTCAAAAGGTGTCAAATTGAGATGAGCATGAAACGGTCTGAAAAATAGGAGGAGCATTAAGCTGTGTTGAAAATCATAACGAGCCTGAAAAGGTGTGAAAAATATGAAGAGCTTCAAAAATGTGAAAAATATGAAGAGCTTCAAAAGGTGTCAAAAATGAGATGAGCATGAAACGGTCTGAAAAATAGTAGGAGCATTAAGCTGTGTTGAAAATCATAACGAGCCTGAAAAGGTGTGAAAAATATGAAGAGCTTCAAAAGGTGTGCAAAATATGAAGAGATTCAAAACCTGTCAAAAATATGAGGAGCCTGAAACAGTCTCAAAAATAGGAAGAGTATGAAACGGTCTGAAAAATAGGAGGATCATGAAGCGATGTTGAAAATCGTGAAGAGCCTGAAAAGGTGTGAAAAATGTGAAGAGCTTCAACAGGTGTCAAAAACATGAGGAGAATGAAACGCTCTGAAAAATAGGAGGAGCATGAAGCTGTGTTCAAAAACATGAAGAGCCAGAAAAGGTGTGAAAAATAAGAAGAGCTTCAAAAAGTGTCAAAAATATGAGGAGCAAGAAACGGTCTGAAAAATAGGAGGAACATGAAGTGGAGCTGAAAAACATGAAGAGGCTGAAAAGGTGTGCAAAATATGAAGAACTTCAAAAGGTGTAAAAAATGAGATGAGCATGAAACGGTCTGAAAAATAGGAGGAGCATGAACTGGTGCTGAAAAACATGAAGAGCCTGAAAAGGTGTGAAATATATGAAGATCTTCAAAAGGTGTCAAAAATATGAGGAGCATGAAACGGTCTGAAAAATAGGAGGAGCATGAAGCGCTGTTGAAAAACATGAAGAGCATGAAAAGCTGTGAAGAATATGAAGAGCTTCAAAACCTGTCAAAAATATGAGGAGCATGAATCGGTCTGAAAAATAGGAGGAGCAAGAAACGGTTTTAACAAACATGAAGAGCGGGAAAAGGTGTGAAAAATATGAAGAGCTTCAAAAGGTTTGAAAAATATGAAGAACATGGAACGGTCTGAAAAATAGCAGGAGGATAAAGTGGTGTTCAAAAACATGAAGAGCCTGAAAAGTTGTGACAAATATGAAGAGCTTCAAAAGGTGTCAAAAATATGAGGAGCATGAAACGGTCTCAAAAATAGGAGGAGCATGAAGTGGTGTCGAAAAACATGAAGAGCATGAAGAGTTGTGAAAAATAGGAAGAACTTCAAAAGGTGTCAAAAATATGAGGAGCATGAACGGTATGAAAAATAGGAGGATCATGAAGCCGTGTTGAAAAACATGCAGAGCCTGAAAACGTGTGAAAATTATGAAGAGCTTCAAAAGCTGTGAAATATATGAAGAGCTTCAAAAGGTGTCAAAAATGAGATGAGCATGAAATGGTCTGAAAGATAGGAGGGGCATGAAGCGGTGTTGAAAAACATGAAGAGTCTGAAAAGGTGTGAAAAATATGAAGAGCTTCAAATGGTGTGAAATACATGAGGACCTTGAAATGGTCTGAGAAACCGGAGGAGCATGAAATCTTGTTGAAAAACATGAAGAGCCTGAAAACGTGTGAAAATTATGAAGAGCTTCAAAAGGTGTGAAATATATGAAGAGCTTCAAAAGGTGTCAAAAATGAGATGAGCATGAAATGGTCTGAAAGATAGGAGGGGCATGAAGCGGTGTTCAAAAATATGAAGAGCCTGGAATGGTGTAAAAAATATGAGAGCCCCAAAAGGTGTCAAAAGTATGAGGAGCATGAAACGGTGAGAAAAACATGAAGAGCCTGAAAAGGTGTGAGAAATAGAACGGCTTCAAAAGGTGTGAAAAATATGAGGAGCCTGAAACGGTCTGAAAAATAGGAGGAGTATGAAGTGGTGTTGAAAAACATGAAGAGCCTGAAAAGGTGTAAGAAATAGAACGGCTTCAAAAGGTGTGAAAAATATGAGGAGCATGAAACGGTCTGAAAAATAGGAAGAGCATGAAGCGGTGTTTAAAAACATGAAGAGCCTGAAAAGGTGTGAAAAATATGAAGAGCTTCAAAAGGTTTGAAAAATATGAAGAGCATGAAACGGTCTGAAAAATAGGAGGAGGATAAAGAGGTGTTCAAAAAAATGAAGAGCCTGAAAAGGGGTGACAAATATGAAGAGCTTCAAAAGGTGTCAAAAATATGAGGAGCATGAAACGGTATGAAAAATAGGAGGATCATGAAACGGTGTGAAAAACATGAAGAGCCTGAAAAGGTGTGAGAAATAGAACGGCTTCAAAAGGTGTGAAAAATATGAGGAGCCTGAAACGGTCTGAAAAATAGGAGGAGCATGAAGTGGTGTTGAAAAACATGAAGAGCCTGAAAAGGTTTGAAAAATATGAAGAGCTTCAAAAGGTGTGAAAAATATGAGGAGCATGAAACGGGCTGAAAATAAGAGGAGCATGAAGCGGTGTAGAAAACCATGAAGAGCCTGAAAAAGTGTGAAAAATATGAAGAGCTTCAAAAGTAGGCAAAATTATGAAGAGTAAGAAACGGTCAAAAAAATAGGAGGAGCATGAAACTGTGTTCAAAAACATGAAGAGTCTGAAAAGGTGTGAAATATATGAAGAGTTTCAAAAGGAGTCAAAAATATGAAGAGCATGAAACGGTCTGAAAAATAGGAGGAGCATGAAGCGGCGTTGAAAAACATGAAGAGCCTGAAAAGGTGTGAAAAATATGAAGAGCTTCAAAAGGTGTCAAAAATATGAAGAGCATGATATGGTCTGAAAAATATGAGGAGCATGAAACGGTGTTCAAAAACATGAACAGCCTGAAAAGGTGTGAAATATATGAAGAGCTTCAAAAGGTGTCAAAAATATGAAGAGCATGAAACTGTCTGAAAAATAGGAGGAGCATGAAATGGTCTGATAAATAGGAGGAGCATGAAACGGTGTTGAAAAACATGAAGAGCCTAAAAATGTGTGAAATATATGAAGAACTTAAAAGGAGTCAAAAATATGAGATGCATGAAACGGTCTGAAAAATAGAAGGAACATGAAGCGGTGTTGAAAAACGTGAAGAGCCTGAAAAGGTGTGAAAAATATGAAGAGCCGCAAAAGGTGTCAAAATGAGATGAGCATGAATAGGTCTGAAAGATAGGAGGGGCATGAAGCGGTGTTGAAAAACATGAAGAGCCTGAAAAGGTGTGAAAAATATGAAGAGCTTCAAACGGTGTCAAAAATGAGATGAGCATGAAATGGCCTAAAAAATAGGAGGAGCATGAAGTGTTGGTGAAAAACATGAAGAGCCTGAAAAAGTGTGAAGTATATGAAGAGATTCAAAAGGTTTCAAAATATGAGGAGAATGAAACGGTCTGAAAAATAGAAGGAGAATGTAGCGGTGTTGAAAAACATGAAGAGCCTGAAAAGGTGTGCAAAATATGAAGAGCTTCAAAAGGTGTGAAAAATATGAGGAGCATGAGACGGTCTGAAAAATAGGAGGAGCATGAAGCGGTGTTGAAAAACATGAAGAGCCTGAAAAGGTGTGAGAAATATGGAGATCTTCAAAAGGTGTCAAAAATATGAGGAGCATGAAACGGTCTGAAAAATAGGAGGAGCATGAAGTGGTATTGAAAAACATGAAGACCTGAAAAGGTGTGAAATATATGAAGAGCTTCAAAAGGTGTTAAAAATATGAGGAACAAGAAACGGTCTGAAAAATAGAAGGAGCATGAAGTGGTGTTTAACAACATGAAGAGCCTGAAAAGGTGTGAAAAATATGAAGAGCTTCAAAAGGTGTCAATATAAGAGGTGCATGAAACAGTCTGAAAAATATGATGAGCATGAAACGGTCTGAAAAATTGGAGGAGCATGAAGCGGTGTAGAAAAACATGAAAGCCTGAAAAGGTGTGACAAATATAAAGAGCTTCAAAAGGTGTGAAAAATATGAGGAGCATGAACGGTCTTAAAAATAGGGGAGCATGAAACGGTGTGAAAAACACGAAGAGCATGAAAAGGTGTGAAAAAAAGGAAGAGCTTCAAAAGGTGTTAAAAATATGAGGAACAAGAAACGGTCTGAAAAATAGAAGGAGCATGAAGTGGTGTTTAACAACATAAAGAGCCTGAAAAGGTGTGAAAAATATGAAGAGCTTCAAAAGGTGTGAAAAATATGAAGAGCTTCAAAAGGAGTAAAAAATGAAATGTGCATGAAACTGTCTGAAAAATATGAGGAGCATGAAGTGGTTGTGAAAAACATGAAAAGCCTGAAAATGTTTGCAAAATATGAAGAGCTTCAAAAGGTGTGAAATACATGAGGAGCATGAAATGATCTGAGAAATAGGAGGAGCATGAAGCGGTGTTCAAAAACATGTAGAGACTGAAAAGGTGTGAAAAATATGAAGAGCTTCAAAAGGAGTGAAAAATAGGAGGAGCATGAAACGGTCTGAAAAATAGGAGGAGCATGAACCGGTGTTCAAATACATGAAAAGCCTGAAAAGGTGTGAAAAATATGAAGAGCTTCAAAAATATGAAAAATATGAAGAGCTTCAAAAGGTGTGAAAAATACGAAGAGCTTCAAAAGGTGTCAAAAATATGAGAAACATGAAACGGTCTGAAAAATAGAAGGAGCATGAAGCGGTGTTGAAAAAAATGAAGAGCCTTAAAATGTGTGAAATATATGAAGAGCTTCAAAAGGTGTGAAATATATGAGGAGCATGAAACGGGCTGAAAAATAGGAGGAGCATGAAGCGGTGTGGCAAAACATGAAGAGCCTGAAAAGGTGTGAAAGATATGAAGAATTTCTAAAGGTGTCAAAAATATGAGGAGCATGAAAACGTCTGAAAAATAGGAGGAGCATGAAGTTGTGTTGAAAAACATTAAGAGCCTGAAAGGGTGTGAAAAATATGAAGAGCTTCAAAAGGTGTCAAAAATATGAGGAGCATGAAACGGTCTGAAAAATAGGCGGAGCATGAAGCGGTGTTCAAAAACATGAAGAGCGTGAAAAGGTGTGAAAAATATGAAGAGCTTCAAAAGGTGTCAAACATAAGAGGAGCATGAAACGGTCTGAAAAATAGGAGGAGCATGAAACGGTGTTGAAAAACATGAAGAGCCTGAAAATGGTGTAAAAAATATGAAGAACTTCAAAAGGTGTGAAAAATATGAAGAGCTTCAAAAGGTGTCAAAAATATGAGGAACATGAAACGGTCTGAAAAACTGGAGGAGCATGAAGCCGTGTTCAAAAACATGAACAGCCTGGAAATGTGTGAAAAATATGAAGAGCCTGAAAAGGTGTGAAAAATATGAAGAACTTCAAAAGGTGTCAAATATATGAGGAGCATGAAACGGTCTGAAAAATAGGAGGGTCATAAAGCGGTGTTGAAAAACATGAAGAGCCTGAAAATGGTGTGAAAAATATCAAAGGCTTCAAAAAGTGTCAAAAATGAGATGTGCATGAAACGGTCAGAAAAATAGGAGGAGCATGAAACGGTGTTCAAAAACATGAAGAGCCTGAAAAGGTGTGAAAAATATGAAGAACTTCTAAAGGTGTCAAAAATATGAGGAGCAAGTAACGGTCTGAAAAATAGGAGAAGCATGAAGTGGTGTTGAAAAACATGAAGAGCCTGAAAAGGTGTAAAAAATATGAAGACCTTGAAAAGGTGTGAAATATATGAAGAGCTTCAAAAGGTGTCAAAATTGAGATGAGCATGAAACTGTCTGAAAAATAGGAGGAGCATGAACGGTGATTAAAAACATGAAGAGCCTGAAAAGGTGTGAAAAATATGAAGAGCTTCAAAAGTTGTGAAATACATGAGGAGTTTGAAACGGGCTGTAATAGAGGAGAAGCATGAAGTGGTGTGGAAAAATTTGAAGAGCCTGAAAAGGTGTGAAAAATTTGAAGAGCCTGAAAAGGTGTGAAAAATATGAAGAGCCTGAAAAGGTGTGAAAAATTTGAAGAGCCTGAAAAGGTGTGAAAAATTTGAAGAGCCTGAAAAGGTGTGAAAAATTTGAAGAGCCTGAAAAGGTGTGAAAAATTTGAAGAGCCTGAAAAGGTATGAAAAATATGAAGAGCTTCAAATCGTGTGAAATACAAGAGGAGCATGAAACGGTCTGAAAAATAGGAGGAGCATGAAGCAGTGTTGAAAAATACGAGGAGCATGAAGAGGTGTTGAAAAAAATGAAGAGCCTGAAAAGGTGTGAAAAATATGAAGAGCTTCAAAAGTTGTCAAAAATTAGATGAGCATGAAACGGTCTGAAAAATAGGAGGAGCATGAAGATGTGTTCAAAAACATGAAGAGCCTGAAAAGGTGTGAAAAATATGAAGAGCTTCAAAAGGTGTGAAAAATATGAGGACCATGAAACGGTCTGAAAAATAGAAGCAGCATGAAACGGTGTTGAAAAACATGAAGAGCCTGAAAGGTGTGAAAAATATGAAGAGCTTCAAAACGTGTGAAATACATGAGGAGCATGAAACGGTCTGAAAATTAGGGGAAGCATGAAGTGGTGTGGAAAAACATGAAGAGCCTGAAAAGGTGTGAAAAAAATGAAGAGCTTCAAAAGTTGTCAAAAATATGAAGAGCATGAAATGGTTTGAAAAATAGGAGGATCATGAAGCGGTGATCAAAAACATGAAGATCCTGAAAAGGTGTGAAAAGTATGAACAGCTTCAAAAGGTGTCAAAAAAGAGATGAGCATGAAACGGTCTGAAAAATAGGAGGAGCATGAATCAGTGTTGAAAAACATGAAGAGCCTGAAAAGGTGTGAGAAATATGAAGAGCTTCAAAAATGTGAAAAATATGAAGAGCTTCAAAAGTTGTCAAAAATTAGATGAGCATGAAACGGTCTGAAAAATAGGAGGAGCATGAAGTGGTGTTGAAAAACATGAAGAGTCTGAAATGGTGTGAAATATACGAAGACCTTCAAACGTGTGAAAAATATGAGGAGCTTCAAAAAGTGTCAAAATTATGAGGAGCATGAAACGGTCTGAAAAATAGGAGGAGCATGAAGCAGTGTTGAAAAATACGAGGAGCATGAAGAGGTGTTGAAAAAAATGAAGAGCCTGAAAAGGTGTGAAAAATATGAAGAGCTTCAAAAGTTGTCAAAAATTAGATGAGCATGAAACGGTCTGAAAAATAGGAGGAGCATGAAGTGGTGCTGAAAAACATGAAGAGCCTGAAATGGTGTGAAATATATGAACACCTTCAAAACGTGTGAAAAATATGAGGAGCTTCAAAAAGTGTCAAAATTATGACGAGCATGAAACGGTCTGAAAAATAGGAGGAGCATGAAGTGGTGTTGAAAAATACGAGGAGCATGAAGAGGTGTTGAAAAAAATGAAGAGCCTGAAAAGGTGTGAAAAATATGAAGAGCTTCTAAAGGTGTCAAAAATATGAGGAGCCTGAAACGGCCTGAAAAATTGGAGGAGCATGAAGTGGTGTTGAAAAACATGAAGAGCTTGAAAAGGTGTGAAAAATATAAAGAGCTTCAAAAGGTGTCAAAATTATGAGGAGCATGAAACGGTCTGAAAAATAGGAGGAGCATGAAGTTGTGTTGAAACACATGAAGATCCTGAAATGGTGTGAAATATATGAAGACCTTCAAAATGTGTGAAACTTATGAGGAGCTTCAAAACGTGTCAAAAATATGAGGAGCATGAAATGGTCTGAAAAATCAGAGGAGCATGAAGTGGTGTTCAAAAACATGAAGAGCCTGAAAAGGTGAGAAAAATACGAAGAGCTTCTAAAGGTGTGAAAAATATGAAGAGCTTCAAAAAGGATGAAAAATATGAGGAGCATGAAACTGTCAGAAAAATAGGAGGATCATGAAGCGGTGTTGAAAAACATGAAGAGCCTGAAAAGGTGAGAAAAATAAGAAGAGCTTCTAAAGGTGTGAAAAATATGAGGAGCATGAAACGGTCTCAAAATAGGAGGAGCATGAAACGGTCTGAAAAATAGGAGGAGCATGAAGCGGTGATGAAAAAAAAGAAAAGCATGAAATGGTTTGAAGAATATGAGGAGCTTCAAAAGGTATCAAAAATAGGAGTAACATGAAGCCGTGTTGAAAAACATGAAGAGCCTGAAAAGGTGTGAAAAATATGAAGAGCTTCAAAAGGTATCAAAAATAGGAGTAGCATGAAGAGGTGTTCAAAAATATGAAGAGCCTGAAAAGGTGTGAAAAATATGAAGAGCATGAAACGGTCTGAAAAATAGGTGGAGCATGAAGCGGTGTTCAGAAGCATGAAGAGCCTGAAAACTGTGAAAAATATGAAGAGCTTCAAAAAGTGTGAAAAATATGAAGAGTTTCAAAAGGTGTGAAAAATATGAGGAGCATGAAACGGTCTGAAAAATAGGAGGAGCATGAAACTGTGTGTAAAAAATGAAGAGCATGAATAGGTGTGAAAATTATGAAGAGCTTTAAAAGGTTTGAAAAATATGACGAGCATGAAATTGTCTGAAAAATAGGAGGAGCATGAAGCGGTGTTGAAATACATGAAGAGCCTGTAAAGGTTTGAAAAATATGAAGAGCTTCAAAAGGTGTGAAAAATATGAAGAGCTTCAAAATTTGTCAAAAATAAGAGGAGAAAGACACGGTCTGAAAAATAGGAGGAGCATGAAGCGGTGTTGAAATACATGAAGAGCCTGTAAAGGTTTGAAAAATATGAAGAGCTTCAAAAGGCGTGAAAAATATGAAGAGCTTCAAAATGTGTCAAAAATAGGAGGAGCATGACACGGTCTGAAAAATAGGAGGAGCATGAAGCGGTGTTGAAAAACATGAAGAGCCTGAAAAGGTGTAAAAAACATGAAGAGCCTAAAAAGGTGTCAAAAATATGAGGAATATGAAACGGTCTTAAAAATAGGAGGATCATGAAGAGGTGTTGAAAAACATGAAGTTCCTGAAAAGGTGTGAAATATATGAAGAGCTTCAAAAGTTGTGAAATATATGAGGAGCATGAAACGGTCTGAAAAATAGGAGGAGCATGAAACGGTGTTCAACAACATGAAGAGCTTCAAAAGGTGTGAAAAATATGAACAGCTTCAAAAGGTGTCAAAAATGAGATGAGTAAAAAACGGTCTGAAAAATGGGAGGAGCATGAAGTTGTGTTGAAAATAATGAAGAGCCTGAAAAGGTGTGAAAAATATGAGGAGCATGATACGGTCTGAAAAATAGGAGGAGCATGAAGTGGTTGTGAAAAAACATGAAGAGCCGGAAAACGTGTGCAAAATATGACGAGCTTCAAAAGGTGTGAAATACATGAGAAGCTTGAAACGGTCTGAAAAATTGGAGGAGCATGAAGCGATGTTGAAAAACATGAAGAGCCTTAAAATGTGTGAAAAATATGAAGAGCTTCAAAAAGTGTGAAAAATATGAGGATCATGAAACGGTCTGAAAAATAGGAGGAGCATGAAGCGGGGTTGAAAAACATGAAGAGCCTGAAAAGGTGTGACAAATATGAAGAGCTTCAAAAGGTGTGAAATACATGAGGAGCATGAAACGATCTGAAAAATAGGAGGAGCATGAAGCGGTGTTCAAAAACATGCAGAGTCTGAAAAGGTGTGAAAATTATGAAGAGCTTCAAAAGGTTTGAAAAATATGAAGAGCTTCAAAAGGTGTCAAAAATGAGATGAGCATGAAACGGTCTGACAAATAGGAGGAGCATGAAGCCGTGTTCAAAAACATGAAGAGCCTGAAAAGGTGTGAGAAATATGAAGAGCTTCAAAAGATGTCGAAAATATGAGGAGCATGAAACGGTCTGAAAAATAGGAGGAGCATGAAATGGTGTTCAAACACATGAAGAGCTAAAGGTGTGAAAAATATGAAGAGCTTCAAAAGGTGTGAAATACATGAGGAGCATTAAACGGTTTAAAAATTAGAAGGAGCATGAAGCGGTGTTCAAAAACATGAAGAGCCTGAAAAGGTGTTAAAAATATGAAGAGCTTCAAAAGGTGTGAAAAATATGAGGAGCATGAAACGGTCTGAAAAATAGGAGGAGCATGAAGCGGTGTTGAAAAACATGAGGAGCCTGAAAAGTTGTGACAAATATGAAGAGCTTCAAAAGGTGTGAAATACATGAGGAGCATGAAACGGTCTGAAAATAGGAGGAGCATGAAGCGGTGTTCAAAAACATGCTGAGACTGAAATCTTGTGAAAAATATGAAGAGCTTCAAAGGGTGTGAAAAATATGAAGAGCTTCAGAAGGTGTCAAAAATGAGATGAACATGAAACGGTCTGAAAAATAGGAGGAGCATGATGTAGTGTTGAAAAAAATGAAGAGCCTGAACAGGTGTGAAATATATGAAGAGCTTCAAAAGGTGTGAAAAATATGAGAAGCATGAAACGGTCTGAAAAATATGAGGAGCATGAACCAGTGTCGAAAAACATGAAGAGCCTGAAAAGGTGTGAAAAATATGAAGAGCTCCAAAAGGTGTGAAAAATATGAGGAGCATGATACGGTCTGAAAAATAGGAGGAGCATGAACCAGTGTTCTAAAACATGAAGAGCCTGAAAAGGTGTGAAATATATGAACAGCTTCAAAAGGTGTGAAAAATATGAGGAGCATGAAACGGTCTGAAAAATAGGAGGAGCATGAAGCAGTGTTGAAAAACATGAGGAGCCTGAAAAGGTGTGAAAAAAATGAAGAGCTTCAAAAGGTGTGAAAAATATGAAGAGCTTCAAAAGGTGTCAAAAATGAGATGAGTGTAAAACGGTCTGAAATGTGGGGGGAGCATGAAGTTGTGTTGAAAATAATGAAGAGCCTGAAAAGGTGTGAAATATATGAAGAGCTTCAAAAGGTGTGAAAATAAAGAGGAGCATGATACGGTCTGAAAAATAGGAGGAGCATGAATTGGTTGTGTAAAAACATGAAGAGCCTGAAAACGCGTGCAAAATATGAAGAGCTTCAAAAGGTGTGAAATACATGAGGAGCATGAAATGGTCTGAAAAATAGGAGGAGCAAGAAACGGTGTTGAAAAACATGAAGAGACTGACGAGGTGTCAGAAATATGAAGAACTTCAAAAGGTGTCAAAGATATGAGGAGCATGAAACGGTCTGAAAAATCGGAGGAGCAACAAAGGGTGTTGAAATACATGAAGAGCCTGAAAATGTGTGAAAAATATAAAGAGCTTCAAAAGATGTGAAAAATATGAAGAGCTTCAAAAGGTGTCAAAAATATGAGGAGCATGAAACTGTCTGAAAAATAGGAGGAGCATGAAGCGGTGTTGAAAAACATGAATAGCCTGAAAATGTGTGAGAAATATGAAGAGCTTCAAAAGGTGTCACAATTTGAGGAGCATGAAAAGGTCTGAAAAATAGGAGGAGAATGAAGCTGTTTTCAAAATCATGAAGAGCCTATAAATGTGTGAAAAATATGAAGAGCTTCAAAAGGTGTAAAAATTTGAAGAGCAGGAAACGGTCTGAAAAACAGGAGGAGAATGAAGTGGTGTCCAAAAACATGAAGAGCCTGAAAAGGTGTGAAAAATATGAAGAGCTTCAAAATGTGTCAAAAATATGAGGAGCATGAAATGGTCTGAAAAATAGGAGGAGCATGAGGCGATGTTCAAAAACATGAAGAGCCTGAAAAGGTGTGAAAAATATGAAGAGCTTCAAAAGGTGTCAAAAATATGAGGAGCATGAAACGGTCTGAAAAATAGGAGGAGCATGAAACGGTGATCAAACACATGAAGAGCCTGAAAAAGTGTGAAAAATATGAAGAGCTTCAAAAGGTGTGAAATTCATGAGGAGCATGAAATGAGCTGAAAAATAGGAGAAGCATGAAGTGGTGTGGAAAAACATGAAGAGCCTGTAAAGGTGTGAAAAATATGAAGAGCTTCAAAAGGTGTGTAATACATGAGGAGCATGAAACTCTCTGAAAAATAGAAGGAGCATGAAGTAGTGTTCAAAAACATGAAGAGCCTGAAAAGGTGTGAAAAATATGAGGAGCTTAAAAAGGTGTGAAAAATATGAGGAGCATGATATGGTTTGAAAAATAGGATTAGCATGAAGCGGTGTTCAAAAACATGAAGAGCCTACAAAGGTGTGAAAAATATGAAAAGCTTCAAAAGGTGTCAAAAATGAGATGAGCATGAAACGTTCTGAAAAATAGGAGGTGCATGAAGCGTTGTTGAAAACCATGAAGAGCCTGAAAAGGTGTGAGAAATATGAAGAGCTTTAAAATGTGTCAAAAATATGAGGAGCATGAAACGGTCTTAAAAATAGGAGGAGCATGAAGCGGTGTTCAAAAACATGAAGAGCCTGAAAAGGTGTGAAAAATATGAAGAGCTTCAAAAAGTGTCAAAAATGAGATGAGCATGAAACGGTCTGAAAAATTGGAGGTGCATGAAGAGTTGTTGAAAAACATGAAGAGCCAGAAAATGTGTGAAAAATATGAAGAGCTTCAAAAGGTGTCAAAAATATGAGGAGCATGAAACGGTCTTAAAAATACAAGGAGCATGAAGCGGTGTTGAAAAACATGAATAGCCTGAAAATGTGTGAAATACATGAAGAGCTTAAAAATGTGTCAAGTATATGAGGAGCATGAAACGGTCTGAAAAATAGGAGGATCATGCAACGGTGTTGAAAAACATGAAGAGTCTGAAATGGTGTGAAAAATATGAAGAGCTTCCAAAGCTGTCAAAAATATGAGGAGCATGAAACGGTCTGAAAAATAGGAGGAGCATGAAGCTGTGTTCAAAAACATGAAGAGCCTGAAAATGTGTGAAAAATATGAAGAGCTTCAAAAGGTGTGAAAAATATGAGGAGTATGAAACGGGCTGAAAAATAGGAGGAGCATGAAGTTGTGTTCAAAAACATGAAGAGCCTGAAAAGGTGTGAAAAAAATGAAGAAATTCAAAAGGTGTAAAAATATGAGGAGCATGAAATGGTATGAAAAATAGGAGGAGCATGAAGTGGTGTTGAAAAACATGAAGAGCCTGAAAAGGTGTGAAAAATATGAAGAGCTTCAAAATGTGTCAAAAATATGAGGAGCATGAAACGGTCTGAAAAATAGGCAGAGCATGAGGCGGTGTTCAAAAACATGAAGAGCCTGAAAAGGTGTGAAAAATATGAAGAGCTTCAAAAGGTGTCAAAAATATGAGGAGCATGAAACGAGCTGAAAAATAGGAGGAGCATGAAGCGGTGTTCAAAAACATGCTGAGACTGAAATCTTGTGAAAAATATGAAGAGCTTCAAAAGGTGTGAAAAATATGAAGAGCTTCAGAAGGTGTCAAAAATGAGATGAACATGAAACGGTCTGAAAAATAGGAGGAGCATGAAGTGGTGTCGAAAAACATGAAGAGCCTGAAAAGGTGTGAAATATATGAACAGCTTCAAAAGGTGTGAAAAATATGAGGAGCATGATACGGTCTGAAAAATAGGAGGAGCATGAACCAGTGTTCAAAAACATGAAGAGCCTGAAAAGGTGTGAAATATATGAACAGCTTCAAAAGGTGTGAAAAATATGAGGAGCATGAAACGGTCTGAAAAATAGGAGGAGCATGAAGCGGTGTTGAAAAACATGAGGAGCCTGAAAAGGTGTGACAAATATGAATAGCTTCAAAAGGTGTGAAATACATGAGGAGCATGAAACGGTCTCAAAAATAGGAGGAGCATGAAGCGGTGTTCAAAAACATGCAGAGTCTGAAAAGGGGTGAAAAATATGAAGAGCTTCAAAAGGTGTGAAAAATATGAAAAGCTTCAAAAGGTGTCAAAAATATGAGGAGCATGAAACGGTCTGAAAAATAGGAGGAGCATGAAGCGGTGTTCAAAAACATGAAGAGCCTGAAAAGGTGGGAAAAATATGAAGAGCTTCAAAAGGTGTCAAAAATATGAGGAGCATGAAACGGTCTGCAAAATAGGAGGAGCATGAAGTGGTGTTGAAAAACATGAAGAGCCTGAAAACGTGTGAAAAAAATGAAGAGCTTCAAAAGGTGTGAAAAATATGAAGAGCTTCAAAAGGTGTCAAAAATGAGATGAGTGTAAAACGGTCTGAAATGTGGGAGGAGCATGAAGTGGTGTTGAAAATAATGAAGAGCCTGAAAAGGTGTGAAAAAAATGAAGAAATTCAAAAGGTGTAAAAATATGAGGAGCATGAAACGGTCTGAAAAATAGGAGGAGCATGAAGTGGTGTTGAAAAACATGAAGAGCCTGAAAAGGTGTGAAAAATATGAAGAGCTTCAAAATGTGTCAAAAATATGAGGAGCATGAAACGGTCTGAAAAATAGGCAGAGCATGAGGCGGTGTTCAAAAACATGAAGAGCCTGAAAAAGTGTGAAATATATGAAGAGCTTCAAAAGGTGTCAAAAGTATGAGGAGAATGAAACGGTCTGAAAATTAGGAGGAGCATGAAGCGGTGTTGAAAACATAAAGAGCCTGAAACAGTGTGAAATATATGAAGAGCCTCAAAGGTGTCAAAAATATGAGGAGCAAGAAACGGTCTGAAAAATAGAAGGAGCTTGAAGTGGTGTTGAAAAACATGAAGAGACTGAAAACGTGTGAAAAATATGAAGAGCTTCAAAAAGGTGTCAAATATATAGAGGGTGAAACGGTCTGAAAAATATGAGGAGCAAGAAACTGTTTTCAAAAATATGAAGAGCCTGAAAAGTTGTGAAAAATGTGAAGAGCTTCAAAAGGTGTCAAAAATGAGATGAGCATGAAACGGTCTGAAAAATAAGAGGAGCATGAAACGGTGTTGAAAACATAAAGAGCCTGAAAAGGTGTGAAAAATATGAAGAGCTTCAAAGGTGTCAAAAATATGAGGAGCAAGAAACGGTCTGAAAAAGAGAAGGAGCAAGAAACTGTTTTCAAAAATATGAAGAGCCTGAAAAGTTGTGAAAAATGTGAAGAGCTTCAAAAGGTGTCAAAAATGAGATGAGCATGAAACGGTCTGAAAAATAAGAGGAGCATGAAGCGGTGTTGAAAACATAAAGAGCCTGAAACAGTGTGAAATATATGAAGAGCCTCAAAGGTGTCAAAAATATGAGGAGCAAGAAACGGTCTGAAAAATAGAAGGAGCTTGAAGTGGTGTTGAAAAACATGAAGAGACTGAAAACGTGTGAAAAATATGAAGAGCTTCAAAAAGGTGTCAAATATATAGAGGGTGAAACGGTCTGAAAAATATGAGGAGCAAGAAACTGTTTTCAAAAATATGAAGAGCCTGAAAAGTTGTGAAAAATGTGAAGAGCTTCAAAAGGTGTCAAAAATGAGATGAGCATGAAACGGTCTGAAAAATAAGAGGAGCATGAAACGGTGTTGAAAACATAAAGAGCCTGAAAAGGTGTGAAAAATATGAAGAGCTTCAAAGGTGTCAAAAATATGAGGAGCAAGAAACGGTCTGAAAAATAGAAGGAGCAAGAAACTGTTTTCAAAAATATGAAGAGCCTGAAAAGTTGTGAAAAATGTGAAGAGCTTCAAAAGGTGTCAAAAATGAGATGAGCATGAAACGGTCTGAAAAATAAGAGGAGCATGAAGCGGTGTTGAAAACATAAAGAGCCTGAAAAGGTGTGAAAAATATGAAGAGCTTCAAAAGGTGTGAAATACATGAGGAGCATGAAACGGGCTGAAAAATAGGACAAGCATGAAGTGGTGTGGAAAAACATGAAGAGCCTGAAAAGGTGTGAAAAATATGAAGAGCTTCAAAAGGTGTGAAATACATGAGGAGCATGAAACTCTCTGAAAAATAGAAGGAGCATGAAGTGGTGTTCAAACATGAAGAGCCTGAAAAGGCGTGAAAAATATGAAGAGCTTCAAAAGGTGTCAAAAATATTAGGAGCATGAAACGGTCTGAAAAATAGGAGGAGCACGAAGCGGTGTTCAAAAACATGAAGAGCCTGAAAAAGTGTGAAAATATGAAGAGCTTCAAAAGGTGTCAAAAATAAGAGAAGCATGAAACGGTCTGAAAAATATGAGGAGCATGAAGCGGTGTTGAAAAACATGCAGAGCCTGAGAACTTGTGAAAAACATGAAGAGCTTCAAAAGGTGTCAAAAATATGAGGAGAATGAAACGGTCTGAAAAATAGGAGGATCATGAAGCGGTGTTGAAAAACATGAAGAGTCTGAAAAGGTGTGAAAGATATGTAGAGTTTCTAAAGATGTCAAAAATATGAGGAACATGAAACGGTCTGAAAAATAGGAGGAGCATGAAGTGATGTTGAAAAACATGAAGAGCCTGAAAAAGTGTGAAAAATTTGAAGAGCTTCAAAAGGTGAGAAATACATGAGGAGCATGAAACTCTCTGAAAAATAGGAGAAGCATGAACCGGTGTTGAAAAACATGAAGAGCATGAAAAAGTGTGAAAAATATGAGAGCTTCAAAAGGTGTCAATAATAAGAGGTGCATGAAACAGTCTGAAAAATAGGAGAAGCATGAATCTGTCTGAAAAATAGGAGAAGCATGAAGCGGTGTTGAAAAAAATGAAGAGCCTGAAAAGGTGTGAAAAATATGAAAAGCTTCAAAAGGTGTCAAAAATATGAGGAGCATGAAACGGTCTGAAAAATAGGTGGAGCAAAAGCGGTGTTGAAAAATATGAAGAGCCTGGAAAGGTGTGCAAAATATGAAGAGCTTCAAAAGGTGTGAAATATATGAAGAGCTTCCAAAGGTGTCAAAAATGAGATGAGCATGAAACGGTCTGAAAAATAGGAGGAGCATGAAGGGGTGTGGAAAAACATGAAGAGCCTGAAAAGGTTTGAAAAATATGAAGAGCTTCAAAAGGTGTGAAAAATTTGAAGAGCTTCAAAAGGTGTCAAAATGAGATGAGCATGAAACGGTCTGAAAAATAGGAGGAGCATGAAGTGGTGTTGAAAAAAATGAAGAGCCTGAAAAGGTGTGAAATATATAAAGAGCTTCAAAAGGTGTCAAAAATATGAGGAGAATGAAACGGTCTGCAAATTAGGAGAAGCCTGAAATGGTGTTCAAAAACATGAAGAGCCTGAAAAGGTGTGAAAAACATGAAGAGCCTGAAAAGGTGTGAAAAATATGAAGAGCTTCAAAAGGTGTAAAAAATGAGATGAGCATGAAACCGTCTGAAAAATAGGAGGAGCATGAAGTGGTGTTGAACAAAATGAAGAGCCTGAAAAGGTGTGAAACATATGAAGAGCTTCAAAAGGTGTCAAAATTATGAGGAACATGAAACGGCCTGAAAAATTGGAGGAGCATGAAGCGGTGTTCAAAAACATGAAGAGCCTGAAAAGGTGTGAGAAATATGAAGAGCTTCAAAAGGTGTCAGAAATATGAGGAGCATGAAACGGTCTGAAAAATAGGAGGAGCAAGAAGCCGTGTTCAAAAACATGAAGAGCCTGAAAAGGTCTGAAAAATATGAAGAGCTTGAAAAGGTGTGAAATATATGAAGAGCTTCAAAAGGTGTCAAAAATGAGATGAGCATGAAACGGTGTGAAAAATAGGAGGAGCATGAAGCGGTTTTGAAAAAAATGAAGAGGCTGAAAAGGTGTGAAATATATGAAGAGCTTCAACAGGTGTCAAAAATATGAAGAGCAGGAAATTGTCTGAAAAATAGGAGGAGCATGAAGCGGAGTTCAAAAATATGAAGAGCCTGAAAAGGTGTGAAAAATATGAAGAGCTTCAAAAGGTGTCAAAAATATGAGGTGCATGAAACGGTCTGAAAAAGACGAGGAGCATGAAGCCGTGTTCAAAAACATGAAGAGCCTTTAAAGGTGTGAAAAATATGAAGAGCTTCAAAAGGTGTCAAAAATGAGATGAGGATGAAACGATCTGAAAAATAGGAGGAGCATGAAGTGGTGTTGAAAAAAATGAAGAGCCTGAAAAGGTGTGAAAAATATGAAGAGCTTCAAAAGGTGTGAAATATATGAGGAGCATGAAACGGTCTGAAAAATAGGAGGAGTATGCAGCGGTTAAAAAACATGAAGAGCCTGAAAAGGTGTGAAAAATATGAAGAGCTCCAAAAGTTTTCAAAAATATGTGGAGCGTGAAACGGTCTCAAAAATAGGAGGAGCGGGAAGCGGTGATGAAAAACATGAAGAGCCTGAAAACGTGTGATAAAACATGAAGAGCTTCAAAGGTGTCAGAAATATGAGGAGCATGAAACGCTCGCAAAAATAGGAGGAGCATGAAGCGGTGTTGAAAAACATGAAGAGCCTGAAATGGTGTGAAAAATATGAGAGCTTCAAAAGGTGTCAATAATAAGAGGTGCATGAAACAGTCTGAAAAATTGGACGAGCATGAAACTGTCTGAAAAATAGGAGAAGCATGAAGCGGTGTTGAAAAACATGAAGAGCCTGAAAGGGTGTGAAAAATATGAGAGCTTCAAAAGGTATCAATAATAAGAGGTGCATGAAACAGTCTGAAAATTAGGAGGAGCATGAAACTGTATGAAAAATAGGAGAAGCATGAAGCGGTGTTGAAAAATATGAAGAGCCTGAAAAGGTGTGAAAAATATGAAGAGCTTCAAAAGGTGTGAAATACATGAGTAGTTTGAAACGGGCTGAAAAATAGGAGAAGCATGAAGTGGTGTGGAAAAATATGAAGAGCGTGAAAAGGTGTGGAAAATATGAAGAGCTTCAAAAGGTGTGAAATACATGAGGAGCATGAAACTCTCTGAAAAATAGAAGGAGCATGAAGCGGTGTTCAAACATGAAGAGCCTGAAAAGGTGTGAAAAATATGAAGAGCTTCAAACGGTGTCAAAAATATGAGGAGCATGAAACGGTCTGAAAAATAGGAGGAGCAAGAAGCCGTGTTCAAAAACATGAAGAGCCTGAAAAGGTCTGAAAAATATGAAGAGCTTGAAAAGGTGTGAAATATATGAAGAGCTTCAAAAGGTGTCAAAAATGAGATGAGCATGAAACGGTGTGAAAAATAGGAGGAGCATGAAGCGGTTTTGAAAAAAATGAAGAGGCTGAAAAGGTGTGAAATATATGAAGAACTTCAACAGGTGTCAAAAATATGAAGAGCAGGAAATTGTCTGAAAAATAGGAGGAGCATGAAGCGGAGTTCAAAAATATGAAGAGCCTGAAAAGGTGTGAAAAATATGAAGAGATTCAAAAGGTGTCAAAAATATGAGGTGCATGAAACGGTCTGAAAAAGACGAGGAGCATGAAGCCGTGTTCAAAAACATGAAGAGCCTTTAAAGGTGTGAAAAATATGAAGAGCTTCAAAAGGTGTCAAAAATGAGATGAGGATGAAACGATCTGAAAAATAGGAGGAGCATGAAGTGGTGTTGAAAAAAATGAAGAGCCTGAAAAGGTGTGAAAAATATGAAGAGCTTCAAAAGGTGTGAAATATATGAGGAGCATGAAACGGTCTGAAAAATAGGAGGAGTATGCAGCAGTTAAAAAACATGAAGAGCCTGAAAAGGTGTGAAAAATATGAAGAGCTCCAAAAGTTTTCAAAAATATGTGGAGCGTGAAACGGTCTCAAAAATAGGAGGAGCGGGAAGCGGTGATGAAAAACATGAAGAGCCTGAAAACGTGTGATAAAACATGAAGAGCTTCAAAGGTGTCAGAAATATGAGGAGCATGAAACGCTCGCAAAAATAGGAGGAGCATGAAGCGGTGTTGAAAAACATGAAGAGCCTGAAATGGTGTGAAAAATATGAGAGCTTCAAAAGGTGTCAATAATAAGAGGTGCATGAAACAGTCTGAAAAATTGGAGGAGCATGAAACTGTCTGAAAAATAGGAGAAGCATGAAGCGGTGTTGAAAAACATGAAGAGCCTGAAAGGGTGTGAAAAATATGAGAGCTTCAAAAGGTATCAATAATAAGAGGTGCATGAAACAGTCTGAAAATTAGGAGGAGCATGAAACTGTATGAAAAATAGGAGAAGCATGAAGCGGTGTTGAAAAATATGAAGAGCCTGAAAAGGTGTGAAAATATGAAAAGCTTCAAAAGGTGTCAAAAATATGAGGAGCATGAAACGGTCTGAAAAATAGGAGGAGCATGAAACGGTGATAAAAAACATGAAGAGCCTGAAAAGATGTGAAAAATATGAAGAGCTTCAAAAGGTGTGAAATACATGAGGAGCATGGAACGGGCTGAAAAATATGAGAAGCATGAAGGGGTGTGGAAAAACATGAAGAGCCTGAAAAGGTTTGAAAAATATGAAGAGCTTCAAAAGGTGTGAAATACATGAGGAGCATGAAACTCTCTGAAAAATAGAAATAGCATGAAGCGGTGTTGAAAAACATGAAGAGCCTGAAAACGTGTGAAAATATGAAGAGCTTCAAAAATATGAAAAATATGAAGAGCTTCAAAAGGTGTGAAAAATTTGAAGAGCTTCAAAAGGTGTCAAAATGAGATGAGCATGAAACGGTCTGAAAAAAAGGAGGAGCATGAAGCGGTGTTGAAAATCATAAAGAGCCTGAAAAGTTGTGAAAAATATGAAGAGCTTCAAAAGACGTGAAAAATTTGAAGAGCTTCAAAAGGTGTCAAAATGAGATGAGCATGAAACGGTCTGAAAAATAGGAGGAGCAGGAAGTGGTGTTGAAAAAAATGAAGAGCCTGAAAAGGTGTGAAATATATAAAGAGCTTCAAAAGGTGTCAAAAATATGAGGAGAATGAAACGGTCTGCAAATTAGGAGAAGCCTGAAATGGTGTTCAAACACATGAAGAGCCTGAAAAGGTGTGAAAAACATGAAGAGCCTGAAAAGGTGTGAAAAATATGAAGAGCTTCAAAAGGTGTGAAATACATGAGGAGCATGAAACGGGCTGAAAAATAGGAGAAGCATGAAGGGGTGTGGAAAAACATGAAGAGCCTGAAAAGTTTTGAAAAATATGAAGAGCTTCTAAAGGTGTGAAATACATGAGGAGCATGAAACTCTCTGAAAAATAGAAATAGCATGAAGCGGTGTTGAAAAACATGAAGAGCCTGAAAACGTGTGAAAAATATGAAGAGCATCAAAAGGTGTGAAAAATATGAAGAGCTTCAAAAGGTGTAAAAAATGAGATGAGCATGAAACCGTCTGAAAAATAGGAGGAGCATGAAGTGGTGTTGAAAAAAATGAAGAGCCTGAAAAGTTGTGAAACATATGAAGAGCTTCAAAAAGTGTCAAAATTATGAGGAGCATGAAACGGCCTGAAAAATTGGAGGAGCATGAAGCGGTGTTCAAAAATATGAAGAGCCTGAAAAGGTGTGAAAAATATGAAGAGTTTCAAAAGGTGTCAAAAATATGAGGAGCATGAAAGGGTCTGAAAAATAGGAGGAGCATGAAGCGGTGTTCAAAAACATGAAGAGCGTGAAAAGGTGTGAAAAAAAGGAAGAGCTTCAAAATGTGTGAAAAATATGAGGAGCATGAAACGGTCTGAAAAATAGGAGGAGCATGAAGCGGTGTTTAAAAACATGAAGAGCGTGAAAAGGTGTGAAAAAAAGGAAGAGCTTCAAAATGTGTCAAAAATATGAGGAGCATGAAACGGTCTGAAAAATAGGAGGAGCATGAGGCGGTGTTCAATAACATGAAGAGCCTGAAAAGGTGTGAAAAATATGAAGAGCTTCAAAATGTGTCAAAAATATGAGGAGCATTAAAAGGTCTGAAAAATAGGAGGAGCATGAGGCGGTGTTCAAAAACATGAAGAGCCTGAAAAGGTGTGAAAAATATGAAGAGCTTCAAAATGTGTCAAAAATATGAGGAGCATTAAAAGGTCTGAAAAATAGGAGGAGCATGAGGCGGTGTTCAAAAACATGAAGAGCCTGAAAAGGTGTGAAAAATATGAAGAGCTTCAAAATGTGTCAAAAATATGAGGAGCATTAAAAGGTCTGAAAAATAGGAGGAGCATGAAGCGGTGTTCAAAAACATGAAGAGCGTGAAAAGGTGTGAAAAAAAGGAAGAGCTTCAAAATGTGTCAAAAATATGAGGAGCATGAAACGGTCTGAAAAATAGGAGGAGCATGAGGCGGTGTTCAATAACATGAAGAGCCTGAAAAGGTGTGAAAAATATGAAGAGCTTCAAAATGTGTCAAAAATATGAGGAGCATTAAAAGGTCTGAAAAATAGGAGGAGCATGAGGCGGTGTTCAAAAACATGAAGAGCCTGAAAAGGTGTGAAAAATATGAAGAGCTTCAAAAGGTGTGAAATTCATGAGGAGCATGAAACGAGCTGAAACATAGGAGCAGCATGAAGTGGTGTGGAAAAACATGAAGAGCCTGTAAAGGTGTGAAAAATATGAAGAGCTTCAAAAGGTGTGTAATACATGAGGAGCATGAAACTCTCTGAAAAATAGAAGGAGCATGAAGTAGTGTTCAAAAACATGAAGAGCCTGATAAGGTGTGAAAAATATGAAGAGCTTAAAAAGTTGTGAAAAATATGAGGAGCATGATATGGTTTGAAAAATGGGATTAGCATGAAGCGGTGTTCAAAAACATGAAGAGCCTCTAAAGGTGTGAAAAATATGAAGAGCTTCAAAAGGTGTGAAATATGAGGAGCATGAAACGGTCTGAAAAATAGGAGGAGCATGAAGCGGTGTTCAAAAACATGAAGAGCCTGAAAAGGTGTGAAAAATATGAAGAGCTTAAAATGGTGTGAAAAATATGAGGAGCATGATATGGTTTGAGAAATAGGATTAGCATGAAGCGGTGTTCAAAATCATGAAGAGCCTGAAAAGGTGTGAAAAATATTAAAAGCTTCAAAAGGTGTCAAAAATGAGATGAGCATGAAACGGTCTGAAAAATAGGAGGTTCATGAAGCGTTGTTGAAAAACATGAAGAGCCTGAAAATGTGTGAGAAATATGAAGAGGTTAAAAAGGTGTCAAAAATATGAGGAGCATGAAACGGTCTTAAAAATACAAGGAGCATGAAGCGGTGTTGAAAAACATGAATAGCCTGAAAATGTGTGATATATATGAAGAGCTTAAAAATGTGTCACGTATATGAGGAGCATGAAACGGTCTGAAAAATAGGAGGATCATGCAACGGTGTTGAAAACATGAAGAGCCTGAAAAGGTGTGAAAAATATGAAGAGCTTCCAAAGTTGTCAAAAATATGAGGAGCATGAAACGGTCTGAAAAATAGGAGGAGCATGAAGCTGTGTTCAAAAACATGAAGAGCCAGAAAAGGTGTGAAAAAAATGAAGACCTTCAAAAGGTGTAAAAATATGAGGAGCATGAAACGGTCTGAAAAATAGGAGGAGCATGAAGTGGTGTTGAAAAACATGAAGAGCCTGAAAAGGTGTGAAAAATATGAAGAGCTTCAAAAAGGTGTCAAATATATAGAGGGTGAAACGGTCTGAAAAATATGAGGAGCAAGAAACTGTTTTCAAAAACATGAAGAGCATCAAAAGGTGTGAACAATGTGAAGAGCTTCAAACTATGTCAAAAATATGAGGAGCATGAAATGGTCTGAAACATAGGAGGAGCATGAAGTGTTGTTGAAAAACATGAAGAGCCTGAAAAAGGTGTGAAACATATGAGGAGCATGATACGGTCTGATAAATAGGAGGAGCATGAAGCGGTGTTAAAAAATATGAAGAGCATGAAAACGTGTGAAAAATATGAAGAGCTTCAAAAGGTGTCAAAAATATAAGGAGCATGAAACGGTCTGAAATATAGCAGGAGCATGAAAAGTTGTTAAAAAACATGAAGAGCCTGAAAAGGTGTGAAAAATATGAAAAGCTTCAAATGGTGTCAAAAATATGAGGAGAATGAAACGGTCTGATAATTAGGAGGAGCATGAAGTGGTGTTGAAAAACATGAAGATCTTGAAAAAGTTGTGAAACATATGAGTAGAATAAAACGGTCTGAAAAATAGGAGGAGCATGAAGTGGTGTAGAAAAACATGAAGACCCTGAAAAGGTGTGAAAAATATGAAGAGCTACAAAAAGTGTCAAAAATATGAGGAGCTTGAAACGGTCTGAAATATAGGAGGAGCGTGAAAAGGTGTTAAAAAAATATGAAGAGCTTCAAAAGGTGTGAAACATATGAGGAGCATGAAACGGTCTGAAAAATAGAAGGAGCATGAAGCATTGTTGAAAAACATGAAGAGCCTGAAAAGGTGTGAAAAATATGAAGAGCTTCAAAAAGGTGTCAAATATATAGAGGGTGAAACGGTCTGAAAAATATGAGGAGCAAGAAACTGTTTTCAAAAACATGAAGAGCCTCAAAAGGTGTGAAAAATATGAAGAGCTTCAAAAAGGTGTCAAATATATAGAGGGTGAAACGGTCTGAAAAATATGAGGAGCAAGAAACTGTTTTCAAAAACATGAAGAGCCTCAAAAGGTGTGAAAAATATGAAGAGCTTCAAAAAGGTGTCAAATATATAGAGGGTGAAACGGTCTGAAAAATATGAGGAGCAAGAAACTGTTTTCAAAAACATGAAGAGCCTCAAAAGGTGTGAACAATGTGAAGAGCTTCAAACTGTGTCAAAAATATGAGGAGCATGAAACGGTCTGAAACATAGGAGGAGCATGAAGTGTTGTTGAAAAACATGAAGAGCCTTAAAAAGGTGTGAAACATATGAGGAGCATGATACGGTCTGAAAAATAGGAGGAGCATGAAGCGGTGTTGAAAAATATGAAGAGCCTGAAAACGTATGAAAAATATGAAGAGCTTCAAAAGGTGTCAAAAATATAAGGAGCATGAAACGGTCTGAAATACAGCAGGAGCATGAAAAGGTGTTAAAAAACATGAAGAGCCTGAAAAGGTGTGAAAAAGATGAACAGCTTCAAATGGTGTCAAAAATATGAGGAGAATGAAACGGTCTGATAATTAGGAGGAGCATGAAGTGGTGTTGAAAAACATGAAGAGCTTGAAGAAGGTGTGAAACATATGAGTAGAATAAAACGGTCTGAAAAATAGGAGGAGCATGAAGTGGTGTAGAAAAACATGAAGACCCTGAAAAGGTGTGAAAAATATGGAGAGCTGCAAAAAGTGTCAAAAATATGAGGAGCTTGAAACGGTCTGAAATATAGGAGGAGCGTGAAAAGGTGTTAAAAAAAATATGAAGAGCTTCAAAAGGTGTGAAACATATGAGGAGCATGAAACAGTCTGAAAAATAGGAGGAGCATGAAGCGTTGTTGAAAAACATGAAGAGCCTGAAAAGGTGTGAAAAATATGAAGTGCTTCAAAAGGTGTCAAAAACATGAGGAGCATGAAAAGGTCTGAAAAATAGGAGGAGCATGAAGCGGTGTTCAAAAAAATGAAGAGCCTGGAGAAGTGTGAAAAATATGAAGAGCTTCAAAAAGTGTCAAAAATATGAGGAGCATTAAACGGTCTGAAAAATAGGAGAAGCATGAAGTGGTGTTGAAAAATATGAAGAGCCTGAAAAGGTGTGAAAAATATGAAGAGCTTCAAAGGTGTCAAAATTATGAGGAGCATGAAACGCTCTGAAAAAGAGGAGGAGCAGCAAGCGATGTTGAAAAACATGAAGAGCGTGAAAAGGTGTGAAAAATATGAAGAGCTTAAAAAGGTGTCAAAAATATGAGGAGCATGAAAGGGTCTGAAAAATAGTAGGAGCATGAAGCGGTGTTGAAAAACATGAAGAGCCTGAAAAGGTGTGAAAAATATGAAGAGCTTCAAAAGTGGTCAAAAATATGAGAAGCATGAAACGGTCTGAAAAATAGGAGGAGCATGAAGTGGTGCTGAAAAACGTGAAGAGCCTGAAAAGGTGTGAAAAATATGAAGAGCTTCAAACGGCGTCAAAAATATGAGGAGCATGAAACGGTCTGAAAAATAGGAGAAGCATGAAACGGTCTGAAAAATAGGAGGAGCATGAAGCGGTTTGAAAAACATGAAGAGCCTGAAAAAGTGTGAAAAATATGAAGAGCTTCAAAAGGTGTCAAAAATATGAGGAGAATGAAACGGTCTGAAAATTAGGAGGAGCATGAAGCGGTGTTGAAAACATAAAGAGCCTGAAACAGTGTGAAATATATGAAGAGCCTCAAAGGTGTCAAAAATATGAGGAGCAAGAAACGGTCTGAAAAATAGAAGGAGCTTGAAGTGGTGTTGAAAAACATGAAGAGACTGAAAACGTGTGAAAAATATGAAGAGCTTCAAAAAGGTGTCAAATATATAGAGGGTGAAACGGTCTGAAAAATATGAGGAGCAAGAAACTGTTTTCAAAAATATGAAGAGCCTGAAAAGTTGTGAAAAATGTGAAGAGCTTCAAAAGGTGTCAAAAATGAGATGAGCATGAAACGGTCTGAAAAATAAGAGGAGCATGAAACGGTGATCAAAACGTGAAGAGCCTGAAAAGGTGTGAAAAATATGAAGAGCTTCAAAAGGTGTGAAATACATGAGGAGCATGAAACGGGCTGAAAAATAGGACAAGCATGAAGTGGTGTGGAAAAACATGAAGAGCCTGAAAATGTGTGAAAAATATGAAGAGCTTCAAAAGGTGTGAAATACATGAGGAGCATGAAACTCTCTGAAAAATAGAAGGAGCATGAAGCGGTGTTCAAACATGAAGAGCCTGAAAAGGCGTGAAAAATATGAAGAGCTTCAAAAGGTGTCAAAAATATTAGGAGCATGAAACGGTCTGAAAAATAGGAGGAGCACGAAGCGGTGTTCAAAAACATGAAGAGCCTGAAAAAGTGTGAAAATATGAAGAGCTTCAAAAGGTGTCAAAAATAAGAGAAGCATGAAACGGTCTGAAAAATATGAGGAGCATGAAGCGGTGTTGAAAAACATGCAGAGCCTGAGAACTTGTGAAAAACATGAAGAGCTTCAAAAGGTGTCAAAACTATGAGGAGAATGAAACGGTCTGAAAAATAGGAGGATCATGAAGCGGTGTTGAAAAACATGAAGAGTCTGAAAAGGTGTGAAAGATATGTAGAGTTTCTAAAGATGTCAAAAATATGAGGAACATGAAACGGTCTGAAAAATAGGAGGAGCATGAAGTGGTGTTGAAAAACATGAAGAGCCTGAAAAAGTGTGAAAAATTTGAAGAGCTTCAAAAGGTGAGAAATACATGAGGAGCATGAAACTCTCTGAAAAATAGGAGAAGCATGAACCGGTGTTGAAAAACATGAAGAGCCTGAAAAGGTGTCAATAATATGAGAGCTTCAAAAGGTGTCAATAATAAGAGGTGCATGAAACAGTCTGAAAAATAGGAGAAGCATGAATCTGTCTGAAAAATAGGAGAAGCATGAAGCGGTGTTGAAAAAAATGAAGAGCCTGAAAAGGTGTGAAAAATATGAAAAGCTTCAAAAGGTGTCAAAAATATGAGGAGCATGAAACGGTCTGAAAAATAGGTGGAGCAAAAGCGGTGTTGAAAAATATGAAGAGCCTGGAAAGGTGTGCAAAATATGAAGAGCTTCAAAAGGTGTGAAATATATGAAGAGCTTCAAAAGGTGTCAAAAATGAGATGAGCATTAAACGGTCTGAAAAATAGGAGGAGCATGAAACGGTGATCAAAAACATGAAGAGCCTGAAAAGGTGTGAAAAATATGAAGAGCTTCAAAAGGTGTGAAATACATGAGGAGCATGAAACGGGCTGAAAAATAGGAGAAGCATGAAGGGATGTGGAAAAACATGAAGAGCCTGAAAAGGTTTGAAAAATATGAAGAGCTTCAAAAGGTGTGAAAAATTTGAAGAGCTTCAAAAGGTGTCAAAATGAGATGAGCATGAAACGGTCTGAAAAATAGGAGGAGTATGCAGCGGTTAAAAAACATGAAGAGCCTGAAAAGGTGTGAAAAATATGAAGAGCTCCAAAAGTTTTCAAAAATATGTGGAGCGTGAAACGGTCTCAAAAATAGGAGGAGCGGGAAGCGGTGATGAAAAACATGAAGAGCCTGAAAACGTGTGATAAAACATGAAGAGCTTCAAAGGTGTCAGAAATATGAGGAGCATGAAACGCTCGCAAAAATAGGAGGAGCATGAAGCGGTGTTGAAAAACATGAAGAGCCTGAAATGGTGTGAAAAATATGAAAGCTTCAAAAGGTGTCAATAATAAGAGGTGCATGAAACAGTCTGAAAAATTGGAGGAGCATGAAACTGTCTGAAAAATAGGAGAAGCATGAAGCGGTGTTGAAAAACATGAAGAGCCTGAAAGGGTGTGAAAAATATGAGAGCTTCAAAAGGTATCAATAATAAGAGGTGCATGAAACAGTCTGAAAATTAGGAGGAGCATGAAACTGTATGAAAAATAGGAGAAGCATGAAGCGGTGTTGAAAAATATTAAGAGCCTGAAAAGGTGTGAAAATATGAAAAGCTTCAAAAGGTGTCAAAAATATGAGGAGCATGAAACGGTCTGAAAAATAGGAGGAGCATGAAACGGTGATAAAAAACATGAAGAGCCTGAAAAGATGTGAAAAATATGAAGAGCTTCAAAAGGTGTGAAATACATGAGGAGCATGGAACGGGCTGAAAAATAGGAGAAGCATGAAGGGGTGTGGAAAAACATGAAGAGCCTGAAAAGGTTTGAAAAATATGAAGAGCTTCAAAAGGTGTGAAATACATGAGGAGCATGAAACTCTCTGAAAAATAGAAATAGCATGAAGCGTTGTTGAAAAACATGAAGAGCCTGAAAACGTGTGAAAATATGAAGAGCTTCAAAAAAATGAAAAATATGAAGAGCTTCAAAAGGTGTGAAATACATGAGGAGCATGAAACTCTCTGAAAAATAGAAATAGCATGAAGCGGTGTTGAAAAACATGAAGAGCCTGAAAACGTGTGAAAATATGAAGAGCTTCAAAAATATGAAAAATATGAAGAGCTTCAAAAGGTGTGAAAAATTTGAAGAGCTTCAAAAGGTGTCAAAATGAGATGAGCATGAAACGGTCTGAAAAAAAGGAGGAGCATGAAGCGGTGTTGAAAATCATAAAGAGCCTGAAAAGTTGTGAAAAATATGAAGAGCTTCAAAAGACGTGAAAAATTTGAAGAGCTTCAAAAGGTGTGAAATACATGAGGAGCATGAAACTCTCTGAAAAATAGAAATAGCATGAAGCGGTGTTGAAAAACATGAAGAGCCTGAAAACGTGTGAAAAATATGAAGAGCATCAAAAGGTGTGAAAAATATGAAGAGCTTCAAAAGGTGTCAAAAATGAGATGAGCATGAAACCGTCTGAAAAATAGGAGGAGCATGAAGTGGTGTTGAAAAAAATGAAGAGCCTGAAAAGTTGTGAAACATATGAAGAGCTTCAAAAGGTGTCAAAATTATGAGGAGCATGAAACGGCCTGAAAAATTGGAGGAGCATGAAGCGGTGTTCAAAAATATGAAGAGCCTGAAAAGGTGTGAAAAATATGAAGAGTTTCAAAAGGTGTCAAAAATATGAGGAGCATGAAAGGGTCTGAAAAATAGGAGGAGCATGAAACGGTGTTCAAAAACATGAAGAGCGTGAAAAGGTGTGAAAAAAAGGAAGAGCTTCAAAATGTGTGAAAAATATGAGGAGCATGAAACGGTCTGAAAAATAGGAGGAGCATGAAGCGGTGTTTAAAAACATGAGGAGGCTGAGAACTTGTGAAAAATATGAAGAGCTTCAAAAGGTGTCAAAAATGAGATGAGCATGAAACGGTCTGAAAAATAGGAGGAGCATGAAGTGGATTTGAAAAAAATGAAGAGCCTTAAAAGGTGTGAAAAATATGAAGAGCTTCAAAAGGTGTGAAATATATGAGGAGCATGAAACGGTCTGAAAAATAGGAGGAGTATGCAGCGGTTAAAAAACATGAAGATCCTGAAAAGGTGTGAAAAATATGAAGAGCTCCAAAAGTTGTCAAAAATATGTGGAGCGTGAAACGGTCTCAAAAATAGGAGGAGCGTGAAGCGGTGATGAAAAACATCAAAAGCCTGAAAAAGTGTGATAAAATATGAAGAGCTTCAAAGGTGTCAAATATATGAGGAGCAAGAAACGGTCGCAAAAATAGGAGGAGCATGAAGCGGTGTTGAAAAACATGAAGAGCCTGAAAAGGTGTGAAAAGTATGAGAGCTTCAAAAGGTGTCAATAATAAGAGGTGCATGAAACAGTCTGAAAAATAGGAGGAGCATGAAAGTGTCTGAAAAATAGGAGAAGCATGAAGCGGTGTTGAAAAACATGAAGAGCATGAAAAGTTGTGAAAAATATGAAGAGCTTCAAAAGACGTGAAAAATTTGAAGAGCTTCAAAAGGTGTCAAAATGAGATGAGCATGAAACGGTCTGAAAAATAGGAGGAGCATGAAGTGGTGTTGAAAAAAATGAAGAGCCTGTAAAGGTGTGAAATATATAAAGAGCTTCAAAAGGTGTCAAAAATATGAGGAGAATGAAACGGTCTGCAAATTAGGAGAAGCCTGAAATGGTGTTCAAAAACATGAAGAGCCTGAAAAGGTGTGAAAAACATGAAGAGCCTGAAAAGGTGTGAAAAATATGAAGAGCTTCAAAAGGTGTGAAATACATGAGGAGCATGAAACGGGCTGAAAAATAGGAGAAGCATGAAGGGGTGTGGAAAAACATGAAGAGCCTGAAAAGTTTTGAAAAATATGAAGAGCTTCTAAAGGTGTGAAATACATGAGGAGCATGAAACTCTCTGAAAAATAGAAATAGCATGAAGCGGTGTTGGAAATCATGAAGAGCCTGAAAACGTGTGAAAAATATGAAGAGCTTCAAAAGGTGTGAAAAATATGAAGAGCTTCAAAAGGTGTAAAAAATGAGATGAGCATGAAACCGTCTGAAAAATAGGAGGAGCATGAAATGGTGATCAAAACGTGAAGAGCCTGAAAAGGTGTGAAAAATATGAAGAGCTTCAAAAGGTGTGAAATACATGAGGAGCATGAAACGGGCTGAAAAATAGGAGAAGCATGAAGTGGTGTGGAAAAACATGAAGAGCCTGAAAAGGTGTGAAAAATATGAAGAGCTTCAAAAGGTGTGAAATACATGAGGAGCATGAAACTCTCTGAAAAATAGAAGGAGCATGAAGCGGTGTTCAAACATGAAGAGCCTGAAAAGGCGTGAAAAATATGAAGAGCTTCAAAAGGTGTCAAAAATATTAGGAGCATGAAACGGTCTGAAAAATAGGAGGAGCACGAAGCGGTGTTCAAAAACATGAAGAGCCTGAAAAGGTGTGAAAATATGAAGAGCTTCAAAAGGTGTAAAAATATGAGAAGCATGAAACGGTCTGAAAAATAGGAGGAGCATTAAGCGGTGTTCAAAAACATGAAGAGCGTGAAAAGGTGTGAAAAAAAGGAAGAGCTTCAAAAGGTGTCAAAAATATGAGAAGCATGAAACGGTCTGAAAAATATGAGGAGCATGAAGCGGTGTTGAAAAACATGCAGAGCCTGAGAACTTGTGAAAAATATGAAGAGCTTCAAAAGGTGTCAAAAATATGAGGAGAATGAAACGGTCTGAAAAATAGGAGGAACATGAAGCGGTGTTGAAAAACATGAAGAGTTTGAAAAGGTGTGAAAGATATGTAGAGTTTCTAAAGATGTCAAAAATATGAGGAGCATGAAACGGTCTGAAAAATAGGAGGAGCATGAAGTGGTGTTGAAAAACATGAAGAGCCTGAAAAGGTGTGAAAAATTTGAAGAGCTTCAAAAGGTGAGAAATACATGAGGAGCATGAAACTCTCTGAAAAATAGGAAAGCATGAACCGGTGTTGAAAAACATGAAGAGCCTGAAAAGGTGTGAAAAATATGAGAGCTTCAAAAGGTGTCAATAATAAGAGGTGCATGATACAGTCTGAAAAATAGGAGGAGCATGAATCTGTCTGAAAAATAGGAGAAGCATGAAGCGGTGTTGAAAAAAATGAAGAGCCTGAAAAGGTGTGAAAAATATGAAAAGCTTCAAAAGGTGTCAAAAATATGAGGAGCATGAAACGGTCTGAAAAATAGGTGGAGCATGAAGCGGTGTTGAATAATATGAAGAGCCTGGAAAGGTGTGCAAAATATGAAGAGCTTCAAAAGGTGTGAAATATATGAAGAGCTTCAAAAGGTGTCAAAAATGAGATGAGCATGAAACGGTCTGAAAAATAGGAGGAGCATGAAACGATGATCAAAACCATGAAGAGCCTGAAAAGGTGTGAAAAATATGAAGAGCTTCAAAAGGTGTGAAATACATGAGGAGCATGAAACGGGCTGAAAAAAAGGAGAAGCATGAAGGGGTGTGGCAAAACATGAAGAGCCTGAAAAGGTTTGAAAAATATGAAGAGCTTCAAAAGGTGTGAAATACATGAGGAGCATGAAACTCTCTGAAAAATAGAAATAGCATGAAGCGGTGTTGAAAAACATGAAGAGCCTGAAAACGTGTGAAAATATGAAGAGCTTCAAAAATATGAAAAATATGAAGAGCTTCAAAAGGTGTGAAAAATTTGAAGAGCTTCAAAAGGTGTCAAAATGAGATGAGCATGAAACGGTCTGAAAAATAGGAAGAGCATGAAGCGGTTTTGAAAATCATAAAGAGCCTGAAAAGTTGTGAAAAATATGAAGAGCATCAAAAGACGTGAAAAATTTGAAGAGCTTCAAAAGGTGTCAAATTGAGATGAGCATGAAACGGTCTGAAAAATAGGAGGAGCATGAAGTGGTGTTGAAAAAAATGAAGAGCCTGAAAACGTGTGAAATATATAAAGAGCTTCAAAAGGTGTCAAATATATGAGGAGAATGAAACGGTCTGCAAATTAGGAGAAGCCTGAAATGGTGTTCAAAAACATGAAGAGACTGAAAAGGTGTGAAAAACATGAAGAGCCTGAAAAGGTGTGAAAAATATGAAGAGCTTCAAAAGGTGTAAAAAATGAGATGAGCATGAAACCGTCTGAATAATAGGAGGAGCATGAAGTGGTGTTGAAAAAAATGAAGAGCCTGAAAAGGTGTGAAACATATGAAGAGCTTCAAAAGGTGTCAAAATTATGAGGAACATGAAACGGCCTGAAAAATTGGAGGAGCATGAAGCGGTGTTCAAAAATATGAAGAGCCTGAAAAGGTGTGAAAAATATGAAGAGCTTCAAAAGGTGTGAAATACATGAGTAGTTTGAAACGGGCTGAAAAATAGGAGAAGTATGAAGTGGTGTGGAAAAATATGAAGAGCGTGAAAAGGTGTGGAAAATATGAAGAGCTTCAAATGGTGTGAAATACATGAGGAGCATGAAACTCTCTGAAAAATAGAAGGAGCATGAAGCGGTGTTCAAACATGAAGAGCCTGAAAAGGTGTGAAAAATATGAAGAGCTTCAAACGGTGTCAAAAATATGAGGAGCATGAAACGGTCTGAAAAATAGGAGGAGCAAGAAGCCGTGTTCAAAAACATGAAGAGCCTGAAAAGGTCTGAAAAATATGAAGAGCTTCAAAAGGTGTGAAATATATGAAGAGCTTCAAAAGGTGTCGAAAATAACATGAGCATGAAACGGTCTGAAAAACAGGAGGAGCATGAAGTGGTGTTGAAAAACATGAAGAGCCTGAAAAAGTGTGAAAAATATAAAGAGCTTCAGAAGGTGTGAAAAATATTAAGAGCTTCAACAGGTGTCAAAAATTAGATGAGCATGAAACGGTCTGAAAAATTGGAGGAGCAAGAAGTAGTGTTGAAAAAAATGAAGAGCCTGAAAAGGTGTGAAAAATATGAAAAGCTTCAAAAAGTGTCAAAAATATGAGGAGCATGAAACGGTCTGAAAAGTAGGTGGAGCATGAAGCGGTGTTGAAAAATATGAAGAGCCTGGAAAGGTGTGCAAAATATGAAGAGCTTCAAAGGGTGTGAAATATATGAAGAGCTTCAAAAGGTGTCGAAAATGACATGAGCATGAAACGGTCTGAAAAATAGGAGGAGCAGGAAACGGTGATAAAAAACATGAAGAGCCTGAAAAGGTGTGAAAAATATGAAGAGCTTCAAAAAGTGTGAAATACATGAGGAGCATGAAACGGGCTGAAAAATAGGAGAAGCATGAAGGGGTGTGGAAAAACATGAAGAGCCTGAAAAGTTGTGAAACATATGAAGAGCTTCAAAAGGTGTCAAAATTATGAGGAGCATGAAACGGCCTGAAAAATTGGAGGAGCATGAAGCGGTGTTCAAAAATATGAAGAGCATGAAAAGGTGTGAAAAATATGAAGAGCTTCAAAAGGTGTCACAATTATGAGGAGCATGAAACGGCCTGAAAAATTGGAGGAGCATGAAGCGGTGTTCAAAAATATGAAGAGCCTGAAAAGGTGTGAAAAATATGAAGAGCTTCAAAAGGTGTCAAAAATATGAGGAGCATGAAAGGGTCTGAAAAATAGGAGGAGCATGAAACGGTGATCAAAAACATGAAGAGCCGGAAAAGGTGTGAAAAATATGAAGAGCTTCAAAAGGTGTGAAATACATGAGGAGTTTGAAACGGGCTGAAAAATAGGAGAAGCATGAAGTTATGTGGAAAAATATGAAGAGCCTGAAAAGGTGTGGAAAATATGAAGAGCTTCAAAAGGTGTGAAATACATGAGGAGCATGAAACTCTCTGAAAAATAGAAGGAGCATGAAGCGGTGTTCAAACATGAAGAGCCTGAAAAGGTGTGAAAAATATGAAGAGCTTCATACGGTGTCAAAAATATGAGGAGCATGAAACGGTCTGAAAAATAGGAGGAGCAAGAAGCTGTGTTCAAAAACATGAAGAGCCTGAAAATGTCTGAAAAATATGAAGAGCTTGAAAAAGTGTGAAATATATGAAGAGCTTCAAAAGGTGTCAAAAATGAGATGAGCATGAAACGGTGTGAAAAATAGGAGGAGAATGAAGCGGTTTTGAAAAAAATGAAGAGGCTGAAAAGGTGTGAAATATATGAAGAGCTTCAAGAGGTGTCAAAAATATGAAGAGCAGGAAATGGTCTGAAAAATAGGAGGATCATGAAGCGGTGTTCAAAAACATGAAGAGCCTGAAAAGGTGTGAAAAATATGAAGAGCTTCAAAAGGTGTGAAAAATATGAGGAGCATGAAACGGTCTGAAAAATAGAAGCGGCATGAAATGGTGTTCAAAAACATGAAGAGCTTGAAAAGTTGTGAAAAATATGAAGAGCTTCAAAAGGTGTGAAATACATGAGGAGCATGAAACAGGCCGAAAAATAGGTGAAGCATGAAGTGGTGTTGAAAAACATGAAGAGCCTGAAAAGGAGTGAAAAATATAAAGAGCTTCAAAAGGTGTCAAACATATGAAGAACATGAAACGGTCTGAAAAATAGGAGGATCATGAAGCAGTGTTCAAAAACATGAAGAGCCTGAAAATGTGTGAAAAATATGAAGAGCTTCAAAATGTGTCAAATATATGAGGAGCATGAAACGGCCTGAAAAATAGGAGGAGCATGAAACGGTGATTAAAAACATGAAGAGCCTGAAAAGGTCTGAAAAATATGAAGAGCTTCAAAAGGTGTGAAATACATGAGGAGCATGAAACAGGCCGAAAAATAGGTGAAGCATGAAGTGGTGTGGAAAAACATGAAGAGCCTAAAATGTTGTGAGAAATATGAAGAGCTTCAAAAGTTGTGAAATACATGAGGAGCAAGAAACTCTCTGAAAAATAGGAGGAGCATGAAGCGATGTCAAAAACATGAAGAGCCTAAAAAGTTGTGAGAAATATGAAGAGCTTCAAAAGGTGTCAAAAATGAGATGAGCATGAAACGGTCTGAAAAATAGGGGGAGCAAGAAGCGGTGTTGAAAAACATGAAGAGCCTAAAAAGTTGTGAAAAATATGAAAAGCTTCAAAAGGGGTCAAAAATGAGATGAGCATGAAACGGTCCGAAAAATAGGATGATCATGTAACGGTGTTGAAAAACATGAAGAGCCAGAAAAGGTTGAAAAATATGAAAAGCTTCAAAAGGGGTCAAAAATGAGATGAGCATGAAACGGACTGAAAAATAGGAGGATCTTGAAACGATGTTGAAAAACATGAAGAGCCTGAAAAGGTCTGCAAAATATTAGGAGCTTCAAAAGGTGTGAAAAATATGAGGAGCATGAATCGGTCTGAAAAATAGGAGTAGCATGTAGGTGTGTTCAAAAACATGAAGAGCCTGAAAACGTGTGAAAAATATTAAGAGCTTCAAAAGGTGTCAAAAATATGAGGAGGATGAAACGGTCTGAAAAATAGGAGGAGCATGAAGCGTTGTTGAAAAACGTGAAGAGCCTGAAAACGTGTGAAAAATATTAAGAGCTTCAAAAGGTGTGAAAAATATTACGAGCATGAATCGGTCTGAAAAATAGGAGGAGCATGAAGCGTTGTTGAAAAAAGTGAAGAGCCTGAAAATGTGTGAAAAATATTAAGAGCTTCAAAAGGTGTGAAAAATATGAAGAACTTCAAAAGGTATCAAAAATCGAAGAGCAGGAAATGGTCTAAAAAATAGGAGGAGCATGAAGTGGTGTTAAAAACATGAAGAGCCTGAAAAGGTGTGAAATATAGGAAGAGCTTCAAAAGGTGTCAAAAGTATGAGGAGAATGAAACGGTCTAAAAATAGGAGGAGAATGAAGTGGTGTTGAAAAACATGAAGAGCTTGAAAAGTGTGAAAAATATGAAGAGCTTCTAAAGGTGTCAAAAATATGAGGAGCATGAAAAGGTCTGAAAAATAGGAGAAGCATGAAGTGGTGTTGAAAAAAAAAAGAGCTTGAAAAGTGTGAAAAATATGAAGAGCATCAAAAGGTGTCAAAAATATGAGGAGCATGAAACGGTCTGAAAAATAGGAGGAGCATGAAGCGGTGTTGAAAAATATGAAGAGCCTGAAAACGTGTAAAAAAATATGAAGAGCTTCAAAAGGTATGAAAAATATGAAGAGCTTCAAAAGGTGTCAAAAATTTGAGGAGCAAGAGACCGTCTGAAAAACAGGAGGAGCATGAAGCGGTGTTGAAAAACATGAAGAGCATGAAAAGATGCCCAAAACATGAAGAGCTTCAAATGGTGTTAAAAATATGAGGAGCATAAAACGTTCTGAAGTATAGGAGGAGCATGAAGCGGTGTTGAAAAACATGAAGAGCATGAAAAGGTGCCAAAAATATGAAGAGCTTCAAAAGGTATCAAAAATGGGAGCAGCATGAAACGGTCGGAAATCTAGGAGGAGCATGAAGTGGTACTGAAAAACATGAAGAGCCTGTAAAGATGTGAAAAATATGAAGAGCTTCAAAAGGTGTCAAAAATGTGAGGAGCATGAAACGGTCAGAAAAATAGGAGGAGCATGAAGCGGTGTCAAAAATATGAAGAGCCTCAAAAGTTGTGAAAAATATGAAGAGCTTCAAAAAGTGTCAAAAATACGAGGATCATGAAACGGTCTGAAAAATAGGAGAAGCATGAAGTGTTGTTGAAAAACATGAACAGCCTGAAAAGGTGTGAAATATATGAAGAGCTTCAAAAGGTGTCAAAAATATGAGGAGCATGAAACGGTGTGAAAATAGGAGGAGGATGAAACGGTCTGAAAAATAATAGGAGCATGAATCGATGTTGAAAACATGAAGAGCATGAAGAGGTGTGAAAAATATGAAGAGCTTCAAAAGGTGTCAAAAATATTAGCAGCAAGAAACGGTCTGAAAAATAGGAGGAGCATGAAGCGGTGTTGAAAAACATGAAGAGCCTGAAAATGTGTGAAAAATATGAAGGGCTTTAAAAGGTGTCAAAAATATGAGGCGCCTGTAACTGTCTGAAAAATAGGAGGAGCATGAAGCGGTGTTGAAAAACATGAAGAGCTTGAAATGGGGTGAAATATATGAAGAGCTTCAAAAGGTGTCAAAAATAGGAGGAGTATGAAACGGTCTGAAATCTAGGAGGAGCATGAAGTGTTATTGAAAAACATGAAGATCATGAAAAGGTGTGAAATATGAAGAGCTTCAAAAGGTGTCAAAAATGTGAGGAGCATGAAACGGTCTGAAAAATAGGAGGAGCATGAAGCCATGTTCAAAAACATGAAGAGCCTGAAAAGGTGTGAAAAATATGAAGAGCTTCAAAAGGTGTCAAATTATGAGGAGAATGAAACGGTGTGAAAAATAGGAGGAGCATGAAACGGGTTGAAAAATAGGAGGAGCATGAAGCGGAGTCCACAAAAATGAAGAGCCTGAAAAGGTGGAAAGTATATGAAGAGCTTCAAAAGCTGTCAAAAATTTGAGGAGCATGAAACGGTATGAAAAATAGGAGGAGTGTGAAGCGGTGTTCAAAAACATGAAGAGTTTAAAAGGTGTGAAAAATATGAAGAGCTTCAAAAGTTGTGAAAAATATGAAAAGCATAAAACGGTCTGAAAAATAGGAGGAGCATGAAACGGTCTGAAAAATAGGAGGAGCATGAAGCGGTGTTGAAAAACATGAAGAGTCTGAAAAGTTGTGAAAAATATGACGAGCTTCAAAAGGTGTCAAAAATTTGAGGAGCATGAAAAGTTCTGAAGAATAGGAAGAGCATGATGCAGTGTTGAAAAACATGAAGAGCCTGAAAAGGTGTGAAAAATATGAAGCACTTCAAAAGATGTCAAAATTATGAGGAGCATGAAACAGTTGAAAAATAGGAGGAGCATGAAGCAGTGTTCAAAAACATGAAGAACCGGAAAAGTTGTGAAAAATATGAAGAGCTTCAAAAGGTGTGAAAATTATGAGGAGCATGAAACGGTCTGAAAAATAGGAGGAGCATGAAGGGGTGTTCAAAAACATGAAGAGCCTGAAAAAGTGTGAAATATATGAAGAGCTTCAAAAGGTGTCAAAAATATGAGGAGCATGAAACGGTCTGAAAAATAGGAGGAGCATGAAACGGTCTGAAAAATGGGAGGAGCATGAAGCGGTGTTGAAAAACATGAAGTTCCTGAAAAGCTGTGAAAATAAGACAAGCTTCAAAAGGTGTGAAAAATATGAGGAGCATGAAACGGTCTGAAAAATAGGAGGTGCATGAAGCGGTGTCGAAAAACATGAAGAGCCTGAGAACGTGTGAAAAATATGAAGAGCTTCTAAAGGTGTGGAAAATATGAAGAGCTTCAAAAGGTGTGAAATACATGAGGAGCATGAAACTCTCTGAAAAATAGAAGGAGCATGAAGCGGTGTTCAAACATGAAGAGCCTGAAAAGGTGTGAAAAATATGAAGAGCTTCATACGGTGTCAAAAATATGAGGAGCATGAAACGGTCTGAAAAATAGGAGGAGCAAGAAGCTGTGTTCAAAAACATGAAGAGCCTGAAAATGTCTGAAAAATATGAAGAGCTTGAAAAAGTGTGAAATATATGAAGAGCTTCAAAAGGTGTCAAAAATGAGATGAGCATGAAACGGTGTGAAAAATAGGAGGAGAATGAAGCGGTTTTGAAAAAAATGAAGAGGCTGAAAAGGTGTGAAATATATGAAGAGCTTCAAGAGGTGTCAAAAATATGAAGAGCAGGAAATGGTCTGAAAAATAGGAGGATCATGAAGCGGTGTTCAAAAACATGAAGAGCCTGAAAAGGTGTGAAAAATATGAAGAGCTTCAAAAGGTGTGAAAAATATGAGGAGCATGAAACGGTCTGAAAAATAGAAGCGGCATGAAATGGTGTTCAAAAACATGAAGAGCTTGAAAAGTTGTGAAAAATATGAAGAGCTTCAAAAGGTGTGAAATACATGAGGAGCATGAAACAGGCCGAAAAATAGGTGAAGCATGAAGTGGTGTTGAAAAACATGAAGAGCCTGAAAAGGAGTGAAAAATATGAAGAGCTTCAAAAGGTGTCAAACATATGAAGAACATGAAACGGTCTGAAAAATAGGAGGATCATGAAGCAGTGTTCAAAAACATGAAGAGCCTGAAAATGTGTGAAAAATATGAAGAGCTTCAAAATGTGTCAAATATATGAGGAGCATGAAACGGCCTGAAAAATAGGAGGAGCATGAAACGGTTATTAAAAACATGAAGAGCCTGAAAAGGTCTGAAAAATATGAAGAGCTTCAAAAGGTGTGAAATACATGAGGAGCATGAAACAGGCCGAAAAATAGGTGAAGCATGAAGTGGTGTGGAAAAACATGAAGAGCCTAAAATGTTGTGAGAAATATGAAGAGCTTCAAAAGTTGTGAAATACATGAGGAGCAAGAAACTCTCTGAAAAATAGGAGGAGCATGAAGCGATGTCAAAAACATGAAGAGCCTAAAAAGTTGTGAGAAATATGAAGAGCTTCAAAAGGTGTCAAAAATGAGATGAGCATGAAACGGTCTGAAAAATAGGGGGAGCAAGAAGCGGTGTTGAAAAACATGAAGAGCCTAAAAAGTTGTGAAAAATATGAAAAGCTTCAAAAGGGGTCAAAAATGAGATGAGCATGAAACGGTCCGAAAAATAGGATGATCATGTAACGGTGTTGAAAAACATGAAGAGCCAGAAAAGGTTGAAAAATATGAAAAGCTTCAAAAGGGGTCAAAAATGAGATGAGCATGAAACGGACTGAAAAATAGGAGGATCTTGAAACGATGTTGAAAAACATGAAGAGCCTGAAAAGGTCTGCAAAATATTAGGAGCTTCAAAAGGTGTGAAAAATATGAGGAGCATGAATCGGTCTGAAAAATAGGAGTAGCATGTAGGTGTGTTCAAAAACATGAAGAGCCTGAAAACGTGTGAAAAATATTAAGAGCTTCAAAAGGTGTCAAAAATATGAGGAGGATGAAACGGTCTGAAAAATAGGAGGAGCATGAAGCGTTGTTGAAAAACGTGAAGAGCCTGAAAACGTGTGAAAAATATTAAGAGCTTCAAAAGGTGTGAAAAATATTACGAGCATGAATCGGTCTGAAAAATAGGAGGAGCATGAAGCGTTGTTGAAAAAAGTGAAGAGCCTGAAAATGTGTGAAAAATATTAAGAGCTTCAAAAGGTGTGAAAAATATGAAGAACTTCAAAAGGTATCAAAAATCGAAGAGCAGGAAATGGTCTAAAAAATAGGAGGAGCATGAAGTGGTGTTAAAAACATGAAGAGCCTGAAAAGGTGTGAAATATAGGAAGAGCTTCAAAAGGTGTCAAAAGTATGAGGAGAATGAAACGGTCTAAAAATAGGAGGAGAATGAAGTGGTGTTGAAAAACATGAAGAGCTTGAAAAGTGTGAAAAATATGAAGAGCTTCTAAAGGTGTCAAAAATATGAGGAGCATGAAAAGGTCTGAAAAATAGGAGAAGCATGAAGTGGTGTTGAAAAAAAAAAGAGCTTGAAAAGTGTGAAAAATATGAAGAGCATCAAAAGGTGTCAAAAATATGAGGAGCATGAAACGGTCTGAAAAATAGGAGGAGCATGAAGCGGTGTTGAAAAATATGAAGAGCCTGAAAACGTGTAAAAAAATATGAAGAGCTTCAAAAGGTATGAAAAATATGAAGAGCTTCAAAAGGTGTCAAAAATTTGAGGAGCAAGAGACCGTCTGAAAAACAGGAGGAGCATGAAGCGGTGTTGAAAAACATGAAGAGCATGAAAAGATGCCCAAAACATGAAGAGCTTCAAATGGTGTTAAAAATATGAGGAGCATAAAACGTTCTGAAGTATAGGAGGAGCATGAAGCGGTGTTGAAAAACATGAAGAGCATGAAAAGGTGCCAAAAATATGAAGAGCTTCAAAAGGTATCAAAAATGGGAGCAGCATGAAACGGTCGGAAATCTAGGAGGAGCATGAAGTGGTACTGAAAAACATGAAGAGCCTGTAAAGATGTGAAAAATATGAAGAGCTTCAAAAGGTGTCAAAAATGTGAGGAGCATGAAACGGTCAGAAAAATAGGAGGAGCATGAAGCGGTGTCAAAAATATGAAGAGCCTCAAAAGTTGTGAAAAATATGAAGAGCTTCAAAAAGTGTCAAAAATACGAGGATCATGAAACGGTCTGAAAAATAGGAGAAGCATGAAGTGTTGTTGAAAAACATGAACAGCCTGAAAAGGTGTGAAATATATGAAGAGCTTCAAAAGGTGTCAAAAATATGAGGAGCATGAAACGGTGTGAAAATAGGAGGAGGATGAAACGGTCTGAAAAATAATAGGAGCATGAATCGATGTTGAAAACATGAAGAGCATGAAGAGGTGTGAAAAATATGAAGAGCTTCAAAAGGTGTCAAAAATATTAGCAGCAAGAAACGGTCTGAAAAATAGGAGGAGCATGAAGCGGTGTTGAAAAACATGAAGAGCCTGAAAATGTGTGAAAAATATGAAGGGCTTTAAAAGGTGTCAAAAATATGAGGCGCCTGTAACTGTCTGAAAAATAGGAGGAGCATGAAGCGGTGTTGAAAAACATGAAGAGCTTGAAATGGGGTGAAATATATGAAGAGCTTCAAAAGGTGTCAAAAATAGGAGGAGTATGAAACGGTCTGAAATCTAGGAGGAGCATGAAGTGTTATTGAAAAACATGAAGATCATGAAAAGGTGTGAAATATGAAGAGCTTCAAAAGGTGTCAAAAATGTGAGGAGCATGAAACGGTCTGAAAAATAGGAGGAGCATGAAGCCATGTTCAAAAACATGAAGAGCCTGAAAAGGTGTGAAAAATATGAAGAGCTTCAAAAGGTGTCAAATTATGAGGAGAATGAAACGGTGTGAAAAATAGGAGGAGCATGAAACGGGTTGAAAAATAGGAGGAGCATGAAGCGGAGTCTACAAAAATGAAGAGCCTGAAAAGGTGGAAAGTATATGAAGAGCTTCAAAAGCTGTCAAAAATTTGAGGAGCATGAAACGGTATGAAAAATAGGAGGAGTGTGAAGCGGTGTTCAAAAACATGAAGAGTTTAAAAGGTGTGAAAAATATGAAGAGCTTCAAAAGTTGTGAAAAATATGAAAAGCATAAAACGGTCTGAAAAATAGGAGGAGCATGAAACGGTCTGAAAAATAGGAGGAGCATGAAGCGGTGTTGAAAAACATGAAGAGTCTGAAAAGTTGTGAAAAATATGACGAGCTTCAAAAGGTGTCAAAAATTTGAGGAGCATGAAAAGTTCTGAAGAATAGGAAGAGCATGATGCAGTGTTGAAAAACATGAAGAGCCTGAAAAGGTGTGAAAAATATGAAGCACTTCAAAAGATGTCAAAATTATGAGGAGCATGAAACAGTTGAAAAATAGGAGGAGCATGAAGCAGTGTTCAAAAACATGAAGAACCGGAAAAGGTGTGAAAAATATGAAGAGCTTCAAAAGGTGTGAAAATTATGAGGAGCATGAAACGGTCTGAAAAATAGGAGGAGCATGAAGGGGTGTTCAAAAACATGAAGAGCCTGAAAAAGTGTGAAATATATGAAGAGCTTCAAAAGGTGTCAAAAATATGAGGAGCATGAAACGGTCTGAAAAATAGGAGGAGCATGAAACGGTCTGAAAAATGGGAGGAGCATGAAGCGGTGTTGAAAAACATGAAGTTCCTGAAAAGCTGTGAAAATAAGACAAGCTTCAAAAGGTGTGAAAAATATGAGGAGCATGAAACGGTCTGAAAAATAGGAGGTGCATGAAGCGGTGTCGAAAAACATGAAGAGCCTGAGAACGTGTGAAAAATATGAAGAGCTTCTAAAGGTGTGGAAAATATGAAGAGCTTCAAAAGGTGTGAAATACATGAGGAGCATGAAACTCTCTGAAAAATAGAAGGAGCATGAAGCGGTGTTCAAACATGAAGAGCCTGAAAAGGTGTGAAAAATATGAAGAGCTTCATACGGTGTCAAAAATATGAGGAGCATGAAACGGTCTGAAAAATAGGAGGAGCAAGAAGCTGTGTTCAAAAACATGAAGAGCCTGAAAATGTCTGAAAAATATGAAGAGCTTGAAAAAGTGTGAAATATATGAAGAGCTTCAAAAGGTGTCAAAAATGAGATGAGCATGAAACGGTGTGAAAAATAGGAGGAGAATGAAGCGGTTTTGAAAAAAATGAAGAGGCTGAAAAGGTGTGAAATATATGAAGAGCTTCAAGAGGTGTCAAAAATATGAAGAGCAGGAAATGGTCTGAAAAATAGGAGGATCATGAAGCGGTGTTCAAAAACATGAAGAGCCTGAAAAGGTGTGAAAAATATGAAGAGCTTCAAAAGGTGTGAAAAATATGAGGAGCATGAAACGGTCTGAAAAATAGAAGCGGCATGAAATGGTGTTCAAAAACATGAAGAGCTTGAAAAGTTGTGAAAAATATGAAGAGCTTCAAAAGGTGTGAAATACATGAGGAGCATGAAACAGGCCGAAAAATAGGTGAAGCATGAAGTGGTGTTGAAAAACATGAAGAGCCTGAAAAGGAGTGAAAAATATGAAGAGCTTCAAAAGGTGTCAAACATATGAAGAACATGAAACGGTCTGAAAAATAGGAGGATCATGAAGCAGTGTTCAAAAACATGAAGAGCCTGAAAATGTGTGAAAAATATGAAGAGCTTCAAAATGTGTCAAATATATGAGGAGCATGAAACGGCCTGAAAAATAGGAGGAGCATGAAACGGTGATTAAAAACATGAAGAGCCTGAAAAGGTCTGAAAAATATGAAGAGCTTCAAAAGGTGTGAAATACATGAGGAGCATGAAACAGGCCGAAAAATAGGTGAAGCATGAAGTGGTGTGGAAAAACATGAAGAGCCTAAAATGTTGTGAGAAATATGAAGAGCTTCAAAAGTTGTGAAATACATGAGGAGCAAGAAACTCTCTGAAAAATAGGAGGAGCATGAAGCGATGTCAAAAACATGAAGAGCCTAAAAAGTTGTGAGAAATATGAAGAGCTTCAAAAGGTGTCAAAAATGAGATGAGCATGAAACGGTCTGAAAAATAGGGGGAGCAAGAAGCGGTGTTGAAAAACATGAAGAGCCTAAAAAGTTGTGAAAAATATGAAAAGCTTCAAAAGGGGTCAAAAATGAGATGAGCATGAAACGGTCCGAAAAATAGGATGATCATGTAACGGTGTTGAAAAACATGAAGAGCCAGAAAAGGTTGAAAAATATGAAAAGCTTCAAAAGGGGTCAAAAATGAGATGAGCATGAAACGGACTGAAAAATAGGAGGATCTTGAAACGATGTTGAAAAACATGAAGAGCCTGAAAAGGTCTGCAAAATATTAGGAGCTTCAAAAGGTGTGAAAAATATGAGGAGCATGAATCGGTCTGAAAAATAGGAGTAGCATGTAGGTGTGTTCAAAAACATGAAGAGCCTGAAAACGTGTGAAAAATATTAAGAGCTTCAAAAGGTGTCAAAAATATGAGGAGGATGAAACGGTCTGAAAAATAGGAGGAGCATGAAGCGTTGTTGAAAAACGTGAAGAGCCTGAAAACGTGTGAAAAATATTAAGAGCTTCAAAAGGTGTGAAAAATATTACGAGCATGAATCGGTCTGAAAAATAGGAGGAGCATGAAGCGTTGTTGAAAAAAGTGAAGAGCCTGAAAATGTGTGAAAAATATTAAGAGCTTCAAAAGGTGTGAAAAATATGAAGAACTTCAAAAGGTATCAAAAATCGAAGAGCAGGAAATGGTCTAAAAAATAGGAGGAGCATGAAGTGGTGTTAAAAACATGAAGAGCCTGAAAAGGTGTGAAATATAGGAAGAGCTTCAAAAGGTGTCAAAAGTATGAGGAGAATGAAACGGTCTAAAAATAGGAGGAGAATGAAGTGGTGTTGAAAAACATGAAGAGCTTGAAAAGTGTGAAAAATATGAAGAGCTTCTAAAGGTGTCAAAAATATGAGGAGCATGAAAAGGTCTGAAAAATAGGAGAAGCATGAAGTGGTGTTGAAAAAAAAAAAGAGCTTGAAAAGTGTGAAAAATATGAAGAGCATCAAAAGGTGTCAAAAATATGAGGAGCATGAAACGGTCTGAAAAATAAGAGGAGCATGAAGCGGTGTTGAAAAATATGAAGAGCCTGAAAACGTGTAAAAAAATATGAAGAGCTTCAAAAGGTATGAAAAATATGAAGAGCTTCAAAAGGTGTCAAAAATTTGAGGAGCAAGAGACCGTCTGAAAAACAGGAGGAGCATGAAGCGGTGTTGAAAAACATGAAGAGCATGAAAAGATGCCCAAAACATGAAGAGCTTCAAATGGTGTTAAAAATATGAGGAGCATAAAACGTTCTGAAGTATAGGAGGAGCATGAAGCGGTGTTGAAAAACATGAAGAGCATGAAAAGGTGCCAAAAATATGAAGAGCTTCAAAAGGTATCAAAAATGGGAGCAGCATGAAACGGTCGGAAATCTAGGAGGAGCATGAAGTGGTACTGAAAAACATGAAGAGCCTGTAAAGATGTGAAAAATATGAAGAGCTTCAAAAGGTGTCAAAAATGTGAGGAGCATGAAACGGTCAGAAAAATAGGAGGAGCATGAAGCGGTGTCAAAAATATGAAGAGCCTCAAAAGTTGTGAAAAATATGAAGAGCTTCAAAAAGTGTCAAAAATACGAGGATCATGAAACGGTCTGAAAAATAGGAGAAGCATGAAGTGTTGTTGAAAAACATGAACAGCCTGAAAAGGTGTGAAATATATGAAGAGCTTCAAAAGGTGTCAAAAATATGAGGAGCATGAAACGGTGTGAAAATAGGAGGAGGATGAAACGGTCTGAAAAATAATAGGAGCATGAATCGATGTTGAAAACATGAAGAGCATGAAGAGGTGTGAAAAATATGAAGAGCTTCAAAAGGTGTCAAAAATATTAGCAGCAAGAAACGGTCTGAAAAATAGGAGGAGCATGAAGCGGTGTTGAAAAACATGAAGAGCCTGAAAATGTGTGAAAAATATGAAGGGCTTTAAAAGGTGTCAAAAATATGAGGCGCCTGTAACTGTCTGAAAAATAGGAGGAGCATGAAGCGGTGTTGAAAAACATGAAGAGCTTGAAATGGGGTGAAATATATGAAGAGCTTCAAAAGGTGTCAAAAATAGGAGGAGTATGAAACGGTCTGAAATCTAGGAGGAGCATGAAGTGTTATTGAAAAACATGAAGATCATGAAAAGGTGTGAAATATGAAGAGCTTCAAAAGGTGTCAAAAATGTGAGGAGCATGAAACGGTCTGAAAAATAGGAGGAGCATGAAGCCATGTTCAAAAACATGAAGAGCCTGAAAAGGTGTGAAAAATATGAAGAGCTTCAAAAGGTGTCAAATTATGAGGAGAATGAAACGGTGTGAAAAATAGGAGGAGCATGAAACGGGTTGAAAAATAGGAGGAGCATGAAGCGGAGTCCACAAAAATGAAGAGCCTGAAAAGGTGGAAAGTATATGAAGAGCTTCAAAAGCTGTCAAAAATTTGAGGAGCATGAAACGGTATGAAAAATAGGAGGAGTGTGAAGCGGTGTTCAAAAACATGAAGAGTTTAAAAGGTGTGAAAAATATGAAGAGCTTCAAAAGTTGTGAAAAATATGAAAAGCATAAAACGGTCTGAAAAATAGGAGGAGCATGAAACGGTCTGAAAAATAGGAGGAGCATGAAGCGGTGTTGAAAAACATGAAGAGTCTGAAAAGTTGTGAAAAATATGAAGAGCTTCAAAAGGTGTCAAAAATTTGAGGAGCATGAAAAGTTCTGAAGAATAGGAAGAGCATGATGCAGTGTTGAAAAACATGAAGAGCCTGAAAAGGTGTGAAAAATATGAAGCACTTCAAAAGATGTCAAAATTATGAGGAGCATGAAACAGTTGAAAAATAGGAGGAGCATGAAGCAGTGTTCAAAAACATGAAGAACCGGAAAAGGTGTGAAAAATATGAAGAGCTTCAAAAGGTGTGAAAATTATGAGGAGCATGAAACGGTCTGAAAAATAGGAGGAGCATGAAGGGGTGTTCAAAAACATGAAGAGCCTGAAAAAGTGTGAAATATATGAAGAGCTTCAAAAGGTGTCAAAAATATGAGGAGCATGAAACGGTCTGAAAAATAGGAGGAGCATGAAACGGTCTGAAAAATGGGAGGAGCATGAAGCGGTGTTGAAAAACATGAAGTTCCTGAAAAGCTGTGAAAATAAGACAAGCTTCAAAAGGTGTGAAAAATATGAGGAGCATGAAACGGTCTGAAAAATAGGAGGTGCATGAAGCGGTGTCGAAAAACATGAAGAGCCTGAGAACGTGTGAAAAATATGAAGAGCTTCTAAAGGTGTGAAAAATATGAAGAGCTTCAAAAGCTGTCAAAAATGAGATGAGCATGAAACGGTCTGAAAAATAGGAGGAGCATGAAGTGGTGTTGAAAAACATGATGAGCCTGAAAAAGTGTGAAATATATGAAGAGCTTCAAAAGGTGTCAAAAATATGAGGAGCATGAAACGGTCTGAAAAATAGGAGGAGCATGAAGCGGTGTTGAAAAACATGAAGAGTCTGAAAAGGTGTGAAAAATATGAAGAGCTTCAAAAGTTGTCAAAAATATGATGAGCATGAACGGTCCGGAAAATAGCAGGAGCATGAAGCGGTCTTGAAAACCAAGAAGAGCCTGAAAAGGTGTGAAAAATAAGAAGAGCTTCAAAATGTTTCAAAATTATGAGGAGAATGAACGGTCTGAAAAATAGGAGGAGCATGAAGCGGTGTTGAAAAACATGAAGAGCCTGAAAAGGTGTGAAATATATGAAGAACTTCAAAAGGTGTGAAGTACATGAGGAGCATTAAACGCTCTGAAAAATAGAAGCATGAAGTTTTGTTCAAAAACATGAAGAGCCTGAAAAGGTGTGAAATATATGAAGATCTTCAAAAGGTGTGAAAAATATGAGGGGCATGAAACGGTCTGAAAAATAGGAGGTGCATGAAGCGATGTTGAAAACATGAAGAGCCTGAAAACCTGTGAAAAATATGAACAGCTTCAAAAGGTGTGAAAAATATGAAGAGCTTCAAAAGGTGTGAAAAATATGAAGAGCTTCAAACGGTGTCAAAAATGAGATGAGCATGAAATGGCCTAAAAAATAGGAGGAGCATGAAGTGTTGGTGAAAAACATGAAGAGCGTGAAAAGGTGTGAAAAATATGAAGAGCCTCAAAAGGTGTGAAAAATATGAGAAACATGACATGATCTGAAATATTGGAGGAGCATGAAGCGGTGTTGAAGAACATGAAGAGCCTGAAAAGGTGTGAAAAATATGAAGAGCTTCAAAAGTTGTCAAAAATATGAGGAGCAAGAAACGGTCTGAAAAATAGGAGGAGCATGAAGTGGTGTTGAAAAATATGAAGAGCCTGAAAAGGTGTGAAATATGTAAAGAGCTTCAAAAGGTGTCAAAAATATGAGGAGCATGAAACGGTCTGAAAAATAGGAGGAGCATGAAGCTGTGTTGAAAAACATGAAGAGCCTGAAAAGGTGTGAACAATATTAAGAGCTTCAAAAGGTGTCAAAAATATGTGGAGCAAGTAACGGTTTGAAAAATAGGAGGAGCATGAAGCGGTGTTCAAAAACATGAAGATCCTGAAAAGGTGTGAAAAATACGAAGAGCTTCAAAAGGTGTGAAATACATGAGGAGCATGAAACCGTCTGAAAAATAGGAAGAGCATGAAGCGATGTTCAAAAACATGAAGAGCCTGAAATGGTGTGAAAAATATCAAGAGTTTCAAAAGGTGTGAAAAATATGATGAGCATGAAATGGTCTGAAAAATAGGAGGAGCAAGAAGCGGTGTTCAAAAACATGAAGAGCCTGAAAAGGTGTGAAAAAGATGAAGAGCTTCAAAAGCTGTCAAAAATATGAGGAGCATGAAATGGTCTGAAAAATAGGAGGAGAATGAAGCGGTGTTTAAAAACATGAAGAGCCTGAAAAGGTGTTGAAAAATATGAAGAGACTCAAAACTTGTCAAAAATATGAGGAGCATGAAACGGTCTGAAAAATAGGAGGAGCATGAAAAGATGTTGAAAAACATGAAGAGCCTGAAAACGTGTGAAAATATGAAGATCTTCAAAAGGTGTGAAAAATATGAAGAGCTTCAAAAGGTGTCAAAAATGAGATGAGCATGAAACTGTCTGAAAAATGGGAGGAGCATGAAGTGGTGTTCAAAAAAATGAAGAGCCTAAAAAGGTGTGAAAAATATGCAGACTTTCAAAAGAAATCAAAAATATGAAGAGCATGAAACGGTCTGAAAAGTAGGAGGAGCATGAAGCGGTATTCAAAAACATGAAGAGCCTGAAAAGGTGTGAAAAAAGTGAAGAGCTTCAAAAGGTCTCAAAAAAATGAGTAGCATGAAACGGTCTGAAAAATCGGAGGAGCATGAAACGGTGTTCAAAAACCTGAAGAGCCTGAAAAGGTGTGAAAAATATGACGAGCTTCAAAACGTGTCAAAAATATGAGGAGCATGATACGGTCTGAAAAATAGGAGGAGCAAGAAGCGGTGTTGAAAAACATGAAGAACCTGAAAAGGTGTGAAAAATATGAAGAACTTCAAAAGGTGTGAAAAATATGAGGAGCATGTAACGGTCTGAATAATAGGAGAAGCATGAAGCGGTGTTCATAAACATGGAGACCCTGAAAAGTTGTGAAAAATATGAAGAACTTCAAAAGGTGTGAAAAATATGAAGAGCTTCAAAATGTGTCAAAAAGAGATGAGCATGAAACGGTCTGAAAAATAGGAGGAGCATGAAGTGGTTTTGAAAAACCTGAAGAGCCTGAAAAGGTGTGAGAAATATGAAGAGTTTCAAAAGGTATCAAAAATATGAGGAGACTGAAACGGTCTGAAAAATAAGAGGAGCATGAAGCGGTGTTCAAAAACATGAAGAGTCTGAAAAGGTGTGGAATATATGAAGACCTTCAAAAGGTGTCAAAGGTATGAGGAGAATGAAACGGTCTGAAAAATACGAGGAGCATGAAACGGTGTTCAAAAACATGAAGAGCCTGAAAAGATGTGAAAAATATGAAGAGCTTCAAAAGGTGTCAAAAATATGAGGAGCATGAAACGGTCTGAAAAATAGAAGCAGCATGAAGCGGTGTTGAAATAGATAAAGAGCCTGAAAACGTGTGAAAAATATGAAGAGATTCAAAAGGTGTGAAAAATATGAAGAGCTTCAAAAGGTGTGAAAAGAATGAAGAGCTTCAAAAGGTGTCAAAAATATGAGGAACATGAAATGGTCTGAAAAATTGGAGGAGCATGAAGCCGTGTTCAAAAACATGAACAGCTTGAAAATGTGTGAAGAATATGAAGAGCCTGAAAAGTTATGAAAAATACGAAGAGCTTCAAAAGGTATCAAATATATGAGGAGCATGAAACGGTCTGAAAAATAGGAGGATCATAAAGCGTTGTTGAAAAACATGAAGAGCCTGAAAATGGTGTGAAAAATATCAAGAGCTTCAAAAGGTGTCAAAAATGAGATATGCATGAAACGGTCTGAAAAATAGGAGGAGCATGAAACGGTGTTCAAAAACATGAAGAGCCTGAAAAGGTGTGAAAAATATGAAGAGCCTCAAAAAATGTCAAAAATATGAGGAATATGAAACGGTCTGAAAAATAGGAGGATCATAAAGCGGTGTTGAAAAACATGAAGAGCCTGAAAATGGTGTGAAAAATATGAAGAGCTTCAAAAGGAGTCAAAAATGAAATGTGCATGAAACGGTCTGAAAAATATGAGGAGCATGAAGTGGTTGTGAAAAACATGAAAAGCCTGAAAATGTGTGCAAAATACGAAGAGCTTCAAAAGGTGTGAAATACATGAGGAGCATGAAATGGTCTGAGAAATAGGAGGAGCATGAAGCGGTGTTCAAAAACATGTAGAGACTGAAAAGGTGTGAAAAATATGAAGAGCTTCAAAAGGAGTGAAAAATAGGAGGAGCATGAAACGGTCTGAAAAATAGGAGGAACATGAACCGGTGTTCAAATACATGAAAAGCCTGAAAAGGTGTGAAAAATATGAAGAGCTTCAAAAATATGAAAAATATGAAGAGCTTCAAAAGGTGTGAAAAATATGAAGAGCTTCAAAAGGTGTCAAAAATATGAGAAACATGAAACGGTCTGAAAAATTGGAGGAGCATGAAGCGGTGTTCAAAAACATGAAGAGCCTGAAAAGGTGTGAAAAATATGAAGAGCTTCAAAAGGTGTCAAAAATATGAGCAGCATGAAACGGTCTGAAAAATAGGAGGAGCATGAAGCGGTGTTGAAAAAAATGAAGAGCCTGAAAATGTGTGAAATATATGAAGAGCTTCAAAAGGTGTGAAATACATGAGGAGCATGAAACGGGCTGAAAAATAGGAGGAGCATGAAGCGGTGTGGCAAAACATGAAGAGCCTGAAAAGGTGTGAAAGATATGAAGAGTTTCTAAAGGTGTTAAAAATATGAGGAGCATGAAAACGTCTGAAAAATAGGAGGAGCATGAAGTTGTGTTGAAAAACATTAAGAGCCTGAAAGGGTGTGAAAAATATGAAGAGCTTCAAAAGGTGTCAAAAATATGAGGAGCATGAAACGGTCTGAAAAATAGGCGGAGCATGAAGCGGTGTTCAAAAACATGAAGAGCGTGAAAAGGTGTGAAAAATATGAAGAGTTTCAAAAGGTGTCAAACATAAGAGGAGCATGAAACGGTCTGAAAAATAGGAGGAGCATGAAACAGTGTTCAAAAACATGAAGAGCCTGAAAAGGTGTGAAAAATATGAAGAGCCTCAAAAAATGTCAAAAATATGAGGAATATGAAACGGTCTGAAAAATAGGAGGATCATAAAGCGGTGTTGAAAAACATGAAGAGCCTGAAAATGGTGTGAAAAATATGAAGAGCTTCAAAAGGAGTCAAAAATGAAATGTGCATGAAACGGTCTGAAAAATATGAGGAGCATGAAGTGGTTGTGAAAAACATGAAAAGCCTGAAAATGTGTGCAAAATACGAAGAGCTTCAAAAGGTGTGAAATACATGAGGAGCATGAAATGGTCTGAGAAATAGGAGGAGCATGAAGCGGTGTTCAAAAACATGTAGAGACTGAAAAGGTGTGAAAAATGTGAAGAGCTTCAAAAGGAGTGAAAAATAGGAGGAGCACGAAACGGTCTGAAAAATAGGAGGAGCATGAATCGGTGTTCAAATACATGAAAAGCCTGAAATGGTGTGAAAAATATGAAGAGCTTCAAATATATGAAAAATATGAAGAGCTTCAAAAGGTGTGAAAAATATGAAGAGCTTCAAAAGGTGTCAAAAATATGAGAAACATGAAACGGTCTGAAAAATTGGAGGAGCATGAAGCGGTGTTCAAAAACATGAAGAGCCTGAAAAGGTGTGAAAAATATGAAGAGCTTCAAAAGGTGTCAAAAATATGAGGAGCATGAAATGGTCTAAAAAATCGGAGGAGCATGAAATGGTGTTCAACACATGAAGAGACTGAAAAGGTGTGAAAAACATGAAGAGCTTCAAATGGTGTGAAATACATGAGGAGCATGAAAATGTCTGAAAAATAGGAGGAGCAAGAAGGTGTGCTCAAAAACATGAAGAGCCTGAAAAAGTGTGAAAAATATGAACAGCTTCAAAAATATGAAAAATATGAAGAGCTTCAAAAGGTGTGAAAAATATGAGGAGCATGAAACGGTCTGAAAAATATGAGGAGCATGAAGCGCTGTTCAAAAACATGAAGAGCCTAAAAGGTGTGAAAAATATGAAGAGCTTCAAAAGGTGTCAAAAATATGAGGAGCATGAAACGGCCTCAAAAATAGGAGGAGCATGAATCGGTGATGAAAAACATGGAGAGCCTGAAAAGGTGTGAAAAATATGAAGAGCTTCAAAAGGTTTCAAAATGTGTGGAGCATGAAACGGTCTGAAAAATAGGAGGAGCATGAAGCGGTGTTGAAATACATGAAGAGCCTGAAAATGTGTGAAAAACATGAAGAGCTTAAAAAGGTGTCAAAAATATGAGGAGCCTGAAACGGTCTGAAAAAGAAGAGGAGCATGAAGCGGTGTTGAAAAACATGAAGAGCCTGAAAAGGTGTGAAAAATATGAAGAGCTTCTAAAGGTGTCAAAAGTATGAGGAGCATGAAACGGTCTTAAAAATATGAGGAGCATGCAGTGGTGTTGAAAAATATGAAGAGCCTGAAAAGTTGTGAAAAATATGCATAGCTTCAAAAGGTGTCAAAAATTAGATGAGCATGAAACGGTCTGAAATATTGGAGGAGCAAGAAGTACTGTTGAAAAAAATGAAGAGCCTGAAAAGGTGTGAAAAATATGAAAAGCTTCAAAAGGTGTCAAAAATATGAGGACCTTGAAACGGTCTGAAAAATAGGAGGAGAATGAAGCGGTGTTGAAAAATATGAAGAGCCTGAAAAGGTGTGAAAAATATGAAGAACTTCTAAAGGTGTCAAAAATATGAGGAGCAAGTAACGGTCTGAAAAATAGGAGAAGCATGAAGTGGTGTTGAAAAACATGAAGATCCTGAAAAGGTGTGAAAAATATGAAGAGCTTCAAAAGTGTGAAATACATGACGAGCATGAAATGGCCTGAAAAATACGAGGAACATGAAACGGTGTTCAAAAACATGAAGAGCCTGAAAAGGTGTGGACAATATGAAGAGCTTCAAAAGGTGTCAAAAATATGAGGAGCATGAAAACGTATGAAAAATAGGAGGAGCATGAAGTGGTGTTGAAAAACATTAAGAGCCTGAAAGGGTGTGAAAAATATGAAGAGCTTCAAAAGGTGTCAAAAATATGAGAAGCATGAAACTGTCTGAATAATAGGAGGAGCATGAAGCGGTGTTCAAAAACATGAAGAGTCTGAAAAGGTGTGAAAAATATGAACAGCTTCAAAAGGTGTCAAAAATATGAGGAGCATGAAACGGTCTGAAAAATGGGAGGAGCATGAAATGGTGATCAAAAACATGAAGAGCCTGAAAAGGTGTGAAAAATGTGAAGAGCTTCAAAAGGTGTGAAAGACATGAGGAGCATGAAACGGACTGAAAAATAGGAGAAGAATGAAGTGGTGTTGAAAAACATGAAGAGCCTGAAAAAGTGTGACAAATATGAAAAGCTTCAAAAGGTGTGAAATACATGAGGAGCATGAAACTCTCTGAAAAATAGAAGGAGCATGAAGTGGTGTTCAAAAACATGAAGAGCCTGAAAAGTTGTGAAAATATGAAGAGCTTCAAAAATATGAAAAATATGAAGAGCTTCAAAGGGTGAGAAAAATATGAAGAGCTTCAAAAGGTGTCCAAAATATGAGGAGCATGAAACGTTCTGAAAAATAGGAGGAGCATGAAGCGGTGTTGAAATACATGAAGAGCCTGAAAATGTGTGAAAAACATGAAGAGCTTAAAAAGGTGTCAAAAATATGAGGAGCCTGAAATGGTCTGAAAATGAAGAGGAGCATGAAGCGGTGTTGAAAAACATGAAGAGCCTGAAAAGGTGTGAAAAATATGAAGAGCTTCTAAAGGTGTCAAAAATATGAGGAGCATGAAACGGTCTTAAAAATACGAGGAGCATGCAGTGGTGTTGAAAAACATGAAGAGCCTGAAAAGTTGTGAAAAATATGCATAGCTTCAAAAGGTGTCAAAAATTAGATGAGCATGAAACGGTCTGAAAAATTGGAGGAGCAAGAAGTACTGTTGAAAAAAATGAAGAGCCTGAAAAGGTGTGAAAAATATGAAAAGCTTCAAAAGGTGTCAAAAATATGAGGACCTTGAAACGGTCTGAAAAATAGGAGGAGCATGAAGCGGTGTTGAAAAATATGAAGAGCCGAAAAAGGTGTGAAAAATATGAAGAACTTCTAAAGGTGTCAAAAATATGAGGAGCATGTAACGGTCTGAAAAATAGGAGAAGCATAAAGCGGTGTTGAAAAACATGAAGAGCCTGAAAAGGTGTGAAAAATATGAAGAGCTTGAAAAGGTGTGAAATATATGAAGAGCTTCAAAAGGTGTCAAAATTGAGATGAGCATGAAATTGTCTGAAAAATAGGAGGAGCATGAAACGGTGATCAAAAACATGAAGAGCCTGAAAAGGTGTGAAAAATATGAAGAGCTTCAAAAGGTGTGAAATACATGAGGAGTTTGAAACGGGCTGAAATATAGGAGAAGCATGAAGTGGTGTGGAAAAATTTGAAGAGCCTGAAAAGGTGTGAAAAATTTGAAGAGCCTGAAAAGGTGTGAAAAATATGAAGAGCCTGAAAAGGTGTGAAAAATTTGAAGAGCCTGAAAAGGTGTGAAACATTTGAAGAGCCTGGAAAGGTGTGAAAAATTTGAAGAGCCTGAAAAGGTGTGAAAAATTTGAAGAGCCTGAAAAGGTGTGAAAAATATGAAGAGCTTCAAATCGTGTGAAATACAAGAGGAGCATGAAACTCTCTGAAAAATAGGAGGAGCATGAAGCGGTTTTCAAAAACATGAAGATCTTAAAAAGTTGTGAAAAATATGAAAAGCTTCAAGAGGTGTCAAAAATGAGATGAGCATGAAACGGTCTGAACAATAGGAGGATCATGAAACGGTGTTGAAAAACATGAAGAGCCTGAAAAATTGTGAAAAATATAAAGAGCTTCAAAAGGTGTCAAAATATGAGGAGCATGAAACGGTGTGAAAAATAGGAGGAGCATGAAGATGTGTTCAAAAACATGAAGAGCCTGAAAAGGTGTGAAAAATATGAAGAGCTTCAAAAGGTGTGAAAAATATGAGGACCATGAAACGGTCTGAAAAATAGAAGCAGCATGAAACGGTGTTGAAAAACATGAAGAGCCTGAAAGGTGTGAAAAATATGAAGAGCTTCAAAACGTGTGAAATACATGAGGAGCATGAAACGGTCTGAAAATTAGGGGAAGCATGAAGTGGTGTGGAAAAACATGAAGAGCCTGAAAAGTTGTGAAAAAAATGAAGAGCTTCAAAAGTTGTCAAAAATATGAAGAGCATGAAATGGTTTGAAAAATAGGAGGATCATGAAGCGGTGATCAAAAACCTGAAGATCCTGAAAAGGTGTGAAAAGTATGAACAGCTTCAAAAGGTGTCAAAAAAGAGATGAGCATGAAACGGTCTGAAAAATAGGAGGAGCATGAATCAGTGTTGAAAAACATGAAGAGCCTGAAAAGGTGTGAGAAATATGAAGAGCTTCAAAAATGTGAAAAATATGAAGAGCTTCAAAAGTTGTCAAAAATTAGATGAGCATGAAACGGTCTGAAAAATAGGAGGAGCATGAAGTGTTGTTGAAAAACATGAAGAGCCTGAAATGGTGTGAAATATATGAAGACCTTCAAAACATGTGAAAAATATGAGGAGCTTCAAAAAGTGTCAAAATTATGAGGAGCATGAAACGGTCTGAAAAATAGGAGGAGCATGAAGCAGTGTTGAAAAATACGAGGAGCATGAAGAGGTGTTGAAAAAAATGAAGAGCCTGAAAAGGTGTGAAAAATATGAAGAGCTTCAAAAGTTGTCAAAAATTAGATGAGCATGAAACGGTCTGAAAAATAGGAGGTGCATTAAGTGGTGTTGAAAAACATGAAGAGCCTGAAATGGTGTGAAATATATGAACACCTTCAAAACGTGTGAAAAATATGAGGAGCTTCAAAAAGTGTCAAAATTATGAGGAGCATGAAACGGTCTGAAAAATAGGAGGAGCATGAATCAGTGTTGAAAAACATGAAGAGCCTGAAAAGGTGTGAGAAATATGAAGAGCTTCAAAAATGTGAAAAATATGAAGAGCTTCAAAAGTTGTCAAAAATTAGATAAGCATAAAACGGACTGAAAAATTGGAGGAGCATGAAGTGGTGTTGAAAAACATGAAGAGCCTGAAATGGTGTGAAATATATGAACACCTTCAAAACGTGTGAAAAATATGAGGAGCTTCAAAAAGTGTCAAAATTATGAGGAGCATGAAACGGTCTGAAAAATAGGAGGAGCATGAAGCGGTGTTGAAAAAAATGAAGAGCCTGAAAAGGTGTGAAAAATATGAAGAGCTTCTAAAGGTGTCAAAAATATGAGGAGCCTGAAACGGTCTAAAAAATAGGAGGGTCATGAAGCGATGTTGAAAAACATGCAGAGCCTGAAAATGTGTGAAAAATATGAAGATCTTCTAAAGGTGTCAAATATATGAGGACAATGAAATGGCCGGAAAAATTGGAGGAGCATGAAGTGGTGTTGAAAAACATGAAGAGCTTGAAAAGGTGTGAAAATTATAAAGAGCTTCAAAAGGTGTCAAAATTATGAGGAGCATGAAACGGTCTGAAAAATAGGAGGAGCATGAAGTGGTGTTGAAACACATGAAGATCCTGAAATGGTGTGAAATATATAAAGACCTTCAAAATGTGTGAAACATATGAGGAGCTTCAAAACGTGTCAAAAATATGAGGAGCATGAAACGGTCTGAAAAATAGGAGGAGCATGAAGCGGTGTTGAAAAACATGAAGAGCCTGAAAAAGTGTGAAAAATATGAAGAGCTTAAAAGGTGTGAAAAATATGAGGAGCCTGAAACGGTCTAAAAAATATGAGGGGCATGAAGCGATGTTGAAAAACATGCAGAGCCTGAAAATGTGTGAAAAATATGAAGATCTTCTAAAGGTGTCAAATATATGAGGACAATGAAACGGCCTGAAAAATTGGAGGAGCATGAAGTGGTGTTGAAAAACATGAAGAGCTTGAAAAGGTGTGAAAATTATAAAGAGCTTCAAAATGTGTGAAACATATGAGGAGCTTCAAAACGTGTCAAAAATATGAGGAGCATGAAATGGTCTGAAAATTGGAGGAGCATGAAGTGGTGTTCAAAAACATGAAGAGCCTGAAAAGGTGAGAAAAATACGAAGAGCTTCTAAAGGTGTGAAAAATATGAAGAGCTTCAAAAAGGATGAAAAATATGAGGAGCATGAAACTGTCAGAAAAATAGGAGGATCATGAAGCGGTGTTGAAAAACATGAAGAGCCTGAAAAGGTGAGAAAAATACGAAGAGCTTCTAAAGGTGTGAAAAATATGAGGAGCATGAAACGGTCTCAAAATAGGAAGAGCATGAAACGGTCTGAAAAATAGGAGGAGCATGAAGCGGTGATGAAAAAATAGAAGAGCATGAAATGGTTTGAAGAATATAAGGAGCTTCAAAAGGTATCAAAAATAGTAGTAGCATGAAACGGTGTTGAAAAACTTGAAGAGCCTGAAAATGTGTAAAATATGAACAGGTTAAAAGGTGTCAAAATATGAGGAGCATGAAACGGTCTGAAAAATAGGAGGAGCATGAAGCGGTGTTCAAAAATATGAAGAGCCTGAAAAGGTGTGAAAAATATGAAGAGCATGAAACGGTCTGAAAAATAGGTGGAGCATGAAGCGGTGTTCAGAAGCATGAAGAGCCTGAAAACTGTGAAAAATATGAAGAGCTTCAAAAAGTGTGAAAAATATGAAGAGTTTCAAAAGGTGTGAAAAATATGAGGAGCATGAAACGGTCTGAAAAATAGGAGGAGCATGAAACAGTGTGTAAAAAATGAAGAGCATGAATAGGTGTGAAAATTATGAAGAGCTTTAAAAGGTTTGAAAAATATGACGAGCATGAAATTGTCTGAAAAATTGGAGGAGCATGAAGCGGTGTTGAAATACATGAAGAGCCTGTAAAGGTTTGAAAAATATGAAGAGCTTCAAAAGGTGTGAAAAATATGAAGAGCTTCAAAAGGTGTCAAAAATAAGAGGAGAAAGACACGGTCTGAAAAATAGGAGGAGCATGAAGCGGTGTTGAAATACATGAAGAGCCTGTAAAGGTTTGAAAAATATGAAGAGCTTCAAAAGGTGTGAAAAATATGAAGAGCTTCAAAATGTGTCAAAAAAAGGAGGAGCATGACACGGTCTGAAAAATAGGAGGAGCATGAAGCGGTGTTGAAAAACATGAAGAGCCTGAAAACGTGTAAAAAACATGAAGAGCCTAAAAAGGTGTCAAAAAAATGAGGAATATGAAACGGTCTTAAAAATAGGAGGATCATGAAGAGGTGTTGAAAAACATGAAGTTCCTGAAAAGGTGTGAAATATATGAAGAGCTTCAAAAGTTGTGAAATATATGAGGAGCATGAAACGGTCTGAAAAATAGGAGGAGCATGAAACGGTGTTCAAAAACATGAAGAGCTTCAAAAGGTGTGAAAAATATGAACAGCTTCAAAAGGTGTCAAAAATGAGATGAGTAAAAAACGGTCTGAAAAATGGGAGGAGCATGAAGTTGTGTTGAAAATAATGAAGAGCCTGAAAAGGTGTGAAAAATATGAGGAGCATGATACGGTCTGAAAAATAGGAGGAGCATGAAGTGGTTGTGAAAAAACATGAAGAGCCTGAAAACGTGTGCAAAATATGACGAGCTTCAAAAGGTGTGAAATACATGAGAAGCTTGAAACGGTCTGAAAAATAGGAGGAGCATGAAGCGATGTTGAAAAACATGAAGAGCCTTAAAATGTGTGAAAAATATGAAGAGCTTCAAAAAGTGTGAAAAATATGAGGATCATGAAACGGTCTGAAAAATAGGAGGAGCATGAAGCGGTGTTGAAAAACATGAAGAGCCTGAAAAGGTGTGACAAATATGAAGAGCTTCAAAAGGTGTGAAATACATGAGGAGCATGAAACGATCTGAAAAATAGGAGGAGCATGAAGCGGTGTTCAAAAACATGCAGAGTCTGAAAAGGTGTGAAAAATATGAAGAGCTTCAAAAGGTTTGAAAAATATGAAGAGCTTCAAAAGGTGTCAAAAATGAGATGAGCATGAAACGGTCTGAAAAATAGGAGGAGCATGAAACGGTGTTCAAAAACATGAAGAGCCTGAAAAGGTGTGAAAAATATGAAGAGCCTCAAAAAATGTCAAAAATATGAGGAATATGAAACGGTCTGAAAAATAGGAGGATCATAAAGCGGTGTTGAAAAACATGAAGAGCCTGAAAATGGTGTGAAAAATATGAAGAGCTTCAAAAGGAGTCAAAAATGAAATGTGAATGAAAAGGTCTGAAAAATATGAGGAGCATGAAGTGGTTGTGAAAAACATGAAAAGCCTGAAAATGTGTGCAAAATACGAAGAGCTTCAAAAGGTGTGAAATACATGAGGAGCATGAAACGGTCTGAAAAATAGGAGGAGCATGAAAAGATGTTGAAAAACATGAAGAGCCTGAAAACGTGTGAAAATATGAAGATCTTCAAAAGGTGTGAAAAATATGAAGAGCTTCAAAAGGTGTCAAAAATGAGATGAGCATGAAACTGTCTGAAAAATGGGAGGAGCATGAAGTGGTGTTCAAAAAAATGAAGAGCCTAAAAAGGTGTGAAAAATATGCAGACTTTCAAAAGAAATCAAAAATATGAAGAGCATGAAACGGTCTGAAAAATTGGAGGAGCATGAAGCGGTATTCAAAAACATGAAGAGCCTGAAAAGGTGTGAAAAAAGTGAAGAGCTTCAAAAGGTCTCAAAAAAATGAGTAGCATGAAACGGTCTGAAAAATCAGAGGAGCATGAAACGGTGTTCAAAAACCTGAAGAGCCTGAAAAGGTGTGAAAAATATGACGAGCTTCAAAACGTGTCAAAAATATGAGGAGCATGATACGGTCTGAAAAATAGGAGGAGCAAGAAGCGGTGTTGAAAAACATGAAGAACCTGAAAAGGTGTGAAAAATATGAAGAACTTCAAAAGGTGTGAAAAATATGAGGAGCATGTAACGGTCTGAATAATAGGAGGAGCATGAAGCGGTGTTCATAAACATGGAGACCCTGAAAAGGTGTGAAAAATATGAAGAACTTCAAAAGGTGTGAAAAATATGAAGAGCTTCAAAATGTGTCAAAAAGAGATGAGCATGAAAGGGTCTGAAAAATAGGAGGAGCATGAAGTGGTTTTGAAAAACCTGAAGAGCCTGAAAAGGTGTGAGAAATATGAAGAGTTTCAAAAGGTATCAAAAATATGAGGAGACTGAAACGGTCTGAAAAATAAGAGGAGCATGAAGCGGTGTTCAAAAACATGAAGAGTCTGAAAAGGTGTGGAATATATGAAGACCTTCAAAAGGTGTCAAAGGTATGAGGAGAATGAAACGGTCTGAAAAATACGAGGAGCATGAAACGGTGTTCAAAAACATGAAGAGCCTGAAAAGATGTGAAAAATATGAAGAGCTTCAAAAGGCGTCAAAAATATGAGGAGCATGAAACGGTCTGAAAAATAGAAGCAGCATGAAGCGGTGTTGAAATAGATAAAGAGCCTGAAAACGTGTGAAAAATATGAAGAGATTCAAAAGGTGTGAAAAATATGAAGAGCTTCAAAAGGTGTGAAAAGAATTAAGAGCTTCAAAAGGTGTCAAAAATATGAGGAACATGAAATGGTCTGAAAAATTGGAGGAGCATGAAGCCGTGTTCAAAAACATGAACAGCTTGAAAATGTGTGAAAAATATGAAGAGCCTGTAAAGTTATGAAAAATACGAAGAGCTTCAAAAGGTGTCAAATATATGAGGAGCATGAAACGGTCTGAAAAATAGGAGGATCATAAAGCGGTGTTGAAAAACATGAAGAGCCTGAAAATGGTGTGAAAAATATCAAGAGCTTCAAAAGGTGTCAAAAATGAGATGTGCATGAAACGGTCTGAAAAATAGGAGGAGCATGAAACGGTGTTCAAAAACATGAAGAGCCTGAAAAGGTGTGAAAAATATGAAGAGCCTCAAAAAATGTCAAAAATATGAGGAATATGAAACGGTCTGAAAAATAGGAGGATCATAAAGCGGTGTTGAAAAACATGAAGAGCCTGAAAATGGTGTGAAAAATATGAAGAGCTTCAAAAGGAGTCAAAAATGAAATGTGCATGAAACGGTCTGAAAAATATGAGGAGCATGAAGTGGTTGTGAAAAACATGAAAAGCCTGAAAATGTGTGCAAAATACGAAGAGCTTCAAAAGGTGTGAAATACATGAGGAGCATGAAATGGTCTGAGAAATAGGAGGAGCATGAAGCGGTGTTCAAAAACATGTAGAGACTGAAAAGGTGTGAAAAATATGAAGAGCTTCAAAAGGAGTGAAAAATAGGAGGAGCATGAAACGGTCTGAAAAATAGGAGGAATATGAACCGGTGTTCAAATACATGAAAAGCCTGAAAAGGTGTGAAAAATATGAAGAGCTTCAAAAATATGAAAAATATGAAGAGCTTCAAAAGGTGTGAAAAATATGAAGAGCTTCAAAAGGTGTCAAAAATATGAGGAGCATGAAACGGTCTGAAAAATAGGCGGAGCATGAAGCGGTGTTCAAAAACATGAAGAGCGTGAAAAGGTGTGAAAAATATGAAGAGCTTCAAAAGGTGTCAAACATAAGAGGAGCATGAAACGGTCTGAAAAATAGGAGGAGCATGAAACGGTGTTCAAAAACATGAAGAGCCTGAAAATGGTGTGAAAAATATCAAAGGCTTCAAAAAGTGTCAAAAATGAGATGTGCATGAAACGGTCAGAAAAATAGGAGGAGCATGAAACGGTGTTCAAAAACATGAAGAGCCTGAAAAGGTGTGAATAATATGAAGTACTTCAAAAGGTGTCAAATATATGAGGAGCATGAAACTGTCTGAAAAATAGGAGGATCATAAAGCGGTGTTGAAAAACATGAAGAGCCTGAAAATGGTGTGAAAAATATCAAAGGCTTCAAAAAGTGTCAAAAATGAGATGTGCATGAAACGGTCAGAAAAATAGGAGGAGCATGAAACGGTGTTCAAAAACATGAAGAGCCTGAAAAGGTGTGAAAAATATGAAGAGCCTCAAAAAATGTCAAAAATATGAGGAATATGAAACGGTCTGAAAAATAGGAGGATCATAAAGCGGTGTTGAAAAACATGAAGAGCCTGAAAATGGCGTGAAAAATATGAAGAGCTTCAAAAGGAGTCAAAAATGAAATGTGCATGAAACGGTCTGAAAAATATGAGGAGCATGAAGTGGTTGTGAAAAACATGAAAAGCCTGAAAATGTGTGCAAAATACTAAGAGCTTCAAAAGGTGTGAAATACATGAGGAGCATGAAATGGTCTGAGAAATAGGAGGAGCATGAAGCGGTGTTCAAAAACATGTAGAGACTGAAAAGGTGTGAAAAATGTGAAGAGCTTCAAAAGGAGTGAAAAATAGGAGGAGCACGAAACGGTCTGAAAAATAGGAGGAGCATGAACCGGTGTTCAAATACATGAAAAGCCTGAAATGGTGTGAAAAATATGAAGAGCTTCAAATATATGAAAAATATGAAGAGCTTCAAAAGGTGTGAAAAATATGAAGAGCTTCAAAAGGTGTCAAAAATATGAGAAACATGAAACGGTCTGAAAAATTGGAGGAGCATGAAGCGGTGTTCAAAAACATGAAGAGCCTGAAAAGGTGTGAAAAATATGAAGAGCTTCAAAAGGTGTCAAAAATATGAGGAGCATGAAATGGTCTAAAAAATCGGAGGAGCATGAAATGGTGTTCAAATACATGAAGAGACTGAAAAGGTGTGAAAAACATGAAGAGCTTCAAATGGTGTGAAATACATGAGGAGCATGAAACGGTCTGAAAAATAGGAGGAGCAAGAAGGTGTGCTCAAAAACATGAAGAGCCTGAGAAAGTGTGAAAAATATGAAGAGCTTCAAAAATATGAAAAATATGAAGAGCTTCAAAAGGTGTGAAAAATATGAGGAGCATGAAACGGTCTGAAAAATATGAGGAGCATGAAGCGCTGTTCAAAAACATGAAGAGCCTAAAAGGTGTGAAAAATATGAAGAGCTTCAAAAGGTGTCAAAAATATGAGGAGCATGAAACGGCCTCAAAATAGGAGGAGCATGAATCGGTGATGAAAAACATGGAGAGCCTGAAAAGGTGTGAAAAATATGAAGAGCTTCAAAAGGTTTCAAAATGTGTGGAGCATGAAACGGTCTGAAAAATAGGAGGAGCATGAAGCGGTGTTGAAAAACATGAAGAGCCTGAAAAGGTGTGAAAAATATGAAGAGCTTGAAAAGGTGTGAAAAATATGAAGAACTTCAAAAGGTGTGAAACATATGAAGAGCTTCAAAACGTGTGAAATACATGAGGAGCATGAAACTCTCTGAAAAATAAAAGGAGCATGAAGTGGTGTTCAAAAACATGAAGAGCCTGAAAAGGTGTGAAAAATATGAAAAGCTTCAAAAGGTGTCAAAAATATGAGGAGCATGAAACGGGCTGAAAAATAGGAGAAGCATGAAGTGGTGTTGAAAAACATGAAGATCCTGAAAAGGTGTGAAATATATGAAGAGCTTCACAAGTGTGAAATACATGACGAGCATGAAAAGGCCTGAAATTACGAGGAACATGAAACGGTGTTCAAAAACATGAAGAGCCTGAAAAGGTGTGAACAATATGAAGAGCTTCAAAAGGTGTCAAAAATATGAGGAGCATGAAAACGTATGAAAAATAGGAGGAGCATGAAGTGGTGTTGAAAAACATTAAGAGCCTGAAAGGGTGTGAAAAATATGAAGAGCTTCAAAAGGTGTCAAAAATATGAGAAGCATGAAACTGTCTGAATAATAGGAGGAGCATGAAGCGGTGTTCAAAAACATGAAGAGTCTGAAAAGGTGTGAAAAATATGAAGAGCTTCAAAAGGTGTCAAAAATATGAGGAGCATGAAACGGTCTGAAAAATGGGAGGAGCATGAAATGGTGATCAAAAACATGAAGAGCCTGAAAAGGTGTGAAAAATGTGAAGAGCTTCAAAAGGTGTGAAAGACATGAGGAGCATGAAACGGGCTGAAAAATAGGAGAAGAATGAAGTGGTGTTGAAAAACATGAAGAGCCTGAAAAAGAGTGAAAAATATGAAAAGCTTCAAAAGGTGTGAAATACATGAGGAGCATGAAACTCTCTGAAAAATAGAAGGAGCATGAAGTGGTGTTCAAAAACATGAAGAGCCTGAAAAGTTGTGAAAATATGAAGAGCTTCAAAAATATGAAAAATATGAAGAGCTTCAAAGGGTGAGAAAAATATGAAGAGCTTCAAAAGGTGTCAAAAATATGAGGAGCATGAAACGTTCTGAAAAATAGGAGGAGCATGAAGCGGTGTTGAAATACATGAAGAGCCTGAAAATGTGTGAAAAACATGAAGAGCTTAAAAAGGTGTCAAAAATATGAGGAGCCTGAAACGGTCTGAAAAAGAAGAGGAGCATGAAGCGGTGTTGAAAAACATGAAGAGCCTGAAAAGGTGTGAAAAATATGAAGAGCTTCTAAAGGTGTCAAAAGTATGAGGAGCATGAAACGGTCTTAAAAATACGAGGAGCATGCAGTGGTGTTGAAAAACATGAAGAGCCTGAAAAGTTGTGAAAAATATGCATAGCTTCAAAAGGTGTCAAAAATTAGATGAGCATGAAACGGTCTGAAAAATTGGAGGAGCAAGAAGTACTGTTGAAAAAAATGAAGAGCCTGAAAAGGTGTGAAAAATATGAAAAGCTTCAAAAGGTGTCAAAAATATGAGGACCTTGAAACGGTCTGAAAAATAGGAGGAGCATGAAGCGGTGTTGAAAAATATGAAGAGCCTGAAAAGGTGTGAAAAATATGAAGAACTTCTAAAGGTGTCAAAAATATGAGGAGCAAGTAACGGTCTGAAAAATAGGAGAAGCATAAAGCGGTGTTGAAAAACATGAAGAGCCTGAAAAGGTGTGAAAAATATGAAGAGCTTGAAAAGGTGTGAAAAATATGAAGAACTTCAAAAGGTGTGAAACATATGAAGAGCTTCAAAACGTGTGAAATACATGAGGAGCATGAAACTCTCTGAAAAATAGAAGGAGCATGAAGTGGTGTTCAAAAACATGAAGAGCCTGAAAAGGTGTGAAAAATATGAAAAGCTTCAAAAGGTGTCAAAAATATGAGGAGCATGAAACGGGCTGAAAAATAGGAGAAGCATGAAGTGGTGTTGAAAAACATGAAGATCCTGAAAAGGTGTGAAAAATATGAAGAGCTTCAAAAGTGTGAAATACATGACGAGCATGAAATGGCCTGAAAAATACGAGGAACATGAAACGGTGTTCAAAAACATGAAGAGCCTGAAAAGGTGTGAACAATATGAAGAGCTTCAAAAGGTGTCAAAAATATGAGGAGCATGAAAACGTATGAAAAATAGGAGGAGCATGAAGTGGTGTTGAAAAACATTAAGAGCCTGAAAGGGTGTGAAAAATATGAAGAGCTTCAAAAGGTGTCAAAAATATGAGAAGCATGAAACTGTCTGAATAATAGGAGGAGCATGAAGCGGTGTTCAAAAACATGAAGAGTCTGAAAAGGTGTGAAAAATATGAAGCGCTTCAAAAGGTGTCAAAAATATGAGGAGCATGAAACGGTCTGAAAAATGGGAGGAGCATGAAATGGTGATCAAAAACATGAAGAGCCTGAAAAGGTGTGAAAAATGTGAAGAGCTTCAAAAGGTGTGAAAGACATGAGGAGCATGAAACGGACTGAAAAATAGGAGAAGAATGAAGTGGTGTTGAAAAACATGAAGAGCCTGAAAAAGAGTGAAAAATATGAAAAGCTTCAAAAGGTGTGAAATACATGAGGAGCATGAAACTCTCTGAAAAATAAAAGGAGCATGAAGTGGTGTTCAAAAACATGAAGAGCCTGAAAAGTTGTGAAAATATGAAGAGCTTCAAAAATATGAAAAATATGAAGAGCTTCAAAGGGTGAGAAAAATATGAAGAGCTTCAAAAGGTGTCAAAAATATGAGGAGCATGAAACGTTCTGAAAAATAGGAGGAGCATGAAGCGGTGTTGAAATACATGAAGAGCCTGAAAATATGTGAAAAACATGAAGAGCTTAAAAAGGTGTCAAAAATATGAGGAGCCTGAAACGGTCTGAAAAAGAAGAGGAGCATGAAGCGGTGTTGAAAAACATGAAGAGCCTGAAAAGGTGTGAAAAATATGAAGAGCTTCTAAAGGTGTCAAAAGTATGAGGAGCATGAAACGGTCTTAAAAATACGAGGAGCATGCAGTGGTGTTGAAAAACATGAAGAGCCTGAAAAGTTGTGAAAAATATGCATAGCTTCAAAAGGTGTCAAAAATTAGATGAGCATGAAACGGTCTGAAAAATTGGAGGAGCAAGAAGTACTGTTGAAAAAAATGAAGAGCCTGAAAAGGTGTGAAAAATATGAAAAGCTTCAAAAGGTGTCAAAAATATGAGGACCTTGAATCGGTCTGAAAAATAGGAGGAGCATGAAGCGGTGTTGAAAAATATGAAGAGCCTGAAAAGGTGTGAAAAATATGAAGAACTTCTAAAGGTGTCAAAAATATGAGGAGCAAGTAACGGTCTGAAAAATAGGAGAAGCATAAAGCGGTGTTGAAAAACATGAAGAGCCTGAAAAGGTGTGAAAAATATGAAGAGCTTGAAAAGGTGTGAAAAATATGAAGAACTTCAAAAGGTGTGAAACATATGAAGAGCTTCAAAACGTGTGAAATACATGAGGAGCATGAAACTCTCTGAAAAATAGAAGGAGCATGAAGTGGTGTTCAAAAACATGAAGAGCCTGAAAAGGTGTGAAAAATATGAAAAGCTTCAAAAGGTGTCAAAAATATGAGGAGCATGAAACGGGCTGAAAAATAGGAGAAGCATGAAGTGGTGTTGAAAAACATGAAGATCCTGAAAAGGTGTGAAAAATATGAAGAGCTTCAAAAGTGTGAAATACATGACGAGCATGAAATGGCCTGAAAAATACGAGGAACATGAAACGGTGTTCAAAAACATGAAGAGCCTGAAAAGGTGTGAACAATATGAAGAGCTTCAAAAGGTGTCAAAAATATGAGGAGCATGAAAACGTATGAAAAATAGGAGGAGCATGAAGTGGTGTTGAAAAACATTAAGAGCCTGAAAGGGTGTGAAAAATATGAAGAGCTTCAAAAGGTGTCAAAAATATGAGAAGCATGAAACTGTCTGAATAATAGGAGGAGCATGAAGCGGTGTTCAAAAACAAGAAGAGTCTGAAAAGGTGTGAAAAATATGAAGAGCTTCAAAAGGTGTCAAAAATATGAGGAGCATGAAACGGTCTGAAAAATGGGAGGAGCATGAAATGGTGATCAAAAACATGAAGAGCCTGAATGGGTGTGAAAAATGTGAAGAGCTTCAAAAGGTGTGAAAGACATGAGGAGCATGAAACGGGCTGAAAAATAGGAGAAGAATGAAGTGGTGTTGAAAAACATGAAGAGCCTGAAAAAGAGTGAAAAATATGAAAAGCTTCAAAAGGTGTGAAATACATGAGGAGCATGAAACTCTCTGAAAAATAGAAGGAGCATGAAGTGGTGTTCAAAAACATGAAGAGCCTGAAAAGTTGTGAAAATATGAAGAGCTTCAAAAATATGAAAAATATGAAGAGCTTCAAAGGGTGAGAAAAATATGAAGAGCTTCAAAAGGTGTCAAAAATATGAGGAGCATGAAACGTTCTGAAAAATAGGAGGAGCATGAAGCGGTGTTGAAATACATGAAGAGCCTGAAAATGTGTGAAAAACATGAAGAGCTTAAAAAGGTGTCAAAAATATGAGGAGCCTGAAACGGTCTGAAAAAGAAGAGGAGCATGAAGCAGTGTTGAAAAACATGAAGAGCCTGAAAAGGTGTCAAAAATATGAAGAGCTTCTAAAGGTGTCAAAAGTATGAGGAGCATGAAACGGTCTTAAAAATACGAGGAGCATGCAGTGGTGTTGAAAAACATGAAGAGCCTGAAAAGTTGTGAAAAATATGCATAGCTTCAAAAGGTGTCAAAAATTAGATGAGCATGAAACGGTCTGAAAAATTGGAGGAGCAAGAAGTACTGTTGAAAAAAATGAAGAGCCTGAAAAGGTGTGAAAAATATGAAAAGCTTCAAAAGGTGTCAAAAATATGAGGACCTTGAATCGGTCTGAAAAATAGGAGGAGCATGAAGCGGTGTTGAAAAATATGAAGAGCCTGAAAAGGTGTGAAAAATATGAAGAACTTCTAAAGGTGTCAAAAATATGAGGAGCAAGTAACGGTCTGAAAAATAGGAGAAGCATAAAGCGGTGTTGAAAAACATGAAGAGCCTGAAAAGGTGTGAAAAATATGAAGAGCTTGAAAAGGTGTGAAAAATATGAAGAACTTCAAAAGGTGTGAAACATATGAAGAGCTTCAAAACGTGTGAAATACATGAGGAGCATGAAACTCTCTGAAAAATAGAAGGAGCATGAAGTGGTGGTCAAAAACATGAAGAGCCTGAAAAGGTGTGAAAAATATGAAAAGCTTCAAAAGGTGTCAAAAATATGAGGAGCATGAAACGGGCTGAAAAATAGGAGAAGCATGAAGTGGTGTTGAAAAACATGAAGATCCTGAAAAGGTGTGAAAAATATGAAGAGCTTCAAAAGTGTGAAATACATGACGAGCATGAAATGGCCTGAAAAATACGAGGAACATGAAACGGTGTTCAAAAACATGAAGAGCCTGAAAAGGTGTGAACAATATGAAGAGCTTCAAAAGGTGTCAAAAATATGAGGAGCATGAAAACGTATGAAAAATAGGAGGAGCATGAAGTGGTGTTGAAAAACATTAAGAGCCTGAAAGGGTGTGAAAAATATGAAGAGCTTCAAAAGGTGTCAAAAATATGAGAAGCATGAAACTGTCTGAATAATAGGAGGAGCATGAAGCGGTGTTCAAAAACATGAAGAGTCTGAAAAGGTGTGAAAAATATGAAGCGCTTCAAAAGGTGTCAAAAATATGAGGAGCATGAAACGGTCTGAAAAATGGGAGGAGCATGAAATGGTGATCAAAAACATGAAGAGCCGGAAAAGGTGTGAAAAATGTGAAGAGCTTCAAAAGGTGTGAAAGACATGAGGAGCATGAAACGGGCTGAAAAATAGGAGAAGAATGAAGTGGTGTTGAAAAACATGAAGAGCCTGAAAAAGTGTGAAAAATATGAAAAGCTTCAAAAGGTGTGAAATACATGAGGAGCATGAAACTCTCTGAAAAATAGAAGGAGCATGAAGTGGTGTTCAAAAACATGAAGAGCCTGAAAAGTTGTGAAAATATGAAGAGCTTCAAAAATATGAAAAATATGAAGAGCTTCAAAGGGTGAGAAAAATATGAAGAGCTTCAAAAGGTGTCAAAAATATGAGGAGCATGAAACGTTCTGAAAAATAGGAGGAGCATGAAGCGGTGTTGAAATACATGAAGAGCCTGAAAATGTGTGAAAAACATGAAGAGCTTAAAAAGGTGTCAAAAATATGAGGAGCCTGAAACGGTCTGAAAAAGAAGAGGAGCATGAAGCGGTGTTGAAAAACATGAAGAGCCTGAAAACGTGTGAAAAATATGAAGAGCTTCTAAAGGTGTCAAAAGTATGAGGAGCATGAAACGGTCTGAAAATCGGAGGAGCATGAAGTGGTGTTCAAAAACATGAAGAGCCTGAAAAGGTGAGAAAAATACGAAGAGCTTCTAAAGGTGTGAAAAATATGAAGAGCTTCAAAAAGGATGAAAAATATGAGGAGCATGAAACTGTCAGAAAAATAGGAGGATCATGAAGCGGTGTTGAAAAACATGAAGAGCCTGAAAAGGTGAGAAAAATACGAAGAGCTTCTAAAGGTGTGAAAAATATGAGGAGCATGAAACGGTCTCAAAATAGGAGGAGCATGAAACGGTCTGAAAAATAGGAGGAGCATGAAGCGGTGATGAAAAAATAGAAGAGCATGAAATGGTTTGAAGAATATAAGGAGCTTCAAAAGGTATCAAAAATAGTAGTAGCATGAAACGGTGTTGAAAAACTTGAAGAGCCTGAAAATGTGTAAAATATGAACAGGTTAAAAGGTGTCAAAATATGAGGAGCATGAAACGGTCTGAAAAATAAGAGGAGCATGAAGCGGTGATGAAAAAAAAGAAGAGCATGAAATGGTTTGAAGAATATGAGGAGCTTCAAAAGGTATCAAAAATAGGAGTAGCATGAAGCCGTGTTGAAAAACATGAAGAGCCTGAAAAGGTGTGAAAAATATGAAGAGCTTCAAAATGTATCAAAAATAGGAGTAGCATGAAGAGGTGTTCAAAAATATGAAGAGCCTGAAAAGGTGTGAAAAATATGAAGAGCATGAAACGATCTGAAAAATAGGTGGAGCATGAAGCGGTGTTCAGAAGCATGAAGAGCCTGAAAACTGTGAAAAATACGAAGAGCTTCAAAAAGTGTGAAAAATATGAAGAGTTTGAAAAGGTGTGAAAAATATGAGGAGCATGAAGCGGTCTGAAAAATAGGAGGAGCATGAAACAGTGTGTAAAAAATGAAGAGCATGAATAGGTGTGAAAATTATGAAGAGCTTTAAAAGGTTTGAAAAATATGACGAGCATGAAATTGTCTGAAAAATTGGAGGAGCATGAAGCGGTGTTGAAATACATGAAGAGCCTGTAAAGGTTTGAAAAATATGAAGAGCTTCAAAAGGTGTGAAAAATATGAAGAGCTTCAAAATTTGTCAAAAATAAGAGGAGAAAGACACGGTCTGAAAAATAGGAGGAGCATGAAGCGGTGTTGAAATACATGAAGAGCCTGTAAAGGTTTGAAAAATATGAAGAGCTTCAAAAGGTGTGAAAAATATGAAGAGCTTCAAAATGTGTCAAAAATAGGAGGAGCATGACACGGTCTGAAAAATAGGAGGAGCATGAAGCGGTGTTGAAAAACATGAAGAGCCTGAAAAGGTGTAAAAAACATGAAGAGCCTAAAAAGGTGTCAAAAATATGAGGAATATGAAACGGTCTTAAAAATAGGAGGATCATGAAGAGGTATTGAAAAACATGAAGTTCCTGAAAAGGTGTGAAATATATGAAGAGCTTCAAAAGTTGTGAAATATATGAGGAGCATGAAACGGTCTGAAAAATAGGAGGAGCATGAAACGGTGTTCAAAAACATGAAGAGCTTCAAAAGGTGTGAAAAATATGAACAGCTTCAAAAGGTGTCAAAAATGAGATGAGTAAAAAACGGTCTGAAAAATGGGAGGAGCATGAAGTTGTGTTGAAAATAATGAAGAGCCTGAAAAGGTGTGAAAAATATGAGGAGCATGATACGGTCTGAAAAATAGGAGGAGCATGAAGTGGTTGTGAAAAAACATGAAGAGCCGGAAAACGTGTGCAAAATATGACGAGCTTCAAAAGGTGTGAAATACATGAGAAGCTTGAAACGGTCTGAAAAATAGGAGGAGCATGAAGCGATGTTGAAAAACATGAAGAGCCTTAAAATGTGTGAAAAATATGAAGAGCTTCAAAATGTGTGAAAAATATGAGGATCATGAAACGGTCTGAAAAATAGGAGGAGCATGAAGCGGTGTTGAAAAACATGAAGAGCCTGAAAAGGTGTGACAAATATGAAGAGCTTCAAAAGGTGTGAAATACATGAGGAGCATGAAACGATCTGAAAAACAGGAGGAGCATGAAGCGGTGTTCAAAAACATGCTGAGACTGAAATCTTGTGAAAAATATGAAGAGCTTCAAAAGGTGTGAAAAATATGAGGAGCATGATACGGTCTGAAAAATAGGAGGAGCATGAACCGGTGTTCAAAAACATGAAGAGCCTGAAAATGTGTGAAAAATATGAAGAGCTTGAAAAGGTGTCAAAAATATGAGGAGCATGAAACGGTCTGAAAAATAGGAGAAGTAAGAAGCGTTATTGAAATACATGAAGAGCCTGAAAACGTGTGAAGAATATGAAGAGCTCAAAAGGTGTGAAAAATATGAAGAGCTTCAAAAATATGAAAAATATGAAGAGCTTCAGAAGATGTCAAAAATGAGATGAGCATGAAACGGTCTGAAAAATAGGAGGAGCATGATGTAGTGTTGAAAAAAATAAAGAGCCTGAACAGGTGTGAAATATATGAAGAGCTTCAAAAGGTGTGAAAAATATGAGAAGCATGAAACGGTCTGAAAAATATGAGGAGCATGAACCGGTGTCGAAAAACCTGAAGAGCCTGAAAAGGTGTGAAAAATATGAAGAGCTCCAAAAGGTGTGAAAAATATGAGGAGCATGATACGGTCTGAAAAATAGGAGGAGCATGAACCGGTGTTCAAAAACATGAAGAGCCTGAAAAGGTGTGAAAAATATGAACAGCTTCAAAAGGTGTGAAAAATATGAGGAGCATGAAACGGTCTGAAAAATAGGAGGAGCATGAAGTGGTGTTGAAAAACATGAGGAGCCTGAAAAGGTGTGACAAATATGAAGAGCTTCAAAAGGTGGGAAATACATGAGGAGCATGAAACGGTCTCAAAAATAGGAGGAGCATGAAGCGGTGTTCAAAAACATGAAGAGCCTGAAAAGGGGTGAAAAATATGAAGAGCTTCAAAAGGTGTCAAAAATATGAGGACCATGAAACGGTCTGAAAAATAGGAGGAGCATGAAGCGGTGTTGAAAAACATGAAGAGTCTGAAAAGGTGTGAAATATATGAAGAGCTTCAAAAGGTGTAAAAAATATGAGGAGTTTGAAACGGTCTGAAAAATATGAGGATCTGGTTTCCTCATTGTGTATGCCCAGAAGTGGAATTGCTGGGTCATATGGCAGTTCTATTTCCAGTTTTTTAAGAAATCTCTTCACCGTTTTCCATAGCGGCTGTACTAGTGTGCATTCCCACCAACAGTATAAGAGGGTTCCCTTTTCTCCACTCCCTCTCCAGCATTTATTGCTTGTAGACTTTTGGATAGCAGCCATCCTGACTGGCATGTAATGGTACCTCATTGTGGTTTTCATTTGCATTTCTCTAATAATGAGTGATGTTGAGCATCTTTTCATGTGTTTGTTATCCATCTGTATGTCTTCTTTGGAGAAATGTCTGTTTAGTTCTTTGGCTCATTTTTTATTGGGTCATTTATTTTTCTGGAATTGAGCTGCAGGATTTGCTTGTATATTTTTGAGATTAATCCTTTGTCTCTTTCTTCATTTGCTATTATTTTCTCCCAATCTGAGGGCTGTCTTTTCACCTTACTTATAGTTTCCTTTGTAGTGCAAAAGCTTTTAAGTTTCATTAGGTCCCATTTGTTTAGTTTTGCTTTTATTTCCAATATTCTGGGAGGTGGGTCATAGAGGATCTTGCTTTGATTTATGTCGGAGAGTGTTTTGCCTATCTTCTCCTCTAGGAGTTTTATAGTTTCTGGTCTTACATTTAGATCTTTAATCCATTTTGAGTTTATTTTTGTGTATGGTGTTAGAAAGTGTTCTATTTTCATTCTTTTACAAGTGGTTGACCAGTTTTCCCAGCACCACTTGTTAAAGAGGTTGTCTTTTTTCCATTGCATATCCTTGCCTCCTTTGTCAAAGATAAGGTGTCCATAGGTTCGTCTGAAAGAGACACGTGCACCCCAATGTTCATCGCAGCACTGTTTATAATAGCCAGGACATGGAAGCAACCTAGATGCCCGTCAGCAGATGAATGGATAAGAAAGCTGTGGTACATATACACCATGGAATATTACTCAGCCATTAAAAAGAATTCATTTGAATCAGTCCTAATGAGATGGATGAAGCTGGAGCCCATTTTACAGAGTGAAGTAAGCCAGAAAGATAAAGAACATTACAGCATACTGACACATGTATATGGAATTTAGAAAGGTGACAACGATAACCCTATATGCAGAACAGAAAAAGAGACACAGAAATACAGAACAGACTTTTAAACTTTGTGGGAGAATGTGAGGGTGGGATATTTCAAAAGAACAGCATGTATGCTATCTATGGTGAAACAAATCACCAGCCCAGGTAGGATGCACGAGACAAGTGCTCCGGCTTGGTGCACTGGGAAGACCCAGAGGAATCGGGAGGAGAGAGAGGTGGGAGGGGGAATCGGGACTGGGAATACATGTAAATCCATGGCTGATTCATATCAAAGTATGACAAAACCCACTGGAAAAAAAATAAAAATAATAAAAAAAAATAAAAAAAAATAACAATAAAAAAAAAATAAGAGGAGCATGAAATGGTGTTCAAAAACATGAAGAGCCTGAAAAGGTGTGAAAAATATGAAGAGCTTCAAAACGTGTCAAAAATATGAGGAGCATGAAACAATCTGAAAAATAGGAGGAGCATTAAGCGGTGTTCAAAAACATGAAGAGCCTGAAAAGGTGTGAAAAATATGAAGAGCTTCAAAACGTGTCAAAAATATGAGGAGCATGAAACAATCTGAAAAATAGGAGGAGCATTAAGCGGTGTTCAAAAACATGAAGAGCCTGAAAAGGTGTGAAAAATATGAAGAGCTTCAAAACGTGTCAAAAATATGAGGAGCATGAATCGCTCTGAAAAATAGGAGGAGCATGAAGCAGTATTCAAAAACATGAAGAGACTGAAATGTGCGATAAATATGAAGAGCTTCAAAACGTGACAAAATATGAGGAGCATGAAACGGTCTGAAATATAGGAGGTGCATGAAGTGGTGTTGAAAAACATGAAGAGCCTGAAAAGGTTTGAAAAATATGAAGAGCTTCAAAGGTGTCAAAATTATGAGGAGCATGAAACGGTCTGAAATATAGGAGGTGCATGAAGAGGTGTTGAAAAACATGAAGAGCCTGAAAAGATGTGAAATATATGAAGAGCTTCAGAAGCTGTCAAAAATATGAGGAGCATGAAACGGTCTGAAAAATAGGAGGAATATGAAACGGTGTTGAAAAATATGAAGAGCTTGAAAAGGTGTGAAAAAAATGAAGAGCTTCAAAAGGTGTGAAAAATATGAGTAGCATGAAACGGTCTGAAAAGTAGAAGGAGCATGAAATGGTGTTCAAAAACATGAAGAGCCTGAAAAGGTGTGAAATATAGGAAGAGCTTCAAAAGGTGTAAAAATATGAGGAGCATGAAACGGTCTGAAAAATATGAGGAGCATTAAGCGGTGTTGAAAAACATGAAGAGCCTGAAAAGGTGTGAAAAAATATGAAGTGCTTCCAAAGGTGTGAAAAATATGAGGAGCATGAAACGGTCTGAAAAATAGGAGGAGCATGAAGCGGTGTTGATAAAAGTGAAGAGCCTGAAAAGGTGTGAAAAAATATGAAGTGCTTCCAAAGGTGTGAAAAATATGAGGAGCATTAATTGGGCTGAAAAATAGGAGGAGTATGAAACTGTGTTCAAAAACATGAAGAGCCTGAAAAGGTGTGAAAAATATGAAAAGCTTCAAAAGGGATCAAAATTATGAGTGGCATGAAACGGTGTGAAAAAGAGGAGGAGCTTGAAACAGTGTTCAAAAACATGAAGATCCTGAAAAGGTGTGAAAAATATGAAGAGCCTCAAAAGGTGTCAAAAATATGAGCATCAAGAAACGGTCTGAAAAATAGGAGGAGCATGAAGCGGTGTTGAAAAACATGAAGAGCCTGAAACGGTGTGAAATATATGAAGAGCTTCAAAAGGTGTCAAAAATATGAGGAGCAGGAAACGGTCTGAAAAATAGGAGGATCATGTAGCGTTGTTGAAAAACATGAAAAGCCTGAAAAGGTGTGAAAAATATGAAGAGCTTCAAAAGGTGTCAAAAATATGAGGAGCATGAAACGGTCTTAAAAATAGGAGAAAGATGAAGCGGTGTTCAAAAACATGAAGAACCTGAAAAGGTGTGAAAAATAAGAAGAGCTTTAAAAGGTGTGAAAATTATGAGGAACTTGAAACGGTCTGAAAAATAGGAGGAGCATGAACTGGTGTTGAAAAACATGAAGAGCCTGAAAAGGTGGGAAAAATATGAAGAGCTTCAAAAGGTGTGAAAAATATGAGGAGCATGAAACGATCTGAAAAATAGGAGGAGGATGAAACGGTAATCAAAAACATGAAGAGCCTGAAAAGGTGTGAAAAATTTGAAGAGCTTCAAAAGGTGTGAAATACATGAGGAGCATGAAACGATCTGAAAAATAGGAGGAGCATGAAGCGGTGTTCAAAAAAATGCAGAGACTGAAAAGTTGTGAAAAATATGAAGAACTTTAAAGGTGTGAAAAATATGAAGAAGTTCAAAATGTGTCAAAAATGAGATGAGCATGAAACGGTCTGAAAAATAGGAGGAGCATGAAGCGGTGTTCAAAAACATGAAGAGCCTGAAAAGTTGTGAAAAATATGAAGAGCTTCAAAAGGTGTCAAATATATGAGGAGCATGAAACGGTCTGAAATATAGGAGGAGCATGAAGCGGTGTTCAAAAACATGAAGTACCTGAAAAGGTTTGAAAAATCTGAAGAGCTTCAAAAGGTTTTAAAAATATGAGGAGCAAGAAATTGTCTGAAAAATAAAGGAGCATGAAGCGATGTTCAAAAACATGAAGAGCCTGAAAAGGTGTGAAAAATATGACGAGCTTCAAAAGTTGTCTAAAATATGAAGAGCAGGAAACCGTCTGAAAAATAGGAGGAGCATGAAGCGGTGTTCAAAAACATGAAGAGCCTGAAAAGGTGTGAAAAATATGAAGAGCTTCAAAAGGTTTGAACTACATGAGGAGCATTAAACGGTCTGAAAAATAGCAGGAGCATTAAGTGGTGTTGAAAAACCTGAAGAGCCTGAAAAGATGTGAAAAATATGAAGAGCGTCAAAAGGTGTAAAAAAAATATGAAGAGCCTGAAACGGTCTGAAAAATAGGAGGAGCATGAAGCGGTGTTTAAAAACATGAAGAGCCTGAAAAGGTGTGAAATATATGAAGAGCTTCAAAAGGTGTGAAAAATATGGAGAGCTTCAAAAGGTGTCAAAAATATGAAGAGCATGAAACGGTCTGAAAAATAGGGGGAGCATGAAATGGTGTTCAAAAACATGAAGAGTTTGAAAAGGTGTGAAATATATGAAGAGCCTGAAAAGGTGTGAAAAATATGAAGAGCTTCAAAAGGTGTCAAAAATATGAAGAGCATGAAACTGTCTGAAAAATAGGAGGAGCATTAAATGGTGTTCAAAAACATGAAGAGCCTGAAAAGGTGTGAAAAATATGAAAAGCTTCAAAGGTGTGATATACATGAGGAGCATGAAACGGTCTGAAAAATAGGAGAAGCATGAAGTGATGTGGAAAAACATGAACAGCCTGAAAAGGTGTGAAAAATATGAAGAGCTTCAAAAGGTGTGAAATACATGAGGAGCATGAAACTCTCTGAAAAATAGGAGGAGCATGAAGTGGTGTTCAAAAACATGAAGAGCCTGAAAATGTGTGAAAAATATGAAGAGCTTCAAAAGGTGTGAAATATATGAGGAGCTTCAAAAGGTGTGAAAAATATGAAGAGCTTCAAAAGATGTCAAAAATATGAAAAGCATGAAACGGTCTGAAAAATAGGAGGAGCATGAAATGGTGTTCAAAAACATGAAGAGCCTGAAAATGTGTGAAAAATTTGAAAAGCTTCAAAGGTTTGAAATACATGAGGAGCATGAAACGGTCTGAAAAATAGGAGAAGCATGAAGTGGTGTGGAAAAAAATGAAGAGCCTGAAAAAGTGTGAAAAATATGAAGAGCTTCAAAAGGTGTGAAATATATGTGGAGCATGTATCTCTCTGAAAAATAGGAGGAGCATGAAGTGGTGTTGAAAAACATGAAGAGCCTGAAAAGGTGTGAAAAATATGAAGAGCTCCAAAAGGTGTGAAAAATATGAGAAGAATGATACGGTCTGAAAAATAGGAGGAGCATGAAGTGGTGTTCAGAAACATGGAGAGCCTAAAAAGGTGTGAAAAATATGAAGAGCTTCAAAAAGTGTCAAAAATATGAGGAGCTTGAAACGGTCTGAAAAATAGGAGGAGCATGAAGCAGTGTTCACAAACATGAAGAGCCTGAAAAGGTGTGAAAAATATGAAGAGCTTCAAAACGTGTGAAATACATGAGGAGCATGAAAAGGTCTGAAAAATAGGAGGAGCATGAAATGGTGTTCAAAAACATGAAGAGCATGAAAAGGTGTGAAAATTATGAAGAGCTTCAAAAGGTGTCAAAAACATGAGGAGAATGAAACGGTCTGAAAAATAGGAGGAGCATGAAGCAGTGTTCAAAACATGAAGAGCCTGAAAAAGTGTGAAAAATATGAAGATCTTCAAAAGTTTGAAAAATATGAAGACCCTGAAAAGGTGTCAAAAATGAGATGAGCATGAAACAGTCTGAAAAGGAGGAGGAGCATGAAGTTTTGTTCAAAAACGTGAAGAGCCTGAAAAGTTGTGAAAAATATGAAGAGCTTGAAAAGGTGTGAAATACCTGAGGAGCATGAAACGGTCTGAAAAATAGGAGGAGCATGAAGCGGTGTTCAAAACATGAAGAGCCTGAAAAAGTGTGAAAAATATGAAGAGCTTCAAAAGGTTTAAAAAATAGGAGGAGGATGAAGCGGTGTTCAAAAACATGAAGAGCCTGAAAAAGTGTGATAAATATGAAGAGCTTATAAAATTGTCAAAAAAATGAGGAGCATGGAGAGATGTTCAAAAACATGAAGAGGCTGATAAGGTGTGAAAAACATTAAGAGCTTCAAAAGGTTTGAAAAATAGGAGGAGCATGAAGCTGTGTTCAAAAATATGAAGAGCCTGAAAATGTGTGAAAAATATGAAGAGCTTCAAAACGTGTGAAATACATGAGGAGCATGAAAAGGTCTGAAAAATAGGAGGAGCATGAAGCGGTGTTCAAAACATGAAGAGCCTGAAAAAGTGTGAAAAATATGAAGAGCTTATAAAATTGTCAAAAATATGAGGAGCATGAAACGGTCTGAAAAATACGAGCAGCCTGAAACGATCTGAAAAATAGGAGGAGCATGATGCGGTGTTCAGAAACATGAAGAGCCTGAAAAGGTGTGAAAAATATGAAGAGCTTCAAAAGGTGTCAAAATATGAGGAGCATGAACGGTCTGAAAAATAGGAGGAGCATGAAACGGTGTTCAAAAACATGAAGAGCCTGAAAAGGTGTGAAAACTATGAAGAGCTTCAAAACGTGTCAAAAATATGAGGAGCATGAAACGGTCTGAAAAATGGGAGGAGAATGAAACCTTTTTCAAAAACATGAAGAGCCTGAAAAGATGTGAAAAATATGAAGAGCTTCAAAATGTGTCAAAATATGAGGAGCATGAACGGTCTGAAAAATAGGAGGAGCATGAAACGGTGTTCAAAAACATGAAGAGCCTGAAAAATGGGAAAAATATGAAGAGCTTCAAAACGTGTCAAAAATATGAGGAGCATGAAACGGTCTGAAAAATGGGAGGAGCATGAAACCTTGTTCAAAAACATGAAGAGCCTGAAAAGATGTGAAAAATATGAAGAGTTTCAAAAGGTGTGAAATACATGAGAAGCATGAAAGGGTGTGAAAAATGGAGGAGCAAGAAGCTGTGTTGAAAAACATGAAGAACCTGAAAAGGTGTGAAAAATATGAAGAGCTTCAAAAGGTGTGAAAAATATGAGGAGCATGAAGCGGTGTTCAAAACCCTGAAGAGCCTGAAAAGGTGTGAAAAATATGAAGATCTTCAAAAGGTGTGAAATACTTGAGGAGCATGAAACGGTCTGAATAATAGGAAGATCATGAAGCGTTGTTGAAAAACATGAACAGCCTGAAAAGGTGTGAAATATATGAAGAGATTCAAAAGGTTTAAAATATATGAGGAGCATGAAACGGTCTGAAAAATAGAGGCAGCATAAAACGGTGTTCAAAAACATGAAGAGCGTGAAAAGGTGTGAAAAATACGAAGAGCTTAAAAAGGTGTGAAATGTATGAGGAGCATGAAACGGTCTGAAAATTAGGAGGAGCATGAAGCTGTGTTCAAAAACATGAAGAGCCTGAAAAGGTGTGAAAAACATGAAGAGCTTCAAAAGTTTGAAAAATAGGAGGAGCATGAAGCGGTGTTCAAAAACATGAAGAGCCTGAAAAAGTGTGAAAAATATGAAGAGCTGATAAAATTGTCAAAATTATGAGGAGCAAGAAACGCTCTGAAATATAGGAGGATCATGAAGCGGTGTTGAAAAACATGAAGAGCCTGAAAAGGTGTGATAAATGTGAAGAGCTTCAAAAGGTGTCAAAAATATGAGGAGCATGAAACGGTGATCAAAAACATGAAGAATCTGAAAACGTGTGAATAATATGAAGAGCTTCAAACGGTGTGAAAAATATCAGGAGCATGAAACGGTCTGAAAAAGATGAGGAGCATGAAGTGGTCTTCAAAAACATGTACAGCCTGAAAAGGTGTGAAAAATATGAAGACCTTCAAAAGGTGTGAAATACATGAGTATCATGAAACGGTATAAAAAATAGGAGGAGCATGAAACTGTGTTCAAAAACATGAGAGCCTGAAAAGGTGTGAAAATATGAAGAGCTTTAAAAGGTGTGAAAAATACGAGGAGCATGAAACGGTGTTCAAAAACATGAAGAGCCTAAAATGGTGTGAAAATTATGAAGAGCCTCAAAACGTGTCAAAAATATGAGGAGTATGAAACGGTCTGAAAAATAGGAGGAGCATGAAGCGATGTTGAAAAACTTGAAGAGCCTGAAAACGTGTAAAATATGAAGAGCTTCAAAAGGTGTGAAAAATATGAAGAGCTTCAAAAGGTGTCAAAAATGAGATGAGCATGAAACGGTCTGAAAAATAGGAGGAGAATGAAACGATGTTGAAAAACTTGAAGACCCTGAAAAGCTGTGAAAAATATGAAGAGCTTCAAAAGGTGTGAAAAATATGAAGAGCTTCCAAAGGTGTCAAAAATATGAGGAGCATTAAAAGGTCAGAAAAAGAGGAGGAGCATGAGTGGAGTTGAAAAACATGAAGAGACTGAAAAGGTGTGAAAAATATGAAGAGCTTCAAAAGGTGTCAAAAATATGAGGAGCTTGAAACGGTCTGAAAAATAGGAGGAGCATGAAGCAGTGTTCAAAAACATGAAGAGTCTGAAAAGGTGTGAAAAATATGAAGAGCTTCAAAACGTGTGAAATACATGAGGAGCATGAAAAGGTCTGAAAAATATGAGTAGCATGAAGAGGTGTTCAAAAGCATGAAGAGTCTGATAAGGTGTGAAAAACATGAAGAGCTTCAAAAAGTTTGAAAAATAGGAGGAGCATGAAGCGGTGTTAAAAAACATGAAGAGCCTAAAAAAGTGTGAAAAATATGAAGAGCTTATAAAATGGTCAAAAATATGAGGAGCAAGAAACGGTCTGAAAAATAGGAGGAGCATGAAACGGTGATCAAAAACATGAAGAGCCTGAAAACGTGTGAAAAGTATGAAGAGCTTCCAACGGTGTGAAAAATATGAGGAGCATGAAACAGACTGAAAAAGATGAGGAGCATGAAGTCGTGTTCAAAAACATGTGCAGCCTGAAAAGCTGTGAAAAATATGAAAAGCTTCAAAACGTGTGAAAAATAGGAGGAGGATGAAGCGGTGTTCAGAAACATGAAAAGCCTGAAAATGTGTGAAATATGTGAAGAGCTTCAAAAGATGTCAAAAATATGAGGAGCATGAAACGGTCTGAAAAATAGGAGGAGTAAGAAGCGTTATTGAAATACATGAAGAGCCTGAAAACGTGTGAAGAATATGAAGAGCTCAAAAGGTGTGAAAAAAATGAAGAGCTTCAGAAGGTGTCAAAAATGAGATGAGCATGAAACGGCCTCAAAAATAGGAGGAGCAGGAAGTGGTGTTCAGAAACATGGAGAGCCTGAAAAGGTGTGAAAAATATGAACAGCTTCAAAAGGTGTGAAATACATGAAGAGCATGAAACGGTGTGAAAAATAGGAGGAGCATGAAGAGGTGTTCAAAAACCTGAAGAGCCTGAAAAGGTGTGAAAAATATGAAGAGATTCAACAGGTGTGAAAAACAGGAGGAACATGAAGCGGTGTTCAAAAATATGAAGAGCCTGAAAAGGTGTGAAAAATATGAAGTGCTTCAAAAGGTGTCAACAATATGAGGAGCATGAAACGGTCTGAAAAATAGGAGGAGCTAGAAGCGGTGTTGAAAAACAAGAAGAGACGGAAAAGGTGTGAAAAATATGAAGAGCTTCAAAACGTGTCAAAAATATGAGGAGCATGAAACGGTCTGAAAAATAGGAGGAGCATGAAGCGGTGTTGAAAAACATGAAGAGCCTGAAAACGTGTGAAAAATCTGAAGAGCTTCAAAAGGTATGAAAATATGAAGAGCTTCAAAAGTTGTCAAAAAAGAGATGAGCATGAAACGGTCTGAAAAATAGGAGCAGCATGAAGCGGTGTTGAAAAACATGAAGAGTCTGAAAAGGTGTGAAAAATATGAAGAGCTTCAAAAGGTGTCAAAAATATGAGGAGCATGAAACGGTCTGAAAAATAGGAGGAGCATGAAGCGGTGTTGAAAAACATGAAGAGCCTGAAAACGTGTGAAAAATATGAAGAGCTTCAAAAGGTATGAAAATATGAAGAGCTTCAAAAGTTGTCAAAAAAGAGATGAGCATGAAACGGTCTGAAAAATAGGAGCAGCATGAAGCGGTGTTGAAAAACATGACGAGCCTGAAAATGTGTGAAAAACGTGAAGAGCTTCAAAAGATGTCAAAAATATGAGGAGCATGAAACGGTCTGAAAAATATGAGGAGCATGAAGCGGTGTTAAAAAACATGAAGAGCCTGAAAAGAAGTGAAAAATGTGAAGAGCTTCAAAAGGTGTGAAAAATATGAAGTCCTTCAAAAGGTGTCAAAAATATGAAGAGCTTAAAAAGATGTCAAAAATATGAGGAGCATGAAACGGTCTGAAAAATAGGAGTAGCATGAAGAGGTGTTCAAAAACATGAAGAGGCTGATAAGGTGTGAAAAACATGAAGAGCTTCAAAAAGTTTGAAAAATAGGAGGAGCATGAAGCGGTGTTAAAATACATGAAGAGCCTAAAAAAGTGTGAAAAATATGAAGAGCTTATAAAATGGTCAAAAATATGAGGAGCATGAAACGGTCTGAAAAATAGGAGGAGCATGAAACGGTGATCAAAAACATGAAGAGCCTGAAAACGTGTGAAAAATATGAAGAGCTTCAAACGGTGTGAAAAATATGAGGAGCATGAAACAGACTGAAAAAGATGAGGAGCATGAAGTCGTGTTCAAAAACATGTGCAGCCTGAAAAGCTGTGAAAAATATGAAGAGCTTCAAAAGGTGTGAAAAATAGGAGGAGGATGAAGCGGTGTTCAGAAATATGAAAAGCCTGAAAATGTGTGAAATATGTGAAGAGCTTCAAAAGATGTCAAAAATATGAGGAGCATGAAACAGTCTGAAAAATAGGAGGAGTAAGAAGCGTTATTGAAATACATGAAGAGCCTGAAAACGTGTGAAGAATATGAAGAGCTCAAAAGGTGTGAAATAAATGAAGAGCTTCAGAAGGTGTCAAAAATGAGATGAGCATGAAACGGCCTCAAAAATAGGAGGAGCAGGAAGTGGTGTTCAGAAACATGGAGAGCCTGAAAAGGTGTGAAAAATATGAACAGCTTCAAAAGGTGTGAAATACATGAGGAGCATGAAACGGTCTGAAAAATAGGAGGAGCATGAAGAGGTGTTCAAAAACCTGAAGAGCCTGAAAAGGTGTGAAAAATATGAAGAGCTTCAAAAGGTATGAAAAACAGGAGGAACATGAAGCGGTGTTCAAAAATATGAAGAACCAGAAAAGGTGTGAAAAATATGAAGTGCTTCAAAAGGTGTCAACAATATGAGGAGCATGAAACGGTCTGAAAAATAGGAGGAGCAAGAAGCGGTGTTGAAAAACAAGAAGAGACGGAAAAGGTGTGAAAAATATGAAGAGCTTCAAAAGGTGTCAAAAATATGAGGAGCATGAAACGGTCTGAAATATAGGAGGATCATCAAGCGGTGTTGAAAAACATGAAGAGCCTGAAAATGTGTGATAAACGTGAAGAGCTTCAAAAGATGTCAAAAATATGAGGAGCATGAAACGGTCTGAAAAATATGAGGAACATGAAGCGGTGTTAAAAAACATGAAGAGCCTGAAAAGAAGTGAAAAATATGAAGAGCTTCAAAAGGTGTGAAAAATATGAAGACCTTCAAAAGGTGTCAAAAATATGAAGAGCTTCAAAAGATGTCAAAAATATGAGGAGCATGAAACGGTCTGAAAAACATGAGGAGCATAAAGCGGTGTTGAAAAACATGAAGAGCCTGAAAAGCTGTGAAAAATAGGAAGAGCTTCAAAAGGTGTGAAAAATATGAAGAGCTTCAAAAAATGTCAAAAATATGAGGAGCATGAAATGGTCTCAAATATAGGAGAATCATGCAGCGGTGTTGAAAACTATAAACAGCCTGAAAAAGTGTGAAAAATATGAAGAGCTTCAAAAGGTGTCAAAAATATGAGTATCATGAAATGGTCTGAAAAACAGGAGCAGCATGAAACAGTGTTCAAAAACATGAAGAGTCTGAAAACGTGTGAATAATATGAAGAGCTTCAAACGGTGTGAAAAATATCAGGAGCATGAAACGGTCTGAAAAAGATGAGGAGCATGAAGTGGTCTTCAAAAACATGTACAGCCTGAAAAGGTGTGGAAAATATGAAGAGGTTCAAAAGGTGTGAAATACATGAGTATCATGAAACGGTATAAAAAATAGGAGGAGCATGAAGCTGTGTTCAAAAACATGAGAGCCTGAAAAGGTGTGAAAACATGAAGAGCTTTAAAAGGGTGTGAAAAATACGAGGAGTATGAAACGGTGTTCAAAAACATGAAGAGCCTAAAATGGTGTGAAAATTATGAAGAGCCTCAAAACGTGTCAAAAATAGGAGGAGCATGAAGCGATGTTGAAAAACTTGAAGAGCCTGAAAACGTGTAAAATATGAAGAGCTTCAAAAGGTGTGAAAAATATGAAGAGCTTCAAAAGGTGTCAAAAATGAGATGAGCATGAAACGGTCTGAAAAATAGGAGGAGAATGAAACAGTGTTGAAAAACTTGAAGACCCTGAAAAGCTGTAAAAAATATGAAGAGCATCAAAAGGTGTGAAAAATATGAAGAGCTTACAAAGGTGTCAAAATTATGAGGAGCATGAAAAGGTCACAAAAAGAGGAGGAGCATGAGTGGAGTTGAAAAACATGAAGAGACTGAAAAGGTGTGAAAAATATGAAGAGCTTCAAAAGGTGTCAAAAATATGAGGAGCTTGAAACGGTCTGAAAAATAGGAGGAGCATGAAGCAGTGTTCAAAAACATGAAGAGTCTGAAAAGGTGTGAAAAATATGAAGAGCTTCAAAACGTGTGAAATACATGAGGAGCATGAAAAGGTCTGAAAAATATGAGTAGCATGAAGAGGTGTTCAAAAGCATGAAGAGTCTGATAAGGTGTGAAAAACATGAAGAGCTTCAAAAAGTTTGAAAAATAGGAGGAGCATGAAGCGGTGTTAAAAAACATGAAGAGCCTAAAAAAGTGTGAAAATTATGAAGAGCTTATAAAATGGTCAAAAATATGAGGAGCATGAAACGGTCTGAAAAATAGGAGGAGCATGAAACGGTGATCAAAAACATGAAGAGCCTGAAAACGTGTGAAAAATATGAAGAGCTTCAAACGGTGTGAAAAATATGAGGAGCATGAAACAGACTGAAAAAGATGAGGAGCATGAAGTCGTGTTCAAAAACATGTGAAGCCTGAAAAGCTGTGAAAAATATGAAGAGCTTCAAAAGGTGTGAAAAATAGGAGGAGGATGAACCGGTGTTCAGAAACATGAAAAGCCTGAAAATGTGTGAAAAATGTGAAGAGCTTCAAAAGATGTCAAAAATATGAGGAGCATGAAACGGTCTGAAAAATAGGAGGAGTAAGAAGCGTTATTGAAATACATGAAGAGCCTGAAAACGTGTGAAGAATATGAAGAGCTCAAAAGGTGTGAAATAAATGAAGAGCTTCAGAAGGTGTCAAAAATGAGATGAGCATGAAACGGCCTCAAAAATAGGAGGAGCAGGAAGTGGTGTTCAGAAACATGGATAGCTTGAAAAGGTGTGAAAAATATGAACAGCTTCAAAAGGTGTGAAATACATGAGGAGCATGAAACGGTCTGAAAAATAGGAGGAGCATGAAGAGGTGTTCAAAAACCTGAAGAGCCTGAAAAGGTGTGAAAAATATGAAGAGCTTCAAAAGGTGTGAAAAACAGGAGGAACATGAAGCGGTGTTCAAAAATATGAAGAGCCTGAAAAGGTGTGAAAAATATGAAGTGCTTCAAAAGGTGTCAAAAATATGAGGAGCATGAAACGGTCTGAAATATAGGAGGATCATCAAGCGGTGTTGAAAAACATGAAGAGTCTGAAAAGGTGTGAAAAATATGAAGAGCTTCAAAAGGTGTCAAAAATATGAGGAGCATGAAACGGTCTGAAATATAGGAGGATCATCAAGCGGTGTTGAAAAACATGAAGAGTCTGAAAAGGTGTGAAAAATTGAAGAGCTTCAAAAGGTGTCAAAAATATGAGGAGCATGAAACGGTCTGAAATATAGGAGGATCATCAAGCGGTGTTGAAAAACATGAAGAGCCTGAACATGTGTGAAAAATGTGAAGAGCTTCAAAAGATGTCAAAAATATGAGGAGCATGAAACGGTCTGAAAAATATGAGGAGCATGAAGCGGCGTTAAAAAACATGAAGAGCCTGAAAAGAAGTGAAAAATATGAAGAGCTTCAAAAGGTGTGAAAAATATGAAGACCTTCAAAAGGTGTCAAAAATGAGATGAGCATGAAACGGTCGGAAAAATAGGAGGAGCATGAAGCGGTGTTGAAAAACATGAAGAGCCTGAAAACCTGTGAAAAATAGGAAGAGCTTCACAAGGTGTGAAAAATATGAAGAGCTTCAAAAAATGTCAAAAATATGAGGAGCATGAAATGGTCTCAAATATAGGAGAATCATGCAGCGGTGTTGAAAACTATAAACAGCCTGAAAAAGTGTGAAAAATATGAAGAGCTTCAAAAGGTGTCAAAAATATGAGTATCATGAAATGGTCTGAAAACAGGAGCAGCATGAAACAGTGATCAAAAACATGAAGACATTGAAAAGGTGTGAAAAATATGAAGAGCTTCAAAATGTGTGAAATACATGAGGAGCAAGAAACGGTCTGAAAAATAGGAGGAGCATGAAGTGGTGTTCAAAAACATGTACAGCCTGAAAAGGTGTGAAAAATATGAAGAGGTTCAAAAGGAGTGAAAAATAGGAGGAGCATGAAGCGGTGTTCAAAAACATGAGAAGCCTGAAAAGGTGTGAAAAACATGAAGAGCTTCAAAAGGTGAGAAAAATATGAAGAGTTTCAAAAATGTGAAAAATATGAAGAGCTTTAAAAGGTGTGAAAAATATGAACAGCTTCTAAAGGTGTCAAAAAAGAGATGAGCATGAAACGGTCTGAAAAATAGCAGGAGCATGAAGCGGTGTTGAAAATCATGAAGAGCCTGAAAAGGTGTGAAAAACATGAAGAGCTTCAAAAGGTGTGAAAACTATGAAGAGCTTCAAAAGGTGTCAAAATTATGAGGTGCATGAAACAGTCTGAAAAATAGGAAGAGCATGATGCGGTGTTGTAAAACAAGAAGAGACTGAAAAGTTGTGCAAAATTGGAAGAGCTTCATTACTTGTGAAATACATGAGGAGAATGAAACGGTCTGTAAAATAGGAGGAGCATGAAGCAGTTTTCAAAATGATGAAGAGCTTGAAAAGGTGTGAAAAATAAGAAGAACTTCAAAAGATGTGAAAAATATGAGGAGCATGAAAAGGTCTGAAAAACAGGAGCAGCATGAAGCGGTGTTGAAAAACATGAAGAGTCTGAAAAGGTGTGAGAAATATGAAGAGCTTCAAAAGGTGTGAAAAATATGAAGAGCTTCAAAAGGAGTGAAGAATATGAAGAGCTTCAAAAGGTGTCAAAAATGAGATGAGCATGAAACGGTCTGAAAAATAGGAGGAGTATGAAGCGGTGTTGAAAAACATGAAGAGCCTGAAAAGGTGTGAAAAATATGAAGCGCTTCAAAAGGTGTGAAAAATATGAGAAGCATGAAACGATATGAAAAATAGGAGGAGCATGACGCGGTGTTCAGAAACATGAAGAGCCTGAAAAGGTGTGAAAAATATGAAGAGCTTCAAAAGGTGTCAAAATATGAGGAGCATGAACGGTCTGAAAAATAGGAGGAGCATGAAACGGTGTTCAAAAACATGAAGAGCCTGAAAAGGTGTGAAAACTATGAAGAGCTTCAAAACGTGTCAAAAATATGAGGAGCATGAAACGGTCTGAAAAATGGGAGGAGAATGAAACCTTGTTCAAAAACATGAAGAGCCTGAAAAGATGTGAAAAATATGAAGAGCTTCAAAATGTGTCAAAATATGAGGAGCATGAACGGTCTGAAAAATAGGAGGAGCATGAAACGGTGTTCAAAAACATGAAGAGCCTGAAAAATGGGAAAAATATGAAGAGCTTCAAAACGTGTCAAAAATATGAGTAGCATGAAACGGTCTGAAAAATGGGAGGAGCATGAAACCTTGTTCAAAAACATGAAGAGCCTGAAAAGATGTGAAAAATATGAAGAGTTTCAAAAGGTGTGAAATACATGAGAAGCATGAAAGGGTGTGAAAAATGGAGGAGCAAGAAGCGGTGTTGAAAAACATGAAGAGCCTGAAAAGGTGTGAAAAATATGAAGAGCTTCAAAAGGTGTGAAAAATATGAGGAGCATGAAGCGGTGTTCAAAACCCTGAAGAGCCTGAAAAGGTGTGAAAAATAGGAAGAGCTTCAAAAGGTGTGAAAAATATGAAGAGCTTCAAAAGGTGTAAAAATGAGATGAGCATGATACGGTCTGAAAAATAGGAGGGGCATTAAGTGGTGTTGAAAAATATGAAGAGCCTGAAAAGGTGTGAAAAATATGAATAGCTTCAAAAGGTGTGAAATACTTGAGGAGCATGAAACGGTCTGAATAATAGGAAGATCATGAAGCGTTGTTGAAAAACATGAACAGCCTGAAAAGGTGTGAAATATATGAAGAGATTCAAAAGGTTTAAAATATATGAGGAGCATGAAACGGTCTGAAAAATAGAGGCAGCATAAAACGGTGTTCAAAAACATGAAGAGCGTGAAAAGGTGTGAAAAATAGGAAGAGCTTAAAAAGGTGTGAAATGTATGAGGAGCATGAAACGGTCTGAAAATTAGGAGGAGCATGAAGCTGTGTTCAAAAACATGAAGAGCCTGAAAAGGTGTGAAAAACATGAAGAGCTTCAAAAGTTTGAAAAATAGGAGGAGCATGAAGCGGTGTTCAAAAACTTGAAGAGCCTGAAAAAGTGTGAAAAATATGAAGAGCTTATAAAATTGTCAAAATTATGAGGAGCATGAAACGGTCTGAAAAATACGAGCAGCATGAAACGGTCTGAAAAATAGGAGGAGCGTGAAGCGGTGTTCAAAAACACGAAGAGCCTGAAAAAGTGTGAAAAATATGAAGAGCTTCAAAACGTATGAAAAATATGAAGAGCTTCAAAAGGTGTCAAAAAAGAGATGAGCATGAAACGGTCTGAAAAATAGGAGGAGCATGATGCGGTGTTGAAAAACATGAAGAGCCTGAAAAGGTGTGAAAAATATGAAGAGCTTCAAAATGTGTGAAATACATGAGGAGCAAGAAACGATCTGAAAAATAGGAGGAGCATGAAGTGGTGTTCAAAAACATGTACAGCCTGAAAAGGTGTGAAAATTATGAAGAGCTTCAAAAGGTGTGAAAAATAGGAGGAGCATGAAACGGTCTGAAAAATAGGAGGAGCATGAAGTGGTGTTGAAAAACATGAAGAGCCTGAAAATGTGTGAAAAATATGAAGAGCTTCAAAACGTGTCAAAAATATGAGAAGCATGCAACGTTCTGAAAAATAGGAGGAGTAAGAACCGTTATTGAAATACATGAAGAGCCTGAAAACGTGTGAAGAATGTGAAGAGCTCAAAAGTTTTGAAAAAAATGAAGAGCTTGAGAAGGTGTCAAAAATGCGATGAGCATGAAACCGTCGGAAAAATAGGAGGAGCATGAAGTGGTGTTGAAAAACATGAAGAGTCTGAAAAGGTGTGAAAAATACGAAGAGCTTCAAAAGGTGTGAAAAATATGAGGAGCATGAAACGGTCTGAAATATAGGGGGATCATGAAGCGGTTTTGAAAAACATGAAGAGCCTGAAAAGGTGTGAAAAATGGGAAGAGCTTAAAAAGGTGTCAAAATATGAGGAGCATGAAACGGTCTGAAAAATAGGAGGAGCATGAAACGGTGATCAAAAATATGAAGAGCCTGAAAAGTTGTGAAAAATATGAAGAGCTTCAAAAGGTGTGAAAAATATGAGGAGCATGAAACGGTCTGAAAAAGATGAGGAGCATGAAGCGGCGTTGAAAAACATGAAGAGCCTGAACAGGTGTGAAAAATATGAAGAGCTTCAAAAGGTGTCAAAAATATGAGGAACATGAATCGGTCTGAAAAATAAGAGAAGCATGAAGTGATGTTGAAAAACATGTAGAGCCTGAAAAGGTGTGAAAATTATGAAGAGCTTCAAAAGGTGTGAAATACATGAGGAGCATGAAACGGTCTGAAAAATAGGAGGAGCATGAAACGTTGTTCAAAACGAAGAAGAGCCTGAAATGGTGTGAAAAATATGAAGAGCCTCAAAAAGTGTCAAAAATATGAGGAGCATGAAACGGTCTGAAAAAGAGGAGGAGCATGAGCGGAGTTGAAAAACATGAAGATCCTGAAAAGGTGTGAAAAATATGAAGAGCTTCAAAAGGTGTGAAAAATAGGAGGAGCATGAAGCGGTTTTCAAAAACATGAAGAGCCTGAAAAGGTGTGAAAAATACGAAGAGCTTCAAAAGGTGTCAAAAATATGACGAGCATGAAAGAGTCTGAAAAATAGGAGCAGCATGAAACGGTGTTCAAAAACATGAAGAGCCTGAAAAGGTGTGAAAAATATGAAGAGCTTCAAAAAGTGTGAAAAATAGGAGGAGCATGAAACGGTCTGAAAAATAGGAGTAGCATGAAGCGGTGTTCAAAAACATGAAGATCCTGAAAAGGTGTGAAAAATATAGAGCTTCAAAAGGTGTCAAAGATATGAGGAGCATGAAACGGTCTGAAAAAAAGGAGGAGCATGAAACGGTGTTCCAAAACATGAACAGCCTGAAAAGTTGTGAAAAATATGAAGAGCTTCAAAAGGTGTCAAAAATATGAGGAGCATGAAAAGGTCTGAAAAATAGGAGGAGCATGAAACGGTGTTCCAAAACATGAAGAGCCTGAAAAGGTGTGAAAAATATGAAGAGCATCAAAAGGTGTGAAAAATATGAGGAGAATGAACCGATCTGAAAAATAGGAGGAGCATGAAGCCGTGTTGAAAAACATGAAGAGCCTGAAAACGTGTGAAAAATATGAAGAGCTTCTAAAGGTGTCAAAAATATGAGGACAATGAAACGGTCTGGAAAATAGGAGAAGCATGAAGCCGTGTTGAAAAACATGAAGAGCCTGAAAAGTTGTGAAAAATATGAAGAGCTTCAAAAGGTGTCAAAAATATGAGGAGCATGAAAGGTCTGAAAAATAGGAGGAGCATGAAACGGTGTTCCAAAACATGAAGAGCCTGAAAAGGTGTGAAAAATATGAAGAGTTTCAAAAGGTGTGAATTACATGAGGAGCATGAAACGGTCTGAAAAATAGGAGGAGCATGAAGCGGTGTTGAAAAACTTGAAGAGCCTGAAAAGTTGTGAAAAAAAAGAAGAGCTTCAAAAGGTGTGAAAAATATGAGCAGCTTCAAAAGGTGTCAAAAATGAGATGAGCATGAAACGGTCTGATAAATTGGAGGATCATGAAGCGGTGTTGAAAATCATGAAGAGCCTGAAAACGTGTGAAAAATATGAAGAGCTTCAAAAGATATGAAAAACATGATGAGCTTGAAACGGTCTGAAAAACAGGAGGAGCATGAAGCGGTTTTGAAAAACATGAAGAGCCTGAAAAGGTGTGAAAAATATGAAGAGCTTCAAAAGGTGTGAAAAATATGAGGAGCCTGAAACAGTTTGAAAAATAGGAGGAGCAAGAAACAGTGATGAAGAACATGAAGAGCCTGGAAGGGTGTGACAAATATGAAGAGCTTCAAAGGTGTCAAAAATATGAGGAGCCTGAAACAGTTTGAAAAATAGGAGGAGCAAGAAACAGTGATGAAGAACATGAAGAGCCTGGAAGGGTGTGACAAATATGAAGAGCTTCAAAGGTGTCAAAAATATGAGGAGGATGAAACAATCTGAAAAATAGGAGGAGCATTAAGCGGTGTTCAAAAACATGAAGAGCCTGAAAAGGTGTGAAATATAGGAAGAGCTTCAAAAGGTGTGAAAAATACGAGGAGCATGAAATGGTCTGAAAAATAGGAGGAGCATGAAGCGGTGTTCAAAAACATGAAAAGCCTGAAAAGGTGTGAAATACATGAAGAGCTTAAAAAGCTGTCAAAAGTATGAGGAGCATGAAATGGTCTGAAAAATAGGAGAAGCATGAAACGGTGTTGAGAAACATGAAGAGCGTGAAAAGGTGTGAAAAATATGAAGAGCATGAAAAGGTGTGAAAAATATGCGGAGCATGAAACTGTGTTCAAAAACATGAAGAGCCTGAAAAGCTGTGTAAAATATGAAAAGCTTCAAAATGTGTCAAAAATATGATGAGCAAAAAACGGTCTGAAAATTAGGAGGAGCATGAAGCCGTTTTCAAAAACTTGAAGAGCCTGAAATGATGTGAAAAATATGAAGAGCTTCAAAAGGTGTCAAAGATATGAGGAGCATGAAATGGTCTGAAAAATAGGAGGAGCATGATACGGCGTTGAAAAACATAAAGAGCCTGAAAAGGTGTGAAAAATATGAAGAGCTTCAAAATGTGTCAAAAAAATGACGAGCATGATATGGTATGAAAAATAGGAGGAGCATGTAACGGTGTTTCAAAAGCATGAAGAGCCTGAAAGTTATGAAAAATATGCAGAGCTTCAAAACGTCTCAAAATCATGAGGAGCATGAAACGGTCTGAAAAATAGGAGGAGCATGAAACGGTGTTCAAAAACATGAAGAGCCTGAAAAGGTGTGAAAAATATGAAGAGCTTCAAAAGGTGTCAAAAATATGAGGACCATGAAACGGTCTGAAAAATAGTAGGAGCATGAAGCGGTGTTGAAAAACATGAAGAGCCTGAAAAGGTGTGATATATATGAAGAGCTTCAAAAGTTGTAAAAAATATGAGGAGTTTGAAACGGTCTGAAACATAAGAGGATCTGGTTTCCTCAGTGTGTATGCCCAGAAGTGGAATTGCTGGGTCATATGGCAGTTCTATTTCCAGTTTTTTAAGAAATCTCTACACCGTTTTCCATATCGGCTGTACTATTGTGCATTCCCACCAACAGTATAAGAGGGTTCCCTTTTCTCCACTCCCTCTCCAGCATTTATTGCTTGTAGACTTTTGGATAGCAGCCATCCTGACTGGCATGTAATGGTACCTCATTGTGGTTTTGATTTGCATTTCTCTAATAATGAGTGATGTTGAGCATCTTTTATGTGTTTGTTATCCATCTGTATGTCTTCTTTGGAGAAATGTCTGTTTAGTTCTTTGGCTCATTTTTTATTGGGTCATTTATTTTTCTGGAATTGAGCTGCAGGATTTGCTTGTATATTTTTGAGATTAATCCTTTGTCTGTTTCTTCATTTGCTATTATTTTCTCCCAATCTGAGGGCTGTCTTTTCACCTTACTTATAGTTTCCTTTGTAGTGCAAAAGCTTTTAAGTTTCATTAGGTCCCATTTGTTTAGTTTTGCTTTTATTTCCAATATTCTGGGAGGTGGGTCATAGAGGATCTTGCTTTGATTTATGTCGGAGAGTGTTTTGCCTATCTTCTCCTCTAGGAGTTTTATAGTTTCTGGTCTTACATTTAGATCTTTAATCCATTTTGAGTTTATTTTTGTGTATGGTGTTAGAAAGTGTTCTATTTTCATTCTTTTACAAGTGGTTGACCAGTTTTCCCAGCACCACTTGTTAAAGAGGTTGTCTTTTTTCCATTGCATATCCTTGCCTCCTTTGTCAAAGATAAGGTGTCCATAGGTTCGTCTGAAAGAGACACGTGCACCCCAATGTTCATCGCAGCACTGTTTATAATAGCCAGGACATGGAAGCAACCTAGATGCCCGTCAGCAGATGAATGGATAAGAAAGCTGTGGTACATATACACCATGGAATATTACTCAGCCATTAAAAAGAATTCATTTGAATCAGTCCTAATGAGATGGATGAAGCTGGAGCCCATTATACAGAGTGAAGTAAGCCAGAAAGATAAAGAACATTACAGCATACTGACACATGTATATGGAATTTAGAAAGGTGACAACGATAACCCTATATGCAGAACAGAAAAAGAGACACAGAAATACAGAACAGACTTTTAAACTTTGTGGGAGAATGTGAGGGTGGGATATTTCAAAAGAACAGCATGTATGCTATCTATGGTGAAACAGATCACCAGCCCAGGTAGGATGCACGAGACAAGTGCTCCGGCTTGGTGCACTGGGAAGACCCAGAGGAATCGGGTGGAGAGGGAGGTGGGAGGGGGAATCAGGACTGGGAATACATGTAAATCCATGGCTGATTCATATCAAGGTATGACAAAACCCACTGGAAAAAAAAATAAAAATAATAAAAAAAAATAACAATAAAAAAAAAAAATAAGAGGAGCCTGAAATGGTCTGAAAAATAGGAGGAGCATGAAGTGGTGTTGAAAAACGTGAAGAGCCTGAAAAGGTGTGAAAAATATGAAGAACTTCAAAAGGTGTCAAAAATATGAGCAGCATGAAACAGTCTGAAAAAAAGGAGGAACATGAAACGGTGTTCAAAAACATGAAGAGCCTGGAGAAGTGTGAAAAATATGAAGAGCTTCAAAAGTTGTCAAAAATATGAGGAGCATGAAACGGTCTGAAAAAAAGGAGGAGCATGAAGCGGTGTTGAAAAACATGAAGAGCCTGAAAAGGTGTGAATAATATGAAGAGCTTCAAAAGGTGTCAAAAATATGAGGAGCATGAACCGTCTGAAAAATAGTAGGAGCATGAAGCGGTGTTGAAAACATGAAGAGCCTGAAAAGGTGTGAAAAATATGAAGAGGTTCAAAAGGTGTCAAAAATATGAGGAGCATGAAACGGTCTGAAAAAAGGGAGGAGCATGAAACGGTCTGAAAAATAGGAGGAGCATGAAGCGGTGTTCAAAAACATGAAGAGCCTGAAAAGGTGTGAAATATATTAAGAGCCTCAAAGGTGTCAAAAATATGAGGAGCAAGAAACGGTCTGAAAAATAGGAGGAGCTTAAGCGGGTTGAAAAATATGAAGAGCCTGAAAAGATGTGAAAAATATGAAGAGCTTCAAAAGGTGTCAAATATATGAGGAGCATGAAACGGTCTGAAAAATTGGAGAAGCATGAAGTGGTGTTCAAAAAAATGAAGAGCCTGAAAAGGTGCGAAAAATATGAAGAGCTTCAAAAGGTGTCAAAAATATGAGGACCATGAAACGGTCTGAAAAATATGAGGAGCAAGAAACTGTTTTCAAAAACATGAAGAGCCTCAAAAGGTGTGAAAAGTATGAAGAGCTTCAAACTGTGTCAAAAATATGATGAGCATGAAACGGTCTGATGAATAGGAGGAGCATGAAGTGGTGTTGAAAAACATGAAGAGCCTGAAAAAGGTGTGAAACATATGAGGAGCATGAAACGGTCTGAAAAATAGGAGGCGCATGAGACGGTGTTGAAATACATGAAAAGCCTGAAAAGGTGTGAAAAATATGAAGAGCTTCAAAGGATGTCAAAAATATGAGGAGCATGAAAATGTCTGAAAAATAGGAAGAGAATGAAGCGGTGTAGAAAAACATGAAAAGCCTGAAAAGGTGTGAAAAATATAAAGAGCTTCAAAAGGTGTGAAAAAGATGAGGAGCATGAAACGGTCTGAAATAAAGGAGGAGAATGAAGTGGTGTTGAAAAACATGAAAAGCCTGAAAAGGTGTGAAAAATATGAAGAGCTTCAAAAGGTGACAAAAATATGAGGAGCATGAAAAGCTCTTAAAAATAGGAGTAGCATGAAGTGGTGTAGAAAAACATGAAGACCCTGAAAAAATGTTAAAAATATGAAGAGCTTCAAAAGGTGTCAAAAATATGAGGAGCTTGAAACGGTCTGAAATATAGGAGGAGCGTGAAAAGGTGTTAAAACATGAAGAGCTTAAAAAGGTGTGAAACATATGAGGAGCATGAAAAGGTCTGAAAAAATAGGAGCATGAAGCGGTGTTGAAAAACATGAAAAGCCTGAAAAGGTGTGAAAAATATGAAGAGCTTCAAAAGGTGACAAAAATATGAGGATCATGAAAAGCTCTTAAAAATAGGAGGAGCATGAAGTGGTGTAGAAACACATGAAGAGCCTGAAAAGGTGTGAAATCTATGGAGAGCTTCAAAAGGAGTCAAAAATATGAGGAGCATGAAACGGTCTCAAATAAAGGAGGAGCATGAAGTTGTGTTGAAAAATTTGAAGAGCCTGAAAAGGTGTGAAAAATATGAAGAGCTTCAAAAGGTGTCAAAAATATGAGGAGCATGAAACGGTCTGAAAAATAGGAGGAGCATTAATCGGTGTTCAAAAATATGAAGAGCCTGGAAAGCTGTGAAAAATATGAAGAGCTTCAAAAGGTGTCAAAAATATGAGGAGCATGAAACGATCTGAAAAATAGGAGGAGCATGAAGTGGTGTTGAAATACATGAAGAGCCTGAAAAAGGTGTGAAACATATGAGGAGCCTGAAACGGTCTGAAAGAGAGGAGGAGCATGAATCGGTGTTGAAAATCATGAAGAGCCTGAAAAAGTGTGAAGAATAAGAAGAGCTTCAAAAGGTGTCAAAAATATGAGGAGCATGAAACGATCTGAAAATTAGGAGGAGCATGAAACCGTGTTGAAAAATATGAAGACCATGAAAGGGTGTGAAAAACATGAAGCGCTTCAAAAGGTGTGAAAAATATGAGAAGCATGAAACGATATGAAAAATAGGAGGAGCATGACGCGGTGTTCAGAAACATGAAGAGCCTGAAAAGGTGTGAAAAATATGAAGAGCTTCAAAAGGTGTCAAAATATGAGGAGCATGAACGGTCTGAAAAATAGGAGGAGCATGAAACGGTCTGAAAAAGATGAGGAGCATGAAGCGGCGTTGAAAAACATGAAGAGCCTGAACAGGTGTGAAAAATATGAAGAGCTTCAAAAGGTGTCAAAAATATGAGGAACATGAATCGGTCTGAAAAATAAGAGAAGCATGAAGTGATGTTGAAAAACATGTAGAGCCTGAAAAGGTGTGAAAATTATGAAGAGCTTCAAAAGGTGTGAAATACATGAGGAGCATGAAACGGTCTGAAAAATAGGAGGAGCATGAAACGTTGTTCAAAACGAAGAAGAGCCTGAAATGGTGTGAAAAATATGAAGAGCCTCAAAAAGTGTCAAAAATATGAGGAGCATGAAACGGTCTGAAAAAGAGGAGGAGCATGAGCGGAGTTGAAAAACATGAAGATCCTGAAAAGGTGTGAAAAATATGAAGAGCTTCAAAAGGTGTGAAAAATAGGAGGAGCATGAAGCGGTTTTCAAAAACATGAAGAGCCTGAAAAGGTGTGAAAAATACGAAGAGCTTCAAAAGGTGTCAAAAATATGACGAGCATGAAAGAGTCTGAAAAATAGGAGCAGCATGAAACGGTGTTCAAAAACATGAAGAGCCTGAAAAGGTGTGAAAAATATGAAGAGCTTCAAAAAGTGTGAAAAATAGGAGGAGCATGAAACGGTCTGAAAAATAGGAGTAGCATGAAGCGGTGTTCAAAAACATGAAGATCCTGAAAAGGTGTGAAAAATATAGAGCTTCAAAAGGTGTCAAAGATATGAGGAGCATGAAACGGTCTGAAAAAAAGGAGGAGCATGAAACGGTGTTCCAAAACATGAACAGCCTGAAAAGTTGTGAAAAATATGAAGAGCTTCAAAAGGTGTCAAAAATATGAGGAGCATGAAAAGGTCTGAAAAATAGGAGGAGCATGAAACGGTGTTCCAAAACATGAAGAGCCTGAAAAGGTGTGAAAAATATGAAGAGCATCAAAAGGTGTGAAAAATATGAGGAGAATGAACCGATCTGAAAAATAGGAGGAGCATGAAGCCGTGTTGAAAAACATGAAGAGCCTGAAAACGTGTGAAAAATATGAAGAGCTTCTAAAGGTGTCAAAAATATGAGGACAATGAAACGGTCTGGAAAATAGGAGAAGCATGAAGCCGTGTTGAAAAACATGAAGAGCCTGAAAAGTTGTGAAAAATATGAAGAGCTTCAAAAGGTGTCAAAAATATGAGGAGCATGAAAGGTCTGAAAAATAGGAGGAGCATGAAACGGTGTTCCAAAACATGAAGAGCCTGAAAAGGTGTGAAAAATATGAAGAGTTTCAAAAGGTGTGAATTACATGAGGAGCATGAAACGGTCTGAAAAATAGGAGGAGCATGAAGCGGTGTTGAAAAACTTGAAGAGCCTGAAAAGTTGTGAAAAAAAAGAAGAGCTTCAAAAGGTGTGAAAAATATGAGCAGCTTCAAAAGGTGTCAAAAATGAGATGAGCATGAAACGGTCTGATAAATTGGAGGATCATGAAGCGGTGTTGAAAATCATGAAGAGCCTGAAAACGTGTGAAAAATATGAAGAGCTTCAAAAGATATGAAAAACATGATGAGCTTGAAACGGTCTGAAAAACAGGAGGAGCATGAAGCGGTTTTGAAAAACATGAAGAGCCTGAAAAGGTGTGAAAAATATGAAGAGCTTCAAAAGGTGTGAAAAATATGAGGAGCCTGAAACAGTTTGAAAAATAGGAGGAGCAAGAAACAGTGATGAAGAACATGAAGAGCCTGGAAGGGTGTGACAAATATGAAGAGCTTCAAAGGTGTCAAAAATATGAGGAGCCTGAAACAGTTTGAAAAATAGGAGGAGCAAGAAACAGTGATGAAGAACATGAAGAGCCTGGAAGGGTGTGACAAATATGAAGAGCTTCAAAGGTGTCAAAAATATGAGGAGGATGAAACAATCTGAAAAATAGGAGGAGCATTAAGCGGTGTTCAAAAACATGAAGAGCCTGAAAAGGTGTGAAATATAGGAAGAGCTTCAAAAGGTGTGAAAAATACGAGGAGCATGAAATGGTCTGAAAAATAGGAGGAGCATGAAGCGGTGTTCAAAAACATGAAAAGCCTGAAAAGGTGTGAAATACATGAAGAGCTTAAAAAGCTGTCAAAAGTATGAGGAGCATGAAATGGTCTGAAAAATAGGAGAAGCATGAAACGGTGTTGAGAAACATGAAGAGCGTGAAAAGGTGTGAAAAATATGAAGAGCATGAAAAGGTGTGAAAAATATGCGGAGCATGAAACTGTGTTCAAAAACATGAAGAGCCTGAAAAGCTGTGTAAAATATGAAAAGCTTCAAAATGTGTCAAAAATATGATGAGCAAAAAACGGTCTGAAAATTAGGAGGAGCATGAAGCCGTTTTCAAAAACTTGAAGAGCCTGAAATGATGTGAAAAATATGAAGAGCTTCAAAAGGTGTCAAAGATATGAGGAGCATGAAATGGTCTGAAAAATAGGAGGAGCATGATACGGCGTTGAAAAACATAAAGAGCCTGAAAAGGTGTGAAAAATATGAAGAGCTTCAAAATGTGTCAAAAAAATGACGAGCATGATATGGTATGAAAAATAGGAGGAGCATGTAACGGTGTTTCAAAAGCATGAAGAGCCTGAAAGTTATGAAAAATATGCAGAGCTTCAAAACGTCTCAAAATCATGAGGAGCATGAAACGGTCTGAAAAATAGGAGGAGCATGAAACGGTGTTCAAAAACATGAAGAGCCTGAAAAGGTGTGAAAAATATGAAGAGCTTCAAAAGGTGTCAAAAATATGAGGACCATGAAACGGTCTGAAAAATAGTAGGAGCATGAAGCGGTGTTGAAAAACATGAAGAGCCTGAAAAGGTGTGATATATATGAAGAGCTTCAAAAGTTGTAAAAAATATGAGGAGTTTGAAACGGTCTGAAAAATAAGAGGATCTGGTTTCCTCAGTGTGTATGCCCAGAAGTGGAATTGCTGGGTCATATGGCAGTTCTATTTCCAGTTTTTTAAGAAATCTCTACACCGTTTTCCATATCGGCTGTACTATTGTGCATTCCCACCAACAGTATAAGAGGGTTCCCTTTTCTCCACTCCCTCTCCAGCATTTATTGCTTGTAGACTTTTGGATAGCAGCCATCCTGACTGGCATGTAATGGTACCTCATTGTGGTTTTGATTTGCATTTCTCTAATAATGAGTGATGTTGAGCATCTTTTATGTGTTTGTTATCCATCTGTATGTCTTCTTTGGAGAAATGTCTGTTTAGTTCTTTGGCTCATTTTTTATTGGGTCATTTATTTTTCTGGAATTGAGCTGCAGGATTTGCTTGTATATTTTTGAGATTAATCCTTTGTCTGTTTCTTCATTTGCTATTATTTTCTCCCAATCTGAGGGCTGTCTTTTCACCTTACTTATAGTTTCCTTTGTAGTGCAAAAGCTTTTAAGTTTCATTAGGTCCCATTTGTTTAGTTTTGCTTTTATTTCCAATATTCTGGGAGGTGGGTCATAGAGGATCTTGCTTTGATTTATGTCGGAGAGTGTTTTGCCTATCTTCTCCTCTAGGAGTTTTATAGTTTCTGGTCTTACATTTAGATCTTTAATCCATTTTGAGTTTATTTTTGTGTATGGTGTTAGAAAGTGTTCTATTTTCATTCTTTTACAAGTGGTTGACCAGTTTTCCCAGCACCACTTGTTAAAGAGGTTGTCTTTTTTCCATTGCATATCCTTGCCTCCTTTGTCAAAGATAAGGTGTCCATAGGTTCGTCTGAAAGAGACACGTGCACCCCAATGTTCATCGCAGCACTGTTTATAATAGCCAGGACATGGAAGCAACCTAGATGCCCGTCAGCAGATGAATGGATAAGAAAGCTGTGGTACATATACACCATGGAATATTACTCAGCCATTAAAAAGAATTCATTTGAATCAGTCCTAATGAGATGGATGAAGCTGGAGCCCATTATACAGAGTGAAGTAAGCCAGAAAGATAAAGAACATTACAGCATACTGACACATGTATATGGAATTTAGAAAGGTGACAACGATAACCCTATATGCAGAACAGAAAAAGAGACACAGAAATACAGAACAGACTTTTAAACTTTGTGGGAGAATGTGAGGGTGGGATATTTCAAAAGAACAGCATGTATGCTATCTATGGTGAAACAGATCACCAGCCCAGGTAGGATGCACGAGACAAGTGCTCCGGCTTGGTGCACTGGGAAGACCCAGAGGAATCGGGTGGAGAGGGAGGTGGGAGGGGGAATCAGGACTGTGAATACATGTAAATCCATGGCTGATTCATATCAAGGTATGACAAAACCCACTGGAAAAAAAAAATAAAAATAATAAAAAAAAATAACAATAAAAAAAAAAAATAAGAGGAGCCTGAAATGGTCTGAAAAATAGGAGGAGCATGAAGTGGTGTTGAAAAACGTGAAGAGCCTGAAAAGGTGTGAAAAATATGAAGAACTTCAAAAGGTGTCAAAAATATGAGCAGCATGAAACAGTCTGAAAAAAAGGAGGAACATGAAACGGTGTTCAAAAACATGAAGAGCCTGGAGAAGTGTGAAAAATATGAAGAGCTTCAAAAGTTGTCAAAAATATGAGGAGCATGAAACGGTCTGAAAAAAAGGAGGAGCATGAAGCGGTGTTGAAAAACATGAAGAGCCTGAAAAGGTGTGAATAATATGAAGAGCTTCAAAAGGTGTCAAAAATATGAGGAGCATGAACCGTCTGAAAAATAGTAGGAGCATGAAGCGGTGTTGAAAACATGAAGAGCCTGAAAAGGTGTGAAAAATATGAAGAGGTTCAAAAGGTGTCAAAAATATGAGGAGCATGAAACGGTCTGAAAAAAGGGAGGAGCATGAAACGGTCTGAAAAATAGGAGGAGCATGAAGCGGTGTTCAAAAACATGAAGAGCCTGAAAAGGTGTGAAATATATTAAGAGCCTCAAAGGTGTCAAAAATATGAGGAGCAAGAAACGGTCTGAAAAATAGGAGGAGCTTAAGCGGGTTGAAAAATATGAAGAGCCTGAAAAGATGTGAAAAATATGAAGAGCTTCAAAAGGTGTCAAATATATGAGGAGCATGAAACGGTCTGAAAAATTGGAGAAGCATGAAGTGGTGTTCAAAAAAATGAAGAGCCTGAAAAGGTGCGAAAAATATGAAGAGCTTCAAAAGGTGTCAAAAATATGAGGACCATGAAACGGTCTGAAAAATATGAGGAGCAAGAAACTGTTTTCAAAAACATGAAGAGCCTCAAAAGGTGTGAAAAGTATGAAGAGCTTCAAACTGTGTCAAAAATATGATGAGCATGAAACGGTCTGATGAATAGGAGGAGCATGAAGTGGTGTTGAAAAACATGAAGAGCCTGAAAAAGGTGTGAAACATATGAGGAGCATGAAACGGTCTGAAAAATAGGAGGCGCATGAGACGGTGTTGAAATACATGAAAAGCCTGAAAAGGTGTGAAAAATATGAAGAGCTTCAAAGGATGTCAAAAATATGAGGAGCATGAAAATGTCTGAAAAATAGGAAGAGAATGAAGCGGTGTAGAAAAACATGAAAAGCCTGAAAAGGTGTGAAAAATATAAAGAGCTTCAAAAGGTGTGAAAAAGATGAGGAGCATGAAACGGTCTGAAATAAAGGAGGAGAATGAAGTGGTGTTGAAAAACATGAAAAGCCTGAAAAGGTGTGAAAAATATGAAGAGCTTCAAAAGGTGACAAAAATATGAGGAGCATGAAAAGCTCTTAAAAATAGGAGTAGCATGAAGTGGTGTAGAAAAACATGAAGACCCTGAAAAAATGTTAAAAATATGAAGAGCTTCAAAAGGTGTCAAAAATATGAGGAGCTTGAAACGGTCTGAAATATAGGAGGAGCGTGAAAAGGTGTTAAAACATGAAGAGCTTAAAAAGGTGTGAAACATATGAGGAGCATGAAAAGGTCTGAAAAAATAGGAGCATGAAGCGGTGTTGAAAAACATGAAAAGCCTGAAAAGGTGTGAAAAATATGAAGAGCTTCAAAAGGTGACAAAAATATGAGGATCATGAAAAGCTCTTAAAAATAGGAGGAGCATGAAGTGGTGTAGAAACACATGAAGAGCCTGAAAAGGTGTGAAATCTATGGAGAGCTTCAAAAGGAGTCAAAAATATGAGGAGCATGAAACGGTCTCAAATAAAGGAGGAGCATGAAGTTGTGTTGAAAAATTTGAAGAGCCTGAAAAGGTGTGAAAAATATGAAGAGCTTCAAAAGGTGTCAAAAATATGAGGAGCATGAAACGGTCTGAAAAATAGGAGGAGCATTAATCGGTGTTCAAAAATATGAAGAGCCTGGAAAGCTGTGAAAAATATGAAGAGCTTCAAAAGGTGTCAAAAATATGAGGAGCATGAAACGATCTGAAAAATAGGAGGAGCATGAAGTGGTGTTGAAATACATGAAGAGCCTGAAAAAGGTGTGAAACATATGAGGAGCCTGAAACGGTCTGAAAGAGAGGAGGAGCATGAATCGGTGTTGAAAATCATGAAGAGCCTGAAAAAGTGTGAAGAATAAGAAGAGCTTCAAAAGGTGTCAAAAATATGAGGAGCATGAAACGATCTGAAAATTAGGAGGAGCATGAAACCGTGTTGAAAAATATGAAGACCATGAAAGGGTGTGAAAAACATGAAGAGCTTCAAAAGGTGTCAAAAATATGAGGAGCATAAAACGGTCTGAAAAAAAGGAGGAGCATGAAATTGTGTTGAAAAACATGAAGAGCCTGAAAACGTGTGGAAATTATGAAGAGCTTCAAAAGGTGTCAAATATATGAGCAGCATAAAACGGTTTGAAAAAATGGAAGAGCATGAAATGGTGTTGAAAAACATGAAGAGCCTAAAAAGGTGTGAAAAATATGAAGAGCTTCAAAAAGTTTCAAAAATATGAGAGGCATGAACGGTCTGAAATGTAGGGGGAGCATGAAGCGGTGTAGAAAAACATGAAGAGCCTGAAAAGGTGTGGAAATTATGAAGAGCTTCAAAAGGTGTCAAATATATGAGGAGCATAAAACGGTCTGAAAAAAAGGAGGAGCATGAAGCGGTGTTGAAAAACATGAAGAGCCTGAAAAGGTGTGATAAATATGAAGAGTTTCAAAACGTGTCAAAAAGATGAGGAGCATGAAACGGTCTGAAAAATAGGAGGAGCATGAAGCGGTGTTGAAAAATATGAAGAGCCTGAAAAGGTGTGAAAAATCTGAAGAGCTTCAAAAGGTGTCAAATAAATGAGGAGCATGAAACGGTGTGAAAATTAGGAGGAGCATGAAGTGGTGTTGAAAATCATGAAGAGCCTGTAAGGTGTGAAAAATATGAAGAATTTCAAAAGGTGTCAAAAATATAAGGAGCATGAAACGGACTGAAAAATAGGAGGAGCATGAAGTGGTGTTGAAAAACGTGAAGAGCCTGAAAAGGTGTGAAAAATATGAAGAACTTCAAAAGGTGTCAAAATTATGAGGAGCATGAAACGGTCTGAAAAACAGGAGGAGCATGAAACGGTGTTCAAAAACATGAAGAGCCAGAAAAGCTGTGAAATATATGAAGAGCCTCAAAGGTGTCAAAAATATGAGGAGCAAGAAACGCTCTGAAAAATAGGAGGAGCTTAAGCGGGTTGAAAAATATGAAGAGCCTGAAAAGATGTGAAAAATATGAAGAGCTTCAAAAGGTGTCATATATATGAGGAGCATGAAACGGTCTGAAAAATTGGAGAAGCATGAAGTGGTGTTGAAAAATATGAAGAGCCTGAAAAGGTGCGAAAAATATGAAGAGCTTCAAAGGGTGTCAAAAATATAAGGAGCATTAAACGTTCTGAAATATAGGAGGAGCATGAAAAGGTGTTAAAAAACATGAAGAGCTTCAAAAGGTGTGAAACATATGAGGAGCATGAAACGGTCTGAAAAATAGGATGATCATGAAACGGTGTTCAAAAACATGAAGAGCCTGGAAAGGTGTGAAAAATATGAAGAGCTTCAAAAAGTGTCAAAAATATGAGGAGCATGAAACGGTCTGAAAAATAGGAGGAGCATGAAGTGGTGTTGAGAAACATGAAGAGCCTGAAAAAGTTGTGAAGCATATGAGGAGAATGAAACGGTCTGAAAAATAGAAGGAGCATGAAGTGGTGTAGAAATACATGAAGACCCTGAAAAAGTGTGAAAAATATGAAGAGCTTCAAAAGTTGTCAAAAATATGAGGACCATGAAACGGTCTGAAAAATATGAGGAGCAAGAAACTGTTTTCAAAAACATGAAGAGCCTCAAAAGGTGTGAAAAGTAGGAAGAGCTTCAAACTGTGTCAAAAATATGATGAGCATGATACGGTCTGAAAAATAGGAGGACCATGAAGTGGTGTTGAAAAACATGAAGAGCCTGAAAAAGGTGTGAAACATATGAGGAGCATGAAACGGTCTGAAAAATAGGAGGCGCATGAGACGGTGTTGAAATACCTGAAAAGCCTGAAAAGGTGTGAAAAATATGAAGAGCTTCAAAGGATGTCAAAAATATGAGGAGCATGAAAATGTCTGAAAAATAGGAAGAGAATGAAGCAGTGTAGAAAAACATGAAAAGCCTGAAAAGGTGTGAAAAATATGAAGAACTTCAAAAGGTGTCAAAAATATGAGGAGCATGAAACGGTCTGAAAAATAGGAGGAGCATGAAGTGGTGTTGAGAAACATGAAGAGCCTGAAAAAGTTGTGAAACATATGAGGAGAATGAAACGGTCTGAAAAATAGGAGGAGCATGAAGTGGTGTAGAAAAATATGAAGACCCTGAAAAAATGTGAAAAATATGAAGAGCTTCAAAAGGTGTCAAAAATATGAGGAGCTTGAAACGGTCTGAAATATAGGAGGAGCGTGAAAAGGTGTTAAAAAACATGAAGAGCTTCAAAAGGTGTCAAAAATATGAGGAGCAAGAAACGGTCTGAAAAATAGGAGGAACATGAAACGGTTTGACAAATAGGAGGAGCATGAAACGGTGTTGAAAAGCATGAAGAACCTGAAAGGTGTTGAAAATATGAAGAGCTTCAAAATGTGTCAAAAATATGAGGAGCATGAAACGGTTTGAAAAATAGGAGGAGCATGAAACGGTGTTGAAAAACATGAAGAACCTGAAAGGTGTCGAAAATATGAAGAGCTTCAAAATGTGTCAAAAATATGAGGAGCATGAAACGATCTGAATAATCGGAGGAGCATGAAAGCGTGTTGAAAAACATGAAGAGCACGGACAGGTGTGAAAAATATGAAGAGCTTCAAAAGGTGTCAAAAATATGAGGACCATGAAACGGTCTGAAAAATAGGAGGAGCATGAAGCGGTGTTGAAAAACATGAAGAGCCTGAAAAGGTGTGAAATATATGAAGAGCTTCAAAAGGTGTAAAAAATATGAGGAGTTTGAAACGGTCTGAAAAATAAGAGGATCTGGTTTCCTCAGTGTGTATGCCCAGAAGTGGAATTGCTGGGTCATATGGCAGTTCTATTTCCAGTTTTTTAAGAAATCTCTACACCGTTTTCCATAGCGGCCGTACTAGTGTGCATTCCCACCAACAGTATAAGAGGGTTCCCTTTTCTCCACTCCCTCTCCAGCATTTATTGCTTGTAGACTTTTGGATAGCAGCCATCCTGACTGGCATGTAATGGTACCTCATTGTGGTTTTGATTTGCATTTCTCTAATAATGAGTGATGTTGAGCATCTTTTCAAGTGTTTGTTATCCATCTGTATGTCTTCTTTGGAGAAATGTCTGTTTAGTTCTTTGGCTCATTTTTTATTGGGTCATTTATTTTTCTGGAATTGAGCTGCAGGATTTGCTTGTATATTTTTGAGATTAATCCTTTGTCTGTTTCTTCATTTGCTATTATTTTCTCCCAATCTGAGGGCTGTCTTTTCACCTTACTTATAGTTTCCTTTGTAGTGCAAAAGCTTTTAAGTTTCATTAGGTCCCATTTGTTTAGTTTTGCTTTTATTTCCAATATTCTGGGAGGTGGGTCATAGAGGATCTTGCTTTGATTTATGTCGGAGAGTGTTTTGCCTATGTTCTCCTCTAGGAGTTTTATAGTTTCTGGTCTTACATTTAGATCTTTAATCCATTTTGAGTTTATTTTTGTGTATGGTGTTAGAAAGTGTTCTATTTTCATTCTTTTACAAGTGGTTGACCAGTTTTCCCAGCACCACTTGTTAAAGAGGTTGTCTTTTTTCCATTGTATATCCTTGCCTCCTTTGTCAAAGATAAGGTGTCCATAGGTTCGTCTGAAAGAGACACGTGCACCCCAATGTTCATCGCAGCACTGTTTATAATAGCCAGGACATGGAAGCAACCTAGATGCCCGTCAGCAGATGAATGGATAAGAAAGCTGTGGTACATATACACCATGGAATATTACTCAGCCATTAAAAAGAATTCATTTGAATCAGGCCTAATGAGATGGATGAAGCTGGAGCCCATTATACAGAGTGAAGTAAGCCAGAAAGATAAAGAACATTACAGCATACTGACACATGTATATGGAATTTAGAAAGGTGACAACGATAACCCTATATGCAGAACAGAAAAAGAGACACAGAAATACAGAACAGACTTTTGAACTTTGTGGGAGAATGTGAGGGTGGGATATTTCAAAAGAACAGCATGTATGCTATCTATGGTGAAACAGATCACCAGCCCAGGTAGGATGCACGAGACAAGTGCTCCGGCTTGGTGCACTGGGAAGACCCAGAGGAATCGGGTGGAGAGGGAGGTGGGAGGAGGAATCGGGACTGGGAATACATGTAAATCCATGGCTGATTCATATCAATGTATGCCAAAACCGACTGGGAAAAAAAATAAAAATAATAAAAAAAAATAAAAAAAATAACAATAAAAAAAAATAAGAGGAGCATGAAACGGTGTTCAAAAACATGAAGAGCCTGAAAAGGTGTGTAAATTATGAAGAGCTTCAACAGGTGTCAAATATATGAGGAGCATAAAACGGTTTGAAAAAAAGGAGGAGCATGAAATGGTGTTGAAAAACATGAAGAGCCTGAAAAGGTGTGGAAATTATGAAGAGCTTCAAAAGGTGTCAAATATATGAGGAGCATGAAACGGTGTGAAAATTAGGAGGAGCATGAAGTGGTGTTGAAAATCATGAAGAGCCTGTAAGGTGTGAAAAATATGAAGAACTTCAAAAGGTGTCAAAAATATAAGGAGCATGAAACGGACTGAAAAATAGGAGGAGCATGAAGTGGTGTTGAAAAACGTGAAGAGCCTGAAAAGGTGTGAAAAATATGAAGAACTTCAAAAGGTGTCAAAAATATGAGCAGCATGAAACGGTCTGAAAAACAGGAGGAGCATGAAAGGGTGTTCAAAAACATGAAGAGCCTGGAGAAGTGTGAAAAATATGAAGAGCTTCAAAAGGCGTCAAAAATATGAGGAGCATGAAACGGTCTGAAAAATAGGAGGAGCATGAAGTGGTGTTGAGAAATATGAAGAGTCTGAAAAAGTTGTGAAACATATGAGGAGAATGAAAAGGTCTGAAAAATAGGAGGAGCATGAAGTGGTGTAGAAAAACATGAAGACCCTGATAAATGTGAAAAATATGAAGAGCTTCAAAAGGTGTCAAAAATATGAGGAGCTTGAAACGGTCTGAAATATAGGAGGAGCGTGAAAGGTGTTAAAAAACATGAAGAGCTTAAAAAGGTGTGAAACATATGAGGAGCATGAAAAGGTCTGAAAAATAGTAGGAGCATGAAGCGGTGTTGAAAAACATGAAAAGCCTGAAAAGGTGTGAAATATATGAAGAGCTTCAAAAGGTGACAAAAATATGAGGAGCATGAATATCTCTGAAAAATAGGAGGAGCAAGAAGCGGTGTAAAAAAACATGAAGAGCCTGAAAAGGTGTGAAATCTATGGAGAGCTTCAAAAGGTGTCAAAAATATGAGGAGCATGAAACGGTCTCAAATAAAGGAGGAGCATGAAGTTGTGTTGAAAAATATGTAGAGCCTGAAAAGGTGTGAAAAATATGAAGAGCTTCAAAAGGTGTCAAAAATATGAGGATCAAGAAACGGTCTGAAAAATAGGAGGAGCATTAATCGGTGTTCAAAAATATGAAGAGCCTGGAAAGGTGTGAAAAATATGAAGAGCTTCAAAAGGTGTCAAAAATATGAGGAGCAAGAAACGGTCTGAAAAATAGGAGGAGCATTAATCGGTGTTCAAAAATATGAAGAGCCTGGAAAGGTGTGAAATATATGAAGAGCTTCAAAAGGTGTCAAAATATGAGGAGCATGAAACGGTCTGAAAAAATGGAGGAGCATGAAACGGTGTTCAAAAACATGAGGAGCCTGAAAAATTGTGAAAAATATGAAGAGTTTCAAAAGGTGTCAAAAATATGAGGAGCATGAAACGGTCTGAAAAATATGAGGAGCATGAAACGGTGTTCAAAAACATGAAAACCCTGAAAAGGTGTGAAATATATGAAGAGCTTCAAAAGGTGTCAATAATATGAGGAGCATGAAACGGTCTGAAAAATATGAGGAGCATGAAACGGTGTTCAAAAACATGAAAACCCTGAAAAGGTGTGAAATATATGAAGAGCTTCAAAAGATGTCAAAAATAGGAGGAGCATGAAGCGGTGTAGAAAAACATGAAGAGCCTGAAAAGGTGTGAAAAATATGAAGAGCTTCAAAAGTTGTCAAAAATATGAGGAGCATGACACGGTCAGAAATATAGGAGGAGCATGAAGTGGTGTTGAAAACATGAAGAACCTGAAAAGTTGTGAAAAATATGAAGAGCTTCAAAAGGTGTCAAATATATGAGGAGCATGAAACGGTCTGAAAATTAGGAGGAGGATGAAACGGTGTTCAAAACATGAAGAGCCTGAAATGTTTTGAAAAATGTGAAGAGCTTGAAAAGGTGTCAAAAATATGAGGGGCATGAAACTGTCTGAAAAATAGGAGGAGCATGAAACGTTGTTCAAAAACATGAAGAGCCTGAAAAGGTTTGAAAAATGTGAAGAGCTTGAAAAGGTGTCAAAAATATGAGGGGCATGAAACGGTCTGAAAAAGAGGATGAGCAAGAAACGGTGTTGAAAAACATGAAGAGCCTGAAAATGTGTGAAAAATATGAAGAGCTTCAAAAGGAGTCAAAATATGAGGCGCATGAAACGGTCTGAAAAATAGGAGGAGCATGAAACTGTGTTGAAAACATGAAGATCCTGAAAAGTTGTTAGAAATATGACGAGCTTCAAAAGATATCCAAAATATGAGGCGCATGAAACGGTCTGAAAAATATGAGGACAATAAAGCGGTGTTGAAAAACATGAAGAGCCTGAAAAGCTGTGAAAAATATGAAGAGCTTCAAAAGGTGTCAAAAATATGAGGAGCATGAAACGGTCTGAAAAATAGGAGGAGCAGAAGCAAATTTGAAAAACATGAAGAGCCTGAAAAGGTGTGATAATTATGAAGCGCTTCAAAAGGTGTCAAAATTATGGGGAGCATTAAACGGTCTGAAAAATAGGAGGAGCATGAAAACTTGTTGTAAAATATGAAGAGCCTGAAAAGGTGTGAAAAATATGAAGAGCTTCAAAATGTGTGAAAAATATGAGGAGCATGAAACGGTTTAAAAAATAGGAGGAGCATGAAATGGTGTTCAAAAACATGAAGAGCATGAAAAGGTGTGAAAAATGTGAAGAGCTTCAAAAGGTGACAAAAACATGAGGACCATGAAACGGTCTGAAAAATAGGAGGAGCATGAAGCGGTGTTGAAAAACATGAAGAGCCTGAAAAGGTGTGAAATATATGAAGAGCTTCAAAAGGTGTAAAAAATATGAGGAGCTTGAAACGGTCTGAAAAATAAGAGGATCTGGTTTCCTCAGTGTGTATGCCCAGAAGTGCGATTGCTGGGTCACATGGCAGTTCTATTTCCAGTTTTTTAAGAAATCTCCACACTGTTTTCCATAGCGGCTGTACTAGTGTGCATTCCCACCAACAGTGTAAGAGGGTTCCCTTTTCTCCACACCATCTCCAGCATTTATTGCTTGTAGACTTCTGGATAGCAGCCATCCTGACTGGCATATAATGGTACCTCATTGTGGTTTTGATTTGCATTTCTCTAATTATGAGTGATGTTGAGCATCTTTTCATGTGTTTGTTATCCATCTGTATGTCTTCTTTGGAGAAATGTCTGTTTAGTTCTTTGGCTCATTTTGTATTGGGTCATTTATTTTTCTGGAATTGAGCTGCAGGATTTGCTTGTATATTTTTGAGATTAATCCTTTGTCTGTTTCTTCATTTGCTATTATTTTCTCCCAATCTGAGGGCTGTCTTTTCACCTTACTTATAGTTTCCTTTGTAGTGCAAAAGCTTTTAAGTTTCATTAGGTCCCATTTGTTTAGTTTTGCTTTTATTTCCAATATTCTGGGAGGTGGGTCATAGAGGATCTTGCTTTGATTTATGTCGGAGAGTGTTTTGCCTATCTTCTCCTCTAGGAGTTTTATAGTTTCTGGTCTTACATTTAGATCTTTAATCCATTTTGAGTTTATTTTTGTGTATGGTGTTAGAAAGTGTTCTATTTTCATTCTTTTACAAGTGGTTGACCAGTTTTCCCAGCACCACTTGTTAAAGAGGTTGTCTTTTTTCCATTGCATATCCTTGCCTCCTTTGTCAAAGATAAGGTGTCCATAGGTTCGTCTGAAAGAGACACGTGCACCCCAATGTTCATCGCAGCACTATTTATAATAGCCAGGACATGGAAGCAACCTAGATGCCCGTCAGCAGATGAATGGATAAGAAAGCTGTGGTACATATACACCATGGAATATTACTCAGCCATTAAAAAATTCACTTGAATCAGGCCTAATGAGATGGATGAAGCTGGAGCCCATTATACAGAGTGAAGTAAGCCAGAAAGATAAAGAACATTAGAGCATGCTGACACATGTATATGGAATTTAGAAAGGTGATAACGATAACCCTATATGCAGAACAGAAAAATAGACACAGAAATACAGAACAGACTTTTGAACTTTGTGGGAGAATGTGAGGGTGGGATATTTCAAATGAACAGCATGTATGCTATCTATGGTGAAACAGATCACCAGCCCAGGTAGGATGCACGAGACAAGTGCTCCGGCTTGGTGCACTGGGAAGACGGAGAGGAATCGGGTGGAGAGGGAGGTGGGAGGGGGGATTGGAATTGGGAATACATGTAAATCCATGGCTGATTCATATCAATGTATGACAAAACCGACTGGGAAAGAAAAAATAAAAATAATTAAAAAAAATTTAAAAAAAAAACAATAAAAAAAAAATAAGAGGAGCATGAAATGGTGTTCAAAAACATGAAGAGCCTGAAGAGGTGTGGAAATTATGAAGAGCTTCAAAAGGTGTCAAATATATGAGGAGCATAAAACGGTTTGAAAAAAAGGAGGAGCATGAAATGGTGTTGAAAAACATGAAGAGCCTAAAAAGGTGTGAAAAATATGAAGAGCTTCAAAAGGTTTCAAAAATATGAGAGGCATGAACGGTCTGAAATGTAGGGGGAGCATGAAGCGGTGTAGAAAAACATGAAGAGCCTGAAAAGGTGTGGAAATAATGAAGAGCTTCAAAAGGTGTCAAATATATGAGGAGCATAAAACGGTCTGAAAAAAAGGAGGAGCATGAAATTGTGTTGAAAAACATGAAGAGCCTGAAAAGGTGTGATAAATATGAAGAGTTTCAAAACGTGTCAAAAAGATGAGGAGCATGAAACGGTCTGAAAAACAGGAGGAGCATGAAACGGTGTTCAAAAACATGAAGAGCCTGGAGAAGTGTGAAAAATCTGAAGAGCTTCAAAAGGCGTCAAAAATATGAGGAGCATGAAACGGCCTGAAAAAAAGGAGGAGCATGAAGCGGTGTTGAAAAACATGAAGAGCCTGAAAAGGTGTGAATAATATGAAGAGCTTCAAAAGGTGTCAAAAATATGAGGAGCATGAAACCGTCTGAAAAATAGTAGGGGCATGAAGCGGTGTTGAAAACATGAAGAGCCTGAAAAGGTGTGAAAAATATGAAGAGGTTCAAAAGGTGTCAAAAATATGAGGAACATGAAACGGTCTGAAAAATAGGAGGAGCATGAAATGGTGTTCAAAAACATGAAGACCTGAAAAGGTGTGAAAAATATGAAGAGCTTCAAAAGGTGCCAAAAATATGAGGAGCATCAAACGGTCTGAAAAAAGGAGGAGCATGAAGCGGTGTTGAAAAACATGAAGAGACTGAAAAGTTGTGAAAAATATGAAGAGCTTCAAAAGGTTTCAAAATATGAGAAGCATGAAACGGTCTGAAAATTAGGAGGAGCATGAAAAGGTCTGAAAAATAGGAGGAGCATGAAGCGGTGTGGAAAAGCATGAAGGGCCTGAAAAGGTGTGAAAAATATGAAGAGCTTTAAAGGTGTCAAAAATATGAGGAGCATGAAACGGTCTGAAAAATAGGAGGAGCATGAAGCGGTGTTGAAAAACATGAAGAGCCTGAAAAGGTGTGTAAAATATGAAGAGCTTCATTATATGTGAAAAACATGAAGAGCTTCAAAAGTTGTCAAAAATGAGATGAGCATGAAACGGTCTGACAAATAGGAGGAGCAATAAGCGGTGTTGAAAAATATGAAGAGCCTGAAAATGTGTAAAAAATATGAAGAGCTTCTAAATGTGTCAAAAATATGAAGAGCTTCAAAAGGTGTCAAAAATGAGATGAGCATTAAACGGTGTGAAAAAAATGAGGAGCATGAAGCGGTGTTGAAAAACATGAAGAGCCTGAAAAGTTGTCAAAAACATGAAGAGCCTCTAAAGGGGTCAAAAGTAGAGGAGCTTCAAAAGGTGTCAAAAATGAGATGAGCATGAAATGGTGTGAAAATAGGAGGAGCATGAAGCCGTTTTGAAAATCATGAAGAGCCTGTAAAGGTGTGAAAAATAAGAAGAGCTTTAAAAGTTGTCAAAAATATGAGGAGCATGAAACGGTCTGAAAAAGAGGAGGAGCATGAAGCGGTGTTGAAAACCATGAAGAGCCTGAAAAGGTGTGAAAAATATGAAGAGCTTCTAAAGAAGTCAAATATATGAGGACCATGAAACGGTCTGAAAAATAGGAGGAGCATGAAGTGGTGTTCAAAAACATGAAGAGCCTCAAAGGTGTCAAAAATATGAAGAGCTTCAAAAGGTGTGAAAAATAGGAGGAGCATGAAACGGACTGAAATATAGGAGGAGCATGAAGTGGTGTTCAAAAACATGAAGAGCCTCAAAGGTGTCAAAAATATGAAGAGCTTCAAAAGGTGTGAAATACATGAGGAGCATGAAACGGTCTGAAAAATAGGACGAGCATGAAGCGGTGTGGAAAAACATGAAGAGCCTGAAAAGGTGTGAAAAATATGAAGAGCATCAAAAGGTGTCAAAATTATGAGGAGCATGAAACGGTCTGAAAAATAGGAGGAGCATGAAGCGCTGTTCAAAAACATGAAGAGTCTGAAAAGGTGTTAAAAATATGAAGAGCTTCAAAAGGTGTGAAAAATATGAGGAGCATGAAACGGTCTGAAAAATAGGAGGAGCATGAAGTGGTGTTCAAAAACATGAAGAACCTTAAAATGTGTGAAAAATATTAAGAGCTTTAAAGGTGTAAAAATTATGAGGAGCATGAAACCGTCTGAAAAATAGGAGGAGCATGACATGGTGTTGAAAAACATGAAGAACCTTAAAATGTGTGAAAAATATGAAGAGCTTTAAAGGTGTGAAAAATAGGAGGAGCATGACACTGTGTTGAAAAACATGAAGAGCATGAAAATGTGTGAAAAATATGAAGAGATTCTAAAGCTGTCAAAAATATGAGGAGCCTGAAACGGTCTGAAAAATAGGAGGAGCATGAAGTGGTGTTGAAAAAGATGAAGAGCGTGAAAAGGTGTGAAAAATATGAAGAGCTTCAAAAGGAGTCAAAAATAAGAGGAGCATGAAAAGGTCTGAAAAATAGGAGGAGCATGAAGCGGTGTTGAAAAACATGAAGAGCCTAAAAAGGTGTGAAAAATATGAAGAGCTTCAAAAGGTGTCAAAAATATCAGGAGCATGAAATGATCTGAAAAATAGCAGGAACATGAAACGCTCTGAAAAATAGGAGGAGCATGAAGTGGTGTTCAAAAATATGACGAGCCTTAAAAGGCGTGAAAAATATGAAGAGCTTTAAAGGTGTGAAAATAATGAAGAGCATGATACCGTCTGAAAAATAGGAGGAGCATGACACGGTGTTGAAAAACATGAAGAGCCTAAAATGTGAGGAAAATATGAAGAGCTTTAAAGGTGTGAAAAATATGAGGAGCATGACACGGTCTGATAAATAGGAGGAGCATGAAGCAGTGTTGAAAAACATGAAGAGCCTGAAAAAGTGTGAAAAATAACATGAGCATGAAATGATCTGAAAAAAAGGAGGAACAGGAAACATTCTTAAAAGCAGGAGGAGCATGAAGCGGTGTTCAAAAACATGAAGAGTCTGAAAAGGTATGAAATATATGAAGAGCTTCAAAAGGTGTCAAAAATATGAGGAGCATGAAACGGTCTGAAACATAGGAGAAGCATGAAGCGGTGTTCAAAAACATGAAGAGCCTGAAAAGGTGTGAAAAATTTGAAGAGCTTCAAAAGGTGTGAAATACATGAGGAGCATGAAACGTTCTGAAACATGGGAGGACCATGAAGTGGTGTTGAAAATCATGAAGAGCCTGAAAAGGTGTGAAAAATATGCAGAGCTTCAAAAGGTGTCAAAAATATGAGGAGCATGAAACGGTCTGAAAAATACGAGGAGCATGAAGTGGTGTTGAAAACCATGAAGAGCCTGAAAAGGTGTGAAAAATATGAAGAGCTTCAAAAGGTGTCAAAAATATCAGGAGCATGAAAAGATCTGAAAAATAGCAGGAACATGAAACGGTCTGAAAAATAGGAGGAGCATGAAGAGGTGTTCAAAAATATGACGAGCCTTAAAAGGCGTGAAAAATATGAAGAGCTTCAAAAGGTGTCAAAATATGAGGAGCATGAAACTGCTTGAAAAATAGGAGGAGTATGAAAAGGTCTGAAAAATAGGAGGAGCATGAAGCGCTGTTCGAAAACATGAAGAGTCTGAAAAGTTGTTAAAAATATGAAGAGCTTCAAAAGGTGTCAAAAATATGAGGAGCATGAAATGGTGTTCAAAAACTTGAACAGCCTGAAAAAGTGTTAAAAATATGAAGAGCTTCAAAAGGTGTCAAAATATGAGGAGCATGAAACTGCCTGAAAAATAGGAGGAGTATGAAAAGGTCTGAAAAATAGGAGGAGCATGAAGCGCTGTTCAAAAACATGAAGAGTCTGAAAAGGTGTTAAAAATATGAAGAGCTTCAAAAGGTGTGAAAAATATGAGGAGCATGAAACGGTCTGAAAAATAGGAGGAGCATGAAGTGGTGTTCAAAAACATGAAGAACCTTAAAATGTGTGAAAAATATTAAGAGCTTTAAAGGTGTAAAAATTATGAGGAGCATGAAACCGTCTGAAAAATAGGAGGAGCATGACATGGTGTTGAAAAACATGAAGAACCTTAAAATGTGTGAAAAATATGAAGAGCTTTAAAGGTGTGAAAAATAGGAGGAGCATGACACGGTGTTGAAAAACATGAAGAGCATGAAAATGTGTGAAAAATATGAAGAGATTCTAAAGCTGTCAAAAATATGAGGAGCCTGAAACGGTCTGAAAAATAGGAGGAGCATGAAGTGGTGTTGAAAAAGATGAAGAGCGTGAAAAGGTGTGAAAAATATGAAGAGCTTCAAAAGGAGTCAAAAATAAGAGGAGCATGAAAAGGTCTGAAAAATAGGAGGAGCATGAAGCGGTGTTGAAAAACATGAAGAGCCTAAAAAGGTGTGAAAAATATGAAGAGCTTCAAAAGGTGTCAAAAATATCAGGAGCATGAAATGATCTGAAAAATAGCAGGAACATGAAACGGTCTGAAAAATAGGAGGAGCATGAAGTGGTGTTCAAAAATATGACGAGCCTTAAAAGGCGTGAAAAATATGAAGAGCTTTAAAGGTGTGAAAATTATGAAGAGCATGATACCGTCTGAAAAATAGGAGGAGCATGACACGGTGTTGAAAAACATGAAGAGCCTAAAATGTGAGGAAAATATGAAGAGTTTTAAAGGTGTGAAAAATATGAGGAGCATGACACGGTCTGATAAATAGGAGGAGCATGAAGCAGTGTTGAAAAACATGAAGAGCCTGAAAAGGTGTGAAAAATAACATGAGCATGAAATGATCTGAAAAAAAGGAGGAACAGGAAACATTCTTAAAAACAGGAGGAGCATGAAGCGGTGTTCAAAAACATGAAGAGTCTGAAAAGGTATGAAATATATGAAGAGCTTCAAAAGGTGTCAAAAATATGAGGAGCATGAAACGGTCTGAAACATAGGAGGAGCATGAAGCGGTGTTCAAAAACATGAAGAGCCTGAAAAGGTGTGAAAAATTTGAAGAGCTTCAAAAGGTGTGAAATACATGAGGAGCATGAAACGTTCTGAAACATGGGAGGACCATGAAGTGGTGTTGAAAATCATGAAGAGCCTGAAAAGGTGTGAAAAATATGCAGAGCTTCAAAAGGTGTCAAAAATATGAGGAGCATGAAACGGTCTGAAAAATACGAGGAGCATGAAGTGGTGTTGAAAACCATGAAGAGCCTGAAAAGGTGTGAAAAATATGAAGAGCTTCAAAAGGTGTCAAAAATATCAGGAGCATGAAAAGATCTGAAAAATAGCAGGAACATGAAACGGTCTGAAAAATAGGAGGAGCATGAAGAGGTGTTCAAAAATATGACGAGCCTTAAAAGGCGTGAAAAATATGAAGAGCTTTAAAGGTGTGAAAATTATGAAGAGCAAGATACCGTCTGAAAAATAGGAGGAGCATGACACGGTGTTGAAAAACATGAAGAGCCTGAAAATGTGAGGAAAATATGAAGAGCTTTAAAGGTGTGAAAAATATGAGGAGCATGACACGGTCTGTTAAATAGGAGGATCATGACACGGTGTTGAAAAATATGAAGAGCATGAAAATGTGTGAAAAATATGAAGAGCTTCACAAGGAGTCAAAAATATGAGGAGCATGAAAAGGTCTGAAAAATAGGAGGAGCATGAAGCGGTGTTGAAAAACATGAAGAGCCTGAAAAGGTGTGAAAAATATGAAGAGCTTCAAAAGGTTTCAAAAATATGAGGAGCATGAAATGATCTGAAAAAAAGGAGGAACAGGAAACATTCTGAAAAACAGGAGGAGCATGAAGCGGTGTTCAAAAACATGAAGAGTCTGAAAAGGTATGAAAGATATGAAGAGCTTCAAAACGTGTCAAAAATATGAGGAGCATGAAACGGTCTGAAAAATAGGAGGAGCATGAAGCGGTGTTCAAAAAGATGAAGAGCCTGAAAAGCTGTGTAAAATTTGAAGAGCTTCAAAAGGTGTGAAATACATGAGGAGCATGAAACGTTCTGAAACATGGGAGGACCATGAAGCGGTGTTGAAAATCATGAAGAGCCTCAAAAGGTGTGAAAAATATGCAGAGCTTCAAAATTTGTCAAAAATATGAGGAGCATGAAACGGTCTGAAAAGTACGAGGAACATGAAGTGGTGTTGAAAACCATGAAGAGCCTGAAAAGGTGTGAAAAATATGAAGAGCTTCAAAAGGTGTCAAAAATATGAGGTGCATGAATCGGTCCGAAAAATAGGAGGTTCATGAAGCGGTGTTGAAAAACATGAAGAGCCTGAAAAGGTGTGAAAAATATGAAGAGCTTCAAAAGGTGTCAAAAATATGAGGAGCATGAAACGGTCTGAAAAATAGGACGAGCATAAGCGATGTTGAAAAACATGCACAGCCTGAAAAGGTGTGAAAAATATGAACAGCTTCAAAAGGTGTGAAAAATATGAAGAGCTTCAAAAGGTGTGAAAAATATGAAGAGCTTCAAAAGGTGTGAAAAATATGAAGAGCTTCAAATGTGTCAAAAATGAGATGAGCATGAAACGGTCTGAAAAATAAGAGAAGAGCATGAAGTGGAGCAGAAAAAAAAGAAGAGCCTGAAAAGGTGTGAAATATATGAATAGCTTCAAAAGGTGTAACAAATATGAGGACCATGAAACGGTTTGAAAAATAGGAAGAGCATGAAACGGTGTTCAAAAACATGAAGAGCCTGAAAAGGTGTGAAAAATATGAAGAGCTTCAAAACGTGCCAAAAATATGAGGAACCTGAAACTGTCTCAAAAACAGGAGGAGCATGAAACGGTCTGAAAAATAGGAGGAGCATGAAGTGGTGTTCAAAAATATGAAGAGCCTGAAAAGTTGTGAAATATATGAAGAGGTTCAAAAGGTGTGAAAAATATGAGGAGCATGATACCGTCTGAAAAATAGGAGGATCATGAAACGGTGATCAAAAACATGAAGAGCCTGAAAAGGTGTGAAAAATATGAAGAGCTTCAAAAGGTGTGAAATACATGAGGAGCATGAAAGGGGATGAAAAATAGGAGAAGCATGAAGTGGAGTGGAAAAACATGAAGAGCCTGAAAAGGTGTGAAAAATTTGAAGAGCTTCAAAAGGTGTGAAATACATGAGGAGCATGAAACTCTCTGAAAAATAGGAGGAGCATGAAGCGGTTTTCAAAAACATGAAGAGCTGAAATGTTTTGAAAAATATGAAAAGCTTCAAAAGGTGTCAAAAATGAGATGAGCATGAAACGGTCTGAAAAATAGGAAGAGAATGAAGCGGTGTTGGAAAACATGAAAAGCCTGAAAAAGTGTGAAAAATATGAAGAGCTTCATAAGGTGTCAAAAATATTAGGAGCATGTAACGATCTGAAAAATAGGAGGAGGATGAAGCGGTGTTCAAAAACATGAGGAGCCTGAAAAGATGTGAAAAATATGAAGACCTTCAAAAGGTGTGATAAATATGAGGAGCATGAAGCGGTCTGAAAAATAGGAGGAGCATGAAGTGTAGTTTAAAAACATGAAGAGCCTGAAAAGGTGTGAAATATAAGAAGAGCTACAAAAGGTGTCAAATATATGAGGAGCATGAAACGGTCTGAAAAATAGGAGGAGCATGAAGTGGTGATGAAAACCATGAAGAGCCTGAAAAGGTGTGAAAAATATGAAGAGCTTCAAAAGGTATGAAATATAGGAGAAGCATGAAGCGGTGTTCAAAAACATAAAAAGCCTGTTAAGGTGTGAAAAATATGAAGAGCTTCAAAACGTGTCAAATATATGTGGAGCATGAAACGGTGTGAAAAATTGGAGGAGCATGAAGCGGTGTTGAAAAACATGAAGAACCTGAAAACTTGTGAAAAATATGAAGATCTTCAAAAGGTGTAAAAATATGAGGAGCATGAAACGATCTGAAACATAGGAGGAGCATGAAGTGGTGTTCAAAAACATGAAGTGCCTGAAAAGGTGTGAAATATATGAAGAGCTTCAAATGGTGTCAAAAATATGAGGAGCATGAAACGCTCTGAAATATAGGAGGAGCATGAAGTGGTGTTGAAAAACTTGAAGAGCTGAAAAGGTGGGAAAATATGAAGAGCTTCAACAGGTGTCAAAAATATGAGGAGCATGAAATGGACTGAAAAATAGGAGGAACATGAAGCGGTGTTGAAAAACATGAAGAGCCTGAAAAGTTGTGAAAAATGTGAAAAGCTTCAAAAGGTGTGAAATACATGAGGAGCATGAAACGGTCTGAAAAATAGGAGTAGCATGAGACGGTGTTGAAAAACATGAAGAGCCTGAAAAGTTGTGAAAAATATGAAGAGCTTCAAAAGGTGTCAAAATTATGAGGAGCATGAAACGGTCTAAAAAATAGGAGGAGCATGAAACGGTGTTCAAAACATGAATAGCCTGAAAAGGTGTGAAATATATGACGAGCTTCAAAAGATGTGAAATATAGGAGCAGCATGAAGCGGTGTTCAAAAACATAAAAAGCCTGAAAATGTGTGAAAAATATGAAGGGCTTCAAAACGTGTCAAAAATATGTGGAGCATGAAATAGTCTGAAAAATAGGAGGAGCATGAAGCGGTGTTGAAAAACATGAAGAACCTGAAAACTTGTCAAAATTTGAAGAGCTTCAAAAGGTGTGAAATATATGAACAGTTTCAAAAGTGTGAAAAATGAGATGAGCATGAAGCGGTCTTAAAAATAGGAGGAGCAATGTTGAAAAACACGAAGAGTCTGAAAAGGTGTGAAAATATGAAGAGCTTCAAAAATATGAAAAATATGAAGAGCTTCAAAAGGTGTGAAAATCATGAAGAGCTTCAAAAGGTGTCAAAAATATGAGGTGCATGAAATGATCTGAAAAGTAGGAGGAGCATGAAGCGGTGTTGAAAATCATGAAGAGCCTGAAAACGTGTGAGAAATATGAAGAGCTTCAAAAGTTGTGAAAAATATGAAGTGCTTCAAAAGGTGTCAAAATCAGATGAGCATGAAATGGTGTGAAAAATAGGAGGAGCATGAAGCCGTGTTGAAACACATGAAGAGCCTGAAAACTTGTGAAAAATATGACGAGCTTCAAAAGATGTGAAATATAGGAGCAGCTTGAAGCGGTGTTCAAAAACATAAAAAGCCTGAAAAAGTGTGAAAAATATGAAGAGCTTCAAAAGGTGTCAAAAATATGTGGAGCATGAAATAGTCTGAAAAATAGGAGGAGCATGAAGCGGTGTTGAAAAACATGACGAACCTGAAAACTTGTCAAAATTTGAAGAGTTTCAAAAGGTGTGAAATATATGAACAGTTTCAAAAGTGTGAAAAATGAGATGAGCATGAAGCGGTCTTAAAAATAGGAGGAGCATGAAGTGTTGTTGAAAAACATAAAGATCCTGAAAATGTGTGAAATATATGAAGAGCTACAAAAGGTGTCAAAAACGTGAGGAGCATGAAACGGTCTGAAAAATAGGAAGAGCATGAAGCAGTGTTCAAAAACATGAGGAGCCTGAAAAGGTGTGAAAAATATGAAGAGCTTCAAAAGGTGTCAAATTATGAGGAGCGTGAAACGGTCTGAAAAATAGGAGGAGTATGAAGTGGTGTTGAAAAAAATGAAGAGCCTGAATATGTGTGCAAAATATAAAGAGCTTCAAAAGGTGTGAAATACATGTGGAGCACGAAACGGTCTGAAAAATAGGAGGATCATGAAGCCGTGTTCAAAAAAATTGCAGAGACTGAAAAGGTGTGAAAAATATGAAGAGCTTCAAAAGGTGTCAAATTATGAGGAGCATAAACGGTCTGCAAATAGGACCAGCATGAAGCGGTGTTCAAAAACATGAAGAGCCTGAAAAGGTTTGAAAAATATGAATAGCTTTAAAAGGTGTGAAAATTATGAGGAGCAGGAAACGTTCGAAAAATAGGAGGAGGATGAAGCAATGTTGAAAAACATGAAGAGTCTGAAAAGGTGTGAAAATATGAAGAGCTTCAAAAATATGAAAAATATGAAGAGCTTCAAAAGGTGTGAAAAACATGAAGAGCTTCAAAAGGTGTGAAAAACATGAAGAGCTTCAAAAGGTGTCAAAAATATGAGGTGCATGAAATGGTCTGAAAAGTAGGAGGAGCATGAAGCGGTGTTGAAAAACATGAAGAGCCTGAAAACGTGTGAAAAATATGAAGAGCTTCAAAAGGAGTCAAAAATATGAGGAGAATGAAACGGTCTTAAAAATAGGAGGAGCATGAAGCGGTGTTGAAAAACATGAAGAGCCTGAAAAGGTGTGAAAAATATGAAGAGCTTCAAAAGGTGTCAAAAATATGAGGAGCATGAAACGGTCCGAAAAATAGGAGGATCATGAAGCGGTGTTGAAAAACATGAAGAGCCTGAAAAGCTGTGAAAAATATGAAGAGCTTCAAAAGGTGTCAAAAATATGAGGAGCATGAAACGGTCTGAAAAATAGGAGGATCATGAAGCAGTGTTGAAAAACATGAAGAGCCTGAAAAGGTGTGAAATATATGAAGAGCTTCAAAAGGAGTCAAAAATATGAGGAGAATGAAACCGTCTGACAAATAGGAGGAGCATGAAGCATTGTTGAAAAACATGAAGAGCCTGAAAACGTGTGAAAAATATGAAGAGCTTCAAAAGGTGTCAAAAATATGAGGAGCATGAAACGGTCTGAATAATAGAAGGAGCATGAAACGGTCTTTAAACAAATGAAGAGCCTGAAAAGGTGTGAAAAATATGAAGAGCTTCAAAAGGTGTCAAAAATTAGATGAGCATGAAACGGTCTGAAAAATCGGAGGTGCATGAAGCGGTGTTGAAAATCTTGAAGAGCCTGAAAAGGTGTAAAAAACATGAAGAGGTTCAAAAATATGAAAAATTTGAAGAGCCTGAAAAGGTGTGAAAAATATGAAGAGCTTCATGAGGTGTCAAATATATGAGGATCATGAAACGGTCTGAATAATAGGAGGAGCAAGAAACGGTGTACAAAACATGAAGAGCCTGAAAAGGTGTGAAAAATGTGAAGAGCTTAAAAGGTGTGAAAAATATGAAGAGCTTCAAAAGGTGTCAAAAAGTAGATGAGCATGAAACGGTCTGAAAAATAGGAGGAGCATGAAGTGGTGTTGAAAAAATGAAGAGCCTGAAAAGGTGTGAAATATATGAAGAGCTTTAAAATGTGTCAAATTTATGAGGAGAATGAAACGGTCTGAAAAATAGGAGGAGCTGAAGCGGTGTTGAAAAACATGAAGAGCCTGAAAAAGTGTGACAAATATGAAAAGTTTCTAAAGGTGTCAAAAATATGAGGAACATGAAACGGACTGAAAAATAGGAGGAGTATGAAGTGGAGTTGAAAAACATGAAGAGCTTGAAAAAGTGTGAAAAATTTGAAGAGCTTCAAAAGGTGTCAAAATATGAGGAGCATGAAACCGTCTGAAAAATTGGAGGAGCATGAAACGGTGTTCAAAAACATGAAGAGCCTGAAAAGGTGTGAAAAATATGAAGAGCTTCAAAAGGTGTGAAATACATGAGGAGCATGAAACTCTCTGAAAAATAGAAGGAGCATGAAGTGTTGTTCAAAAACATGAAGAGTCTGAAAAGGTTTGAAAAATATGAAGAGCTTCAAAATGTGTGAAAAATATGAGGAGCATGATATGGTTTCAAAAATAGGATTACCATGAAGCGGTGTTCAAAACATGAAGAGCCTGAAAAGTTTTGAAAAATATGAAAAGCTTCAAAAGGTGTCAAAAATGAGATGAGCATGAAACGTTCTGAAAAATAGGAGGTGCATGAAGCGGTGTTGAAAAACATGAAGAGCCTGAAAAGGTGTGAAAAATATGAAGAGCTTCAAAAGGTATCAAAAATATGAGGAGCATGAAACGGTCTGAAAAATAGGAGGAGCATGAAACGGTGTTCAAAAACAGGAAGAGCCTAAAAAGGTGTGAAATATATGAAGAGCTTCAAAACATGTCAAAAATATGTGGAGCATGAAACGGTCTGAAAAATAGGAGGAGCATGAAGCGCAGTTGAAAAACATGAAGAACCTGAAAACGTGTGAAAAATTAGAACAGCTTCAAAAGGTGTGAAAAATGAGATGAGCATGAAACGTTCTGAAAAATAGGAGGTGCATGAAGCGGTGTTGAAAAACATGAAGAGCCTGAAAAGGTGTGAAAAATATGAAGAGCCTCAAAAGGTGTGAAATACATGTGGAGCACGAAACGGTCTGAAAAATAGGAGGATCATGAAGCCGTGTTCAAAAAAATTGCAGAGACTGAAAAGGTGTGAAAAATATGAAGAGCTTCAAAAGGTGTCAAATTATGAGGAGCATAAACGGTCTGCAAATAGGACCAGCATGAAGCGGTGTTCAAAAACATGAAGAGCCTGAAAAGGTTTGAAAAATATGAATAGCTTTAAAAGGTGTGAAAATTATGAGGAGCAGGAAACGTTCGAAAAATAGGAGGAGGATGAAGCAATGTTGAAAAACATGAAGAGTCTGAAAAGGTGTGAAAATATGAAGAGCTTCAAAAATATGAAAAATATGAAGAGCTTCAAAAGGTGTGAAAAACATGAAGAGCTTCAAAAGGTGTCAAAAATATGAGGTGCATGAAATGGTCTGAAAAGTAGGAGGAGCATGAAGCGGTGTTGAAAAACATGAAGAGCCTGAAAACGTGTGAAAAATATGAAGAGCTTCAAAAGGAGTCAAAAATATGAGGAGAAAGAAACGATGTTAAAAATAGGAGGAGCATGAAGCGGTGTTGAAAAACATGAAGAGCCTGAAAAGGTGTGAAAAATATGAAGAGCTTCAAAAGGTGTCAAAAATATGAGGAGCATGAAACGGTCCGAAAAATAGGAGGATCATGAAGCGGTGTTGAAAAACATGAAGAGCCTGAAAAGGTGTGAAAAATATGAAGAGCTTCAAAAGGTGTCAAAAATATGAGGAGCATGAAACCGTCTGAAAAATAGGAGGATCATGAAGCAGTGTTGAAAAACATGAAGAGCCTGAAAAGGTGTGAAATATATGAAGAGCTTCAAAAGGAGTCAAAAATATGAGGAGAATGAAACCGTCTGACAAATAGGAGGAGCATGAAGCATTGTTGAAAAACATGAAGAGCCTGAAAACGTGTGAAAAATATGAAGAGCTTCAAAAGGTGTCAAAAATATGAGGAGCATGAAACGGTCTGAATAATAGAAGGAGCATGAAACGGTCTTTAAACAAATGAAGAGCCTGAAAAGGTGTGAAAAATATGAAGAGCTTCAAAAGGTGTCAAAAATTAGATGAGCATGAAACGGTCTGAAAAATCGGAGGTGCATGAAGCGGTGTTGAAAATCTTGAAGAGCCTGAAAAGGTGTGAAAAACATGAAGAGGTTCAAAAATATGAAAAATTTGAAGAGCCTGAAAAGGTGTGAAAAATATGAAGAGCTTCATGAGGTGTCAAATATATGAGGATCATGAAACGGTCTGAATAATAGGAGGAGCAAGAAACGGTGTACAAAACATGAAGAACCTGAAAAGGTGTGAAAAATGTGAAGAGCTTAAAAGGTGTGAAAAATATGAAGAGCTTCAAAAGGTGTCAAAAAGTAGATGAGCATGAAACGGTCTGAAAAATAGGAGGAGCATGAAGTGGTGTTGAAAAAATGAAGAGCCTGAAAAGGTGTGAAATATATGAAGAGCTTTAAAATGTGTCAAATTTATGAGGAGAATGAAACGGTCTGAAAAATAGGAGGAGCTGAAGCGGTGTTGAAAAACATGAAGAGCCTGAAAAAGTGTGACAAATATGAAAAGTTTCTAAAGGTGTCAAAAATATGAGGAACATGAAACGGTCTGAAAAATAGGAGGAGTATGAAGTGGAGTTGAAAAACATGAAGAGCTTGAAAAAGTGTGAAAAATTTGAAGAGCTTCAAAAGGTGTCAAAATATGAGGAGCATGAAACCGTCTGAAAAATTGGAGGAGCATGAAACGGTGTTCAAAAACATGAAGAGCCTGAAAAGGTGTGAAAAATATGAAGAGCTTCAAAAGGTGTGAAATACATGAGGAGCATGAAACTCTCTGAAAAATAGAAGGAGCATGAAGTGGTGTTCAAAAACATGAAGAGTCTGAAAAGGTTTGAAAAATATGAAGAGCTTCAAAATGTGTGAAAAATATGAGGAGCATGATATGGTTTCAAAAATAGGATTACCATGAAGCGGTGTTCAAAACATGAAGAGCCTGAAAAGTTTTGAAAAATATGAAAAGCTTCAAAAGGTGTCAAAAATGAGATGAGCATGAAACGTTCTGAAAAATAGGAGGTGCATGAAGCGGTGTTGAAAAACATGAAGAGCCTGAAAAGGTGTGAAAAATATGAAGAGCTTCAAAAGTTGTCAAAAATATGAGGAGCATGAAACGGTCTGAAAAATAGGAGGAGCATGAAACGGTGTTCAAAAACAGGAAGAGCCTAAAAAGGTGTGAAATATATGAAGAGCTTCAAAACATGTCAAAAATATGTGGAGCATGAAACGGTCTGAAAAATAGGAGGAGCATGAAGCGCAGTTGAAAAACATGAAGAACCTGAAAACGTGTGAAAAATTAGAACAGCTTCAAAATGTGTGAAAAATGAGATGAGCATGAAACGTTCTGAAAAATAGGAGGTGCATGAAGCGGTGTTGAAAAACATGAAGAGCCTGAAAAGGTGTGAAAAATATGAAGAGCCTCAAAAGGTGTGAAATACATGTGGAGCACGAAACGGTCTGAAAAATAGGAGGATCATGAAGCCGTGTTCAAAAAAATTGCAGAGACTGAAAAGGTGTGAAAAATATGAAGAGCTTCAAAAGGTGTCAAATTATGAGGAGCATAAACGGTCTGCAAATAGGACCAGCATGAAGCGGTGTTCAAAAACATGAAGAGCCTGAAAAGGTTTGAAAAATATGAATAGCTTTAAAAGGTGTGAAAATTATGAGGAGCAGGAAACGTTCGAAAAATAGGAGGAGGATGAAGCAATGTTGAAAAACATGAAGAGTCTGAAAAGGTGTGAAAATATGAAGAGCTTCAAAAGGTGTGAAAAACATGAAGAGCTTCAAAAGGTGTCAAAAATATGAGGTGCATGAAATGGTCTGAAAAGTAGGAGGAGCATGAAGCGGTGTTGAAAAACATGAAGAGCCTGAAAACGTGTGAAAAATATGAAGAGCTTCAAAAGGAGTCAAAAATATGAGGAGAAAGAAACGATCTTAAAAATAGGAGGAGCATGAAGCGGTGTTGAAAAACATGAAGAGCCTGAAAAGGTGTGAAAAATATGAAGAGCTTCAAAAGGTGTCAAAAATATGAGGAGCATGAAACGGTCCGAAAAATAGGAGGATCATGAAGCGGTGTTGAAAAACATGAAGAGCCTGAAAAGGTGTGAAAAATATGAAGAGCTTCAAAAGGTGTCAAAAATATGAGGAGCATGAAACGGTCTGAAAAATAGGAGGATCATGAAGCAGTGTTGAAAAACATGAAGAGCCTGAAAAGGTGTGAAATATATGAAGAGCTTCAAAAGGAGTCAAAAATATGAGGAGAATGAAACCGTCTGACAAATAGGAGGAGCATGAAGCATTGTTGAAAAACATGAAGAGCCTGAAAACGTGTGAAAAATATGAAGAGCTTCAAAAGGTGTCAAAAATTAGATGAGCATGAAACGGTCTGAAAAATCGGAGGTGCATGAAGCGGTGTTGAAAATCTTGAAGAGCCTGAAAAGGTGTGAAAAACATGAAGAGGTTCAAAAATATGAAAAATTTGAAGAGCCTGAAAAGGTGTGAAAAATATGAAGAGCTTCATGAGGTGTCAAATATATGAGGATCATGAAACGGTCTGAATAATAGGAGGAGCAAGAAACGGTGTACAAAACATGAAGAGCCTGAAAAGGTGTGAAAAATGTGAAGAGCTTAAAAGGTGTGAAAAATATGAAGAGCTTCAAAAGGTGTCAAAAAGTAGATGAGCATGAAACGGTCTGAAAAATAGGAGGAGCATGAAGTGGTGTTGACAAAATGAAGAGCCTGAAAAGGTGTGAAATATATGAAGAGCTTTAAAATGTGTCAAATTTATGAGGAGAATGAAACTGTCTGAAAAATAGGAGGAGCTGAAGCGGTGTTGAAAAACATGAAGAGCCTGAAAAAGTGTGACAAATATGAAAAGTTTCTAAAGGTGTCAAAAATATGAGGAACATGAAACGGTCTGAAAAATAGGAGGAGTATGAAGTGGAGTTGAAAAACATGAAGAGCTTGAAAAAGTGTGAAAAATTTGAAGAGCTTCAAAAGGTGTCAAAATATGAGGAGCATGAAACCGTCTGAAAAATTGGAGGAGCATGAAACGGTGTTCAAAAACATGAAGAGCCTGAAAAGGTGCGAAAAATATGAAGAGCTTCAAAAGGTGTGAAATACATGAGGAGCATGAAACTCTCTGAAAAATAGAAGGAGCATGAAGTGGTGTTCAAAAACATGAAGAGTCTGAAAAGGTTTGAAAAATATGAAGAGCTTCAAAATGTGTGAAAAATATGAGGAGCATGATATGGTTTCAAAAATAGGATTACCATGAAGCGGTGTTCAAAACATGAAGAGCCTGAAAAGTTTTGAAAAATATGAAAAGCTTCAAAAGGTGTCAAAAATGAGATGAGCATGAAACGTTCTGAAAAATAGGAGGTGCATGAAGCGGTGTTGAAAAACATGAAGAGCCTGAAAAGGTGTGAAAAATATGAAGAGCTTCAAAAGGTGTCAAAAATATGAGGAGCATGAAACGGTCTGAAAAATAGGAGGAGCATGAAACGGTGTTCAAAAACAGGAAGAGCCTAAAAAGGTGTGAAATATATGAAGAGCTTCAAAACATGTCAAAAATATGTGGAGCATGAAACGGTCTGAAAAATAGGAGGAGCATGAAGCGCAGTTGAAAAACATGAAGAACCTGAAAACGTGTGAAAAATATGAACAGCTTCAAAAGGTGTGAAAAATGAGATGAGCATGAAACGTTCTGAAAAATAGGAGGTGCATGAAGCGGTGTTGAAAAACATGAAGAGCCTGAAAAGGTGTGAAAAATAGGAAGAGCTTCAAAGGGCGTCAAAAATATGAGGAGCATGAAACGGTCTGAAAAATAGGAGAAGCATGAAACGGTCTGAAAATTAGGAGGAGCATGAAGCAGTGTTGAAAAACATGAAGAACATGAAAACGTGTGAAAAATATGAACAGCTTCAAAAGGTGTGAAAAATGAGATGAGCTTGAAGCGGTCTGAAAAATAGGAGGAGCATGAAGTGTTGTTTAAAAGCATGAAGAGCCTGAAAAGGTGTGAAATATATGAAAAGCTTCAAAAGGTGTGAAAAAAAAGAAGAGTTTCAAAAGGTGTCAAAAATATGAGGAGCATGAAACGATCTGAAAAAGAGGAGGAGCATGAAACGGTGTTCAAATACATGAAGAGCCTAAAAAGGTGTGAAAAATATGAAGAGCTTCAAAAGGTGTGAAAATATGAAGACCTGCAAAAGGTGTAAAAATCGATGAGCATGAAATGATCTGAAAATTAGGAGCAGCACGAAGCGGTGTTGAAAACCATGAAGAGCCTGAAAACGTGTAAAATATATGAAGAGCTTCAAAAGAAATGAAAAATATGAACAGCTTCAAAATGTGTCAAAAATGAGATGAGAATGAAGCAGTCTGAAAAAAGGAGGAGCATGAAGTGGTGTTGAAAATCATGAAGAGCCTGAAAAGGTGTGAAATATATGAAGAGTTTCAAAAGATGTCAAAAATATGAGGAGCATGAAACGGTCTGAAAAATAGGAGGAGCATCAAACTGTGCTGAAAAAAATGAAGAGCCTGAAAAGGTGTGAAAAATATGATGAGCTTCAAAACGTGTCAAAAATATGAGGAGCATGAAACGGTCTGAAAAATAGGAGGAGCATGAAGTGGTGTTGAAAAATATGAAGAGCCTGAAAAGGTGTGAAAAGTATGAAGAGATTCAAATTTGTCAAAATTATGAGGACCATGAAACGCTCTGAAAAATACGAGGAGCATGAAGCGGTGTTGAAAAACATGAAGAGCCTGAAAAGGTGTGAAAAATAGGAAGAGCTTCAAAGGGCGTCAAAAATATGAGGAGCATGAAACGGTCTGAAAAATAGGAGAAGCATGAAACGGTCTGAAAATTAGGAGGAGCATGAAGCAGTGTTGAAAAATATAAAGAGCCTGAAACAGTGTGAAATATATGAAGAGCCTCAAAGGTGTCAAAAATATGAGGAGCAAGAAACGGTCTGAAAAATAGAAGGAGCTTGAAGTGGTGTTGAAAAACATGAAGAGCCTGAAAAAGTGTGAAATATATGAAGAGCCTCAAAGGTGTCAAAAATATGAGGAGCAAGAAACGGTCTGAAAAATAGAAGGAGCTTGAAGTGGTGTTGAAAAACATGAAGAGCCTGAAAAGGTGTGAAAAATATGAAGAGCTTCAAAGGTGTCAAAATTAAGAGGAGCATGAAACGCTCTGAAAAAGAGGAGGAGCAGCAAGCGATGTTGAAAAACATGAAGAGCGTGAAAAAGTGTGAAAAATATGAAGAGCTTCAAAAGGTGTCAAGAATATGAGGAGCATGAAACGGTCTGAAAAATAGGAGGAGCATGAAGTGGTGCTGAAAAACATGAATAGCCTGAAAAGGTGTGAAAAATATGAAGAGCTTCAAAAGGCGTCAAAAATATGAGGAGCATGAAACGGTCTGAAAAATAGGAGAAGCATGAAACGGTCTGAAAAATAGGAGGAGCATGAAGCGGTTTGAAAAACATGAAGAGCCTGAAAAAGTGTGAAAAATATGAAGAGCTTCAAAATGTGTCAAAAATATGAGGAGAATGAAACGGTCTGAAAATTAGGAGGAGCATGAAGCGGTGTTGAAAAACATAAAGAGCCTGAAACAGTGTGAAATATATGAAGAGCCTCAAAGGTGTCAAAAATATGAGGAGCAAGAAACGGTCTGAAAAATAGAAGGAGCTTGAAGTGGTGTTGAAAAACATGAAGAGCCTGAAAAGGTGTGAAAAATATGAAGAGCTTCAAAAAGGTGTCAAATATATAAAGGGTGAAACGGTCTGAAAAATATGAGGAGCAAGAAACTGTTTTCAAAAACATGAAGAGCCTCAAAAGGTGTGAAAAATATGAAGAGCTTCAAAAAGGTGTCAAATATATAGAGGGTGAAACGGTCTGAAAAATATGAGGAGCAAGAGACTGTTTTCAAAAACATGAAGAGCCTCAAAAGGTGTGAACAATGTGAAGAGCTTCAAACTGTGTCAAAAATATGAGGAGCATGATACGGTCTGAAACATAGGAGGAGCATGAAGTGTTGTTGAAAAACATGAAGAGCCTGAAAAAGGTGTGAAACATATGAGGAGCATGAAGCGGTCTGAAAAATAGGAGGAGCATGAAGTGTTGTTGAAAAACATGAAGAGCCTGAAAAGGTGTCAAAAATATGAAGAGCTTCAAAAAGTGTCAAAAATATGAGGAGCATGAAACGGTCTGAAAAATAGGAGAAGCATGAAGTGGTGAAGAAAAATATGAGGAGCCTGAAAAGGTGTAAAAAATATGAAGAGCTTCAAAGGTGTCAAAACTAAGAGGAGCATGAAACGGTCTGAAAAAGATGAGGAGCAGCAAGCGATGTTGAAAAACATGAAGAGCCTGAAAAGGTGTGAAAAATATGAAGAGATTCAAAAGGTGTCAAAAATATGAGGAGCATGAAACGGTTTGAAAAATAGGAGGAGCATGAAGCGGTGTTGAAAAACATGAAGAGCCTGAAAAGGTGTGAAAAATATGAAGAGCTTCAAAATGTGTAAAAAATATGGGGTGCAAAAAAAGGTCTGAAAAATAGGAGGAGCATGAAGTGGTGCTGAAAAACATGAAGAGCCTGAAAAGGTGTGAAAAATATGAAGAGCTTCAAAAGGCGTCAAAAATACGAGGAGCATGAAACGGTCTGAAAAATAGGAGGAGCATGAAACGGTCTGAAAATAGGAGGAGCATGAAGCGGTTTGAAAAACATGAAGAGCCTGAAAAAGTGTGAAAAATATGAAGAGCTTCAAAAGGTGTCAAAAATATGAGGAGAATGAAACGGTCTGAAAATCAGGAGGAGCATGAAGCGGTGTTGAAAAACATAAAGAGCCTGAAAAAGTGTGAAATATATGAAGAGCCTCAAAGGTGTCAAAAATATGAGGAGCAAGAAACGGTCTGAAAAATAGAAGGAGCTTGAAGTGGTGTTGAAAAACATGAAGAGCCTGAAAAGGTGTGAAAAATATGAAGAGCTTCAAAAGGTGTCAAAAATATGAGGAGAATGAAACGGTCTGAAAATTAGGAGGAGCATGAAGCGGTGTTGAAAAACATAAAGAGACTGAAAAAGTGTGAAATATATGAAGAGCCTCAAAGGTGTCAAAAATATTAGGAGCAAGAAACGGTCTGAAAAATAGAAGGAGCTTGAAGTGGTGTTGAAAAACATGAAGAGCCTGAAAAGGTGTGAAAAATATGAAGAGCTTCAGAAAGGTGTCAAATATATAGAGGGTGAAACGGTCTGAAAAATATGAGGAGCAAGAAACTGTTTTCAAAAACATGAAGAGCCTCAAAAGGTGTGAAAAATGTGAAGAGCTTCAAACTGTGTCAAAAATATGAGGAGCATGAAACGGTCTGAAACATAGGAGGAGCATGAAGTGATGTTGAAAAACATGAAGAGACTGAAAAAGTTGTGAAACATATGAGGAGCATGATATGGTCTGATAAATAGGAGGAGCATGAAGCGGTGTTGAAAAATATGAAGAGCATGAAAATGTGTGAAAAATATGAAGAGCTTCAAAAGGTGTCAAAAATATAAGGAGCATGAAACGGTCTAAAATATAGCAGGAGCATGAAAAGGTGTTAAAAAACATGAAGAGCCTGAAAAGGTGTGAAAAATATGAAAAGCTTCAAATGGTGTCAAAAATATGAGGAGAATGAAACGGTCTGATAATTAGGAGGAGCATGAAGTGGTGTTGAAAAACATGAAGAGCTTGAAAAAGGTGTGAAACATATGAGTAGAATAAAACGGTCTGAAAAATAGGAGGAGCATGAAGTGGTGTAGAAAAACATGAAGACCCTGAAAAGGTGTGAAAAATATGAAGAGCTACAAAAAGTGTCAAAAATATGAGGAGCTTGAAACGGTCTGAAATATAGGAGGAGCGTGAAAAGGTGTTAAAAAAATATGAAGAGCTTCAAAAGGTGTGAAAAGTATGAGGAGCATGAAACGGTCTGAAAAATAGGAGGAGCATGAAGCGTTGTTGAAAAACATGAAGAGCCTGAAAAGGTGTGAAAAATATGAAGTGCTTCAAAAAGTGTCAAAAACATGAGGAGCATGAAAATGTCTGAAAAATAGGAGGAGCTTGAAGCGGTGTTCAAAAAAATGAAGAGCCTGGAGAAGTGTGAAAAATATGAAGAGCTTCAAAAAGTGTCAAAAATATGAGGAGCATTAAACGGTCTGAAAAATAGGAGAAGCATGAAACGGTCTGAAAAATAGGAGAAGCATGAAACGGTCTGAAAAATAGGAGGAGCATGAAGCAGGGTTGAAAAACATAAAGAGCCTGAAACAGTGTGAAATATATGAAGAGCCTCAAAGGTGTCAAAAATATGAGGAGCAAGAAACGGTCTGAAAAATAGAAGGAGCTTGAAGTGGTGTTGAAAAACATGAAGAGCCTGAAAAAGTGTGAAATATATGAAGAGCCTCAAAGGTGTCAAAAATATGAGGAGCAAGAAACGGTCTGAAAAATAGAAGGAGCTTGAAGTGGTGTTGAAAAACATGAAGATCCTGAAAAGGTGTGAAAAATATGAAGAGCTTCAAAGGTGTCAAAATTATGAGGAGCATGAAACGCTCTGAAAAAGAGGAGGAGCAGCAAGCGATGTTGAAAAACATGAAGAGCGTGAAAAGGTGTGAAAAATATGAAGAGCTTCAAAAGGTGTCACAAATATGAGGAGCATGAAAGGGTCTGAAAAATAGGAGGAGCATGAAGCGGTGTTGAAAAACATGAAGAGCCTGAAAAGGTGTGAAAAATATGAAGAGCTTCAAAAGGTGTCAAAAATATAAGGAGCATGAAACGGCCTGAAATATAGGAGGAGCATGAAAAGGTGTTAAAAAACATGAAGAGCCTAAAAAGGTGTGAAAAATATGAAAAGCTTCAAATGTTGTCAAATATATGAGGAGAATTAAACGGTCTGATAATTAGGAGGAGCATGAAGTGGTGTTGAAAAACATGAAAAGCTTGAAAAAGGTGTGAAACATATGAGTAGAATAAAACAGTCTGAAAAATAGGAGGAGCATGAAGTGGTGTAGAAAAACATGAAGACCCTGAAAAGGTGTGAAAAATATGAAGAGCTAGAAAAAGTGTCAAAAATATGAGTAGCTTGAAACGGTCTGAAATATAGGAGGAGCGTGAAAAGTTGTTAAAAAAATACGAGGGGCTTCAAATTGTGTGAAACATATGAGGAGCATGAAACGGTCTGAAAAATAGGAGGAGCATGAAGCGTTGTTGAAAAACATGAAGAGCCTGAAAAGGTGTGAAAAACATGAAGTGCTTCAAAAGGTGTCAAAAACATGAGGAGCATGAAAAGGTCTGAAAAATAGGAGGAGCATGAAGCGGTGTTCAAAAAAATGAAGAGCCTGGAGAAGTGTGAAAAATATGAAGAGCTTCAAAAAGTGTCAAAAATATGAGGAGCATTAAACGGTCTGAAAAATAGGAGAACCATGAAGTGGGGTTGAAAAATATGAAGAGCCTGAAAAGGTGTGAAAAATACGAAGAGCTTCAAAGGTGTCAAAATTATGAGGAGCATGAAACGCTCTGAAAAAGAGGAGGAGCAGCAAGCGATGTTGAAAAACATGAAGAGCCTGAAAAGGTGTGAAAAATATGAAGAGCTTCAAAAGGTGTCAAAAATATGAGGAGAATGAAACGGTCTGAAAAATAGAAGGAGCTTGAAGTGGTGTTGAAAAACATAAAGAGCCTGAAACAGTGTGAAATATATGAAGAGCCTCAAAGGTGTCAAAAATATGAGGAGCAAGAAACGGTCTGAAAAATAGAAGGAGCTTGAAGTGGTGTTGAAAAACATGAAGAGCCTGAAAAAGTGTGAAATATATGAAGAGCCTCAAAGGTGTCAAAAATATGAGGAGCAAGAAACGGTCTGAAAAATAGAAGGAGCTTGAAGTGGTGTTGAAAAACATGAAGAGCCTGAAAAGGTGTGAAAAATATGAAGAGCTTCAAAGGTGTCAAAATTAAGAGGAGCATGAAACGCTCTGAAAAAGAGGAGGAGCAGCAAGCGATGTTGAAAAACATGAAGAGCGTGAAAAAGTGTGAAAAATATGAAGAGCTTCAAAAGGTGTCAAGAATATGAGGAGCATGAAACGGTCTGAAAAATAGGAGGAGCATGAAGTGGTGCTGAAAAACATGAATAGCCTGAAAAGGTGTGAAAAATATGAAGAGCTTCAAAAGGCGTCAAAAATATGAGGAGCATGAAACGGTCTGAAAAATAGGAGAAGCATGAAACGGTCTGAAAAATAGGAGGAGCATGAAGCGGTTTGAAAAACATGAAGAGCCTGAAAAAGTGTGAAAAATATGAAGAGCTTCAAAATGTGTCAAAAATATGAGGAGAATGAAACGGTCTGAAAATTAGGAGGAGCATGAAGCGGTGTTGAAAAACATAAAGAGCCTGAAACAGTGTGAAATATATGAAGAGCCTCAAAGGTGTCAAAAATATGAGGAGCAAGAAACGGTCTGAAAAATAGAAGGAGCTTGAAGTGGTGTTGAAAAACATGAAGAGCCTGAAAAGGTGTGAAAAATATGAAGAGCTTCAAAAAGGTGTCAAATATATAAAGGGTGAAACGGTCTGAAAAATATGAGGAGCAAGAAACTGTTTTCAAAAACATGAAGAGCCTCAAAAGGTGTGAAAAATATGAAGAGCTTCAAAAAGGTGTCAAATATATAGAGGGTGAAACGGTCTGAAAAATATGAGGAGCAAGAGACTGTTTTCAAAAACATGAAGAGCCTCAAAAGGTGTGAACAATGTGAAGAGCTTCAAACTGTGTCAAAAATATGAGGAGCATGATACGGTCTGAAACATAGGAGGAGCATGAAGTGTTGTTGAAAAACATGAAGAGCCTGAAAAAGGTGTGAAACATATGAGGAGCATGAAGCGGTCTGAAAAATAGGAGGAGCATGAAGTGTTGTTGAAAAACATGAAGAGCCTGAAAAGGTGTCAAAAATATGAAGAGCTTCAAAAAGTGTCAAAAATATGAGGAGCATGAAACGGTCTGAAAAATAGGAGAAGCATGAAGTGGTGAAGAAAAATATGAGGAGCCTGAAAAGGTGTAAAAAATATGAAGAGCTTCAAAGGTGTCAAAACTAAGAGGAGCATGAAACGGTCTGAAAAAGATGAGGAGCAGCAAGCGATGTTGAAAAACATGAAGAGCCTGAAAAGGTGTGAAAAATATGAAGAGATTCAAAAGGTGTCAAAAATATGAGGAGCATGAAACGGTTTGAAAAATAGGAGGAGCATGAAGCGGTGTTGAAAAACATGAAGAGCCTGAAAAGGTGTGAAAAATATGAAGAGCTTCAAAATGTGTAAAAAATATGGGGAGCAAAAAAAGGTCTGAAAAATAGGAGGAGCATGAAGTGGTGCTGAAAAACATGAAGAGCCTGAAAAGGTGTGAAAAATATGAAGAGCTTCAAAAGGCGTCAAAAATACGAGGAGCATGAAACGGTCTGAAAAATAGGAGGAGCATGAAACGGTCTGAAAATAGGAGGAGCATGAAGCGGTTTGAAAAACATGAAGAGCCTGAAAAAGTGTGAAAAATATGAAGAGCTTCAAAAGGTGTCAAAAATATGAGGAGAATGAAACGGTCTGAAAATCAGGAGGAGCATGAAGCGGTGTTGAAAAACATAAAGAGCCTGAAAAAGTGTGAAATATATGAAGAGCCTCAAAGGTGTCAAAAATATGAGGAGCAAGAAACGGTCTGAAAAATAGAAGGAGCTTGAAGTGGTGTTGAAAAACATGAAGAGCCTGAAAAGGTGTGAAAAATATGAAGAGCTTCAAAAGGTGTCAAAAATATGAGGAGAATGAAACGGTCTGAAAATTAGGAGGAGCATGAAGCGGTGTTGAAAAACATAAAGAGACTGAAAAAGTGTGAAATATATGAAGAGCCTCAAAGGTGTCAAAAATATTAGGAGCAAGAAACGGTCTGAAAAATAGAAGGAGCTTGAAGTGGTGTTGAAAAACATGAAGAGCCTGAAAAGGTGTGAAAAATATGAAGAGCTTCAGAAAGGTGTCAAATATATAGAGGGTGAAACGGTCTGAAAAATATGAGGAGCAAGAAACTGTTTTCAAAAACATGAAGAGCCTCAAAAGGTGTGAAAAATGTGAAGAGCTTCAAACTGTGTCAAAAATATGAGGAGCATGAAACGGTCTGAAACATAGGAGGAGCATGAAGTGATGTTGAAAAACATGAAGAGACTGAAAAAGTTGTGAAACATATGAGGAGCATGATATGGTCTGATAAATAGGAGGAGCATGAAGCGGTGTTGAAAAATATGAAGAGCATGAAAATGTGTGAAAAATATGAAGAGCTTCAAAAGGTGTCAAAAATATAAGGAGCATGAAACGGTCTAAAATATAGCAGGAGCATGAAAAGGTGTTAAAAAACATGAAGAGCCTGAAAAGGTGTGAAAAATATGAAAAGCTTCAAATGGTGTCAAAAATATGAGGAGAATGAAACGGTCTGATAATTAGGAGGAGCATGAAGTGGTGTTGAAAAACATGAAGAGCTTGAAAAAGGTGTGAAACATATGAGTAGAATAAAACGGTCTGAAAAATAGGAGGAGCATGAAGTGGTGTAGAAAAACATGAAGACCCTGAAAAGGTGTGAAAAATATGAAGAGCTACAAAAAGTGTCAAAAATATGAGGAGCTTGAAACGGTCTGAAATATAGGAGGAGCGTGAAAAGGTGTTAAAAAAAATATGAAGAGCTTCAAAAGGTGTGAAAAGTATGAGGAGCATGAAACGGTCTGAAAAATAGGAGGAGCATGAAGCGTTGTTGAAAAACATGAAGAGCCTGAAAAGGTGTGAAAAATATGAAGTGCTTCAAAAAGTGTCAAAAACATGAGGAGCATGAAAATGTCTGAAAAATAGGAGGAGCTTGAAGCGGTGTTCAAAAAAATGAAGAGCATGGAGAAGTGTGAAAAATATGAAGAGCTTCAAAAAGTGTCAAAAATATGAGGAGCATTAAACGGTCTGAAAAATAGGAGAAGCATGAAACGGTCTGAAAAATAGGAGAAGCATGAAACGGTCTGAAAAATAGGAGGAGCATGAAGCAGGGTTGAAAAACATAAAGAGCCTGAAACAGTGTGAAATATATGAAGAGCCTCAAAGGTGTCAAAAATATGAGGAGCAAGAAACGGTCTGAAAAATAGAAGGAGCTTGAAGTGGTGTTGAAAAACATGAAGAGCCTGAAAAAGTGTGAAATATATGAAGAGCCTCAAAGGTGTCAAAAATATGAGGAGCAAGAAACGGTCTGAAAAATAGAAGGAGCTTGAAGTGGTGTTGAAAAACATGAAGATCCTGAAAAGGTGTGAAAAATATGAAGAGCTTCAAAGGTGTCAAAATTATGAGGAGCATGAAACGCTCTGAAAAAGAGGAGGAGCAGCAAGCGATGTTGAAAAACATGAAGAGCGTGAAAAGGTGTGAAAAATATGAAGAGCTTCAAAAGGTGTCACAAATATGAGGAGCATGAAAGGGTCTGAAAAATAGGAGGAGCATGAAGCGGTGTTGAAAAACATGAAGAGCCTGAAAAGGTGTGAAAAATATGAAGAGCTTCAAAAGGTGTCAAAAATATAAGGAGCATGAAACGGCCTGAAATATAGGAGGAGCATGAAAAGGTGTTAAAAAACATGAAGAGCCTAAAAAGGTGTGAAAAATATGAAAAGCTTCAAATGTTGTCAAATATATGAGGAGAATTAAACGGTCTGATAATTAGGAGGAGCATGAAGTGGTGTTGAAAAACATGAAAAGCTTGAAAAAGGTGTGAAACATATGAGTAGAATAAAACAGTCTGAAAAATAGGAGGAGCATGAAGTGGTGTAGAAAAACATGAAGACCCTGAAAAGGTGTGAAAAATATGAAGAGCTAGAAAAAGTGTCAAAAATATGAGTAGCTTGAAACGGTCTGAAATATAGGAGGAGCGTGAAAAGTTGTTAAAAAAATACGAGGGGCTTCAAATTGTGTGAAACATATGAGGAGCATGAAACGGTCTGAAAAATAGGAGGAGCATGAAGCGTTGTTGAAAAACATGAAGAGCCTGAAAAGGTGTGAAAAACATGAAGTGCTTCAAAAGGTGTCAAAAACATGAGGAGCATGAAAAGGTCTGAAAAATAGGAGGAGCATGAAGCGGTGTTCAAAAAAATGAAGACCCTGGAGAAGTGTGAAAAATATGAAGAGCTTCAAAAAGTGTCAAAAATATGAGGAGCATTAAACGGTCTGAAAAATAGGAGAACCATGAAGTGGGGTTGAAAAATATGAAGAGCCTGAAAAGGTGTGAAAAATACGAAGAGCTTCAAAGGTGTCAAAATTATGAGGAGCATGAAACGCTCTGAAAAAGAGGAGGAGCAGCAAGCGATGTTGAAAAACATGAAGAGCGTGAAAAGGTGTGAAAAATATGAAGAGCTTCAAAAGGTGTCAAATATATGAGGAGCATGATACGGTCTGAAAAATAGGAGGAGTATGAAGTGGTGCTGAAAAATATGAAGAGCCTGAAAAGGTGTGAAAAATAGGAAGAGCTTCAAAAGTTGTGAAAAATATGAGGAGCATGAAACGGTCTGAAAAATAAGAGGAGCATGAAGCCGTGTTGAAAAACATGTAGAGACTGAAAAGGTGTAAAAAATATGAAGAGCTTCAAAAGGTGTCAAAAATATGAGGAGCTGAAACGGTCTGAAATATAGGAGGAGCATTGTAGCGTTGTTCAAAAACTTGAAGAGCCTGAAATGGTGTGAAAAATATGAAGAGCTTCAAAAGGTGTCAAAAATATGAGGAGCATGAAACGGTCTGAAAAATAAGAGGAGCATGAAATGGTGTTGAAAAACATGAAGAGCCTGAAAAGGTGTGAAAAATATGAAGAGCTTCAAAGGTGTCAAAATTATGAGGAGCATGAAACGCTCTGAAAAAGAGGAGGAGCAGCAAGCGATGTTGAAAAACATGAAGAGCGTGAAAAGGTGTGAAAAATATGAAGAGCTTCAAAAGGTGTCACAAATATGAGGAGCATGAAAGGGTCTGAAAAATAGGAGGAGCATGAAGCGGTGTTGAAAAACATGAAGAGCCTGAAAAGGTGTGAAAAATATGAAGAGCTTCAAAAGGTGTCAAGAATATGAGGAGCATGAAACGGTCTGAAAAATAGGAGGAGCATGAAGTGGTGCTGAAAATCATGAATAGCCTGAAAAGGTGTGAAAAATATGAAGAGCTTCAAAAGGCGTCAAAAATATGAGGAGCATGAAACGGTCTGAAAAATAGGAGAAGCATGAAACGCTCTGAAAAATAGAAGGAGCATGAAGTGTTGTTGAAAAACATGAAGAGCCTGAAAAAGGTGTGAAACATATGAGGAGCATGATACGGTCTGAAAAATAGGAGGAGCATGAAGCGGTGTTGAAAAATATGAAGAGCCTGAAAAGGTGTGAAAAATATGAAGAGCTTCAAAAGGTGTCAAAAATATAAGGAGCATGAAACGGCCTGAAATATAGGAGGAGCATGAAAAGGTGTTAAAAAACATGAAGAGCCTAAAAAGGTGTGAAAAATATGAAAAGCTTCAAATGTTGTCAAATATATGAGGAGAATTAAACGGTCTGATAATTAGGAGGAGCATGAAGTGGTGTTGAAAAACATGAAAAGCTTGAAAAAGGTGTGAAACATATGAGTAGAATAAAACAGTCTGAAAAATAGGAGGAGCATGAAGTGGTGTAGAAAAACATGAAGACCCTGAAAAGGTGTGAAAAATATGAAGAGCTAGAAAAAGTGTCAAAAATATGAGTAGCTTGAAACGGTCTGAAATATAGGAGGAGCGTGAAAAGGTGTTAAAAAAATACGAAGAGCTTCAAAATGTGTGAAACATATGAGGAGCATGAAACGGTCTGAAAAATAGGAGGAGCATGAAGCGTTGTTGAAAAACATGAAGAGCCTGAAAAGGTGTGAAAAACATGAAGTGCTTCAAAAGGTGTCAAAAACATGAGGAGCATGAAAAGGTCTGAAAAATAGGAGGAGCATGAAGCGGTGTTCAAAAAAATGAAGAGCCTGGAGAAGTGTGAAAAATATGAAGAGCTTCAAAAAGTGTCAAAAATATGAGGAGCATTAAACGGTCTGAAAAATAGGAGAACCATGAAGTGGGGTTGAAAAATATGAAGAGCCTGAAAAGGTGTGAAAAATACGAAGAGCTTCAAAGGTGTCAAAATTATGAGGAGCATGAAACGCTCTGAAAAAGAGGAGGAGTAGCAAGCGATGTTGAAAAACATGAAGAGCGTGAAAAGGTGTGAAAAATATGAAGAGCTTCAAAAGGTGTCAAATATATGAGGAGCATGATACGGTCTGAAAAATAGGAGGAGTATGAAGTGGTGCTGAAAAATATGAAGAGCCTGAAAAGGTGTGAAAAATAGGAAGAGCTTCAAAAGTTGTGAAAAATATGAGGAGCATGAAACGGTCTGAAAAATAAGAGGAGCATGAAGCCGTGTTGAAAAACATGTAGAGACTGAAAAGGTGTAAAAAATATGAAGAGCTTCAAAAGTTGTCAAAAATATGAGGAGCATGAAACGGTCTGAAAAATAGGAGGAGCATTGTAGCGTTGTTCAAAAACTTGAAGAGCCTGAAATGGTGTGAAAAATATGAAGAGCTTCAAAAGGTGTCAAAAATATGAGGAGCATGAAACGGTCTGAAAAATAAGAGGAGCATGAAATGGTGTTGAAAAACATGAAGAGCCTGAAAAGGTGTTAAACATATGAAGAGCTTCAAAAGGTGTGAAATACATGAGGAGTATGAAACGGTCTGAAAAATAGGAGGATCATGAGCGGTATTGAAAAACATGAATAGACTGAAAAGGTGTGAAAAATATGAAGAGCTTCAAAATGTGTCAAAAATATGAGGAGCATGAAACGGTCTGAAAAATATGACGAGCATGAAACGGTGTTCAAAAACATGAAGAGCCTGAAAAGGTGTGAAAAATATGAAGAGCTTCAAAAGAAGTGAAAAATATGAGGAGCATGAAACGGTCTGAAAAATACGAGGAGCATGAAGCGGTGTTGAAAAATATGAAGAGCCTGAAAAGGTGTGAAAAATAGGAAGAGCTTCAAAAGGCGTCAAAAATATGAGGAGCATGAAACGGTCTGAAAAATAGGAGAAGCATGAAATGGTCTGAAAAATAGGAGGAGCATGAAGCGGTTTGAAAAACATGAAGAGCCTGAAAAAGTGTGAAAAATATGAAGAGCTTCAAAAGGTGTCAAAAATATGAGGAGAATGAAACGGTCTGAAAATTAGGAGGAGCATGAAGCGGTGTTGAAAAACATAAAGAGCCTGAAACAGTGTGAAATATATGAAGAGCCTCAAAGGTGTCAAAAATAAGAGGAGCAAGAAAAGGTCTGAAAAATAGAAGGAGCTTGAAGTGGTGTTGAAAGACATGAAGAGCCTGAAAAAGTGTGAAATATATGAAGAGCCTCAAAGGTGTCAAAAATATGAGGAGCAAGAAACGGTCTGAAAAATAGAAGGAGCTTGAAGTGGTGTTGAAAAACATGAAGAGCCTGAAAAGGTGTGAAAAATATGAAGAGTTTCAAAAAGGTGTCAAATATATAGAGGGTGAAACGGTCTGAAAATTAGGAGGAGCAAGAAACTGTTTTCAAAAACATGAAGAGCCTCAAAAGGTGTGAAAAATATGAAGAGCTTCAAAAAGGTGTCAAATATATAGAGGGTGAAACGGTCTGAAAAATATGAGGAGCAAGAAACTGTTTTCAAAAACATGAAGAGCCTCAAAAGGTGTGAACAATGTGAAGAGCTTCAAACTGTGTCAAAAATATGAGGAGCATGAAACGGTCTGAAACATAGGTGGAGCATGAAGTGTTGTTGAAAAACATGAAGAGCCTGAAAAAGGAGTGAAAAATATGAAGAGCTTCAAAAGGTGTCAAAAATATAAGGAGCATGAAACGGTCTGAAATATAGGAGGAGCATGAAAAGGTGTTAAAAAACATGAAGAGCCTGAAAAGGTGTGAAAAATATGAAAAGCTTCAAATGGTGTCAAAAATATGAGGAGAATGAAACGGTCTGATAATTAGGAGGAGCATGAAGTGGTGTAGAAAAATATGAAGACCCTGAAAAGGTGTGAAAAATATGAAGAGCTACAAAAAGTGTCAAAAATATGAGGAGCTTGAAACGGTCTGATATATAGGAGGAGCGTGAAAAAGTGTTAAAAAAATATGAAGAGCTTCAAAAGGTGTCAAAAATATGAGGAGCATGAAACGGTCTGAAAAATAAGAGGAGCATGAAATGGTGTTGAAAAACATGAAGAGCCTGAAAAGGTGTGAAACATATGAAGAGCTTCAAAAGGTGTGAAATACATGAGGAGTATGAAACGGTCTGAAAAATAGGAGGATCATGAGCGGTATTGAAAAACATGAATAGACTGAAAAGGTGTGAAAAATATGAAGAGCTTCAAAAGGTGTCAAAAATATGAGGAGCATGAAACGGTCTGAAAAATATGACGAGCATGAAACGGTGTTTAAAAACATGAAGAGCCTGAAAAGGTGTGAAAAATATGAAGAGCTTCAAAAGAAGTGAAAAATATGAGGAGCATGAAACGGTCTGAAAAATACGAGGAGCATGAAGCGGTGTTGAAAAATATGAAGAGCCTGAAAAGGTGTGAAAAATAGGAAGAGCTTCAAAAGGCGTCAAAAATATGAGGAGCATGAAACGGTCTGAAAAATAGGAGAAGCATGAAATGGTCTGAAAAATAGGAGGAGCATGAAGCGGTTTGAAAAACATGAAGAGCCTGAAAAAGTCTGAAAAATATGAAGAGCTTCAAAAGGTGTCAAAATTATGAGGACCATGAAACGCTCTGAAAAATACGAGGAGCATGAAGCGGTGTTGAAAAACATGAAGAGCCTGAAAAGTTGTGAAAAATAGGAAGAGCTTCAAAAGGCGTCAAAAATATGAGGAGCATGAAACGGTCTGAAAAATAGGAGAAGCATGAAACGGTCTGAAAAATAGGAGGAGCATGAAGCGGTTTGAAAAACATGAAGAGCCTGAAAAAGTGTGAAAAATATGAAGAGCTTCAAAAGGTGTCAAAAATATGAGGAGAAAGAAACGGTCTGAAAATTAGGAGGAGCATGAAGCAGTGTTGAAAAACATAAAGAGCCTGAAACAGTGTGAAATATATGAAGAGCCTCAAAGGTGTCAAAAATATGAGGAGCAAGAAACGGTCTGAAAAATAGAAGGAGCTTGAAGTGGTGATGAAAAACATGAAGAGCCTGAAAAAATGTGAAATAAATGAAGAGCCTCAAAGGTGTCAAAAATATGAGGAGCAAGAAACGGTCTGAAAAATAGAAGGAGATTGAAGTGGTGTTGAAAAACATGAAGAGCCTGAAAAGGTGTGAAAAATATGAAGAGCTTCAAAAGGTGTCACAAATATGAGGAGCATGAAAGGGTCTGAAAAATAGGAGTAGCATGAAGCGGTGTTGAAAAACATGAAGAGCCTGAAAAGGTGTGAAAAATATGAAGAGCTTCAAAAGGTGTCAAAAATATGAGGAGAATGAAACGGTCTGAAAAATAGGAGGAGCATGAAGTCGTGCTGAAAAACATGAATAGCCTGAAAAGGTGTGAAAAATATGAAGAGCTTCAAAAGGCGTCAAAAATATGAGGAGCATGAAACGGTCAGAAAAAAAGGAGAAGCATGAAACGGTCTGAAAAATGGGAGGAGCATGAAGCGGTTTGAAAAACATGAAGAGCCTGAAAAAGTGTGAAAAATATGAAGAGCTTCAAAAAGTGTCAAAAATATGAGGAGCATTAAACGGTCTGAAAAATAGGAGAAACATGAAGTGGTGTTGAAAAATATGAAGAGCCTGAAAAGGTGTGAAAAATATGAAGAGCTTCAAAGGTGTCAAAATTATGAGGAGCATGAATCGCTCTGAAAAAGAGGAGGAGCACCAAGCGATTTTGAAAAACATGAAGAGCGTGAAAAGGTGTGAAAAATATGAAGAGCTTCAAAAGGTGTCAAAAATATGAGGAGCATGAAAGGGTCTGAAAAATAGGAGGAGCATGAAGCGGTGTTGAAAAACATGAAGAGCCTGAAAAGGTGTGAAAAATATGAAGAGCTTCAAAAAGTGTCAAAAATATGAGGAGCATGAAACGGTCTGAAAAATAGGAGGAGCATGAAGTGGTGCTGAAAAACATGAAGAGCCTGAAAAGGTGTGAAAAATAGGAGGAGCTTCAAAAGGTGTCAAAAATATGAGGAGCATGAAACGGTCAGAAAAATAGGAGAAGCATGAAACGGTCTGAAAAATGGGAGGAGCATGAAGCGGTTTGAAAAACATGAAGAGCCTAAAAAAGTGTGAAAAATATGAAGAGCTTCAAAAGGTGTCAAAAATATGAGGAGAATGAAACGGTCTGAAAATTAGGAGGAGCATAAAGCGGTGTTGAAAAACCTAAAGAGCCTGAAACAGTGAGAAATATATGAAGAGCCTCAAAGGTGTCAAAAATATGAGGAGCAAGAAACGGTCTGAAAAATTGAAGGAGCTTGAAGTGGTGTTGAAATACATGAAGAGCCTGAAAAAGTGTGAAATATATGAAGAGCCTCAAAGGTGTCAAAAATATGAGGAGCAAGAAACGGTCTGAAAAATAGAAGGAGCTTGAAGTGGTGTTGAAAAACATGAAGAGCCTGAAAAGGTGTGACAAATATGAAGAGCTTCAAAAAGGTGTCAAATATATAGAGGGTGAAACAGTCTGAAAAATATGAGGAGCAAGAAACTGTTTTCAAAAACATGAAGAGCCTCAAAAGGTGTGAAAAATATGAAGAGCTTCAAAAAGGTGTCAAATATATAGAGGGTGAAACGGTCTGAAAAATATGAGGAACAAGAAACTGTTTTCAAAAACATGAAGAGCCTCAAAAGGTGTGAACAATGTGAAGAGCTTCAAACTGTGTCAAAAATATGAGGAGCATGAAACGGTCTGAAACATAGGAGGAGCATGAAGTGTTGTTGAAAAACATGAAGAGCCTGAAAAAGGTGTGAAACATATGAGGAGCATGATACGGTCTGAAAAATAGGAGGAGCATGAAGCGGTGTTGAAAAATATGAAGAGCCTGAAAACGTATGAAAAATATGAAGAGCTTCAAAAGGTGTCAAAAATATAAGGAGCATGAAACGGTCTGAAATATAGCAGGAGCATGAAAAGGTGTTAAAAAACATGAAGAGCCTGAAAAGGTGTGAAAAATATGAAGAGCTTCAAATGGTGTCAAAAATATGAGGAGAATGAAACGGTCTGATAATTAGGAGGAGCATGAAGTGGTGTTGAAAAACATGAAGAGCTTGAAAAAGGTGTGAAACATATCAGTAGAATAAAACGGTCTGAAAAATAGGAGGAGCATGAAGTGGTGTAGAAAAACATGAAGACCCTGAAAAGGTGTGAAAAATATGAAGAGCTACAAAAAGTGTCAAAAATATGAGGAGCTTGAAACGGTCTGAAATATAGGAGGAGCGTGAAAAGGTGTTAAAAAAATATGAAGAGCTTCAAAAGGTGTGAAACATATGAGGAGCATGAAACGGTCTGAAAAATAGGAGGAGCATGAAGCGTTGTTGAAAAACATGAAGAGCCTGAAAAGGTGTGAAAAATATGAAGTGCTTCAAAAGGTGTCAAAAACTTGAGGAGCATGAAAAGGTCTGAAAAATAGGAGGAGCATGAAGCGGTGTTCAAAAAAATGAAGAGCCTGGAGAAGTTTGAAAAATATGAAGAGCTTCAAAAGTGTCAAAAATATGAGGAGCATTAAACGGTCTGAAAAATAGGAGAAACATGAAGTGGTGTTGAAAAATATGAAGAGCCTGAAAAGGTGTGAAAAATATGAAGAGCTTCAAAGGTGTCAAAATTATGAGGAGCATGAAACGCTCTGAAAAAGAGGAGGAGCAGCAAGCGATGTTGAAAAACATGAAGAGCGTGAAAAGGTGTGAAAAATATGAAGAGCTTCAAAAGGTGTCAAAAATATGAGGAGCATGAAAGGGTCTGAAAAATAGGAGGAGCATGAAGCGGTGTTGAAAAACATGAAGAGCCTGAAAAGGTGTGAAAAATATGAAGAGCTTCAAAAAGTGTCAAAAATATGAGGAGCATGAAACGGTCTGAAAAATAGGAGGAGCATGAAGTGGTGCTGAAAAACATGAAGAGCCTGAAAAGGTGTGAAAAATAGGAGGAGCTTCAAAAGGCGTCAAAAATATGAGGAGCATGAAACGGTCTGAAAAATAGGAGAAGCATGAAACGGTCTGAAAAATAGGAGGAGCATGAAGCGGTTTGAAAAACATGAAGAGCCTGAAAAAGTGTGAAAAATATGAAGAGCTTCAAAAGGTATCAAAAATATGAGGAGAATGAAACGGTCTGAAAATTAGGAGGAGCATGAAGCAGTGTTGAAAAACATAAAGAGCCTGAAACAGTGTGAAATATATGAAGAGCCTCAAAGGTGTCAAAAATATGAGGAGCAAGAAACGGTCTGAAAAATAGAAGGAGCTTGAAGTGGTGTTGAAAAACATGAAGAGCCTGAAAAAGTGTGAAAAATATGAAGAGCTTCAAAGGTGTCAAAAATATGAGGAGCAAGAAACGGTCTGAAAAATAGAAGGAGCCTGAAGTGGTGTTGAAAAACATGAAGAGCCTGAAAAGGTGTGAAAAATATGAAGAGCTTCAAAGGTGTCAAAATTATGAGGAGCATGAAACGCTCTGAAAAAGAGGAGGAGCAGCAAGCGATGTTGAAAAACATGAAGAACGTGAAAAGGTGTGAAAAATATGAAGAGCTTCAAAAGGTGTCAAATATATAGAGGGTGAAACGGTCTGAAAAATATGAGGAGCAAGAAACTGTTTTCAAAAACATGAAGAGCCTCAAAAGGTGTGAACAATGTGAAGAGCTTCAAACTGTGTCAAAAATATGAGGAGCAGGAAACGGTCTGAAACATAGGAGGAGCATGAAGTGTTGTTGAAAAAATGAAGAGCCTGAAAAGGTGTGAAAAATATGAAGAGCTTCAAAAAGGTGTCAAATATATAGAGGGTGAAACGGTCTGAAATATATGAGGAGCAAGAAACTGTTTTCAAAAACATGAAGAGCCTCAAAAGGTGTGAACAATGTGAAGAGCTTCAAACTGTGTCAAAAATATGAGGAGCATGAAACGGTCTGAAACATAGGAGGAGCATGAAGTGATGTTGAAAAACATGAAGAGCCTGAAAAAGGTGTAAAACATATGAGGAGCATGATACGCTCTGAAAAATAGGAGGAGCATGAAGCGGTGTTGAAAAATATGAAGAGCCTGAAAACGTATGAAAAATATGAAGAGCTTCAAAAGGTGTCAAAAATATAAGGAGCATGAAACGGTCTGAAATATAGCAGGAGCATGAAAAGGTGTTAAGAAACATGAAGAGCTTGAAAAGGTGTGAAAAATATGAAAAGATTCAAATGGTGTCAAAAATATGAGGAGATGAAACGGTCTGAAAATTAGGAGGAGCATGAAGCGGTGTTGAAAACATGAAGAGCCTGAAAATGTGTGAAATATATGAAGAGCCTCAAAGGTGTCAAATTATGAGGAGCAAGAAACGGTCTGAAAAATAGGAGGAGCTTGAAGCGGTGTTGAAAAACATGAAGAGCCTGAAAAGGTGTGAAAAATGTGAAGAGCTTCAAACTTTGTCAAAAATATGAGGAGCATGAAATGGTCTGAAACATAGGATTAGCATGAAGTATTGTTGAAAAACATGAAGAGCCTGAAAAATGTGTGAAACATATGAGGAGCATGATACGATCTGAAAAATAGGAGGAGCATGAAGCGGGGTTGAAAAATATGAAGAGCCTGAAAAGGTGTGAAAAATATGAAAAGCTTCAAAAGGTGTCAAAAATATAAGGAGCATGAAACGGTCTGAAATATAGGAGGAGCATGAAAAGGTGTTAAAAAACATGAAGAGCCTGAAAAGGTGTGAAAAATATGAAAAGCTTCAAATGGTGTCAAAAGTATGAGGAGAATGAAACGGTCTGAAAATTAGGAGGAGCATGAAGCGGTGTTGAAAAACATGAAGAGCCTGAAAATGTGTGAAATATATGAAGAGCCTCAAACGTGTCAAAAATATGAGGAGCAAGAATCGGTCTGAAAAATAGGAGGAGCTTGAAGCGGTGTTGAAAAATATGAAGAGCCTGAAAAGATGTGAAATATATGAAGAGCTTCAAAAGGTGTCAAAAATATAAGGAGCATGAAATGGTATGAAATATAGGAGGAGCATGAAAAGGTGTTAAAAAACTTGAAGAGCTTCAAAAGGTGTGAAACATATGAGGAGCATGAAACGGTCTGAAAAATAGGAAGAGCATGTAGTGGTGTTGAAAACCATGAAGAGCCTGAAAGGTGTGAAAAATATGAAGAACTTCAAAAGGTGTCAAAAATATAAGGAGCATGAAACGGTCAGAAAAATAGGAGGAGCATGAACTGGTGTTGAAAAACATGAAGAGCCTGAAAAGGTGTGAAAAATATGAAGAACTTCAAAAGGTGTCAAATATATGAGGAGCATGAAACGGTCTGAAAAATAGGAGGATCATGAAACGGTGTTCATACACTTGAAGAGCCCGGAAAGGTGTGAAAAAAATGAAGAGCTTCATAAAGGTGTCAAAAATATGAGGAGGGTGAAAGGGTCTGAAAAACATGAGGAGCAAGAAACTGTTTTCAAAAACATGAAGAGCCTCAACAGTTGTGAAAAATATGAAGAGCTTCAAACTGTGTCAAATATATGAGAAACATGAAACGGTCTGAAAAATAGAAGGAGCTTGAAGTGGTGTTGAAAAACATGAAGAGCCTGAAAAGGTGTGAAAAATATGAAGAGCTTCAAAAAGGTGTCAAATATATAGAGGGTGAAACGGTCTGAAAAATATGAGGAGCAAGAAACTGTTTTCAAAAACATGAAGAGCCTCAAAAGGTGTGAAAATATGAAGAGCTTCAAAGAGGGGTCAAATATATAGAGGGTGAAACGGTCTGAAAAATATGAGGAGCAAGAAACTGTTTTCAAAAACATGAAGAGCCTCAAAAGGTGTGAACAATGTGAAGAGCTTCAAACTGTGTCAAAAATATGAGGAGCATGAAACGGTCTGAAACATAGGAGGAGCATGAAGTGATGTTGAAAAACATGAAGAGCCTGAAAAAGTGTGAAACATATGAGGAGCATGATACGGTCTGAAAAATAGGAGGAGCATGAAGCGGTGTTGAAAAATATGTAGAGCCTGAAAACGTATGAAAAATAGGAAGAGCTTCAAAAGGTGTCAAAAATATAAGGAGCATGAAACGGTCTGAAATATAGCAGGAGCATGAAAAGGTGTTAAAAAACATGAAGAGCCTGAAAAGGTGTGAAAAATATGAAGAGCTTCAAATGGTGTCAAAAATATGAGGAGAATGAAACGGTCTGAAAATTAGGAGGAGCATGAAGCGGTGTTGAAAACATGAAGAGCCTGAAAATGTGTGAAATATATGAAGAGCCTCAAAGGTGTCAAAAATATGAGGAGCAATAATCGGTCTGAAAAATAGGAGGAGCTTGAAGCGGTGTTGAAAAATATGAAGAGCCTGAAAAGGTGTGAAATATATGAAGAGCTTCAAAAGGTGTCAAAAATATAAGGAGCATGAAATGATAGGAAATATAGGAGCAGCATGAAAAGGTGTTTAAAAACTTGAAGAGCTTCAAAAGGTGTGAAACATATGAGGAAGAGCATGTAGTGGTGTTGAAAACCATGAAGAGCCTGAAAGTTGTGAAAAATATGAAGAGCTTTAAAAGGTGTCAAAAATATGAGGAGCATGAATCGGTCTGAAAAATAGGAGGAGCATGAAGCTATGTAGAAAAACATGAAGAACCTGAAAAGGTGTGAAATATATGAAGAGCTTCAAAATGTGTAAAATATGAGGAGTATGAAACGGTCTGAAAAATAGGAGTAACATGAAACACTGTTCAAAATCATGAAGAGCCTGAAAAGGTGTGAAAAACATGAAGAGCCTGAAAAGGTGTGAAAAATATGAAGAGCTTCAAAAGGTGTCAAAAATGAGATGAGCATGAAACGGTCTGAAAAATCGGAGGAGCATGAAGTGGGGTTGAAAATCATGAAGAGCCTGAAAAGGTGTGAAAAATATGAAGTGCTTCAAAAGGTGTCAAAAACTTGAGGAGCATGAAAAGGTCTGAAAAATAGGAGGAGCATGAAGCGGTGTTCAAAAAAATGAAGAGCCTGGAGAAGTGTGAAAAATATGAAGAGCTTCAAAAAGTGTCAAAAATATGAGGAGCATTAAACGGTCTGAAAAATAGGAGAAACATGAAGTGGTGTTGAAAAATATGAAGAGCCTGAAAAGGTGTGAAAAATATGAAGAGCTTCAAAGGTGTCAAAATTATGAGGAGCATGAAACGCTCTGAAAAAGAGGAGGAGCAGCAAGCGATGTTGAAAAACATGAAGAGCGTGAAAAGGTGTGAAAAATATGAAGAGCTTCAAAAGGTGTCAAAAATATGAGGAGCATGAAAGGGTCTGAAAAATAGGAGGAGCATGAAGCGGTGTTGAAAAACATGAAGAGCCTGAAAAGGTGTGAAAAATATGAAGAGCTTCAAAAAGTGTCAAAAATATGAGGAGCATGAAACGGTCTGAAAAATAGGAGGAGCATGAAGTGGTGCTGAAAAACATGAAGAGCCTGAAAAGGTGTGAAAAATAGGAGGAGCTTCAAAAGGCGTCAAAAATATGAGGAGCATGAAACGGTCTGAAAAATAGGAGAAGCATGAAACGGTCTGAAAAATAGGAGGAGCATGAAGCGGTTTGAAAAACATGAAGAGCCTGAAAAAGTGTGAAAAATATGAAGAGCTTCAAAAGGTATCAAAAATATGAGGAGAATGAAACGGTCTGAAAATTAGGAGGAGCATGAATCAGTGTTGAAAAACATAAAGAGCCTGAAACAGTGTGAAATATATGAAGAGCCTCAAAGGTGTCAAAAATATGAGGAGCAAGAAACGGTCTGAAAAATAGAAGGAGCTTGAAGTGGTGTTGAAAAACATGAAGAGCCTGAAAAAGTGTGAAAAATATGAAGAGCCTCAAAGGTGTCAAAAATATGAGGAGCAAGAAACGGTCTGAAAAATAGAAGGAGCCTGAAGTGGTGTTGAAAAACATGAAGAGCCTGAAAAGGTGTGAAAAATATGAAGTGCTTCAAAGGTGTCAAAATTATGAGGAGCATGAAACGCTCTGAAAAAGAGGAGGAGCAGCAAGCGATGTTGAAAAACATGAAGAACGTGAAAAGGTGTGAAAAATATGAAGAGCTTCAAAAAGGTGTCAAATATATAGAGGGTGAAACGGTCTGAAAAATATGAGGAGCAAGAAACTGTTTTCAAAAACATGAAGAGCCTCAAAAGGTGTGAACAATGTGAAGAGCTTCAAACTGTGTCAAAAATATGAGGAGCAGGAAACGGTCTGAAACATAGGAGGAGCATGAAGTGTTGTTGAAAAAATGAAGAGCCTGAAAAGGTGTGAAAAATATGAAGAGCTTCAAAAAGGTGTCAAATATATAGAGGGTGAAACGGTCTGAAAAATATGAGGAGCAAGAAACTGTTTTCAAAAACATGAAGAGCCTCAAAAGGTGTGAACAATGTGAAGAGCTTCAAACTGTGTCAAAAATATGAGGAGCATGAAACGGTCTGAAACATAGGAGGAGCATGAAGTGATGTTGAAAAACATGAAGAGCCTGAAAAAGGTGTAAAACATATGAGGAGCATGATACGGTCTGAAAAATAGGAGGAGCATGAAGCGGTGTTGAAAAATATGAAGAGCCTGAAAACGTATGAAAAATATGAAGAGCTTCAAAAGGTGTCAAAAATATAAGGAGCATGAAACGGTCTGAAATATAGCAGGAGCATGAAAAGGTGTTAAGAAACATGAAGAGCTTGAAAAGGTGTGAAAAATATGAAAAGATTCAAATGGTGTCAAAAATATGAGGAGATGAAACGGTCTGAAAATTAGGAGGAGCATGAAGCGGTGTTGAAAACATGAAGAGCCTGAAAATGTGTGAAATATATGAAGAGCCTCAAAGGTGTCAAATTATGAGGAGCAAGAAACGGTCTGAAAAATAGGAGGAGCTTGAAGCGGTGTTGAAAAACATGAAGAGCCTGAAAAGGTGTGAAAAATGTGAAGAGCTTCAAACTTTGTCAAAAATATGAGGAGCATGAAATGGTCTGAAACATAGGATTAGCATGAAGTATTGTTGAAAAACATGAAGAGCCTGAAAAATGTGTGAAACATATGAGGAGCATGATACGATCTGAAAAATAGGAGGAGCATGAAGCGGGGTTGAAAAATATGAAGAGCCTGAAAAGGTGTGAAAAATATGAAAAGCTTCAAAAGGTGTCAAAAATATAAGGAGCATGAAACGGTCTGAAATATAGGAGGAGCATGAAAAGGTGTTAAAAAACATGAAGAGCCTGAAAAGGTGTGAAAAATATGAAAAGCTTCAAATGGTGTCAAAAGTATGAGGAGAATGAAACGGTCTGAAAATTAGGAGGAGCATGAAGCGGTGTTGAAAAACATGAAGAGCCTGAAAATGTGTGAAATATATGAAGAGCCTCAAACGTGTCAAAAATATGAGGAGCAAGAATCGGTCTGAAAAATAGGAGGAGCTTGAAGCGGTGTTGAAAAATATGAAGAGCCTGAAAAGATGTGAAATATATGAAGAGCTTCAAAAGGTGTCAAATATATAAGGAGCATGAAATGGTATGAAATATAGGAGGAGCATGAAAAGGTGTTAAAAAACTTGAAGAGCTTCAAAAGGTGTGAAACATATGAGGAGCATGAAACGGTCTGAAAAATAGGAAGAGCAAGTAGTGGTGTTGAAAACCATGAAGAGCCTGAAAGGTGTGAAAAATATGAAGAACTTCAAAAGGTGTCAAAAATATAAGGAGCATGAAACGGTCAGAAAAATAGGAGGAGCATGAACTGGTGTTGAAAAACATGAAGAGCCTGAAAAGGTGTGAAAAATATGAAGAACTTCAAAAGGTGTCAAATATATGAGGAGCATGAAACGGTCTGAAAAATAGGAGGATCATGAAACGGTGTTCATACACTTGAAGAGCCCGGAAAGGTGTGAAAAAAATGAAGAGCTTCATAAAGGTGTCAAAAATATGAGGAGGGTGAAAGGGTCTGAAAAACATGAGGAGCAAGAAACTGTTTTCAAAAACATGAAGAGCCTCAACAGTTGTGAAAAATATGAAGAGCTTCAAACTGTGTCAAATATATGAGAAACATGAAACGGTCTGAAAAATAGAAGGAGCTTGAAGTGGTGTTGAAAAACATGAAGAGCCTGAAAAGGTGTGAAAAATATGAAGAGCTTCAAAAAGGTGTCAAATATATAGAGGGTGAAACGGTCTGAAAAATATGAGGAGCAAGAAACTGTTTTCAAAAACATGAAGAGCCTCAAAAGGTGTGAAAATATGAAGAGCTTCAAAAAGGTGTCAAATATATAGAGGGTGAAACGGTCTGAAAAATATGAGGAGCAAGAAACTGTTTCCAAAAACATGAAGAGCCTCAAAAGGTGTGAACAATGTGAAGAGCTTCAAACTGTGTCAAAAATATGAGGAGCATGAAACGGTCTGAAACATAGGAGGAGCATGAAGTGATGTTGAAAAACATGAAGAGCCTGAAAAAGTGTGAAACATATGAGGAGCATGATACGGTCTGAAAAATAGGAGGAGCATGAAGCGGTGTTGAAAAATATGTAGAGCCTGAAAACGTATGAAAAATAGGAAGAGCTTCAAAAGGTGTCAAAAATATAAGGAGCATGAAACGGTCTGAAATATAGCAGGAGCATGAAAAGGTGTTAAAAAACATGAAGAGCCTGAAAAGGTGTGAAAAATATGAAGAGCTTCAAATGGTGTCAAAAATATGAGGAGAATGAAACGGTCTGAAAATTAGGAGGAGCATGAAGCGGTGTTGAAAACATGAAGAGCCTGAAAATGTGTGAAATATATGAAGAGCCTCAAAGGTGTCAAAAATATGAGGAGCAATAATCGGTCTGAAAAATAGGAGGAGCTTGAAGCGGTGTTGAAAAATATGAAGAGCCTGAAAAGGTGTGAAATATATGAAGAGCTTCAAAAGGTGTCAAAAATATAAGGAGCATGAAATGATAGGAAATATAGGAGCAGCATGAAAAGGTGTTAAAAAACTTGAAGAGCTTCAAAAGGTGTGAAACATATGAGGAAGAGCATGTAGTGGTGTTGAAAACCATGAAGAGCCTGAAAGTTGTGAAAAATATGAAGAGCTTTAAAAGGTGTCAAAAATATGAGGAGCATGAAACGGTCTGAAAAATAGGAGGAGCATGAAGCTATGTAGAAAAACATGAAGAACCTGAAAAGGTGTGAAATATATGAAGAGCTTCAAAATGTGTAAAATATGAGGAGTATGAAACGGTCTGAAAAATAGGAGTAACATGAAACACTGTTCAAAATCATGAAGAGCCTGAAAAGGTGTGAAAAACATGAAGAGCCTGAAAAGGTGTGAAAAATATGAAGAGCTTCAAAAGGTGTCAAAAATGAGATGAGCATGAAACGGTCTGAAAAATCGGAGGAGCATGAAGTGGGGTTGAAAATCATGAAGAGCCTGAAAAGGTGTGAAAAATATGAGGAGCTTCAAAAGGTGTGAAATTCATGAGGAGCATGAAATGGTCTGAAAAATAGGAGAAGAATGAAGTGGTGGGGAAAAATATGAAGAGCCTGAAAAGGTGTGAAAAATATGAAGAGCTTCAAAAGGTGTCAAAAATTAGATGAGTATGAAACGGTCTGAAAATTTGGAGGAGCAAGAAGTAGTGTTGAACAAAATGAAGAGCCTAAAAATGTGTGAAAAATATAAAGAGCTTCAAAATGTGTGAAATTCATGAGGATCATGAAACGGTCTGAAAAATAGGAGAAGCATGAAGTGGTGTGAAAAAACATGAAATGCCTGAAAAGGTGTGAAATATATGAAGAGCTTCAAAAGGTGTCAAAAATATGAGGAGCATGAAACGGTGTGAAAATAGGAGGAGGATGAAACGGTCTGAAAAATAATAGGAGCATGAATCGATGTTGAAAACATGAAGAGCATGAAGAGGTGTGAAAAATATGAAGAGCTTCAAAAGGTGTCAAAAATATTAGGAGCAAGAAACGGTCTGAAAAATAGGAGGAGCATGAAGCGGTGTTGAAAAACATGAAGAGCCTGAAAATGTGTGAAAAATATGAAGAGCTCCAAAAGCTGTCAAAAATATGAGGCGCCTGTAACGGTCTGAAAAATAGGAGGAGCATGAAGCAGTGTTGAAAAACATGAAGAGCTTGAAATGGGGTGAAATATATTAAGAGCTTCAAAAGGTGTCAAAAATAGGAGGAGTATGAAACGGTCTGAAATCTCGGAGGAGCATGAAGTGTTATTGAAAAACATGAAGATCATGAAAAGGTGTGAAATATGAAGAGCTTCAAAACGTGTCAAAAATGTGAGGAGCATGAAACGGTCTGAAAAATAGGAGGAGCATGAAGCCATGTTCAAAAACATGAAGAGCCTGAAAAGGTGTGAAAAATATGAAGAGCTTCAAAAGGTGTCAAATTATGAGGATAATGAAACGGTGTGAAAAACAGGAGGAGCATGAAACGGACTGAAAAATAGGAGGGGCATGAATCGGTGTTGAAAACATGAAGAGCATGAAAAGGTGTGAAAAATATGAGGAGCTTCAAAAGTGTAAAAAATATGAGGAGCATGATACGGTTTGAAAAATAGGAGGAGCATGAAGCGGTGTTGAAAACATGAAGTGCCTGAAAAGGTGTGAAATATATGAAGAGCTTCAAAAGGTGTCAAAAATATGAGGAGCATGAAACGGTCTGAAAAATAGGAGGAGCATGAAGCCGTTTTCAAAAACATGAAGAGCCTGAAAAGGTGTGAAAAATATGAAGAGCTTCAAAAGGTGTCAAAAATATGAGGAGCATGAAACGGTGTGAAAATAGGACGAGGATGAAACGGTCTGAAAATAATAGGAGCATGAATCGATGTTGAAAACATGAAGAGCATGAAAAGGTGTGAAAAATATGAAGAGCTTCAAAAAGTGTCAAAAATATTAGGAGCAAGAAACGGTCTGAAAAATAGGAGGAGCATGAAGCGGTGTTGATAAACATGAAGAGCCTGAAAATGTGTGAAAAATATGAAGAGCTTCAAAAGGTGTCAAAAATATGAGGAGCATGAAACGTTCTGAAAATTAGGAGAAGCATGAAACGGTGTTGAAAAACATGAAGATCATGAAAAGGTGTGAAAAATATGAAGAGTTTCAAAAGGTGTCAAAAATATGAGGAGCATGAATCGGTCTGAAAATTGGAGGAGCATGAAGAGGTTTTGAAAAACATGAAGAGCCTGAAAGGTGTGAAATATATGAACAGCTTCAAAAGGTGTCAAAAATAGGAGGAGTATGAAACGGTATGAAAACTAGGAGGAGCATGAAGCGGTGTTGAAACACATGAAGAGCATGAAAAGGTGTGAAAAAATATGAAGAGCTTCAAAAGGTGTCAAAATATGAGGAGCATGAAACGGTCTGAAAAATACGAGGAGCATGAAACGGTCTGAAAAATAGTAGGAGCATGAAGCAGTGTAGAAACACATGAGGAGCCTGAAAAGGTGTGAAATATATGAAGAGCTTTAAAAGGTGTCAAAAATATGAGGAGCATGAAACGGTCTGAAAAATAGGAGGAGCATGAAGCAGTGTAGAAAAACATGAAGAGCCTGAAAAGGTGTGAAATATATGAAGAGCTTCAAAATGTGTCAAAATAAGAGGAGTATGAAAAGGTCTGAAAAATACGAGCAGCATGAAACGCTGTTCAAAATCATGAAGAGCCTGAAAAGGTGTGAAAAACATGAAGAGCCTGAAAAGGTGTGAAAAATATGAAGAGCTTCAAAAGGTGTCAAAAATGAGATGAGCATGAAACGGTCTGAAAAATCGGAGGAGCATGAGTTGGGTTGAAAATCATGAAGAGCCTGAAAAGGTGTGTAAAATATGAAGAGCTTCAAAAGGAGTGAAATACATGAGGAGCATGAAACCGTCTGAATTATAGGAGGCGCATGAAACGGTGTTCAAAAACATGAATAGCCTGAAAAGGTGGGAAAAATATGAAGTGCTTCAAAAGGTGTGAAAAATATGAAGAGCTTCAAAAGGTGTGAAAAATATGAAGAGCTTCAAAATGTGTGAAATACATGAGGAGCATGAAACGGTCAGAAAAATAGGAGGAGCATGAAGCGGTGTTGAAAACCATGAAGAACCTGAAAAGTAGTGAAAAATATGAAGAGCTTCAAAGGGTATGAAATACATGAGGAACATGAAACGGTGTGAAAAATAGGAGGAGCATGAAGCGGTGTTGAAAAACATGAAGAGACTTAAAACGTGTGAAATATATGAAGAGGCTGAAAAGGTGTGAAAAATATGAAGAGATTCAAAGGTGTCAAAAATATGAGGAGCAAGAAACGGTCTGAAAATAGGAGGAGCATGAAACGGTGTTCAAAAACATGAAGAGCCTGAAAAGGTGTGAAAAATATGAAGAGCTTCAAAAATGTGAAAAATATGAAGAGCTTCAAATGCTGTCAAAAATGAGATGAGCATGAAACGGTCTGAGAAATAGGAGAAGCATGAAGTGGTGTTGAAAAACATGAAGAGCCTGAAAAAGTGTGAAATATATGAAGAGCTTCAAAAGGCGTGAAAAATATGAAGAGCTTCAAAAGAGATCAAAAAGATGAGGAGCATGAAACGGTCTGAAAAATAGGAGGAGAATTGTAGCATTGTTCAAAAACTTGAAGAGCCTGAAAAGGTGTGAAAAATATGAAGAGCTTCAAAAGGTGTCAAAAATATAAGGAGCATGAAACGGTCTGAAAAATAGGAGGAGCATTAAGCCGTGTTCAAAAACATGAAGAGCATGAAAAGGTGTGAAAAATATGAAGAGCTTCAAAAGGTGTCAAAAATATGAGGAGCATGAAACGGTGTGAAAATAGGACGAGGATGAAACGGTCTGAAAAATAATAGGAGCATGAATCGATGTTGAAAACATGAAGAGCATGAAAAGGTGTGAAAAATATGAAGAGCCTCAAAAAGTGTCAAAAATATTAGGAGCAAGAAACGGTCTGAAAAATAGGAGGAGCATGAAGCGGTGTTGATAAACATGAAGAGCCTGAAAATGTGTGAAAAATATGAAGAGCTTCAAAAGGTGTCAAAAATATGAGGCGCATGTAACGGTCTGAAAAATAGGAGGAGCATGAAGCGGTGTTGATAAACATGAAGAGCCTGAAAAAGTGTGAAATATATGAAGAGCTTCAAAAGATGTGAAAAATATTAGGAGCTTCAAAAGAGGTCAAAAATATGAGGAGCATGAAACGGTCTGAAAAAGAAGAGGAGCATGAAGCGGTGCTCAAAAACATGAAGAGCCTGAAAAGGTGTGAAAAATACGAAGAGCTTCAAAAGGTGTGAAATACATGAGGATCATGAAACTGTCTGAAAAATAGGAGGAGCATGAAGCGCTGTTCAAAAACATGAAGAGCTTGAAAAGGTGTAAAAAATATGAAGAGCTACAAAAGGTGTGAAGTACAGGAGGAGCATTAAACGGTCTGAAAATAGGAGGAGAATGAAGCGGTGTTGAAAAACATGAAGAGCCTGAAAAGGTGTGAAAAATATGAAGAGCTTCAAAAGGTGTGAAGTACAGGAGGAGCATTAAACTGTCTGAAAAATAGGAGGAGCAGGAAGCGCTGTTGAAAAACATGAAGAGCCTGAAATGGTGTGAAAAATGTGAAGAGCTTCAAAAGGTGTGAAAAATAGGAGGAGCATGAAGAGGTGTTCCAAAACATGAAATGCCTGAAAAGTTGTAAAAAATATGAAGAGCTTCAAAAGGTTTCAAAAATATGAGGAGCGTGAAACGGTCTGAAAAACAGGAGGAGCATGAATCGGTCTTCAAAATCATGAAGAGCCTGAAAAGGTGTGAAAAATATGAAGAGCTTCAAAAGTTGTGAAATACTTGAGGAGCATGAAACGGTCTGAAAAATAGGAGGATCATGAAGCATTGTTGAAAAACATGAACAGCTTGAAAAGGTGTGAAAAATATGAAGAGCTTCAAAAGGTGTGAAAAGTATGAGGAGCATGAAGCGGTGTTCAAAAACATGAAGAGCCTGAAAAGGTGTGAAAAATATGAGTAGCCTCAAAATGTGTCAAAAACATGAGGAGTGTGAAACGTTGTGAAAAATAGCAGGAACATGAAGCGGTGTTCAAAAACATGAAGAGCCTGAAAACGTGTGAAAAATTTGAATAGCTTCATAAATGTGAAAAATATGAAGAGCTTCAAAAGGTGTGAAATATATGAAGAGCTTCAAAAAGTGTCAAAAATTAGATGAGCATGAAACGGTCTGAAAAATAGGAGGAGCATGAAGTGGTGTTTTGAAAAACATGAACAGCCTGAAAAGGTGTGAAATATATGAAGAGCTTCAAAAGGTGTGAAAAATATGAAGAGCTTCAAAAGGTGTCAAAAAAATGAAGAGCATGAAATGGCCTGAAAAATAGGAGGAGCATGAAGCGGTGTTCAAAAACATGAAGAGCCTGAAAAGGTGTGAAATATATGAAGAGCTTCAAAACGTGTGAAAAATATGAAGAGCTTCAAAAGGTGTCAAAAAAATGAAGAGCATGAAACGGTCTGAAAATAGGAGGAGCATGAAACGGTGTTCAAAACATGAAGAGCCTTAAAAGGTGTGAAAAATATGAAGAACTTTAAAAGGTGTCAAGAATATGAGGAGCATGAAATGTTCTGAAAAATAGGAGGATCATGAAACGGTGTTCAAACACATGAAAAGCCTGAAAAGGTGTGAAAAATATGAGTAGCCTCAAAACGTGTCAAAAATATGAGGAGTGTGAAACGTTGTGAAAAATAGCAGGAGGATGATGCGGTGTTCAAAAACATGAAGAGCCTGAAAACGTGTGAAAAATTTGAATAGCTTCATAAATGTGAAAAATATGAAGAGCTTCAAAAGGTGTGAAATATATGAAGAGCTTCAAAAGGTGTCAAAAATTAGATGAGAATGAAACGGTCTAAAAAATAGGAGGAACATGAAGTGGTGTTGAGAAACATGAAGAGCCTGAAAATGTGTGAAATATATGAAGATCTTCAAAAGGTGTGAAAAATATGAAGTGCTTCTAAAGGTGTCAAAAATATGAAGACCATGAAACGGTCGCAAAAATAGGAGGAACTTGAATTGGTGTTCGAAAACATGAAGAGTCTGAAAAGGTGTGAAATATAAGAAGAGCTTCAAAGGGTGTCAAAATTATGAGGAGCATGAAACGGTCTGAAAAATAGGAGGATCATGAAACAGTGTTGAAAACCATGAAGAGCCTGAAAAGGTGTGAAAAATATGAAGAGCTTCAAAACGTGTCAAAAATATGAGGAGCATGAAACTGTCTGAAAAATAGGAGGAGCATGATGCGGTGTTGAAAAATATGAAGAGCCTGAAAACGTGTGAAAAATATGAAAATCTTCAAAAGGTATGAAAAATATGAAGAGCTTCAAAAGGTGTCAAAAATGAGATGACCATGAAACGGTCTGAAAAATAGAAGGAGCATGAAGTTATTTCCAAAAAAATGAAGAGCCTGAAAAGGTGTGAAGTATATGAAGATTTCAAAAGGTGTCAAAAATATGAGGAGCATGAAACGGTCTGAAAAATAGGAGGAGCATGAAGTCATGTTGAAAAACATGAAGAGCCTGAAAATGTGTGAAAAATACGAAGAGCTTCAAAAGGTGTCACAAATAAGAGGAGCATGAAACGGTCTGAAATATATGAGGAGCATGAAGCGGTGTTCAAAAACATGAAGAGCCTGAAAAGGTGTGAAAAATTTGAAGAGCTTCAACAGATGTGAAAAATAGGAGGAGCATGAAGCGGTGTTAAAAAACATGAAGAGCCTGAAAAAGTGTCAAAAATATGAAGAGCTTCAAAAGGTGTGAAAAATATGAAGAGCTTCAAAAATTGTCAAAAATGAGATGAGCATGAAGCGGTCTGAAAAATGGTGGAGCATGAAGTGTTGTTGAAAAACATGAAGAGCCTGAAAAGATGTGAAAAATATGAAGAGCTTCAAAAGTTGTGAAGTACAGGAGGAGCATTAAAAGTTCTGAAAATAGGAGGTGCATGAAGCGGTATTGAAAAACATGAAGAGCCTGAAAAGGTGTGAAAAATATGAAGAGCTTCAAAAGGTGTGAAGTACAGGAGGAGCATTAAACGGTCTGAAAAATAGGAGGAGCATGAAGCGGTGTTGAAAAACATGAAGAGCCTGAAATGGTGTGAAAAATGTGAAGAGCTTCAAAAGGTGTGAAAAATAGGAGGAGCATGAAGAGGTGTTCAAAAACATGAAATGCCTGAAAAGTTGTAAAAAATATGAAGAGCTTCAAAAGGTGTCAAAAATATGAGGAGCCTGAAACGGTCTGAAAAACAGGAGGAGCATGAATCGGTCTTCAAAAACATGAAGAGCCTGAAAAGGTGTGAAAAATATGAAGAGCTTCAAAAGTTTTAAAATATTTGAGGAGCCTGAAACGGTCTGAAAAACAGGAGGAGCATGAATCGGTCTTCAAAAACATGAAGAGCCTGAAAAGATGTGGAAAATATGAAGAGCTTCAAAAGGTGTTAAAATTAAGAGGAGCATGAAATGGTCTGAAAAACAGGAGAAGTATGAGCGGTGTTGAAAAACATGAAGAGCCTGAAAAGGTGTGAAAAATATGAAGAGCTTTAAAAGGTGTGAAATACTTGAGGAGCATGAAACGGTCTGAAAAATAGGAGGATTAGGAAGCATTGTTGAAAAACATGAACAGCATGAAAAGGTGTGAAAAATATGAAAAGATTCAAAAGGTTTAAAATATATGAGGAGCATGAAAAGGTCTGAAAAATAGAAGCAGCATAAAACGGTGTTCAAAAATATGAAGAGCCTGAAAAGGTGTGAAAAATACGAAGAGCTTCAAAAGTTGTGAAAAATATGAAGAGCTTCAAAAGGTGTCAAAAATACGAGGAGCATGAAAAGGTCTGAAAAATACTAGGAGCATGAAGTGGTGTTGAAAATCATGAAGAGCCTGAAAAGATGTGAAAAGTATGAAGAGCTTCAAAAGGTGTCAAAAATATGAGGAGCATGAAACGGTCTGATAAACAGGAGAAGCATGAAGCGGTGTTGAAAAACATGAAGAGCCTGAAAAGGTATAAAAATATGAAGAGCTTCAAAAGGTGTAAAAAATACGAAGAGCTTCACAAGGTGTCAAAAATGAGATGAGCATGAAAAGTTCTGAAAAATAGGAGGAGCATGAAGCGGTGGTGAAAAACATAAAGAGCCTGAAATTGTGTGAAAAATATGAAGAGCTTCAAAATGTGTGAAAAATATGAGGAGCATGAAGCGGTGTTCAAAAACATGAAGAGCCTGAAAATGTGTGAAAAATATGAAGAGACTGAAAACGTGTCAAAAATATGAGGAGCATGAAACGGTCTGAAAAATACGATGAGCATGATAAGGTGTTGAAAAACATGAAGAGCCTGAAAACGTGTGAAAATATGAAGAGCTTCAAAAGGTGTCAAAAATATGAGGGACATGAACGGTCTAAAAAACAGGAGGAGGATGAAGTGGTGTTGAAAAACATGAAGAGCCTGAAAAGGTGTAAAAAATATGAAGAGCTTCAAAATGTTTCAAAATTATGAGGGGCATGAATGGTCTGAAAAATAGGAGGAGCATAAAGCAGTCTTGAAAAATATGAAGAGCTCAAAAGGTGTGAAAAATATGAAGAGCTTCAAAAGGTGTCAAAAAAGAGATGAGCATGAAATGGTCTGAAAAATAGGAGGAGCAAGAAGCGGTGTTGAAAAACATGAAGCGCCTGAAAAGGTGTGAAATATATGAAGAGCTTCAAAAGGTGTCAAATATATGAGGAACAAGAAACGGTCTGAAAAATAGGAGGAGCATGAAGCGGTGTTGAAAATCATGAAGAGCCTGAAAAGGTGTGAAAAATATAAGAGATTCAAAAGTTGTGAAAAATATGAAGAGCTTCAAAAGGTGTCAAAAATATGAGGAGCATGAAACGGTCTGAAAAATAGGAGGAGCTTGAAACGTTGTTGAAAAACATGAAGAGCTTGAAAACGTGTGAAAAATATGAAGGGTTTCAAAAGATGTGGAAAATAAGAAGAGCTTCAAAAGGTGTCAAAAATGAGATGAGCATGAAACGGTCTGAAAAATAGGAGGCGCACGAAGCGGTGTTGAAAAACATGAAGCGCCTGAAAAGGTGTTAGAAATATGAAGAGCTTCAAATGTTGTCAAAAATATGAGGAGTATGAAACTGTCTGCAAAATGGGAGGAACATGAAGTGGTGTTGAAAAACATGGGGAGTCTGAAAAGGTGTGAATAATATGAAGAGCTACAAAAGGTGTCAAATATATTAGGAGCATGAAACGGTCTGATAATTAGGAGGAGCATGAAGTGGTGTTTAAAAACATGAAGAGCCTGAAAAGGTGTGAAAAATATGAAGAGCTTCAAAACGTGTGAAATATATGACGAGCATTATATGGTCTGAAAAGTAGGAGGAGCATGAAACGGTGTTCAAAAACATGAAGAGACTGAAAAGGTGTGAAAAATATGAAGAGCTTCAAAAAATGTGAAATACATGAGGAGCATGAAACGGGTTGAAAAATAGGAGGAGCATGAACCGGTGTTCAAAAACATAAAGAGCATGAAAAGGTATGAAAAACATGAAAAGCTTCATAAGGTGTCAAATTTAGTTTAGCATGAAAGGGTCTGAAAAATAGGAGGGGCATGAAGTGGTGTTGAAAACATGAAGAGCCTGAAAAGGTGTGAAATATACGAAGAGCTTCAAAAGGTGTTAAAAATATGAAGTGCATCAAAAGGTGTCAAAATGAGATGAGCATGAAACGGTCTGAAAAATAGTAGGAGCATGAATTGGTGTTGAAATACATGAAGAGCCTGAAAAGGTATGAAAAATATGAAGAGCTTCAAAACGTGTGAAATATATGAGGAGGATGATACGGTCTGAAAAATAGGAGGAACATGAAAAGGTGTTCAAAACCGTGAAGAGCCTGAAAAGTTGTGAAAAATATGAAAAGCTTCCAAAGGTGTCAAAAATGAGATCAGCATGAAACGGTCTGAAAAACAGGAGGATCATGAAGCGGTGTTGAAAAACATGAAGAGCCTGAAAAGGTGTGAGAAATATGAAGAGCTTCAAAAGGTGTCAAAAATATGAGGAGCATGAAACGGAATGAAAAATAGGAGGAGCATGAAGCGGTGTTGAAAAACTTGAAGAGCCTGAAAATGTGTGAAAAATATGAAAAGCGTCAAAAGGTGTCAAGAATATGAGGAGCATGAAACGGAATGAAAAATAGGAGGAGCATGAAGCGGTGTTGAAAAACATGAAGAACCTGAAAACGTATGAAAAATATGAAGAGCTTAAAAAATTGTGAAAATATGAAGAGCTTCAAAACGAGTCAAAAATATCAGGAGCATGAAACAGTCTTAAAAATAGGAGGAGCATGAAGTGGTGTTGAAAAACATGAAGAGTATGTAAGGGTGTGAAATATATGAAGAGCTTCAAAAGGTGTGAAATACATGAGGAGCATGAAACGGGCTCAAAAATAGGAGGAGCATGAAGCGGTGTGGCAAAACATGAAGAGCCTGAAAAGGTGTGAATGATATGAAGAGTTTCTAAAGGTGTCAAAAATATGAGGAGCATGAAAACGTCTGAAAAATAGGAGGAGCATGAAGTGGTGTGGCAAAACATGAAGAGCCTGAAAATGTGTGAAAAATATGAAAAGCGTCAAAAGGTGTCAAGAATATGAGGAGCATGAAACGGAATGAAAAATAGGAGGAGCATGAAGCGGTGTTGAAAAACATGAAGAACCTGAAAACGTGTGAAACATATGAAGAGATTAAAAAATTGTGAAAATATGAAGAGCTTCAAAAGGTGTCAAATATATGAGGAGCATGAAACGGTCTGAAAAATAGGAGGATCAGAAAGCGGTGTTGAAAAACCTGAAGAGCCTGAACATGGTGTGAAAAATATCAAAGGCTTCAAAAGGTGTCAAAAATGAGATGTGCATGATACGGTCTGAAAAATATGCGGAGCATGAAGCGGTGTTCAAAAACATGAAGAGCGTGAAAAGGTGTGAAAAATATGAAGAGCTTCAAAAGGTGTCAAACATAAGAGGAGCATGAAACGGTCTGAAAAATAGGAGGAGCATGAAACGGTGTTGAAAAACATGAAGAGCCTGAAAATGGTGTGAAAAATATGAAGAGCTTCAAAAGGTGTGAAAAATATGAAGAGCTTCAAAAGGTGTCAAAAATATGAGGAACATGAAACGGTCTGAAAAATTGGAGGAGCATGAAGCCGTGTTCAAAAACATGAACAGCCTGAAATTATGTGAAAAATATGAAGAGCCTGAAAAGGTGTGAAAAATATGAGGAGCTTTAAAAGGTGTCAAATACATGAGGAGCATGAAACGGTCTGAAAAATAGGAGAATCAGAAAGCGGTGTTGAAAAACATGAAGAGCCTGAAAATGGTGTGAAAAATATCAAAGGCTTCAAAAGGTGTCAAAAATGAGATGTGCATGAAACGGTCAGAAAAATAGGAGGAGCATGAAACGGTGTTCAAAGACATGAAGAGCCTGAAAAGGTGTGAAAAATATGAAGAGCCTCAAAAAATGTCAAAAATATGAGGAATATGAAACGGTCTGAAAAATAGGAGGATCATAAAGTGGTGTTGAAAAACATGAAGAGCCTGAAAATGGTGTGAAAAATATGAAGAGCTTCAAAAGGAGTCAAAAATGAAATGTGCATGAAACGGTCTGAAAAATATGAGGAGCATGAAGTCGTTGTGAAAATCATGAAAAGCCTGAAAATGTGTGCAAAATACGAAGAGCTTCAAAAGGTGTGAAATACATGAGGAGCATGAAACGGTCTGAGAAATAGGAAGAGCATGAACCGGTGTTCAAATACATGAAAAGCGTGAAAAGGTGTGAAAAATATGAAGAGCTGCAAAAATATGAAAAACATGAAGAGCTTCAAAAGGTGTGAAAAATATGAAGAGCTTCAAAAGGTGTCAAAAATATGAGGAGCATGAAACGGTCTAAAAAATCGGAGGAGCATGAAATGGTGTTCAAATACATGAAGAGACTGAAAAGGTGTGAAAAACAGGAAGAGCTTCAAATGGTGTGAAATACATGAGGAGCATGAAACGGTCTGAAAAATAGGAGGAGCATGAATCGGTGATGAAAAACATGGAGAGCCTGAAAAGGTGTGAAAAATATGAAGAGCTTCAAAAGGTTTCAAAATGTGTGGAGCATGAAACGGTCTGAAAAATAGGAGGAGCATGAAGCGGTTTTGAAAAACATAAAGAGCCTAAAAGGTGTGAAAAATATGAAGAGCTTCTAAAGGCGTCAAAAATATGAGGAGCATGAAATGGTCTGAAAAATAGGAGGAGCATGAAACCGTGATCAAAAACATGAATACCTGAAAAGTTGTGAAAAATATGAAGAGCTTCAAAAGGTGTGAAATACATGAGGAGCATAAAACGGTCTGAAAAATAGGAGAAGCATGAAGTGGTGTGAAAAAACATGAAGAGCCTGAAAAGGTGTGAAAAATATGAAAAGCTTCTAAAGGCGTCAAAAATATGAGGAGCATGAAATGGTCTGAAAAATAGGAGGAGCATGAAGGGGTGTTGAAAAACATTAAGAGCCTGAAAGGGTGTGAAAAATATGAAGAGCTTCAAAAGATGACAAAAATATGAGGAGCATGAAACGGTCTGAAAAATAGGCGGAGCATGAAGCGATGTTCAAAAACATGAAGAGCGTGAAAAGGTGTGAAAAATATGAAGAGCTTCAAAAGGTGTCAAACATAAGAGGAGCATGAAACGGTCTGAAAAATAGGAGGAGCATGAAACGGTATTGAAAAACTTGAAGAGCCTGAAAACGTGTGAAAATTTGAAAAGCTTCAAAAGGTGTCAAGAATATGAGGAGCATGAAACGGTCTGAAAAATAGGAGGAAAATGAAGCGGTGTTCAATTACATGAAGAGCATGAAAAGGTGTGAAAAATATGAAGAGCTACAAAAGGTGTCAAAAATGAAATGAGCATGAAACGGTCTGAAAAATAGGAGGAGCATGAAGTGGTGTTGAAAAAAAAGAAGAGCCTGAAAAGGTGTGAAATATATGAAGAGCTTCAAAAGGTGTCAAAAATATGAGGAGCATGAAACGGTCTGAAAAATAGGAGGAGCATGAAGCGTTGATGAAAAACATGAAGGGCATGAAAACGTGTGAAAAATATGAAGAGCTTCAAAAGGTGTGAAAAATATGAAGAGCTTCAAAAGGTGTCAAAAATGAGATGTGCATGAAACGGTCTGAAAAATATGCGGAGTATGAAGCGGTGTTCAAAAACATGAAGAGCGTGAAAAGGTGTGAAAAATATGAAGAGCTTCAAAAGGTGTCAAACATAAGAGGAGCATGAAACGGTCTGAAAAATAGGAGGAGCATGAAACGGTGTTGAAAAACATGAAGAGCCTGAAAATGGTGTGAAAAAATATGAAGAGCTTCAAAAGGTGTGAAAAATATGAAGAACTTCAAAAGGTGTCAAAAATATGAGGAACATGAAACAGTCTGAAAAATTGGAGGAGCATGAAGCCGTGTTCAAAAACATGAACAGCCTGAAATTATGTGAAAAATATGAAGAGCCTGAAAAGGTGTGAAAAATATGAGGAGCTTTAAAAGGTGTCAAATACATGAGGAGCATGAAACGGTCTGAAAAATAGGAGGATCAGAAAGCGGTGTTGAAAAACATGAAGAGCCTGAAAATGGTGTGAAAAATATCAAAGGCTTCAAAAGGTGTCAAAAATGAGATGTGCATGAAACGGTCAGAAAAATAGGAGGAGCATGAAGTGGTATTCAAAAACATGATGAGCCTGAAAAAGTGTGGAAAATATGAAGAGCTTCAAAAGTTGTCAAAATTAAGAGGAGCATGAAATGGTCTGAAAAATAGGAGGAGCATGAAGTGATGTTGAAAAACATGAAGAGCCTGAAATGGTGTGAAAAATATGAAGAGATTCAAAAGCTGTGAAATACATGTGGAGCAGAAAACGGTCTCAAAATAGGAGGAGCATGAAGCGGTGTTGAAAAACATGAAGAGCCTGAAAAGGTGTGAAAAATTTGAAGAGCTTCAAAAGGTGTGAAAAATATGAGGAGTATGAAACGCTCTGAAAAATAGGAGGAGCATGAAACCGTGTTCAAAAACATGAAGAGCCTGAAAAGGCGTGAAAAATATGAAGAGCTTCAAAAGGTGTCAAAAATATGAGGAGCATGAAACGCTCGAAAAAAAGGAGGACCTTGAAGCGGTGTTCAAAAACATGCCGAGTCTGAAAAGGTGTGAAATATAAGAAGAGCTTCAAAGGGTGTCAAAATTATGAGGAGCACGAAACGGTCTGAAAAATAGGAGGAGCATGAAACAGTGTTGAAAAACATGAAGAGCCTGAAACGGTGTGAAAAATATGAAGAGCTTCAAAACATGTCAAAAATATGAGGAGCATGAAACTGTCTGAAAAATAGGAGGAGCATGATGCGGTGTTGAAAAATATGAAGAGCCTGAAAACGTGTGAAAAATATGAAGATCTTTAAAAGGTATGAAAAATATGAAGAGCTTCAAAAGGTGTCAAAAAAGAGATGAGCATGAAACGGCCTGAAAAATAGGAGGAGCATGAAGTTGTGTTCAAGAAAATGAAGAGCCTGAAAAGGTGTGAAGTATATGAATATTTCAAAAGGTGTCAAAAATCTGAGGAGCATGAAACGGTCTGAAAAATAGGAGGAGCATGAAGCGGTGTTGAAAAACATGAAGAGCCTGAAAAGGTGTGGAAAATATGAAGCGCTTCAAAAGGTGAGAAAAATATGAGGTGCAAGAAACGGTCTGAAAAATAGGAGGAGCATGAAGCGGTGTTGAAAAACAAGAAGAGCCTGAAAACGTGTGAAAAATATGAAGAGCATCAAAAGGTGTGAAAAATATGAGGAGCAGGAAACGGTCTAAAAAATAGAAGCGGCATGAAATGGTGTTCAAAAACATGAAGAGACTGAAAAGATGTGAAAATTATGAAGAGCTTCAAAAGGTGTGAAATACATGAGGCGCATGAAACGGTCTGAAAAATAGGAGAAGCATGAAGTGGTGTTGAAACACATGAAGAGCCTGAAAAGGTGTGAAAAATATGAAGAGCTTCAAAATGTGTCAAACATATGAAGAACATGAAAAGGTCTGAAAAATAGGAGGATCATGAAGCAGTGTTCAAAAACATGAAGAGACTGAAAAGATGTGAAAATTATGAAGAGCTTCAAAATGTGTCAAATATATGAGGAGCATGAAACGGTCTGAAAAATAGGAGGAGCATGAAACGGTGATTAAAAACATGAAGAGCCTGAAAAGGTGTGAAAAATATGAAGAGCTTCAAAAGGTGTGAAATACATGAGGAGCATGAAACAGGCCGAAAAATACGAGAAGCATGAAGTGATGTGGAAAAACATGAAGAGCCTAAAAAGTTGTGAGAAATATGAAGAGTTTCAAAAGATGTGAAATACATGAGGAGCATGAAACTCTCTGAAAAATAGGAGGAGCATGAAGCGGTGTTCAAAAATATGAAAAGCCTAAAAAGTTGTGAGAAATATGAAGAGCTTCAAAAGGTGTCAAAAATGAGATGAGCATGAAACGGTCTGAAAAATATGTGGAGCATGAAGCCGTGTTGAGAAACATGAAGAGCCTAAAAAGTTGTGAAAAATCTGAAAAGCTTCAAAAGGGGTCAAAAATGAGATGAGCATGAAACAGTCTGAAAAATAGGAGGATCATGTAACGGTGTTGAAAAACATGAAGAGCCTGAAAAGGTGTGAAAAATATGAGGAGCTTCAAAAGGTGTGAAAAATATGAGGAGCATGAAACAGTCTGAAAAATAGGAGTAGCATGAAGCTGTGTTCAAAAACATGAAGAGCCTGAAAAGGTGTGAAAAATATGAGGAGCTTCAAAAGGTGTGAAAAATATGAGGAGCATGAAACGGTCTGAAAAAGAGAAGCAGCATGAAACGGTGTTGAAAAACATGAAGAGCCTGAAAAGGTGTGAAAAATATGAAGAGCATGAAACGGTCTTAAAAATAGGAGGATCTTGAAGCGGTGTTCAAAATCATGAAGAGACTGAAAACGTGTGAAAAATATGAAGACCTGCAAAAGGTGTCAAAAATATGAGGAGCATGAAACAGTCTGAAAAATAGGAGCATGAAACGGTGATAAAAAACATGAAGAGCCTGAAGAGGTGTGAAAAATATGAAGAGCTTCAAAAGGTGTGAAATTCATGAGGAGCATGAAATGGTCTGAAAAATAGGAGAAGAATGAAGTGGTGGGGAATAACATGAAGAGCCTGAAAAGGTGTGAAAAATATGAAGAGCTTCAAGAGGTGTCAAATATTTGAAGAGCATGAAACGGTCTGAAAAATAGCAGGAGCATGAAGCGGTGTTGAAAAACATGAAGAGTCTGAAAACGTGTGAAAATATGAAGAACTTCAAAAATATGAAAGATATGAAGAGCTTCAAAAGGTGTCAAAAATGAGATGTGCATGAAACGGTCTGAAAAATAGGAGGAGCATGAAGTGGTGTTGAAAAACATGAAGAACCTGAAAAGGTGTGAGAAATATGAAGAGCTTCAATAGATGTCAAAAATATGTGGAGCATGAAACGGTCTGAAAAAGAGGAGGAGCACGAAGCGGTGTTGAAAAACATGAAGAGCCTGAAAAGGTGTGAAAAATATGAAGAGCTTCAAAATGTGTCAAAATTATGAGGAGCATGAAACGGTCAGAAAAATAGAAGGAGCATGAAGCTGTGTTGAAAAACATGAAGAGCCTGAAAAGGTGTGAAAAACATGAAGAGCTTCAAAAGGTGTGAAAAATATGAAGAGCTTCAAAAGGTGTCAAAAATGAGAAGAGCATAAAAGGGTCTGAAAAATAGGAGGAGCATGACGTTGTGTTGAAAAAAATGAAGAGCCTGAAAAGGTGTGAAATATATGAGAGCTTCAAAAGGTGTCAAAAATATGAGGAGAATGAAACGGTATGAAAAATAGGAGGAGCATGAAGCGGTGTGGAAAACCATGAAGTGCTTGAAAAGGTGTGAAAAATATGAAGAGTTTCTAAAGGTGTCAAAAATATGAGGAGCATTAAACAGTCTGAAAAATAGGAGAAGCATGAATTGGTGTTGAAAAACATGAAGAGCCTGAAAAGGTGTGAAAAATATGAAGAGCTTCAAAAGGTGTCAAAAATATGAGGAGCATGAAACGGTCTGAAAAATAGGAAGAGCATGAAGCAGTGTGCAAAAACATGAAGAGCTTGAAAAGGTGTGAAAAATATGAAGAGCTTCAAAAGGTGTCAAAAATGTGAGGAGCATGAAACGGTCTGAAAAATAGGAGGAGGATGAAACGGTGTTCAAAAACATGAAGAGCCTGTAAAGGTGTGAAAAATATGAAGAGCTTTAAAAGGTGTGAAATACATGAGGAGCATGAAACTCTCTGAAAAATAAAAGGAGCAAGAAGGGGTGTTCAAAAACATGAAGAGGCTGAAAATGTGTGAAAAACATGAAGAGGCTGAAAAGGTGTGAAAAATATGAAGAGTCTAAAGGTGTCAAAAATATGAGGAGCATGAAACGGTCTGAAAAATAGAAGCAGAATTAAACGGTGTTGAAAAACATGAAGAGCCTGAAAACGTGTGAAAAATATGAAGAGCTTCAAAAGGTGTGAAAAATATGAGGAGCATGAAACGGTCTGAAAAATAGAAGCAGCATGAAACGGTGTTGAAAAACATGAAGAACCTGAAAACGTGTGAAATATATGAAGAGCTTCAAAAGGTGGGAAAAATATGAAGAACTTCAAAAGGTGTCAAAAATGAGATGAGCATGAAACGGTCTGAAAAATAGGAGGAGCATGAAGTGGTCTTGAAAAACATGAAGAGCCTGAAAAGGTGTGAAAAATATGAAGAGCTTCAAAAGTTATCAAAAATATGAAGAGTATGAAACCGTCTGAAAAATAGGAGGAGCATGAAGCGGTGTGGAAAACCATGAAGTGATTGAAAAGGTGTGAAAAATATGAAGAGTTTCTAAAGGTGTCAAAAATATGAGGAGCATTAAACGGTCAGAAAAATAGGAGGATCATGAAATGGTGTTCAAAAACATGAAGAGCCTGAAAAGGTGTGAAAAACATGAAGAGCCTGAAAACGTGTGAAAAATATGAAGAGCTTCAAAACGTGTCAAAAATATGAGGAGCATGAAACGGTCTGAAAAATAGGAGGAGCATGAAGCGGTGTTGAAAAACATGAAGAGCCTGAAAAGGTGTGGAAAATATGAAGCGCTTCAAAAGGTGAGTAAAATATGAGGTGCAAGAAACGGTCTGAAAAATAGGAGGAGCATGAAGCGGTGTTGAAAATCAAGAAGAGCCTGAAAACGTGTGAAAAATATGAAGAGCATCAAAAGGTGTGAAAAATATGAGGAGCAGGAAACGGTCTAAAAAATAGAAGCGGCATGAAATGGTGTTCAAAAACATGAAGAGACTGAAAAGATGTGAAAATTATGAAGAGCTTCAAAAGGTGTGAAATACATGAGGCGCATGAAACGGTCTGAAAAATAGGAGAAGCATGAAGCAGTGTTCAAAAACATGAAGAGCCTGAAAATGTGTGAAAAATATAAAGAGCTTCAAAATGTGTCAAATATATGAGGAGCATGAAACGGTCTGAAAAATAGGAGGAGCATGAAACGGTGATTAAAAACATGAAGAGCCTGAAAAGGTGTGAAAAATATGAAGAGCTTCAAAAGGTGTGAAATACATGAGGAGCATGAAACAGGCCGAAAAATACGAGAAGCATGAAGTGATGTGGAAAAACATGAAGAGCCTAAAAAGTTGTGAGAAATATGAAGAGCTTCAAAAGATGTGAAATACATGAGGAGCATGAAACTCTCTGAAAAATAGGAGGAGCATGAAGCGGTGTTCAAAAATATGAAAAGCCTAAAAAGTTGTGAGAAATATGAAGAGCTTCAAAAGGTGTCAAAAATGAGATGAGCATGAAACGGTCTGAAAAATATGTGGAGCATGAAGCCGTGTTGAGAAACATGAAGAGCCTAAAAAGTTGTGAAAAATCTGAAAAGCTTCAAAAGGGGTCAAAAATGAGATGAGCATGAAACAGTCTGAAAAATAGGAGGATCATGTAACGGTGTTGAAAAACATGAAGAGCCTGAAAAGGTGTGAAAAATATGAGGAGCTTCAAAAGGTGTGAAAAATATGAGGAGCATGAAACAGTCTGAAAAATAGGAGTAGCATGAAGCTGTGTTCAAAAACATGAAGAGCCTGAAAAGGTGTGAAAAATATGAGGAGCTTCTAAAGGTGTGAAAAATATGAGGAGCATGAAACGGTCTGAAAAAGAGAAGCAGCATGAAACGGTGTTGAAAAACATGAAGAGCCTGAAAAGGTGTGAAAAACATGAAGAGCTTCAAAAGGTGTGAAAAATATGAAGAGCTTCAAAAGGTGTCAAAAATGAGAAGAGCATAAAGGGTCTGAAAAATAGGAGGAGCATGACGTTGTGTTGAAAAAAATGAAGAGCCTGAAAAGGTGTGAAATATATGAGAGCTTCAAAAGGTGTCAAAAATATGAGGAGAATGAAACGGTATGAAAAATAGGAGGAGCATGAAGCGGTGTGGAAAACCATGAAGTGCGTGAAAAGGTGTGAAAAATATGAAGAGTTTCTAAAGGTGTCAAAAATATGAGGAGCATTAAACAGTCTGAAAAATAGGAGAAGCATGAATTGGTGTTGAAAAACATGAAGAGCCTGAAAAGGTGTGAAAAATATGAAGAGCTTCAAAAGGTGTCAAAAATATGAGGAGCATGAAACGGTCTGAAAAATAGGAAGAGCATGAAGCAGTGTGCAAAAACATGAAGAGCTTGAAAAGGTGTGAAAAATATGAAGAGCTTCAAAAGGTGTCAAAAATATGAGGAGCATGAAACGGTCTGAAAAATAGGAGGAGGATGAAACGGTGTTCAAAAACATGAAGAGCCTGTAAAGGTGTGAAAAATATGAAGAGCTTTAAAAGGTGTGAAATACATGAGGAGCATGAAACTCTCTGAAAAATAAAAGGAGCAAGAAGGGGTGTTCAAAAACATGAAGAGGCTGAAAATGTGTGAAAAACATGAAGAGGCTGAAAAGGTGTGAAAAATATGAAGAGTCTAAAGGTGTCAAAAATATGAGGAGCATGAAACGGTCTGAAAAATAGAAGCAGAATTAAACGGTGTTGAAAAACATGAAGAGCCTGAAAACGTGTGAAAAATATGAAGAGCTTCAAAAGGTGTGAAAAATATGAGGAGCATGAAACGGTCTGAAAAATAGAAGCAGGATGAAACGGTGTTGAAAAACATGAAGAACCTGAAAACGTGTGAAATATATGAAGAGCTTCAAAAGGTGGGAAAAATATGAAGAACTTAAAAAGGTGTCAAAAATGAGATGAGCATGAAATGGTCTGAAAAATAGGAGGAGCATGAAGTGGTCTTGAAAAACATGAAGAGCCTGAAAAGGTGTGAAAAATATGAAGAGCTTCAAAAGTTATCAAAAATATGAAGAGTATGAAACCGTCTGAAAAATAGGAGGAGCATGAAGCGGTGTGGAAAACCATGAAGTGCTTGAAAAGGTGTGAAAAATATGAAGAGTTTCTAAAGGTGTCAAAAATATGAGGAGCATTAAACGGTCAGAAAAATAGGAGGATCATGAAATGGTGTTCAAAAACATGAAGAGCCTGAAAAGGTGTGAAAAACATGAAGAGCCTGAAAACGTGTGAAAAATATGAAGAGCTTCAAAACGTGTCAAAAATATGAGGAGCATGAAACGGTCTGAAAAATAGGAGGAGCATGAAGCGGTGTTGAAAAACATGAAGAGCCTGAAAAGGTGTGGAAAATATGAAGCGCTTCAAAAGGTGAGAAAAATATGAGGTGCAAGAAACGGTCTGAAAAATAGGAGGAGCATGAAGCGGTGTTGAAAAACAAGAAGAGCCTGAAAACGTGTGAAAAATATGAAGAGCATCAAAAGGTGTGAAAAATATGAGGAGCAGGAAACGGTCTAAAAAATAGAAGCGGCATGAAATGGTGTTCAAAAACATGAAGAGACTGAAAAGATGTGAAAATTATGAAGAGCTTCAAAAGGTGTGAAATACATGAGGCGCATGAAACGGTCTGAAAAATAGGAGAAGCATGAAGTGGTGTTGAAACACATGAAGAGCCTGAAAAGGTGTGAAAAATATGAAGAGCTTCAAAATGTGTCAAACATATGAAGAACATGAAAAGGTCTGAAAAATAGGAGGATCATGAAGCAGTGTTCAAAAACATGAAGAGCCTGAAAATGTGTGAAAAATATAAAGAGCTTCAAAATGTGTCAAATATATGAGGAGCATGAAACGGTCTGAAAAATAGGAGGAGCATGAAACGGTGATTAAAAACATGAAGAGCCTGAAAAGGTGTGAAAAATATGAAGAGCTTCAAAAGGTGTGAAATACATGAGGAGCATGAAACAGGCCGAAAAATACGAGAAGCATGAAGTGATTTGGAAAAACATGAAGAGCCTAAAAAGTTGTGAGAAATATGAAGAGCTTCAAAAGATGTGAAATACATGAGGAGCATGAAACTCTCTGAAAAATAGGAGGAGCATGAAGCGGTGTTCAAAAATATGAAAAGCCTAAAAAGTTGTGAGAAATATGAAGAGCTTCAAAAGGTGTCAAAAATGAGATGAGCATGAAACGGTCTGAAAAATATGTGGAGCATGAAGCCGTGTTGAGAAACATGAAGAGCCTAAAAAGTTGTGAAAAATCTGAAAAGCTTCAAAAGGGGTCAAAAATGAGATGAGCATGAAACAGTCTGAAAAATAGGAGGATCATGTAACGGTGTTGAAAAACATGAAGAGCCTGATAAGGTGTGAAAAATATGAGGAGCTTCAAAAGGTGTGAAAAATATGAGGAGCATGAAACAGTCTGAAAAATAGGAGTAGCATGAAGCTGTGTTCAAAAACATGAAGAGCCTGAAAAGGTGTGAAAAATATGAGGAGCTTCAAAAGGTGTGAAAAATATGAGGAGCATGAAACGGTCTGAAAAAGAGAAGCAGCATGAAACGGTGTTGAAAAACATGAAGAGCCTGAAAAGGTGTGAAAAACATGAAGAGCTTCAAAAGGTGTGAAAAATATGAAGAGCTTCAAAAGGTGTCAAAAATGAGAAGAGCATAAAAGGGTCTGAAAAATAGGAGGAGCATGACGTTGTGTTGAAAAAAATGAAGAGCCTGAAAAGGTGTGAAATATATGAGAGCTTCAAAAGGTGTCAAAAATATGAGGAGAATGAAACGGTATGAAAAATAGGAGGAGCATGAAGCGGTGTGGAAAACCATGAAGTGCTTGAAAAGGTGTGAAAAATATGAAGAGTTTCTAAAGGTGTCAAAAATATGAGGAGCATTAAACAGTCTGAAAAATAGGAGAAGCATGAATTGGTGTTGAAAAACATGAAGAGCCTGAAAAGGTGTGAAAAATATGAAGAGCTTCAAAAGGTGTCAAAAATATGAGGAGCATGAAACGGTCTGAAAAATAGGAAGAGCATGAAGCAGTGTGCAAAAACATGAAGAGCTTGAAAAGGTGTGAAAAATATGAAGAGCTTCAAAAGGTGTCAAAAATATGAGGAGCATGAAACGGTCTGAAAAATAGGAGGAGGATGAAACGGTGTTCAAAAACATGAAGAGCCTGTAAAGGTGTGAAAAATATGAAGAGCTTTAAAAGGTGTGAAATACATGAGGAGCATGAAACTCTCTGAAAAATAAAAGGAGCAAGAAGGGGTGTTCAAAAACATGAAGAGGCTGAAAATGTGTGAAAAACATGAAGAGGCTGAAAAGGTGTGAAAAATATGAAGAGTCTAAAGGTGTCAAAAATATGAGGAGCATGAAACGGTCTGAAAAATAGAAGCAGAATTAAACGGTGTTGAAAAACATGAAGAGCCTGAAAACGTGTGAAAAATATGAAGAGCTTCAAAAGGTGTGAAAAATATGAGGAGCATGAAACGGTCTGAAAAATAGAAGCAGGATGAAACGGTGTTGAAAAACATGAAGAACCTGAAAACGTGTGAAATATATGAAGAGCTTCAAAAGGTGGGAAAAATATGAAGAACTTAAAAAGGTGTCAAAAATGAGATGAGCATGAAATGGTCTGAAAAATAGGAGGAGCATGAAGTGGTCTTGAAAAACATGAAGAGCCTGAAAAGGTGTGAAAAATATGAAGAGCTTCAAAAGTTATCAAAAATATGAAGAGTATGAAACCGTCTGAAAAATAGGAGGAGCATGAAGCGGTGTGGAAAACCATGAAGTGCTTGAAAAGGTGTGAAAAATATGAAGAGTTTCTAAAGGTGTCAAAAATATGAGGAGCATTAAACGGTCAGAAAAATAGGAGGATCATGAAATGGTGTTCAAAAACATGAAGAGCCTGAAAAGGTGTGAAAAACATGAAGAGCCTGAAAACGTGTGAAAAATATGAAGAGCTTCAAAACGTGTCAAAAATATGAGGAGCATGAAACGGTCTGAAAAATAGGAGGAGCATGAAGCGGTGTTGAAAAACATGAAGAGCCTGAAAAGGTGTGGAAAATATGAAGCGCTTCAAAAGGTGAGAAAAATATGAGGTGCAAGAAACGGTCTGAAAAATAGGAGGAGCATGAAGCGGTGTTGAAAAACAAGAAGAGCCTGAAAACGTGTGAAAAATATGAAGAGCATCAAAAGGTGTGAAAAATATGAGGAGCAGGAAACGGTCTAAAAAATAGAAGCGGCATGAAATGGTGTTCAAAAACATGAAGAGACTGAAAAGATGTGAAAATTATGAAGAGCTTCAAAAGGTGTGAAATACATGAGGCGCATGAAACGGTCTGAAAAATAGGAGAAGCATGAAGTGGTGTTGAAACACATGAAGAGCCTGAAAAGGTGTGAAAAATATGAAGAGCTTCAAAATGTGTCAAACATATGAAGAACATGAAAAGGTCTGAAAAATAGGAGGATCATGAAGCAGTGTTCAAAAACATGAAGAGCCTGAAAATGTGTGAAAAATATAAAGAGCTTCAAAATGTGTCAAATATATGAGGAGCATGAAACGGTCTGAAAAATAGGAGGAGCATGAAACGGTGATTAAAAACATGAAGAGCCTGAAAAGGTGTGAAAAATATGAAGAGCTTCAAAAGGTGTGAAATACATGAGGAGCATGAAACAGGCCGAAAAATACGAGAAGCATGAAGTGATTTGGAAAAACATGAAGAGCCTAAAAAGTTGTGAGAAATATGAAGAGCTTCAAAAGATGTGAAATACATGAGGAGCATGAAACTCTCTGAAAAATAGGAGGAGCATGAAGCGGTGTTCAAAAATATGAAAAGCCTAAAAAGTTGTGAGAAATATGAAGAGCTTCAAAAGGTGTCAAAAATGAGATGAGCATGAAACGGTCTGAAAAATATGTGGAGCATGAAGCCGTGTTGAGAAACATGAAGAGCCTAAAAAGTTGTGAAAAATCTGAAAAGCTTCAAAAGGGGTCAAAAATGAGATGAGCATGAAACAGTCTGAAAAATAGGAGGATCATGTAACGGTGTTGAAAAACATGAAGAGCCTGAAAAGGTGTGAAAAATATGAGGAGCTTCAAAAGGTGTGAAAAATATGAGGAGCATGAAACAGTCTGAAAAATAGGAGTAGCATGAAGCTGTGTTCAAAAACATGAAGAGCCTGAAAAGGTGTGAAAAATATGAGGAGCTTCAAAAGGTGTGAAAAATATGAGGAGCATGAAACGGTCTGAAAAAGAGAAGCAGCATGAAACGGTGTTGAAAAACATGAAGAGCCTGAAAAGGTGTGAAAAACATGAAGAGCTTCAAAAGGTGTGAAAAATATGAAGAGCTTCAAAAGGTGTCAAAAATGAGAAGAGCATAAAAGGGTCTGAAAAATAGGAGGAGCATGACGTTGTGTTGAAAAAAATGAAGAGCCTGAAAAGGTGTGAAATATATGAGAGCTTCAAAAGGTGTCAAAAATATGAGGAGAATGAAACGGTATGAAAAATAGGAGGAGCATGAAGCGGTGTGGAAAACCATGAAGTGCTTGAAAAGGTGTGAAAAATATGAAGAGTTTCTAAAGGTGTCAAAAATATGAGGAGCATTAAACAGTCTGAAAAATAGGAGAAGCATGAATTGGTGTTGGAAAACATGAAGAGCCTGAAAAGGTGTGAAAAATATGAAGAGCTTCAAAAGGTGTCAAAAATATGAGGAGCATGAAACGGTCTGAAAAATAGGAAGAGCATGAAGCAGTGTGCAAAAACATGAAGAGCTTGAAAAGGTGTGAAAAATATGAAGAGCTTCAAAAGGTGTCAAAAATATGAGGAGCATGAAACGGTCTGAAAAATAGGAGGAGGATGAAACGGTGTTCAAAAACATGAAGAGCCTGTAAAGGTGTGAAAAATATGAAGAGCTTTAAAAGGTGTGAAATACATGAGGAGCATGAAACTCTCTGAAAAATAAAAGGAGCAAGAAGGGGTGTTCAAAAACATGAAGAGGCTGAAAATGTGTGAAAAACATGAAGAGGCTGAAAAGGTGTGAAAAATATGAAGAGTCTAAAGGTGTCAAAAATATGAGGAGCATGAAACGGTCTGAAAAATAGAAGCAGAATTAAACAGTGTTGAAAAACATGAAGAGCCTGAAAACGTGTGAAAAATATGAAGAGCTTCAAAAGGTGTGAAAAATATGAGGAGCATGAAACGGTCTGAAAAATAGAAGCAGCATGAAACGGTGTTGAAAAACATGAAGAACCTGAAAACGTGTGTAATATATGAAGAGCTTCAAAAGGTGGGAAAAATATGAAGAACTTCAAAAGGTGTCAAAAATGAGATGAGCATGAAACGGTCTGAAAAATAGGAGGAGCATGAAGTGGTCTTGAAAAACATGAAGAGCCTGAAAAGGTGTGAAAAATATGAAGAGCTTCAAAAGTTATCAAAAATATGAAGAGCATGAAACCGTCTGAAAAATAGGAGGAGCATGAAGCGGTGTGGAAAACCATGAAGTGCTTGAAAAGGTGTGAAAAATATGAAGAGTTTCTAAAGGTGTCAAAAATATGAGGAGCATTAAACGGTCAGAAAAATAGGAGGATCATGAAATGGTGTTCAAAAACATGAAGAGCCTGAAAAGGTGTGAAAAACATGAAGAGCCTGAAAACGTGTGAAAAATATGAAGAGCTTCAAAACGTGTCAAAAATATGAGGAGCATGAAACGGTCTGAAAAATAGGAGGAGCATGAAGCGGTGTTGAAAAACATGAAGAGCCTGAAAAGGTGTGGAAAATATGAAGCGCTTCAAAAGGTGAGAAAATTATGAGGTGCAAGAAACGGTCTGAAAAATAGGAGGAGCATGAAGCGGTGTTGAAAAACAAGAAGAGCCTGAAAACGTGTGAAAAATATGAAGAGCATCAAAAGGTGTGAAAAATATGAGGAGCAGGAAACGGTCTAAAAAATAGAAGCGGCATGAAATGGTGTTCAAAAACATGAAGAGACTGAAAAGATGTGAAAATTATGAAGAGCTTCAAAAGGTGTGAAATACATGAGGCGCATGAAACGGTCTGAAAAATAGGAGAAGCATGAAGTGGTGTTGAAACACATGAAGAGCCTGAAAAGGTGTGAAAAATATGAAGAGCTTCAAAATGTGTCAAACATATGAAGAACATGAAAAGGTCTGAAAAATAGGAGGATCATGAAGCAGTGTTCAAAAACATGAAGAGCCTGAAAATGTGTGAAAAATATAAAGAGCTTCAAAATGTGTCAAATATATGAGGAGCATGAAACGGTCTGAAAAATAGGAGGAGCATGAAACGGTGATTAAAAACATGAAGAGCCTGAAAAGGTGTGAAAAATATGAAGAGCTTCAAAAGGTGTGAAATACATGAGGAGCATGAAACAGGCCGAAAAATACGAGAAGCATGAAGTGATTTGGAAAAACATGAAGAGCCTAAAAAGTTGTGAGAAATATGAAGAGCTTCAAAAGATGTGAAATACATGAGGAGCATGAAACTCTCTGAAAAATAGGAGGGGCATGAAGCGGTGTTCAAAAATATGAAAAGCCTAAAAAGTTGTGAGAAATATGAAGAGCTTCAAAAGGTGTCAAAAATGAGATGAGCATGAAACGGTCTGAAAAATATGTGGAGCATGAAGCCGTGTTGAGAAACATGAAGAGCCTAAAAAGTTGTGAAAAATCTGAAAAGCTTCAAAAGGGGTCAAAAATGAGATGAGCATGAAACAGTCTGAAAAATAGGAGGATCATGTAACGGTGTTGAAAAACATGAAGAGCCTGAAAAGGTGTGAAAAATATGAGGAGCTTCAAAAGGTGTGAAAAATATGAGGAGCATGAAACAGTCTGAAAAATAGGAGTAGCATGAAGCTGTGTTCAAAAACATGAAGAGCCTGAAAAGGTGTGAAAAATATGAGGAGCTTCAAAAGGTGTGAAAAATATGAGGAGCATGAAACGGTCTGAAAAAGAGAAGCAGCATGAAACGGTGTTGAAAAACATGAAGAGCCTGAAAAGGTGTGAAAAACATGAAGAGCTTCAAAAGGTGTGAAAAATATGAAGAGCTTCAAAAGGTGTCAAAAATGAGAAGAGCATAAAAGGGTCTGAAAAATAGGAGGAGCATGACGTTGTGTTGAAAAAAATGAAGAGCCTGAAAAGGTGTGAAATATATGAGAGCTTCAAAAGGTGTCAAAAATATGAGGAGAATGAAACGGTATGAAAAATAGGAGGAGCATGAAGCGGTGTGGAAAACCATGAAGTGCTTGAAAAGGTGTGAAAAATATGAAGAGTTTCTAAAGGTGTCAAAAATATGAGGAGCATTAAACAGTCTGAAAAATAGGAGAAGCATGAATTGGTGTTGAAAAACATGAAGAGCCTGAAAAGGTGTGAAAAATATGAAGAGCTTCAAAAGGTGTCAAAAATATGAGGAGCATGAAACGGTCTGAAAAATAGGAAGAGCATGAAGCAGTGTGCAAAAACATGAAGAGCTTGAAAAGGTGTGAAAAATATGAAGAGCTTCAAAAGGTTTCAAAAATATGAGGAGCATGAAACGGTCTGAAAAATAGGAGGAGGATGAAACGGTGTTCAAAAACATGAAGAGCCTGTAAAGGTGTGAAAAATAAGAAGAGCTTTAAAAGGTGTGAAATACATGAGGAGCATGAAACTCTCTGAAAAATAAAAGGAGCAAGAAGGGGTGTTCAAAAACATGAAGAGGCTGAAAATGTGTGAAAAACATGAAGAGGCTGAAAAGGTGTGAAAAATATGAAGAGTCTAAAGGTGTCAAAAATATGAGGAGCATGAAACGGTCTGAAAAATAGAAGCAGAATTAAACGGTGTTGAAAAACATGAAGAGCCTGAAAACGTGTGAAAAATATGAAGAGCTTCAAAAGGTGTGAAAAATATGAGGAGCATGAAACGGTCTGAAAAATAGAAGCAGCATGAAACGGTGTTGAAAAACATGAAGAACCTGAAAACGTGTGTAATATATGAAGAGCTTCAAAAGGTGGGAAAAATATGAAGAACTTCAAACGGTGTCAAAAATGAGATGAGCATGAAACGGTCTGAAAAATAGGAGGAGCATGAAGTGGTCTTGAAAAACATGAAGAGCCTGAAAAGGTGTGAAAAATATGAAGAGCTTCAAAAGTTATCAAAAATATGAAGAGCATGAAACCGTCTGAAAAATAGGAGGAGCATGAAGCGGTGTGGAAAACCATGAAGTGCTTGAAAAGGTGTGAAAAATATGAAGAGTTTCTAAAGGTGTCAAAAATATGAGGAGCATTAAACGGTCAGAAAAATAGGAGGATCATGAAATGGTGTTCAAAAACATGAAGAGCCTGAAAAGGTGTGAAAAACATGAAGAGCCTGAAAACGTGTGAAAAATATGAAGAGCTTCAAAACGTGTCAAAAATATGAGGAGCATGAAACGGTCTGAAAAATAGGAGGAGCATGAAGCGGTGTTGAAAAACATGAAGAGCCTGAAAAGGTGTGGAAAATATGAAGCGCTTCAAAAGGTGAGAAAAATATGAGGTGCAAGAAACGGTCTGAAAAATAGGAGGAGCATGAAGCGGTGTTGAAAAACAAGAAGAGCCTGAAAACGTGTGAAAAATATGAAGAGCATCAAAAGGTGTGAAAAATATGAGGAGCAGGAAACGGTCTAAAAAATAGAAGCGGCATGAAATGGTGTTCAAAAACATGAAGAGACTGAAAAGATGTGAAAATTATGAAGAGCTTCAAAAGGTGTGAAATACATGAGGCGCATGAAACGGTCTGAAAAATAGGAGAAGCATGAAGTGGTGTTGAAACACATGAAGAGCCTGAAAAGGTGTGAAAAATATGAAGAGCTTCAAAATGTGTCAAACATATGAAGAACATGAAAAGGTCTGAAAAATAGGAGGATCATGAAGCAGTGTTCAAAAACATGAAGAGCCTGAAAATGTGTGAAAAATATAAAGAGCTTCAAAATGTGTCAAATATATGAGGAGCATGAAACGGTCTGAAAAATAGGAGGAGCATGAAACGGTGATTAAAAACATGAAGAGCCTGAAAAGGTGTGAAAAATATGAAGAGCTTCAAAAGGTGTGAAATACATGAGGAGCATGAAACAGGCCGAAAAATACGAGAAGCATGAAGTGATGTGGAAAAACATGAAGAGCCTAAAAAGTTGTGATAAATATGAAGAGCTTCAAAAGATGTGAAATACATGAGGAGCATGAAACTCTCTGAAAAATAGGAGGAGCATGAAGCGGTGTTCAAAAATATGAAAAGCCTAAAAAGTTGTGAGAAATATGAAGAGCTTCAAAAGGTGTCAAAAATGATATGAGCATGAAACGGTCTGAAAAATATGTGGAGCATGAAGCCGTGTTGAGAAACATGAAGAGCCTAAAAAGTTGAGAAAAATCTGAAAAGCTTCAAAAGGTGTCAAAAATGAGATGAGCATGAAACAGTTTGAAAAATAGGAGGATCATGTAATGGTGTTGAAAAACATGAAGAGCCTGAAAAGGTGTGAAAAATATGAGGAGCTTCAAAAGGTGTGAAAACTATGAGGAGCATGAAACAGTCTGAAAAATAGGAGTAGCATGAAGCCGTGTTCAAAAACATGAAGAGCCTGAAAAGGTGTGAAAAATATGAGGAGCTTCAAAAGGTGTGAAAAATATGAGGAGCATGAAACGGTCTGAAAAAGAGAAGCAGCATGAAACGGTGTTGAAAAACATGAAGAGCCTGAAAAGGTGTGAAAAATATGAAGAGCTGCAAAAGGTGTCAAAAATATGAACAGCATGAAACGGTCTTAAAAATAGGAGGATCTTGAAGCGGTGTTCAAAATCATGAAGAGACTGAAAACTTGTGAAAAATATGAAGAGCTGCAAAAGGTGTCAAAAATATGAGGAGCATGAAAAGGTCTGATAAATAGGAGCATGAAACGGTGATAAAAAACATGAAGAGCCTGAAAAGGTGTGAAAAATATGAAGAGCTTCAAAAGGTGTGAAATTCATGAGGAGCATGAAATGATCTGAAAAATAGGAGAAGAATGAAGTGGTGGGGAAAAACATGAAGAGCCTGAAAAGGTGTGAAAAATATGAAGAGCTTCAAGAGGTGTCAAATATATGAAGAGCATGAAACGGTCTCAAAAATAGCAGGAGCATGAAGCGGTGTTGAAAAACATGAAGAGTCTGAAAACCTGTGAAAATATGAAGAACTTCAAAAATATGAAAGATATGAAGAGCTTCAAATGGTGTCAAAAATGAGAAGAGCATAAAAGGGTCTGAAAAATAGGAGGATCATGAAGCAGTGTTCAAAAATATGAAGAGCCTGAAAAGGTGTGAAAAATATGAAGAGCTTCAAAAGGTGTCAAAAATATGAAGAGCATGAAACGGTCTGAAAAATAGGAGGATCATGAAGCAGTGTTCAAAAATATGAAGAGCCTGAAAAGGTGTGAAAAATATGAAGACCTGCAAAATGTGTCAAAAATATGAGGAGCATGAAACGTTCTGGAAAATAGGAGGAGCATGAAGCGGTGTTCAAAAACATGAGGAGCCTGAAAAGTTGTGAAAAATATGAAGAGCTTCAAAAGGTGTGAAATACATGAGGAGCATGAAACGGTCTGAAATTGGAGGAGCATGAAGCGGTGTTCAAAAACATGAAGAGCCTGAAAACGTGTGAAAAATATGAAGAGCTTCAAAAGGTGTGAAATACATGAGGAGCATTAAACGGACTGAAAAATAGGAGGAGCATGAAACGGTGTTCAAAAACAGGAAGATACTGAAAAGTTGTGAAAAATATGAAGAGCTTCAAAAGGTGTCAAAAATATGAGGAGCATGAAACGGTCTGAAAAATAGGAGGAGCATGAAGCGGTGTTGAAAAACAAGAAGAGCCTGAAAACGTGTGAAAAATATGAAGAGCCTGAAAAGGTGGGAAAAATATGAAGAGCTTCAAAAGGTGTAAAAAATGAGATGAGCATGAAACCGTCTGAAAAATAGGAGGAGCATGAAGTGGTGTTGAAAAAAATGAAGAGCCTGAAAAGGTGTGAAAAATATGAAGAGCTTCGAAAGATGTGAAAAATATGAAGAGCTTTAAAAGGTGTCAAAATGAGAAGAGCATGAAACGATCTGAAAAATAGTAGGAGCATAAAGTGGTGTTGAAAAAAATGAAGAGCCTGAAAAGGTGTGAAATATCTGAAGAACTTCAAAAGGTGTCAAAAATATGAGGAGAATGAAATGGTCTGAAAAATAGGAGGAGCATGAAGCGTTGTTGAAAAACATGAACAGCCTGAAAATTGTGAAAAATATGAAGAGCTACAAAAGGTGTCAAAAATATGAGGAGTATGAAACGGTCTGAAAATAGAAGGATCATGAAACGGTGTTGAAAAACATGAAGAGCCTGAAAATGTGTGAAATATATAAAGAGCTTCAAAAAGTGTCAAAAATATGAGGAGCATGTAACGATCTGAAAAATAGGAGGAGCATGAAGTGGTGTTGAAAAAAATGAAGAGCCTGAAAAGGTGTGAAATATCTGAAGAGCTTGAAAAGGTGTCAAAAATATGAGGAGAATGAAATGGTCTGAAAAATAGGCGGAGCATGAAGCGTTGTTGAAAAACATGAAGAGCCTGAAAAGTGTGAAAAATATGAAGAGCTTCAAAAGGTGTCAAAAATATGAGGAGCATGAAACGGTCTGAAAATTAGGAGGAGCATGAACTGGTGTTGAAAAACATGAAGAGGCTAAAAAGGTGTGAAAAATATGAAGAGCTTCAAAAGGTGTGTAAAATATGAGGAGCATGATACGGTCTGAAAAATAGGAGGAGCATGAAGCGGTGTTCAAAAAAATGAAGAGCCTAAAAAGGTGTGAAAAATATGAAGAGCTTCAAAAGGTTTCAAAAATATGAGGAGCATGAAACGGTCTTAAAAATACGAGGAGGATGAAGCGGTGTTCAAAAACTTGAAGAGCCTGAAAAGGTGTGAAAAATATGAAGAGCTTCAAAAGGTTTCAAAAATATGAGGAGCATGAAACGGTCTTAAAAATACGAGGAGGATGAAGCGGTGTTCAAAAACTTGAAGAGCCTGAAAAGGTGTGAAAAATATGAAGAGCTTCAAAAGGTTTCAAAAATATGAGGAGCATGAAACGGTATGAAAAATGGGAGGATTATGAAACGGTGTTCAAAAACATGAAGAGCCTGAAAAGGTGTGAAAAATATGAAGAGACTCAAAAAGTGTCAAAAATATGAGGAGTATGAAACGTTATGATAAATAGCAGGAGCATGAAGCGGTGTTGAGAAACATGAAGAGCCTGAAAAGGTGTGAAAAATATGAAGAGCTTCAAAAGGTGTGAAAAATATGAGGTGCATGAAACGGTCTGAAAATAGGAGGAGCATGAAACGGTGATCAAAAACATGGAGAGCCGGAAAAGGTGGGAAAAATATGAAGAGCTTCAAAAGGTGTGAAATACATGAGGAGAATGAAACGGTCTACAAAAAAGGAGGAGCATGAAGTGGTGTGGAAAAACATGAAGAGCCTGAAAAGGTGTGAAAAATATGAAAAGCTTCAAAAGGTGTCAAAAATGAGATCAGCATGAAACGGTCTGAAAATTAGGAGCATGAAGCGTTGTTGAAAAACATGAAAAGCCTGAAATTGTGTGAGAAATATGAAGAGCTTCAAAAGGTGTCAAAAATATGAGGAGTATGAAACGGTCTGCAAAAAAGGAGGAGCATGAATTGGTGTTGAAAAGCATAAAGAGCCTGAAAAGGTGTGAAAAATATGAAGAGCTTCAAAAGGTATCAAAAATATGAGGAGTATGAAACGGTCTGAAAAATAGCAGGAGCATGAAGTGGCGTTCAAAAACATTAAGAACCTGAAAAGGTGTGAAAAATACGAAGTGCTTCTAAAGTTGTCAAATATATGAGGAGCATGAAACGGTCTGAAAAATAGCAGGAGCATGAGACGGTGTTCAAAAACATGAAGAGCCTGAAAATGTGTGAAAATTATGAAGAGCTTCAAAATGTGTCAAAATTATGAGGAGCATGAAACGGTATGAAAAATAGGAGGAGCATGAATCGGTGTTCAAAAACAAGAAGAGCCTGAAAAGGTGTGAAAAATATGAAGAGCTTCAAGAGGTGTCAAAAATATGAGGAGCATGAAACGGTCTGAAAAATAGGAGGACCAAGAAGGCGTGTTGAAAAACATGAAGAGCCTGAAAACGCGTGAAAAATATGAAGAGCTTCAAAAGATGTGGAAAAATATGAAGAGCTTCAAAAGGTTTCAAATATTAGATGAAAATGATACGGTCTGAAAAATAGGAGGAGCATGAAGCGGTGTTGAAATACATGAAGAACCAGAAAAGTTGTGAGAAATATGAAGAGCTTCATATGGTGTCAAAATTATGAGGAGCAAAAATGGTCTGAAAAAGAGGAGGAGCATAAAGCGGTGTTGAAAAAATATGAAAAGCATGAAAAGCTGTGAAAAATATGAAGACCTTCACAAGGTGTCAAAAATATGAGGAGCATGAAACGGTCTGAAAAATAGGAGGAGCATGAAGCGGTGTTGAAAAAATGGAAGAGCCTGAAAAGGTGTGAAAAATATGAAGAGCTTCACAAGGTGTCAAATATATCAGGAGCATGAAACGGTCTGAAAAATAGGAGGAGCATGAAGCGGTGTTCCAAAACATGAAGAGCCTGAAAAGGAGTGAAAAATATGAAGAGCTTAAAAAGGTGTGAAAAATATGAAGAGCTTCAAAAGGTGTCAAATGTATGAGGCACATGAAACGGTCTGAAAAATAGGAGGAGCATGAAATGGTGTTCAAAAACATGAAGAGCCTGAAAATGTGTGAAAAATATGAAGAGCTTCAAAAGGTGTGAAATACATGGGGAGGATTAAACTGTCTGAAAAAGAGGAGGAGCATGAAGCGGTGTTGAAAAACATGAAGAGCCTGAAAAGGTGTGAAAAATATGAAGAGCTTCTAAGGGTGTCAAAAATATGAGGAGCATGAAACGGTCTGAAATAGGAGGAGCATGAAGCGGTGTTGAAAAACATGAAGAGCATGAAAAGTGTGAAAAATATGAAGAGCGTCTAAGGGTGTCAAAAATATGAGGAGCATGAAACGGTGTGAAAAATAGGAGGACCAAGAAGGCGTGTTGAAAAACATGAAGAGCCTGAAAGCGTGTGAAAAATATGAAGAGCTTCAAAAGATGTGGAAAAATATGAAGAGCTTCAAAAGGTCTCAAAAATTAGATGAGCATGATACGGTCTGAAAAATAGGAGGAGCATGAAGCGGTGTTGAAATACATGAAGAACCAGAAAAGTTGTGAGAAATATGAAGAGCTTCATATGGTGTCAAAATTATGAGGAGCAAAAATGGTCTGAAAAAGAGGAGGAGCATGAAGCGGTGTTGAAAAAACATGAAGAGCATGAAAAGCTGTGAAAAATATGAAGACCTTCACAAGGTGTCAAAATATAAGGAGCATGAAACGGTCTGAAAAATAGGAGGAGCATGAAGCAGTGTTGAAAAAATGGAAGAGCCTGAAAAGGTGTGAGAAATATGAAGAGCTTCAAAAGGTGTCAAAAATATGAGGAGCATGAAACGGTCTGAAAAATTTCAGGAGCATGAAGCGGTTTTGAAAAACATGAAGAGTCTGAAAACGTGTGAAAATATGAAGAGCTTCAAAAATGTGAAAAATATGAAGAGCTTCAATAGGTGTGAAAAATATGAAGAGCTTCAAAAGGTGTCAAAATGAGATGAGCATGAAACGGTCTGAAAAATAGGAGGAGCATGAAGCGGTGCTGAAAAACATGAACAGCCTGAAAAGGTGTGAGAAATATGAAGAGCTTCAAAAGGTGTCAAAAATATGAGGAGCATGAAACGGTGTGAAAAATTTCAGGAGCATGAAGCGGTGTTGAAAATCATGAAGAGTCTGAAAACGTGTGAAAATATGAAGAGCTTCAAAAATATGAAAAATATGAAGAACTTCAAATTGTGAAAAATATGAAGAGCTTCAAAGGGTGTCAAAAAAGAAATGAGCATGAAACGGTCTGAAAATTAGGAGGAGCATGAAGCGGTGTTGAAAATCATGAAGAGCCTGAAAAGGTGTGAAAAATATGAAAAGCTTCAAAAGATGTGAAAAATATGAAGAGCTTCAAAATGTGTCAAAATGAGATAAGCATGAAACGGTCTGAAAAATAGGAGGAGAATGAAGTGGTGTTGAAAAAAATGAAAAGCCTGAAAAGGTGTGAAATACATGAAGAGCTTCAAAAGGTGTCAAAAATATGAGGAGAATGAAACGGTCTGCAAAATAGGAGGAGCATGAAATGGTGTTCAAAAACATGAAGAGCCTGAAAATGTGTGAAAAATATGAAGAGCTTCAAAAGGTGTGAAATACATGGGGAGGATTAAATGGTCTGAAAAATAGGAGGAGCATGAAGCGGTGTTCAAAAGCATGAAGAGCCTGAAAACGTGTGAAAAATATGAAGAGCTTCAAAAGGTGTGAAAAATATGAAGAGCTTCAAAAGGTGTCAAAAATTAGATGAGAATGAAACCGTCTGAAAAAAAAGAGGGGCATGAAGTGTTGTTGAAAAAAATGAAGAGCCTGAAAAATTGTGAAAAACATGAAAAGATTCAAAAGGTGTCAAAAATATGAGGAGCATGAAACGGTCTGAAAAATAGGAGGAACATGAAGCTGTGTTCAAAAACATGAAGAGCCTGAAAAGGCGTGAAAAATATGAGGAGCTTCAAAAGGTGTGAAATACATGAGGAGCATTAAACAGTCTGAAAAATAGGAGGAGCATGGAGCGGTGTTCAAAAACATGAAGAGCCTGAAAAGGTGTGAAAAATATGAAGAGCTTCAAAAGGTGTCAAAAATATGAGGAGTATGAAACGGTTGAAAAATAGGAGGAGCATGAAGCGGTGTTCAAAAACATGAAGAGCCTGAAAAGGTGAGAAAAATATGACGAGCTTCAAAAGGTGTCAAAAATATGAGGAGCATGAAACGGTCTGAAAAATAGGAGGATCATGAAGCGGTGTTGAGAGACATGAAGAGCCTGAAAATGTGTGAGAAATATGAAGAGCTTCAAAAGGTGTGAAAAATATGAAGAGCTTCAAAAGGTGTCAAAAATGAGATGAGAATGGAACGGTCTGAAAAATAGGAGGAGCATGAAGCGGTGTTGAAAATCATGAAGAGCCGGAAAAGTTGTGAAAAATATGAAGAGCTTCAAAAGGTGTCAAAAATATGAGGAGCATGAAACGGTCTGAAAAATAGGAGGAACATGAAACGGTGTTCAAAAACATGAAGAGCCTGAAAAGATGTGAAAAATATGATGAGCTTCAAAAGGTTTCAAATATATGAGGAGCATGAAACGGTCTGAAAAATAGGAGGAGCATGAAACAGTGATGAAAAACATGACGAGCCTGAAAAGGTGTGAAAAATATGAAGAGCTTCAAAAGGTGTGAAATACATGAGGAGCATGAAACTCTCTGAAAAATAGAAGGAGCATGAAGTGGTGTTGAAAAATATGAAGAGCCTGAAAAGGTGTGAAAAATATGAAGAGCTTCAAAAAGTGTCAAAAATGAGATGAGCATGAAACGGTCTGAAAAATAGGAGGAGCATGAAGCGGTGTTCAAAAATATGAAGAGCCTGAAAAGGTGTGAGAAATATGAAGAGCTTCAAAAGGTGTCAAAAATATGAGGAGCATGAAACGGTCTGCAGAAAAGGAGGAGCATGAAGCGGTGTTCAAAAACCTGAAGAGCCTGAATAGGTGTGGAAAATATGAAGAGCTTCAAAAGGTGTGAAATACATGAGGAGCATGAAACGGGCTGAAAAATAGGAGGAGCAAAAAGGGGTGTTGCAAAATATGAAGAGCCTGAAAATGCGTGAAAAGTACGAAGAGCTTCAAAATATGTGGAAAAATATGAAGAGTTTCAAAAGGTCTCAAAAATTAGATGAGCATGATACGGTCTGAAAAATAGGAGGAGCATGAAGCGGTGTTGAAATACATGAAGAACCAGAAAAGTTGTGAGAAATATGAAAAGCTTCAAATGGTGTCAAAATTATGAGGAGCAAAAATTGTCTGAAAAAGAGGAGGAGCATGAAGCGGTGTTGAAATACATGAAGAGCCTGAAATGGTGCGAAAAATATGAAGAACTTCAAAAGGTTGTAAAAATATGAAGAGATTCAATAGGTGTCAAAAATGAGATTAGCATGAAACGGTCTGAAAAATAGGAGGAGCATGAATTGGTGTTGATAAACATGAAGAGCATGAAAAGGTGTGAAATATACGAAGAGCTTCAAAAGGTGTCAAAAATATGAGGAGCATGAAACGGTCTGAAAAATAGGAGGAGCATTAAGTGGTGTTGAAAAACATGAAGAGCCTGAAAATGTGTGAAAAATATGAAGAGCTTCAAAAGGTGTGAAAAATATGAGGAGCATGAAATGGTCTGAAAAATAGGAGGAGCATGAAGCGGTGTTCAAAAACATGAAAAAATATAACAAGAAACAAAAAAAATATAAAAAAAAAAAACATGAAGAGCCTGAAAACGTGTGAAAAATATGAAGAGCTTCAAAAGGTGTCAAGAATGAGATGAGCATGAAATGGTTTTAAAGATATTAGGAGTATGAAGTGGTGTTCAACAACATGACGAGCCTGAAAAGGTGTGAAAAATATTAAGAGCTTCAAATGGTGTCAAAAATATTAGGAGGCTGAAACGGTCTGAAAAATAGGAGGAGCATGAAGCGGTGTTCAAAAACATGAGACGCTGAAAAGGTGTGAAAAATATGAAGAGCTTCAAAAAGTGTGAAATACATGAGGAGCATGAAACGGTCTGAAAAATAGGAGGAGCATGAAGCGGTGTTCAAAAACATGAAGAGCCTGAAAAGGTGTCCAAAATATGAAGAGCTTCAAATGGTGTCAAAAATATTAGGAGGCTGAAACGGTCTGAAAAATAGGAGGAGCATGAAGCGGTGTTCAAAAACATGAAGAGCCTGAAAATGTGTCCAAAATATGAAGAGCTTCAAATGGTGTCAAAAATATTAGGAGGCTGAAACGGTCTGAAAAATAGGAGGAGCATGAAGCGGTGTTCTAAAACATCAAGAGGCTGAAAAGGTGTGGAAAATAGGAAGAGCTTCAAAAGGTGTCAAAAATATGAGGAGCATGAAACGGTCTGAAAAATACGAGGAGCATGAAACGGTGTTGAAAAACATGAAGAGCCTGGAATGGTGCGAAAAATATGAAGAGCTTCAAAAGGTGTGAAAAATATGAAGAGCTTCAAAAGGTGTCAAAAATATGAGGAGCATGACACGGTCTGAAAAATAGGAGAAGCATGAAGCGGTGTTCAAAAACATGAAGAGCCTGGAATGGTGCGAAAAATATGAAGAGCTTCAAAAGGTGTGAAAAATATGAAGAGCTTCAAAAGATTTGAAAAATATGAGGAGCATGAAAAGTTCTGAAAAATAGGAGGAGCATGAAGGGGTGTTTAAAAACATGACGATCCTGAAAAGGTGTGAAAAATATGAAGAGATTCAAAAGGTGTGAAAAATATCAAGAGTTTCAAGAGGTGTCAAAAATGAGATGAGCATGAAACGGTCTGAAAAATAGGAGGAACATGAAGTGGTGTTGAAAAACATGAAGAGACTGAAAAGGTGTGAAAAATATGAAGTGCTTCAAATGGTGTGAAATACATGAGGAGCATGAAAAGTTCTGAAAAATGGGAGGAGCATGAAGCGGTGTTTAAAAACATGAAGATCCTGAAAAGGTGTGAAAAATATGAAGAGCTTCAAAAGGTTTGAAAAATACCAATAGCTTCAAAAGGTGTCAAAAATGAGATGAGCATGAAACCGTCTGAATAATAGGAGGAATATGAAGTGGTGTTGAAAAACATGAAGAGCCTGAAAAGGTGTGAAAAATATGAAGAGCTTCAAAAGGTGTGAAAAATATGAGGAACATGAAACAGTCTGAAATTTAGTAGGAGCATATAGCGGTGTTGAAAAATATGAAGAGCCTGAAAAGGTGTGAAAAATATGAAGAGCTTCCAAAATTGTCAAAAATATGAGGAGCATGAAACGGTCTGAAAAATAGGAGGAGCATGAAACGGTAGGAAAAATAGGAGGATCATGAAACGGTGTTGAAAAACATGAAGAGCCTGAAAACGTGTGGAAAATAGGAGGAGCTTCAAATTGTTTCAAAATATGAGGAGCATGAACGGTCTGAAAAATAGGAGGAGCATGAAGAGGTGTTGAAAAACATGAAGAGCTTCAAAAGGTGTGAAATATATGAAGAGCTTCAAAAGGTGTGAAAAATATGAAGAGCTTCAAAAGGTGTGAAATACCTGAGGAGAATGAAACGGTCTGAAAAATAGGAGGAGCATGAAGCAGTGTTAAAAACATGAAGAGCCTGTAAAAGTGTGAAAAATATGAAAAGCTTCAAAAGGTGTTAAAAATATGAGGATCATGAAACGGTCTGAAAAATAGGAGGAGCATGAAGCGGTGTTCAAAATATGCAGAGACAGAAAAGGTGTGAAAAATATGAAGAGATTCAAAAGTTGTCAAATATATGAAGAGCATACAAAGGTCTGTAAAATAGGAGGAGCATGAAGAGGTGTTCAAAAACATGAAGAGCCTGAAAACGTCTGAAAAATATGAAGAGCTTCAAAAGGTGTCAAAAATATGAGGAACATGAAACGGTCTGAAAAATAGGAGGAGCATGAACCGGTGTTCAAAAACATGAAGAGTCTGGAAAGGTGTGAATAATAGGAAGAGCTTCAAAAGGTGTCAAAAATATGAGGAGCATGAAACGGTCTGAAAAATAAGAGGAGCATGAAGTGGTGTTGAAAAACAAGAAGAGCCTGAAAAGGTGTGAAAAATATGAAAGGCTTCAAAAGGTGTCAAAAGTATTTGGAGCATAAAAAGGTCTGAAAAATAGTAGCAGCAAGAAACGGTGTTCAAAAACATGAAGAGCCTGAGAAGGTGTGAAAAATATGAAGAGCTTCAAAAGGTGACAAAAATATTAACAGCATGAAACGTTCTGAAAAAAGGAGGAGCATGAGGCGGTGTTGAAAAACATGAAGAGACTGAAAAGGTGTGAAGAATATGAAGAGCTTCACAAGGTGTCAAATATATGAGGAGCACGAAACGGTCTGAAAAATAGGAGGAGCATGAAACGGTGTTGAAAAACATGAAAAGCGTGAAAAGGTGTGAAAAATAAGAAGACCTTCAAAAGATGTCAAATATATGAGGAGCACGAAACGGTCTGAAAAATATGAGGAGCATGAAACGGTGTTCAAAAACATGAAGAGCCTGAAAAGGTGTGAAATACATGAAGAGCTTTAAAAGGTGTCAAATATATGAGGAGCATGAAACGGTCTGAAAATAGGAGGAGCATGAAACGGTGTTGAAAAACTTGAAAAGCATGAAAAGGTGTGAAAAATAAGAAGAGCTTCAAAAGATGTCAAATATATGAGGAGCAGGAAACGGTCTGAAAAATAGAAGAAGCATGAAATGGTGTTGAAAAACATGAAAAGCATGAAAAGGTGTGAAAAATAAGAAGAGCTTTAAAAGGTGTCAAATATGTGAGGAGCATGAAACGGTCGGAAAATAGGAGGAGCATGAAACGGTGTTGAAAAACATGAAAAGCATGAAAAGGTGTGAAAAATAAGAAGAGCTTCAAAAGATGTCAAATATATGAGGAGCAGGAAACGGTCTGAAAAATAGGAGGAGCATGAAACGGTGTTCAAAAACCTGAAGAGCCTGAAAAGGTGTGAAAAATATGAAGAGCATGAAAATGTGTGAAAAATATGAGGAGCATAAACTGTGTTCAAAAACATGAAGATCTACAAAAGGTGTGAAAAATATGAAGAGCGTCAAAATGTCTCAAAGAAATGAGGAGCATGAAACGGTCTGAAAATAGAAGGAGCATGAAGAGGTGTTGAAAAACATGAAGAACCTGAAAAGGTGTGAAAAATATGAAAAGCTTCAAAATGTGTCAAAAATATGAGGAGCATGAAACGGTCTGAAAAATAGGAGGAGCATTAAGCGGTGTTGAAAAACAGGAAGAACCTGAAAAGCTGTGAAAAATATGAAAAGCTTCAAAAGGTGTGAAAAATATGAGGAGCAGGAAACGATCTTAAAAATAGGAGGAGCATGAAATGGTGTTGAAAAACATGAAAAGCGTGAAAAGGTGTGAAAAATAAGAAGACCTTCAAAAGATGTCAAATATATGAGGAGCACGAAACGGTCTGAAAAATATGAGGAGCATGAAACGGTGTTCAAAAACTTGAAGAGCCTGAAAAGGTGTGAAATATATGAAGAGCTTTAAAAGGTGTCAAGTATATGAGGAGCATGAAACGGTCTGAAAATAGGAGGAGCATGAAACGGTGTTGAAAAACATGAAAAGCATGAAAAAGTGTGAAAAATAAGAAGAGCTTCAAAAGATGTCAAATATATGAGGAGCAGGAAACGGTCTGAAAAATAGGAGGAGCATGAAACGGTGTTCAAAAACCTGAAGAGCCTGAAAAGGTGTGAAAAATATGAAGAGCATGAAAATGTGTGAAAAATATGAGGAGCATAAACTGTGTTCAAAAACATGAAGATCCACAAAAGGTGTGAAAAATATGAAGAGCTTCAAAATGTCTCAAAGAAATGAGGAGCATGAAACGGTTTGAAAATAGAAGGAGCATGAAGAGGTGTTCAAAAACATGAAGAGCCTGAAAAGGTGTGAAAAATATGAAGAGCTTCAAAATGTGTCAAAAATATGAGGAGCATGAAGCGGTCTGAAAAATAGGAGGAGCATGAAGTGGTGTTGAAAAATATGAAGAGCCTGAAAAGGTGTGAAAAATATGAAGAGCTTCAAACGGTGTGAAAATTATCAGGAGCATGAAACGGTCTGAGAAAGATGAGGAGCATGAAGTGGTCTTCAAAAACATGTACAGCCTGAAAAGGTGTGAAAAATATGAAGAGCTTCAATAGGTGTGAAAAACAGGAGGAACATGAACCGGCGTTCAAAAATATGAAGAGCCTGAAAAGGTGTGAAAAATATGAAGTGCTTCAAAAGGTGTCAACAATATGAGGAGCATGAAACGGTCTGAAAAATAGGAGGAGCAAGAAGCGGTGTTGAACAACAAGAAGAGACGGAAAAGGTGTGAAAAATATGAAGAGCTTCAAAAGGTTTCAAAAATATGAGGAGCTTGAAATGGTCTGAAAAATAGGACGAGCATGAAACGGTGTTCAAAAACATGAAGAGCATGAAAAGGTGTGAAAATTATGAAGAGCTTCAAAAGGTGTGAAAAACATGAGGAGAATGAAACGGTCTGAAAAATAGGAGGAGCATGAAGCAGTGTTCAAATCATGAAGAGCCTGAAAAAGTGTGAAAAATATGAAGATCTTCAAAAGTTTGAAAAATATGAAGACCCTGAAAAGGTGTCAAAAATGAGATGAGCATGAAACAGTCTGAAAAGTAGGAGGAGCATGAAGTGTTGTTCAAAAAGGTGAAGAGCCTGGAAAGGTGTGAAAAATATGAAGAGCTTCAAAAGGTGTGAAATACCTGAGGAGCATGAAACGGTCTGAAAAATAGGAGGAGCATGAAGTGTTGTTCAAAACATGAAGAGCCTGAAAAAGTGTGAAAAATATGAAGAGCTTCAAAAAATGTCAAAAATATGAGGAGCATGAAATGGTCTCAAATATAGGAGAATCATGCAGCGGTGTTTAAAACTATAAACAGCCTGAAAAAGTGTGAAAAACATGAAGAGCTTCAAAAGGTTTGAAAAATAGGAGGAGCATGAAGCGGTGCTCAAAAACATGAAGAGCCTGAAAAAGTGTGAAAAATATGAAGAGCTTATAAAATTGTCAAAAATATGAGGAGCATGAAGAGATGTTCAAAAACATGAAGAGGCTGATAAGGTGTGAAAAACATGAAGAGCTTCAAAAGGTTTGAAAAATAGGAGGAGCATGAAGCGGTGCTCAAAAACATGAAGAGCCTGAAAAAGTGTGAAAAATATGAAGAGCTTATAAAATTGTCAAAAATATGAGGAGCATGAAGAGATGTTCAAAAACATGAAGAGGCTGATAAGGTGTGAAAAACATGAAGAGCTTCAAAAGGTTTGAAAAATAGGAGGAGCATGAAGCGGTGTTCAAAAACATGAAGGGCCTGAAAACGTGTGAAAAATATGAAGAGCTTCAAAAGGAGTCAAAAATATGCGGAGCCTGAAACGATCTGAAAAATAGGAGGAGCATGAAGCGGTGTTGAACAACATGAAGAGCCTGAAAAGGTGTGATAAATGTGAAGAGCTTCAAAAGGTGTCAAAAATATGAGGAGCATGAAACGCTCTGAAATATAGGTGGATCATGAAGCGGTGTTGAAAAACATGAAGAGCCTGAAAAGGTGTGATAAATGTGAAGAGCTTCAAAAGGTGTCAAAAATATGAGGAGCATGAAACGGTCTGAAAAATAGGAGGAGCATGAAACGGTGATCAAAATCATGAAGAATCTGAAAACGTGTGAAAAATATGAACAGCTTCAAACGGTGTGAAAAATATCAGGAGCATGAAACGGTCTGAAAAAGATGAGGAGCATGAAGTGGTGTTGAAAAAAATAAATAGCCTGAAAAGGTGTGAAAAATATGAAGAGCTTCAAAAGGTGTCAAAAATATGAGGAGCATGAAACGGTTTGAAAAATAGGACGAGCATGAAGCGATGTTCAAAAACATGAAGAGCCTGAAAAGGTGTGAAAATTATGAAGAGCTTCAAAATATGTCAAAAATATGACGAGCATGAAACCCTGTTAAAAATAGGAGGAGGATGAAGCGGTGTTCAAAAACATGAAGAGCCTGAAAAGGTGTGCAAAATATGAAGAGCTTCAAAAGGTGTGAAATACATGAGGAGCATGAAACGGTGTTCAAAAACATGCAGAGACTGAAAAGGTGTGAAAAATATGAAGAGCTTCAAAAAGTGTCAAAAATTAGATTAGCATGAAAGGGTCTGAAAAATAGGAGGAGCCTGAAGTGGTGTTGAAAAACATGAAAAACCTGAAAATGTGTGAAAAATATGAAGAGCTTCAAAAATATGAAAATTATGAAGAGCTTCAAAAGGTGTAAAAAATATGAAGAGCTTCAAAAGATGTCAAAAATGAGATGAGCATGAAACGGTCTGAAAAAAAGGAGCATGAAATGGTGTTGAAAATCATGAAGAGCCTGAAAAGGTGTGAAAAATATGCAGAGCTTCAAAAGGTGTCAAAAATATGAGGAGCATGAAACGGTCTGAAAAATACGAGGAGCATGAAGTGGTGTTGAAAACCATGAAGTGCCTGAAAAGGTGTGAAAAATATGAAGAGCTTCAAAATGTGTCAAAAATATGAGGTGCATGAATCGGTCCGAAAAATAGGAGGTTCATGAAGCGGTGTTGAAAAACATGAAGAGCCTGAAAAGGTGTGAAAAATATGAAGAGCTTCAAAAGGTGTCAAAAATGAGATGAGCATGAAACGGTGTGAAAAATAGGAGGAGCATGAAGTGGTGTTGAAAAAAAAGAAGAGACTGAAAAGGTGTGAAAAATATGAAGAGCATCAAAAGGTGTCAAAAATATGAGGAGCATGAAACGGTCTCAAAAATAGGAGGAGCATGAAGCGGTTTTCAAAAACATGAAGAGCCTGAAAAGTTGTGAAAAATATGAAAAGCTTCAAAAGGTGTCAAAAATGAGATGAGCATGAAATGGTTTGAAAAATAGGAGGACCATGAAGTGGTGTTGAAAAAAAAGAAGAGACTGAAAAGATGTGAAAAATATGAGGATCATGAAAATGTGTCAAAAATATGAGGAGCATGAAAAGGTCTGCAAAAAGGAGGAGCATGAAGTGGTGTTGAAAAACTTGAAGAGCCTGAAAAGGTGTGAAAAATATGAAAAGCTTCAAAATCTGTCAAAAATATGAGGAGCATGAAACGGTCTGAAAAATAGGAGGCGCATGAAGCGGTGTTCAAAAACATGACGAGCCTGAATAGGTGTGAAAAATATGAATAGCTTCAAAAGGTGTCAAAAATATGAGGAGAATGAAACGTTCTGAAAAATAGGAGGAGCATGAAGCTGTGTTGAAAACATGAAGAGCCTGAAAACGTGTGAAAAATAAGAAGAGCTTCTAAAGGTGTCATAAATATGAGGAGCATGAAACGGTCTGAAAAATAGGAGCAGCATGAGGTGTTGTTGAAAAACATGAAGAGCCTGAAAAGGTGTGAAAAATATGAGGAGCTTTAAAAGGTGTCAAAAATATGAGGATCATGAAACGGTCTGAAAAATAGGAGAAGCATGAAATGGTGATCAAAAACATGAAGAGCCTGAAAAGGTGTGAAAAATATGAAGAGCTTCAAAAGGCGTGAAATACATGACGAGCATGTAACGGGCTGAAAAATAGGAGAACCATGAAGTGGTGTGCAAAAACATGAAGAGCCTGAAAAGGTGTGAAAAATATGAAGAGCTTCAAAAGGTGTCAAAAATATGAGGAGCATGAAACGGTCTGAAAATAGGACGAGCACAAGCGATGTTCAAAAACATGCACAGCATGAAAAGGTGTGAAAAATATGAAGAGCTTCAAAAGGTGTGAAAAATATGAAGAGCTTCAAAAGGTGTCAAAAATTAGATTAGCATGAGAGGGTCTGAAAAATAGGAGGAGCATGAAGTGGTGTTGAAAAACATGAAGAGCCTGAAAAGGTGTGAATTATATGAATAGCTTCAAAAGGTGTGAAAAGTATGAAGAGCTTCAAAATGTGTCAAAAATATGACGAGAATGAAACCCTCTTAAAAATAGGAGGAGGATGAAGCGGTGTTCAACAACATGAAGAGCCTGAAAAGGTGTGCAAAATATGAAGAGCTTCAAAAGGTGTGAAATACATGAGGAGCATGAAACGGTGTTCAAAAACATGCAGAGTCTGAAAAGGTGTGAAAAATATGAAGAGCCTCAAAACGTGTCAAAAATATGAGAAGTATGAAACGGTATGATAAATAGCAGGAGCATGAAGCGGTGTTGAAAAACAGGAAGAGTCTGAAATCGTGTGAAAAATATGAAGATCTTCAAATTATGAAAAGTATGAAGAGCTTCAAAAGGTGTGAAAACTATGAGGAACTTGATACGGTCTGAAAAATAGGAGGAGCATGAAGCGGAGTTGAAAAACATGAAGAGCCTGAGAAGGTGTGAAAAATATGAAGAGCTTCAAAACGTGTCAAAAATATGAGGAGCAAGAAACGGTCTGAAAAATAGGAGGATTATGAAACGGTGTTGAAAAACATGAAGAGCCTGAAAAGGTGTGATAAATGTGAAGAGCTTCAAAAGGTGTCAAAAATATGAGGAGCATGAAACGCTATGAAATATAGGTGGATCATGAAGCGGTGTTGAAAAACATGAAGAGCCTGAAAAGGTGTGATAAATGTGAAGAGCTTCAAAAGGTGTCAAAAATATGAGGAGCATGAAACGGTCTGAAAAATAGGAGGAGCATGAAACGGTGATCAAAATCATGAAGAATCTGAAAACGTGTGAAAAATATGAACAGCTTCAAACGGTCTGAAAAATAGGAGGAGCATGAAGTGGTGTTGAAAAACATGAAGAGCCTGAAAACGTGTGAAAAATATGAAGGGCTTCAAAAGGTTTGAAAAATATGAAGAGCTTCAAAAGGTGTCAAAAAGGAGATCTGCATGAAACGGTCTGAAAAATAGGAGGAGCATGAAGTGGTGTTGAAAAAAATAAATAGCCTGAAAAGGTGTGAAAAATATGAAGAGCTTCAAAAGGTGTCAAAAATATGAGGAGCATGAAACGGTTTGAAAAATAGGACGAGCATGAAGCGATGTTCAAAAACATGAAGAGCCTGAAAAGGTGTGAAAATTATAAAGAGCTTCAAAATATGTCAAAAATATGATGAGCATGAAACCCTGTTAAAAATAGGAGGAGGATGAAGCGGTGTTCAAAAACATGAAGAGCCTGAAATGGTGTGCAAAATATGAAGAGCTTCAAAAGGTGTGAAATACATGAGGAGCATGAAACGGTGTTCAAAAACATGCAGAGACTGAAAAGGTGTGAAAAATATGAAGAGCTTCAAAAAGTGTCAAAAATTAGATTAGCATGAAAGGGTCTGAAAAATAGGAGGAGCCTGAAGTGGTGTTGAAAAACATGAAGAACCTGAAAATGTGTGAAAAATATGAAGAGCTTCAAAAATATGAAAATTATGAAGAGCTTCAAAAGGTGTAAAAAATATGAAGAGCTTCAAAAGATGTCAAAAATGAGATGAGCATGAAATGGTCTGAAAAAAAGGAGCATGAAATGGTGTTGAAAATCATGAAGAGCCTGAAAAGGTGTGAAAAATATGCAGAGCTTCTAAGGGTGTCAAAAATATGAGGAGCATGACACGGTCTGAAAAATAGGAGGAGCATGAAGTGGTGTTGAAAAACATGAAGAGCCTGAAAGGTGTGAAAAACATGAAGAGCATCAAAAGGTGTCAAAAATATGAGGAGCATGAAACCTTCTGAAAAATAGGAGGATCATGAATTGGTGTTGAAAAACACGAAGAGCCTGAAAAGGTGTGAAAAATATGAAGAGCTTCAAAAAGTGTCAAATTATGAGGAGCATGAAACTGTCTGAAAAATGGGAGAAGCATGAAGTGGTGTGGAAAAACATGAAGAGCCTGAAAAGGTGTGAAAAATATGAAGACCTTCAAAAGGTGTGAAATAGATGAGGCGCATGAAACTCTCTGAAAATTAGGAGGAGCAAGAAGCAGTGTTCAAAAACATGAAGAGCCTGAAAACTTGTGAAAAATATGAAGAGCTTCAAAAGGGGTCAAAAATATGAAGAACATGAAACTGTCTGAAAAATAGGAGGAGCATGAGGTGGTGTTGAAAACATGAAGAGCCTGAAAACGTGTGAAAAATATGAAGGGCTTCAAAAGGTTTGAAAAATATGAAGAGCTTCAAAAGGTGTCAAAAAGGAGATCTGCATGAAACGGTCTGAAAAATAGGAGGAGCATGAAGTGGTGTTGAAAAAAATAAATAGCCTGAAAAGGTGTGAAAAATATGAAGAGCTTCAAAAGGTGTCAAAAATATGAGGAGCATGAAACGGTTTGAAAAATAGGACGAGCATGAAGCGATGTTCAAAAACATGAAGAGCCTGAAAAGGTGTGAAAATTATGAAGAGCTTCAAAATATGTCAAAAATATGACGAGCATGAAACCCTGTTAAAAATAGGAGGAGGATGAAGCGGTGTTCAAAAACATGAAGAGCCTGAAAAGGTGTGCAAAATATGAAGAGCTTCAAAAGGTGTGAAATACATGAGGAGCATGAAACGGTGTTCAAAAACATGCAGAGACTGAAAAGGTGTGAAAAATATGAAGAGCTTCAAAAAGTGTCAAAAATTAGATTAGCATGAAAGGGTCTGAAAAATAGGAGGAGCCTGAAGTGGTGTTGAAAAACATGAAGAACCTGAAAATGTGTGAAAAATATGAAGAGCTTCAAAAATATGAAAATTATGAAGAGCTTCAAAAGGTGTAAAAAATATGAAGAGCTTCAAAAGATGTCAAAAATGAGATGAGCATGAAACGGTCTGAAAAAAAGGAGCATGAAATGGTGTTGAAAATCATGAAGAGCCTGAAAAGGTGTGAAAAATATGCAGAGCTTCAAAAGGTGTCAAAAATATGAGGAGCATGAAACGGTCTGAAAAATACGAGGAGCATGAAGTGGTGTTGAAAACCATGAAGTGCCTGAAAAGGTGTGAAAAATATGAAGAGCTTCAAAATGTGTCAAAAATATGAGGTGCATGAATCGGTCCGAAAAATAGGAGGTTCATGAAGCGGTGTTGAAAAACATGAAGAGCCTGAAAAGGTGTGAAAAATATGAAGAGCTTCAAAAGGTGTCAAAAATGAGATGAGCATGAAACGGTGTGAAAAATAGGAGGAGCATGAAGTGGTGTTGAAAAAAAAGAAGAGACTGAAAAGGTGTGAAAAATATGAAGAGCATCAAAAGGTGTCAAAAATATGAGGAGCATGAAACGGTCTCAAAAATAGGAGGAGCATGAAGCGGTTTTCAAAAACATGAAGAGCCTGAAAAGTTGTGAAAAATATGAAAAGCTTCAAAAGGTGTCAAAAATGAGATGAGCATGAAACGGTTTGAAAAATAGGAGGACCATGAAGTGGTGTTGAAAAAAAAGAAGAGACTGAAAAGATGTGAAAAATATGAGGATCATGAAAATGTGTCAAAAATATGAAGAGCATGAAAAGGTCTGCAAAAAGGAGGAGCATGAAGTGGTGTTGAAAAACATGAAGAGCCTGAAAAGGTGTGATAAATGTGAAGAGCTTCAAAAGGTGTCAAAAATATGAGGAGCATGAAACGGTCTGAAAAATAGGACGAGCATGAAGCGATGTTCAAAAACATGAAGAGCCTGAAAAGGTGTGAAAATTATGAAGAGCTTCAAAATATGTCAAAAATATGACGAGCATGAAACCCTGTTAAAAATAGGAGGAGGATGAAGCGGTGTTCAAAAACATGAAGAGCCTGAAAAGGTGTGCAAAATATGAAGAGCTTCAAAAGGTGTGAAATACATGAGGAGCATGAAACGGTGTTCAAAAACATGCAGAGACTGAAAAGGTGTGAAAAATATGAAGAGCTTCAAAAAGTGTCAAAAATTAGATTAGCATGAAAGGGTCTGAAAAATAGGAGGAGCCTGAAGTGGTGTTGAAAAACATGAAAAACCTGAAAATGTGTGAAAAATATGAAGAGCTTCAAAAATATGAAAATTATGAAGAGCTTCAAAAGGTGTAAAAAATATGAAGAGCTTCAAAAGATGTCAAAAATGAGATGAGCATGAAACGGTCTGAAAAAAAGGAGCATGAAATGGTGTTGAAAATCATGAAGAGCCTGAAAAGGTGTGAAAAATATGCAGAGCTTCAAAAGGTGTCAAAAATATGAGGAGCATGAAACGGTCTGAAAAATACGAGGAGCATGAAGTGGTGTTGAAAACCATGAAGTGCCTGAAAAGGTGTGAAAAATATGAAGAGCTTCAAAATGTGTCAAAAATATGAGGTGCATGAATCGGTCCGAAAAATAGGAGGTTCATGAAGCGGTGTTGAAAAACATGAAGAGCCTGAAAAGGTGTGAAAAATATGAAGAGCTTCAAAAGGTGTCAAAAATGAGATGAGCATGAAACGGTGTGAAAAATAGGAGGAGCATGAAGTGGTGTTGAAAAAAAAGAAGAGACTGAAAAGGTGTGAAAAATATGAAGAGCATCAAAAGGTGTCAAAAATATGAGGAGCATGAAACGGTCTCAAAAATAGGAGGAGCATGAAGCGGTTTTCAAAAACATGAAGAGCCTGAAAAGTTGTGAAAAATATGAAAAGCTTCAAAAGGTGTCAAAAATGAGATGAGCATGAAATGGTTTGAAAAATAGGAGGACCATGAAGTGGTGTTGAAAAAAAAGAAGAGACTGAAAAGATGTGAAAAATATGAGGATCATGAAAATGTGTCAAAAATATGAGGAGCATGAAAAGGTCTGCAAAAAGGAGGAGCATGAAGTGGTGTTGAAAAACTTGAAGAGCCTGAAAAGGTGTGAAAAATATGAAAAGCTTCAAAATCTGTCAAAAATATGAGGAGCATGAAACGGTCTGAAAAATAGGAGGCGCATGAAGCGGTGTTCAAAAACATGACGAGCCTGAATAGGTGTGAAAAATATGAATAGCTTCAAAAGGTGTCAAAAATATGAGGAGAATGAAACGTTCTGAAAAATAGGAGGAGCATGAAGCTGTGTTGAAAACATGAAGAGCCTGAAAACGTGTGAAAAATAAGAAGAGCTTCTAAAGGTGTCATAAATATGAGGAGCATGAAACGGTCTGAAAAATAGGAGCAGCATGAGGTGTTGTTGAAAAACATGAAGAGCCTGAAAAGGTGTGAAAAATATGAGGAGCTTTAAAAGGTGTCAAAAATATGAGGATCATGAAACGGTCTGAAAAATAGGAGAAGCATGAAATGGTGATCAAAAACATGAAGAGCCTGAAAAGGTGTGAAAAATATGAAGAGCTTCAAAAGGCGTGAAATACATGACGAGCATGTAACGGGCTGAAAAATAGGAGAACCATGAAGTGGTGTGCAAAAACATGAAGAGCCTGAAAAGGTGTGAAAAATATGAAGAGCTTCAAAAGGTGTCAAAAATATGAGGAGCATGAAACGGTCTGAAAATAGGACGAGCACAAGCGATGTTCAAAAACATGCACAGCATGAAAAGGTGTGAAAAATATGAAGAGCTTCAAAAGGTGTGAAAAATATGAAGAGCTTCAAAAGGTGTCAAAAATTAGATTAGCATGAGAGGGTCTGAAAAATAGGAGGAGCATGAAGTGGTGTTGAAAAACATGAAGAGCCTGAAAACGTGTGAAAAATATGAAGGGCTTCAAAAGGTTTGAAAAATATGAAGAGCTTCAAAAGGTGTCAAAAAGGAGATCTGCATGAAACGGTCTGAAAAATAGGAGGAGCATGAAGTGGTGTTGAAAAAAATAAATAGCCTGAAAAGGTGTGAAAAATATGAAGAGCTTCAAAAGGTGTCAAAAATATGAGGAGCATGAAACGGTTTGAAAAATAGGACGAGCATGAAGCGATGTTCAAAAACATGAAGAGCCTGAAAAGGTGTGAAAATTATAAAGAGCTTCAAAATATGTCAAAAATATGATGAGCATGAAACCCTGTTAAAAATAGGAGGAGGATGAAGCGGTGTTCAAAAACATGAAGAGCCTGAAATGGTGTGCAAAATATGAAGAGCTTCAAAAGGTGTGAAATACATGAGGAGCATGAAACGGTGTTCAAAAACATGCAGAGACTGAAAAGGTGTGAAAAATATGAAGAGCTTCAAAAAGTGTCAAAAATTAGATTAGCATGAAAGGGTCTGAAAAATAGGAGGAGCCTGAAGTGGTGTTGAAAAACATGAAGAACCTGAAAATGTGTGAAAAATATGAAGAGCTTCAAAAATATGAAAATTATGAAGAGCTTCAAAAGGTGTAAAAAATATGAAGAGCTTCAAAAGATGTCAAAAATGAGATGAGCATGAAATGGTCTGAAAAAAAGGAGCATGAAATGGTGTTGAAAATCATGAAGAGCCTGAAAAGGTGTGAAAAATATGCAGAGCTTCTAAGGGTGTCAAAAATATGAGGAGCATGACACGGTCTGAAAAATAGGAGGAGCATGAAGTGGTGTTGAAAAACATGAAGAGCCTGAAAGGTGTGAAAAACATGAAGAGCATCAAAAGGTGTCAAAAATATGAGGAGCATGAAACCTTCTGAAAAATAGGAGGATCATGAATTGGTGTTGAAAAACACGAAGAGCCTGAAAAGGTGTGAAAAATATGAAGAGCTTCAAAAAGTGTCAAATTATGAGGAGCATGAAACTGTCTGAAAAATGGGAGAAGCATGAAGTGGTGTGGAAAAACATGAAGAGCCTGAAAAGGTGTGAAAAATATGAAGACCTTCAAAAGGTGTGAAATAGATGAGGCGCATGAAACTCTCTGAAAATTAGGAGGAGCAAGAAGCAGTGTTCAAAAACATGAAGAGCCTGAAAACTTGTGAAAAATATGAAGAGCTTCAAAAGGGGTCAAAAATATGAAGAACATGAAACCGTCTGAAAAATAGGAGGAGCATGAGGTGGTGTTGAAAAACTTGAAGAGCCTGAAAACGTGTGAAAAATATGAAGAGCTTTAAAAGGTGTGAAAAATATGAACAGCTTCAAAAGGTGTGAAATATATGAAGAGCTTCAAAATGTGTCAAAAATGTGAGGAGCATGAAACGTTCTGAAAATTAGGAGTAGCATGAAGCGGTGTTGAAAAAACATGAAGAGCCTGCAAAGGTGTGAAAAATATGAAGAGCTTCAAAATGTGTCAAAAATATGAGGAGCATGAAACGGTCTGAAAAATAGGAGGAGCATGAAGCAGTGTTGAAAAAACATGAAGAGCCTGCAAAGGTGTGAAAAATATGAAGAGTTTCAGAAATGTGAAAATTATGAAGAGCTTCAAAAGGTGTCAAAAATGAGAAGAGCTTGAAACGGTCTGAAAATTAGGAGGAGCATGAAGCGGTGTTGAAAAACATGAAGAGTCTTAAAAGGTGTGAAAAATATGAAGAGCTTCAAGAGGTGTGAAATACATGAGGAGCATGAAACGGTCTGAAAAATAGGAGGAGCATGAAGTGGTGTTCAAAAACATGAAGAGTCTTAAAAGGTGTGCAAAATATGAAGAGCTTCAATAGGTGTGAATAATATGAGGAGCAGGATACGGTCTGAAAAATAGGAGGAGCATGAAGGAGTGTTCAAAAACATGAAGAGCCTGAAAAATTGTGAAAAATATGAAAAGCTTGAAAAGGTGTCAAAAATGAGATGAGCATGAAACGGTGTGAAAAATAGGAGGAGCATGAAGTGGTGTTGAAAAAAAAGAAGAGACTGAAAAGGTGTGAAAAATATGAAGAGCATCAAAAGGTGTCAAAAATATGAGGAGCATGAAACGGTCTCAAAAATAGGAGGAGCATGAAGCGGTTTTCAAAAACATGAAGAGCCTGAAAAGTTGTGAAAAATATGAAAAGCTTCAAAAGGTGTCAAAAATGAGATGAGCATGAAACGGTTTGAAAAATAGGAGGACCATGAAGTGGTGTTGAAAAAAAAGAAGAGACTGAAAAGGTGTGAAAAATATGAGGATCATGAAAATGTGTCAAAAATATGAGGAGCATGAAAAGGTCTGCAAAAAGGAGGAGCATGAAGTGGTGTTGAAAAACGTGAAGAGCCTGAAAAGGTGTGAAAAATATGAAAAGCTTCAAAATCTGTCAAAAATATGAGGAGCATGAAACGGTCTGAAAAATAGGAGGCGCATGAAGCGGTGTTCAAAAACATGACGAGCCTGAATAGGTGTGAAAAATATGAAGAGCTTCAAAAGGTGTCAAAAATATGAGGAAAATGAAACGTTCTGAAAAATAGGAGGAGCATGAAGCTGTGTTGAAAACATGAAGAGCCTGAAAACGTGTGAAAAATAAGAAGAGCTTCTAAAGGTGTCATAAATATGAGGAGCATGAAACGGTCTGAAAAATAGGAGCTGAATGAGGTGTTGTTGAAAAACATGAAGAGCCTGAACAGGTGTGAAAAATATGAGGAGCTTTAAAAGGTGTCAAAAATATGAGGATCATGAAACGGTCTGAAAAATAGGAGAAGCATGAAATGGTGATCAAAAACATGAAGAGCCTGAAAAGGTGTGAAAAATATGAAGAGCTTCAAAAGGCGTGAAATACATGAGGAGCATGTAACGGGCTGAAAAATAGGAGAACCATGAAGTGGTGTGCAAAAACATGAAGAGCCTGAAAACTTGTGAAAAATATGAAGAGCTTCAAAATGTGTGAAATACATGAGGTGCATGAAACTCTCTGTAAATTAGGAGGAGCAAGAAGCAGTGTTCAAAAACATGAAGAGCCTGAAAAGGTGTGAAAAATATGAAGAGCTTCAAAAGGTGTGAAATAGATGAGGCGCATGAAACTCTCTGAAAATTAGGAGGAGCAAGAAGCAGTGTTGAAAAACATGAAGAGCCTGAAAAGGTGTGAAAAATATGAAGACCTTCAAAAGGTGTGAAATACATGAGGCGCATGAAACTCTCTGAAAATTAGGAGGAGCAAGAAGCAGTGTTCAAAAACATGAAGAGCCTGAAAACTTGTGAAAAATATGAAGAGCTTCAAAAGGGGTCAAAAATATGAAGAACATGAAACCGTCTGAAAAATAGGAGGAGCATGAGGTGGTGTTGAAAAACATGAAGAGCCTGAAAACGTGTGAAAAATATGAAGAGCTTTAAAAGGTGTGAAAAATATGAACAGCTTCAAAAGGTGTGAAATATATGAAGAGCTTCAAAATGTGTCAAAAATATGAGGAGCATGAAACGGTTTGAAAAATAGGAGGAGCATGAAGCGGTGTTGAAAAACATGAAGAGCCTGAAAACTTGTGAAAAATATGAAGAGCTTCAAAAGGGGTCAAAAATATGAAGAACATGAAACCGTCTGAAAAATAGGAGGAGCATGAGGTGGTGTTGAAAAACATGAAGAGCCTGAAAACGTGTGAAAAATATGAAGAGCTTCAAAGTGTGTCAAAAATATGAGGAGCATGAAACGGTCTGAAAAATAGGAGGAGCATGAAGCAGTGTTGAAAAAACATGAAGAGCCTGCAAAGGTGTGAAAAATATGAAGAGTTTCAGAAATGTGAAAATTATGAAGAGCTTCAAAAGGTGTGAAATATATGAAGAGCATGAAACGGTCTGAAAAATAGGAGGAGCATGAAACGGTTTTCAAATACATGAAGACCCTGAAAGGTGTGAAAAACATGAAGAGCTTCAAAAGGTGTCAAAAATATGAAGAGCATGAAACGGTTTGAAAAATAGGACGAGCATGAAGCGGTGTTCAAAAACATGAAGAGCCTGAAAAGGTGTGAAAATTATGAAGAGCTTCAAAATATGTCAAATATATGACGAGCATGAAACCCTCTTAAAAATAGGAGGAGGATGAAGCGCTGTTCAAAAACATGAAGAGCCTGAAAAGGTGTGCAAAATATGAAGAGCTTCAAAAGGTGTGAAATACATTAGGAGCATGAAACGGTGTTCAAAAACATGCAGAGACTGAAAAGGTTTGAAAAATATGAAGAGCTTCAAAAAGTGTCAAAAATATGAGGAGCATGAAACGGTCTGAAAAATAGGAGGAGCCTGAAGTGGTGTTGAAAAACATGAAGAACCTGAAAATGTGTGAAAAATATGAAGAGCTTCAAAAATATGAAAATTATGAAGAGCTTCAAAAGGTGTAAAAAATATGAAGAGCTTCAAAATATGTCAAAAATGAGATGAGCATGAAACGGTCTGAAAAATAGGAGCATGAAGTGGTGTTGAAAATCATGAAGAGCCTGAAAAGGTGTGAAAAATATGAAGAGCTTCAAAATGTGTCAAAAATATGAGGTGCATGAATCAGTCCGAAAAATAGGAGGTTCATGAAGCGGTGTTGAAAAACATGAAGAGCCTGAAAAGGTGTGAAAAATATGAAGAGCTTCAAAAGGTGTCAAAAATATGAGGAGCATGAAACGGTCTGAAAATAGGACGAGCACAAGCGATGTTCAAAAACATGCACAGCCTGAAAAGGTGTGAAAAATATGAAGAACTTCAAAAGGTGTGAAAAATATGAAGAGCTTCAAAAGGTGTCAAAAATTAGATTAGCATGAAAGGGTCTGAAAAATAGGAGGAGCATGAAGTGGTGTTGAAAAACATGAAGAGCCTGAAAAGGTGTGAAATATATGAACAGCTTCAAAAGGTGTGAAAAATATGAAGAGCTTCAAAATGTGTCAAAAATATGATGAGCATGAAACCCTCTTAAAAATAGGAGGAGGATGAAGCGGTGTTCAAAAACATGAAGAGCCTGAAAAGGTGTGCAAAATATGAAGAGCTTTAAAAGGTGTGAAATACATGAGGAGCATGAAACAGTGTTCAAAAACATGCAGAGACTGAAAAGGTGTGAAAAATATGAAGAGCCTCAAAACGTGTCAAAAATATGAGAAGTATGAAACGGTATGATAAATAGCAGGAGCATGAAGCGGTGTTGAAAAACAGGAAGAATCTGAAATCGTGTGAAAAGTATGAAGATCTTCAAATTATGAAAAGTATGAAGAGCTTCAAAAGGTGTGAAAACTATGAGAAACTTGATACGGTCTGAAAAATAGGAGGAGCATGAAGCGGTGTTGAAAAACATGAAGAGCATGAAAAGGTGTGAAAAATATGAACAGCTTCAAAATGTGTGAAAAATATGAGGAGCATGAAACGGTCTGAAAAATAGGAGGAGGATGAAGCGGTGTTCAAAATCATGAAGAGCCTGAAAAGGTGTGAAAAATGTGAAGAGCCTCAAAAAGTGTCAAAAATATGAGAAGTATGAAACGATATGATAAATAGCAGGAGCATGAAGCGGTGTTGAAAAACAGGAAGAGTCTGAAATCGTGTGAAAAATATGAAGATCTTCAAAAATGTGAAAAGTATGAAGAGCTTCAAAAGGTGTCAAAAATATGAGGAGCATGAAACGGTCTCAAAAATAGGAGGAGCATGAAGCAGTGTTCAAAAACATGAAGAGCCTGAAAAGTTGTGAAAAATATGAAAAGCTTCAAAAGGTGTCAAAAATGAGATGAGCATGAAACGGTTTGAAAAATTGGAGGACCATGAAGTGGTGTTGAAAAAAAAGAAGAGACTGAAAAGGTGTGAAAAATATGAGGATCATCAAAAGGTGTCAAAAATATGAGGAGCATGAAAAGGTCTGCAAAAAGGAGGAGCATGAAGTGGTGTTGAAAAACTTGAAGAGCCTGAAAAGGTGTGAAAAATATGAAAAGCTTCAAAATCTGTCAAAAATATGAGGAGCATGAAACGGTCTGAAAAATAGGAGGCGCATGAAGCGGTGTTCAAAAACATGACGAGCCTGAATAGGTGTGAAAAATATGAAGAGCTTCAAAAGGTGTCAAAAATATGAGGAGAATGAAACGTTGTGAAAAATAGGAGGAGCATGAAGCTGTGTTGAAAACATGAAGAGCCTGAAAACGTGTGAAAAATAAGAAGAGCTTCTAAAGGTGTCATAAATATGAGGAGCATGAAACGGTCTGAAAAATAGGAGCAGCATGAGGCGGTTTTGAAAAACATGAAGAGCCTGAAAAGGTGTGAAAAATATGAGGAGCTTTAAAAGGTGTCAAAAATATGAGGAGCATGAAACGGTCTGAAAAATACGAGGAGCATGAAATGGTGATCAAAAACATGAAGAGCCTGAAAAGGTGTGAAAAATATGAAGAGCTTCAAAAGGCGTGAAATACATGAGGCGCCTGAAACTGTCTGAAAATTAGGAGGAGCAATGTTGAAAAACATGAAGAGCCTGAAAAGGTGTGAAAAATATGAAGAGCTTCAAAAGGTGTGAAATAGATGAGGCGCATGAAACTCTCTGAAAATTAGGAGGAGCAAGAAGCAGTGTTGAAAAACATGAAGAGCCTGAAAAGGTGTGAAAAATATGAAGACCTTCAAAAGGTGTGAAATACATGAGGCGCATGAAACTCTCTGAAAATTAGGAGGAGCAAGAAGCAGTGTTCAAAAACATGAAGAGCCTGAAAACTTGTGAAAAATATGAAGAGCTTCAAAAGGGGTCAAAAATATGAAGAACATGAAACCGTCTGAAAAATAGGAGGAGCATGAGGTGGTGTTGAAAACATGAAGAGCCTGAAAACGTGTGAAAAATATGAAGAGCTTTAAAAGGTGTGAAAAATATGAACAGCTTCAAAAGGTGTGAAATATATGAAGAGCTTCAAAATGTGTCAAAAATATGAGGAGCATGAAACGGTCTGAAAAATAGGAGGAACATGAAGCGGTGTTGAAAAACATGAAGAGCCTGAAAATGTGTGAAAAATATGAAGAGCTTCAAAAGGTGTGAAACATATGAAGAGCTTCAAAAGGTGTAAAAAATATGAAGAGCTTCAAAAGATGTCAAAAATGAGATGAGCATGAAAAGGTCTGAAAAATAGGAGCATGAAGTGGTGTTGAAAATCATGAAGAGCATGAAAAGGTGTGAAAAATATGCAGAGCTTCAAAAGGTGTCAAAAATATGAGGAGCATGAAACGGTCTGAAAAATACGAGGAGCATGAATTGGTGTTGAAAACCATGAAGAGCCTGAAAAGGTGTGAAAAATATGAAGAGCTTCAAAATGTGTGAAAAATATGAGGTGCATGAATCGGTCCGAAAAATAGGAGGTTCATGAAGCGGTGTTGAAAAACATGAAGAGCCTGAAAAGGTGTGAAAAATATGAAGAGCTTCAAAAGGTGTCAAAAATATGAGGAGCATGAAACGGTCTGAAAATAGGACGTGCACAAGCATTGTTCAAAAACATGCACAGCCGGAAAAGGTGTGAAAAATATGAAGAGCTTCAAAAGGTGTTGAAAATATGAAGAGCTTCAAAAGGTGTCAAAAATTAGATTAGCATGAAAGGGTCTGAAAAATAGGAGGAGCATGAAGTGGTGTTGAAAAACATGAAGAGCCTGAAAAGGTGTGAAATATATGAACAGCTTCAAAAGGTGTGAAAAATATGAAGAGCTTCAAAATGTGTCAAAAATATGACGAGCAAGAAACCCTCTTAAAAATAGGAGGAGGATGAAGCGGTGTTCAACAACATGAAGAGCCTGAAAAGGTGTGCAAAATATGAAGAGCTTCAAAAGGTGTGAAATACATGAGGAGCATGAAACAGTGTTCAAAAACATGACGAGCCTGAATAGGTGTGAAAAATATGAAGAGCTTCAAAAGGTGTCAAAAATATGAGGAGCATGAAACGGTCTGAAAAATAGGAGGAGAAAGAAATGGTTATCAAATACATGAAGAGCCTGAAAAGGTCTGAAAAATATGAAGAGCTTCAAAAGGTGTCAAAAATATGAGGAGCATGAAACGGTCTGAAAAATAGGAGGGGCATGAAGCGGTGTTCAAAACATGAAGAGCCTGAAAAGGTGTGAAAAATATGAGGAGCTTGAAAATGTGTGAAATATATGAAGAGCTTCAAAAGGTGTCAAAAATGAGATGAGCATGAAACGGTCTGAAAAATAAAGGAGCATGAAATGGTGATCAAAACGTGAAGAGCCTGAAAAGGTGTGAAATATTTGAAGAGCTTCAAAAGGTGTGAAATACATGAGGAGCATGAAACGGGCTGAAAAATAGGAGAAGCATGAAGTGGTGTGGAAAAACATGAAGAGCCTGAAAAGGTGTGAAAAATATGAAGAGCTTCAAAAGGTGAGAAATACATGAGGAGCATGAAACTCTCTGAAAAATAGAAGGAGCATGAAGCGGTGTTCAAAAACATGAAGAGCCTGAAAAGGTGTGAAAATATGAAGAGCTTGAAAAGGTGTGAAAAATATGAAGAGCTTCAAAAGGTGTGAAATATATGAGGAGCATGAAACGGTCTGAAAAATAGGAGGAGTATGCAGCGGTTAAAAAACATGAAGAGCCTGAAAAGGTGTGAAAAATACGAAGAGCTTCAAAAGGTGTCAAAATTACAAGGAGCATGAAACGGTCTGAAAAATAGGAGGAGCATGAAGCGGTGTTCAAAAATATGAAGAGCCTGAACAGGTGTGAAAATTATGAAGAGCTTCAAAAGGTGTCAAAAATATGAGGTGCATGAAATGGTCTGAAAAAGAGGAGGACCATGAAGCGGTGTTCAAAAACATGAAGAGCCTTTAAAGGTGTGAAAAATATGAAGAGCTTCAAAAGGTGTCAAAAATATGAGAAGCATGAAACGGTCTGAAAAATAGGAGGAGCATGAAGCGGTATTGAAAAACATGAGGAGGCTGAGAACTTGTGAAAAATATGAAGAGCTTCAAAAGGTGTCAAAAATATGAGGAGCATGAAAGGGTCTGAAAAATAGGAGGAGCAAGAAACTGTGATCAAAAAAATCGAGAGCCTAAAAAGGTGTGAAAAATATGACGAGCTTCAAAAGGTGTGAAAACTATGAGGAGCATGAAACGGTCTGAAAAATAGGAGGAGCAAGAAACGGTGATCAAAAACATGGAGAGCCTGAAAAGGTGTGAAAAATATGACGAGCTTCAAATGGTGTGAAAAACATGATGAGCATGAAACGGGCTGAAAAATAGGAGAAGCATGAAGTGGTGTTGAAAAACATGAAGAGCCTGAAAAAGTGTGAAAAATATAAAGAGCTTCAGAAGGTGTGAAAAATATGAAGAGCTTCAACAGGTGTCAAAAATTAGATGAGCATGAAATGGTCTGAAAAAGTGGAGGAGCAAGAAGTAGTGTTGAAAAAAATGAAGAGCATGAAAAGGTGTGAAAAATATGAAAAGCTTCAAAAGGTGTCAAAAATATGAGGAGCATGAAACGGTCTGAAAAATAGGTGGAGCAGGAAGCGGTGTTGAAAAATATGAAGAGCCTGGAAAGGTGTGCAAAATATGAAGAGCTTCAAAAGGTGTGAAATATATGAAGAGCTTGAAAAGGTGTCGACAATGACATGAGCATGAAACGGTCTGATAAATAGGAGGAGCATGAAACGGTGATCAAAAACATGAAGAGCCTGAAAAGGTGTGAAAAATATGAAGAGCTTCAGAAGGTGTCAAGAATATGAGGAGCACGAAACGGTCTGAAAAATATGAGGAGCATGAAGCGGTGTTCAAAAACATGAGGAGCCTGAAAACGTGTGGAAAATATGAAGAGCTTCAAAAGGTGTGAAAAATATGAAGAGCTTCAAAAGGTGTGAAAAATATGAGGAGCATGAAACGGTCTGACAAATAGGACGAGCATGAAATGGTGTTCGAAGACATGAAGAGCATGAAAATTTGTGAAAAATATGAAGACCTACAAAACGTGTCAAAAATGAGATGAGCATGAAACGGTCTGAAAAAAAGGAGGTGCATGAAGCGGTGTTGAAAAACATGAAGAGGCTGAGAACGTGTGAAAAATATGAAGAGCTTCTAAAGGTGTGAAAAATATGAAGAGCTTCAAAAGGTGTCAAAAATGAGATGAGCATGAAACGGCCTGAAAAATAGGAGGAGCATGAAGTGGTGTTGAAAAACATGATGAGCCTGAAAAAGTGGGAAATATATGAAGAGCTTCCAAAGGTGTCAAAAATATAAGGAGCATGAAACGGTCTGAAAAATAGGAGGAGCATGAAGCGATATTCAAAACCATGAAGAGCCTGAAAAGCTGTGCAATTATGTCAAGCTTCAAAAGGTGTGAAAATTATGAGGAGCATGAAACTGTCTGAAAAATAGGAGGAGCATGAAGCGGTGTTAAAGAAAATGAAGAGCCTGAAAAGGTGTGAAATATATGAAGAGCTTCAAAAGGTGTCAAAAATATGAGGAGCAGGAAACGGTCTGAAAAATAGGAGGAGTATGAAACGGTGTTCAAAAATATGAAGAGCCTGGAATGGTGTGAAAAATATGAAGAGCCCAAAACGTGTCAAAAATATGAGGAGCATGAAACGGTGTGAAAAATAGGAGGAGCATGAAGCGGTTTTTAAAGACATGAAGAGCCTGAAAGATATGGAAAATATGAAGAGCTTCAAAAGGTGTGAAATACATGAGGAGCATGAAATGGTCTGAAAAATAGGAGGAGCATGAAGCGGTGTTGAAAAACATGAAGAGCCTGAAAAGGTGTGAAAAAAATGAAAAGCTTCAAAAGGTGTCAATAATAAGATGTGCATGAAACAGTCTGAAAAATAGGAGGAGCATGAAACGGTCTGAAATATAGGAGGAGCATGAAACGGTGTGAAAAACATGAAGAGCATGAAAAGGTGTGAAAAATATGAAGAGCTTCAAAAGGTGTCAAAAATATGAGGAGCATGAAACGGTCTCAAAAATATGAGGAGCATGAAGCGGTGTTCAAAAACATGAAGAGCCTGAAAAGGTGTGAAAAAAATGAAGAGCTTCAAAACGTGTGAAAAATATGAGGAGCATGTAACGGTCTGAAAAATAGGAGGAGCATGAAACGGTGTGAAAAACATGAAGAGCATGAAAAGGTGTGAAAAATATGAAGAGCTTCAAAAGGTGTCAAAAATATGAGGAGCATGAAACGGTCTCAAAAATAGGAGGAGCATGAAGCGGTGTTCAAAAACATGAAGAGCCTGAAAAGGTGTGAAAAAAATGAAGAGCTTCAAAAGGTGTCAAAAATATGAGGAGCATGAAACGGTCTGAAAAACAGGAGGAACATGAATCTGTGCTCAAATACATGAAGCGCCTGAGAAGGTGCGAAAAATATGAAGAGCTTCAAAAGGTGAGAAAAATATGAGGACCATGAAACGATCTCAAAAGTAGGAGGAGCATGAAGCGGTGTTAAAAAACATGAAGAGCCTGAAAAGGTGTGACAAATATAAAGAGCTTCAAGATGTGTGAAAAATATGAGGAGCATGAAACGGTCCGAAAAATAGGAAGAACATGAATCTGTGCTCAAATACATGAAGCGCCTGAGAAGGTGCGAAAAATATGCAGAGCTTCAAAAGGTGTGAAAAATATGAGGACCATGAAACGATCTCAAAAATAGGAGGAGCATGAAGCGGTGTTAAAAAACATGAAGAGCCTGAAAAGGTGTGACAAATATAAAGAGCTTCAAGATGTGTGAAAAATATGAGGAGCATGAAACGGTCTGAAAAATAGGAGGAACATGATCTGTGCTCAAATACATGAAGCGCCTGAGAAGGTGCGAAAAATATGAAGAGCTTCAAAACGTGTGAAAAATATGAGGACCATGAAACGATCTCAAAAATAGGAGGAGCATGAAGCGGTGTTAAAAAACATGAAGAGCCTGAAAAGGTGTGACAAATATAAAGAGCTTCAAGATGTGTGAAAAATAGGAGCAACATGAAACGGTCTGAAAAATAAGAGGAGCATGAAATGGTGTTGAAAAACAGGAAGAGCCTGAAAATGCGAGAAAAATATGAAGAGCTTCAAAAGGTTTCAAAAATATGAGGAGCATGAAACTTTCTGAAAAAGAGGAGGAGCATGAACCGGTGTTGAAAAACATGAAGAGCCTGAAAAGGTGTGAACAATATGAAGAGGTTTAAAAGGTGTCAAAAATATGAGGAGCATGAAACATTCTGAAAAATAGGAGGATCATGAAACCGTGTTCAAAAACATGAAGAGCCTGAAAAGGTGTGAAAAATATGAAGAGCCTTAAAAAATGTCAAAAATATGAGGAGTATGAAACGGTCTGAAAAATAGCAGGAGCATGAAGCGGTGTTGAAAAACATGAAGAGCCTGAAAAGGTGTGAAAAATATGAAGAGCGTCAAAAGGTGTGAAAAATATGAAGAGCTTCAAAAGGTGTCAAAAATATGAGGAGAATGAAACGGTCTGAAAAATAGGCGGAGCATGAAACGGTGTTCAAAAACATGAAGAGCCTAAAAAGGTGTGAAAAATATGAAGAGCGTCAAAACGTGTCAAAATATGAGGAGCATGAAACGGTCTGAAAAATAGGAGGAGCAAGAAGCGGTGTTGAAAAACATGAACAGCCTGAAAATGTGTGAAAAATATGAAGAGCCTGAAAAGGTGTGAAAAATATGAAGAGCTTCAAAAGGTGTCAAAATTATGAGGAGCATTAAACGGTCTGAAAAATAGGAAGAGCATGAAGCTGTGTTCAACAACATGAAGAGACTGAAAAGGTGCGAAAAATATGAAGAGGCTGAAAAGGTGTGAAAAATATGAAGAGCTTCAAAAGGTGTCAAAAATATGAGGAGAATGAAACGGTCTGAAAAATAGGCGGAGCATGAAACGGTGTTCAAAAACATGAAGAGCCTAAAAAGGTGTGAAAAATATGAAGAGCGTCAAAACGTGTCAAAATATGAGGAGCATGAAACGGTCTGAAAAATAGGAGGAGCAAGAAGCGGTGTTGAAAAACATGAAGAGCCTGAAAATGTGTGAAAAATATGAAGAGCCTGAAAAGGTGTGAAAAATATGAAGAGCTTCAAAAGGTGTCAAAATTATGAGGAGCATTAAACGGTCTGAAAAATAGGATGAGCATGAAGCTGTGTTCAACAACATGAAGAGACTGAAAAGGTGCGAAAAATATGAAGAGGCTGAAAAGGTGTGAAAAATATGAAGAGCTTCAAAAGGTGTCAAAAATTAGATGAGCATGAAACGGTCTGAAAAATAGGAGGAGCATTAAACGGCGTGGAGAAACATGAAGAGCCAGAAAAGGTGTGGAAAAATAGGAGGAGCTTCAAAATGTGTCAAATATATGAGGAGAATGAAACGGTCGGAAAAATAGGAGGAGCATGAAACGGTCTGAAAAATAAGAAGAGCATGAAACGGTCTGAAAAATAGGAGGATCATGAAGCGGTGTTGAAAATCGTGAAGAGCCTGAAATGGTGTGAAAAATGTGAAGAGCTTCAACAGGTGTCAAAAACTTGAGGAGAATGAAACGGTCTGAAAAATAGGAGGAGCATGAAGCTGTGTTGAAAAACATGAAGAGCCTGAAAAGGTGCGTAAAATATGAAGAGCTGCAAAAGGTGTAAAAAATGAGATGAGCATGAAACGGTCTGAAAAATAGGAGGAGCATGAACTGGTGCTGAAAACATGAAGAGCCTGAAAAGGTGTGAAAAATATGAAGAGCTTTAAAAGGTGTCAAATATATGAGGAGAAAGAAACGGTCTGAAAAATAGGAGGAGCATGAAGTGATGTTCAAAAACTTGAAGAGCCTGAAAAGGTGTGAAAAATATGAAGAGCTTCAAAAAGTGTCAAATATATGAGGAGAAAGAAACGGTCTAAAAAATAGGAGGAGCATGAAGTGATGTTCAAAAACTTGAAGAGCCTGAAAAGGTGTGAAAAATGTGAAGAGCTTCAAAAGGTGTGAAAAATATGAAGAGCTTCAAAAGCTGTCAAAAATGAGATGAGCATGAAACGGTCTGAAAAAAAGCAGGAGCATGAAGCGTTGTTGAAAATCTTGAAGAGCTTGAAAAGGTGTGAAAAATATGAAGAGCTTCAAAAGTTTTCAAAAATATGAGGATCATGAAACGGTCTGAAAAATAGGAGCAACATGAAACGGTCTTAAAAATAGGGGGATTATGAAGCAGTGTTGAAAAACATGAAGAGCCTGAAAAGGTGTGAAAAATATGAAGAGCTTCAAAAGGTTGAAAAATATGCAGAGCTTCAAAAGGTGTCAAAAATATGAGGAGACTGAAACGGTCTGAAAAATAGGCGGAGCATGAAACGGTGTTCAAAAACATGAAGAGCCTAAAAAGGTGTGAAAAACATGAAGAGCTTCAAAACGTGTCAAAATATGAGGAACATGAAACGGTCTGAAAAATAGGAGGAGCAAGAAGCGGTGTTGAAAAACATGAAGAGCCTGAAAATGTGTGAATAATATGAAGAGCTTCAAAGATGTGAAAAATATGAAGAGCTTCAAAAGCTGTCAAATGAGATGAGCATGAAACGGTCTGAAAAATAGCAGGAGCATGAAGCGGTGTTCAAAAACATGAAGAGCCTGAAAAGGGGTGAAAAATATGAAGAGCTTCAAAAGGTGTCAATAATAAGACGTGCATGAAACAGTCTGAAAAATAGGAGGAGCATGAAACGGTCTGAAATATAGGAGGAGCATGAATCTGTGCTCAAATACATGAAGCGCCTGAGAAGGTGCGAAACATATGAAGAGCTTCAAAAGGTGTGAAAAATATGAGGAGCATGAAACGTTCTGAAAAATAGGAGGAGCATGAAACGGTGTTCAAAAATATGAAGAGCCTGAAAATGGTGTGAAAAATATGAGAGCCCCAAAACGTGTCAAAAATATGAGGAGCATGAAACGGTCTGAAACATACGAGGAGCATGAAGTGGCGTTCAAAAACATAAAGAGCCTGAAAAGGTGTGAAATATATGAAGAGCTTCAAAAGGTGTAAAAAATTTGAGCAGCATGAAACGGTCTGAAAAATAGGAGGAGCATGAAGTGGAGCTGAAAAACATGAAGTGCCTGAAAAGGTGTGCAAAATATGAAGAGCTTCAAAAGGTGTAAAAAACGAGATGAGCATGAAACGGTCTGAAAAATAGGAGGAGCATGAACTGGTGCTGAAAAACATGAAGAGCCTGAAAAGGTGTGAAAAATATGAAGAGCTTCAAAAGGGGTTAAAATATGAGGAGCATGAAACATTCTGAAAAATAGGAGGAGCATGAACTGGTGCTGAAAAACATGAAGAGCCTGAATAGATGTGAAAAATATGAAGAGCTTCAAAAAGTGTCAAATATATGAGGAGAAAGAAAAGGTCTGAAAAAAAGGAGGAGCATGAAGTGGTGTTCAAAAACATGAAGAGCCTGAAAAGGTGTGAAAAATATGAAGAGCTTCAAAAGCTGTCAAAAATGAGATGAGCATGAAACGGTCTGAAAAAAAGCAGGAGCATGAAGCGTTGTTGAAAATCTGGAAGACCTTGAAAAGTTATTAAAAATATGAAGAGCTTCAAAAGGTTTCAAAAATATGAGGATCATGAAACGGTCTGAAAAATAGGAGCAACATGAAATGGTCTTAAAAATAAGAGGAGCATGAAATGGTTTTGAAAAACATGAAGAGCCTGAAAAGGTGTGAAAAATATGAAGACGTTTAAAAGGTGTCAAAAATATGAGGAGCATGAAACTTTCTGAAAAATAGGAGGATCATGAAGCGGTGTTGAAAAACATGAAGAGCCTGAAAAGGTGTGAAAAATATGAAGAGCTTCAAAAGTTGTGAAATATATTAGGAGCATGAAACGATTTGAAAAAAAGGACGAGCATGAAACGGTGTTCAAAAACATGAAGAGCCTGAAAATGTGAGAAAAATATGAACAGCTTCAAAAGGTTTCAAAAATATGAGGAGCATGAAACTTTCTGAAAAAGAGGAGGAGCATGAACCGGTGTTGAAAAACATGAAGAGCCTGAAAAGTTGTGAAAAATATGAAGAGGTTTAAAAGGTGTCAAAAATATGAGGAGCATGAAACTTTCTGAAAAATAGGAGGATCATGAAACCGTGTTCAAAAACATGAAGAGCCTGAAAAGGTGTGAAAAATATGAAGAGCCTTAAAAAATGTCAAAAATATGAGGAGTATGAAATGGTCTGTAAAATAGCAGGAGCATGAAGCGGTGTTGAAAAACATGAAGAGCCTGAAAAGGTGTGAAAAATATGAAGAGCTTCAAAAGGTGTGAAAAATATGAAGAGCTTCAAAAGTTGTCAAAAATATGAGGAGAATGAAACGGTCTGAAAAATAGGCGGAGCATGAAACGGTGTTCAAAAACATGAAGAGCCTGAAAAGGTGTGAAAAATATGAAGAGCTTCAAAACGTGTCAAATTATGAGGAGCATGAAACGGTCTGAAAAATAGGAGGATCAAGAAGCGGTGTTGAAAAACATGAAGAGCCTGAAAATGTGTGAACAATATGAAGAGCTTCAAAAGGTGTGAAAAATATGAAGAGCTTCAAAAGCTGTCAAATTAGATGAGCATGAAACGGTCTGAAAAATAGAAGGAGCATGAAGCGGTGTTCAAAAACATGAAGAGCCTGAAAAGGGGTGAAAAATGTGAAGAGCTTAAAAAGGTGTCAAAATTATGAGGAGCATTAAACGGTCTGAAAAATAGGAGCATGAAGCTGTGTTCAACAACATGAAGAGACTGAAAAGGTGCGAAAAATATGAAGAGCCTGAAAAGGTGTGAAAATTATGAAGAGCTTCAAAAGGTGTCAAAAATGAGATGAGCATGAAACGGTCTGAAAAATAGGAGGAGCATTAAGCGGTGTTGAAAATCATGAAGAGCCTGAAAAGGTGTGAAAAATATGAAGAGCTTCAAAAATGTGAAAAATATGAAGAGCTTCAAAATGTGTCAAATATATGAGGAGAATGAAACGGTCTGAAAAATAGGAGGAGCATGAAACGGTCTGAAAAATAGGAAGAGCATGAAACGGTCTGAAAAATAGGAGGATCATGAAGCGGTGTTGAAAATCGTGAAGAGCCTGAAATGGTGTGAAAAATGTGAAGAGCTTCAACAGGTGTCAAAAACTTGAGGAGCATGAAACGGTCTGAAAAATAGGAGTAGCATGAAACGATCTGAAAAATAGGAGGAGCATGAAGCTGTGTTGAAAAACATGAAGAGCCTGAAAAGGTGTGAAAAATATGAAGAGCTTCAAAAGGTGTAAAAAATGAGAGCAGCATGAAACGGTCTGAAAAATAGGAGGAGCATGAAGTGGAGCTGAAAAACATGAAGTGCCTGAAAAGGTGTGCAAAATATGAAGAGCTTCAAAAGGTGTAAAAAATGAGATGAGCATGAAACGGTCTGAAAAATAGGAGGAGCATGAACTGGTGCTGAAAAACATGAAGAGCATGAAAAGGTGAGAAAAATATGAAGAGCTTTAAAAGGTGTGAAAAATATGACGAGCATGAAACGGTCTGAAAAATTGGAGGAGCATGAAGCTGTGTTCAAAAACATGAAGAGCCAGAAAAGGTGTGAAAAATATGAAGAGCTTCAAAAAGTGTCAAAAGTATGAGGAGCAAGAAACGGTCGGAAAATAGGAGGAGCATGAAACGATCTGAAAAATAGGAGGAGCATGAAGCTGTGTTCAAAAACATGAAGAGCCTGAAAAGGTGTGAAAAATATGAAGAGCTTGAAAAGGTGTAGAAAATTTGAGCAGCATGAAACGGTCTGAAATATAGGAGGAGCATGAAGTGGAGCTGAAAAACCTGAAGAGCCTGAAAAGGTGTGAAAAATATGAAGAGCTTCAAAAGGTGTGAAAAATATGAGGAGCATGAAACGGTCTGAAAAATAGGAGGAGCATGGATCGGTGTTGAAAAACATGAAGAGCCTGAAAAGGTGTGAAAAATATGAAGAGCTTCAAAAAGTGTCAAATATAAGAGGAGAAAGAAACGGTCTGAAAAAAAGGAGGAGCATGAAGCGGTGTTCAAAAACATGAAGAGCCTGAAAAGGTGTGAAAAATATGAAGAGCTTCAAAAGCTGTCAAAAATGAGATGAGCATGAAACGGTCTGAAAAAAAGGAGGAGCATGAAGCGATGTTGAAAATCTTGAAGAGCTTGAAAAGGTGTGAAAATATGAAGAGCTTCAAAAGGTTTCAAAAATATTAGGATCATGAAACGGTCTGAAAAATAGGAGCAACATGAAACGGTCTGAAAAATAAGAGGAGCATGAAATGGTGTTGAAAAACAGGAAGAGCCAGAAAATGTGAGAAAAATATGAACAGCGTCAAAAGGTTTCAAAAATATGAGGAGCATGAAACTTTCTGAAAAAGAGGAGGAGCATGAACCGGTGTTGAAAAACATGAAGAGCCTGAAAAGGTGTGAACAATATGAAGAGGTTTAAAAGGTGTCAAAAATATGAGGAGCATGAAACTTTCTGAAAAATAGGAGGATCATGAAACCGTGTTCAAAAACATGAAGAGCCTGAAAAGGTGTGAAAAATATGAAGAGCCTTAAAAAATGTCAAAAATATGAGGAGTATGAAATGGTCTGTAAAATAGCAGGAGCATGAAGCGGTGTTGAAAAACATGAAGAGCCTGAAAAGGTGTGAAAAATATGAAGAGCTTCAAAAGGTGTGAAAAATATGAAGAGCTTCAAAAGTTGTCAAAAATATGAGGAGAATGAAACGGTCTGAAAAATAGGCGGAGCATGAAACGGTGTTCAAACACATGAAGAGCCTGAAAAGGTGTGAAAAATATGAAGAGCTTCAAAACGTGTCAAAATATGAGGAGCATGAAACGGTCTGAAAAATAGGAGGAGCAAGAAGCGGTGTTGAAAAACATGAAGAGTCTGAAAATGTGTGAAAAATATGAAGAGCTTCAAAAGATGTGAAAAATATGAAGAGCTTCAAAAGCTGTCAAATGAGATGAGCATGAAACGGTCTGAAAAATAGCAGGAGCATGAAGAGGTGTTCAAAAACATGAAGATCCTGAAAAGCGGTGAAAAATATGAAGAGCTTCAAAAGGTGTCAAAATTATGAGGAGCATTAAAAGGTCTGAAAAATGGGAGGAGCATGAAGCTGTGTTCAACAACATGAAGAGCCTGAAAAGGTGCGAAAAATATGAAGAGCCTGAAAAGGTATGAAAAATATGAAGAGCTTCAAAAGGTGTCAAAAATGAAATGAGCATGAAACGGTCTGAAAAATAGGAGGAGCATTAAGCGGTGTTGAAAATCATGAAGAGCCTGAAAAGTTGTGGAAAAATAGGAAGAGCTTTAAAATGTGTCAAATATATGAGGAGAATGAAACGGTCTGAAAAATAGGAGGAGCATTAAACGGTGTGGAAAAACATGAAGAGCCTGAAAAGGTGTGGAAAAATAGGAAGAGCTTCAAAATGTGTCAAATATATGAGGAGAATGAAACGGTCTGAAAAATAGGAGGAGCAAGAAATGGTCTGAAAAATAGGAAGAGCATGAAACGGTCTGAAAAATAGGAGGATCATGAAGCGGTGTTGAAAATCGTGAAGAGCCTGAAAAGGTGTGAAAAATGTGAAGAGCTTCAACAGGTGTCAAAAACTTGAGGAGAATGAAACGGTCTGAAAAATAGGAGGAGCATGAAGCTGTGTTGAAAAACATGAATAGCCTGAAAAGGTGTGAAAAATATGAAGAGCTTCAAAAGCTGTCAAATATATGAGGAGCACGAAAAGGTCTGAAAAAAAGGAGGAGCATGAAGCGGTGTTGAAAAACATGAACAGCCTGAAAAGGTGTGAACAATATGAAGAGCTTCAAAAGGTGTGAAAAATATGAAGAGCTTCAAAAGGTGTCAAAAATATGAGGAGAATGAAACGGTCTGAAAAATAGGCGGAGCATGAAATGGTGTTCAAAAACATGAAGAGCCTGAAAAGGTGTGAAAAATATGAAGAGCTTCAAAAGATGTGAAAAATATGAAGAGCTTCAAAAGGTGTGAAATACATGAGGAGCATGAAACGGTCTGAAAAATAGGAGGAGCATGAAACGGTCTGAAAAATACGAGGAGCATGAAACAGTGTTGAAAAACATGAAGATCCTGAAAAGCTGTGAAAAATATGAAGAGCTTCAAAAAGTGTCAAATATATGAGGAGCTTGAAACGGTCTGAAAAATAAGAGTAACATGAAACGGTCTGATAAATAGGAGGAGCATGAAGCGGTGTTCAAAAACATGAAGAGCCTGAAAAGGTGTGAAAAATAAGAAGAGCTTCAAAAGGTATGAATAATGAGAGGAGCATGAAACGGTCTGTAAAATAGGAGGAGCATGAAGCGGTGTTGAAAAACATGAAGACCCTGAAAAGGTGTGAAAAATATGAAGAGCTTCAAAACCTGTCAAAAATAAGAGGAGCCTGAAACAGTCTCAAAAATAGGAAGAGCATGAAACGGTCTGAAAAATAGGAGGATCATGAAGCGGTGTTGAAAATCGTGAAGAGCCTGAAAAGGTGTGAAAAATGTGAAGAGCATCAACAGGTTTCAAAAACATGAGAAGAATGAAACGGTCTGAAAAATAGGAGGAGTATGAAGCTATGTTCAAAAACATGAAGAGCCAGAAAAGGTGTGAAAAATATGAAGAGCTTCAAAAAGTGTAAAAAATGAGATGAGCATGAAACGGTCTGAAAAATAGGAGGAGCATGAAGCGGTGCTGAAAAACATGAAGAGCCTGAAAAGGTTTGAAAAATATGAAGAGCTTCACACGGTGTGAAAAATATGAGGAGCATGAAACGGTCTGAAAAATAGGAGGAGCATGAAGTGGAGCTGAAAAACATGAAGAGCCTGGAAAGGTGTGCAAAATATGAAGAGCTTCAAAAGGTGTAAAAAATGAGATGAGCCTGAAACGGTCTGAAAAATAGGAGGAGCATGAAGCGGTGTTCAAAACATGAAGAGCCTGAAAAGGTGTGAAATATATGAAGAGCTTGAAAAGGTGTAAAAATATGAGGAGCATGAAACCGTCTGCAAAATAGGAGGAGCATGAAATGGTGTTCAAAAACATGAAGAGCATGAAAAGATGTGAAAATTATGAAGAGCTTCAAAAGGTGTGAAATACATGAGGAGGATTAAACGGTCTGAAAAATAGGAGGAGCATGAAGTGGTGTTCAAAAACATGAAGACCATGAAAAGGTGTGAAAAATATGAAGAGCCTCAAAAGTGTGAAAAATATGATGAACATGATATGTTTTGAAAAATAGGATTAGCCTGAAGCGGTGTTCAAATACATGAAGAGCCTGAAAAGTTGTGAAAAATATGCAAAGCTTCAAAAGGTGTCAAAAAAGAGATGAGCATGAAACGGTCTGAAAAATAGGAGCAGCATGAATAGGTGCTGAAAAACATGAAGAGCCTGAAAAGGTGTGAGAAATATGAAGAGCTTCAAAAGGTGTCAAAAATATGAGGAGTATGAAACGATCTGCAAAAAATAAGGAGCAAGAAGTGGTGTTCAAAAACATGAAGAGCCTGAAAAGATGTCAAAAATATGAAGAGCTTCAAAAGGTGTCAAAAATATGAGGAGCATGAAACGGTTTGACAAATTGGAAGAGCATGAAACGGTGTTCAAAAACATGAAGAGACTGAAAAGTGGTGAAAAATATGAAGAGCTTCAAAACGTGTCAAATATATGAGGAGCATGAAACGGTCTGAAAAATAGGAGGAGCATGAAGCGGTGTTGAAAAACGTGAAGAGCATGAAAACGTGTGAAAAATATTAAGAGCTTCAAAAGGTGTGAAAAATATGAAGACCTTCAAAGTGTCAAAAATCGATGAGCAGGAAATGGTCTAAAAAATAGGAGAGCATGAAATGGTGTTAAAAACATGAAGAGCCTGAAAAGGTGTGAAATATATGAAGAGCTTCAAAAGGTATCAAAAATATGAGGAGAATGAAACGGTCGGAAAAATAGGAGGGGCATGAAGCGGTGTTCAAAAACATGAAGATCCTGAAAAGGTGTGAAAAATACGAAGAGCTTCAAAAGGTGTGAAATACATGAGGAGCATGAAACGGTCTGAAAAATAGGAGAAGCATGAAGCGGTTTTGAAAAAAAAAAAAGCCTGAAAATGTGTGAAAAATATGAAGAATTTCAAAAGGTGTGAAAAATATGAGGACCATGAAACGGTATGAAAAATAGGAGGAGCATCAAGTGGTGTTGAAAACCATAAAGAGCTTGAAAACGTGGGAAAATATGAAGAGCTTCAAAATGTCTCAAAAATATGAGGAATATGAAACGGTCTGAAAAATAGGAGGATCATAAAGCGGTGTTGAAAAACATGAAGAGCCTGAAAATGGTGTGAAAAATATGAAGAGCTTCAAAAGGTGTCAAAAATGAGATGTGCATGAAACGGTCTGAAAAATAGGAGCAGCATGAAGTGGTTGTGAAAAACATGAAAAGCCTGAAAATGTGTGCAAAATATGAAGAGCTTCAAAAGGTGTGAAATACATGAGGAGCATGAAATGGTCTGAGAAATAGGAGGAGCATGAAGCGGTGTTCAAAAATATGAAGAGCCTGAAAAGGTGTGAAATAAATGAAGAGCTTCAAAAGGTGTGAAAAATATGAATAGCATGATACTGTCTAAAAAATAGGAGAAGCATGCAGTGGTGTTCAAAAACATGAAGAGCCTGAAAAGTTGTGAAAAATACGCATAGCTTCAAAAGGTGTCAAAAAATAGATGAGCATGAAACGGTCTGAAAAATTGGAGGAGCAAGAAGTAGTGTTGAAAAATATGAAGAGCCTGAAAAGGTGTGAAAAATATGAAGAGCTTCAAAAGGTGTGAAATACATGAGGAGCATGAAACTCTCTGAAAAATAGGAGGAGCATGAAGTGGTGTTGAAAAACATGAAGAGCCTGAAATGTTGTGAAATATATGAAGACCTCCATAACGTGTGAAAAATATGAGGAGCTTGAAAAAGTGTCAAAATTATGAGGACATGAAAAGGTCTGAAAAATAGGAGGAGCATGAAAATGTCTGAAAAATAGGAGGAGCATGAAGTGGTGTTGAAAAACATGAAGAGCCTGAAAAGTGTGAAAAATATGAAGAGCTTCATAAGGTGACAAAAATATGAGGAGCATGAAACGGTCTGAAAAATAGGAGGAGCATGAAGCGGTGTTCAAAACATGAAGACCCTGAAAATGTGTGAAAAATATGAAGAGCTTCAAAAGGTGTCAAAAATATGAGGAGCATGAAACGGTCTGAAAAATAGAAGGAGCATGAAATGCTGATCAAGAACATGAAGAGCCTGAAAAGGTGTGAAAAATATGAAGAGCTTCAAAAGGTGTGAAATACATGAGGAGCATGAAACAGTCTGAAAAATAGGAGAAGCATGACGTGGTGTGGAAAAAGATGAAGAGCCTGAAAAAGTGTGAAAAATATGAAGAGCTTCAAAAGATGTGAAATACATGAGGAGCATGAAACGGTCTGAAAAATAGGAGGAGCATGAAGCGGTGTTCAAAAACATGAAGAGCCTGAAAAGTGTGAAAAATATGAAGAGCTTCAAAAGGTGTGAAAAATATGAAGAGCTTCAAAATGTGTCAAAAATCGATGAGCAGGAAATGGTCTGAAAAATAGGAGAGCATGAAGTGGTTTTAAAAACATGAAGAGCCTGAAAAGGTGTGAAATATATGAAGAGCTTCAAAAGGAATCAAAAATATGAGGAGAATGAAACGGTCTGAAAAATGGGAGGGGCATGAAGCGATGTTGAAAAACATGAAGAGCCTGAAAATGTGTGAAAAATATGAAGATCTTCTAAAGGTGTCAAATATATGAGGAAACGAAACGACGTGTAAAATTGGAAGAGCATGAAGTGGTGTTGAAAAACATGAAGAGCCTGAAAAGTGTGAAAAACATGAAGAGCTTCAAAAGGTGTGAAAAATATGAAGAGCTTCAAAATGTGTCAAAAATCGATGAGCAGGAAATGGTCTGAAAAATAGGAGAGCATGAAGTGGTTTTAAAAACATGAAGATCCTGAAATGGTGTGAAATATATGAAGAGCTTCAAAATGTGTGAAACATATGAGGAGCTTCAAAAAGTGTCAAAAATATGAGGAGCATGAAACGGTCTGAAAAATAGGAGGAGGATGAAGCGGTGTTCAGAAACATGAAGAGCCTGAAACGGTGTGAAAAATATGAAGAGCTTCAAAATGTGTCAAAAATATGAGGAGCATGAAACGGTCTGAAAAATAGGAGAAGCATGAAGTGGTGTTGAAAAACATGAAGAGCCTGAAAAGTGTGAAAAATATGAAGAGCTTCTAAAGGTATCAAAAATATGAGGAGCATGAAAAGGTCTGAAAAATAGGAGGAGCATGAAGTGGTGTTGAAAAACATGAAGAGCCTGAAAGGTGTGAAAAATATGAAGAGCTTCAAAAGGTGTCAAAAATATGAGGAGCATGAAACGGTCTGAAAAATAGGAGAAGCATGAAGTGGTGTGGGAAAAGATGAAGAGCCTGAAAAAGTGTGAAAAATATGAAGAGCTTCAAAAGGTGTGAAATACATTAGGAGCATGAAACTCTCTGAAAAATAGGAGGAGCATGAAGTGGTGTTCAAAAACATGAAGAGCCTGATAATTTGTGAAAAATATGAAGAGATTCAAAAGGTGTGAGAAATATGAGGAGGATGAAACGGTCTGAACAATAGGAGGAGTATGAAGCGGTGTTCAGAAACATGAAGGGCCTGAAAAGTTGTGAAAAATATGAAAAGCTTCAAAAGGTGTCAAAAATATGAGGAGCATGAAACGGTCTGAAAAATAGGAGGAGCATGAAATGGTGTTGAAAAACATGAAGAGCCTGAAAAGGTGTGAGAAATATGAAGAGTTTCAAAAGGTGTGAAAAATATGAAGAGCTTCAAAAGGTGTCAAAAAGTAGATGAGCATGAAACGGTCTGAAAAATAGGAGGAGCATGAAGTGGTTTTGAAAAACATGAAGAGCCTGAAAAGGTGTGAAATATATGAAGAGCTTCAAAAGGTGTCAAAAATATGAGGAGCATGAAACGGTCTGAAAAATAGGAGGAGCATGAAGCAGTGTTGCAATACATGAAAGGCCTGAAAAGATGTGAAAAATATGAAGAGCTTCAAAAGGTGTCAAAAATATGAGGAGCATGAAACGGTCTGAAATATAAAGGAGCAAGAAACGCTGATCAAATACATGAAGAGTCTGAAAAGGTGTGAAAAATATAAAGAGCTTCAAAAGCTGTCAAGTATATGAGTAGCATGAAACGGTCTGAAAAATAGGAGGAGTATGAAGCGGTGTTCAAAAACATGAAGAGCCTTAAAAGGTGTGAAAAATATGAAGAATTTTAAAAGGTGTCAAATATATGAGGAGCATGAAACGTTCTGAAAAAGAGGAGGATCATGAAACGGTGTTCAAAAACATGAAGAGCATGAGAAGTTGTGAAAAATATGAAGAGCTTCAAAAGGTGTCAAAAATATGAAGAGCTTCAAAAGGTGTCAAAAATGAGATGAGCATGAAACGGTTTGAAAAATCGGAGGAGCATGAAGCGGTGTTGAAAATCATGAAGAGCCTGAAACGGTGTGAAAAATATGAAGAGCTTCAAAAGGTGTGAAAAATATGAAGAGCATCAAAAGGTGTCAAAAATATGATGAGGATGAAACGGTCTGAGAAATAGGAGGAGCAAGAAGCGGTGTTGAAAAACATGAAGAGCCTGAAAAGGTGTGAAAAACATGAAGACCTTCAAAAGGTGTCAAAAATATGAGGAGCATGAAACGGTCTGAAAAATACGAGGAGCATGAAACGGTGTTCAAAATATGAAGGGCCTGAAAAGGTGTGAATTATATGAAGAGCCTCAAAATGTGTCAAAAATATGAGGAGCATGAAACTGTCTGAAAAATAGGAGGAGCATGAAGCGGTGTTGAAAAATATGAAGAGACTGAAAACGTGTGAATAATATGAAGAGCTTCAAAAGGTTTGAAAAATATGAAGAGATTCAAAAGGTGTGAAAAATATGAAGAGCTTCAGAAGGTGTCAAAAATGAGATGAGCATGAAACGGTTTGAAAAATAGGAGGAGCATGAAACGATCTGAAAAATAGGAGGAGCATGAAACGGTGTTGAAAACATAAAGAGCATGAAAAGGTGTGAAATAAACGAAGAGCTTCAAAAGGTGTCAAAAATATGAGGCGCATGAAACGGTCTGAAAAATAGGAGGAGCAGGAAGCGGTGGTGAAAAACATGAAGAGCCTTAAAAGGTGTGAAAAATAAGAAGAGCTTCAAAAGTGTGAAAAATATGAGGAGCATGAGACGGTCTGAAAAAAAGGAGGAGCATGAAGTGGTGTTGAAAAACATGAAGAAGCTGAAATGGTGTGAAATATATGAAGAGCTTCAAAATGTGTGAAACATATGAGGAGCTTCAAAAAGTGTCAAAAATATGAGTGGCATGAAATGGTCTGAAAAATGGGAGGAGCATGAAGCGGTGTTGAGAAACATAAAGAGCATGAAAACGTATGAAGAATATGAAGAGCTTCAAAAGGTGTGAAAAATATGAAGAGCTTCAAAAGGTGTCCAAAATGAGATGACCATGAAACGGTCTGAAAAATAGGAGGAGCAGGAAGTGGTGTTGAAAAACATGAAGAGCCTGAAAAGGTGTGAAATATATGAAGAGCTTCAAAAGATGTCAAAAATATGAGGAGCATGAAACGGTCTGAAAAATAGGAGGAGCATGAAGCAGTGTTGCAATACATGAAAAGCATGAAAAGATGTGAAAAATATGAAGAGCTTCAAAAGGTGTCAAAAATATGAGAAGCATGAAACGGTCTGAAAAAGAGGAGGAGCATAAAGTGGTGTTGAAAAACATGAAGAGCCTGAAAAGGTGTGAAGAATATGAAGAGCTTCAAAAGGTGCCAAAAATATGAGGAGCATGAAACGGTCTGAAAAATAGGAGGAGCATGAAACGGTGTTGAAAAACATGAAGAGCCTGAAAAGGTGTGAAAAATATGAAGAGCTTCAAAATGTGTCAAAAATATGAAGAGCATGAAACTGTCTGAAAAATAGGAGGAGCTTGAAGCGGTGTTCAAAAACCTGAAGAGCCTGAAAACGTGTCAAAAATATAACGAGCATGAAACGGTCTGAAAAATAGGAAGAACATAAAGCGGTGTTCAAAAACATGAAGAGCCTGAAAAGGTGTGAAAAATATGAAGACCTTCAAAAGGTGTGAAAAATATGAGGAGCTTCAAAAGGTTTCAAAAATATGAGGAGCATGAAACGGTCTGAAAAATAGGAGGAGCATGAAGCGGTGTTGAAAAACATTTAGAGACTGAAAACGTGTGAAAAATAAGAAGAGTTTCAAAAGGTGTGAAAAATATGAAGAGATTCAAAGGTGTGAAAAATATGAGGAGCATGAAACGGTCTGAAAAATAGGAGGAGCATGAAACAGTGTTCAAAAACTTGAAGAGCCTTAAAAGGTGTGAAAAATATGAAGAGCTTCAATAGGTGTGAAAAATATGAGGAGCATGAAACGGTCTGAAAAATAGGAGGAGCATGACGGGGTTCAAAAACATGAAGAGCCTGAAAAGGTGTGAAAAATATGAGAGCTTGAAAAGGTGTGAAATACATGAGAAGCATGAAACGGTCTGAAAAATAGGAGGAACATAAAACGGTGTTCAAAAACATGAAGGGCCTGAAAAGGTGTGAAATATATGAAGATCCTCAAAACGTGTCAAAAATATGAGGAGCATGAAACGGTCTAAAAATAGGAGGAGCAAGAAGCGGTGTTGAAAAACATTTAGAGACTGAAAACGTGTGAAAAATAAGAAGAGTTTCAAAAGGTGTGAAAAATATGAAGAGATTCAAAGGTGTCAAAAATATGAGGAGCATGAAACGGTCTGAAAAATAGGAGGAGCATGAAACGGTGTTCAAAAACATGAAGAGCCTTAAAAGGTGTGACAAATATGAAGAGCTTCAATAGGTGTGAAAAATATGAGGAGCATGAAACGGTCTGAAAAATAGGAGGAGCATGAAGCCGTGTTCAAAAATATGAAGAGCCTGAAAAGAGGTAAAAATATGAAGAGCTTCCAAAGGTGTCAAATATATGAGGAGCATGAAACGGTCTGAAAAATAGGAAGAGCAAGAAGCGGTGCTGAAAAACATGAAGAGCATGAAAAGGTGTGAAAAATATGAAGAGCTACAAAGGTGTCAAATATATGAGGAGCATGAAACGGTCTGAAAATATGAGGAGCATGAAGCGGTGCTCTAAAACATGAGGAGCCTGCAAAGATGTGAAATATATGAAGAGCTTCAAAATGTGTGGAGAATATGAGGAGAATTAAAAGGTCTGAAAAATAGGAGGAGCATGAAGAAGTGTTGAATAATATGAAGAGCATGAAAAGGTGTGAAAAATATGAAGAGTTTTAAAAGGTGTCAAAAATACGAGGAGCATGAAACGGTGTGAAAAATAGGAGGAGCATGAATCATTGTCGAAAAACATGAAATGCCTGAAAAGGTGTGAAAAACATGAAGAGACTGAAAAGGTGTGAAATATATGAAGAGCTTCAAAAAGTGTGAAAAATATGAGGAGCATGAAATGTTCTGAAAAATTGGAGGAGCATGAAGCGGTGTTGAAAAACATGAAGAGACAGAAATGATGTGAAAAATATGAAGAGCTTCAAAAGGTGTCAAAAATATGGGGACCATGAAAAGGTCTGAAAAATAGGAAGAGCATGAACTGGTGTTGAAAAACATGAAGAGCCTGAAAAAGTGTGAAAAATATGAAGAGCTTCAAAAGGTGTCAAAAATAAAAGGAGCATGAAATGGTCTGAAAAACAGGAGGAGCATGAAGCGGTGTTGAAAAACATGAAGAGCCTGAAAAGGTGTGAAAAATATAAAGAGCTTCAAAAGGTGTGAAATACATTAGGAGCATGAAACGGTCTGAAAAATAGGAGGAGCATGAAGCGGTGTTCAAAAACATGAAGAGCCTGAAAAGCTGTGAAAAATATGAAGAGCTTCAAAAGGTGTGAAAAATATGAAGAGCTTCAAAAGGTGTGAAAAATATGAAGAGCTTCAAAAGGTGTCAAAAATGAGATGAGCATCAAAAGGTCTGAAAAATAGGAAGAGCATGGAGTGGAGTTGAAAAACATGAAGCGCTTGAAAAAGTGTGAAATATAGGAAGAGTTTCAAAAGGTGTGAAAAATATGGGGAGCTTAAAACGTGTCAAAAATATGAGGAGCATGAAACGGTCTGAAAAATAGGAGGAGCATGAAACAGCATTCAAAACATGAAGAGCTTGAAAAGGTGTGAAAAATATGAGGAGCTTCAAAAGGTGTGAAATACATGAGGAACATGGAACGGTTTGAAAAATAGGAGGAGCTTGAAGCGGTGTTCAAAAACATGAAGAGCCTGAAAAGGTGTGAAAAACATGAAGACCTTCAAAATGTGTCAAATATATGAGGAGCATGAAACGGTCTGAAAAATAGGAGGAGTATGAAACGGTGTTCAAATACATGAAGAGCCTGAAAAGGTGTGAAAAATATGAAGAGCTTCAAAAGGTGTGAAAAATATGAGGAGCTTCAAAAGGTTTCAAAAATATGAGGAGCATGAAACGCTCAGAAAAGTAGGAGGATCATGAAGCGATGTTGAAAAACATGAAAAGCCTGAAAAGGTGTGAAAAATATGAAGAGCTTCAAAGGTGTCAAAAATATGAGGAGCATGAAACGGTCTGAAAAATAGGAGGAGTAAGAAATCGTGTTCAAAAACATGCGGAGCCTGAAAAGGTGTGAAAAATATGAAGAGCTTGAAAAGCTTTGAAAAATATGAAGAGCTTCCAAAAGTGTCAAAAATGAGATGAGCATGAAATGGTCTGAAAAATAGGAGGAGCATGAAACGGTGTTGAAAAACTTGAAGATCCTAAAAAGCTGTGAAAAATATGAAGAGCTTCAAAAGGTGTGAAATATAAGAGGAGAATGAAACGGTCTGAAAAAAGGAGGAGCATGAAGCGGTGTTCAAAAACATGAAGAGCCTGAATAGGTGTGAAAAATATGAAGAGCTTCAAAAGGTGGGAAATACATGAGGAGCATGAAACTGTCTGAAAAATAGGAGGAGCATGAAGTGGTGTTCAATAACATGAAGAACCTGAATAGGTGTGAAAAATATGAAGAGCTTCAAAAGGTGTCAAAAATATGAGGAGCATGAAACGGTCTGAAAAATAGGAGGAGCATGAGCCATGTTCAAAAACATGAAGAGCCTGACAAGGTGTGAAAAATATGAAGAGCTTCAAAAGGTGTCAAAACTATGAGGAGCATGAAACGGTCTGAAAAATAGGAGGAGCATGAAATGCTGTTGAAAAACTTGAAGAGCCTGAAAAGGTGTGAAAAATAGGAAGAGCTTCAAAAGGTGTGAAATATATGAGGAGCATGAAACGGTCTGAAAAATAGGAGAAGCATGAAGCTGTGTTCAAAAACATGAGAACCAGAAAAGGTGTGAAAAATATGAAGAGCTTCAAATGGTGTGAAATATATGCGGAGCATGAAACAGTCTGAAAAATAGGAGGATCATGAAGCGGTGTTCAAAACATGAAGAGACTGAAAAGGTGTGAAAAATATGAAGAGCTTCAAAAGGTGTCAAAATTATGAGGAGCATTAAACGTTCTAAACATAGGAGGAGCATAAAGTGGTGTTGAAAAATATGAAGAGCCAGAAAAAGTGTGAAAAATATGAAGAGCTGCAAAAGGTGTCAAAATTATTAAGAGCATTAAACGTTCTAAACATAGGAGGAGCATTAAGTGGTGTTTAAAAATATGAAGAGCCAGAAAAGGTGTGAAAAATATGAAGAGATGCAAAAGGTGTGAAAAATATGAGGAGCATGGAACGTTCTGAAAAATAGGAGGAGCATGAAACGATGTTCAAAAACCTGAAGAGCCTGAAAATCTGTGAAATATATGAAGAGCTTCAAAAGGTGTCAAAATTATGAGGAGCATGAAACGGTCTGAAAAATAGGAGGAGCATGAAATGCTTTTGAAAAACTTGAAGAGCCTGAAAAGGTCTGAAAAATAGGAAGAGCTTCAAAAGGTGTGAAATATATGAGGACCATGAAACGGTCTGAAAAATAGGAGAAGCATGAAGCTGTGTTCAAAAACATGAGAACCAGAAAAGGTGTGAAAAATATGAAGAGCTTCAAATGGTGTGAAATATATGCGGAGCATGAAACAGTCTGAAAAATAGGAGGATCATGAAGCGGTATTCAAAACATGAAGAGACTGAAAAGGTGTGAAAAATATGAAGAGCTTCAAAAGGTGTCAAAATTATAAGGAGCATTAAACGTTCTAAACATAGGAGGAGCATTAAGTGGTGTTTAAAAATATGAAGAGCCAGAAAAGGTGTGAAAAATATGAAGAGATGCAAAAGGTGTGAAAAATATGAGGAGCATGGAACGTTCTGAAAAATAGGAGGAGCAAGAAACGATGTTCAAAAACCTGAAGAGCCTGAAAATCTGTGAAATATATGAAGAGCTTCAAAAGGTGTCAAAATATGAGGAGCATGAAACGGTCTGAAAAATATGAAGAGTTTCAATAGTTGTCAAAATATGAGGAGCATGAAATGGTGTTCAAAAACATGAAGAGCCTGAAAAGGTGTTAAAAATATGAAGAGCTTCAAAAGGTGTCAAAAATATGAGGAGCATGAAACGGTCAGAAAAATAGGAGGAGCATGTAGTGGTGTTCAAAAACATGAAGAGCCTTAAAATGTGTGAAAAATATGAAGAGCTTTAAAGGTGTGAAAAATATGAGGAGCATGAAACCGTCTGAAAAATAGGACGAGCATGACACGGTGTTGAAAAACATGAAGATCATGAAAAGGTGTGAAAAATATGAAGAGATTCAAAAGCTGTCAAAAATATGAGGAGCCTGAAATGGTCTGAGAAATAGGAGGAGCATGAAGTGATGTCGAAAAAGATGAAGAGCCTGAAAAGGTGTGAAAAATATGAAGAGCTTCAAAGGGTGTGAAATATATGAGGAGCATGAAACGGTTTGAAAAATAGCAGAAGCATGAAGCTGTGTTCAAAAACATGAGAACCAGAAAAGGTGTGAAAAATATGAAGAGCTTCAAAAGGTGTGAAATATATGCAGAGCATGAAACGGTCTGAAAAATAGGAGGATCATGAAGCGGTGTTCAAAACATGAAGAGACTGAAAAGGTGTGAAAATTATGAAGAGCTTCAAAAGGTGTCAAAATTATGAGGAGCATTATACGTTCTAAACATAGGAGGAGCATGAAGTGGTGTTGAAGAACATGAAGAGCCTGCAAAGGTGTGAAAAATATGAAGAGCTTCAAAAGGTGTCAAAAATATGAGGAGCATGAAACAGTCTGAAATATAGAGGGGCATGAAGTGGTGTTGAAGAACATGAAGAGCCTGAAAAGGTGTGAAAAATATGAAGAGCTTCAAAAGGTGTGAAAAATATGAAGAGATTCAAAAGGTGTGAAAAATATGAAGAGCTTCAAATAATGTGAAATACATGAGGAGCATGAAATGGTCTGAAAAATAGGAGGAGCATGAAACTGTGTTCAAAAACATGAAGAACCTGAAAAGGTGTGAAATATATGAAGAGCTTGAAAAGGTGTCAAATATATGAGGAGCATGAAACGGTCTGAAAATAGGAGAGGCTGAAACGTTGTGGAAATACATGAAGAGCCTAAAAATATGTGAAAAATATGAAGAGCTTCAAAAGGAGTGAAATACATGAGGAGCATGAAACGGTCTGAAAAAAAGGAGGAGCATGAAGCGGTGTTGAAAAACATGAAGAGCCTGAAAAGGTGTGAAAAATATGAAGAGCATCAAAAGGTGTGAAAAATATGAGGAGCATGAAACGGTCTGAAAAATAGGAGGAGCCTGAAGCGGTGTTGAAAAACATGAAGAGCCTGAAAAAGTGTGAAAAATATGAAGAGCATCAAAAGGTGTGAAAAATATGAGGAGCATGAAACGGTCTGAAAAATATGAGGAGCATGAAGCCGTGTTGAAAAACATGTAGAGCCTGAAAAGGTGTAAAAAATATGAAGAGCTTCAAAAGGTGTCAAAAATAAGAGGAGCATGAAACGGTCTGAAAAAGAGGAGGAGCAAGAAGTGGTGCTGAAAAACAAGAAGAGCCTAAAAGGTGTGAAAAATATGAAAAGCTTCAAAAGATGTCACAAATACGAGGAGCATGAAACGGTCTGAAAAATAGGAGGAGCATGAAACGGTGTTCAAAAACATGAAGAGCCTGAAAAGGTGTGAAAAATATGAAGAGCTTCAAAAGGTGTGAAATACATGAGGAGCATGAAACGGTCTGAAAAATAGGAGGAGCATGAAGCTGTGTTGAAAAACATTAAGAGCCTGAAAAGATGTGAAAATTATGAAGAGCTTCAAAAGGTGTCAAAAATATGAGGAGCATGAAACGGTCTGAAAAATAGGAGGAGCATGAAGTGGTGTTGAAAAATATGAAGAGCCTTAAAAGGTGTGAAATATATGAAGAGCTTCAAAATGTGACAAAATTATGAGGAGTATGAAACCGTCTGAAAAATAGGAGCAGCATGAAACGCTGTTCAAAAACATGAAGAGACTGAAAAGGTGTGAAAAATATGAAGAGCTTCAAATGGTGTGAAATACCTGAGGAGTTTGAAACGGTCTGAAAATTGTAGGAGCATGAAGCGTTGTTCAAAAACATGAAGAGCCTGAAAAGGTGTGAAAAATATGAAGAGCTTCAAAAGGTGTGAAAAATAGGAGGAGCATGAAGCGTTGTTGAAAAACATGAAGAGCCTGAAAATGTGTGAAATATATGAAGACCTTCAAAAGGTGTGAAAAATAGGAGGAGCATGAAACGGTGCTCAAAAACATGAAGAGCCTGAAAAGGTGTGAAAAATATGAAGAGCTTCAAAAGGTGTGAAATACATGAGGAGCATGGAACGGTTTGAAAAATAGGAGGAGCTTGAAGCGGTGTTCAAAAACATGAAGAGCCTGAAAAGGTGTGAAAAACATGAAGACCTTCAAAATGTGTCAAATATATGAGGAGCATGAAACGGTCTGAAAAATAGGAGGAGTATGAAACGGTGTTCAAATACATGAAGAGCCTGAAAAGGTGTGAAAAATATGAAGAGCTTCAAAAGGTGTGAAAAATATGAGGAGCTTCAAAAGGTTTCAAAAATATGAGGAGCATGAAACGCTCAGAAAAGTAGGAGGATCATGAAGCGATGTTGAAAAACATGAAAAGCCTGAAAAGGTGTGAAAAATATGAAGAGCTTCAAAGGTGTCAAAAATATGAGGAGCATGAAACGGTCTGAAAAATAGGAGGAGTAAGAAATCGTGTTCAAAAACATGCGGAGCCTGAAAAGGTGTGAAAAATATGAAGAGCTTGAAAAGCTTTGAAAAATATGAAGAGCTTCCAAAAGTGTCAAAAATGAGATGAGCATGAAATGGTCTGAAAAATAGGAGGAGCATGAAACGGTGTTGAAAAACTTGAAGATCCTAAAAAGCTGTGAAAAATATGAAGAGCTTCAAAAGGTGTGAAATATAAGAGGAGAATGAAACGGTCTGAAAAAAGGAGGAGCATGAAGCGGTGTTCAAAAACATGAAGAGCCTGAATAGGTGTGAAAAATATGAAGAGCTTCAAAAGGTGGGAAATACATGAGGAGCATGAAACTGTCTGAAAAATAGGAGGAGCATGAAGTGGTGTTCAATAACATGAAGAACCTGAATAGGTGTGAAAAATATGAAGAGCTTCAAAAGGTGTCAAAAATATGAGGAGCATGAAACGGTCTGAAAAATAGGAGGAGCATGAGCCATGTTCAAAAACATGAAGAGCCTGACAAGGTGTGAAAAATATGAAGAGCTTCAAAAGGTGTCAAAACTATGAGGAGCATGAAACGGTCTGAAAAATAGGAGGAGCATGAAATGCTGTTGAAAAACTTGAAGAGCCTGAAAAGGTGTGAAAAATAGGAAGAGCTTCAAAAGGTGTGAAATATATGAGGAGCATGAAACGGTCTGAAAAATAGGAGAAGCATGAAGCTGTGTTCAAAAACATGAGAACCAGAAAAGGTGTGAAAAATATGAAGAGCTTCAAATGGTGTGAAATATATGCGGAGCATGAAACAGTCTGAAAAATAGGAGGATCATGAAGCGGTGTTCAAAACATGAAGAGACTGAAAAGGTGTGAAAAATATGAAGAGCTTCAAAAGGTGTCAAAATTATGAGGAGCATTAAACGTTCTAAACATAGGAGGAGCATAAAGTGGTGTTGAAAAATATGAAGAGCCAGAAAAAGTGTGAAAAATATGAAGAGCTGCAAAAGGTGTCAAAATTATTAAGAGCATTAAACGTTCTAAACATAGGAGGAGCATTAAGTGGTGTTTAAAAATATGAAGAGCCAGAAAAGGTGTGAAAAATATGAAGAGATGCAAAAGGTGTGAAAAATATGAGGAGCATGGAACGTTCTGAAAAATAGGAGGAGCATGAAACGATGTTCAAAAACCTGAAGAGCCTGAAAATCTGTGAAATATATGAAGAGCTTCAAAAGGTGTCAAAATTATGAGGAGCATGAAACGGTCTGAAAAATAGGAGGAGCATGAAATGCTTTTGAAAAACTTGAAGAGCCTGAAAAGGTCTGAAAAATAGGAAGAGCTTCAAAAGGTGTGAAATATATGAGGACCATGAAACGGTCTGAAAAATAGGAGAAGCATGAAGCTGTGTTCAAAAACATGAGAACCAGAAAAGGTGTGAAAAATATGAAGAGCTTCAAATGGTGTGAAATATATGCGGAGCATGAAACAGTCTGAAAAATAGGAGGATCATGAAGCGGTATTCAAAACATGAAGAGACTGAAAAGGTGTGAAAAATATGAAGAGCTTCAAAAGGTGTCAAAATTATAAGGAGCATTAAACGTTCTAAACATAGGAGGAGCATTAAGTGGTGTTTAAAAATATGAAGAGCCAGAAAAGGTGTGAAAAATATGAAGAGATGCAAAAGGTGTGAAAAATATGAGGAGCATGGAACGTTCTGAAAAATAGGAGGAGCAAGAAACGATGTTCAAAAACCTGAAGAGCCTGAAAATCTGTGAAATATATGAAGAGCTTCAAAAGGTGTCAAAATATGAGGAGCATGAAACGGTCTGAAAAATATGAAGAGTTTCAATAGTTGTCAAAATATGAGGAGCATGAAATGGTGTTCAAAAACATGAAGAGCCTGAAAAGGTGTTAAAAATATGAAGAGCTTCAAAAGGTGTCAAAAATATGAGGAGCATGAAACGGTCAGAAAAATAGGAGGAGCATGTAGTGGTGTTCAAAAACATGAAGAGCCTTAAAATGTGTGAAAAATATGAAGAGCTTTAAAGGTGTGAAAAATATGAGGAGCATGAAACCGTCTGAAAAATAGGACGAGCATGACACGGTGTTGAAAAACATGAAGATCACGAAAAGGTGTGAAAAATATGAAGAGATTCAAAAGCTGTCAAAAATATGAGGAGCCTGAAATGGTCTGAGAAATAGGAGGAGCATGAAGTGATGTCGAAAAAGATGAAGAGCCTGAAAAGGTGTGAAAAATATGAAGAGCTTCAAAGGGTGTGAAATATATGAGGAGCATGAAACGGTTTGAAAAATAGCAGAAGCATGAAGCTGTGTTCAAAAACATGAGAACCAGAAAAGGTGTGAAAAATATGAAGAGCTTCAAAAGGTGTGAAATATATGCAGAGCATGAAACGGTCTGAAAAATAGGAGGATCATGAAGCGGTGTTCAAAACATGAAGAGACTGAAAAGGTGTGAAAATTATGAAGAGCTTCAAAAGGTGTCAAAATTATGAGGAGCATTATACGTTCTAAACATAGGAGGAGCATGAAGTGGTGTTGAAGAACATGAAGAGCCTGCAAAGGTGTGAAAAATATGAAGAGCTTCAAAAGGTGTCAAAAATATGAGGAGCATGAAACAGTCTGAAATATAGAGGGGCATGAAGTGGTGTTGAAGAACATGAAGAGCCTGAAAAGGTGTGAAAAATATGAAGAGCTTCAAAAGGTGTGAAAAATATGAAGAGATTCAAAAGGTGTGAAAAATATGAAGAGCTTCAAATAATGTGAAATACATGAGGAGCATGAAATGGTCTGAAAAATAGGAGGAGCATGAAACTGTGTTCAAAAACATGAAGAACCTGAAAAGGTGTGAAATATATGAAGAGCTTGAAAAGGTGTCAAATATATGAGGAGCATGAAACGGTCTGAAAATAGGAGAGGCTGAAACGTTGTGGAAATACATGAAGAGCCTAAAAATATGTGAAAAATATGAAGAGCTTCAAAAGGAGTGAAATACATGAGGAGCATGAAACGGTCTGAAAAAAAGGAGGAGCATGAAGCGGTGTTGAAAAACATGAAGAGCCTGAAAAGGTGTGAAAAATATGAAGAGCATCAAAAGGTGTGAAAAATATGAGGAGCATGAAACGGTCTGAAAAATAGGAGGAGCCTGAAGCGGTGTTGAAAAACATGAAGAGCCTGAAAAAGTGTGAAAAATATGAAGAGCATCAAAAGGTGTGAAAAATATGAGGAGCATGAAACGGTCTGAAAAATATGAGGAGCATGAAGCCGTGTTGAAAAACATGTAGAGCCTGAAAAGGTGTAAAAAATATGAAGAGCTTCAAAAGGTGTCAAAAATAAGAGGAGCATGAAACGGTCTGAAAAAGAGGAGGAGCAAGAAGTGGTGCTGAAAAACAAGAAGAGCCTAAAAGGTGTGAAAAATATGAAAAGCTTCAAAAGATGTCACAAATACGAGGAGCATGAAACGGTCTGAAAAATAGGAGGAGCATGAAACGGTGTTCAAAAACATGAAGAGCCTGAAAAGGTGTGAAAAATATGAAGAGCTTCAAAAGGTGTGAAATACATGAGGAGCATGAAACGGTCTGAAAAATAGGAGGAGCATGAAGCTGTGTTGAAAAACATTAAGAGCCTGAAAAGATGTGAAAATTATGAAGAGCTTCAAAAGGTGTCAAAAATATGAGGAGCATGAAACGGTCTGAAAAATAGGAGGAGCATGAAGTGGTGTTGAAAAATATGAAGAGCCTTAAAAGGTGTGAAATGTATGAAGAGCTTCAAAATGTGACAAAATTATGAGGAGTATGAAACCGTCTGAAAAATAGGAGCAGCATGAAACGCTGTTCAAAAACATGAAGAGACTGAAAAGGTGTGAAAAATATGAAGAGCTTCAAATGGTGTGAAATACCTGAGGAGTTTGAAACGGTCTGAAAATTGTAGGAGCATGAAGCGTTGTTCAAAAACATGAAGAGCCTGAAAAGGTGTGAAAAATATGAAGAGCTTCAAAAGGTGTGAAAAATAGGAGGAGCATGAAGCGTTGTTGAAAAACATGAAGAGCCTGAAAATGTGTGAAATATATGAAGACCTTCAAAAGGTGTGAAAAATAGGAGGAGCATGAAACGGTGCTCAAAAACATGAAGAGCCTGAAAAGGTGTGAAAAATATGAAGAGCTTCAAAAGGTGTGAAATACATGAGGAGCATGAAACTGTCCGAAAAATAAGAGGAGCATGAAGCTGTGTTGAAAAACATGTAAAGACTGAAAAGGTGCAAAAAATATGAAGAGCTTCAAAAGGTGTCAAAAATATGAGGAGCATGAAACTGTCTGAAAAATAGGAGGAGCATTGTAGCGTTGTTCAAAAACGTGAAGAGGCTGAAATGGTGTGAAAAATATGAAGAGCTTCAAAAGGTGTCAAAAATATGAGGAGCATGAAACGGTCTGAAAAATAGGAGGAACATGAAACGGTGTTCAAAAACATGAAGAGCCTGAAAAGGTGTGAAAAATATGAAGAGCTTCAAAAGGTGTGAAATACATGAGGAGTATGAAACGGTCTGAAAAATACGAGGATCATGAGCTGTATTGAAAAACATAAATAGCCTGAAAAGGTGTGAAAAATATGAAGAGCTTCAAAGGTGTCAAAAATATGAGGAGCATGAAACGGTCTGAAAAATAGGAGGAGCATGAAACGGTGTTGACAAACATGAAGAGCCTGAAAAGGTGTGAAAAATATGAAGAGCTTCAAAAGGTGTGAAATACATGAGGAGTATAAAACGGTCTGAAAAATAGGAGGAGCATGAAGCCGTGTTCAAAATTATGAAGAGCCTGAATAGGTGTGTAAAATATGAAGAGCTTCAAAGGTGTGAAAAATATGAGGAGCACAAAACGGTCTGAAAAATAAGAGGAGCATGAAGCCTGTTGAAAAACATAAAGAGCCTGAAAAGGTGTAAAAAATATGAAGAGCTTCAAAAGTTGTGAAACATATGAGGAGCATGAAACGGTCTGAAAAATAGGAGGAGCAAGAAACTGTTTTCAAAAACATGAAGAGCCTCAAAAGGTGTGAAAAATGTGAAGAGCTTCAAACTGTGTCAAAAATATGAGGAGCATGAAACGGTCTGAAATATAGAAGGAGCGTGAAAAGGTGTTAAAAAAAATATGAAGAGCTTCAAAAGGTGTGAAACATATGAGGAGCATGAAACGGTCTGAAAAATCGGAGAAGCATGAAGTGGTGTTGAAAAATATGAACAGCCTGAAAAGGTGTGAAAAATATGAAGAGCGTCAAAGGTGTCAAAATTATGAGGAGCATGAAACGGTCTGAAATATAGGAGGAGCATGAAAAGTTGTTAAAAAATATGAAGAGCCTGAAAAGGTGTGAAAAATATGAAAAGCTTCAAATGGTGTCAAAAATATGAGGAGAATGAAACGGTCTGAAAATTAGAAGGAGCATGAAGCGGTGTTGAAAAACATGAAGAGCCTGAAAATGTGTGAAATATATGAAGAGCCTCAAAGGTGTCAAAAATATGAGGACCAAGAAACGGTCTGGAAAATAGGAGGAGCTTGAAGCGGTGTTGAAAAACATGAAGAGCCTGAAAAGGTGAAAAATATGAAGAGCTTCAAAAGGTGTCAAAATATGAGGAGCATGAAACGGTCTGAAAAATAGGAGGAGCATGAAATGGTCTGAAAAATAGGAGGAGCATGAAGTGTTGTTGAAAATCATGAAGAGCCTGAAAAAGGAGTGAAACATATGAGGAGCATGAAACGGTCTGAAAAATAGGAGAAGCATGAAGTGGTGTTCAAAAACATGAAGAGCATGAAAAGGTGTGAAAAATATGAAGAGCTTCAAAACTTGTCAAAAATATGAGGAGCATGAAACAGTCTGAAAAATAGGAGGAGCATGAAGCGGAGTTGAAAAAAATGAAGAGTCTGAAAAGGTGTGAAAAAAAGGAAGAGATTCAAAAAGTGTCAAAAATATGAGGAGCATGAAACGGTCTGAAAAATAGGAGGAGTATGCAGCGGTTAAAAAACATGAAGAGCCTGAAAAAGTTTGAAAAATATGAAGAGCTCCAAAAGTTGTCAAAAATATGTGGAGCGTGAAACAGTCTCAAAAATAGGAGGAGCGTGAAGCGGTGATGAAAAACTTGAAGAGCCTGAAAACGTGTGATAAAATATGAAGAGCTTCAAAGCTGTCAAAAATATGAGGAGCATGAAACGGTCGCAAAAATAGGAGGAGCATGAAGCGGTGTTGAAAAACATGAAGAGCCTGAAAAGGTGTGAAAAATATGAGAGCTTCAAAAGGTGTCAATAATAAGAGTTGCATGAAACAGTCTGAAAAATAGGAGGAGCATGAAACGGTCTGAAAAATAGGAGAAGCATGAAGCGGTGTTGAAAAAGATGAACAGCATGAAAAGGTGTGAAAAAAAGGAAGAGCTTGAAAAAGTGTCAAAAATATGAGGAGCATGAAACGGTCTGAAAAATAGGAGGAGCTTGAAGCGGTGTTGAAAAATATGAAGAGCCTGAAAATGTGTGAAAAATATGAAGAGCTTCAAAAGGTGTCAAATATATGAGGAGCATGAAACGGTCTGAAAAATTGGAGAAGCATGAAGTGGTGTTGACAAATATGAAGAGCCTGAAAAAGTGTGAAAAATATGAAGAGTTTCAAAAGGTGTCAAAAATATAAGGAGCATGAAACGGTCTGAAATATAAGAGGAGTATGAAAAGGTGTTAAATAACATGAAGAGCTTCAAAAGGTGTGAAATATAGGAGGAGCATGAAACGGTCTGAAAAATAGGAAGAGCCTGAAGTGGTGTTGAAAACGATGAAGAGCCTGTAAAGTTTGAAAAATATGAAGAACTTCAAAAGGTGTCAAAAATATAAGGAGCATGAAACGGTCTGAAAAAAAGGAGGAGTTTGAAGAAGTGCTGAAAAATATGAAGAGCGTGAAAAGGTGTGAAAAATATGAAGAACTTCAAAACGTGTCAAATATATGAGGAGCATGAAACGGTCTGAAAAATGGGAGGATCATGAAACGGTGTTCAAAAACTTGAAGAGCCTGGAAAGGTGTGAAAAATATGAAGAACTTCAAAATGTGTCAAAAATATAAGGAGCATGAAACGGTCTGAAAAATAGGAGGAGCATGAAGCTGTGCTCAAATACATGAGGAGCCTGAGAAGGTGTGAAAAATATGAAGAGCTTGAAAAGGTGTGAAAGATATGAAGAGTTTCTAAAGATGTCAAAAATATGAGGAGCATGAAACGGTCTGAAAAATAGGAGGAGCATGAAGTGGTGTTGAAAAACATGAAGAGCCTGAAAGGGTGTGACGATTATGAAGAGCTTCAAAAGGTGTCAAAAATATGAGGAGCATGAAACGGTCTGAAAAATAGGAGGAGCATGAAGTGGTGTTCAAAAACATGAAGAGACTGAAAAGGTGTGAAAAATATGAAGAGCTTCAAAAGGTGTCAAAAATATGAGGAGCATGAAACGGTCTGAAAAATAGGAGGAGCATGAAGTGGTGTTGAAAAACATGAAGAGCCTGAAAGTGTGTGACAATTATGAAGAGCTTCAAAAGGTGTCAAAATTATGAGGAGCATGAAACGGTCTGAAAAATAGGAGGAGCATGAAGTGGTGTTGAAAAACATGAAGAGCCTGAAAAGGTGTGAAAAATATGAAGAGCTTCAAAATGTGTCAAAAATATGAGGAGCATGAAACGGTCTGAAAAATAGGAGGAGCATGAAGTGGTGTTGAAAAACATGAAGAGCCTGAAAAGGTGTGAAAAATATGAAGAGCTTCAAAAGGTGTCAATAATATGAGGATCATGAAACGGTCTGAAAAATAGGAGGAGCATGAAGTGGTGTTGAAAAACATAAATAGCCTGAAAGGGTGTGAAAATTATGAAGAGCTTCAAAAGGTGTCAAAAATATGAGGAGAATGAAACGGTCTAACAAATAGGAGGAGCATGAAGTGGTGTTAAAAAACATGAAGAGCCTGAAAAGGTGTGAAAAATATGAAGAGCTTCAAAAGGTGTCAAAAATATGAGGAGCATGAAACGGTCTGAAAAATAGGAGGAGAAAGAAATGGTTATCAAATACATGAAGAGCCTGAAAAGGTGTGAAAAATATGAAGAGCTTCAAAAGGTGTCAAAAATATGAGGAGCATGAAACGGTCTGAAATATAGGAGGGGCATGAAGCGGTGTTCAAAACATGAAGAGCCTGAAAAGGTGTGAAAAATATGAGGAGCTTGAAAATGTGTGAAATATATGAAGAGCTTCAAAAGGTGTCAAAAATGAGATGAGCATGAAACGGTCTGAAAAATAAAGGAGCATGAAATGGTGATCAAAACGTGAAGAGCCTGAAAAGGTGTGAAATATTTGAAGAGCTTCAAAAGGTGTGAAATACATGAGGAGCATGAAACGGGCTGAAAAATGGGAGAAGCATGAAGTGGTGTGGAAAAACATGAAGAGCCTGAAAAGGTGTGAAAAATATGAAGAGCTTCAAAAGGTGAGAAATACATGAGGAGCATGAAACTCTCTGAAAAATAGAAGGAGCATGAAGCGGTGTTCAAAAACATGAAGAGCCTGAAAAGGTGTGAAAATATGAAGAGCTTGAAAAGGTGTGAAAAATATGAAGAGCTTCAAAAGGTGTGAAATATATGAGGAGCATGAAACGGTCTGAAAAATAGGAGGAGTATGCAGCGGTTAAAAAACATGAAGAGCCTGAAAAGGTGTGAAAAATACGAAGAGCTTCAAAAGGTGTCAAAATTACAAGGAGCATGAAACGGTCTGAAAAATAGGAGGAGCATGAAGCGGTGTTCAAAAATATGAAGAGCCTGAACAGGTGTGAAAATTATGAAGAGCTTCAAAAGGTGTCAAAAATATGAGGTGCATGAAATGGTCTGAAAAAGAGGAGGACCATGAAGCGGTGTTCAAAAACATGAAGAGCCTTTAAAGGTGTGAAAAATATGAAGAGCTTCAAAAGGTGTCAAAAATATGAGAAGCATGAAGCGGTCTGAAAAATAGGAGGAGCATGAAGCGGTATTGAAAAACATGAGGAGGCTGAGAACTTGTGAAAAATATGAAGAGCTTCAAAAGGTGTCAAAAATATGAGGAGCATGAAAGGGTCTGAAAAATAGGAGGAGCAAGAAACTGTGATCAAAAAAATCGAGAGCCTAAAAAGGTGTGAAAAATATGACGAGCTTCAAAAGGTGTGAAAACTATGAGGAGCATGAAACGGTCTGAAAAATAGGAGGAGCAAGAAACGGTGATCAAAAACATGGAGAGCCTGAAAAGGTGTGAAAAATATGACGAGCTTCAAATGGTGTGAAAAACATGATGAGCATGAAACGGGCTGAAAAATAGGAGAAGCATGAAGTGGTGTTGAAAAACATGAAGAGCCTGAAAAAGTGTGAAAAATATAAAGAGCTTCAGAAGGTGTGAAAAATATGAAGAGCTTCAACAGGTGTCAAAAATTAGATGAGCATGAAATGGTCTGAAAAAGTGGAGGAGCAAGAAGTAGTGTTGAAAAAAATGAAGAGCATGAAAAGGTGTGAAAAATATGAAAAGCTTCAAAAGGTGTCAAAAATATGAGGAGCATGAAACGGTCTGAAAAATAGGTGGAGCAGGAAGCGGTGTTGAAAAATATGAAGAGCCTGGAAAGGTGTGCAAAATATGAAGAGCTTCAAAAGGTGTGAAATATATGAAGAGCTTGAAAAGGTGTCGACAATGACATGAGCATGAAACGGTCTGATAAATAGGAGGAGCATGAAACGGTGATCAAAATCATGAAGAGCCTGAAAAGGTGTGAAAAATATGAAGAGCTTCAGAAGGTGTCAAGAATATGAGGAGCACGAAACGGTCTGAAAAATATGAGGAGCATGAAGCGGTGTTCAAAAACATGAGGAGCCTGAAAACGTGTGGAAAATATGAAGAGCTTCAAAAGGTGTGAAAAATATGAAGAGCTTCAAAAGGTGTGAAAAATATGAGGAGCATGAAACGGTCTGACAAATAGGACGAGCATGAAATGGTGTTCGAAGACATGAAGAGCATGAAAATTTGTGAAAAATATGAAGACCTACAAAACGTGTCAAAAATGAGATGAGCATGAAACGGTCTGAAAAAAAGGAGGTGCATGAAGCGGTGTTGAAAAACATGAAGAGGCTGAGAACGTGTGAAAAATATGAAGAGCTTCTAAAGGTGTGAAAAATATGAAGAGCTTCAAAAGGTGTCAAAAATGAGATGAGCATGAAACGGCCTGAAAAATAGGAGGAGCATGAAGTGGTGTTGAAAAACATGATGAGCCTGAAAAAGTGGGAAATATATGAAGAGCTTCCAAAGGTGTCAAAAATATAAGGAGCATGAAACGGTCTGAAAAATAGGAGGAGCATGAAGCGATATTCAAAACCATGAAGAGCCTGAAAAGCTGTGCAATTATGTCAAGCTTCAAAAGGTGTGAAAATTATGAGGAGCATGAAACTGTCTGAAAAATAGGAGGAGCATGAAGCGGTGTTAAAGAAAATGAAGAGCCTGAAAAGGTGTGAAATATATGAAGAGCTTCAAAAGGTGTCAAAAATATGAGGAGCAGGAAACGGTCTGAAAAATAGGAGGAGTATGAAACGGTGTTCAAAAATATGAAGAGCCTGGAATGGTGTGAAAAATATGAAGAGCCCAAAACGTGTCAAAAATATGAGGAGCATGAAACGGTGTGAAAAATAGGAGGAGCATGAAGCGGTTTTTAAAGACATGAAGAGCCTGAAAGATATGGAAAATATGAAGAGCTTCAAAAGGTGTGAAATACATGAGGAGCATGAAATGGTCTGAAAAATAGGAGGAGCATGAAGCGGTGTTGAAAAACATGAAGAGCCTGAAAATGTGTGAAAAAAATGAAAAGCTTCAAAAGGTGTCAATAATAAGATGTGCATGAAACAGTCTGAAAAATAGGAGGAGCATGAAACGGTCTGAAATATAGGAGGAGCATGAAACGGTGTGAAAAACATGAAGAGCATGAAAAGGTGTGAAAAATATGAAGAGCTTCAAAAGGTGTCAAAAATATGAGGAGCATGAAACGGTCTCAAAAATATGAGGAGCATGAAGCGGTGTTCAAAAACATGAAGAGCCTGAAAAGGTGTGAAAAAAATGAAGAGCTTCAAAACGTGTGAAAAATATGAGGAGCATGTAACGGTCTGAAAAATAGGAGGAGCATGAAACGGTGTGAAAAACATGAAGAGCATGAAAAGGTGTGAAAAATATGAAGAGCTTCAAAAGGTGTCAAAAATATGAGGAGCATGAAACGGTCTCAAAAATAGGAGGAGCATGAAGCGGTGTTCAAAAACATGAAGAGCCTGAAAAGGTGTGAAAAAAATGAAGAGCTTCAAAAGGTGTCAAAAATATGAGGAGCATGAAACGGTCTGAAAAATAGGAGGAACATGAATCTGTGCTCAAATACATGAAGCGCCTGAGAAGGTGCGAAAAATATGAAGAGCTTCAAAAGGTGAGAAAAATATGAGGACCATGAAACGATCTCAAAAGTAGGAGGAGCATGAAGCGGTGTTAAAAAACATGAAGAGCCTGAAAAGGTGTGACAAATATAAAGAGCTTCAAGATGTGTGAAAAATATGAGGAGCATGAAACGGTCCGAAAAATAGGAAGAACATGAATCTGTGCTCAAATACATGAAGCGCCTGAGAAGGTGCGAAAAATATGCAGAGCTTCAAAAGGTGTGAAAAATATGAGGACCATGAAACGATCTCAAAAATAGGAGGAGCATGAAGCGGTGTTAAAAAACATGAAGAGCCTGAAAAGGTGTGACAAATATAAAGAGCTTCAAGATGTGTGAAAAATATGAGGAGCATGAAACGGTCTGAAAAATAGGAGGAACATGATCTGTGCTCAAATACATGAAGCGCCTGAGAAGGTGCGAAAAATATGAAGAGCTTCAAAACGTGTGAAAAATATGAGGACCATGAAACGATCTCAAAAATAGGAGGAGCATGAAGCGGTGTTAAAAAACATGAAGAGCCTGAAAAGGTGTGACAAATATAAAGAGCTTCAAGATGTGTGAAAAATAGGAGCAACATGAAACGGTCTGAAAAATAAGAGGAGCATGAAATGGTGTTGAAAAACAGGAAGAGCCTGAAAATGCGAGAAAAATATGAAGAGCTTCAAAAGGTTTCAAAAATATGAGGAGCATGAAACTTTCTGAAAAAGAGGAGGAGCATGAACCGGTGTTGAAAAACATGAAGAGCCTGAAAAGGTGTGGAAAATATGAAGAGGTTTAAAAGGTGTCAAAAATATGAGGAGCATGAAACATTCTGAAAAATAGGAGGATCATGAAACCGTGTTCAAAAACATGAAGAGCCTGAAAAGGTGTGAAAAATATGAAGAGCCTTAAAAAATGTCAAAAATATGAGGAGTATGAAACGGTCTGAAAAATAGCAGGAGCATGAAGCGGTGTTGAAAAACATGAAGAGCCTGAAAAGGTGTGAAAAATATGAAGAGCGTCAAAAGGTGTGAAAAATATGAAGAGCTTCAAAAGGTGTCAAAAATATGAGGAGAATGAAACGGTCTGAAAAATAGGCGGAGCATGAAACGGTGTTCAAAAACATGAAGAGCCTAAAAAGGTGTGAAAAATATGAAGAGCGTCAAAACGTGTCAAAATATGAGGAGCATGAAACGGTCTGAAAAATAGGAGGAGCAAGAAGCGGTGTTGAAAAACATGAAGAGCCTGAAAATGTGTGAAAAATATGAAGAGCCTGAAAAGGTGTGAAAAATATGAAGAGCTTCAAAAGGTGTCAAAATTATGAGGAGCATTAAACGGTCTGAAAAATAGGAAGAGCATGAAGCTGTGTTCAACCACATGAAGAGACTGAAAAGGTGCGAAAATATGAAGAGGCTGAAAAGGTGTGAAAAATATGAAGAGCTTCAAAAGGTGTCAAAAATTAGATGAGCATGAAACGGTCTGAAAAATAGGAGGAGCATTAAACGGCGTGGAGAAACATGAAGAGCCAGAAAAGGTGTGGAAAAATAGGAGGAGCTTCAAAATGTGTCAAATATATGAGGAGAATGAAACGGTCGGAAAAATAGGAGGAGCATGAAACGGTCTGAAAAATAAGAAGAGCATGAAACGGTCTGAAAAATAGGAGGATCATGAAGCGGTGTTGAAAATCGTGAAGAGCCTGAAATGGTGTGAAAAATGTGAAGAGCTTCAAAAGGTGTGAAAAATATGAAGAGCTTCAAAAGCTGTCAAAAATGAGATGAGCATGAAACGGTCTGAAAAAAAGCAGGAGCATGAAGCGTTGTTGAAAATCTTGAAGAGCTTGAAAAGGTGTGAAAAATATGAAGAGCTTCAAAAGTTTTCAAAAATATGAGGATCATGAAACGGTCTGAAAAATAGGAGCAACATGAAACGGTCTTAAAAATAGGGGGATTATGAAGCAGTGTTGTAAAACATGAAGAGCCTGAAAAGGTGTGAAAAATATGAAGAGCTTCAAAAGGTTGAAAAATATGAAGAGCTTCAAAAGGTGTCAAAAATATGAGGAGACTGAAACGGTCTGAAAAATAGGCGGAGCATGAAACGGTGTTCAAAAACATGAAGAGCCTAAAAAGGTGTGAAAAACATGAAGAGCTTCAAAACGTGTCAAAATATGAGGAACATGAAACGGTCTGAAAAATAGGAGGAGCAAGAAGCGGTGTTGAAAAACATGAAGAGCCTGAAAATGTGTGAATAATATGAAGAGCTTCAAAGATGTGAAAAATATGAAGAGCTTCAAAAGCTGTCAAATGAGATGAGCATGAAACGGTCTGAAAAATAGCAGGAGCATGAAGCGGTGTTCAAAAACATGAAGAGCCTGAAAAGGGGTGAAAAATATGAAGAGCTTCAAAAGGTGTCAATAATAAGACGTGCATGAAACAGTCTGAAAAATAGGAGGAGCATGAAACGGTCTGAAATATAGGAGGAGCATGAATCTGTGCTCAAATACATGAAGCGCCTGAGAAGGTGCGAAACATATGAAGAGCTTCAAAAGGTGTGAAAAATATGAGGAGCATGAAACGTTCTGAAAAATAGGAGGAGCATGAAACGGTGTTCAAAAATATGAAGAGCCTGGAAATGGTGTGAAAAATATGAGAGCCCCAAAACGTGTCAAAAATATGAGGAGCATGAAACGGTCTGAAACATACGAGGAGCATGAAGTGGCGTTCAAAAACATAAAGAGCCTGAAAAGGTGTGAAATATATGAAGAGCTTCAAAAGGTGTAAAAAATTTGAGCAGCATGAAACGGTCTGAAAAATAGGAGGAGCATGAAGTGGAGCTGAAAAACATGAAGTGCCTGAAAAGGTGTGCAAAATATGAAGAGCTTCAAAAGGTGTAAAAAACGAGATGAGCATGAAACGGTCTGAAAAATAGGAGGAGCATGAACTGGTGCTGAAAAACATGAAGAGCCTGAAAAGGTGTGAAAAATATGAAGAGCTTCAAAAGGGGTTAAAATATGAGGAGCATGAAACATTCTGAAAAATAGGAGGAGCATGAACTGGTGCTGAAAAACATGAAGAGCCTGAATAGGTGTGAAAAATATGAAGAGCTTCAAAAAGTGTCAAATATATGAGGAGAAAGAAAAGGTCTGAAAAAAAGGAGGAGCATGAAGTGGTGTTCAAAAACATGAAGAGCCTGAAAAGGTGTGAAAAATATGAAGAGCTTCAAAAGCTGTCAAAAATGAGATGAGCATGAAACGGTCTGAAAAAAAGCAGGAGCATGAAGCGTTGTTGAAAATCTGGAAGACCTTGAAAAGTTATTAAAAATATGAAGAGCTTCAAAAGGTTTCAAAAATATGAGGATCATGAAACGGTCTGAAAAATAGGAGCAGCATGAAATGGTCTTAAAAATAAGAGGAGCATGAAATGGTTTTGAAAAACATGAAGAGCCTGAAAAGGTGTGAAAAATATGAAGACGTTTAAAAGGTGTCAAAAATATGAGGAGCATGAAACTTTCTGAAAAATAGGAGGATCATGAAGCGGTGTTGAAAAACATGAAGAGCCTGAAAAGGTGTGAAAAATATGAAGAGCTTCAAAAGTTGTGAAATATATTAGGAGCATGAAACGATTTGAAAAAAAGGACGAGCATGAAACGGTGTTCAAAAACATGAAGAGCCTGAAAATGTGAGAAAAATATGAACAGCTTCAAAAGGTTTCAAAAATATGAGGAGCATGAAACTTTCTGAAAAAGAGGAGGAGCATGAACCGGTGTTGAAAAACATGAAGAGCCTGAAAAGTTGTGAAAAATATGAAGAGGTTTAAAAGGTGTCAAAAATATGAGGAGCATGAAACTTTCTGAAAAATAGGAGGATCATGAAACCGTGTTCAAAAACATGAAGAGCCTGAAAAGGTGTGAAAAATATGAAGAGCCTTAAAAAATGTCAAAAATATGAGGAGTATGAAATGGTCTGTAAAATAGCAGGAGCATGAAGCGGTGTTGAAAAACATGAAGAGCCTGAAAAGGTGTGAAAAATATGAAGAGCTTCAAAAGGTGTGAAAAATATGAAGAGCTTCAAAAGTTGTCAAAAATATGAGGAGAATGAAACGGTCTGAAAAATAGGCGGAGCATGAAACGGTGTTCAAAAACATGAAGAGCCTGAAAAGGTGTGAAAAATATGAAGAGCTTCAAAACGTGTCAAATTATGAGGAGCATGAAACGGTCTGAAAAATAGGAGGATCAAGAAGCGGTGTTGAAAAACATGAAGAGCCTGAAAATGTGTGAACAATATGAAGAGCTTCAAAAGGTGTGAAAAATATGAAGAGCTTCAAAAGCTGTCAAATTAGATGAGCATGAAACGGTCTGAAAAATAGAAGGAGCATGAAGCGGTGTTCAAAAACATGAAGAGCCTGAAAAGGGGTGAAAAATGTGAAGAGCTTAAAAAGGTGTCAAAATTATGAGGAGCATTAAACGGTCTGAAAAATAGGAGCATGAAGCTGTGTTCAACAACATGAAGAGACTGAAAAGGTGCGAAAAATATGAAGAGCCTGAAAAGGTGTGAAAATTATGAAGAGCTTCAAAAGGTGTCAAAAATGAGATGAGCATGAAACGGTCTGAAAAATAGGAGGAGCATTAAGCGGTGTTGAAAATCATGAAGAGCCTGAAAAGGTGTGAAAAATATGAAGAGCTTCAAAAATGTGAAAAATATGAAGAGCTTCAAAATGTGTCAAATATATGAGGAGAATGAAACGGTCTGAAAAATAGGAGGAGCATGAAACGGTCTGAAAAATAGGAAGAGCATGAAACGGTCTGAAAAATAGGAGGATCATGAAGCGGTGTTGAAAATCGTGAAGAGCCTGAAATGGTGTGAAAAATGTGAAGAGCTTCAACAAGTGTCAAAAACTTGAGGAGCATGAAACGGTCTGAAAAATAGGAGTAGCATGAAACGATCTGAAAAATAGGAGGAGCATGAAGCTGTGTTGAAAAACATGAAGAGCCTGAAAAGGTGTGAAAAATATGAAGAGCTTCAAAAGGTGTAAAAAATGAGAGCAGCATGAAACGGTCTGAAAAATAGGAGGAGCATGAAGTGGAGCTGAAAAACATGAAGTGCCTGAAAAGGTGTGCAAAATATGAAGAGCTTCAAAAGGGGTAAAAAATGAGATGAGCATGAAACGGTCTGAAAAATAGGAGGAGCATGAACTGGTGCTGAAAAACATGAAGAGCATGAAAAGGTGAGAAAAATATGAAGAGCTTTAAAAGGTGTGAAAAATATGACGAGCATGAAACGGTCTGAAAAATTGGAGGAGCATGAAGCTGTGTTCAAAAACATGAAGAGCCAGAAAAGGTGTGAAAAATATGAAGAGCTTCAAAAAATGTCAAAAGTATGAGGAGCAAGAAACGGTCGGAAAATAGGAGGAGCATGAAACGATCTGAAAAATAGGAGGAGCATGAAGCTGTGTTCAAAAACATGAAGAGCCTGAAAAGGTGTGAAAAATATGAAGAGCTTGAAAAGGTGTAGAAAATTTGAGCAGCATGAAACGGTCTGAAATATAGGAGGAGCATGAAGTGGAGCTGAAAAACCTGAAGAGCCTGAAAAGGTGTGAAAAATATGAAGAGCTTCAAAAGGTGTGAAAAATATGAGGAGCATGAAACGGTCTGAAAAATAGGAGGAGCATGGATCGGTGTTGAAAAACATGAAGAGCCTGAAAAGGTGTGAAAAATATGAAGAGCTTCAAAAAGTGTCAAATATAAGAGGAGAAAGAAACGGTCTGAAAAAAAGGAGGAGCATGAAGCGGTGTTCAAAAACATGAAGAGCCTGAAAAGGTGTGAAAAATATGAAGAGCTTCAAAAGCTGTCAAAAATGAGATGAGCATGAAACGGTCTGAAAAAAAGGAGGAGCATGAAGCGATGTTGAAAATCTTGAAGAGCTTGAAAAGGTGTGAAAATATGAAGAGCTTCAAAAGGTTTCAAAAATATTTGGATCATGAAACGGTCTGAAAAATAGGAGCAACATGAAACGGTCTGAAAAATAAGAGGAGCATGAAATGGTGTTGAAAAACAGGAAGAGCCAGAAAATGTGAGAAAAATATGAACAGCGTCAAAAGGTTTCAAAAATATGAGGAGCATGAAACTTTCTGAAAAAGAGGAGGAGCATGAACCGGTGTTGAAAAACATGAAGAGCCTGAAAAGGTGTGAACAATATGAAGAGGTTTAAAAGGTGTCAAAAATATGAGGAGCATGAAACTTTCTGAAAAATAGGAGGATCATGAAACCGTGTTCAAAAACATGAAGAGCCTGAAAAGGTGTGAAAAATATGAAGAGCCTTAAAAAATGTCAAAAATATGAGGAGTATGAAATGGTCTGTAAAATAGCAGGAGCATGAAGCGGTGTTGAAAAACATGAAGAGCCTGAAAAGGTGTGAAAAATATGAAGAGCTTCAAAAGGTGTGAAAAATATGAAGAGCTTCAAAAGTTGTCAAAAATATGAGGAGAATGAAACGGTCTGAAAAATAGGCGGAGCATGAAACGGTGTTCAAAAACATGAAGAGCCTGAAAAGGTGTGAAAAATATGAAGAGCTTCAAAACATGTCAAAATATGAGGAGCATGAAACGGTCTGAAAAATAGGAGGAGCAAGAAGCGGTGTTGAAAAACATTAAGAGTCTGAAAATGTGTGAAAAATATGAAGAGCTTCAAAAGATGTGAAAAATATGAAGAGCTTCAAAAGCTGTCAAATGAGATGAGCATGAAACGGTCTGAAAAATAGCAGGAGCATGAAGAGGTGTTCAAAAACATGAAGATCCTGAAAAGGGGTGAAAAATATGAAGAGCTTCAAAAGGTGTCAAAATTATGAGGAGCATTAAAAGGTCTGAAAAATGGGAGGAGCATGAAGCTGTGTTCAACAACATGAAGAGCCTGAAAAGGTGCGAAAAATATGAAGAGCCTGAAAAGGTATGAAAAATATGAAGAGCTTCAAAAGGTGTCAAAAATGAAATGAGCATGAAACGGTCTGAAAAACAGGAGGAGCATTAAGCGGTGTTGAAAATCATGAAGAGCCTGAAAAGGTGTGAAAAATAAGAAGAGCTTCAAAAGGTATGAATAATGAGAGGAGCATGAAACGGTCTGTAAAATAGGAGGAGCATGAAGCGGTGTTGAAAAACATGAAGACCCTGAAAAGGTGTGAAAAATATGAAGAGCTTCAAAACCTGTCAAAAATATGAGGAGCCTGAAACAGTCTCAAAAATAGGAAGAGCATGAAACGGTCTGAAAAATAGGAGGATCATGAAGCGGTGTTGAAAATCGTGAAGAGCCTGAAAAGGTGTGAAAAATGTGAAGAGCTTCAACAGGTTTCAAAAACATGAGAAGAATGAAACGGTCTGAAAAATAGGAGGAGTATGAAGCTATTTTCAAAAACATGAAGAGCCAGAAAAGGTGTGAAAAATATGAAGAGCTTCAAAAAGTGTAAAAAATGAGATGAGCATGAAACGGTCTGAAAAATAGGAGGAGCATGAAGCGGTGCTGAAAAACATGAAGAGCCTGAAAAGGTTTGAAAAATATGAAGAGCTTCACACGGTGTGAAAAATATGAGGAGCATGAAACGGTCTGAAAAATAGGAGGAGCATGAAGTGGAGCTGAAAAACATGAAGAGCCTGGAAAGGTGTGCAAAATATGAAGAGCTTCAAAAGGTGTAAAAAATGAGATGAGCCTGAAACGGTCTGAAAAATAGGAGGAGCATGAAGCGGTGTTCAAAACATGAAGAGCCTGAAAAGGTGTGAAATATATGAAGAGCTTGAAAAGGTGTAAAAATATGAGGAGCATGAAACCGTCTGCAAAATAGGAGGAGCATGAAATGGTGTTCAAAAACATGAAGAGCATGAAAAGATGTGAAAATTATGAAGAGCTTCAAAAGGTGTGAAATACATGAGGAGGATTAAACGGTCTGAAAAATAGGAGGAGCATGAAGTGGTGTTCAAAAACATGAAGACCATGAAAAGGTGTGAAAAATATGAAGAGCCTCAAAAGTGTGAAAAATATGATGAACATGATATGTTTTGAAAAATAGGATTAGCCTGAAGCCGTGTTCAAATACATGAAGAGCCTGAAAAGTTGTGAAAAATATGCAAAGCTTCAAAAGGTGTCAAAAAAGAGATGAGCATGAAACGGTCTGAAAAATAGGAGCAGCATGAATCGGTGCTGAAAAACATGAAGAGCCTGAAAAGGTGTGAGAAATATGAAGAGCTTCAAAAGGTGTCAAAAATATGAGGAGTATGAAACGATCTGCAAAAAATAAGGAGCAAGAAGTGGTGTTCAAAAACATGAAGAGCCTGAAAAGATGTCAAAAATATGAAGAGCTTCAAAAGGTGTCAAAAATATGAGGAGCATGAAACGGTTTGACAAATTGGAAGATCATGAAACAGTGTTCAAAAACATGAAGAGACTGTAAAGTGGTGAAAAATATGAAAAGCTTCAAAACGTGTCAAATATATGAGGAGCATGAAACGGTCTGAAAAATAGGAGGAGCATGAAGTGGTGTTGAAAAACGTGAAGAGCCTGAAAACGTGTGAAAAATATGAAGAGCTTCAAAAGGTGTAAAAAATGAGATGAGCCTGAAACGGTCTGAAAAATAGGAGGAGCATGAAGCGGTGTTCAAAAATATGAAGAGCCTGAAAAGGTGTGAAATATATGAAGAGCTTGAAAAGGTGTAAAAATATGAGGAGCATGAAACCGTCTGCAAAATAGAAGGAGCATGAAATGGTGTTCAAAAACATGAAGAGCATGAAAAGATGTGAAAATTATGAAGAGCTTCAAAAAGTGTGAAATACATGAGGAGGATTAAACGGTCTGAAAAATAGGAGGAGCATGAAGTGGTGTTCAAAAACATGAAGACCATGAAAAGGTGTGAAAAATATGAAGAGCCTCAAAAGTGTGAAAAATATGATGAACATGATATGTTTTGAAAAATAGGATTAGCCTGAAGCGGTGTTCAAATACATGAAGAGCCTGAAAAGTTGTGAAAAATATGCAAAGCTTCAAAAGGTGTCAAAAAAGAGATGAGCATGAAACGGTCTGAAAAATAGGAGCAGCATGAATCGGTGCTGAAAAACATGAAGAGCCTGAAAAGGTGTGAGAAATATGAAGAGCTTCAAAAGGTGTCAAAAATATGAGGAGTATGAAACGATCTGCAAAAAATAAGGAGCAAGAAGTGGTGTTCAAAAACATGAAGAGCCTGAAAAGATGTCAAAAATATGAAGAGCTTCAAAAGGTGTCAAAAATATGAGGAGCATGAAACGGTTTGACAAATTGGAAGAGCATGAAACGGTGTTCAAAAACATGAAGAGACTGAAAAGTGGTGAAAAATATGAAGAGCTTCAAAACGTGTCAAATATATGAGGAGCATGAAACGGTCTGAAAAATAGGAGGAGCATGAAGCGGTGTTGAAAAACGTGAAGAGCCTGAAAACGTGTGAAAAATATTAAGAGCTTCAAAAGGTGTGAAAAATATGAAGACCTTCAAAGTGTCAAAAATCGATGAGCAGGAAATGGTCTAAAAAATAGGAGAGCATGAAATGGTGTTAAAAACATGAAGAGCCTGAAAAGGTGTGAAATATATGAAGAGCTTCAAAAGGTATCAAAAATATGAGGAGAATGAAACGGTCGGAAAAATAGGAGGGGCATGAAGCGGTGTTCAAAAACATGAAGATCCTGAAAAGGTGTGAAAAATACGAAGAGCTTCAAAAGGTGTGAAATACATGAGGAGCATGAAACGGTCTGAAAAATAGGAGAAGCATGAAGCGGTTTTGAAAAAAAAAAAGCCTGAAAATGTGTGAAAAATATGAAGAATTTCAAAAGGTGTGAAAAATATGAGGACCATGAAACGGTATGAAAAATAGGAGGAGCATCAAGTGGTGTTGAAAACCATAAAGAGCTTGAAAACGTGGGAAAATATGAAGAGCTTCAAAATGTCTCAAAAATATGAGGAATATGAAACGGTCTGAAAAATAGGAGGATCATAAAGCGGTGTTGAAAAACATGAAGAGCCTGAAAATGGTGTGAAAAATATGAAGAGCTTCAAAAGGTGTCAAAAATGAGATGTGCATGAAACGGTCTGAAAAATAGGAACAGCATGAAGTGGTTGTGAAAAACATGAAAAGCCTCAAAATGTGTGCAAAATATGAAGAGCTTCAAAAGGTGTGAAATACATGAGGAGCATGAAATGGTCTGAGAAATAGGAGGAGCATGAAGCGGTGTTCAAAAACATGAAGAGCCTGAAAAGGTGGGAAAATGTGAATAGCTTCAAAAGGTGTCAAAAATATGAGGAGTTTGAAACGGTCTGAAAAATAGGAGGAGCATGAAGCGTTGTTCAAAACCAAGAAGAGCTTGAAAAGGTGTGAAAATTATGAAGAGCTTCAAAAGTTGTCAAAAATATGAGGAGCATGATACGGTCTGAAAAATAAGGGGGAGCATGAAGTGGTGTTCAAAAACAGGAAGAGCCTGAAAAGGGGTGAAAAATATGAAGAGCTACAAAATGTGTAAAAATTATAAGGAGCATGAAACGGTCTGAAAAATAGGAGAAGCATGAAGCGGTTTTGAAAAACATGAAAAGCCTGAAAATGTGTGAAAAATATGAAGAATTTCAAAAGGTGTGAAAAATATGAGGACCATGAAACGGTATGAAAAATAGGAGGAGCATCAAGTGGTGTTGAAAACCATAAAGAGCTTGAAAACGTGGGAAAATATGAAGAGCTTCAAAATGTCTCAAAAATATGAGGAATATGAAACGGTCTGAAAAATAGGAGGATCATAAAGCGGTGTTGAAAAACATGAAGAGCCTGAAAATGGTGTGAAAAATATGAAGAGCTTCAAAAGGTGTCAAAAATGAGATGTGCATGAAACGGTCTGAAAAATAGGAACAGCATGAAGTGGTTGTGAAAAACATGAAAAGCCTGAAAATGTGTGCAAAATATGAAGAGCTTCAAAAGGTGTGAAATACATGAGGAGCATGAAATGGTCTGAGAAATAGGAGGAGCATGAAGCGGTGTTCAAAAATATGAAGAGCCTGAAAAGGTGTGAAATAAATGAAGAGCTTCAAAAGGTGTGAAAAATATGAATAGCATGATACAGTCTGTAAAATAGGAGAAGCATGCAGTGGTGTTCAAAAACATGAAGAGCCTGAAAAGTTGTGAAAAATACGCATAGCTACAAAAGGTGTCAAAAATTAGATGAGCATGAAACGGTCTGAAAAATTGGAGGAGCAAGAAGTAGTGTTGAAAAATATGAAGAGCCTGAAAAGGTGTGAAAAATATGAAGAGCTTCAAAAGGTGTGAAATACATGAGGAGCATGAAACTCTCTGAAAAATAGGAGGAGCATGAAGTGGTGTTGAAAAACATGAAGAGCCTGAAATGTTGTGAAATATATGAAGACCTTCATAACGTGTGAAAAATATGAGGAGCTTGAAAAAGTGTCAAAATTATGAGGACATGAAACGGTCTGAAAAATAGGAGGAGCATGAAAATGTCTGAAAAATAGGAGGAGCATGAAGTGGTGTTGAAAAACATGAAGAGCCTGAAAAGTGTGAAAAATATGAAGAGCTTCATAAGGTGACAAAAATATGAGGAGCATGAAACGGTCTGAAAAATAGGAGGAGCATGAAGCGGTGTTAAAAACATGAAGACCCTGAAAATGTGTGAAAAATATGAAGAGCTTCAAAAGGTGTCAAAAATATGAGGAGCATGAAACGGTCTGAAAAATAGAAGGAGCATGAAATGCTGATCAAGAACATGAAGAGCCTGAAAAGGTGTGAAAAATATGAAGAGCTTCAAAAGGTGTGAAATACATGAGGAGCATGAAACAGTCTGAAAAATAGGAGAAGCATGACGTGGTGTGGAAAAAGATGAAGAGCCTGAAAAAGTGTGAAAAATATAAAGAGCGTCAAAAGATGTGAAATACATGAGGAGCATGAAACGGTCTGAAAAATAGGAGGAGCATGAAGCGGTGTTCAAAAACATGAAGAGCCTGAAAAGTGTGAAAAATATGAAGAGCTTCAAAAGGTGTGAAAAATATGAAGAGCTTCAAAATGTGTCAAAAATCGAAGAGCAGGAAATGGTCTGAAAAATAGGAGAGCATGAAGTGGTTTTAAAAACATGAAGAGCCTGAAAAGGTGTGAAATATATGAAGAGCTTCAAAGGAATCAAAAATATGAGGAGAATGAAATGGTCTGAAAAATGGGAGGGGCATGAAGCGATGTTGAAAAACATGAAGAGGCTGAAAATGTGTGAAAAATATGAAGATCTTCTAAAGGTGTCAAATATATGAGGAAACGAAACGACGTGTAAAATTGGAAGAGCATGAAGTGGTGTTGAAAAACATGAAGAGCCTGAAAAGTGTGAAAAACATGAAGAGCTTCAAAAGGTGTGAAAAAAATGAAGAGCTTCAAAATGTGTCAAAAATCGATGAGCAGGAAATGGTCTGAAAAATAGGAGAGCATGAAGTGGTTTTAAAAACATGAAGATCCTGAAATGGTCTGAAATATATGAAGAGCTTCAAAATGTGTGAAACATATGAGGAGCTTCAAAAAGTGTCAAAAATATGAGGAGCATGAAACGGTCTGAAAAATAGGAGGAGGATGAAGCGGTGTTCAGAAACATGAAGAGCCTGAAAAGGTGTGAAAAATATGAAGAGCTTCAAAATGTGTCAAAAATATGAGGAGCATGAAACGGTCTGAAAAATAGGAGAAGCATGAAGTGGTGTTGAAAAACATGAAGAGCCTGAAAAGTGTGAAAAATATGAAGAGCTTCAAAAGGTGTCAAAAATATGAGGAGCATGAAACGGTCTGAAAAATAGGAGAAGCATGAAGTGGTGTGGGAAAAGATGAAGAGCCTGAAAAAGTGTGAAAAATATGAAGAGCTTCAAAAGGTGTGAAATACATTAGGAGCATGAAACTCTCTGAAAAATAGGAGGAGCATGAAGTGGTGTTCAAAAACATGAAGAGCCTGATAATTTGTGAAAAATATGAAGAGATTCAAAAGGTGTGAGAAATATGAGGAGGATGATACGGTCTGAACAATAGGAGGAGTATGAAGCGGTGTTCAGAAACATGAAGGGCCTGAAAAGTTGTGAAAAATATGAAAAGCTTCAAAAGGTGTCAAAAATATGAGGAGCATGAAACGGTCTGAAAAATAGGAGGAGCATGAAATGGTGTTGAAAAACATGAAGAGCCTGAAAAGGTGTGAGAAATATGAAGAGTTTCAAAAGGTGTGAAAAATATGAAGAGCTTCAAAAGGTGTCAAAAAGTAGATGAGCATGAAACGGTCTGAAAAATAGGAGGAGCATGAAGTGGTTTTGAAAAACATGAAGAGCCTGAAAAGGTGTGAAATATATGAAGAGCTTCAAAAGGTGTCAAAAATATGAGGAGCATGAAACGGTCTGAAAAATAGGAGGAGCATGAAGCAGTGTTGCAATACATGAAAGGCCTGAAAAGATGTGAAAAATATGAAGAGCTTCAAAAGGTGTCAAAAATATGAGGAGCATGAAACGGTCTGAAATATAAAGGAGCATGAAACGCTGATCAAATACATGAAGAGTCTGAAAAGGTGTGAAAAATATAAAGAGCTTCAAAAGCTGTCAAGTATATGAGTAGCATGAAACGGTCTGAAAAATAGGAGGAGCATGAAGCGGTGTTCAAAAACATGAAGAGCCTTAAAAGGTGTGAAAAATATGAAGAATTTTAAAAGGTGTCAAATATATGAGGAGCATGAAACGTTCTGAAAAAGAGGAGGATCATGAAACGGTGTTCAAAAACATGAAGAGCATGAGAAGTTGTGAAAAATATGAAGAGCTTCAAAAGGTGTCAAAAATGAGATGAGCATGAAACGGTTTGAAAAATCGGAGGAGCATGAAGCGGTGTTGAAAATCATGAAGAGCCTGAAACGGTGTGAAAAATATGAAGAGCTTCAAAAGGTGTGAAAAATATGAAGAGCATCAAAAGGTGTCAAAAATATGATGAGGTTGAAACGGTCTGAGAAATAGGAGGAGCAAGAAGCGGTGTTGAAAAACATGAAGAGACAGAAATGATGTGAAAAATATGAAGAGCCTCAAAAGGTGTCAAAAATATGGGGACCATGAAACGGTCTGAAAAATAGGAGGAGCATGAACTGGTGTTGAAAAACATGAAGAGCCTGAAAAGGTGTGAAAAATATGAAGACCTTCAAAAGGTGTCAAAAATATGAGGAGCATGAAACGGTCTGAAAAATACGAGGAGCAGGAAACGGTGTTCAAAATATGAAGGGCCTGAAAAGGTGTGAATTATATGAAGAGCCTCAAAATGTGTCAAAAATATGAGGAGCATGAAACTGTCTGAAAAATAGGAGGAGCATGAAGCGGTGTTGAAAAATATGAAGAGACTGAAAACGTGTGAATAATATGAAGAGCTTCAAAAGGTTTGAAAAATATGAAGAGATTCAAAAGGTGTGAAAAATATGAAGAGCTTCAGAAGGTGTCAAAAATGAGATGAGCATGAAACGGTTTGAAAAATAGGAGGAGCATGAAACGATCTGAAAAATAGGAGGAGCATGAAACGGTGTTGAAAACATAAAGAGCATGAAAAGGTGTGAAATAAATGAAGAGCTTCAAAAGGTGTCAAAAATATGAGGCGCATGAAATGGTCTGAAAAATAGGAGGAGCAGGAAGCGGTGGTGAAAAACATGAAGAGCCTTAAAAGGTGTGAAAAATATGAAGAGCTTCAAAAGTGTGAAAAATATGAGGAGCATGAGACGGTCTGAAAAAAAGGAGGAGCATGAAGTGGTGTTGAAAAACATGAAGATGCTGAAATGGTGTGAAATATATGAAGAGCTTCAAAATGTGTGAAACATATGAGGAGCTTCAAAAAGTGTCAAAAATATGAGTGGCATGAAATGGTCTGAAAAATAGGAGGAGCATGAAGCGGTGTTGAAAAACATAAAGAGCATGAAAGCGTATGAAGAATATGAAGAGCTTCAAAAGGTGTGAAAAATATGAAGAGCTTCAAAAGGTGTCCAAAATGAGATGACCATGAAACGGTCTGAAAAATAGGAGGAGCAGGAAGTGGTGTTGAAAAACATGAAGAGCCTGAAAAGGTGTGAAATATATGAAGAGCTTCAAAAGATGTCAAAAATATGAGGAGCATGAAACGGTCTGAAAAATAGGAGGAGCATGAAGCAGTGTTGCAATACATGAAAAGCCTGAAAAGATGTGAAAAATATGAAGAGGTTCAAAAGGTGTCAAAAATATGAGAAGCATGAAACGGTCTGAAAAAGAGGAGGAGCATAAAGTGGTGTTGAAAAACATGAAGAGCCTGAAAAGGTGTGAAGAATATGAAGAGCTTCAAAAGGTGCCAAAAATATGAGGAGCATGAAACGGTCTGAAAAATAGGAGGAGCATGAAACGGTGTTGAAAAACATGAAGAGCCTGAAAAGGTGTGAAAAATATGAAGAGCTTCAAAATGTGTCAAAAATATTAAGAGCATGAAATGGTCTGAAAAATAGGAGGAGCTTGAAGCGGTGTTCAAAAACCTGAAGAGCCTGAAAAGGTGTCAAAAATATAACGAGCATGAAATGGTCTGAAAAATAGGAAGAACATAAAGCGGTGTTCAAAAACATGAAGAGCCTGAAAAGGTGTGAAAAATATGAAGACCTTCAAAAGGTGTCAAAATATGAGGAGCATGAAACGGTCTGAAAAATACGAGGAGCATGAAACGGTGTTCAAAATATGAAGGGCTTGAAAAGGTGTGAATTATATGAAGAGCCTCAAAATGTGTCAAAAATATGAGGAGCATGAAACTGTCTGAAAAATAGGAGGAGCATGAAGCGGTGTTGAAAAACATGAAGAGACTGAAAACGTGTGAATAATATGAAGAGCTTCAAAAGGTTTGAAAAATATGAAGAGATTCAAAAGGTGTGAAAAATATGAAGAGCTTCAGAAGGTGTCAAAAATGAGATGAGCATGAAACGGTTTGAAAAATAGGAGGAGCATGAAACGATCTGAAAAATAGGAGGAGCATGAAACGGTGTTGAAAACATAAAGAGCATGAAAAGGTGTGAAAAATACGAAGAGCTTCAAAAGGTGTCAAAAATATGAGGCGCATGAAACGGTCTGAAAAATAGGAGGAGCAGGAAGCGGTGGTGAAAAACATGAAGAGCCTGAAAAGGTGTGAAAAATATGAAGAGCTTCAAAAGGTGTAAAAAATGAGAGCAGCATGAAACGGTCTGAAAAATAGGAGGAGCATGAAGTGGAGCTGAAAAACATGAAGTGCCTGAAAAGGTGTGCAAAATATGAAGAGCTTCAAAAGGTGTAAAAAATGAGATGAGCATGAAACGGTCTGAAAAATAGGAGGAGCATGAACTGGTGCTGAAAAACATGAAGAGCATGAAAAGGTGAGAAAAATATGAAGAGCTTTAAAAGGTGTGAAAAATATGACGAGCATGAAACGGTCTGAAAAATTGGAGGAGCATGAAGCTGTGTTCAAAAACATGAAGAGGGGGGGAGGAGCCAAGATGGCGGAGGAGTAGGACGGGGAGACCACTTTCTCTCCTACAAATTCATCAAAAGAATAACTGAACGCTGAGCAAACTTCGCAAAACAACTTCTGATCGCTAGCTGAGGTCATCAGGCGCCCAGAAAAGCAGCCCATTGTCTTCGAAAGGAGGTAGGACAAAATATAAAAGATAAAAAGTGAGACAAAAGAGCTAAGGACGGAGTTCCGTCCCGGGAGCTCTTAGGCGGCATTGCTTGGGGTAGGGTCCGGGCCTGAGTGCCCTGAGGACAATCGGAGGGAGCTTCTGTGAGTTGCCAACGTGAACTGTGGGAGACCAAAGGAGAGAGAGTAAATTAGCCGGCCCGAACACACTGCCGGCCGTTCGCAGAACAAAGAGACCGAGAGGGCCCAGAGAGGAGCTCGCAGGCTGCGGACCGGCCCAGCTCCGCCGGAGGCAGGAGGCAGGGGGGAGGGGAAGGTCGCGGCGAGACACAGGGCGCAGGCACCCGACCGGCGCGGGCGGGGACTGGGGCTGGGGACGCGGAGGGCGGAAGGCGCGCGCACCCGACTGGCGCCAGCGGAAACTGAGACTGGGTCCGCGGAAGGGCGGGGGCGCGCCACACCTGGGGAGAGTGCGCCCACCGAGCCCCTGGCTGCCTGGACCGCTCTGACGGGGAAGGCACAGAGAGCAGGCGCAGCTTTTCCTTCCGCGCTTTTGTGGAACACCCGAGGGCTGGAACCTCGCGCAGCGCGGTGCGCGCTCCATATAGAACAGCCAGGAGCCTGAGCAGCGCAGAGGAGAGAGCAGCGTCAGCCCCTCCTGACAGCCCCAGCCCACCCCCGTGGCGCAAGCCCCGCGGCGCAAGCCCCTCCCCGCAGAGCGACGGAACTAGCTGCCTGAATAAGAGTCCACCTCCGCCCGCCTGTGTCAGGGCGGAAATGAGGCTCTGAGGAGACTGGCAAACAGAAGCCAAATAAACAAAGGGAACCGCTTCAGAAGGGACTGGTGCAACAGATTAAAATCCCTCTAGGAAACATTGTCTACACCAGAGGAGCCTGTAGATATCGAGGAGCGTAAGCCGGAACGAGGAGCTATATGAAACTGAGCCGAACCCACACTGACCGCAACAGCTCCAGAGAAACTCCTAGATATAATTTTACTTTTTTCTCTTTTTTTTTTTTTTATTTTTTTTATTTTTTTTTTCTTTTTTTCTTTTTTTCTTTTTTCTTTTTTCTCTTTTATTTTCCTTTAAAATCCCCTATTACTCCCCCATTACTCCTTAACTTTCATTTCCATAGATTTTTACGATTTTTTAATTAGGGGGAAAAAAAAAAATTTTTTTTTCCTTTTTTTTTTTTTTCTTTTTCTTTCTTTTTTTTTCTTTTTTTTTTCCTATTTCTCTTCTATTTTCTATTTTTCTTTTTCTCTTATTTCTTTTAAAGTCCTCTAGTACTCCTCTACTACTCCTTAATTTTCATTTTCAATACACTATAACCTTACAAAAAAAAAAAAAAAAAGAAGAGAAGCCCTATTTTTAAACCGAAGATTATTCTCTCCCAATCTTGACTCTCTGTTTTCTACCTCAGAACACCTCTATTTCCTCCTTTCCCCTTCTCTTCCCAATCCAATTCTGTGAATCTTTGTAGGTGACTGGGCTACGGAGAACACTCTGGGAACAGACAGCTGTGTAGATCTGTCTCTCTCCTCTTGAGTCCCCCTTTTTCTCCTCCTGTTCATCTCTATCTCCCTCCTCCCTCTCCTCTTCTTCATGTGACTCTGTGAACCTCTCTGGGTGTCCCTAACGGGGGAGAATCTTTTAGCCAATAACCTAGAAGTTTTCTTATCAGGGCTGCATAGTTGGAGAAGTCCTGAGACTACAGGAAGAATAAAACTGAAATCCAGAGGCAGGAGACTTCAGCCCATAACCTGAGAACACCAGAAAACTCCTGACTACAAGGAACTTTAAGTAATAAGTGACTGTCCAAAAGCCTCCATACCTACACTGAAACCAACCACCACACAAGAGCCAATAAGTTTTAGAGCAAGACATACCACGCAAATTCTCCAGCAACGCAGGAACATAGCCCTGAACATCAACATACAGGCTGCCCAAGGTCACACCTAACACATAGACCCATCTCAAAACTCATTACTGGGCACTCCATTGCTCTCCAAAGAGTAGAAATCAAGTTCCACGCACCAGAACACTGATGCAAGCTTCCCTAACCAGGAAACCTTGACAAGCCAATCGTCTAACCCCACCCACTGGGTTAATCCTCCACAACAAAAAGGAACCACAGACCTCCAGAATACAGAAAGCCCACTCCAGATACAACAATCTAAACAAGATGAAAAGGCAAAGAAATACCCAACAGGTAAAGGAACATGAAAAATGCCCACCAAGTCAAACAAAAGAGGAGGAGATAGGGAATCTACCTGAAAAAGAATTTAGAATAATGATAATAAAAATGATCCAAAATCTTGAAAACAAAATGGAATTACAGATAAATAGCCTGGAAACAAAGATTGAAAAGATTCAAGAACTGTTTAATAAAGACTTAGAAGAAATAAAAAAGAGTCAATTACAAATGAATAATGCAATGAATGAGATCAAAAACACTTTGGAGGGAACCAAGAGTAGAATAACGGAGGCAGAAGATAGGATAAGTGAGGTAGAAGATAAAATGGTGGAAATAAATGAAGCAGAGAGAAAACAAGAAAAAAGGATCAAAAGAAATGAGGACAACCTCAGGGACCTCTGGGACACTGTGAAACGCCCCAACATTCGAATCATAGGAGTTCCAGAAGAAGAAGACAAAAAGAAGGGCCATGAGAAAATACTCGAGGAGATAATAGCTGAAAACTTCCCTAAAATGGGGAAGGAAATAGCCACCCAAATCCAAGAAACCCAGAGAGTCCCAAACAGGATAAACCCAAGGCGAAACACCCCAAGACACATATTAATCAAATTAACAAAGATCAAACACAAAGAACAAATATTAAAAGCAGCAAGGGAAAAACAACAAATAACACACAAAGGGATCCCCATAAGGATAACAGCTGATCTATCAATAGAAACCCTCCAGGCCAGAAGGGAATGGCAGGACATACTGAAAGTAATGAAAGAGAATAACTTACAACCTAGATTACTGTATCCAGCAAGGATCTCATTCAGATATGAAGGAGAATTCAAAAGCTTTACAGATAAGCAAAAGCTGAGAGAATTCAGCACCACCAAACCAGCTCTTCAACAAATGCTAAAGGATCTTCTCTAGACAGGAAATGCAGAAAGGTTTTATAAATGTGAACCCAAAACAACAAAGTAAATGGCAACGGGACCACACCTATCAATAATTACCCTAAATGTAAATGGGTTGAATGCCCCAACCAAAAGACAAAGATTGGCTGAATGGATACAAAAACAAGACCCCTATATATGCTGTCTACAAGAGACCCACCTCAAAACAAGAGACACATACAGACTAAAAGTGAAGGGCTGGAAAAAAATATTTCATGCAAACGGAGACCAAAAGAAAGCAGGAGTCGCAATACTCATATCAGATAAAATAGACTTTCAAATAAAGGAAGTGAAAAGAGACAAAGAAGGACACTACATAATGATCAAAGGATCAATCAAAAAAGAAGATATAACAATTATAAATATATATGCACCCAACATAGGAGCACCACAATATGTACGGCAAACGCTAACAAGTATGAAAGAGGAAATTAATAGTAACACAATAATAGTGGGAGACTTTAATACCCCACTCACAACTATGGATAGATCAACTAAACAGAAAATTAACAAGGAAACACAAACCTTAAATGACACAATGGACCAGCTAGACCTAATTGATATCTATAGGACATTTCACCCCAAAACAATCAACTTCACCTTTTTCTCAAGTGCACACGGAACATTCTCCAGAATAGATCACATCCTGGGCCATAAATCTGGTCTTGGAAAATTCAAAAAAATTGAAATCATTCCAGTCATCTTTTCTGACCACAGTGCAGTAAGATTAGATCTGAATTACAGGGAAAAAATTGTTAAAACTTCAAACATATGGAGGCTAAATAACACGCTTCTGAATAACCAACAAATCATAGAAGAAATCAAAAAAGAAATCAAAATATGTATAGAAATGAATGAAAATGAAAACACAACAACCCAAAACCTATGGGACACTGTAAAAGCAGTGCTAAGGGGAAGGTTCATAGCATTACAGGCTTACATCAAGAAACAGGAAAAAAACCAATTAAATAACCTAACTCTACACCTAAAGCAATTAGAGAAGGAAGAAATGAAGAACCCCAGAGTTAGCAGAAGGAAAGAAATCTTAAAAATCAGGGCAGAAATAAATGCAAAAGAAACTAAAGAGACCATAGCAAAAATCAACAAAGCTAAAAGCTGGTTTTTTGAAAAAATAAACAAAATTGACAAACCATTAGCAAGACTCATTAAGAAACAAAGAGAGAAGAACCAAATTAACAAAATTAGAAATGAAAATGGAGAGATCACAACAGACAACACTGAAATACAAAGGATCATAAGAGACTACTACCAGCAGCTCTATGCCAATAAAATGGACAACTTGGATGAAATGGACAAATTCTTAGAAAAGTATAACTTTCCAAAACTGAACCAGGAAGAAATAGAAGATCTTAACAGACCCATCACAAGCAAGGAAATCGAAACTGTCATCAAAAATCTTCCAGCAAACAAAAGCCCAGGACCAGATGGCTTCACAGCCGAATTCTACCAAAAATTTAGAGAAGAGCTAACACCTATCTTACTCAAACTCTTCCAGAAAATTGCAGAAGAAGGTAAGCTTCCAAACTCATTCTATGAGGCCACCATCACCCTAATTCCAAAACCAGACAAAGATGCCACAAAAAAAGAAAACTACAGGCCAATATCACTGATGAACATAGATGCAAAAATCCTTAACAAAATTCTAGCAAACAGAATCCAACAACATATTAAAAAAATCATACACCATGACCAAGTGGGCTTTATCCCAGGAATGCAAGGATTCTTTAATATCCGCAAATCAATCAATGTAATACACCACATTAACAAATTGAAAGATAAAAACCATATGATTATCTCAATAGATGCAGAGAAAGCCTTTGACAAAATTCAACACTCATTTATGATTAAAACTCTCCAAAAAGCAGGAATAGAAGGAACATACCTCAACATAATAAAAGCTATATATGACAAACCCACAGCAAGCATCACCCTCAATGGTGAAAAATTGAAGGCATTTCCCCTGAAATCAGGAACAAGACAAGGGTGCCCACTCTCACCACTACTATTCAACATAGTGTTGGAAGTGCTGGCCACAGCAATCAGAGCAGAAAAAGAAGTAAAAGGAATCCAGATAGGAAAAGAAGAGGTAAAACTCTCACTGTTTGCAGATGACATGATCCTCTACATAGAAAACCCTAAAGATTCTACCAGAAAATTACTAGAGCTAATCAATGAATATAGTAAAGTTGCAGGATATAAAATTAACACACAGAAATCCCTTGCATTCCTATATACTAACAATGAAAAAACAGAAAGAGAAATTAAGGAAACAATACCATTCACCATTGCAACAAAAAGAATAAAATACTTAGGAGTATATCTACCTAAAGAAACAAAGGACCTATACATAGAAAACTATAAAACACTGATGAAAGAAATCAAAGAGGACACAAACAGATGGAGAAACATACCGTGTTCATGGATTGGAAGAATTAATATTGTCAAAATGGCTATTCTACCCAAAGCAGTCTATAGATTCAATGCAATCCCTATCAAGCTACCAACGGTATTTTTCACAGAACTAGACCAAAGAATTTCACAATTTGTATGGAAATACAAAAAACCTCGAATAGCCAAAGTAATCTTGAGAAAGAAGAATGGAACTGGAGGAATCAACCTGCCTGACTTCAGACTCTACTACAAAGCCACAGTCATCAAGACAGTATGGTACTGGCACAAAGACAGAAATATAGATCAATGGAACAGAATAGAAAGCCCAGAGATAAATCCACGAACCTATGGACACCTTATCTTTGACAAAGGAGGCAAGGATATACAATGGAAAAAAGACAACCTCTTTAACAAGTGGTGCTGGGAAAACTGGTCAACCACTTGTAAAAGAATGAAACTAGAACACTTTCTAACACCATACACAAAAATAAACTCAAAATGGATTAAAGATCTAAATGTAAGACCAGAAACTATAAAACTCCTAGAGGAGAACATAGGCAAAACACTCTCCGACATAAATCACAGCAAGATCCTCTATGACCCACCTCCCAGAATATTGGAAATAAAAGCAAAACTAAACAAATGGGACCTAATGAAACTTAAAAGCTTTTGCACTACAAAGGAAACTATAAGTAAGGTGAAAAGACAGCCCTCAGATTGGGAGAAAATAATAGCAAATGAAGAAACAGACAAAGGATTAATCTCAAAAATATACAAGCAACTCCTGCAGCTCAATTCCAGAAAAATAAATGACCCAATCAAAAAATGGGCCAAAGAACTAAACAGACATTTCTCCAAAGAAGACATACAGATGGCTAACAAACACATGAAAAGATGCTCAACATCACTCATTATTAGAGAAATGCAAATCAAAACCACAATGAGGTACCATTACACGCCAGTCAGGATGGCTGCTATCCAAAAGTCTACAAGCAATAAATGCTGGAGAGGGTGTGGAGAAAAGGGAACCCTCTTACACTGTTGGTGGGAATGCAAACTAGTACAGCCGCTATGGAAAACAGTGTGGAGATTTCTTAAAAAACTGGACATAGAACTGCCATATGACCCAGCAATCCCACTTCTGGGCATACACACTGAGGAAACCAGATCTGAAAGAGACACGTGCACCCCAATGTTCATCGCAGCACTGTTTATAATAGCCAGGACATGGAAGCAACCTAGATGCCCATCAGCAGATGAATGGATAAGAAAGCTGTGGTACATATACACCATGGAATATTACTCAGCCGTTAAAAAGAATTCATTTGAACCAGTCCTAATGAGATGGATGAAGCTGGAGCCCATTATACAGAGTGAAGTAAGCCAGAAAGATAAAGAACATTATAGCATACTGACACATGTATATGGAATTTAGAAAGGTGATAACGATAACCCTATATGCAGAACAGAAAAAGAGACACAGAAATACAGAACAGACTTTTGAACTCTCTGGGAGAATGTGAGGGTGGGATATTTCAAAAGAACAGCATGTATACTATCTATGGTGAAACAGATCACCAGCCCAGGTGGGATGCACGAGACAAGTGCTCCGGCCTGGTGCACTGGGAAGACCCAGAGGAATCGGGTGGAGAGGGAGGTGGGAGGGGGGATCGGGATTGGGAATACATGTAAATCCATGGCTGATTCATAGCAATGTATGACAAAACCCACTGGAAAAAAAAAATAATAATAAAAAAAAAAAAAAAAAAAAAACATGAAGAGCCAGAAAAGGTGTGAAAAATATGAAGAGCTTCAAAAAGTGTCAAAAGTATGAGGAGCAAGAAACGGTCGGAAAATAGGAGGAGCATGAAACGATCTGAAAAATAGGAGGAGCATGATGCTGTGTTCAAAAACATGAAGAGCCTGAAAAGGTGTGAAAAATATGAAGAGCTTGAAAAGGTGTAGAAAATTTGAGCAGCATGAAACGGTCTGAAATATAGGAGGAGCATGAAGTGGAGCTGAAAAACCTGAAGAGCCTGAAAAGGTGTGAAAAATATGAAGAGCTTCAAAAAGTGTCAAATATAAGAGGAGAAAGAAACGGTCTGAAAAAAAGGAGGAGCATGAAGCGGTGTTCAAAAACATGAAGAGCCTGAAAAGGTGTGAAAAATATGAAGAGCTTCAAAAGCTGTCAAAAATGAGATGAGCATGAAAAGGTCTGAAAAAAAGGAGGAGCATGAAGCCATGTTGAAAATCTTGAAGAGCTTGAAAAGGTGTGAAAATATGAAGAGCTTCAAAAGGTTTCAAAAATATTAGGATCATGAAACGGTCTGAAAAATAGGAGCAACATGAAACGGTCTGAAAAATAAGAGGAGCATGAAATGGTGTTGAAAAACAGGAAGAGCCAGAAAATGTGAGAAAAATATGAACAGCGTCAAAAGGTTTCAAAAATATGAGGAGCATGAAACTTTCTGAAAAAGAGGAGGAGCATGAACCGGTGTTGAAAAACATGAAGAGCCTGAAAAGGTGTGAACAATATGAAGAGGTTTAAAAGGTGTCAAAAATATGAGGAGCATGAAACTTTCTGAAAAATAGGAGGATCATGAAACCGTGTTCAAAAACATGAAGAGCCTGAAAAGGTGTGAAAAATATGAAGAGCCTTAAAAAATGTCAAAAATATGAGGAGTATGAAATGGTCTGTAAAATAGCAGGAGCATGAAGCGGTGTTGAAAAACATGAAGAGCCTGAAAAGGTGTGAAAAATATGAAGAGCTTCAAAAGGTGTGAAAAATATGAAGAGCTTCAAAAGTTGTCAAAAATATGAGGAGAATGAAACGGTCTGAAAAATAGGCGGAGCATGAAACGGTGTTCAAAAACATGAAGAGCCTGAAAAGGAGTGAAAAATATGAAGAGCTTCAAAACGTGTCAAAATATGAGGAGCATGAAACGGTCTGAAAAATAGGAGGAGCAAGAAGCGGTGTTGAAAAACATGAAGAGTCTGAAAATGTGTGAAAAATATGAAGAGCTTCAAAAGATGTGAAAAATATGACGAGCTTCAAAAGCTGTCAAATGAGATGAGCATGAAACGGTCTGAAAAATAGCAGGAGCATGAAGAGGTGTTCAAAAACATGAAGATCCTGAAAAGCGGTGAAAAATATGAAGAGCTTCAAAAGGTGTCAAAATTATGAGGAGCATTAAAAGGTCTGAAAAATGGGAGGAGCATGAAGCTGTGTTCAACAACATGAAGAGCCTGAAAAGGTGCGAAAAATATGAAGAGCCTGAAAAGGTATGAAAAATATGAAGAGCTTCAAAAGGTGTCAAAAATGAAATGAGCATGAAACGGTCTGAAAAATAGGAGGAGCATTAAGCGGTGTTGAAAATCATGAAGAGCCTGAAAAGTTGTGGAAAAATAGGAAGAGCTTTAAAATGTGTCAAATATATGAGGAGAATGAAACGGCCTGAAAAATAGGAGGAGCATTAAACGGTGTGGAAAAACATGAAGAGCCTGAAAAGGTGTGGAAAAATAGGAAGAGCTTCAAAATGTGTCAAATATATGAGGAGAATGAAACGGTCTGAAAAATAGGAGGAGCAAGAAATGGTCTGAAAAATAGGAAGAGCATGAAACGGTCTGAAAAATAGGAGGATCATGAAGCGGTGTTGAAAATCGTGAAGAGCCTGAAAAGGTGTGAAAAATGTGAAGAGCTTCAACAGGTGTCAAAAACTTGAGGAGAATGAAACGGTCTGAAAAATAGGAGGAGCATGAAGCTGTGTTGAAAAACATGAAGAGCCTGAAAAGGTGTGAAAAATATGAAGAGCTTCAAAAGCTGTCAAATATATGAGGAGCACGAAACGGTCTGAAAAAAAGGAGGAGCATGAAGCGTTGTTGAAAAACTTGAAGAGCTTGAAAAGGTGTGAAAAATATGAAGAGCTTCAAAAGGTTTCAAAAATATGAGGATCATGAAACGGTCTGAAAAATAGGAGCAGCATGAAACGGTCTGAAAAATAAGAGGAGCATGAAATGGTGTTGAAAAACAGGAAGAGCCTGAAAAGGTGTGAAAAATATGAAGAGTTTTAAAAGGTGTCAAAATTATGAGGAGCATGAAACTTTCTGAAAAATAGGAGGATCATGAAACCGTGTTCAAAAACATGAAGAGCCTGAAAAGGTGTGAAAAATATGAAGAGCCTTAAAAAATGTCAAAAATATGAGGAGTATGAAACGGTCTGAAAAATAGCAGGAGCATGAAGCGGTGTTGAAAAACATGAACAGCCTGAAAAGGTGTGAACAATATGAAGAGCTTCAAAAGGTGTGAAAAATATGAAGAGCTTCAAAAGGTGTCAAAAATATGAGGAGAATGAAACGGTCTGAAAAATAGGCGGAGCATGAAATGGTGTTCAAAAACATGAAGAGCCTGAAAAGGTGTGAAAAATATGAAGAGCTTCAAAAGATGTGAAAAATATGAAGAGCTTCAAAAGGTATGAATAATGAGAGGAGCATGAAACGGTCTGTAAAATAGGAGGAGCATGAAGCGGTGTTGAAAAACATGAAGACCCTGAAAAGGTGTGAAAAATATGAAGAGCTTCAAAACCTGTCAAAAATAAGAGGAGCCTGAAACAGTCTCAAAAATAGGAAGAGCATGAAACGGTCTGAAAAATAGGAGGATCATGAAGCGGTGTTGAAAATCGTGAAGAGCCTGAAAAGGTGTGAAAAATGTGAAGAGCATCAACAGGTTTCAAAAACATGAGAGGAATGAAACGGTCTGAAAAATAGGAGGAGTATGAAGCTATGTTCAAAAACATGAAGAGCCAGAAAAGGTGTGAAAAATATGAAGAGCTTCAAAAAGTGTAAAAAATGAGATGAGCATGAAACGGTCTGAAAAATAGGAGGAGCATGAAGCGGTGCTGAAAAACATGAAGAGCCTGAAAAGGTTTGAAAAATATGAAGAGCTTCACACGGTGTGAAAAATATGAGGAGCATGAAACGGTCTGAAAAATAGGAGGAGCATGAAGTGGAGCTGAAAAACATGAAGAGCCTGGAAAGGTGTGCAAAATATGAAGAGCTTCAAAAGGTGTAAAAAATGAGATGAGCCTGAAACGGTCTGAAAAATAGGAGGAGCATGAAGCGGTGTTCAAAACATGAAGAGCCTGAAAAGGTGTGAAATATATGAAGAGCTTGAAAAGGTGTAAAAATATTAGGAGCATGAAACCGTCTGCAAAATAGGAGGAGCATGAAATGGTGTTCAAAAACATGAAGAGCATGAAAAGATGTGAAAATTATGAAGAGCTTCAAAAGGTGTGAAATACATGAGGAGGATTAAACGGTCTGAAAAATAGGAGGAGCATGAAGTGGTGTTCAAAAACATGAAGACCATGAAAAGGTGTGAAAAATATGAAGAGCCTCAAAAGTGTGAAAAATATGATGAACATGATATGTTTTGAAAAATAGGATTAGCCTGAAGCGGTGTTCAAATACATGAAGAGCCTGAAAAGTTGTGAAAAATATGCAAAGCTTCAAAAGGTGTCAAAAAAGAGATGAGCATGAAACGGTCTGAAAAATAGGAGCAGCATGAATCGGTGCTGAAAAACATGAAGAGCCTGAAAAGGTGTGAGAAATATGAAGAGCTTCAAAAGGTGTCAAAAATATGAGGAGTATGAAACGATCTGCAAAAAATAAGGAGCAAGAAGTGGTGTTCAAAAACATGAAGAGCCTGAAAAGATGTCAAAAATATGAAGAGCTTCAAAAGGTGTCAAAAATATGAGGAGCATGAAACGGTTTGACAAATTGGAAGAGCATGAAACGGTGTTCAAAAACATGAAGAGACTGAAAAGTGGTGAAAAATATGAAGAGCTTCAAAACGTGTCAAATATATGAGGAGCATGAAACGGTCTGAAAAATAGGAGGAGCATGAAGCGGTGTTGAAAAACGTGAAGAGCCTGAAAACGTGTGAAAAATATTAAGAGCTTCAAAAGGTGTGAAAAATATGAAGACCTTCAAAGTGTCAAAAATCGATGAGCAGGAAATGGTCTAAAAAATAGGAGAGCATGAAATGGTGTTAAAAATATGAAGAGCCTGAAAAGGTGTGAAATATATGAAGAGCTTCAAAAGGTATCAAAAATATGAGGAGAATGAAACGGTCGGAAAAATAGGAGGGGCATGAAGCGGTGTTCAAAAACATGAAGATCCTGAAAAGGTGTGAAAAATACGAAGAGCTTCAAAAGGTGTGAAATACATGAGGAGCATGAAACGGTCTGAAAAATAGGAGAAGCATGAAGCGGTTTTGAAAAAAAAAAAAGCGTGAAAATGTGTGAAAAATATGAAGAATTTCAAAAGGTGTGAAAAATATGAGGACCATGAAACGGTATGAAAAATAGGAGGAGCATCAAGTGGTGTTGAAAACCATAAAGAGCTTGAAAACGTGGGAAAATATGAAGAGCTTCAAAATGTCTCAAAAATATGAGGAATATGAAACGGTCTGAAAAATAGGAGGATCATAAAGCGGTGTTGAAAAACATGAAGAGCCTGAAAATGGTGTGAAAAATATGAAGAGCTTCAAAAGGTGTCAAAAATGAGATGTGCATGAAACGGTCTGAAAAATAGGAGCAGCATGAAGTGGTTGTGAAAAACATGAAAAGCCTGAAAATGTGTGCAAAATATGAAGAGCTTCAAAAGGTGTGAAATACATGAGGAGCATGAAATGGTCTGAGAAATAGGAGGAGCATGAAGCGGTGTTCAAAAATATGAAGAGCCTGAAAAGGTGTGAAATAAATGAAGAGCTTCAAAAGGTGTGAAAAATATGAATAGCATGATACTGTCTAAAAAATAGGAGAAGCATGCAGTGGTGTTCAAAAACATGAAGAGCCTGAAAAGTTGTGAAAAATACGCATAGCTTCAAAAGGTGTCAAAAAATAGATGAGCATGAAACGGTCTGAAAAATTGGAGGAGCAAGAAGTAGTGTTGAAAAATATGAAGAGCCTGAAAAGGTGTGAAAAATATGAAGAGCTTCAAAAGGTGTGAAATACATGAGGAGCATGAAACTCTCTGAAAAATAGGAGGAGCATGAAGTGGTGTTGAAAAACATGAAGAGCCTGAAATGTTGTGAAATATATGAAGACCTTCATAACGTGTGAAAAATATGAGGAGCTTGAAAAAGTGTCAAAATTATGAGGACATGAAAAGGTCTGAAAAATAGGAGGAGCATGAAAATGTCTGAAAAATAGGAGGAGCATGAAGTGGTGTTGAAAAACATGAAGAGCCTGAAAAGTGTGAAAAATATGAAGAGCTTCATAAGGTGACAAAAATATGAGGAGCATGAAACGGTCTGAAAAATAGGAGGAGCATGAAGCGGTGTTCAAAACATGAAGACCCTGAAAATGTGTGAAAAATATGAAGAGCTTCAAAAGGTGTCAAAAATATGAGGAGCATGAAACGGTCTGAAAAATAGAAGGAGCATGAAATGCTGATCAAGAACATGAAGAGCCTGAAAAGGTGTGAAAAATATGAAGAGCTTCAAAAGGTGTGAAATACATGAGGAGCATGAAACAGTCTGAAAAATAGGAGAAGCATGACGTGGTGTGGAAAAAGATGAAGAGCCTGAAAAAGTGTGAAAAATATGAAGAGCTTAAAAAGATGTGAAATACATGAGGAGCATGAAACGGTCTGAAAAATAGGAGGAGCATGAAGCGGTGTTCAAAAACATGAAGAGCCTGAAAAGTGTGAAAAATATGAAGAGCTTCAAAAGGTGTGAAAAATATGAAGAGCTTCAAAATGTGTCAAAAATCGATGAGCAGGAAATGGTCTGAAAAATAGGAGAGCATGAAGTGGTTTTAAAAACATGAAGAGCCTGAAAAGGTGTGAAATATATGAAGAGCTTCAAAAGGAATCAAAAATATGAGGAGAATGAAACGGTCTGAAAAATGGGAGGGGCATGAAGCGATGTTGAAAAACATGAAGAGCCTGAAAATGTGTGAAAAATATGAAGATCTTCTAAAGGTGTCAAATATATGAGGAAACGAAACGACGTGTAAAATTGGAAGAGCATGAAGTGGTGTTGAAAAACATGAAGAGCCTGAAAAGTGTGAAAAACATGAAGAGCTTCAAAAGGTGTGAAAAATATGAAGAGCTTCAAAATGTGTCAAAAATCGATGAGCAGGAAATGGTCTGAAAAATAGGAGAGCATGAAGTGGTTTTAAAAACATGAAGATCCTGAAATGGTGTGAAATATATGAAGAGCTTCAAAATGTGTGAAACATATGAGGAGCTTCAAAAAGTGTCAAAAATATGAGGAGCATGAAACGGTCTGAAAAATAGGAGGAGGATGAAGCGGTGTTCAGAAACATGAAGAGCCTGAAACGGTGTGAAAAATATGAAGAGCTTCAAAATGTGTCAAAAATATGAGGAGCATGAAACGGTCTGAAAAATAGGAGAAGCATGAAGTGGTGTTGAAAAACATGAAGAGCCTGAAAAGTGTGAAAAATATGAAGAGCTTCTAAAGGTATCAAAAATATGAGGAGGATGAAAAGGTCTGAAAAATAGGAAGAGCATGAAGTGGTGTTGAAAAACATGAAGAGCCTGAAAAGTGTGAAAAATATGAAGAGCTTCAAAAGGTGTCAAAAATATGAGGAGCATGAAACGGTCTGAAAAATAGGAGAAGCATGAAGTGGTGTGGGAAAAGATGAAGAGCCTGAAAAAGTGTGAAAAATATGAAGAGCTTCAAAAGGTGTGAAATACATTAGGAGCATGAAACTCTCTGAAAAATAGGAGGAGCATGAAGTGGTGTTCAAAAACATGAAGAGCCTGATAATTTGTGAAAAATATGAAGAGATTCAAAAGGTGTGAGAAATATGAGGAGGATGAAACGGTCTGAACAATAGGAGGAGTATGAAGCGGTGTTCAGAAACATGAAGGGCCTGAAAAGTTGTGAAAAATATGAAAAGCTTCAAAAGGTGTCAAAAATATGAGGAGCATGAAACGGTCTGAAAAATAGGAGGAGCATGAAATGGTGTTGAAAAACATGAAGAGCCTGAAAAGGTGTGAGAAATATGAAGAGTTTCAAAAGGTGTGAAAAATATGAAGAGCTTCAAAAGGTGTCAAAAAGTAGATGAGCATGAAACGGTCTGAAAAATAGGAGGAGCATGAAGTGGTTTTGAAAAACATGAAGAGCCTGAAAAGGTGTGAAATATATGAAGAGCTTCAAAAGGTGTCAAAAATATGAGGAGCATGAAACGGTCTGAAAAATAGGAGGAGCATGAAGCAGTGTTGCAATACATGAAAGGCCTGAAAAGATGTGAAAAATATGAAGAGCTTCAAAAGGTGTCAAAAATATGAGGAGCATGAAACGGTCTGAAATATAAAGGAGCAAGAAACGCTGATCAAATACATGAAGAGTCTGAAAAGGTGTGAAAAATATAAAGAGCTTCAAAAGCTGTCAAGTATATGAGTAGCATGAAACGGTCTGAAAAATAGGAGGAGTATGAAGCGGTGTTCAAAAACATGAAGAGCCTTAAAAGGTGTGAAAAATATGAAGAATTTTAAAAGGTGTCAAATATATGAGGAGCATGAAACGTTCTGAAAAAGAGGAGGATCATGAAACGGTGTTCAAAAACATGAAGAGCATGAGAAGTTGTGAAAAATATGAAGAGCTTCAAAAGGTGTCAAAAATATGAAGAGCTTCAAAAGGTGTCAAAAATGAGATGAGCATGAAACGGTTTGAAAAATCGGAGGAGCATGAAGCGGTGTTGAAAATCATGAAGAGCCTGAAACGGTGTGAAAAATATGAAGAGCTTCAAAAGGTGTGAAAAATATGAAGAGCATCAAAAGGTGTCAAAAATATGATGAGGATGAAACGGTCTGAGAAATAGGAGGAGCAAGAAGCGGTGTTGAAAAACATGAAGAGCCTGAAAAGGTGTGAAAAACATGAAGACCTTCAAAAGGTGTCAAAAATATGAGGAGCATGAAACGGTCTGAAAAATACGAGGAGCATGAAACGGTGTTCAAAATATGAAGGGCCTGAAAAGGTGTGAATTATATGAAGAGCCTCAAAATGTGTCAAAAATATGAGGAGCATGAAACTGTCTGAAAAATAGGAGGAGCATGAAGCGGTGTTGAAAAATATGAAGAGACTGAAAACGTGTGAATAATATGAAGAGCTTCAAAAGGTTTGAAAAATATGAAGAGATTCAAAAGGTGTGAAAAATATGAAGAGCTTCAGAAGGTGTCAAAAATGAGATGAGCATGAAACGGTTTGAAAAATAGGAGGAGCATGAAACGATCTGAAAAATAGGAGGAGCATGAAACGGTGTTGAAAACATAAAGAGCATGAAAAGGTGTGAAATAAACGAAGAGCTTCAAAAGGTGTCAAAAATATGAGGCGCATGAAACGGTCTGAAAAATAGGAGGAGCAGGAAGCGGTGGTGAAAAACATGAAGAGCCTTAAAAGGTGTGAAAAATATGAAGAGCTTCAAAAGTGTGAAAAATATGAGGAGCATGAGACGGTCTGAAAAAAAGGAGGAGCATGAAGTGGTGTTGAAAAACATGAAGATGCTGAAATGGTGTGAAATATATGAAGAGCTTCAAAATGTGTGAAACATATGAGGAGCTTCAAAAAGTGTCAAAAATATGAGTGGCATGAAATGGTCTGAAAAATGGGAGGAGCATGAAGCGGTGTTGAGAAACATAAAGAGCATGAAAACGTATGAAGAATATGAAGAGCTTCAAAAGGTGTGAAAAATATGAAGAGCTTCAAAAGGTGTCCAAAATGAGATGACCATGAAACGGTCTGAAAAATAGGAGGAGCAGGAAGTGGTGTTGAAAAACATGAAGAGCCTGAAAAGGTGTGAAATATATGAAGAGCTTCAAAAGGTGTCAAAAATATGAGAAGCATGAAACGGTCTGAAAAAGAGGAGGAGCATAAAGTGGTGTTGAAAAACATGAAGAGCCTGAAAAGGTGTGAAGAATATGAAGAGCTTCAAAAGGTGCCAAAAATATGAGGAGCATGAAACGGTCTGAAAAATAGGAGGAGCATGAAACGGTGTTGAAAAACATGAAGAGCCTGAAAAGGTGTGAAAAATATGAAGAGCTTCAAAATGTGTCAAAAATATGAAGAGCATGAAACTGTCTGAAAAATAGGAGGAGCTTGAGCGGTGTTCAAAAACCTGAAGAGCCTGAAAAGGTGTCAAAAATATAACGAGCATGAAACGGTCTGAAAAATAGGAAGAACATAAAGCGGTGTTCAAAAACATGAAGAGCCTGAAAAGGTGTGAAAAATATGAAGACCTTCAAAAGGTGTGAAAAATATGAGGAGCTTCAAAAGGTTTCAAAAATATGAGGAGCATGAAACGGTCTGAAAAATAGGAGGAGCATGAAGCGGTGTTGAAAAACATTTAGAGACTGAAAACGTGTGAAAAATAAGAAGAGTTTCAAAAGGTGTGAAAAATATGAAGAGATTCAAAGGTGTCAAAAATATGAGGAGCATGAAACGGTCTGAAAAATAGGAGGAGCATGAAACAGTGTTCAAAAACATGAAGAGCCTTAAAAGGTGTGAAAAATATGAAGAGCTTCAATAGGTGTGAAAAATATGAGGAGCATGAAACGGTCTGAAAAATAGGAGGAGCATGACGGGGTTCAAAAACATGAAGAGCCTGAAAAGGTGTGAAAAATATGAGAGCTTGAAAAGGTGTGAAATACATGAGAAGCATGAAACGGTCTGAAAAATAGGAGGAACATAAAACGGTGTTCAAAAACATGAAGGGCCTGAAAAGGTGTGAAATATATGAAGATCCTCAAAACGTGTCAAAAATATGAGGAGCATGAAACGGTCTAAAAATAGGAGGAGCAAGAAGCGGTGTTGAAAAACATTTAGAGACTGAAAACGTGTGAAAAATAAGAAGAGTTTCAAAAGGTGTGAAAAATATGAAGAGATTCAAAGGTGTCAAAAATATGAGGAGCATGAAACGGTCTGAAAAATAGGAGGAGCATGAAACGGTGTTCAAAAACATGAAGAGAATTAAAAGGTGTGAAAAATATGAAGGGCTTCAAAATGTGTGAAATACATGAGGAGCATGAAACGGTCTGTAAATTAGGAGGAGCAAGAAGCTGTGTTCAAAAACATGAGAGCCTGAGAAGTTGAGAAAAATATGAAGAGCTTCAAAAGGTGTGAAATACATGAGGAGCATGAAACGGTCTGTAAATTAGGAGGAGCAAGAAGCTGTGTTCAAAAACATGAGAGCCTGAGAAGTTGAGAAAAATATGAAGAGCTTCAAAAGGTGTGAAATACATGGGGAGCATGAAACGGTCTGAAAAATAGGAGGAGCATGAAGCGGTGTTCAAAAACATGAAGAGCCTGAAAAGGTGTGAAAAATATGAAGAGCTTCAAAAGGTGTGAAAAATATGAAGAGCTTCAAAACGTATCAAAAATATCAGGAGCATGAAACGGTCTGGAAAATAGGATGAGCATGAAGCGGTGGTTAAAAACATGAAGAGCATGAAAGGTGTGAAAAATATGAAGAGCTTCAAAAGGTGTGAAAAAAATGAGGAGCATGAAACGGTCTGGAAAATAGGAGGAGCATGAAGCGGTGTTGAAAAACATGAAGAGCCTCAAATGGTGTGTAAAATATGAAGAGCTTCCAATGTGTCAAAACTATGAGGAGCAGGAAACGGTCTGAAAAATAGGAGGAGCATGAAGTGGTGTTGAAAAACATGAAGAGCCTGAAAAGCTGTGAAAAATATGAAGAGCATCAAAACCTGTCAAATTATGAGGAGCATAAAACGGTGGTCAAAAACATGAAACGCCTGAAAAGGTGTGCAATATATGAACAGCTTCAAAAGGTGTCAAAAATAGGAGGAGCATGAAGCGGTGTAGAAAAACATGAAGACCCTGAAAAGGTGTGAAAAATATGAAGACCTTCAAATCGTGTCAAAAATATGAGGAGCATGAAACGGTCTGAAAATTGGAGGAGCATGAAGCAGTGTTGAAAAACATGAAGACCCTGAAAAGGTGTGAAAAATATGAAGAGCTTCAAATCGTGTCAAAAATATGAGGAGCATGAAACGGTCTGAAAATTGGAGGAGCATGAAGCGGTGTTGAAAAACATGAAGAGCCTGAAAAGGTGTGAAAAATATGCAGAGCTTCAAAAGGTGTCAAAAATATGAGGAGCATGAAACGGTCTGAAAAATAGAAGGAGAATGAAACGGTGTTCAAAAACATGAAGAGCCTGAAAAGGTGTGAAAAATATGAAGAGCTTTAAAAGGTGTCAAAAATATGAGGAGCATGAAACGGTCTGAAAAATAGGAGGAAAATGAAAAGGTGTTCAAAAACATGAAGAGCCTGAAAACATGTGAAAGATATGAAGACCTTCAAAAGGTGTCAAAAATATGAGGAGCATGAAACAGTCTGAAAAATAGGAGCAGCATGATGCGGTGTAATAAACATGAAGAGCCTGAAAAGGTGTGAAAAATATGAAGAGCTTCAAAAGGTGTGAAAAAAATGAAGAGCTTCAAAACGTGTCAAAAATATGAGGAGCATGAAACGGTCTGATAAATAGGAGGAGCCAGAAGCGGTGTTGAAAAACATTAAGAGCCTGAAAACGATTGAAAATTATGAAGAGCTTCAAAAGGTGTGGAAAATATGAAGAGCTTCAAAATGTGTCAAAAGCGAGATGAGTATGAAACGGTCTGAAAAATAGGAGGAGCATGAAATGGTGTTGAAAAACATGAAGAGCCTGAAAATGTGTGAAATATATGAAGAGCTTCAAAAGGTGTCAAAAATATGAGGAGCATGAAACAGGCCGAAAAATACGAGAAGCATGAAGTGATGTGGAAAAACATGAAGAGCCTAAAAAGTTGTGAGAAATATGAAGAGCTTCAAAAGATGTGAAATACATGAGGAGCATGAAACTCTCTGAAAAATAGGAGGAGCATGAAGCGGTGTTCAAAAATATGAAAAGCCTAAAAAGTTGTGAGAAATATGAAGAGCTTCAAAAGGTGTCAAAAATGAGATGAGCATGAAACGGTCTGAAAAATATGTGGAGCATGAAGCCGTGTTGAGAAACATGAAGAGCCTAAAAAGTTGAGAAAAATCTGAAAAGCTTCAAAAGGTGTCAAAAATGAGATGAGCATGAAACAGTCTGAAAAATAGGAGGATCATGTAACGGTGTTGAAAAACATGAAGAGCCTGAAAAGGTGTGAAAAATATGAGGAGCTTCAAAAGGTGTGAAAAATATGAGGAGCATGAAACGGTCTGAAAAAGAGAAGCAGCATGAAACGGTGTTGAAAAACATGAAGAGCCTGAAAAGGTGTGAAAAATATGAAGAGCTGCAAAAGGTGTCAAAAATATGAAGAGCATGAAACGGTCTTAAAAATAGGAGGATCTTGAAGCGGTGTTCAAAATCATGAAGAGACTGAAAACTTGTGAAAAATATGAAGAGCTGCAAAAGGTGTCAAAAATATGAGGAGCATGAAACGGTCTGATAAATAGGAGCATGAAACGGTGATAAAAAACATGAAGAGCCTGAAAAGGTGTGAAAAATATGAAGAGCTTCAAAAGGTGTAAAATTCATGAGGAGCATGAAATGATCTGAAAAATAGGAGAAGAATGAAGTGGTGGGGAAAAACATGAAGAGCCTGAAAAGGTGTGAAAAATATGAAGAGCTTCAAAAGGTGTGAAATATATGAAGAGCATGAAACGGTCTCAAAAATAGCAGGAGCATGAAGCGGTGTTGAAAAACATGAAGAGTCTGAAAACCTGTGAAAATATGAAGAACTTCAAAAATATGAAAGATATGAAGAGCTTCAAAAGGTGTCAAAAATGAGATGTGCATGAAACGGTCTGAAAAATAGGAGGAGCATGAAGTGGTGTTGAAAAACGTGAAGAACCTGAAAAGGTGTGAGAAATATGAAGAGCTTCAATAGATGTCAAAAATATGAGGAGCATGAAACGGTCTGAAAAAGAGGAGGAGCACGAAGCGGTGTTGAAAAACATGAAGAGCCTGAAAAGGTGTGAAAAATATGAAGAGCTTCAAAATGTGTCAAAATTATGAGGAGCATGAAACGGTCAGAAAAATAGAAGGAGCATGAAGCGGTGTTGAAAAACATGAAGAGCCTGAAAAGGTGTGAAAACCATGAAGAGCTTCAAAAGGTGTGAAAAATATGAAGAGCTTCAAATGGTGTCAAAAATGAGAAGAGCATAAAAGGGTCTGAAAAATAGGAGGAGCATGACGTGGTGTTGAAAAAAATGAAGAGCCTGAAAAGGTGTGAAATATATGAGAGCTTCAAAAGATGTCAAAAATATGAGGAGAATGAAACGGTATGAAAAATAGGAGGAGCATGAAGCGGTGTGGAAAACCATGAAGTGCTTGAAAAGGTGTGAAAAATATGAAGAGTTTCTAAAGGTGTCAAAAATATGAGGAGCATTAAACAGTCTGAAAAATAGGAGAAGCATGAATTGGTGTTGAAAAACATGAAGAGCCTGAAAAGGTGTGAAAAATATGAAGAGCTTCAAAAGGTGTCAAAAATATGAGGAGCATGAAACGGTCTGAAAAATAGGAAGAGCATGAAGCAGTGTGCAAAAACATGAAGAGCTTGAAAAGGTGTGAAAAATATGAAGAGCTTCAAAAGGTGTCAAAAATATGAGGAGCATGAAACGGTCTGAAAAATAGGAGGAGGATGAAACGGTGTTCAAAAACATGAAGAGCCTGTAAAGGTGTGAAAAATATGAAGAGCTTTAAAAGGTGTGAAATACATGAGGAGCATGAAACTCTCTGAAAAATAAAAGGAGCAAGAAGGGGTGTTCAAAAACATGAAGAGGCTGAAAATGTGTGAAAAACATGAAGAGGCTGAAAAGGTGTGAAAAATATGAAGAGTCTAAAGGTGTCAAAAATATGAGGAGCATGAAACGGTCTGAAAAATAGAAGCAGAATTAAACGGTGTTGAAAAACATGAAGAGCCTGAAAACGTGTGAAAAATATGAAGAGCTTCAAAAGGTGTGAAAAATATGAGGAGCATGAAACGGTCTGAAAAATAGAAGCAGCATGAAACGGTGTTGAAAAATATGAAGAACCTGAAAACGTGTGAAATATATGAAGAGCTTCAAAAGGTGGGAAAAATATGAAGAACTTCAAAAGGTGTCAAAAATGAGATGAGCATGAAACGGTCTGAAAAATAGGAGGAGCATGAAGTGGTCTTGAAAAACATGAAGAGCCTGAAAAGGTGTGAAAAATATGAAGAGCTTCAAAAGTTATCAAAAATATGAATAGCATGAAACCGTCTGAAAAATAGGAGGAGCATGAAGAGGTGTGGAAAACCATGAAGTGCTTGAAAAGGTGTGAAAAATATGAAGAGTTTCTAAAGGTGTCAAAAATATGAGGAGCATGAAACGGTCAGAAAAATAGGAGGATCATGAAATGGTGTTCAAAAACATGAAGAGCCTGAAAAGGTGTGAAAAATATGAAGAGCCTGAAAACGTGTGAGAAATATGAAGAGCTTCAAAACGTGTCAAAAATATGAGGAGCATGAAACGGTCTGAAAAATAGGAGGAAGATGAAGCGGTGTTGAAAAACAGGAAGAGCCTGAAAAGGTGTGGAAAATATGAAGCGCTTCAAAAGGTGAGAAAAATATGAGGTGCAAGAAACGGTCTGAAAAATAGGAGGAGCATGAAGCGGTGTTGAAAAACAAGAAGAGCCTGAAAACGTGTGAAAAATATGAAGAGCATCAAAAGGAGTGAAAAATATGAGGAGCAGGAAACGGTCTAAAAAATAGAAGCGGCATGAAATGGTGTTCAAAAACATGAAGAGACTGAAAAGATGTGAAAATTATGAAGAGCTTCAAAAGGTGTGAAAAATATGAGGAGCATGAAACGGTCTGAAAAATAGGAGAAGCATGAAACGGTGATAAAAAACATGAAGAGCCTGAAAAGGTGTGAAAAATATGAAGAGCTTCAAAAGGTGTGAAATTCATGAGGAGCATGAAATGGTCTGAAAAATAGGAGAAGAATGAAGTGGTGGGGAAAAACATGAAGAGCCTGAAAAGGTGTGAAAAATATGAAGAGCTTCAAGAGGTGTCAAATATATGATGAGCATGAAATGGTCTGAAAAATAGGAGGATCATGAAGCGGTGATCAAAAACATGAAGAGCCTAAAAATGTGTGAAAAATATAAAGAGCTTCAAAATGTGTGAAATTCATGAGGATCATGAAACGGTCTGAAAAATAGGAGAAGCATGAAGTGGTGTGGAAAAACATGAAGAGCCTGAAGAGGTGTGAAAAATATGAAGAGCTTCAAAAGGTGTCAAAAATATGAAGAGCATGAAACGGTCTGAAAAATAGGAGGATCATGAAGCAGTGTTCAAAAATATGAAGAGCCTGAAAAGGTGTGAAAAATATGAAGACCTGCAAAAGGTTTCAAAAATATGAGGAGCATGAAACGGTCTGGAAAATAGGAGGAGCATGAAGCGGTGTTCAAAAACATGAGGAGCCTGAAAAGTTGTGAAAAATATGAAGAGCTTCAAAAGGTGTGAAATACATGAGGAGCATGAAACGGTCTGAAATTGGAGGAGCATGAAGCGGTGTTCAAAAACATGAAGAGCCTGAAAAGGTGTGAAAAATATGAGGAGCTTCAAAAGGTGTGAAAAATATGAGGAGCATGAAACGGTCTGAAAAAGAGAAGCAGCATGAAGCGGTGTTGAAAAACATGAAGAGCCTGAAAAGGTGTGAAAAATATGAAGAGCTGCAAAAGGTGTCAAAAATATGAAGAGCATGAAACGGTCTTAAAAATAGGAGGATCATGAAGCGGTGTTCAAAATCATGAAGAGACTGAAAACTTGTGAAAAATATGAAGAGCTGCAAAAGGTGTCAAAAATATGAGGAGCATGAAACGGTCTGAAAAATAGGAGCATGAAACGGTGATAAAAAACATGAAGAGCCTGAAAAGGTGTGAAAAATATGAAGAGCTTCAAAAGGTGTGAAATTCATGAGGAGCATGAAATGGTCTGAAAAATAGGAGAAGAATGAAGTAGTGGGGAAAAACATGAAGAGCCTGAAAAGGTGTGAAAAATATGAAGAGCTTCAAGAGGTGTCAAATATATGAAGAGCATGAAACGGTCTGAAAAATAGGAGGATCATGAAGCGGTGATCAAAAACATGAAGAGCCTGAAAATATGTGAAAAATATAAAGACCTTCAAAATGTGTGAAATTCATGAGGATCATGAAACGGTCTGAAAAACAGGAGAAGCATGAAGTGGTGTGGAAAAACATGAAGAGCCTGAAAAGATGTGAAAAATATGAAGAGCTTCAAAATGTGTCAAAACTATGAGGAGTATGAAACGGTCTGAAAAATAGGAGCAGCATGAAACGGTGTTCAAAAACATGAAGAGCCTGAAAAGGTGTGAAAAATATGAAGAGCTTCAAAAGGTGTGAAATACATGAGGAGGATGAAACCGTCTGAAAAATAGGAGGAGCATGAAGCGTTGTTCAAATATATGAAGAGCCTGAAAAGGTGTGAAATATATGAAGAGATTCAAAACGTGTCAAAAATATGAGGAGCATGAAACGGTCTGAAAAAAAGGAGGAGCAGGAAACCGTGTTCAAAAACATGAAGAGCCTGAAAAGGTGTGAAAAATATGAAGAGCTTCAAAAGGTGTTAAAAATAGGAGGAGCATGAAGCGGTGTTGAAAAACATGAAGAGGCTGAAAATGTGTGTAAAATATGAAGAGCTTCAAAACGTGACAAAAATATTAGGAGCATGAAACAGTCTGAAATATAGGTGGATCAAGAAGCGGTGTTGAAAACATGAAGAGCGTGAAAACATGTGAAAAATATGAAGAGCTTCAAAAGTTGTGAAAAATATGAAGAGCTTCAAAAGTTGTGAAAAATATGAAGAGCTACAAAAGACGTGAAAAACATGAGGAGCATGAAACGGTCTGAAAAATAGGAGGAGCATGAAGCAGTGTTGAAAAACATGAAAACCTGAAAATGTGTGAAAAATATGAAGGGCTTCAAAAGGTGTCAAATATATGAGGAGCATGAAACGGTCTGAAAAATAGGAGGAGCATGAAGCGGTGTTCAAAAAAATGAAGAGCCTGAAAAGGTGTGAAAAATACGAAGTGCTTCAAAAGGTGTCAAAAATATGAGGAGCATGAAACGGTCTGAAAAATAGGAGGAGCATGAAGCGGTGTTCAAAAAAATGAAGAGCCTGAAAAGGTGTGAAAAATATGAAGTGCTTCAAAAGGTGTCAAAAATATGAGGAGCTTGAATCGGTCTGAAAAATAGGAGGAGCATGAAGCGGTGTTGAAAAAAATGAAGAGCCTGAAAAGGTGTGAAATATATGAAGAGCCTCAAAACGTGTCAAATATAAGAGGAGCATGAAACGGTCTGAACAATAGGAGGAGCATGAAGCGGTGTTGAAAAACATGAAGAGCCTGAAAATATGTGAAAAATATTAAGAGCTTCAAAAGGTGTGAAAAATATGAGGAGCATGAAACGGTCTGAAAAATAGGAGGAGCATGAAGCCGTGTTGAAAAACATGAAGAGCCTGAAAGGGTGTAACAAATATGAAGAGTTTCAGAAGGTGTCAAAAATGAGAAGAGCATGAAACGGTCTGAAAAATAGGAGGAGCATGAAGTGGTGTTGAAAAACATGAAGAGCCTGAAAAAGTGTGAAATATATGAAGAGCTTCAAAAGGTGTGAAGTACATGAGGAGAATGAAACCGTCCGAAAAATAGGAGGAGCATGAAGCGGTGTTCCAATACATGAAGAGCCTGAAAAGGTGTGAAATATATGAAGAGATTCAAAAGCTGTCAAAAATATGAGGAGCATGAAACGGTCTGAAAAAAAGGAGGAGCAGGAAACCGTGTTCAAGAACATGAAGAGCCTGAAAAGGTGTGAAAAATTTGAGGTGCTTCAAAAGGTGTGAAAATTCGGAGGAGCATGTAGCGATGTTCAAATACATGAAGAGCCTGAAAATGTGTGTAAAATATGAAGAGCTTCAAAACGTGACAAAAATATGAGGAGCATGAAACGATCTGAAAAATAGGAGGATCAAGAAGCGGTGTTGAAAAACATGAAGATCTGAAAACTTGTGAAAAACATGAAGAGCCTGAAAATGTGTGAAAAATATGAAGAGCTTCAAAATGTGTCAAAAATATGAGGAGCATGAAACGGTCTGAAATATAGGAGGAGCATGAAGCGGTGTTGAAAAACCTGAAGAGACTGAAAACGTGTGAAATACATGAAGAGCTTCAAAAGGTGTGAAAAATATGAAGAGCTTCAAAAGGTGTCAAAAATATGAGGAGCATGAAACGGTCTGAAAAATAGGAGGAGCATGAAACGGTGTTCAAAAACATGAAGCGGCTGAAAAGGTGTGAAAGATATGAAGAGCCTCAAAATGTGTGAAATACATGAGGACCATGAAACGGTCTGAAAAAAAGGAGGAGCATGAAGCGGTGTTGAAAAACATGAAGAGCCTGAAAATGTGTGAAATATATGAAGAGCTTCAAAAAGTGTGAAAAATATGAAGAGCTTCAAAAGGTGTGAAATACATGAGGAGCATGAAACGGTCTGAAAAATAGGAGGAGCATGAAGTGGTGTTGAAAAACATGAAGAGCCTGAAAATGTGTGAAAAATATGAAGAGCTTCAAAAGGTGTGAAAAATATGAGGAGCATGAAACGGTCTGAAAAATAGGAGTAGCATGAAGCCGTGTTGAAAAACATGAAGAGCATGAAAGGGTGTAACAAATATGAAGAGCTTCAGAAGGTGTCAAAAATGAGATGAGCATGAAATGGTTTGAAAAATAGGAGGAGCATGAAGTGGTGTTGAAAAACATGAAGAGCCTGAAAAAGTGTGAAATATATGAAGAGCTTCAAAAGGTGTGAAGTACATGAGGAGAATGAAACCGTCCGAAAAATAGGAGGAGCATGAAGTGGTGTTCCAATATATGAAGAGCCTGAAAAGGTGTGAAATATATGAAGAGATTCAAAAGGTGTCAAAAATATGAGGAGCATGAAACGGTCTGAAAAAAAGGAGGAGCAGGAAACCGTGTTCAAGAACAAGAAGAGCCTGAAAAGGTGTGAAAAATTTGAGGTGCTTCAAAAGGTGTGAAAATTAGGAGGAGCATGAAACGGTCTGAAAAATAGGAGGATCAAGAAGCGGTGTTGAAAAACATGAAGATCTGAAAACTTGTGAAAAATATAAAGAGCTTCAAAAGGTGTGAAAAATATGAAGAGCTTCAAAAGGTGTCAAAAATGAGATGAGCATGAAACGGTCTGAAAAATATGTGGAGCATAAAGTGGTGTTGAAAAACATGAAGCCTCAAAAGGTGTGAAATACTTGAGGAGCATGAATCAGTCTGAAAAATTGGAGGAGCATGAAGCGGTGTTGAAAAACATGAAGAGCCTGAAAATGTGAGAAAAATATGAAGAGCTACAAAAGGTGTGAAGTACAGGAGGAGCATTAATCGGTCTGAAAAATAGGAGTAGCATGAAGCGGTGTTGAAAAACATGAAGAGCCTGAAAAGGTGTGAAAAATATGAAGAGCTTCAAATGGTGTGAAAAATACGAGGAGCATGAAGAGGTGTTCAAAAACATGAAAAGCCTGAAATGTTGTAAAAAATATGAAAAGCTTCAAAAGGTGTCAAAAATATGAGGAGCATGAAACGGTCTGAAAAACCGGAGGAGCATGAAGCGGTGTTCAAAAACATGAAGAGCCTGAAAAGGTGTGAAAAATTTGAAGAGCTTCAAAAATGTATAATATATGAAGAGCTTCAAAAGGTGTGAAATATATGAAGAGCTTCAAAAGGTGTCAAAAATTAGATGAGCAAGAAACGGTCTGAAAAATAGGAGGAGCATGAAGTGGTGTTGAAAAACATGAAGAGCCTGAAAATGTGTGAAATATATGAAGAGCTTCAAAAGGTGTGAAAAATATGAAGAGCTTCAAAAGGTGTCAAAAATATGAAGAGCATTAAACGGTCGCAAAAATAGGAGGAACTTGAAGTGGTGTTCGAACACATGAAGAGTCTGAAAAGGTGTGAAATATAAGAAGAGTTTCAAAAGATGTCAAAATTATGAGGTGCATGAAACGGTCTGAAAAATAGGAGGATCATGAAACAGTGTTGAAAAACATGAAGAGCCTGAAAAGGTGTGAAAAATATGAAGAGCTTCAAAACGTGTCAAAAATATGAGGAGAATGAAACTGTCTGAAAAATAGGAGAAGCATGATGCGGTGTTGAAAAATATGAAGAGCCTGAAAACGTGTAAAAAATATGAAGATCTTCAAAAGGAATGAAAAATATGAGGAGCTTCAAAAGGTGTCAAAAATGAGATGACCATGAAACGGTCTGAGAAATAGAAGGAGCATGAAGTTCTTTTCAAAAAAATGAAGAATCTGAAAACGTGTGAAGTATATGAAGATTTCAAAAGGTGTCAAAAATATGAGGAGCATGAAACGGTCTGAAAAATAGGAGGAGCATGAAGTCATGATGAAAAACATGAAGAGCGTGAAAATGTGTGAAAAATACGAAGAGCTTCAAAAGGTGTCACAAATATGAGGAGCATGAAACGGTCTGAAATATATGAGGAGCATGAAGCGGTGTTCAAAAACATGAAGAGCCTGAAAACGTGTGAAAAATCTGAAGAGCTTCAAAAATGTGAAAAATATGAAGAGCTTCAAAAGGTGTGAAATATATGAAGAGCTTCAAAAGGTGTCAAAAATTAGATGAGCATGAAACTGTCTGAAAAATAGGAGGAGCATGAAGTGTTATTGAAAATCATGACGAGCCTGAAAAGGTGTGTAAAATATGAAGAGCTTCAAAAGGTGTCAAAAATATGAGGAGCATGAAATGGTCTGAAAAATACTAGGAGCATGAAACGGTGTTCAAAAACAGGAGGAGCCTGAAAAGGTGTGAAAAATATGAAGAGCTTCAAAAGGTGTCAAAAATAAGAGGAGCATGAAACAGTCTGAAAAATAGGAGGAGCATGAAGCGGTGTTCAAAAATATGAAGAGCCTGAAAATTTGTGAAAACTATGAAGAGCTTCAGAAGGTGTCATAAATTAGATGAGCATGAAACGGTCTGAAAAATAGGAGGAGCATGAAGCCGTGTTGAAAAACATTAACAGCCTGAAAATGTGTGAAATATATGAAGAGCTTCAAAAGATTTCAGAAATGAGAGGAGCATGAAACGGTCTGAAAATAGGAGGAGCATGAAGCGGTGTTGAAAAACATGAGGAGCCTGAAAAGGTGTGAAAAATATGAAGAGCTTCAAAAGTTGTGAAAAATATGAAGAGCTTCAAATGGTGTCAAAAATGAGAAGAGCATAAAAGGGTCTGAAAAATAGGAGAAGCATGAAGTGGTGTTGAAAAATATGAAGAGCCTGAAAAAGTGTGAAATATATGAGGAGCTTCAAAAGGCGTGAAAAATATGAAGAGCTTTAAAAGAGGTCAAAAATATGAGGAGCATGAAACGGTCTGAAAAATAGGAGGAGCATTGTAGCATTGTTCAAAAACTTGAAGAGCCTGAAAAGGTGTGAAAAATATGAAGAGCTTCAAAAGGTGTCAAAAATATGAGGAGCATGAAATGGTCTGAAAAATACTAGGAGCATGAAACGGTGTTCAAAAACAGGAGGAGCCTGAAAAGGTGTGAAAAATATGAAGAGCTTCAAAAGGTGTCAAAAATAAGAGGAGCATGAAACGGTCTGAAAAATAGGAGGAGCATGAAGTGGTGTTGAAAAACATGAAGAGCCTGAAAAGGTGTGAAAAATATGAAGAGCTTCAAAAGCTGTGAAAAATATGAGGAGCACCAAATGGTCTGAAAAATTAGAGGAGCATGAAGCTGTGGTGAAAAACATGAAGAGCCTGAAAAGGTGTAGAAAATATGAAGAGCTTCAAAAGGTGTCAAAAATATGAGGAACATGAAACGGTCTGAAAAATAGGAGGAGCATGAAGTGGGGTTGAAAATCATGAAGAGCCTGAAAACGTTTGAAAAATATGAAGAGCTTCAAAAGGAGTGAAATACATGAGGAGGAAGAAACGGTCAGAAAAATAGGAGGAGCATGAAGCGGTATTCTAAACATGAAAAGCCTGAAAAAGTGTGAAAAATATGAAGAGCTTCACTTGTTTGAAAAATAAGAAGAGCCTGAAAAGGTGTGAAAAATATGAAGAGCAACAAAAGGTGTCAAAAATATGAGGAGCATGAAATGGTCTGCAAAAAAGGAAAAGCATGAAGTGGTGTTGAAAAACTTGAAGAGCCTGAAAAGGTGTGAAAAATATGAAAAGCTTCAAAAGGTGTCAAAATATGAGGAGCATGAAACGGTCTGAAAAATAGGAGGAGCATGAAGCAGTGTTCAAAAACATGAAGAGCCTGAAAAGGTGTGAAAAATATGAAGAGCTTCTAAAGGTGTCAGAAATATGAGGAGCATGAAACAGTCTGAAAAATAGCAGGAGCATGAAGCGGTGTTGAAAAACATGAAAAGTCTGAAAAGGTGTGAAAAATATGAAGAGCTTCAAAAGATGTGAAAAATATGAGGAGCATGAAACTGTCTGAAAAATAGAAACAGCAGGAAACGGTGTTGAAAAACATGAAGAGCCTGAAAATGTGTGAAAAACATGAAGAGCCTGAAAAGGTGTGAAAAATATGAAGAGTTTCAAAAGGTGTGAAAAATATGAAGAGCTTCAAAAGGTGTCAAAAATGAGATCAACAAGAAACCGTCTGAAAAATAGGAGGAGCATGAAGCGGTGTTGAAAAATATGAAGAGCCTGAAAAGGTGTGAAAAATATGAAGAGTTTCAAAAGGTGTGAAAAATATGAAGAGCTTCAAAAGGTGTCAAAAATGAGATCAACAAGAAACCGTCTGAAAAATAGGAGGAGCATGAAGCGGTGTTGAAAAATATGAAGAGCCTGAAAAGGTGTGAAAAATATGAAGAGCTTATAAATGTGTCAAATATATGAGGAGCATGAATCGGTCTGAAAAATAGGAGGAGCATGAAGTGGTGTTGAAAAACATTAAGAGCCTGAAAAGGTGTGTAAAATATGAAGAGCTTCAAAAAGTGTCAAAAATATGAGGAGCATGAAACTGTCTGAAAAATAGGAGGAGCATGAAACGGTGATCAAAAACATGAAGAGCCTGAAAAGGTTTGAAAAATATGAAGAGCTTCAAAAGATGTGAAATACATGAGGAGCATGAAACGGGCTGAAAAATAGGAGAAGCATGAAGTGGTGTGGAAAAACATGAACAGCCTGAAAAGGTGTGAAAAATATGAAGAGCTTCAAAAGGTGTGAAATACATGAGGAGCATGAAACTCTTTGAAAAATAGGAGGAGCATGAAGCTGTTTTCAAAATCATGAAGAGCCTGAAAAGTTGTCAAAAATATGAAAAGCTTCAAAAGGTGTCAAATATGAGATGAGCATGAAACGGTCTGAAAAATAGGAAGATCATGAAAAGGTGTTGAAAAATATGAAGTCACTAAAAGTTGTGAAAAATAGAAAGAGCTTCAAAAGGTGTCAAAAATATGAGGAGCATCAAACGGTCTGAAAAATAAGAGGAGCATTAAGCGGTCGTCAAAAACATGAAGAGCCTGAAAAGGTGTGAAAAATAGGAAGAGCTTCAAAACGTGTGAAATATATGAGGAGCATGAAACGGTCTGAAAATTAGGAGAAGCATGAAGTGGTGTGGAAAAACATGAAGAGCCTGAAAAGGTGTGAAAAATATGAAGAGCTTCAAAATGGGTCAAAAATATGAAGAGCATGAAACGGTCTGAAAAATAGGAGAACCATGAAGCGGTGTTCAAAAACATGAACAGCCTGAAAAGGTGTGAAAAATATGAAGAGCTTCAAAAGTTGTGAAATACATGAGGAGCATGAAACTCTCTGAAAAATAGGAGGAGCATGAAGCGGTGATCAAAAACATGAAGAGCCTAAAAAGTAGTGAAAATTATGAAAAGCTTCAAAAGGTGTCAAAAATGAGATGAGCATGAAACGGTCTGAAAAATAGGAGTATCATGAAACGGTCTGAAAAATAGAAGCAGCATGAAACTGTGTTGAAAAACATGAAGAGCATGAAAATGTGTGAAAAATATGAAGAGCTTCAAAAGGTGTGAAATACATGAGGAGCATGAAACGTCTGAAAATTAAGTGAAGCATGAGGTGGTGTGGAAAAACATGAAGAGCCTGAACAGGTGTGAAAAATATGAAGAGTTTCAAAAGGTGTAAAAAATATGAAGAGCATGAAATGATCTGAAAAATAAGAGGATCATGAAGCGTTGTTCAAAAACATGAAGCGCCTGAAAAGGTGTAAAAAATATGACGAGCTTCAAAATGTGTGAAATACATGAGGAGCATTAAACGGCCTGAAATATAGGAGGAACATGAACCGGTGTTCAAATACAAGAAGAGCCTGAAAAGTTGTGAAAAATATGAAGAGCTCCAAAAGGTGTGAAAATATGAAGAGCTTCAAAACGTTTCAAAACTGAGATGAGCATGAAACGGTCTGAAAAATAGGAGGAGCATGAAGTGGTGTTGAAAAATGAAGAGCCTGAAAAGGTGTGAAAAATATGAATACCTTCTAAATGTGTCAAAAATATGAGGAGCATGAAACGGTCTGAGAAATTGGAGGAGCATGAAATGATGTTGAAAAACTAGAAGAGCATGAAAAGGTGTGAAAAATATGAAGAGCTTCTAAAAGTATCAAAAATATGAGGTGCATGAAACAGTCTGAAAAATAGGAGGAGCATTATGTTGTGTTGAAAAAAATTAAGAGCCTGAAAAGTGTGAAAAATATGAAGAGCTTCAAAAGGTGTCAAAAATATAGGGGCATGAAACGGTCTGAAAAATACGAGGAGCATGAAGTGGTGTTAAAAACATGAAGAGCCTGAAAAGGTGTGATAAATATGAAGAGCTTCAAAAGGTGTGAAAAATATGAGGAGCATGAAACGGTCTGAAAAACAGAAGCAGCATGAAACGGTGATGAAAAATATGAGAGCCTGAAAAGGTGTGAAAAATATGAAGAGCTTCAAAAGGTGTGAAAAACATGAAGAGCTTCAAAAGGTGTGAAAAACATGAGGAGCATGAAACGGTCTTAAAAACAGAAGCAGCATGAAGCAGTGTTGAAAAACATGAAGAGCCTGAAAACGTGTGAAAAATATGAAGAGCTTCAAAAGGTGTGAAAAATATGAAGAGCTTCAAAAGATGTGAAAACATATGAGGAGCATGAAACGGTCTGAAAAATAGAAGCAGCATGAAGCGGTGTTGAAAAACATGAAGAACCTGAAAAGGTGTGAGAAATATGAAGAGCTTCAATAGGTGTCAAAAATATGAGGAGCATGAAACGGTCTTAAAAATACTAGGAGAATGAAGTTGTGTTGCAAAACATGAAGAGCCTGAAAAGGTGTGAAAAACATGAAGAGCCTGAAAAGGTGTGAAAAATATGAAGAGCTTCATAAGGTGTGAAATACATGAGGAGCATGAAACTCTCTGAAAAATAGGAGGAGCATGAAGTGGTGTTGTAAAACCTGAAGAGCCTGAAAAGGTGTGAAAAATATGAAGAGCTTCAAAAGGTGTCAAAAATATGAGGAGCATGAAACGGTCTGAAAAATAGGTGGAGCATGAAGCGGTGTTCAAAAACATGAAGAGCCTGAAAACGTGTGAAAAATATGAAGAGCTTCAAAAGGTGTCAAATACATGAGGATCTTAAACGCTCTGAAAAAAGGGGGAGCATGAAGCGGTGTTCAAAATAGGAAGAGCCTGAAAAGTTGTGAAAAATATGAAGAGCTTCAAAAGGTGTGAAAATTATGAGGAGCATGAAACGGTCTGAAAAATAGGAGGAGCATGAAGCTGTGTTCAAAATCACGAAGAGCCTGAAAAGGTGTGAAAAATATGAAGAGCTTTAAAAGGTGTCAATTTTATGAGGAGCATGAAACGGTCTGAAAAATAGGAGGAGAATGAATCGGTGTTGAAAAACATAAGGAGCATGAAAAGGTGTGAAAAATATGAAGAGCTTTAAAAGGTGTGAAAAATATGAGGTGCATGAAACGGTCTGAAAAATAGGAGGAGCATGATGCGGTGTTGAAAAATATGAAGAGCCTGAAAAGGTGTGAAAAATATGAAGAGCTTCAAAAGGTGTCAAAAATATGAGGAGCATGAAACGGTCTGAAAATTAGGAGGAGCATGAAGCGTTGTTGAAAAACATGAAGAGCATGAAAAGGTGTGAAAATATGAAGATCTTCTAAAGGTGTCAAAAATATGAGGAGCATGAAACGGTCTTAAAAATTGGAGGAGCATGAAGCGGTGTTGAAAATCATGAAGGGCCTGAAAAGGTGTGAAAAATATGAAGAGTTTCAAAAGGTGTGAAAATATGAAGAGCTTCAAAAGGTGTCAAAAATGAGATCAACATGAAACCGTCTGAATAATAGGAGGAGCATGCAGCGGTGTTGAAAAATATGAAGATCCTGAAAAGGTGTGAAAATATGAAGAGCTTCTAAATGTGTCAAATATATGAGGAGCATGAAACGGTCTGAAAAATAGGAGGATCATGAAACGGTGATGAAAAATATGAGAGCCTGAAAAGGTTTGAAAAATATGAAGAGCTTCAAAAGGTGTGAAAAACATGAAGAGCTTCAAAAGGTGTGAAAAACATGAGGAGCATGAAACGGTCTTAAAAACAGAAGCAGCATGAAGCAGTGTTGAAAAACATGAAGAGCCTGAAAACGTGTGAAAAATATGAAGAGCTTCAAAAGGTGTGAAAAATATGAAGAGCTTCAAAAGGTGTGAAATATATGAAGAGCTTCAAAAGGTGTCAAAAATTAGATGAGCAAGAAACGGTCTGAAAAATAGGAGGAGCATGAAGTGGTGTTGAAAAACATGAAGAGCCTGAAAATGTGTGAAATATATGAAGAGCTTCAAAAGGTGTGAAAAATATGAAGAGCTTCAAAAGGTGTCAAAAATATGAAGAGCATTAAACGGTCGCAAAAATAGGAGGAACTTGAAGTGGTGTTCGAACACATGAAGAGTCTGAAAAGGTGTGAAATATAAGAAGAGTTTCAAAAGGTGTCAAAATTATGAGGTGCATGAAACGGTCTGAAAAATAGGAGGATCATGAAACAGTGTTGAAAAACATGAAGAGCCTGAAAAGGTGTGAAAAATATGAAGAGCTTCAAAACGTGTCAAAAATATGAGGAGAATGAAACTGTCTGAAAAATAGGAGAAGCATGATGCGGTGTTGAAAAATATGAAGAGCCTGAAAACGTGTGAAAAATATGAAGATCTTCAAAAGGAATGAAAAATATGAGGAGCTTCAAAAGGTGTCAAAAATGAGATGACCATGAAACGGTCTGAGAAATAGAAGGAGCATGAAGTTCTTTTCAAAAAAATGAAGAATCTGAAAAGGTGTGAAGTATATGAAGATTTCAAAAGGTGTCAAAAATATGAGGAGCATGAAACGGTCTGAAAAATAGGAGGAGCATGAAGTCATGATGAAAAACATGAAGAGCGTGAAAATGTGTGAAAAATACGAAGAGCTTCAAAAGGTGTCACAAATATGAGGAGCATGAAACGGTCTGAAATATATGAGGAGCATGAAGCGGTGTTCAAAAACATGAAGAGCCTGAAAACGTGTGAAAAATCTGAAGAGCTTCAAAAATGTGAAAAATATGAAGAGCTTCAAAAGGTGTGAAATATATGAAGAGCTTCAAAAGGTGACAAAAATTAGATGAGCATGAAATGGTCTGAAAAATACTAGGAGCATGAAACGGTGTTCAAAAACAGGAGGAGCCTGAAAAGGTGTGAAAAATATGAAGAGCTTCAAAAGGTGTCAAAAATAAGAGGAGCATGAAACGGTCTGAAAAATAGGAGGAGCATGAAGCGGTGTTCAAAAATATGAAGAGCCTGAAAATTTGTGAAAACTATGAAGAGCTTCAGAAGGTGTCATAAATTAGATGAGCATGAAACGGTCTGAAAAATAGGAGGAACATGAAGCCGTGTTGAAAAACATTAACAGCCTGAAAATGTGTGAAATATATGAAGAGCTTCAAAAGATTTCAGAAATGAGAGGAGCATGAAACGGTCTGAAAATAGGAGGAGCATGAAGCGGTGTTGAAAAACATGAGGAGCCTGAAAAGGTGTGAAAAATATGAAGAGCTTCAAAAGTTGTGAAAAATATGAAGAGCTTCAAATGGTGTCAAAAATGAGAAGAGCATAAAAGGGTCTGAAAAATAGGAGAAGCATGAAGTGGTGTTGAAAAATATGAAGAGCCTGAAAAAGTGTGAAATATATGAGGAGCTTCAAAAGGCGTGAAAAATATGAAGAGCTTTAAAAGAGGTCAAAAATATGAGGAGCATGAAACGGTCTGAAAAATAGGAGGAGCATTGTAGCATTGTTCAAAAACTTGAAGAGCCTGAAAAGGTGTGAAAAATATGAAGAGCTTCAAAAGGTGTCAAAAATATGAGGAGCATGAAATGGTCTGAAAAATACTAGGAGCATGAAACGGTGTTCAAAAACAGGAGGAGCCTGAAAAGGTGTGAAAAATATGAAGAGCTTCAAAAGGTGTCAAAAATAAGAGGAGCATGAAACGGTCTGAAAAATAGGAGGAGCATGAAGTGGTGTTGAAAAACATGAAGAGCCTGAAAAGGTGTGAAAAATATGAAGAGCTTCAAAAGCTGTGAAAAATATGAGGAGCACCAAATGGTCTGAAAAATTAGAGGAGCATGAAGCTGTGGTGAAAAACATGAAGAGCCTGAAAAGGTGTAGAAAATATGAAGAGCTTCAAAAGGTGTCAAAAATATGAGGAACATGAAACGGTCTGAAAAATAGGAGGAGCATGAAGTGGGGTTGAAAATCATGAAGAGCCTGAAAACGTTTGAAAAATATGAAGAGCTTCAAAAGGAGTGAAATACATGAGGAGCATGAAACCGTCGCAAAAATAGGAGGAACTTGAAGTGGTGTTCGAAAACATGAAGAGTCTGAAAAGGTGTGAAATATAAGAAGAGCTTCAAAGGGTGTCAAAATTATGAGGAGCATGAAACGGTCTGAAAAATAGGAGGATCATGAAGCGTTGTTGAAAAACATGAACAGCCTGAAAAGGTGTGAATAATATGAAGAGATTCAAAGGTTTAAAATATATGAGGAGCATGAAACGGTCTGAAAAATAGAAGCAGCATAAAACGGTGTTCAAAGACATGAAGAGCCTGAAAAGGTGTGAAAAATACGAAGAGCTTCAAAAGGTGTGAAATACATGAGGAGGAAGAAACGGTCAGAAAAATAGGAGGAGCATGAAGCGGTATTCTAAACATGAAAAGCCTGAAAAAGTGTGAAAAATATGAAGAGCTTCACTTGTTTGAAAAATAAGAAGAGCCTGAAAAGGTGTGAAAAATATGAAGAGCAACAAAAGGTGTCAAAAATATGAGGAGCATGAAATGGTCTGCAAAAAAGGAAAAGCATGAAGTGGTGTTGAAAAACTTGAAGAGCCTGAAAAGGTGTGAAAAATATGAAAAGCTTCAAAAGGTGTCAAAATATGAGGAGCATGAAACGGTCTGAAAAATAGGAGGAGCATGAAGCAGTGTTCAAAAACATGAAGAGCCTGAAAAGGTGTGAAAAATATGAAGAGCTTCTAAAGGTGTCAGAAATATGAGGAGCATGAAACAGTCTGAAAAATAGCAGGAGCATGAAGCGGTGTTGAAAAACATGAAAAGTCTGAAAAGGTGTGAAAAATATGAAGAGCTTCAAAAGATGTGAAAAATATGAGGAGCATGAAACTGTCTGAAAAATAGAAACAGCAGGAAACGGTGTTGAAAAACATGAAGAGCCTGAAAATGTGTGAAAAACATGAAGAGCCTGAAAAGGTGTGAAAAATATGAAGAGTTTCAAAAGGTGTGAAAAATATGAAGAGCTTCAAAAGGTGTCAAAAATGAGATCAACAAGAAACCGTCTGAAAAATAGGAGGAGCATGAAGCGGTGTTGAAAAATATGAAGAGCCTGAAAAGGTGTGAAAAATATGAAGAGTTTCAAAAGGTGTGAAAAATATGAAGAGCTTCAAAAGGTGTCAAAAATGAGATCAACAAGAAACCGTCTGAAAAATAGGAGGAGCATGAAGCGGTGTTGAAAAATATGAAGAGCCTGAAAAGGTGTGAAAAATATGAAGAGCTTATAAATGTGTCAAATATATGAGGAGCATGAATCGGTCTGAAAAATAGGAGGAGCATGAAGTGGTGTTGAAAAACATTAAGAGCCTGAAAAGGTGTGTAAAATATGAAGAGCTTCAAAAAGTGTCAAAAATATGAGGAGCATGAAACTGTCTGAAAAATAGGAGGAGCATGAAACGGTGATCAAAAACATGAAGAGCCTGAAAAGGTTTGAAAAATATGAAGAGCTTCAAAAGATGTGAAATACATGAGGAGCATGAAACGGGCTGAAAAATAGGAGAAGCATGAAGTGGTGTGGAAAAACATGAACAGCCTGAAAAGGTGTGAAAAATATGAAGAGCTTCAAAAGGTGTGAAATACATGAGGAGCATGAAACTCTTTGAAAAATAGGAGGAGCATGAAGCTGTTTTCAAAATCATGAAGAGCCTGAAAAGTTGTCAAAAATATGAAAAGCTTCAAAAGGTGTCAAATATGAGATGAGCATGAAACGGTCTGAAAAATAGGAAGATCATGAAAAGGTGTTGAAAAATATGAAGTCACTAAAAGTTGTGAAAAATAGAAAGAGCTTCAAAAGGTGTCAAAAATATGAGGAGCATCAAACGGTCTGAAAAATAAGAGGAGCATTAAGCGGTCGTCAAAAACATGAAGAGCCTGAAAAGGTGTGAAAAATAGGAAGAGCTTCAAAACGTGTGAAATATATGAGGAGCATGAAACGGTCTGAAAATTAGGAGAAGCATGAAGTGGTGTGGAAAAACATGAAGAGCCTGAAAAGGTGTGAAAAATATGAAGAGCTTCAAAATGGGTCAAAAATATGAAGAGCATGAAACGGTCTGAAAAATAGGAGAACCATGAAGCGGTGTTCAAAAACATGAACAGCCTGAAAAGGTGTGAAAAATATGAAGAGCTTCAAAAGTTGTGAAATACATGAGGAGCATGAAACTCTCTGAAAAATAGGAGGAGCATGAAGCGGTGATCAAAAACATGAAGAGCCTAAAAAGTAGTGAAAATTATGAAAAGCTTCAAAAGGTGTCAAAAATGAGATGAGCATGAAACGGTCTGAAAAATAGGAGTATCATGAAACGGTCTGAAAAATAGAAGCAGCATGAAACTGTGTTGAAAAACATGAAGAGCATGAAAATGTGTGAAAAATATGAAGAGCTTCAAAAGGTGTGAAATACATGAGGAGCATGAAACGTCTGAAAATTAAGTGAAGCATGAGGTGGTGTGGAAAAACATGAAGAGCCTGAACAGGTGTGAAAAATATGAAGAGTTTCAAAAGGTGTAAAAAATATGAAGAGCATGAAATGATCTGAAAAATAAGAGGATCATGAAGCGTTGTTCAAAAACATGAAGCGCCTGAAAAGGTGTAAAAAATATGACGAGCTTCAAAATGTGTGAAATACATGAGGAGCATTAAACGGCCTGAAATATAGGAGGAACATGAACCGGTGTTCAAATACAAGAAGAGCCTGAAAAGTTGTGAAAAATATGAAGAGCTCCAAAAGGTGTGAAAATATGAAGAGCTTCAAAACGTTTCAAAACTGAGATGAGCATGAAACGGTCTGAAAAATAGGAGGAGCATGAAGTGGTGTTGAAAAATGAAGAGCCTGAAAAGGTGTGAAAAATATGAATACCTTCTAAATGTGTCAAAAATATGAGGAGCATGAAACGGTCTGAGAAATTGGAGGAGCATGAAATGATGTTGAAAAACTAGAAGAGCATGAAAAGGTGTGAAAAATATGAAGAGCTTCTAAAAGTATCAAAAATATGAGGTGCATGAAACAGTCTGAAAAATAGGAGGAGCATTATGTTGTGTTGAAAAAAATTAAGAGCCTGAAAAGTGTGAAAAATATGAAGAGCTTCAAAAGGTGTCAAAAATATAGGGGCATGAAACGGTCTGAAAAATACGAGGAGCATGAAGTGGTGTTAAAAACATGAAGAGCCTGAAAAGGTGTGATAAATATGAAGAGCTTCAAAAGGTGTGAAAAATATGAGGAGCATGAAACGGTCTGAAAAACAGAAGCAGCATGAAACGGTGATGAAAAATATGAGAGCCTGAAAAGGTGTGAAAAATATGAAGAGCTTCAAAAGGTGTGAAAAACATGAAGAGCTTCAAAAGGTGTGAAAAACATGAGGAGCATGAAACGGTCTTAAAAACAGAAGCAGCATGAAGCAGTGTTGAAAAACATGAAGAGCCTGAAAACGTGTGAAAAATATGAAGAGCTTCAAAAGGTGTGAAAAATATGAAGAGCTTCAAAAGATGTGAAAACATATGAGGAGCATGAAACGGTCTGAAAAATAGAAGCAGCATGAAGCGGTGTTGAAAAACATGAAGAACCTGAAAAGGTGTGAGAAATATGAAGAGCTTCAATAGGTGTCAAAAATATGAGGAGCATGAAACGGTCTTAAAAATACTAGGAGAATGAAGTTGTGTTGCAAAACATGAAGAGCCTGAAAAGGTGTGAAAAACATGAAGAGCCTGAAAAGGTGTGAAAAATATGAAGAGCTTCATAAGGTGTGAAATACATGAGGAGCATGAAACTCTCTGAAAAATAGGAGGAGCATGAAGCCGTGTTGAAAAACCTGAAGAGCCTGAAAAGGTGTGAAAAATATGAAGAGCTTCAAAAGGTGTCAAAAATATGAGGATCTTAAACGCTCTGAAAAAAGGGGGAGCATGAAGCGGTGTTCAAAATAGGAAGAGCCTGAAAAGTTGTGAAAAATATGAAGAGCTTCAAAAGGTGTGAAAATTATGAGGAGCATGAAACGGTCTGAAAAATAGGAGGAGCATGAAGCTGTGTTCAAAATCACGAAGAGCCTGAAAAGGTGTGAAAAATATGAAGAGCTTTAAAAGGTGTCAATTTTATGAGGAGCATGAAACGGTCTGAAAAATAGGAGGAGAATGAATCGGTGTTGAAAAACATAAGGAGCATGAAAAGGTGTGAAAAATATGAAGAGCTTTAAAAGGTGTGAAAAATATGAGGTGCATGAAACGGTCTGAAAAATAGGAGGAGCATGATGCGGTGTTGAAAAATATGAAGAGCCTGAAAAGGTGTGAAAAATATGAAGAGCTTCAAAAGGTGTCAAAAATATGAGGAGCATGAAACGGTCTGAAAATTAGGAGGAGCATGAAGCGTTGTTGAAAAACATGAAGAGCATGAAAAGGTGTGAAAATATGAAGATCTTCTAAAGGTGTCAAAAATATGAGGAGCATGAAACGGTCTTAAAAATTGGAGGAGCATGAAGCGGTGTTGAAAATCATGAAGGGCCTGAAAAGGTGTGAAAAATATGAAGAGTTTCAAAAGGTGTGAAAATATGAAGAGCTTCAAAAGGTGTCAAAAATGAGATCAACATGAAACCGTCTGAATAATAGGAGGAGCATGCAGCGGTGTTGAAAAATATGAAGATCCTGAAAAGGTGTGAAAATATGAAGAGCTTCTAAATGTGTCAAATATATGAGGAGCATGAAACGGTCTGAAAAATAGGAGGATCATGAAACGGTGATGAAAAATATGAGAGCCTGAAAAGGTTTGAAAAATATGAAGAGCTTCAAAAGGTGTGAAAAACATGAAGAGCTTCAAAAGGTGTGAAAAACATGAGGAGCATGAAACGGTCTTAAAAACAGAAGCAGCATGAAGCAGTGTTGAAAAACATGAAGAGCCTGAAAACGTGTGAAAAATATGAAGAGCTTCAAAAGGTGTGAAAAATATGAAGAGCTTCAAAAGATATGAAAAATATGAGGAGCATGAAACGGTCTGAAAAATAGAAGCAGCATGAAGCGGTGTTGAAAAACATGAAGATCCTGAAAAGGTGTGAGAAATATGAAGAGCTTCAATAGGTGTCAAAAATATGAGGAGCATGAAACGGTCTTAAAAATACTAGGAGAATGAAGATGTGTTGCAAAACATGAAGAGCCTGAAAAGGTGTGAAAAACATGAAGAGCCTGAAAAGGTGTGAAAAATATGAAGAGCTTCATAAGGTGTGAAATACATGAGGAGCATGAAACTCTCTGAAAAATAGGAGGAGCATGAAGTGGTGTTGTAAAACTTGAAGAGCCTGAAAAGGTGTGAAAAATATTAAGAGCTTCAAAAGGTGTCAAAAATATGAGGAGGATGAAACGGTCTGAAAAATAGGTGGAGCATGAAGCCGTGTTGAAAAACCTGAAGAGCCTGAAAAGGTGTGAAAAATATGAAGAGCTTCAAAAGGTGTCAAAAATATGAGGAGCATGAAACGGTCTGAAAAATAGGTGGAGCATGAAGCGGTGTTCAAAAACATGAAGAGCCTGAAAACGTGTGAAAAATATGAAGAGCTTCAAAAGGTGTCAAATACATGAGGATCTTAAACGCTCTGAAAAAAGGGGGAGCATGAAGCGGTGTTCAAAATAGGAAGAGCCTGAAAAGTTGTGAAAAATATGAAGAGCTTCAAAAGGTGTGAAAATTATGAGGAGCATGAAACGGTCTGAAAAATAGGAGGAGCATGAAGCTGTGTTCAAAATCACGAAGAGCCTGAAAAGGTGTGAAAAATATGAAGAGCTTTAAAAGGTGTCAATTTTATGAGGAGCATGAAACGGTCTGAAAAATAGGAGGAGAATGAATCGGTGTTGAAAAACATAAGGAGCATGAAAAGGTGTGAAAAATATGAAGAGCTTTAAAAGGTGTGAAAAATATGAGGTGCATGAAACGGTCTGAAAAATAGGAGGAGCATGATGCGGTGTTGAAAAATATGAAGAGCCTGAAAAGGTGTGAAAAATATGAAGAGCTTCAAAAGGTGTCAAAAATATGAGGAGCATGAAACGGTCTGAAAATTAGGAGGAGCATGAAGCGTTGTTGAAAAACATGAAGAGCATGAAAAGGTGTGAAAATATGAAGATCTTCTAAAGGTGTCAAAAATATGAGGAGCATGAAACGGTCTTAAAAATTGGAGGAGCATGAAGCGGTGTTGAAAATCATGAAGGGCCTGAAAAGGTGTGAAAAATATGAAGAGTTTCAAAAGGTGTGAAAATATGAAGAGCTTCAAAAGGTGTCAAAAATGAGATCAACATGAAACTGTCTGAATAATAGGAGGAGCATGCAGCGGTGTTGAAAAATATGAAGATCCTGAAAAGGTGTGAAAATATGAAGAGCTTCTAAATGTGTCAAATATATGAGGAGCATGAAACGGTCTGAAAAATAGGAGGATCATGAAACGGTGATGAAAAATATGAGAGCCTGAAAAGGTTTGAAAAATATGAAGAGCTTCAAAAGGTGTGAAAAACATGAAGAGCTTCAAAAGGTGTGAAAAACATGAGGAGCATGAAACGGTCTTAAAAACAGAAGCAGCATGAAGCAGTGTTGAAAAACATGAAGAGCCTGAAAACGTGTGAAAAATATGAAGAGCTTCAAAAGGTGTGAAAAATATGAAGAGCTTCAAAAGATATGAAAAATATGAGGAGCATGAAACGGTCTGAAAAATAGAAGCAGCATGAAGCGGTGTTGAAAAACATGAAGATCCTGAAAAGGTGTGAGAAATATGAAGAGCTTCAATAGGTGTCAAAAATATGAGGAGCATGAAACGGTCTTAAAAACACTAGGAGAATGAAGATGTGTTGCAAAACATGAAGAGCCTGAAAAGGTGTGAAAAACATGAAGAGCCTGAAAAGGTGTGAAAAATATGAAGAGCTTCATAAGGTGTGAAATACATGAGGAGCATGAAACTCTCTGAAAAATAGGAGGAGCATGAAGTGGTGTTGTAAAACTTGAAGAGCCTGAAAAGGTGTGAAAAATATGAAGAGCTTCAAAAGGTGTCAAAAATATGAGGAGGATTAAACGGTCTGAAAAATAGGTGGAGCATGAAGCCGTGTTGAAAAACCTGAAGAGCCTGAAAAGGTGTGAAAAATATGAAGAGCTTCAAAAGGTGTCAAAAATATGAGGAGCATGAAACGGTCTGAAAAATAGGTGGAGCATGAAGCGGTGTTCAAAAACATGAAGAGCCTGAAAACGTGTGAAAAATATGAAGAGCTTCAAAAGGTGTCAAATACATGAGGATCTTAAACGCTCTGAAAAAAGGGGGAGCATGAAGCGGTGTTCAAAATAGGAAGAGCCTGAAAAGTTGTGAAAAATATGAAGAGCTTCAAAAGGTGTGAAAATTATGAGGAGCATGAAACGGTCTGAAAAATAGGAGGAGCATGAAGCTGTGTTCAAAATCACGAAGAGCCTGAAAAGGTGTGAAAAATATGAAGAGCTTTAAAAGGTGTCAAGAATATGAGGAGCATGAAACGGTCTGAAAAATAGGAGGAGAATGAATCGGTGTTGAAAAACATAAGGAGCATGAAAAGGTGTGAAAAATATGAAGAGCTTTAAAAGGTGTGAAAAATATGAGGTGCATGAAACGGTCTGAAAAATAGGAGGAGCATGATGCGGTGTTGAAAAATATGAAGAGCCTGAAAAGGTGTGAAAAATATGAAGAGCTTCAAAAGGTGTCAAAAATATGAGGAGCATGAAACGGTCTGAAAATTAGGAGGAGCATGAAGCGTTGTTGAAAAACATGAAGAGCATGAAAAGGTGTAAAAATATGAAGATCTTCTAAAGGTGTCAAAAATATGAGGAGCATGAAACGGTCTTAAAAATTGGAGGAGCATGAAGCGGTGTTGAAAATCATGAAGGGCCTGAAAAGGTGTGAAAAATATGAAGAGTTTCAAAAGGTGTGAAAATATGAAGAGCTTCAAAAGGTGTCAAAAATGAGATCAACATGAAACCGTCTGAATAATAGGAGGAGCATGCAGCGGTGTTGAAAAATATGAAGATCCTGAAAAGGTGTGAAAATATGAAGAGCTTCTAAATGTGTCAAATATATGAGGAGCATGAAACGGTCTGAAAAATAGGAGGATCATGAAACGGTGTTCTAAAACATGAAGAGCCTGAATAGGTGTGAAAAATATGAAGAGCTTCAAAAGGTGTCAAAAATATGACGAGCATGAAACGGTCTGAAAAATAGGAGGAGCATGAAGCTGTGTTCAAAAACATGAAGAGCCTGAAAAGGTGTGAAAAATATGAAGAGCTTTAAAGGTGTCAATTTTATGAGGAGCATGAAACGGTCTGAAAAATAGGAGGAGAATGAATCGGTGTTGAAAAACATAAGGAGCATGAAAAGGTGTGAAAAATATGAAGAGCTTTAAAAGGTGTGAAAAATATGAGGTGCATGAAACAGTCTGAAAAATAGGAGGAGCATGATGCGGTGTTGAAAAATATGAAGAGCCTGAAAAGGTGTGAAAAATATGAAGAGCTTCAAAAGGTGTCAAAAATATGAGGAGCATCAAACGGTCTGAAAATTAGGAGGAGCATGAAGCGTTGTTGAAAAACATGAAGAGCATGAAAAGGTGTGAAAATATGAAGATCTTCTAAAGGTGTCAAAAATATGAGGAGCATGAAACGGTCTTAAAAATTGGAGGAGCATGAAGCGGTGTTGAAAATCATGAAGGGCCTGAAAAGGTGTGAAAAATATGAAGAGTTTCAAAAGGTGTGAAAATATGAAGAGCTTCAAAAGGTGTCAAAAATGAGATCAACATGAAACCGTCTGAATAATAGGAGGAGCATGCAGCGGTATTGAAAAATATGAAGATCCTGAAAAGGTGTGAAAATATGAAGAGCTTCTAAATGTGTCAAATATATGAGGAGCATGAAACGGTCTGAAAAATAGGAGGATCATGAAACGGTGTTCAAAAACATGAAGAGCCTGAATAGGTGTGAAAAATATGAAGAGCTTCAAAAGGTGTCAAAAATATGACGAGCATGAAACGGTCTGAAAAATAGGAGGAGCATGAAGCTGTGTTCAAAAACATGAAGAGCCTGAAAAGGTGTGAAAAATATGAAGAGCTTCAAAATGTATCATAAATGAGAAGAACATGAAACGGTCTGAAAATTAGGAGGAGCATGAAGTGGTTTTGAAAAACATGAAGAGCCTGAAAAGGTGTGAAATATATGAAGAGCTTCAAAATGGGTCAAAATTATGAAGAGCATGAAATGGTCTGAAAAATAGGAGGATCATGAAGTGGTGTTCAAAAACATGAAGACCCTGAAAAGTTGTGAAAGATATGAAGAGCTTCAAAAGGTGTGAAAAATATGAGGAGCATGAAACGGTCTGAAAAATAGGAGGAGCATGAAACGGTGATCAAAAACATGAAGAGCCTGAAAAGGTGTGAAAAATATGAAGAGCTTCAACGGTGTGAAATACATGAGGAGCATGAAACGGTCTGAAAAATAGGAGAAGCATGAAGTTGTCTGGAAAAACATGAACATCCTGAAAAGGTGTGAAAAATATGAAGAGCTTCAAAAGGTGTCAAAAATGAGATGAGAATGTAACTGTCTGAAAAATAGGAAGATCATGAAACGGTGTTGAAAAACATGAAGAGCCTAAAAGGTGTGAAAAATATGAAGAGCTTCAAAAGGTGTCAAAAAATATGAGGAGCATCAAATGGTCTGAAAAATAGGAGGAGCATGAAGCGGTCGTCAAAAACATGAAGAGCCTAAAAAGGTGTGAAAAATATGAAGAGCTTCAAAATGTGTGAAATACAAGAGGAGCATGAAACGGTCTGAAAATTAGGCGAAGCATGAAGTGGTGTGGAAAAACATGAAGAGCCTGAAAAGGTGTGAAAAATATGAAGAGCTTCAAAATGTGTCAAAAATATGAAGAGAATGAAAGGGTCTGAAAAATAGGAGAATCATGAAGCGGTGTTCAAAAACATGAAGAGCCTGAAAAGGTGTGAAAAATATGAAGAGCTTCATAAGGTGTGAAATACATGTGGAGCATGAAACTCTCTGAAAAATACGAGGAGCATGAAGTGGTGTTCAAAAACATTAAGAGCCTGAAAAGGTGTGAAAAATATGAAGAAATTCAAAAGGTGTCAAAAATATGTGGAGCATGAAACGGTCTGCAAAAAAGGAGGAGCATGAAGCGGTGTTGAAAAACCTGAAGAGCCTGAAAAGGTGTGAAAAATATGAAGAGCTTCAAAAGGTGTCAAAAATATGAGGAGGATGAAACGGTCTGAAAAATAGGTGGAGCATGAAGCAGTGTTGAAAAACCTGAAGAGCCTGAAAAGGTGTGAAAAATATGAAGAGCTTCAAAAGGTGTCAAAAATATGACGAGCATGAAACGGTCTGAAAAATAGGAGGAGCATGAAGCGGTGTTCAAAAACATGCACAGCCTGAAAACGTGTGAAAAATATGAGGAGCTTCAAAAGGTGTCAAATACATGAGGAGCATTTAACGGTCTGAAAAATAGGAGGAGCATGAAGCGGTGTTCAAAATATGAAGAGCCTGAATAGGTGTGAAAAATATGAAGAGCTTCAAAAGGTGTGAAAAATATGAGGAGCATGAAACGGTCTGAAAAATAGGAGGAGCATGAAGCTGTGTTCAAAATCATGAAGAGCCTGAAAAGGTGTGAAAAATATGAAGAGCTTTAAAAGGTGTCAAGAATATGAGGAGCATGAAACGGTCTGAAAAATAGGAGGAGAATGAATCGGTGTTGAAAAACATAAGGAGCCTGAAAAGGTGTGAAAAATATGAAGAGCTTTAAAAGGTGTGAAAAATATGAGGTGCATGAAACGGTCTGAAAAATAGGAAGAGCATGATGCGGTGTTGAAAAATATGAAGAGCCTGAAAAGGTGTGAAAAATATGAAGAGCTTCAAAAGGTGTCAAAAATATGAGGAGCATGAAACGGTCTGAAAAATAGGAGGAGCATGAAGCGTTGTTGAAAAACATGAAGAGCCTGATAAGGTGTGAAAAATATGAAGATCTTCTAAAGGTGTCAAAAATATGAGGAGTATGAAACGGTCTTAAAAATAGGAGGAGCATGAAGTGGTGATGAAAATCATGAAGGGCCTGAAAAGCTGTGAAAAATATGAAGAGTTTCAAAAGGTGTGAAAAATATGAAGAGCTTCAAAAGGTGTCAAAAATGAGATCAACATGAAACCGTCTGAAAAATAGGAGGAGCATGAAGCGGTGATGAAAAATATGAAGAGCCTGAAAAGGTGTGCAAATATGAAGAGCTTCTAAATGTGTCAAATATATGAGGAGCATGAAACGGTCTGAAAAATAGGAGGAGCATGAAGTGGTGTTGAAAAAAATGAAGAGCCTGAAAAGGTGTGAAAAATATGAATATCTTCAAAGTGTGTCAAAAATATGAGGAGCATGAAACCGTCTGAAAAATAGGAGGAGCATGAAACGGTGATCAAAAACATGAAGAGCCTGAAAAGGTTTGAAAAATATGAAGAGCTTCAAAAGGTGTGAAATATATGAGAAGCATGAAACGGGCTGAAAAATAAGAGAAGCATGAAGTGGTGTGGAAAACATGAAGAGCCTGAAAAGGTGTGAAAAATATGAAGAGCTTCAAAAGGTGTGAAATACATGAGGAGCATGAAACGGTCTGAAAATTAGGAGAAGCATGAAGTGGTGTGGAAAAACATGAAGAGCCTGAAAAGCTGTGAAAAATATGAAGAGCTTCAAAATGTGTCAAAAATATGAAGAGCATGAAACGGTCTGAAAAATAGGAGAATCATGAAGCGCTGTTAAAAAACATGAACAGCCTGAAAAGGTGTGAAAAACATGAAGAGCTTCAAAAGTTGTGAAATACATGAGGAGCATGAAACTCTCTGAAAAATAGGAGGAGCATGAAGCAGTGTTCAAATATATGAAGAGCCTGAAAAGGTGTGAAAAATATAAAGAGCTTCAAAATGTGTGAAATACATGAGGACCATGAAACAGTCTGAAAAATATGAGAAGCATGAAGTGGTGTTCAAAAACATGAAGAGCCTGAAAAGGTGTGAAATATATGAAGAGCTTCAAAATGTTTCAAAAATATGAGGAGCATGATACGGTCTGAAAAATAGGAGGAGCATGAAGCACTGTTCAGAAACATGAAGAGCCTGACAAGGTGTGAAAAATATAAAGAGCTTCAAAAGGTGTGAAATACATTACGACCATGAAACAGTCTGAAAAATAGGAGGAGCATGAAATGTTGTTGAAAAACTTGAAGAGCCTGAAAACGTGTGAAAAAATATGAAGAGTTTCCAAAGGTGTCAAAAATGAGATGAGCATGAAACAGTCTGAAAAATAGGATGAGCATGAAGCGGTGTTGAAAATCATGAAGAGCCTGAAAAGATGTGAATAATATGTAGAGCTTCAAAAGGTGTGAAAATATGAAGAGCTTCAAAAGCTGTCAAAATAAGATGATCATGAAACGGTCTGAAAATTAGGAGGAGCATGAAGTGGTGTTGAAAAAAAAGAAGAGCCTGAAAAGGTGTGAAATATATGAAGAGCTTCAAAAGGCGTGAAAATATGAAGAGCTTCAAAAGCTGTCAAAATGAGATGAGAATGAAACGGTCTGAAAATTAGGAGCAGCATGAAACGGTGTTCAAACAAATGAAGAGCCTCAAAATGTGTGAAAAATAAGAAGAGCTTCAAAAGGTGTGAAATACATTTGGAGCATGAAACTGTGTGTAAAATAGGAGGAGCATGAAGTGGTGTTCAAAAACATGAAGAGCCTGAAAAGGTGTGAAAAATATGAAGAGCTTCAAAAGGTGTGAAATACATGAGAGGAATGAAACTGTCTGAAAAATAGGAGGAGCATGAAGCGGTTGTGAAAAACATGAAGAGCCTGAAAAGTTGTGAAAAATATAAAGAGCTTCTAAAGGTGTCAAAAATATGAGGACAATGAAACGCTCTGGAAAAGAGGAGGAGCATGAAGTGGTGTTGAAAAAGATGAAGAGCCTGAAAAGGTGTGAAAAATTTGAAGAGCTTCAAAACGTGTCAAAATTATGAGGAGCATGAAACGGTCTGAAAAATAGGAGGAGCATGAAGTGGTGTTGAAAAACATGAAGAGCCTGAAATGATGTGAAATATATGAAGAGGTTCAAAAGGTGCGAAAAACATGAGGAGGTTCAAAAAGGGTCAAAAATATGAGGAGCAGGAAACGGTCAGAAAAATACGAGGAGCATGAAAAGGTGTTCAAAAACATGAAGAGCCTGAAAAGGTGTGAAAAATATGAAGAGCTTCAAAAGGTATTAAATACATGAATAGCATGAAACGGTCTGAAAAATAGGAGAAGCATGAAGCGGTGTTCAAAAACATGAAGAGCCTGAAAAGGTGTGAAAAATATGAAGAGATTCAAAATGTGTCAAAAATATGAGGAGCATGAAATGGTCTGAAAAATAGGAGGAGCATGAAACGGTGTTCAAAAACATGAAGAACCTGAAAAGGTGTGAAAAATATGAAGAGTTTCTAAAGGTGTCACAAATATGAGGAGCATGAAACGGTCTGAAAAATAGGAAGACCATGAAACGGTGTTCAAAAACATGAAGAGCCTGAAAGGTGGGAAAATTCTGAAGAGATTCAAAAGCTGTGAAATACATGTGGAGCATAAAACGGTCTCAAAAATAGGAGGAGCATGAAGCGGTGTTCGAAAACATGAAGAGCCTGAAAAGGTGAGAAAAATATGAAGAGCCTCAAAACGTGTCAAAAATAGGAAGAGCATTAAACGGTCTGAAAAAATAGGAGGAGCATGAAGCGGTGTTGAAAAACATGAAGAGCCTGAAATGGTGTGAAAAATATGAAGAGCTTCAACAGGTGTGTAAAAGATGAGGAGCATGAAACGGTCGGAAAAATAGGAGGAGCATGAAGTGGTGTTCAAAACATGAAGAGCCTGAAAAGGTGTGAAAAATATGAAGAGCTTCAAAATGTATCATAAATGAGAAGAACATGAAACGGTCTGAAAATTAGGAGGAGCATGAAGTGGTTTTGAAAAACATGAAGAGCCTGAAAAGGTGTGAAATATATGAAGAGCTTCAAAATGGGTCAAAATTATGAAGAGCATGAAATGGTCTGAAAAATAGGAGGATCATGAAGTGGTGTTCAAAAACATGAAGACCCTGAAAAGTTGTGAAAGATATGAAGAGCTTCAAAAGGTGTGAAAAATATGAGGAGCATGAAACGGTCTGAAAAATAGGAGGAGCATGAAACGGTGATCAAAAACATGAAGAGCCTGAAAAGGTGTGAAAAATATGAAGAGCTTCAACGGTGTGAAATACATGAGGAGCATGAAACGGTCTGAAAAATAGGAGAAGCATGAAGTTGTCTGGAAAAACATGAACATCCTGAAAAGGTGTGAAAAATATGAAGAGCTTCAAAAGGTGTCAAAAATGAGATGAGAATGTAACTGTCTGAAAAATAGGAAGATCATGAAACGGTGTTGAAAAACATGAAGAGCCTAAAAGGTGTGAAAAATATGAAGAGCTTCAAAAGGTGTCAAAAAATATGAGGAGCATCAAATGGTCTGAAAAATAGGAGGAGCATGAAGCGGTCGTCAAAAACATGAAGAGCCTAAAAAGGTGTGAAAAATATGAAGAGCTTCAAAATGTGTGAAATACAAGAGGAGCATGAAACGGTCTGAAAATTAGGCGAAGCATGAAGTGGTGTGGAAAAACATGAAGAGCCTGAAAAGGTGTGAAAAATATGAAGAGCTTCAAAATGTGTCAAAAATATGAAGAGAATGAAAGGGTCTGAAAAATAGGAGAATCATGAAGCGGTGTTCAAAAACATGAAGAGCCTGAAAAGGTGTGAAAAATATGAAGAGCTTCATAAGGTGTGAAATACATGTGGAGCATGAAACTCTCTGAAAAATACGAGGAGCATGAAGTGGTGTTCAAAAACATTAAGAGCCTGAAAAGGTGTGAAAAATATGAAGAAATTCAAAAGGTGTCAAAAATATGTGGAGCAAGAAACGGTCTGCAAAAAAGGAGGAGCATGAAGCGGTGTTGAAAAACCTGAAGAGCCTGAAAAGGTGTGAAAAATATGAAGAGCTTCAAAAGGAGTCAAAAATATGAGGAGGATGAAACGGTCTGAAAAATAGGTGGAGCATGAAGCAGTGTTGAAAAACCTGAAGAGCCTGAAAAGGTGTGAAAAATATGAAGAGCTTCAAAAGGTGTCAAAAATATGACGAGCATGAAACGGTCTGAAAAATAGGAGGAGCATGAAGCGGTGTTCAAAAACATGCACAGCCTGAAAACGTGTGAAAAATATGAGGAGCTTCAAAAGGTGTCAAATACATGAGGAGCATTTAACGGTCTGAAAAATAGGAGGAGCATGAAGCGGTGTTCAAAATATGAAGAGCCTGAATAGGTGTGAAAAATATGAAGAGCTTCAAAAGGTGTGAAAAATATGAGGAGCATGAAACGGTCTGAAAAATAGGAGGAGCATGAAGCGGTGTTCAAAATCATGAAGAGCCTGAAAAGGTGTGAAAAATATGAAGAGCTTTAAAAGGTGTCAAGAATATGAGGAGCATGAAACGGTCTGAAAAATAGGAGGAGAATGAATCGGTGTTGAAAAACATAAGGAGCCTGAAAAGGTGTGAAAAATATGAAGAGCTTTAAAAGGTGTGAAAAATATGAGGTGCATGAAACGGTCTGAAAAATAGGAAGAGCATGATGCGGTGTTGAAAAATATGAAGAGCCTGAAAAGGTGTGAAAAATATGAAGAGCTTCAAAAGGTGTCAAAAATATGAGGAGCATGAAACGGTCTGAAAAATAGGAGGAGCATGAAGCGTTGTTGAAAAACATGAAGAGCCTGATAAGGTGTGAAAAATATGAAGATCTTCTAAAGGTGTCAAAAATATGAGGAGTATGAAACGGTCTTAAAAATAGGAGGAGCATGAAGTGGTGATGAAAATCATGAAGGGCCTGAAAAGCTGTGAAAAATATGAAGAGTTTCAAAAGGTGTGAAAAATATGAAGAGCTTCAAAAGGTGTCAAAAATGAGATCAACATGAAACCGTCTGAAAAATAGGAGGAGCATGAAGCGGTGATGAAAAATATGAAGAGCCTGAAAAGGTGTGCAAATATGAAGAGCTTCTAAATGTGTCAAATATATGAGGAGCATGAAACGGTCTGAAAAATAGGAGGAGCATGAAGTGGTGTTGAAAAAAATGAAGAGCCTGAAAAGGTGTGAAAAATATGAATATCTTCAAAGTGTGTCAAAAATATGAGGAGCATGAAACCGTCTGAAAAATAGGAGGAGCATGAAACGGTGATCAAAAACATGAAGAGCCTGAAAAGGTTTGAAAAATATGAAGAGCTTCAAAAGGTGTGAAATATATGAGAAGCATGAAACGGGCTGAAAAATAAGAGAAGCATGAAGTGGTGTGGAAAACATGAAGAGCCTGAAAAGGTGTGAAAAATATGAAGACCTTCAAAAGGTGTGAAATACATGAGGAGCATGAAACGGTCTGAAAATTAGGAGAAGCATGAAGTGGTGTGGAAAAACATGAAGAGCCTGAAAAGCTGTGAAAAATATGAAGAGCTTCAAAATGTGTCAAAAATATGAGGACAATGAAACGCTCTGGAAAAGAGGAGGAGCATGAAGTGGTGTTGAAAAAGATGAAGAGCCTGAAAAGGTGTGAAAAATTTGAAGAGCTTCAAAACGTGTCAAAATTATGAGGAGCATGAAACGGTCTGAAAAATAGGAGGAGCATGAAGTGGTGTTGAAAAACATGAAGAGCCTGAAATGATGTGAAATATATGAAGAGGTTCAAAAGGTGCGAAAAATATGAGGAGGTTCAAAAAGGGTCAAAAATATGAGGAGCAGGAAACGGTCAGAAAAATACGAGGAGCATGAAAAGGTGTTCAAAAACATGAAGAGCCTGAAAAGGTGTGAAAAATATGAAGAGCTTCAAAAGGTATTAAATACATGAATAGCATGAAACGGTCTGAAAAATAGGAGAAGCATGAAGCGGTGTTCAAAAACATGAAGAGCCTGAAAAGGTGTGAAAAATATGAAGAGATTCAAAATGTGTCAAAAATATGAGGAGCATGAAATGGTCTGAAAAATAGGAGGAGCATGAAACGGTGTTCAAAAACATGAAGAACCTGAAAAGGTGTGAAAAATATGAAGAGTTTCTAAAGGTGTCACAAATATGAGGAGCATGAAACGGTCTGAAAAATAGGAAGACCATGAAACGGTGTTCAAAAACATGAAGAGCCTGAAAGGTGGGAAAATTCTGAAGAGATTCAAAAGCTGTGAAATACATGTGGAGCATAAAACGGTCTCAAAAATAGGAGGAGCATGAAGCGGTGTTCGAAAACATGAAGAGCCTGAAAAGGTGAGAAAAATATGAAGAGCCTCAAAACGTGTCAAAAATAGGAAGAGCATTAAACGGTCTGAAAAAATAGGAGGAGCATGAAGCGGTGTTGAAAAACATGAAGAGCCTGAAATGGTGTGAAAAATATGAAGAGCTTCAACAGGTGTGTAAAAGATGAGGAGCATGAAACGGTCGGAAAAATAGGAGGAGCATGAAGTGGTGTTCAAAACATGAAGAGCCTGAAAAGGTGTGAAAAATATGAAGAGCTTCAAAGGTATCAAAAATATGAGGAGCATGAAACGGTCTGAAAAATAGGAAGAGCATGAAGTGGTTGTGAAAAACATGAAGAGCCTGAAAAGGTGTGCGAAATACGAAGAGGTTCAAAAGGTGTGAAATACATGAGGAGCATGAAACGGTCTGAAAAATAGGAGGAGCATGAAGCGGTGTTCAAAAACATGAAGAGCCTGAAAAAGTGTGAAAAATATGAAGAGCTTCAAAAAGTGTGAAAAATATGAGGAGCATAAGCGATCTGAAAAATAGGTGGAGCAGGAAGCGGTGTTCAAAAACATGAAGAGACTGACAGGTGTGAAAAGTATGAAGAGCTTCAAAAAGTGTGAAAAATATGAAGAGCTTCAAAAAGTGTGAAAAATATGAGGAGCATGAAATGGTCTGAAAAACAGGAGAAGAATGAAGAGGTGTTTAAAAACATGAAGAGCCTGAAAAGGTGTGAAATATATGACGAACTTCAAAAGGTTTCAAAAATATGAGGAGCATGAAACGGTCTGAAACATAGGAGGAGCATGAAGCAGTGTTCAAAAACATGAAGAGCATGAAAAGGTGTGAAGAAAATGAAGAGTTTCAAAAGTTGACATAAATATGAGGAGAATGAAACAGTCTGAAAAATATGAGGAGCATGAAACGGTGTTGAAAAAGATGAAGAGCCTGAAAAGGTGTGAAAAATATGAAGAGCTTCAAAAAGTGTCAAAAATATGAAGAGAATGAAACAGTCCGAAAAATAGGAGGAGCATGAAAAGGTGTTGAAAAACATGAAGAGGGTGAAAATATGTGTAAAATATGAAGAGCTTCAAAAGGTGTGAAAAATATGAAGAGCTTCAAAAGGTGTGAAAAATATGAAGAGCTTCAAAAGGTGTCAAATATATGAGGAGCATGAAACGGTCAAAAAAATAGGAGGAGTATGAAGCGATGTTGAAAACCATGAAGAGTCTGAAAAGGTGTGAAATATATGAAGAGCTTCAAAAGGTGTGAAATATAGGAGGAGCATGAAGCGGTGTTCAAAAACATGAAGAGCCTGAAAAGGTGTGAAATATATGAAGAGCTTCAAAAGGTGTCAAAAATAAGAGGAGCATGAAGCGGTGTTCAGAAACATGAAGAGCTTGAAAAGGTGTGAAATATATGAAGAGCTTCAAAAAGTGTGAAATATAGGAGGAGCATGAAGCGGTGTTCAGAAACATGAAGAGCCTTAAAAGGTGTGAAATATATGAAGAGCTTCAAAAGTTGTCAAATATGAGTAGCATAAAACGGTCTCAAAATATGACGAGCATGAAGCGGTGTTGAAAAACATGTAGAGCCTGAAAAGGTGTGAAATACATGAAGAGCTTCAAAAGGTGTCAAAATATGAGTAGCATAAAACGGTCTCAAAAATATGGGGAGCATGAAGCGGTGTTGAAAATCATGAAGAGCGTGAAAAAGTGTGAATAATATGAAGAGATTCAAAAGGTGTCAAACATATGAGGAGCATGAAAGTGTGTTGAAAAACATGAAGAGCCTGAAAAGGTGTGAAAAATATGAGGAGCTTCAAAAGTTGTCAAAAATATGAGGAGCATGAAACGGTCTGAAAAATAGGAGGAGCATGAAATGGTGTTCAAAACATGAAGAGCTTGAAAAGGTGTGAAAAATATTAAGAGCTTCAAAAGTATCAAAAATATGAGGAGCATGAAACGGCCTGAAAAATAGGAAGAGCATGAAGCGGTGTTGAATAACATGAAGATCTTGAAAAGGTGTGAACAATATTAGGAGCATGAAACGGTCTCAAAAATATGAGGAGCATGAAGCAGTGTTGAAAATCATGAAGAGCCTGAAAAGGTGTGAAAAATATGAAGAGATTCAAAAGGTGTCAAACATATGAGGACCATGAAACTGTGTTGAAAAACAAGAAGAGCATGAAAAGGTGTGAAAAATATGAGGAGCATGAAAAGGTCTGAAAAATAGGAGGAGCATGAAATGTTGTTGAAAAACATGAAGAGCAAGAAAAGGTGTGAAAAATATGAAGAGTTTCAAAGGTTTGAAATACATGAGGATCATGAAAAGGTTTGAAAAATAGGAGGAGCATGAAGCGGTGTTCAAAAACATGAAGAGCCTGAAAAGGCTTGAAAAATATGAAGAGCTTCAAAAGGTGTGAAATAAATGAGGAGCATGAAACGGTCTGAAAAATAGGAGGAGCATGAAGCGGTGTTCAAAAACATGAAGAGCCTGAAAAGGCTTGAAAAATATGAAGAGCTTCAAAAGGTGTGAAATAAATGAGGAGCATGAAACGGTCTCCAAAATAGTAGGAGCATGAAGCGGTGTTCAAAAACATGGAGAGCCTGAAAAGTTTTGAAAAATATGAAGAACTTCAAAAGGTGTCAAAAATATGAGGAGCATGAAACGGTCTGAAAAATAGGAGCAGCATGAAATGGTGTTGAAAAACATGAAGATCCTGAAAAGCTGTGAAAAATATGAAGAGCTTCAAAAGGTGTGAAATATATGAGGAGCATGAAACGGTCTGAAAAATCGGAGGAGCATGAAGCTGTGCTCAAAAACATGAAGATCCAGAAAAGGTGTGAAAAATATGAAGAGCTTCGAAAGGTGTGACAAATATGAGGAGCATGAAACGGTCTGAAAATTTGGAGGAGTATGAAACGTGCTGAAAAATAGGAGGAGCATGAAACTGTCAGAAAAATAGGAGGATCATGAAGCCGTGTTGAAAAACATGAAGAGCGTGAAAGGTTGTGAAAAATAGGAGGAGCTTCAAAATATGTGAAAAATATGAGGAGCATGAAACGGTCTGAAAATAGGAGGAGCATGAAGCGGTGATCAAAAACATGAAGAGCATGAAAAGGTGTGAAAAATATGAAGAGCTTCAAAAGGTGTGAAAAATATGAAGAGCTTCAAAAGGTGTCAAAAATGAGAAGAGCATAAAGGGGTCTGAAAAATAGGAGGAGCATGACGTGGTGTTGAAAAAAATGAAGAGCCTGAAAAGGTGTGAAATATATGAGGGCTTCAAAAGGTCTCAAAAATATGGGGAGCATGAAACGGTCTGAAAAATAGGAGGAGCATGAAACGGTGTTCAAAAACATGAAGAGCCTGTAAAGGTGTGAAAAATATGAAGAGCTTCAAAAGGTGTGAAATACATGAGAAGCATGAAACTCTCTGAAAAATAAAAGGAGCAAGAAGGGGTGTTCAAAAACATGAAGAGGCTGAAAAGGTGTGAAAAACATGAAGAGCTTAAAAAGGTGTGAAAAATATGAGGAGCATGAAACGGTCTGAAAAAAAAGGAGGAGCATGAAACGGTGATCAAAAACATGAAGAGCATGAAAAGGTGTGAAAAATATGAAGAGCTTCAAAAGGTGTGCAATACATGAGGAACATGAAACGGTCTGAAATTTAGGAGAAGCATTAAGTGGTGTGGAAAAACATGAAGAGCCTGAAAAGGTGTGAAAAATATGAAGAGCTTCAAAAGTTGTGAAAAATATGAGGAGCATGAAACGGTCTGAAAAATAGAAGCGGCATGAAATGGTGTTGAAAAATATGAAGAGCCTAAAAAGGTGTGAAAAATATGAAGAGCTTCAAAAGATGTGAAAAATATGAGGAGCATGATACTGCCTGAAAAATATGAGGAGCATGAAGTGGTGTGGAAGAAATGAAGAGCCTGAAAAGGTGTGAAATATATTAAGAGCATCAATAGGTGTCAAAAATATGAGGAGCATGAAACGGTCTGCAAAAAGGAGGAGCATGAAGTGGTGTTGATAAACGTGAAGAGCCTGAAAAGGTGTTAAAAATATGAAAAGCTACAAAAGGTGGGAAAAATATGAGGAGCATGAAACGGTTTGAAAAATAGGAGGAGCATGAAGCGGTGTTCAAAAACATGAAGAGCCTGAAAAGGTGTGAGAAATATGAAGAGCTTCAAAAGGTGTCAAAAATATGAGGAGCATGAAACGATCTGAAAAATAGAAGGAGCATAAAGCGGTGTTGAAAAACATGAAGAGCCTGAAAAGGTGTGAGAAATATGAAAAGCTTCAAAAGGTGTGAAATACATGAGGAGCATGAAAGAGCTGAAAATTAGGAGAAGCATGAAGTGGTGTGGAAAAACATGAAGAGCCTGAAAAGGTGTGAAAAATATGAAGAGCTTCAAAAGGTGTGCAATACATGAGGAACATGAAACGGTCTGAAAAATAGGTGGAGCATGAAGCGGTGTTCAAAAACATGAAGAGCCTGAAAACGTGTGAAAAATATGAAGAGCTTCAAAAGGTGTCAAATACATGAGGATCTTAAACGGTCTGAAAAAAGGGGGAGCATGAAGCGGTGTTCAAAATAGGAAGAGCCTGAAAAGTTGTGAAAAATATGAAGAGCTTCAAAAGGTGTGAAAATTATGAGGAGCATGAAACGGTCTGAAAAATAGGAGGAGCATGAAGCTGTGTTCAAAATCACGAAGAGCCTGAAAAGGTGTGAAAAATATGAAGAGCTTTAAAAGGTGTCAAGAATATGAGGAGCATGAAACGGTCTGAAAAATAGGAGGAGAATGAATCGGTGTTGAAAAACATAAGGAGCATGAAAAGGTGTGAAAAATATGAAGAGCTTTAAAAGGTGTGAAAAATATGAGGTGCATGAAACGGTCTGAAAAATAGGAGGAGCATGATGCGGTGTTGAAAAATATGAAGAGCCTGAAAAGGTGTGAAAAATATGAAGAGCTTCAAAAGGTGTCAAAAATATGAGGAGCATGAAACGGTCTGAAAATTATGAGGAGCATGAAGCGTTGTTGAAAAACATGAAGAGCATGAAAAGGTGTGAAAATATGAAGATCTTCTAAAGGTGTCAAAAATATGAGGAGCATGAAACGGTCTTAAAAATTGGAGGAGCATGAAGCGGTGTTGAAAATCATGAAGGGCCTGAAAAGGTGTGAAAAATATGAAGAGTTTCAAAAGGTGTGAAAATATGAAGAGCTTCAAAAGGTGTCAAAAATGAGATCAACATGAAACCGTCTGAATAATAGGAGGAGCATGCAGCGGTGTTGAAAAATATGAAGATCCTGAAAAGGTGTGAAAATATGAAGAGCTTCTAAATGTGTCAAATATATGAGGAGCATGAAACGGTCTGAAAAATAGGAGGATCATGAAACGGTGTTCTAAAACATGAAGAGCCTGAATAGGTGTGAAAAATATGAAGAGCTTCAAAAGGTGTCAAAAATATGACGAGCATGAAACGGTCTGAAAAATAGGAGGAGCATGAAGCTGTGTTCAAAAACATGAAGAGCCTGAAAAGGTGTGAAAAATATGAAGAGCTTTAAAGGTGTCAATTTTATGAGGAGCATGAAACGGTCTGAAAAATAGGAGGAGAATGAATCGGTGTTGAAAAACATAAGGAGCATGAAAAGGTGTGAAAAATATGAAGAGCTTTAAAAGGTGTGAAAAATATGAGGTGCATGAAACGGTCTGAAAAATAGGAGGAGCATGATGCGGTGTTGAAAAATATGAAGAGCCTGAAAAGGTGTGAAAAAAAATGAAGAGCTTCAAAAGGTGTCAAAAATATGAGGAGCATGAAACGGTCTGAAAATTAGGAGGAGCATGAAGCGTTGTTGAAAAACATGAAGAGCATGAAAAGGTGTGAAAATATGAAGATCTTCTAAAGGTGTCAAAAATATGAGGAGCATGAAACGGTCTTAAAAATTGGAGGAGCATGAAGCGGTGTTGAAAATCATGAAGGGCCTGAAAAGGTGTGAAAAATATGAAGAGTTTCAAAAGGTGTGAAAATATGAAGAGCTTCAAAAGGTGTCAAAAATGAGATCAACATGAAACCGTCTGAATAATAGGAGGAGCATGCAGCGGTATTGAAAAATATGAAGATCCTGAAAAGGTGTGAAAATATGAAGAGCTTCTAAATGTGTCAAATATATGAGGAGCATGAAACGGTCTGAAAAATAGGAGGATCATGAAACGGTGTTCAAAAACATGAAGAGCCTGAATAGGTGTGAAAAATATGAAGAGCTTCAAAAGGTGTCAAAAATATGACGAGCATGAAACGGTCTGAAAAATAGGAGGAGCATGAAGCTGTGTTCAAAAACATGAAGAGCCTGAAAAGGTGTGAAAAATATGAAGAGCTTCAAAATGTATCATAAATGAGAAGAACATGAAACGGTCTGAAAATTAGGAGGAGCATGAAGTGGTTTTGAAAAACATGAAGAGCCTGAAAAGGTGTGAAATATATGAAGAGCTTCAAAATGGGTCAAAATTATGAAGAGCATGAAATGGTCTGAAAAATAGGAGGATCATGAAGTGGTGTTCAAAAACATGAAGACCCTGAAAAGTTGTGAAAGATATGAAGAGCTTCAAAAGGTGTGAAAAATATGAGGAGCATGAAACGGTCTGAAAAATAGGAGGAGCATGAAACGGTGATCAAAAACATGAAGAGCCTGAAAAGGTGTGAAAAATATGAAGAGCTTCAACGGTGTGAAATACATGAGGAGCATGAAACGGTCTGAAAAATAGGAGAAGCATGAAGTTGTCTGGAAAAACATGAACATCCTGAAAAGGTGTGAAAAATATGAAGAGCTTCAAAAGGTGTCAAAAATGAGATGAGAATGTAACTGTCTGAAAAATAGGAAGATCATGAAACGGTGTTGAAAAACATGAAGAGCCTAAAAGGTGTGAAAAATATGAAGAGCTTCAAAAGGTGTCAAAAAATATGAGGAGCATCAAATGGTCTGAAAAATAGGAGGAGCATGAAGCGGTCGTCAAAAACATGAAGAGCCTAAAAAGGTGTGAAAAATATGAAGAGCTTCAAAATGTGTGAAATACAAGAGGAGCATGAAACGGTCTGAAAATTAGGCGAAGCATGAAGTGGTGTGGAAAAACATGAAGAGCCTGAAAAGGTGTGAAAAATATGAAGAGCTTCAAAATGTGTCAAAAATATGAAGAGAATGAAAGGGTCTGAAAAATAGGAGAATCATGAAGCGGTGTTCAAAAACATGAAGAGCCTGAAAAGGTGTGAAAAATATGAAGAGCTTCATAAGGTGTGAAATACATGTGGAGCATGAAACTCTCTGAAAAATACGAGGAGCATGAAGTGGTGTTCAAAAACATTAAGGGCCTGAAAAGGTGTGAAAAATATGAAGAAATTCAAAAGGTGTCAAAAATATGTGGAGCATGAAACGGTCTGCAAAAAAGGAGGAGCATGAAGCGGTGTTGAAAAACCTGAAGAGCCTGAAAAGGTGTGAAAAATATGAAGAGCTTCAAAAGGTGTCAAAAATATGAGGAGGATGAAACGGTCTGAAAAATAGGTGGAGCATGAAGCAGTGTTGAAAAACCTGAAGAGCCTGAAAAGGTGTGAAAAATATGAAGAGCTTCAAAAGGTGTCAAAAATATGACGAGCATGAAACGGTCTGAAAAATAGGAGGAGCATGAAGCGGTGTTCAAAAACATGCACAGCCTGAAAACGTGTGAAAAATATGAGGAGCTTCAAAAGGTGTCAAATACATGAGGAGCATTTAACGGTCTGAAAAATAGGAGGAGCATGAAGCGGTGTTCAAAATATGAAGAGCCTGAATAGGTGTGAAAAATATGAAGAGCTTCAAAAGGTGTGAAAAATATGAGGAGCATGAAACGGTCTGAAAAATAGGAGGAGCATGAAGCGGTGTTCAAAATCATGAAGAGCCTGAAAAGGTGTGAAAAATATGAAGAGCTTTAAAAGGTGTCAAGAATATGAGGAGCATGAAACGGTCTGAAAAATAGGAGGAGAATGAATCGGTGTTGAAAAACATAAGGAGCCTGAAAAGGTGTGAAAAATATGAAGAGCTTTAAAAGGTGTGAAAAATATGAGGTGCATGAAACGGTCTGAAAAATAGGAAGAGCATGATGCGGTGTTGAAACATATGAAGAGCCTGAAAAGGTGTGAAAAATATGAAGAGCTTCAAAAGGTGTCAAAAATATGAGGAGCATGAAACGGTCTGAAAAATAGGAGGAGCATGAAGCGTTGTTGAAAAACATGAAGAGCCTGATAAGGTGTGAAAAATATGAAGATCTTCTAAAGGTGTCAAAAATATGAGGAGTATGAAACGGTCTTAAAAATAGGAGGAGCATGAAGTGGTGATGAAAATCATGAAGGGCCTGAAAAGCTGTGAAAAATATGAAGAGTTTCAAAAGGTGTGAAAAATATGAAGAGCTTCAAAAGGTGTCAAAAATGAGATCAACATGAAACCGTCTGAAAAATAGGAGGAGCATGAAGCGGTGATGAAAAATATGAAGAGCCTGAAAAGGTGTGCAAATATGAAGAGCTTCTAAATGTGTCAAATATATGAGGAGCATGAAACGGTCTGAAAAATAGGAGGAGCATGAAGTGGTGTTGAAAAAAATGAAGAGCCTGAAAAGGTGTGAAAAATATGAAGATCTTCAAAGAGTGTCAAAAATATGAGGAGCATGAAACCGTCTGAAAAATAGGAGGAGCATGAAACGGTGATCAAAAACATGAAGAGCCTGAAAAGGTTTGAAAAATATGAAGAGCTTCAAAAGGTGTGAAATATATGAGAAGCATGAAACGGGCTGAAAAATAAGAGAAGCATGAAGTGGTGTGGAAAACATGAAGAGCCTGAAAAGGTGTGAAAAATATGAAGAGCTTCAAAAGGTGTGAAATACATGAGGAGCATGAAACGGTCTGAAAATTAGGAGAAGCATGAAGTGGTGTGGAAAAACATGAAGAGCCTGAAAAGCTGTGAAAAATATGAAGAGCTTCAAAATGTGTCAAAAATATGAAGAGCATGAAACGGTCTGAAAAATAGGAGAATCATGAAGCGCTGTTAAAAAACATGAACAGCCTGAAAAGGTGTGAAAAACATGAAGAGCTTCAAAAGTTGTGAAATACATGAGGAGCATGAAACTCTCTGAAAAATAGGAGGAGCATGAAGCAGTGTTCAAATATATGAAGAGCCTGAAAAGGTGTGAAAAATATAAAGAGCTTCAAAATGTGTGAAATACATGAGGACCATGAAACAGTCTGAAAAATATGAGAAGCATGAAGTGGTGTTCAAAAACATGAAGAGCCTGAAAAGGTGTGAAATATATGAAGAGCTTCAAAATGTTTCAAAAATATGAGGAGCATGATACGGTCTGAAAAATAGGAGGAGCATGAAGCACTGTTCAGAAACATGAAGAGCCTGACAAGGTGTGAAAAATATAAAGAGCTTCAAAAGGTGTGAAATACATTACGACCATGAAACAGTCTGAAAAATAGGAGGAGCATGAAATGTTGTTGAAAAACTTGAAGAGCCTGAAAACGTGTGAAAAAATATGAAGAGTTTCCAAAGGTGTCAAAAATGAGATGAGCATGAAACAGTCTGAAAAATACGATTAGCATGAAGCGGTGTTGAAAATCATGAAGAGCCTGAAAAGATGTGAATAATATGTAGAGCTTCAAAAGGTGTGAAAATATGAAGAGCTTCAAAAGCTGTCAAAATAAGATGATCATGAAACGGTCTGAAAATTAGGAGGAGCATGAAGTGGTGTTGAAAAAAAAGAAGAGCCTGAAAAGGTGTGAAATATATGAAGAGCTTCAAAAGGCGTGAAAATATGAAGAGCTTCAAAAGCTGTCAAAATGAGATGAGAATGAAACGGTCTGAAAATTGGGAGCAGCATGAAACGGTGTTCAAACAAATGAAGAGCCTCAAAATGTGTGAAAAATAAGAAGAGCTTCAAAAGGTGTGAAATACATTTGGAGCATGAAACTGTGTGTAAAATAGGAGGAGCATGAAGTGGTGTTCAAAAACATGAAGAGCCTGAAAAGGTGTGAAAAATATGAAGAGCTTCAAAAGGTGTGAAATACATGAGAGGAATGAAACTGTCTGAAAAATAGGAGGAGCATGAAGCGGTTGTGAAAAACATGAAGAGCCTGAAAAGTTGTGAAAAATATAAAGAGCTTCTAAAGGTGTCAAAAATATGAGGACAATGAAACGCTCTGGAAAAGAGGAGGAGCATGAAGTGGTGTTGAAAAAGATGAAGAGCCTGAAAAGGTGTGAAAAATTTGAAGAGCTTCAAAACGTGTCAAAATTATGAGGAGCATGAAACGGTCTGAAAAATAGGAGGAGCATGAAGTGGTGTTGAAAAACATGAAGAGCCTGAAATGATGTGAAATATATGAAGAGGTTCAAAAGGTGCGAAAAATATGAGGAGGTTCAAAAAGGGTCAAAAATATGAGGAGCAGGAAACGGTCAGAAAAATACGAGGAGCATGAAAAGGTGTTCAAAAACATGAAGAGCCTGAAAAGGTGTGAAAAATATGAAGAGCTTCAAAAGGTATTAAATACATGAATAGCATGAAACGGTCTGAAAAATAGGAGAAGCATGAAGCGGTGTTCAAAAACATGAAGAGCCTGAAAAGGTGTGAAAAATATGAAGAGATTCAAAATGTGTCAAAAATATGAGGAGCATGAAATGGTCTGAAAAATAGGAGGAGCATGAAACGGTGTTCAAAAACATGAAGAACCTGAAAAGGTGTGAAAAATATGAAGAGTTTCTAAAGGTGTCACAAATATGAGGAGCATGAAACGGTCTGAAAAATAGGAAGACCATGAAACGGTGTTCAAAAACATGAAGAGCCTGAAAGGTGGGAAAATTCTGAAGAGATTCAAAAGCTGTGAAATACATGTGGAGCATAAAACGGTCTCAAAAATAGGAGGAGCATGAAGCGGTGTTCGAAAACATGAAGAGCCTGAAAAGGTGAGAAAAATATGAAGAGCCTCAAAACGTGTCAAAAATAGGAAGAGCATTAAACGGTCTGAAAAAATAGGAGGAGCATGAAGCGGTGTTGAAAAACATGAAGAGCCTGAAATGGTGTGAAAAATATGAAGAGCTTCAACAGGTGTGTAAAAGATGAGGAGCATGAAACGGTCGGAAAAATAGGAGGAGCATGAAGTGGTGTTCAAAACATGAAGAGCCTGAAAAGGTGTGAAAAATATGAAGAGCTTCAAAGGTATCAAAAATATGAGGAGCATGAAACGGTCTGAAAAATAGGAAGAGCATGAAGTGGTTGTGAAAAACATGAAGAGCCTGAAAAGGTGTGCGAAATACGAAGAGGTTCAAAAGGTGTGAAATACATGAGGAGCATGAAACGGTCTGAAAAATAGGAGGAGCATGAAGCGGTGTTCAAAAACATGAAGAGCCTGAAAAAGTGTGAAAAATATGAAGAGCTTCAAAAAGTGTGAAAAATATGAGGAGCATAAGCGATCTGAAAAATAGGTGGAGCAGGAAGCGGTGTTCAAAAACATGAAGAGCCTGACAGGTGTGAAAAGTATGAAGAGCTTCAAAAAGTGTGAAAAATATGAAGAGCTTCAAAAAGTGTGAAAAATATGAGGAGCATGAAATGGTCTGAAAAACAGGAGAAGAATGAAGAGGTGTTTAAAAACATGAAGAGCCTGAAAAGGTGTGAAATATATGACGAACTTCAAAAGGTTTCAAAAATATGAGGAGCATGAAACGGTCTGAAACATAGGAGGAGCATGAAGCAGTGTTCAAAAACATGAAGAGCATGAAAAGGTGTGAAGAAAATGAAGAGTTTCAAAAGTTGACATAAATATGAGGAGAATGAAACAGTCTGAAAAATATGAGGAGCATGAAACGGTGTTGAAAAAGATGAAGAGCCTGAAAAGGTGTGAAAAATATGAAGAGCTTCAAAAAGTGTCAAAAATATGAAGAGAATGAAACAGTCCGAAAAATAGGAGGAGCATGAAAAGGTGTTGAAAAACATGAAGAGGGTGAAAATATGTGTAAAATATGAAGAGCTTCAAAAGGTGTGAAAAATATGAAGAGCTTCAAAAGGTGTGAAAAATATGAAGAGCTTCAAAAGGTGTCAAATATATGAGGAGCATGAAACGGTCAAAAAAATAGGAGGAGTATGAAGCGATGTTGAAAACCATGAAGAGTCTGAAAAGGTGTGAAATATATGAAGAGCTTCAAAAGGTGTGAAATATAGGAGGAGCATGAAGCGGTGTTCAAAAACATGAAGAGCCTGAAAAGGTGTGAAATATATGAAGAGCTTCAAAAGGTGTCAAAAATAAGAGGAGCATGAAGCGGTGTTCAGAAACATGAAGAGCTTGAAAAGGTGTGAAATATATGAAGACCTTCAAAAAGTGTGAAATATAGGAGGAGCATGAAGCGGTGTTCAGAAACATGAAGAGCCTTAAAAGGTGTGAAATATATGAAGAGCTTCAAAAGTTGTCAAATATGAGTAGCATAAAACGGTCTCAAAATATGACGAGCATGAAGCGGTGTTGAAAAACATGTAGAGCCTGCAAAGGTGTGAAATACATGAAGAGCTTCAAAAGGTGTCAAAATATGAGTAGCATAAAACGGTCTCAAAAATATGGGGAGCATGAAGCGGTGTTGAAAATCATGAAGAGCGTGAAAAAGTGTGAATAATATGAAGAGATTCAAAAGGTGTCAAACATATGAGGAGCATGAAAGTGTGTTGAAAAACATGAAGAGCCTGAAAAGGTGTGAAAAATATGAGGAGCTTCAAAAGTTGTCAAAAATATGAGGAGCATGAAACGGTCTGAAAAATAGGAGGAGCATGAAATGGTGTTCAAAACATGAAGAGCTTGAAAAGGTGTGAAAAATATTAAGAGCTTCAAAAGTATCAAAAATATGAGGAGCATGAAACGGCCTGAAAAATAGGAAGAGCATGAAGCGGTGTTGAATAACATGAAGATCTTGAAAAGGTGTGAACAATATTAGGAGCATGAAACGGTCTCAAAAATATAAGGAGCATGAAGCAGTGTTGAAAATCATGAAGAGCCTGAAAAGGTGTGAAAAATATGAAGAGATTCAAAAGGTGTCAAACATATGAGGACCATGAAACTGTGTTGAAAAACAAGAAGAGCATGAAAAGGTGTGAAAAATATGAGGAGCATGAAAAGGTCTGAAAAATAGGAGGAGCATGAAATGTTGTTGAAAAACATGAAGAGCAAGAAAAGGTGTGAAAAATATGAAGAGTTTCAAAGGTTTGAAATACATGAGGATCATGAAAAGGTTTGAAAAATAGGAGGAGCATGAAGCGGTGTTCAAAAACATGAAGAGCCTGAAAAGGCTTGAAAAATATGAAGAGCTTCAAAAGGTGTGAAATAAATGAGGAGCATGAAACGGTCTGAAAAATAGGAGGAGCATGAAGCGGTGTTCAAAAACATGAAGAGCCTGAAAAGCCTTGAAAAATATGAAGAGCTTCAAAAGGTGTGAAATAAATGAGGAGCATGAAACGGTCTCCAAAATAGTAGGAGCATGAAGCGGTGTTCAAAAACATGGAGAGCCTGAAAAGTTTTGAAAAATATGAAGAACTTCAAAAGGTGTCAAAAATATGACGAGCATGAAACGGTCTGAAAAATAGGAGCAGCATGAAATGGTGTTGAAAAACATGAAGATCCTGAAAAGCTGTGAAAAATATGAAGAGCTTCAAAAGGTGTGAAATATATGAGGAGCATGAAACGGTCTGAAAAATCGGAGGAGCATGAAGCTGTGCTCAAAAACATGAAGATCCAGAAAAGGTGTGAAAAATATGAAGAGTTTCGAAAGGTGTGACAAATATGAGGAGCATGAAACGGTCTGAAAATTTGGAGGAGTATGAAACGTGCTGAAAAATAGGAGGAGCATGAAACTGTCAGAAAAATAGGAGGATCATGAAGCCGTGTTGAAAAACATGAAGAGCGTGAAAGGTTGTGAAAAATAGGAGGAGCTTCAAAATATGTGAAAAATATGAGGAGCATGAAACGGTCTGAAAATAGGAGGAGCATGAAGCGGTGATCAAAAACATGAAGAGCATGAAAAGGTGTGAAAAATATGAAGAGCTTCAAAAGGTGTGAAAAATATGAAGAGCTTCAAAAGGTGTCAAAAATGAGAAGAGCATAAAGGGGTCTGAAAAATAGGAGGAGCATGACGTGGTGTTGAAAAAAATGAAGAGCCTGAAAAGGTGTGAAATATATGAGGGCTTCAAAAGGTCTCAAAAATATGGGGAGCATGAAACGGTCTGAAAAATAGGAGGAGCATGAAACGGTGTTCAAAAACATGAAGAGCCTGTAAAGGTGTGAAAAATATGAAGAGCTTCAAAAGGTGTGAAATACATGAGAAGCATGAAACTCTCTGAAAAATAAAAGGAGCAAGAAGGGGTGTTCAAAAACATGAAGAGGCTGAAAAGGTGTGAAAAACATGAAGAGCTTAAAAAGGTGTGAAAAAGATGAGGAGCATGAAACGGTCTGAAAAAAAAGGAGGAGCATGAAACGGTGATCAAAAACATGAAGAGCATGAAAAGGTGTGAAAAATATGAAGAGCTTCAAAAGGTGTGCAATACATGAGGAACATGAAACGGTCTGAAATTTAGGAGAAGCATTAAGTGGTGTGGAAAAACATGAAGAGCCTGAAAAGGTGTGAAAAATATGAAGAGCTTCAAAAGTTGTGAAAAATATGAGGAGCATGAAACGGTCTGAAAAATAGAAGCGGCATGAAATGGTGTTGAAAAATATGAAGAGCCTAAAAAGGTGTGAAAAATATGAAGAGCTTCAAAAGATGTGAAAAATATGAGGAGCATGATACTGCCTGAAACATATGAGGAGCATGAAGTGGTGTGGAAGAAATGAAGAGCCTGAAAAGGTGTGAAATATATTAAGAGCATCAATAGGTGTCAAAAATATGAGGAGCATGAAACGGTCTGCAAAAAGGAGGAGCATGAAGTGGTGTTGATAAACGTGAAGAGCCTGAAAAGGTGTTAAAAATATGAAAAGCTACAAAAGGTGGGAAAAATATGAGGAGCATGAAACGGTTTGAAAAATAGGAGGAGCATGAAGCGGTGTTCAAAAACATGAAGAGCCTGAAAAGGTGTGAGAAATATGAAGAGCTTCAAAAGGTGTCAAAAATATGAGGAGCATGAAACGATCTGAAAAATAGAAGGAGCATAAAGCGGTGTTGAAAAACATGAAGAGCCTGAAAAGGTGTGAGAAATATGAAAAGCTTCAAAAGGTGTGAAATACATGAGGAGCATGAAAGAGCTGAAAATTAGGAGAAGCATGAAGTGGTGTGGAAAAACATGAAGAGCCTGAAAAGGTGTGAAAAATATGAAGAGCTTCAAAAGGTGTGAAATACATGAGGAGCATGAAACTCTCTGAAAAATATAAGGAGCATGAAGTGGTGTTCAAAAACATGAAGAGCCTGAAAAGGTGTAAAAAATATGAAGAGCTTCAAAAGGTGTGAAAAATATGAGGAGCATGTTATGGTTTGAAAAATAGGAGGAGCATGAAGCGGTGTTGAAAAACATGAAGAGTCTGAAATCGTGTGAAATTATGAAGAACTTCAAAAATATGAAAAATATGAAGAGCTTCAAAAGGTGTGAACAATATGAAGAGCTTCAAAAGGTGTCAAAATGAGATGAACATGAAACGGTCTGATACATAGGAGGAGCATGAAGCGGTGTTGAAAATCATAAAGAGCCTGAAAATTTGTGAAAAATATGAAGAGCTTCAGAATATGTGAAAAACATGAAGAGCTTCAAAAAGTGTCAAAATGAGATGAGCATGAAACGGTCTGAAAAATAAGAGGAGCATGAAGTGGTGTTGAAAATAATGAAAAGCCTGAAAAGGTGTGAAATATATGAAGAGCTTCAAAAGATGTCAAAAATATGAGGAGAATGAAACGGACTGTAAAATAGGAGGAGCATGAAATGGTGTTCAAAAACATGAAGAGCCTGAAAAGGTGTGAAAAATAAGAAGAGCTTCAAAAGGTGTCAAAAATATGAGGAGCATGAAAAGTTCTGAAAAATAGGAGGAGCATGAAGCGGTGTTCAAAAACAGGAAGACCCTGAAAAGTAGTGAAAAATATGAAGAGCTTCAAAAGGTGTCAAAAATATGACGAGCATGAAACGGTCTGAAAAATAGGAGGACTATGAAACGGTGTTCAAAAACATGAAGAGCCTGAAAAGGTGTGAAAAATATGAAGAGCTTCAAAACGTGTCAAAAATATGAGGAGCATGAAACGGTCTGAAAAATAGGAGGAGCAAGAAAGGGTGTTGAACAACATGAAGAGCCTGAAAACGTGTGAAAAATATGAAGAGCTTCAAAAGATGTGAAAAATATGAAGAGCTTCAAAAGGTGTCAAAAATGAGATGAGCATGAAACCGTCTGAAAAATAGGAGGAGCATGAAGTAGTGTTGAAAAACATGAAGAACCTGAAAAGCTGTGAGAAACATGAAGAGCTTCAAAATGTGTCAAATATATGAGGAGCATGAAACGGTCTGAAAAAGAGGAGGAGCAGGAAGCGGTGTTGAGAAACATGAAGAGCCTGAAAATGTGTGAAAAATATGAAGAGCTTCTAAAGGTGTCAAAAATATGAGGAGCATGAAACGGTCTTAAAAATACGAGGAGCATGAAGTGGTGTTGAAAAACATGAACAGCCTGAAAAGGTGTGAAATATATGAAGAGCTTCTAAAGGTGTCAAAAATATGAGGAGCATGAATCGGTCTAAAAAATAGGAGGATCATGAAAAGTTGTTGAAAAACATGAAGATCCTGAAAAGATGTGAAAATTATGAAGAGGTTCAAAAGGTGTGAAATATATGAAGAGCTTCAAAAGGTGTCAAAAATGAGATGAGCATGAAATGGTCTGAAAAATAGGAGGAGCATGAAGCGGTGTTGCAAAACATGAGGAGCCTGAAAAGGTGTGAAAAATATGAAGAGCTTCAAAAGGTGAGAAAAATAGGAGGTGCATGAAACGGTCTGAAAAAGAGGAGGAGCATGAAGCGGCGTTGAAAAACATGAAGAGCCTGAAAAGGTGTGAAAAATATGAAGAGCTTCATAAGGTGTGAAATACATGAGGAGCATGAAACTCTCTGAAAAATAGGAGGAGCATGAAGCGGTGTTCAAAAATATGAAGAGCCTGAAAAGGTGTGAAAAATATGAAGAGCTTCAAAAATATGAAAAATATGAAGAGCCTCAAAAGGTGTGAAAAATATGAAGAGCCTCAAAAGGTGTGAAAAATATGAAGAGCTTTAAAAGGTGTCAAAAATGAGATGAGCATGAAACGGTCTGAAAAATAGGAGGAGCAAGAAGCGGTGTTGAAAAACAAAAAGAGCATGAAAACGTATGAAGAATATGAAGAGCTTCAAAAGGTGTGAAAAATATGAAGAGCTTTAAAAGGTGTCAAAAATGAGATGAGCATGAAACGGTCTGAAAAATAGGTGGAGCATGAAGTGGTATTGAAAAACATGAAGAGCCTGAAAAGGTGTGAATGATATGAAGAGCTTCAAAAGGTCTCAAAAATATGAGGAGCATGAAACGGTCTGAAAAATAGGAGGAGCATGAAGCGGTGTTGCAAAACATGAAGAGCTTGAAAGGGTGTCAAAAATATGAAGAGCTTCAAAAGGTGTGAAATACATGAGGAGCATTAAACGCCCTGAAAAATAGGAGGAGCATGCAGAGGTGTTCAAAAACATGAAGAGCCTGAAAAGGTGTCAAAAATATGAAGAGATTCAAAAGGTGTGAAAAATATGAAGAGCTTCAAAATGTTTCAAAAATGAAATGAGCATGAAACGGTCTGAAAAAGCTGAGGAGCATGAAGTGGTGTTGAAACACATGAAGAGCCTGAAAAGGTTTGAAAAATATGAAGAGGTTCAAAGGTGTGAAATACATGAGGATCATGAAATGGTTTGAAAAATACGAGGAGCATGAAGCAGTGTTCAAAAACATGAAGAGCCTGAAAAGGTTTGAAAAATATGAAGAGCTTCAAAAGGTGTCAAAAATATGAGGAGCATGAAACCGTCTGAAAAATAGGAGGAGCATGAAGCGGTGTTGAAAAACATGAAGAGCGTGAAAACGAGTGAAAAATATGAGGAGCTTCAAAAGGTATGAAAAATATGAAGAGCTTCAAAAGGTGTCAAAAAAGAGATGAGCATGAAACCGTCTGAAAAATAGGTGGAGCATGAAGCGGTGTTGAAAAACATGAAGAGCCTGAAAAGATGTGAAAAATATGAAGAGCTTCAAAAGGTGTCAAAAATATGAGGAGCATGAAACGGTCTGAAAAATAGGAGGAGCATGAAACCGTGTTCAAAAACATGAAGAGACTGAAAAGGGTGAAAAATATGAAGAGCTTCAAAAGGTGTGAAAAATAGGAGGAGCATGAAGCGGTGTGCAAAAACATGAAAAGCCTGAAAAGGTGTGAAAAATATGAAGAGCATCAAAAGGTGTCAAAAATATGAGGAGCATGAAACGGTCTGAAAAATAGGAGGAGCATGAAGCGGTGTTGAAAAACATGAAGAGCCTGAAAAGGTGTTAAAAATATGAAGAGTTTCAAAAGGTGTCAAATATATGAGCAGCAAGAATCGGTCTGAAATATAGGAGTAGCATGAAACGGTGTTCAAATACATGCAGAGCCTGAAAAGTTGTGAAAAATATGAAGAGCTTCAAATGGTGTCAAATATATGAAGAGCTTCAAAAGGTGTCAAAAAGGAGATGAGCATGAAACGGTCTGAAAAATAGGAGGAGCAAGAAGTCGTGTTCCAAAAAATGAAGAGCCTGAGAAGGTGTGAAATATATCAAGAACTTCAAAATGTGTCAAAAATATGAGGAGCATGAAACGGTCTGAAAAATAGGAGGAGCATGAAACGGTGTTGAAAAACATGCAGAGCCTGAAAAGGTGTGAAAAATATGAAGAACTTCAAAAGGTGTGAAATATATGAGGAGCATGAAATGGTCTTAAAAATAGGAGGAGCATGAAGCGGTTTTCAAAAATATGAAGAGCCTGAAAAGGTGTGAAAAATATGAGGAGCTTCAAAAGGTATGAAATACATGAGGAGTATGAAACTGTCTAGAAAATAGGAGGAGCATGAAGCGGTGCTAAAAAACATGAAGAGGCTTAAAAGGTGTGAAAAATATGAAGAGCTTCAAAAGGTGTGAAAAATATGAGGAGCATGAAACGGTCTGAAAAATAGGAGGAGCATGAAGCCGTGTTGAAAAACATGAAGAGCCTGAAAAAGTGTGAAATATATGAAGAGGTTCAAAAGGTGTAAAAAATATGAGGAGATTCAAAAGGTATCAAAAATATGAGGAGCATGAAACGGTCTGAAAAAGAGGAGGAGCATGAATCGGTGTTGAAAATCATGAAGAGCCTGAAAACGTGTGAGAAATATGAAGAGCTTCAAAAGGTGTCAAAAATATGAAGAGCTTCAAAAGGTTTCAAAAATGAGAGGAGTATTAAGCAGTCTGAAAAATAAGAGGAGCATGAAGCGGTGTTCAAAAACATGAAGAGCCTGAAAAGGTGTGAAAAATATGAAGAGCTTCAAAAGGTGTCAAAAATGAGATGAGCATGAAACGGTCTGAAAAATAGGAGGAGCATGAAGTGGTGTTGAAAAAAAAGAAGAGACGGAAAATGTGTGAAATATATGAAGGGCTTCAAAAGGTGTCAAAAATATAAGGAGAATGAAACGGTCTGAAAATAGGAGGAGCATGAAGCGGTGTTCAAAAACATGAAGAGCCTGAAAAGGTGTGAAAAATATGAAGAGCTTCAAAAGGTGTCAAAAATATGAGGAGCATGAAACGGTTTGAAAAATAGGAGGAGCATGAAGCGGTGTTCAAAAACAGGAAAAGCCTGAAAAGTTGTGAAAAATATGAAGAGCTTCAAAAGTTGTCAAAAATATGAGGAGCATGAAAAGGTCAGAAAAATAGGAGGATCATGAAGCGGTGTTCAAAAACATGAAGAGCCTGAAAAGGTGTGCAAAATATGAAGAGCTTCAAAAGGTGTCAAAAATATGAGGAGCATGAAACGGTCTGCAAAAAAGGAGGAGCATGAAGTGGTGTTGAAAAAATTCAAGAGCCTGACAAGGTGTGAAAAATATGAAAAGCTTCAAAAGTTGTCAAAAATATGAGGAGCATGAAACGGTCTGAAAAATAGGAGGAGCATGAAGCGGTGTTCAAAAACATGAAGAGCCTGAAAAGGTGTGAAAAATATGAAGAGCTTCAAAAGGTGTCAAAAATATGAGGAGCATGAAACGGTCTGAAAAATAGGAGGAGCATGAAGTGGTGTTGAAAAACATGAAGAGTCTGAAAACGTGTGAAATTATGAAGAACTTCAAAAATATGCAAAATATGAAGAGCTTCAAAAGGTGTGAAAAATATGAAGAGCTTCAAAAGGTGTCAAAATGAGATGAACATGAAACGGTCTGAAAAATAGGAGGAGCATGAAGCGGTGTTGAAAATCATAAAGAGCCTGAAAATTTGTGAAAAATATGAAGAGCTTCAGAAGATGTGAAAAACATGAAGAACTTCAAAAGGTGTCAAAATGAGATGAGCATGAAACGGTCTGAAAAATAAGAGGAGCATGAAGTGGTGTTGAAAATAATGAAAAGCCTGAAAAGGTGTGAAATATATGAAGAGCTTCAAAAGGTGTCAAAAATATGAGGAGAATGAAACGGTCTGTAAAATAGGAGGAGCATGAAATGGTGTTCAAAAACATGAAGAGCCTGAAAAGGTGTGAAAAATATGAAGAGCTTCAAAAGGTGTCAAAAATATGAGGAGCATGAAATGGTCTGAAAAATAGGAGGAGCAAGAAAGGGTGTTGAACAACATGAAGAGCCTGAAAACGTGTGAAAAATATGAAGAGCTTCAAAAGATGTGAAAAATATGAAGAGCTTCAAAAGGTGTCAAAAATGAGATGAGCATGAAACCGTCTGAAAAATAGGAGGAGCATGAAGTAGTGTTGAAAAACATGAAGAACCTGAAAAGCTGTGAGAAACATGAAGAGCTTCAAAATGTGTCAAAAATATGAGGAGCATGAAACGGTCTGAAAAAGAGGAGGAGCAGGAAGCGGTGTTGAGAAACATGAAGAGCCTGAAAATGTGTGGAAAATATGAAGAGCTTCTAAAGGTGTGAAATATATGAGGTGCAAGAAACGGTCTGAAAAATAGGAGGAGCATGAAGCAGTGTTGAAAAACATGAAGAGCCTGAAAAGGTGTGAAAAATATGAAGAGCTTCAAAAGGTGTCAAAATTATAAGGAGCATGAAACGTTCTGAAAAATAGGAGGAGCATGAAGCAGTGTTGAAAAAAATGAAGAACCTGAAAAGGTGTGAAAAATATGAACAGCTTCAAAAGTTGCCAAAAATATGAGGAGCATGAAACGGTCTAAAAAATAGGAGTAACATGAACCGGTGTTGAAAAACATGAAGAGCCAGAAAAGGTGTGAAAAATATTAAGAGCTTCAAAATGTGTGAAAAATATGAAGAGCTTCAAAAGGTGTCAAAAAAGAGATGAGCATGAAACGGTCTGAAAAATAGGAGGAGAATGAAGTGGTGTTGAAAAAAATGAGGAGCCTGAAAAGGTGTGAAAAATATGAAGAGCTTCAAAAGGTGTCAAAAATGAGATGATCATGAAACGGTCTGAAAAATAGGAGGTGCATGAGGTGGTGTTGAAGAAAAAGAAGAGACTGAAAAGGTGTGAAAAATGTGAAGAGCTTCAAAAGTTTTCAAAAATATGAGGAGCATGATACGGTTTGAAAAATAGGAGGAGCATGAAGCGGTGTTGAAAAACATGAAGAGTCTGAAAACGTGTGAAAATATGAAGAGCTTCAAAAATATTAAAAATATGAAGAGCTTCAAAAGTTTTGAAAGATAGGAAGAGATTAAAAAGGTGTCAAAAATGAGATGAGCATGAAACGGTCTGAAAAATAGGAGGAGCATAAGCGGTGTTGAAAAACATGAAGAGCCTGAAAAGGTGTGAAAAATATGAAGAGCTTCAAAAGGTGTGAAATACATGAGGAGCATGAAACTCTCTGAAAAATAGGAGGAGCATGAAGCGATGTTCAAAAACATGAAGAGCCTGAAAATGTGTGAAAAATATGAAGAGCTTCAAAAGGTGTCAAACTTGAGATGAGCATGAAACCGTCAGAAAAATAGGAAGAGCATGAAGCGGTGTTGAAAAACATTAAGAGCTGAAAACGTGTGAAAAATATGAAGAGCTTCCAAAGGTGTCAAAAATGAGATGAGCATGAAACGGTCTGAAAAATAGGAAGAGCATGAAGCGGTGTTGAAAAACATTAAGAGCTGAAAACGTGTGAAAAATATGAAGAGCTTCAAAAGATGTCAAAAACATGAGGAGCATGAAACGGGCTGAAAAATAGGAGAAGCATGAAGTGGTGTGGAAAAATATGAAGAGCCTGAAAATGTGTGAAAAATATGAAAAGCTTCAAAAGGTGTCAAAAATGAGATGAGCATGAAACGGTCTGAAAAATAGGAGGATCATGAAATGGTGTTGAAAAACATGAAGAGCCTGAAAAGATGTGAAAAATATGAAAAGCTTCAAAAGGTGTCAAAAATATGAGGAGCATGAAACGGTCTGAAAAATAGGAGGAGCATGAAGCTGTGTTCAAAAATATGAAGAGCCTGAAAAGGTGTGAAAAATATGAAGAGCTTCAAAAGTTGTCAAAAATATGAGGAGCATGAAACGGTCTGAAAAATAGGAGGAGCATGAAGCTGTGTTCAAAAACATGAAGATCTTAAAAGGGTGTGAAAAATATGAAGAGCTTCAAAAGGTGTGAAAAATATGAGGAGCATGAAACGGTCTGAAAAATAGAAGCAGCATGAAACGGTTTTGAAAAACATGAAGAGCCTGAAAACTTGTGAAAAATATGAAGAGCTTTAAAAGGTGTGAAAAATATGAAGAGCTTCAAAGGTGACACAAATGAGATGAGCATGAAACGGTCTGAATAATATGAGGAGCATGAAGTGGTGGAGAAAACAATAAAGAGCCTGAAAAGGTGTGAAAAATATGAAGAGCTTCAAAATGTTTCAATAATATGAAGAGCATGAAACGGACTGAAAATCAGGAAGATCATGAAGCGGTGTTCAAAAACATGAAGAGCCTGAAAAGGTGTGAAAAATATGAAGAGCTCAAAAAGTGTCAAAAATATGAGGAGCATGAAACGATCTGAAAAATACGAGGAGCATGAAGCAGTGTTCAAAAACATGAAGAGCTTCAAAAGGTATGAAAAATATGAGAGCTTCAAAAGGTGTCAAAAATGAGGAGCATGAAACGGTCTGAAAAATAGGAGGAACATGAAGCGGTGTTTAAACACATGAAGAGCCTGAAAATGTGTGAAAATTATGAAGATCTTCAAAAGGTGTCAAAATTATGAGGAACATGAAACGGTTTGAAAAATAGGAGGAGCATGAAACGGTGTTGAAAAACATGAAGAGCCTGAAAAGGTGTGAAAAATATGAAGAGCTTCAAAATCTTTGAAAAATATGAAGAGCTTTCAAAGGTGTGAAATACATGAGGAGCATGAAACTCTCTGAAAAATAGGAGGAGCCTGAAATGGTGTTCAAAAACATGAATAGACTGAAAACGTGTGAAAAATATGAAGAGCTTCAAAAGGTGTGAAAAATATGAGGAGCATGATACGGTCTGAAAAATAGGAGGAGCATGAAGCTGTGTTCAAAAACATGAAGAGCCTGAAAAGTTGTGAAAAATATCAAAAGCTTCAAAAGGTGTCAAAAATGAGATGAGCATGAAACGGTCTGAAAAATAGGAGGAGCATGAAGCGATGTTCAAAAACATGAAGAGCCTGAAACGTTGTGAAAAATATGAAAGGCTTCAAAAGGTGTGAAAAATATGAGGAGCATGAAACGGTCTGAAAAATCGGAGGAGCATGAAGCGGTGTTGAAAAATATGAAGAGCCTGAAAATGTGTGAAAAATATGAAGAGCTTTAAAAGGTGTCAAAAATGAGATGAGCATGAAACGGTCTGAAAAATAGGACGTGCATGAAGCGGTGTTGAAAAACATGAAGAGCCTGAAAAGTTGTGAAATATATGAAGAGCTTCAAAAGGTGTCAAAAATATGAGGAGCATGAAACGGTCTGAAAAATAGGAGAAGCATGAAGCGGTGTTCAAAAACATGAAGAGCCTGAAAAGGTGTGGAAAATATGAAGAGCTTCAAAAGCTGTGAAATACATGAGGAGCATGAAACTCTCTGAAAAATAGGAGGAGCATGAAGCGGTGTTCAAAAACATGAAGAGCCTGAAAAGTTGTAAAAAATATGAAAAGCTTCAAAAGGTGTCAAAAATGAGATGAGCATTAAAAGGTCTGAAAAATAGGAATAACATGAAACGATGTTGAAAATCATGAAGAGCCTGAAAAACTGTGAAAAATATAAAGAGCTTCAAAAGGTGTCAAAAATATGAGGAGCATGAAACGGTCTGAAAAATAGGAGGAGCATGAAGCTGTGTTCCAAAACATGAAGATCCTGAAAAGGTGTGAAAAATATGAAGAGCTTCAAAAGTTGTGAAAAATATGAGGAGCATGAAACGGACTGAAAAATTGAAGCAGCATGAAACGGTGTTGAAAAATATGAAGAGCATGAAAACGTGTGAAAAATATGAAGAGCTTCAAAAGGTGTGAAAAAAATAAAGAGCTTCAAAGGTGACAAAAATGAGATGAGCATGATACGGTCTGAAAAATAGGAGGAGCGTGAAGTGGTGGTGAAAAACATGAAGAGCCTGAAAAGGTGTGAAAAATATGAAGAGCTTCAAAAGGTGTCAAAAATATGAGGAGCATGAAACGGTCTGAAAAATAGGAGGAGCATGAAACGGTGATCAAAAACATGAAGAGCCTGAAAATGTGTGAAAAATATGAAGAGCTTCTAAAGGTGTCAAAAATATGAGGAGCATAAACGGTCTGAAAAATAGGAGTAGCATGAAGCGGTGTTCAAAAACATGAAGAGCCTGAAAAGGTGTGAAAAATATGAAGAGTTTCAAAGATTTGAAATACATGAGGATCATGAAAAGGTTTGAAAAATAGGAGGAGCATGAAGCGGTGTTCAAAAACATGAAGAGCCTGAAAAGGCTTGAAAAATATGAAGAGCTTCAAAAGGTGTGAAATAAATGAGGAGCATGAAACGGTCTGAAAAATAGGAGGAGCATGAAGCGGTGTTCAAAAACATGAAGAGCCTGAAAAGGCTTGAAAAATATGAAGAGCTTCAAAAGGTGTGAAATAAATGAGGAGCATGAAACGGTCTCCAAAATAGTAGGAGCATGAAGCGGTGTTCAAAAACATGGAGAGCCTGAAAAGTTTTGAAAAATATGAAGAACTTCAAAAGGTGTCAAAAATATGAGGAGCATGAAACGGTCTGAAAAATAGGAGCAGCATGAAATGGTGTTGAAAAACATGAAGATCCTGAAAAGCTGTGAAAAATATGAAGAGCTTCAAAAGGTGTGAAATATATGAGGAGCATGAAACGGTCTGAAAAATCGGAGGAGCATGAAGCTGTGCTCAAAAACATGAAGATCCAGAAAAGGTGTGAAAAATATGAAGAGCTTCGAAAGGTGTGACAAATATGAGGAGCATGAAACGGTCTGAAAATTTGGAGGAGTATGAAACGTGCTGAAAAATAGGAGGAGCATGAAACTGTCAGAAAAATAGGAGGATCATGAAGCCGTGTTGAAAAACATGAAGAGCGTGAAAGGTTGTGAAAAATAGGAGGAGCTTCAAAATATGTGAAAAATATGAGGAGCATGAAACGGTCTGAAAATAGGAGGAGCATGAAGCGGTGATCAAAAACATGAAGAGCATGAAAAGGTGTGAAAAATATGAAGAGCTTCAAAAGGTGTGAAAAATATGAAGAGCTTCAAAAGGTGTCAAAAATGAGAAGAGCATAAAGGGGTCTGAAAAATAGGAGGAGCATGACGTGGTGTTGAAAAAAATGAAGAGCCTGAAAAGGTGTGAAATATATGAGGGCTTCAAAAGGTCTCAAAAATATGGGGAGCATGAAACGGTCTGAAAAATAGGAGGAGCATGAAACGGTGTTCAAAAACATGAAGAGCCTGTAAAGGTGTGAAAAATATGAAGAGCTTCAAAAGGTGTGAAATACATGAGAAGCATGAAACTCTCTGAAAAATAAAAGGAGCAAGAAGGGGTGTTCAAAAACATGAAGAGGCTGAAAAGGTGTGAAAAACATGAAGAGCTTAAAAAGGTGTGAAAAATATGAGGAGCATGAAACGGTCTGAAAAAAAAGGAGGAGCATGAAACGGTGATCAAAAACATGAAGAGCATGAAAAGGTGTGAAAAATATGAAGAGCTTCAAAAGGTGTGCAATACATGAGGAACATGAAACGGTCTGAAATTTAGGAGAAGCATTAAGTGGTGTGGAAAAACATGAAGAGCCTGAAAAGGTGTGAAAAATATGAAGAGCTTCAAAAGTTGTGAAAAATATGAGGAGCATGAAACGGTCTGAAAAATAGAAGCGGCATGAAATGGTGTTGAAAAATATGAAGAGCCTAAAAAGGTGTGAAAAATATGAAGAGCTTCAAAAGATGTGAAAAATATGAGGAGCATGATACTGCCTGAAAAATATGAGGAGCATGAAGTGGTGTGGAAGAAATGAAGAGCCTGAAAAGGTGTGAAATATATTAAGAGCATCAATAGGTGTCAAAAATATGAGGAGCATGAAACGGTCTGCAAAAAGGAGGAGCATGAAGTGGTGTTGATAAACGTGAAGAGCCTGAAAAGGTGTTAAAAATATGAAAAGCTACAAAAGGTGGGAAAAATATGAGGAGCATGAAACGGTTTGAAAAATAGGAGGAGCATGAAGCGGTGTTCAAAAACATGAAGAGCCTGAAAAGGTGTGAGAAATATGAAGAGCTTCAAAAGGTGTCAAAAATATGAGGAGCATGAAAAGATCTGAAAAATAGAAGGAGCATAAAGCGGTGTTGAAAAACATGAAGAGCCTGAAAAGGTGTGAGAAATATGAAAAGCTTCAAAAGGTGTGAAATACATGAGGAGCATGAAAGAGCTGAAAATTAGGAGAAGCATGAAGTGGTGTGGAAAAACATGAAGAGCCTGAAAAGGTGTGAAAAATATGAAGAGCTTCAAAAGGTGTGAAATACATGAGGAGCATGAAACTCTCTGAAAAATATAAGGAGCATGAAGTGGTGTTCAAAAACATGAAGAGCCTGAAAAGGTGTAAAAAATATGAAGAGCTTCAAAAGGTGTGAAAAATATGAGGAGCATGTTATGGTTTGAAAAATAGGATTAGCATGAAGAGGTGTTCAAAAACATGAAGAGCCTGAAAAGTTGTGAAAACTATGAAAAGCTTCAAAAGGTGTCAAAAATGAGATGAGCATGAAACTGTCTGAAATATAGGAGGAGTATGAAGCGGTGTTCAAAACATGAAGAGCCCGAAAAGGTGTGAAAAATATGAAGAGCTTCAAAAGGTGTCAAATATATGAGGAGCATGAAACGGTCTGAAAAAGAGGAGGAGCATGAAGCGGTGTTGAAAAACATGAAGAGCCTGAAAAGGTGTGAAAAATATGAAAAGATTCAAAAGGTGTGAAATACATGAGGAGCATGAAAGAGCTGAAAATTAGGAGAAGCATGAAGTGGTGTGGAAAAACATGAAGAGCCTGAAAAGGTGTGAAAAATATGAAGAGCTTCAAAAGGTGTGAAATACATGAGGAGCATGAAACTCTCTGAAAAATAGGAGGAACATGAAGCGGTGTTCAAAAATATGAAGAGCCTGAAAAGGTGTGAACAATATGAAGAGCTTCAAAAATATGAAAAATATGAAGAGCTTCAAAAGGTGTGAAAAATATGAAGAGCTTCAAAAGGTGTGAAATTTATGAGGAGCATGAAACGGTCTGAAAAATAGCTGGATCATGTAGCGGTGTTGAAAAACATGAAGAGTCTGAAAACGTGTGAAAATATGAAGAGCTTCAAAAATATGAAAAATATGAAGAGCTTCAACAGGTGTGAAATATATGAAGAGCTTCAGAAGGTGTCAAAAATATGAGGAGCAAGAAACGGTCTGCAAAATAGGAGGAGCATGAAATGGTGTTCAAAAACATGAAGAGCCTGAAATCGTGTGAAAAATATGAAGAGCTTCTAAAGGTGTGAAAAATATGAGCAGCATGAAACGGTCTAAAAAAAAGGAGGAGCATGAAGCGGTGTTCAAAAATATGAAGAGCCTGAAAAGGTGTGAAAAATGTGAAGAGGTTCAAAAGGTGTCAAAAATATGAGGAGCATGAAACGGTCTGAAAAATAGGAGGAGCATGAAGCGGTGTTGAAAAACAGGAAGAGCCTGAAAAGGTGTGAGAAATATGAAGAACTTCAAAAGGTGTCAAAAATATGAGGAGCATGAAACGGTCTGAAAAAGAGGAGGAGCATGAAGCGGTGTTGAAAAACATGAAGAGCCTGAAAACGTGTGAAAAATATGAAAAGCTTCAAAAGGTGTGAAATACATGAGGAGCATGAAAGAGCTGAAAATTTGGAGAAGCATGAAGTGGTGTGGAAAAACATGAAGAGCCTGAAAAGTTGTGATAAATATGAAGAGCTTCTGAAGGTGTGAAATACATGAGGAGCATGAAACTCTCTGAAAAATATAAGGAGCATGAAGTGGTGTTCAAAAACATGAAGAGCCTGAAAAGGTGTAAAAAATATGAAGAGCTTCAAAAGGTGTGAAAAATATGAGGAGCATGTTATGGCTTGAAAAATAGGATTAGCATGAAGAGGTGTTCAAAAACATGAAGAGCCTGAAAAGTTGTGAAAAATATGAAAAGCTTCAAAAGGTGTCAAAAATGAGATGAGCATGAAACTGTCTGAAATATAGGAGGAGTATGAAGCGGTGTTCAAAACATGAAGAGCCCGAAAAGGTGTGAAAAATATGAAGAGCTTCAAAAGGTGTCAAAAATATGAGGAGCATGAAACGGGCTGAAAAAGAGGAGGAGCATGAAGCGGCGTTGAAAAACATGAAGAGCCTGAAAAGGTGTGAAAAATATGAAAAGCTTCAAAGGTGTGAAATACATGAGGAGCATGAAAGAGCTGAAAATTAGGAGAAGCATGAAGTGGTGTGGAAAAACATGAAGAGCCTGAAAAGGTGTGAAAAATATGAAGAGCTTCAGAAGGTGTGAAATAAATGAGGAGCATGAAACACTCTGAAAAATAGGAGGAGCATGAAGCGGTGTTCAAAAATATGAAGAGCCTGAAAAGGTGTGAAAAATATGAAGAGCTTCAAAAATATGAAAAATATGAAGAGCCTCAAAAGGTGTGAAAAATATGAAGAGCTTCAAAAGGTGTGAAATATATGAGGAGCATGAAACGGTCTGAAAATAGCAGGATCATGAAGCGGTGTTGAAAAACATGAAGAGTCTGAAAACGTGTGAAAATATGAAGAGCTTCAAAAGGTGTGAAAAATATGAGGAGCATGAAACGGTCTAAAAAATAGGAGGAGCATGAAGCGGTGTTCAAAAATATGAAGAGCCTGAAAAGGTGTGAAAAATATGAAGAGCTTCAAAAGGTGTCAAAAATATGAGGAGCATGAAACGGTCTGAAAAATAGGAGGAGCATGAAGCGGTGTTGAAAAACATGAAGAGCCTGAAAAGGTGTGAGAAATATGAAGAGCTTCAAAAGGTGTCAAAAATATGAGGAGCATGAAACGGTCTGAAAAAGAGGAGGAGCATGAAACGGTGTTGAAAAACATGAAGAGCCTGAAAAGGTGTGAAAAATATGAAAAGCTTCAAAAGGTGTGAAATACATGAGGAGCATGAAAGAGCTGAAAATTAGGAGAAGCATGAAGTGGTGTGGAAAAACATGAAGAGCCTGAAAAGGTGTGAAAAATATGAAGAGCTTCAGAAGGTGTGAAATACATGAGGAGCATGAAACGGACTGAAAAATCGGAGGAGCATGAAGCGGTGTTGAAAAACATGAAGAGCCTGAAAAGGTGTGAAAAATATGAAGAGTTTCAAAAGGTGTCAAAAATATGAATAGCATGAAAAGGTCTGCAAAAAAGGAGCATGAAGTGGTGTTGAAAAACATGAAGAGCCTGAAAAGGTGTGAAAAGTATGAACAGTTTCAAAAGGTGTCAAAAATATGAGGAGCATGAAACGGTCTGAAAAATAGGAGGAACATGAAGAAGTGTTCAAAAACATGAAGAGCCTGAAAAGGTGTGAAAAATATGAAGAGCTTCAAAAGGTGTGAAATATATGAGGAGCATGAAACTCTCTGAAAAATAGAAGGAGCATGATGTGGTGTTCAAAAACATGAAGAGCCTGAAAACGTGTGAAAAATACGAAGAGCTTCAAAAGGTGTGAAAAATATGAGGAGAATGATACGGTTTGAAAAATAAGAGGAGCATGAAGCGGTGTTGACAAACATGAAGAGTCTGAAATCGTGTGAAATTATGAAGAACTTCAAAAATATGAAAAATATGAAGAGCTTCAAAAGGTGTGAACAATATGAAGAGCTTCAAAAGGTGTCAAAATGAGATGAACATGAAACGGTCTGATACATAGGAGGAGCATGAAGCGGTGTTGAAAATCATAAAGAGCCTGAAAATTTGTGAAAAATATGAAGAGCTTCAGAATATGTGAAAAACATGAAGAGCTTCAAAAAGTGTCAAAATGAGATGAGCATGAAACGGTCTGAAAAATAAGAGGAGCATGAAGTGGTGTTGAAAATAATGAAAAGCCTGAAAAGGTGTGAAATATATGAAGAGCTTCAAAAGATGTCAAAAATATGAGGAGAATGAAACGGACTGTAAAATAGGAGGAGCATGAAATGGTGTTCAAAAACATGAAGAGCCTGAAAAGGTGTGAAAAATAAGAAGAGCTTCAAAAGGTGTCAAAAATATGAGGAGCATGAAAAGTTCTGAAAAATAGGAGGAGCATGAAGCGGTGTTCAAAAACAGGAAGACCCTGAAAAGTAGTGAAAAATATGAAGAGCTTCAAAAGGTGTCAAAAATATGAGGAGCATGAAACGGTCTGAAAAATAGGAGGACTATGAAACGGTGTTCAAAAACATGAAGAGCCTGAAAAGGTGTGAAAAATATGAAGAGCTTCAAAACGTGTCAAAAATATGAGGAGCATGAAACGGTCTGAAAAATAGGAGGAGCAAGAAAGGGTGTTGAACAACATGAAGAGCCTGAAAACGTGTGAAAAATATGAAGAGCTTCAAAAGATGTGAAAAATATGAAGAGCTTCAAAAGGTGTCAAAAATATGAAGAGCTTCAAAAGGTTTCAAAAATGAGAGGAGTATGAAGCAGTCTGAAAAATAAGAGGAGCATGAAGCGGTGTTCAAAAACATGAAGAGCCTGAAAAGGTGTGAAAAATATGAAGAGCTTCAAAAGGTGTCAAAAATGAGATGAGCATGAAACGGTCTGAAAAATAGGAGGAGCATGAAGTGGTGTTGAAAAAAAAGAAGAGACGGAAAAGGTGTGAAATATATGAAGGGCTTCAAAAGGTGTCAAAAATATAAGGAGAATGAAACGGTCTGAAAATAGGAGGAGCATGAAGCGGTGTTCAAAAACATGAAGAGCCTGAAAAGGTGTGAAAAATATGAAGAGCTTCAAAAGGTGTCAAAAATATGAGGAGCATGAAACGGTTTGAAAAATAGGAGGAGCATGAAGCGGTGTTCAAAAACAGGAAAAGCCTGAAAAGTTGTGAAAAATATGAAGAGCTTCAAAAGTTGTCAAAAATATGAGGAGCATGAAAAGGTCAGAAAAATAGGAGGATCATGAAGCGGTGTTCAAAAACATGAAGAGCCTGAAAAGGTGTGCAAAATATGAAGAGCTTCAAAAGGTGTCAAAAATATGAGGAGCATGAAACGGTCTGCAAAAAAGGAGGAGCATGAAGTGGTGTTGAAAAAATTCAAGAGCCTGACAAGGTGTGAAAAATATGAAAAGCTTCAAAAGTTGTCAAAAATATGAGGAGCATGAAACGGTCTGAAAAATAGGAGGAGCATGAAGCGGTGTTCAAAAACATGAAGAGCCTGAAAAGGTGTGAAAAATATGAAGAGCTTCAAAAGGTGTCAAAAATATGAGGAGCATGAAACGGTCTGAAAAATAGGAGGAGCATGAAGTGGTGTTGAAAAACATGAAGAGTCTGAAAACGTGTGAAATTATGAAGAACTTCAAAAATATGCAAAATATGAAGAGCTTCAAAAGGTGTGAAAAATATGAAGAGCTTCAAAAGGTGTCAAAATGAGATGAACATGAAACGGTCTGAAAAATAGGAGGAGCATGAAGCGGTGTTGAAAATCATAAAGAGCCTGAAAATTTGTGAAAAATATGAAGAGCTTCAGAAGATGTGAAAAACATGAAGAACTTCAAAAGGTGTCAAAATGAGATGAGCATGAAACGGTCTGAAAAATAAGAGGAGCATGAAGTGGTGTTGAAAATAATGAAAAGCCTGAAAAGGTGTGAAATATATGAAGAGCTTCAAAAGGTGTCAAAAATATGAGGAGAATGAAACGGTCTGTAAAATAGGAGGAGCATGAAATGGTGTTCAAAAACATGAAGAGCCTGAAAAGGTGTGAAAAATATGAAGAGCTTCAAAAGGTGTCAAAAATATGAGGAGCATGAAAAGTTCTGAAAAATAGGAGGAGCATGAAGCGGTGTTCAAAACAGGAAGACCCTGAAAAGTAGTGAAAAATATGAAGAGCTTCAAAAGGTGTCAAAAATATGAGGAGCATGAAACGGTCTGAAAAATAGGAGGACTATGAAACGGTGTTCAAAAACATGAAGAGCCTGAAAAGGTGTGAAAAATATGAAGAGCTTCAAAAGGTGTCAAAAATATGAGGAGCATGAAATGGTCTGAAAAATAGGAGGAGCAAGAAAGGGTGTTGAACAACATGAAGAGCCTGAAAACGTGTGAAAAATATGAAGAGCTTCAAAAGATGTGAAAAATATGAAGAGCTTCAAAAGGTGTCAAAAATGAGATGAGCATGAAACCGTCTGAAAAATAGGAGGAGCATGAAGTAGTGTTGAAAAACATGAAGAACCTGAAAAGCTGTGAGAAACATGAAGAGCTTCAAAATGTGTCAAAAATATGAGGAGCATGAAACGGTCTGAAAAAGAGGAGGAGCAGGAAGCGGTGTTGAGAAACATGAAGAGCCTGAAAATGTGTGAAAAATATGAAGAGCTTCTAAAGGTGTGAAATATATGAGGTGCAAGAAACGGTCTGAAAAATAGGAGGAGCATGAAGCAGTGTTGAAAAACATGAAGAGCCTGAAAAGGTGTGAAAAATATGAAGAGCTTCAAAAGGTGTCAAAATTATAAGGAGCATGAAACGTTCTGAAAAATAGGAGGAGCATGAAGAAGTGTTGAAAAAAATGAAGAACCTGAAAAGGTGTGAAAAATATGAACAGCTTCAAAAGTTGCCAAAAATATGAGGAGCATGAAACGGTCTAAAAAATAGGAGTACCATGAACCGGTGTTGAAAAACATGAAGAGCCAGAAAAGGTGTGAAAAATATTAAGAGCTTCAAAATGTGTGAAAAATATGAAGAGCTTCAAAAGGTGTCAAAAAAGAGATGAGCATGAAACGGTCTGAAAAATAGGAGGAGAATGAAGTGGTGTTGAAAAAAATGAGGAGCCTGAAAAGGTGTGAAAAATATGAAGAGCTTCAAAAGGTGTCAAAAATGAGATGATCATGAAACGGTCTGAAAAATAGGAGGTGCATGAGGTGGTGTTGAAGAAAAAGAAGAGACTGAAAAGGTGTGAAATATATGAAGAGCTTCAAAAGGTGTCAAAATATGAGGAGCATGATACGGTCTGAAAAATAGGAGGAGCATGAAGCGGTGTTCAAAACATGAAGAGCCTGAAAAATTGTGAAAAATATGAAAAGCTTCCAAAGGTGTTAAAAATGAGATGAGCATGAAACGGTCTGAAAAATAGGAGGAGCATGAAGCGGTGTTGAAAAAATGAAGAGCCTGAAAAGGTGTGAAAAATATGAAGAGCATCAAAAGTTGTCAAAAATATGAGGAGTATGAAACGGTCTGAAAAATAGGAGGACCATGAAGCGGTGTTGCAAAACATGAGGAGCCTGAAAAGGTGTGAAAAATATGAAGAGCTTCAAAAGGTGAGAAAAATATGAGGTGCATGAAACGGTCTGAAAAATAGGAGGAGCATGAAGCGGTGTTGAAAAACATGAAGAGCCTGAAAAGGTGTGAAAAATATGAAGAGCTTCAAAAGGTGTGAAATACATGAGGAGCATGAAACGTGTTGAAAAATAGGAGAAGCATGAAGTGGTGTGGAAAAACATCAAGAGCCTGAAAAGGTGTGAAAAATATGAAGGGCTTCCAAAGGTGTGAAATACATGAGGAGCAAGAAACGGTCTGAAAAATAGGAGGAAGAGGAAGAGGTGTTCAAAAATATGAAGAGCCTGAAAAGGTGTGAAAAATATGAAGAGCTTCAAAAGGTGTCAAAAATATGAGGAGCATGAAACGTTGTGAAAAATAGGAGCAGCATGAAACGGTGTTCAAAAACATGAAGACATTGAAAAGGTGTGAAAAATATGAAGAGGTGCAAAAGGTTTGAAATATATGAGGAGCATGAAACGGTCTGAAAAATATGAGGAGCATGAAGCGGTGTTCAAAAACATGAAGAGCCTGAAAAGGTGAGAAAAATATGAAGAGCTTCAAAAGGTGTGAAATACATGAGGAGCATTAAACGCCCTGAAAAATAGGAGGAGCATGCAGAGGTGTTCAAAAACATGAAGAGCCTGAAAAGGTGTCAAAAATATGAAGAGATTCAAAAGGTGTGAAAAATATGAAGAGCTTCAAAATGTTTCAAAAATGAAATGAGCATGAAACGGTCTGAAAAAGCTGAGGAGCATGAAGTGGTGTTGAAACACATGAAGAGCCTGAAAAGGTGTGAAAAATATGAAGAGGTTCAAAGGTGTGAAATACATGAGGATCATGAAATGGTTTGAAAAATACGAGGAGCATGAAGCAGTGTTCAAAAACATGAAGAGCCTGAAAAGGTTTGAAAAATATGAAGAGCTTCAAAAGGTGTCAAAAATATGAGGAGCATGAAACCGTCTGAAAAATAGGAGGAGCATGAAGCGGTGTTGAAAAACATGAAGAGCGTGAAAACGAGTGAAAAATATGAAGAGCTTCAAAAGGTATGAAAAATATGAAGAGCTTCAAAAGGTGTCAAAAATATGAGGAGCATGAAACGGTCTGAAAAATAGGAGGACTATGAAACGGTGTTCAAAAACATGAAGAGCCTGAAAAGGTGTGAAAAATATGAAGAGCTTCAAAACGTGTCAAAAATATGAGGAGCATGAAATGGTCTGAAAAATAGGAGGAGCAAGAAAGGGTGTTGAACAACATGAAGAGCCTGAAAACGTGTGAAAAATATGAAGAGCTTCAAAAGATGTGAAAAATATGAAGAGCTTCAAAAGGTGTCAAAAATGAGATGAGCATGAAACCGTCTGAAAAATAGGAGGAGCATGAAGTAGTGTTGAAAAACATGAAGAACCTGAAAAGCTGTGAGAAACATGAAGAGCTTCAAAAGGTGTCAAAAATATGAGGAGCATGAAACGTTCTGAAAAAGAGGAGGAGCAGGAAGCGGTGTTGAGAAACATGAAGAGCCTGAAAATGTGTGAAAAATATGAAGAGCTTCTAAAGGTGTGAAATATATGAGGTGCAAGAAACGGTCTGAAAAATAGGAGTACCATGAACCGGTGTTGAAAAACATGAAGAGCCAGAAAAGGTGTGAAAAATATTAAGAGCTTCAAAATGTGTGAAAAATATGAAGAGCTTCAAAAGGTGTCAAAAAAGAGATGAGCATGAAACGGTCTGAAAAATAGGAGGAGAATGAAGTGGTGTTGAAAAAAATGAGGAGCCTGAAAAGGTGTGAAAAATATGAAGAGCTTCAAAAGGTGTCAAAAATGAGATGATCATGAAACGGTCTGAAAAATAGGAGGTGCATGAGGTGGTGTTGAAGAAAAAGAAGAGACTGAAAAGGTGTGAAATATATGAAGAGCTTCAAAAGGTGTCAAAATATGAGGAGCATGATACGGTCTGAAAAATAGGAGGAGCATGAAGCGGTGTTCAAAACATGAAGAGCCTGAAAAATTGTGAAAAATATGAAAAGCTTCCAAAGGTGTCAAAAATGAGATGAGCATGAAACGGTCTGAAAAATAGGAGGAGCATGAAGCGGTGTTGAAAAAATGAAGAGCCTGAAAAGGTGTGAAAAATATGAAGAGCATCAAAAGTTGTCAAAAATATGAGGAGTATGAAACGGTCTGAAAAATAGGAGGACCATGAAGCGGTGTTGCAAAACATGAGGAGCCTGAAAAGGTGTGAAAAATATGAAGAGCTTCAAAAGGTGAGAAAAATATGAGGTGCATGAAACGGTCTGAAAAATAGGAGGAGCATGAAGCGGTGTTGAAAAACATGAAGAGCCTGAAAAGGTGTGAAAAATATGAAGAGCTTCAAAAGGTGTGAAATACATGAGGAGCATGAAACGTGTTGAAAAATAGGAGAAGCATGAAGTGGTGTGGAAAAACATCAAGAGCCTGAAAAGGTGTGAAAAATATGAAGGGCTTCAAAAGGTGTGAAATACATGAGGAGCAAGAAACGGTCTGAAAAATAGGAGGAAGAGGAAGAGGTGTTCAAAAATATGAAGAGCCTGAAAAGGTGTGAAAAATATGAAGAGGTGCAAAAGGTTTGAAATATATGAGGAGCATGAAACGGTCTGAAAAATATGAGGAGCATGAAGCGGTGTTCAAAAACATGAAGAGCCTGAAAAGGTGAGAAAAATATGAAGAGCTTCAAAAGGTGTGAAATACATGAGGAGCATTAAACGCCCTGAAAAATAGGAGGAGCATGCAGAGGTGTTCAAAAACATGAAGAGCCTGAAAAGGTGTCAAAAATATGAAGAGATTCAAAAGGTGTGAAAAATATGAAGAGCTTCAAAATGTTTCAAAAATGAAATGAGCATGAAACGGTCTGAAAAAGCTGAGGAGCATGAAGTGGTGTTGAAACACATGAAGAGCCTGAAAAGGTGTGAAAAATATGAAGAGGTTCAAAGGTGTGAAATACATGAGGATCATGAAATGGTTTGAAAAATACGAGGAGCATGAAGCAGTGTTCAAAAACATGAAGAGCCTGAAAAGGTTTGAAAAATATGAAGAGCTTCAAAAGGTGTCAAAAATATGAGGAGCATGAAACCGTCTGAAAAATAGGAGGAGCATGAAGCGGTGTTGAAAAACATGAAGAGCGTGAAAACGAGTGAAAAATATGAGGAGCTTCAAAAGGTATGAAAAATATGAAGAGCTTCAAAAGGTGTCAAAAAAGAGATGAGCATGAAACCGTCTGAAAAATAGGTGGAGCATGAAGCGGTGTTGAAAAACATGAAGAGCCTGAAAAGATGTGAAAAATATGAAGAGCTTCAAAAGGTGTCAAAAATATGAGGAGCATGAAACGGTCTGAAAAATAGGAGGAGCATGAAACCGTGTTCAAAAACATGAAGAGACTGAAAAGGGTGAAAAATATGAAGAGCTTCAAAAGGTGTGAAAAATAGGAGGAGCATGAAGCGGTGTGCAAAATCATGAAGAGCCTGAAAACGTGTGAGAAATATGAAGAGCTTCAAAAGGTGTCAAAAATATGAAGAGCTTCAAAAGGTGTCAAAAATGAGAGGAGTATGAAGCAGTCTGAAAAATAAGAGGAGCATGAAGCGGTGTTCAAAAAAATGAAGAGCCTGAAAAGGTGTGAAAAATATGAAGAGCTTCAAAAGGTGTCAAAAATGAGATGAGCATGAAACGGTCTGAAAAATAGGAGGAGCATGAAGTGGTGTTGAAAAAAAAGAAGAGACGGAAAAGGTGTGAAATATATGAAGGGCTTCAAAAGGTGTCAAAAATATGAGGAGAATGAAACGGTCTGAAAATAGGAGGAGCATGAAGCGGTGTTCAAAAACATGAAGAGACTGAAAAGGGTGAAAAATATGAAGAGCTTCAAAAGGTGTGAAAAATAGGAGGAGCATGAAGCGGTGTGCAAAAACATGAAAAGCCTGAAAAGGTGTGAAAAATATGAAGAGCATCAAAAGGTGTCAAAAATATGAGGAGCATGAAACGGTCTGAAAAATAGGAGGAGCATGAAGCGGTGTTGAAAAACATGAAGAGCCTGAAAAGGTGTTAAAAATATGAAGAGTTTCAAAAGGTGTCAAATATATGAGCAGCAAGAATCGGTCTGAAATATAGGAGTAGCATGAAACGGTGTTCAAATACATGCAGAGCCTGAAAAGTTGTGAAAAATATGAAGAGCTTCAAATGGTGTCAAATATATGAAGAGCTTCAAAAGGTGTCAAAAATGAGATGAGCATGAAACGGTCTGAAAAATAGGAGGAGCAAGAAGTCGTGTTCCAAAAAATGAAGAGCCTGAGAAGGTGGGAAATATATCAAGAACTTCAAAATGTGTCAAAAATATGAGGAGCATGAAACGGTCTGAAAAATAGGAGGAGCATGAAACGGTGTTGAAAAACATGCAGAGCCTGAAAAGGTGTGAAAAATATGAAGAACTTCAAAAGGTGTGAAATATATGAGGAGCATGAAACAGTCTTAAAAATAGGAGGAGCATGAAGCGGTTTTCAAAAATATGAAGAGCCTGAAAAGGTGTGAAAAATATGAGGAGCTTCAAAAGGTATGAAATACATGAGGAGTATGAAACTGTCTTGAAAATAGGAGGAGCATGAAGTGGTGCTAAAAAACATGAAGAGGCTTAAAAGGTGTGAAAAATATGAAGAGCTTCAAAAGGTGTGAAAAATATGAGGAGCATGAAACGGTCTGAAAAATAGGAGGAGCATGAAGCCGTGTTGAAAAACATGAAGAGCCTGAAAAAGTGTGAAATATATGAAGAGGTTCAAAAGGTGTAAAAAATATGAGGAGATTCAAAAGGTATCAAAAATATGAGGAGCATGAAACGGTCTGAAAAAGAGGAGGAGCATGAATCGGTGTTGAAAATCATGAAGAGCCTGAAAACGTGTGAGAAATATGAAGAGCTTCAAAAGGTGTCAAAAATATGAAGAGCTTCAAAAGGTGTCAAAAATGAGAGGAGTATGAAGCAGTCTGAAAAATAGGAGGAGCATGAAGCGGTGTTCAAAAACATGAAGAGCTTGAAAAGGTGTGAAAAATATGAAGAGCTTCAAAAGGTGTCAAAAATGAGATGAGCATGAAACGGTCTGAAAAATAGGAGGAGCATGAAGTGGTGTTGAAAAAAAAGAAGAGACGGAAAAGGTGTGAAATATATGAAGGGCTTCAAAAGGTGTCAAAAATATGAGGAGAATGAAACGGTCTGAAAATAGGAGGAGCATGAAGCGGTGTTCAAAAACATGAAGAGCCTGAAAAGGTGTGAAAAATATGAAGAGCTTCAAAAGGTGTCAAAAATATGAGGAGCATGAAGCGGTGTTCAAAAACAGGAAAAGCCTGAAAAGTTGTGAAAAATATGAAGAGCTTCAAAAGTTGTCAAAAATATGAGGAGCATGAAAAGGTCAGAAAAATAGGAGGATCATGAAGCGGTGTTCAAAAACATGAAGAGCCTGAAAAGGTGTGCAAAATATGAAGAGCTTCAAAAGGTGTCAAAAATATGAGGAGCATGAAACGGTCTGCAAAAAAGGAGGAGCATGAAGTGGTGTTGAAAAAATTCAAGAGCCTGACAAGGTGTGAAAAATATGAAAAGCTTCAAAAGTTGTCAAAAATATGAGGAGCATGAAACGGTCTGAAAAATAGGAGGAGCATGAAGCGGTGTTCAAAAACATGAAGAGCCTGAAAAGGTGTGAAAAATATGAAGAGCTTCAAAAGGTGTCAAAAATATGAGGAGCATGAAACGGTCTGAAAAATAGGAGGAGCATGAAGTGGTGTTGAAAAACATGAAGAGTCTGAAAACGTGTGAAATTATGAAGAACTTCAAAAATATGCAAAATATGAAGAGCTTCAAAAGGTGTGAAAAATATGAAGAGCTTCAAAAGGTGTCAAAATGAGATGAACATGAAACGGTCTGAAAAATAGGAGGAGCATGAAGCGGTGTTGAAAATCATAAAGAGCCTGAAAATTTGTGAAAAATATGAAGAGCTTCAGAAGATGTGAAAAACATGAAGAGCTTCAAAAGGTGTCAAAATGAGATGAGCATGAAACGGTCTGAAAAATAAGAGGAGCATGAAGTGGTGTTGAAAATAATGAAAAGCCTGAAAAGGTGTGAAATATATGAAGAGCTTCAAAAGGTGTCAAAAATATGAGGAGAATGAAACGGTCTGTAAAATAGGAGGAGCATGAAATGGTGTTCAAAAACATGAAGAGCCTGAAAAGGTGTGAAAAATATGAAGAGCTTCAAAAGGTGTCAAAAATATTAGGAGCATGAAAAGTTCTGAAAAATAGGAGGAGCATGAAGCGGTGTTCAAAACAGGAAGACCCTGAAAAGTAGTGAAAAATATGAAGAGCTTCAAAAGGTGTCAAAAATATGAGGAGCATGAAACGGTCTGAAAAATAGGAGGACTATGAAACGGTGTTCAAAAACATGAAGAGCCTGAAAAGGTGTGAAAAATATGAAGAGCTTCAAAAGGTGTCAAAAATATGAGGAGCATGAAATGGTCTGAAAAATAGGAGGAGCAAGAAAGGGTGTTGAACAACATGAAGAGCCTGAAAACGTGTGAAAAATATGAAGAGCTTCAAAAGATGTGAAAAATATGAAGAGCTTCAAAAGGTGTCAAAAATGAGATGAGCATGAAACCGTCTGAAAAATAGGAGGAGCATGAAGTAGTGTTGAAAAACATGAAGAACCTGAAAAGCTGTGAGAAACATGAAGAGCTTCAAAATGTGTCAAAAATATGAGGAGCATGAAACGGTCTGAAAAAGAGGAGGAGCAGGAAGCGGTGTTGAGAAACATGAACAGCCTGAAAATGTGTGAAAAATATGAAGAGCTTCTAAAGGTGTGAAATATATGAGGTGCAAGAAACGGTCTGAAAAATAGGAGGAGCATGAAGCAGTGTTGAAAAACATGAAGAGCCTGAAAAGGTGTGAAAAATATGAAGAGCTTCAAAAGGTGTCAAAATTATAAGGAGCATGAAACGTTCTGAAAAATAGGAGGAGCATGAAGCAGTGTTGAAAAAAATGAAGAACCTGAAAAGGTGTGAAAAATATGAACAGCTTCAAAAGTTGCCAAAAATATGAGGAGCATGAAACGGTCTAAAAAATAGGAGTACCATGAACCGGTGTTGAAAAACATGAAAAGCCAGAAAAGGTGTGAAAAATATTAAGAGCTTCAAAATGTGTGAAAAATATGAAGAGCTTCAAAAGGTGTCAAAAAAGAGATGAGCATGAAACGGTCTGAAAAATAGGAGGAGAATGAAGTGGTGTTGAAAAAAATGAGGAGCCTGAAAAGGTGTGAAAAATATGAAGAGCTTCAAAAGGTGTCAAAAATGAGATGATCATGAAACGGTCTGAAAAATAGGAGGTGCATGAGGTGGTGTTGAAGAAAAAGAAGAGACTGAAAAGGTGTGAAATATATGAAGAGCTTCAAAAGGTGTCAAAATATGAGGAGCATGATACGGTCTGAAAAATAGGAGGAGCATGAAGCGGTGTTCAAAACATGAAGAGCCTGAAAAATTGTGAAAAATATGAAAAGCTTCCAAAGGTGTTAAAAATGAGATGAGCATGAAACGCTCTGAAAAATAGGAGGAGCATGAAGCGGTGTTGAAAAAATGAAGAGCCTGAAAAGGTGTGAAAAATATGAAGAGCATCAAAAGTTGTCAAAATATGAGGAGTATGAAACGGTCTGAAAAATAGGAGGACCATGAAGCGGTGTTGCAAAACATGAGGAGCCTGAAAAGGTGTGAAAAATATGAAGAGCTTCAAAAGGGGAGAAAAATATGAGGTGCATGAAACGGTCTGAAAAATAGGAGGAGCATGAAGCGGTGTTGAAAAACATGAAGAGCCTGAAAAGGTGTGAAAAATATGAAGAGCTTCAAAAGGTGTGAAATACATGAGGAGCATGAAACGTGTTGAAAAATAGGAGAAGCATGAAGTGGTGTGGAAAAACATCAAGAGCCTGAAAAGGTGTGAAAAGTATGAAGGGCTTCCAAAGGTGTGAAATACATGAGGAGCAAGAAACGGTCTGAAAAATAGGAGGAAGAGGAAGAGGTGTTCAAAAATATGAAGAGCCTGAAAAGGTGTGAAAAATATGAAGAGCTTCAAAAGGTGTCAAAAATATGAGGAGCATGAAACGTTGTGAAAAAGAGGAGCAGCATGAAACGGTGTTCAAAAACATGAAGACATTGAAAAGGTGTGAAAAATATGAAGAGGTGCAAAAGGTTTGAAATATATGAGGAGCATGAAACGGTCTGAAAAATATGAGGAGCATGAAGCGGTGTTCAAAAACATGAAGAGCCTGAAAAGGTGAGAAAAATATGAAGAGCTTCAAAAGGTGTGAAATACATGAGGAGCATTAAACGCCCTGAAAAATAGGAGGAGCATGCAGAGGTGTTCAAAAACATGAAGAGCCTGAAAAGGTGTCAAAAATATGAAGAGATTCAAAAGGTGTGAAAAATATGAAGAGCTTCAAAATGTTTCAAAAATGAAATGAGCATGAAACGGTCTGAAAAAGCTGAGGAGCATGAAGTGGTGTTGAAACACATGAAGAGCCTGAAAAGGTGTGAAAAATATGAAGAGGTTCAAAGGTGTGAAATACATGAGGATCATGAAATGGTTTGAAAAATACGAGGAGCATGAAGCAGTGTTCAAAAACATGAAGAGCCTGAAAAGGTTTGAAAAATATGAAGAGCTTCAAAAGGTGTCAAAAATATGAGGAGCATGAAACCGTCTGAAAAATAGGAGGAGCATGAAGCGGTGTTGAAAAACATGAAGAGCGTGAAAACCAGTGAAAAATATGAAGAGCTTCAAAAGGTATGAAAAATATGAAGAGCTTCAAAAGGTGTCAAAAAAGAGATGAGCATGAAACCGTCTGAAAAATAGGTGGAGCATGAAGCGGTGTTGAAAAACATGAAGAGCCTGTAAAGATGTGAAAAATATGAAGAGCTTCAAAAGGTGTCAAAAATATGAGGAGCATGAAACGGTCTGAAAAATAGGAGGAGCATGAAACCGTGTTAAAAACATGAAGAGACTGAAAAGGGTGAAAAATATGAAGAGCTTCAAAAGGTGTGAAAAATAGGAGGAGCATGAAGCGGTGTGCAAAAACATGAAAAGCCTGAAAAGGTGTGAAAAATATGAAGAGCATCAAAAGGTGTCAAAAATATGAGGAGCATGAAACGGTCTGAAAAATAGGAGGAGCATGAAGCGGTGTTGAAAAACATGAAGAGCCTGAAAAGGTGTTAAAAATATGAAGAGTTTGAAAAGGTGTCAAATATATGAGCAGCAAGAATCGGTCTGAAATATAGGAGTAGCATGAAACGGTGTTCAAATACATGCAGAGCCTGAAAAGTTGTGAAAAATATGAAGAGCTTCAAATGGTGTCAAATATATGAAGAGCTTCAAAAGGTGTCAAAAATGAGATGAGCATGAAACGGTCTGAAAAATAGGAGGAGCAAGAAGTCGTGTTCCAAAAAATGAAGAGCCTGAGAAGGTGTGAAATATATCAAGAACTTCAAAATGTGTCAAAAATATGAGGAGCATGAAACGGTCTGAAAAATAGGAGGAGCATGAAACGGTGTTGAAAAACATGCAGAGCCTGAAAAGGTGTGAAAAATATGAAGAACTTCAAAAGGTGTGAAATATATGAGGAGCATGAAACAGTCTTAAAAATAGGAGGAGCATGAAGCGGTTTTCAAAAATATGAAGAGCCTGAAAAGGTGTGAAAAATATGAGGAGCTTCAAAAGGTGTAAAAAATATGAGGAGATTCAAAAGGTATCAAAAATATGAGGAGCATGAAACGGTCTGAAAAAGAGAAGGAGCATGAATCGGTGTTGAAAATCATGAAGAGCCTGAAAACGTGTGAGAAATATGAAGAGCTTCAAAAGGTGTCAAAAATATGAAGAGCTTCAAAAGGTGTCAAAAATGAGAGGAGTATGAAGCAGTCTGAAAAATAGGAGGAGCATGAAGCGGTGTTCAAAAACATGAAGAGCTTGAAAAGGTGTGAAAAATATGAAGAGCTTCAAAAGGTGTCAAAAATGAGATGAGCATGAAACGGTCTGAAAAATAGGAGGAGCATGAAGTGGTGTTGAAAAAAAAGAAGAGACGGAAAAGGTGTGAAATATATGAAGGGCTTCAAAAGGTGTCAAAAATATGAGGAGAATGAAACGGTCTGAAAATAGGAGGAGCATGAAGCGGTGTTCAAAAACATGAAGAGCCTGAAAAGGTGTGAAAAATATGAAGAGCTTCAAAAGGTGTCAAAAATATGAGGAGCATGAAACGGTTTGAAAAATAGGAGGAGCATGAAGCGGTGTTCAAAAACAGGAAAAGCCTGAAAAGTTGTGAAAAATATGAAGAGCTTCAAAAGTTGTCAAAAATATGAGGAGCATGAAAAGGTCAGAAAAATAGGAGGATCATGAAGCGGTGTTCAAAAACATGAAGAGCCTGAAAAGGTGTGCAAAACATGAAGAGCTTCAAAAGGTGTCAAAAATATGAGGAGCATGAAACGGTCTGCAAAAAAGGAGGAGCATGAAGTGGTGTTGAAAAAATTCAAGAGCCTGACAAGGTGTGAAAAATATGAAAAGCTTCAAAAGTTGTCAAAAATATGAGGAGCATGAAACGGTCTGAAAAATAGGAGGAGCATGAAGCGGTGTTCAAAAACATGAAGAGCCTGAAAAGGTGTGAAAAATATGAAGAGCTTCAAAAGGTGTCAAAAATATGAGGAGCATGAAACGGTCTGAAAAATAGGAGGAGCATGAAGTGGTGTTGAAAAACATGAAGAGTCTGAAAACGTGTGAAATTATGAAGAACTTCAAAAATATGCAAAATATGAAGAGCTTCAAAAGGTGTGAAAAATATGAAGAGCTTCAAAAGGTGTCAAAATGAGATGAACATGAAACGGTCTGAAAAATAGGAGGAGCATGAAGCGGTGTTGAAAATCATAAAGAGCCTGAAAATTTGTGAAAAATATGAAGAGCTTCAGAAGATGTGAAAAACATGAAGAGCTTCAAAAGGTGTCAAAATGAGATGAGCATGAAACGGTCTGAAAAATAAGAGGAGCATGAAGTGGTGTTGAAAATAATGAAAAGCCTGAAAAGGTGTGAAATATATGAAGAGCTTCAAAAGGTGTCAAAAATATGAGGAGAATGAAACGGTCTGTAAAATAGGAGGAGCATGAAATGGTGTTCAAAAACATGAAGAGCCTGAAAAGGTGTGAAAAATATGAAGAGCTTCAAAAGGTGTCAAAAATATGAGGAGCATGAAAAGTTCTGAAAAATAGGAGGAGCATGAAGCGGTGTTCAAAACAGGAAGACCCTGAAAAGTAGTGAAAAATATGAAGAGCTTCAAAAGGTGTCAAAAATATGAGGAGCATGAAACGGTCTGAAAAATAGGAGGACTATGAAACGGTGTTCAAAAACATGAAGAGCCTGAAAAGGTGTGAAAAATATGAAGAGCTTCAAAACGTGTCAAAAATATGAGGAGCATGAAATGGTCTGAAAAATAGGAGGAGAAAGAAAGGGTGTTGAACAAAATGAAGAGCCTGAAAACGTGTGAAAAATATGAAGAGCTTCAAAAGATGTGAAAAATATGAAGAGCTTCAAAAGGTGTCAAAAATGAGATGAGCATGAAACCGTCTGAAAAATAGGAGGAGCATGAAGTAGTGTTGAAAAACATGAAGAACCTGAAAAGCTGTGAGAAACATGAAGAGCTTCAAAATGTGTCAAAAATATGAGGAGCATGAAACGGTCTGAAAAAGAGGAGGAGCAGGAAGCGGTGTTGAGAAACATGAAGAGCCTGAAAATGTGTGAAAAATATGAAGAGCTTCTAAAGGTGTGAAATATATGAGGTGCAAGAAACGGTCTGAAAAATAGGAGGAGCATGAAGCAGTGTTGAAAAACATGAAGAGCCTGAAAAGGTGTGAAAAATATGAAGAGCTTCAAAAGGTGTCAAAATTATAAGGAGCATGAAACGTTCTGAAAAATAGGAGGAGCATGAAGCAGTGTTGAAAAAAATGAAGAGCCTGAAAAGGTGTGAAAAATATGAACAGCTTCAAAAGTTGTCAAAAATATGAGGAGCATGAAACGGTCTAAAAAATAGGAGTACCATGAACCGGTGTTGAAAAACATGAAGAGCCAGAAAAGGTGTGAAAAATATTAAGAGCTTCAAAATGTGTGAAAAATATGAAGAGCTTCAAAAGGTGTCAAAAAAGAGATGAGCATGAAACGGTCTGAAAAATAGGAGGAGAATGAAGTGGTGTTGAAAAAAATGAGGAGCCTGAAAAGGTGTGAAAAATATGAAGAGCTTCAAAAGGTGTCAAAAATGAGATGATCATGAAACGGTCTGAAAAATAGGAGGTGCATGAAGTGGTGTTGAAGAAAAAGAAGAGACTGAAAAGGTGTGAAATATATGAAGAGCTTCAAAAGGTGTCAAAATATGAGGAGCATGATACGGTCTGAAAAATAGGAGGAGCATGAAGCGGTGTTCAAACCATGAAGAGCCTGAAAAATTGTGAAAAATATGAAAAGCTTCCAAAGGTGTTAAAAATGAGATGAGCATGAAACGCTCTGAAAAATAGGAGGAGCATGAAGCGGTGTTGAAAAAATGAAGAGCCTGAAAAGGTGTGAAAAATATGAAGAGCATCAAAAGTTGTCAAAAATATAAGGAGTATGAAACGGTCTGAAAAATAGGAGGACCATGAAGCGGTGTTGCAAAACATGAGGAGCCTGAAAAGGTGTGAAAAATATGAAGAGCTTCAAAAGGTGAGAAAAATATGAGGTGCATGAAACGGTCTGAAAAATAGGAGGAGCATGAAGCGGTGTTGAAAAACATGAAGAGCCTGAAAAGGTGTGAAAAATATGAAGAGCTTCAAAAGGTGTGAAATACATGAGGAGCATGAAACGTGTTGAAAAATAGGAGAAGCATGAAGTGGTGTGGAAAAACATCAAGAGCCTGAAAAGGTGTGAAAAATATGAAGGGCTTCAAAAGGTGTGAAATACATGAGGAGCAAGAAACGGTCTGAAAAATAGGAGGAAGAGGAAGAGGTGTTCAAAAATATGAAGAGCCTGAAAAGGTGTGAAAAATATGAAGAGCTTCAAAAGGTGTCAGAAATATGAGGAGCATGAAACGTTGTGAAAAATAGGAGCAGCATGAAACGGTGTTCAAAAACATGAAGACATTGAAAAGGTGTGAAAAATATGAAGAGGTGCAAAAGGTTTGAAATATATGAGGAGCATGAAACGGTCTGAAAAATATGAGGAGCATGAAGCGGTGTTCAAAAACATGAAGAGCCTGAAAAGGTGAGAAAAATATGAAGAGCTTCAAAAGGTGTGAAATACATGAGGAGCATTAAACGCCCTGAAAAATAGGAGGAGCATGCAGAGGTGTTCAAAAACATGAAGAGGCTGAAAAGGTGTCAAAAATATGAAGAGATTCAAAAGGTGTGAAAAATATGAAGAGCTTCAAAATGTTTCAAAAATGAAATGAGCATGAAACGGTCTGAAAAAGCTGAGGAGCATGAAGTGGTGTTGAAACACATGAAGAGCCTGAAAAGGTGTGAAAAATATGAAGAGGTTCAAAGGTGTGAAATACATGAGGATCATGAAATGGTTTGAAAAATACGAGGAGCATGAAGCAGTGATCAAAAACATGAAGAGCCTGAAAAGGTTTGAAAAATATGAAGAGCTTCAAAAGGTGTCAAAAATATGAGGAGCATGAACCCGTCTGAAAAATAGGTGGAGCATGAAGCGGTGTTGAAAAACATGAAGAGCCTGAAAAGATGTGAAAAATATGAAGAGCTTCAAAAGGTGTCAAAAATATGAGGAGCATGAAACGGTCTGAAAAATAGGAGGAGCATGAAACCGTGTTAAAAACATGAAGAGACTGAAAAGGGTGAAAAATATGAAGAGCTTCAAAAGGTGTGAAAAATAGGAGGAGCATGAAGCGGTGTGCAAAAACATGAAAAGCCTGAAAAGGTGTGAAAAATATGAAGAGCATCAAAAGGTGTCAAAAATATGAGGAGCATGAAACGGTCTGAAAAATAGGAGGAGCATGAAGCGGTGTTGAAAAACATGAAGAGCCTAAAAAGGTGTTAAAAATATGAAGAGTTTCAAAAGGTGTCAAATATATGAGCAGCAAGAATCGGTCTGAAATATAGGAGTAGCATGAAACTGTGTTCAAATACATGCAGAGCCTGAAAAGTTGTGAAAAATATGAAGAGCTTCAAATGGTGTCAAATATATGAAGAGCTTCAAAAGGTGTCAAAAATGAGATGAGCATGAAACGGTCTGAAAAATAGGAGGAGCAAGAAGTCGTGTTCCAAAAAATGAAGAGCCTGAGAAGGTGTGAAATATATCAAGACTTCAAAATGTGTCAAAAATATGAGGAGCATGAAACGGTCTGAAAAATAGGAGAAGCATGAAACGGTGTTGAAAAACATGCAGAGCCTGAAAAGGTGTGAAAAATATGAAGAACTTCAAAAGGTGTGAAATATATGAGGAGCATGAAATGGTCTTAAAAATAGGAGGAGCATGAAGCGGTTTTCAAAAATATGAAGAGCCTGAAAAGGTGTGAAAAATATGAGGAGCTTCAAAAGGTATGAAATACATGAGGAGTATGAAACTGTCTTGAAAATAGGAGGAGCATGAAGCGGTGTTAAAAAACATGAAGAGGCTTAAAAGGTGTGAAAAATATGAAGAGCTTCAAAAGGTGTGAAAAATATGAGGAGCATGAAACGGTCTGAAAAATAGGAGGAGCATGAAGCCGTGTTGAAAAACATGAAGAGCCTGAAAAAGTGTGAAATATATGAAGAGGTTCAAAAGGTGTAAAAAATATGAGGAGATTCAAAAGGTATCAAAAATATGAGGAGCATGAAACGGTCTGAAAAAGAGGAGGAGCATGAATCGGTGTTGAAAATCATGAAGAGCCTGAAAAAGTGTGAGAAATATGAAGAGCTTCAAAAGGTGTCAAAAATATGAAGAGCTTCAAAAGGTGTCAAAAATGAGAGGAGTATGAAGCAGTCTGAAAAATAGGAGGAGAATGAAGCGGTGTTCAAAAACATGAAGAGCCTGAAAAGGTGTGAAAAATATGAAGAGCTTCAAAAGGTGTCAAAAATGAGATGAGCATGAAACGGTCTGAAAAATAGGAGGAGCATGAAGTGGTGTTGAAAAAATGAAGAGCCTGAAAAGGTGTGAAATATATGAAGAGCATCAAAAGTTGTCAAAAATATGAGGAGTATGAAACGGTCTGAAAAATAGGAGGACCATGAAGCGGTGTTGCAAAACATGAGGAGCCTGAAAAGGTGTGAAAAATATGAAGAGCTTCAAAAGGTGAGAAAAATATGAGGTGCATGAAACGGTCTGAAAAATAGGAGGAGCATGAAGCGGTGTTGAAAAACATGAAGAGCCTGAAAAGGTGTGAAAAATATGAAGAGCTTCAAAGGGTGTGAAATACATGAGGAGCATGAAACGTGTTGAAAAATAGGAGAAGCATGAAGTGGTGTGGAAAAACATCAAGAGCCTGAAAAGGTGTGAAAAATATGAAGGGCTTCCAAAGGTGTGAAATACATGAGGAGCAAGAAACGGTCTGAAAAATAGGAGGAAGATGAAGAGGTGTTCAAAAATATGAAGAGCCTGAAAAGGTGTGAAAAATATGAAGAGCTTCAAAAGATGTGAAAAATATGAGGAGCATGATACGGTCTGAAAAATAGGAGGAGCATGAAGCGGTGTTCAAAACATGAAGAGCCTGAAAAGTTGTGAAAAATATGAAAAGCTTTCAAAGGTGTCAAAAATGAGATGAGCATGAAACAGTCTGAAAAATAGGAGGAGCAAGAAGCGGTGTTGAAAAAATGAAGAGCCTGAAAAGGTGTGAAAAATATGAAGAGCAGTAAAAGGTGTCAAAAATATGATGAGTATGAAATGGTCTGAAAAATAGGAGGACCATGAAGCGGTGTTGCAAAACATGAGGAGCCTGAAAAGGTGTGAAAAATATGAAGAGCTTCAAAAGGTGAAAAAAATATGAGGTGTATGAAACGGTCTGAAAAATAGGAGGATCATGAAGCGGTGTTCAAAAACATGAAGAGCCTGAAAAGGTGTGAAATATATGAAGAGATTCAAAAGGTGTCAAAAATATGAGGAGCATGAAACGGTCTGAAAAATAGGAGGAGCAAGAAGCGGTGTTGAAAAACATGAAGAGCTTGAAAAGGTTTGAAAAATATGAAGAGCTTCAAAAGGTGTCAAAATTTTGAAGAGCTTCAAAGGTGTCAAAAATATGAGGAGCATGGAACGGTGTTCAAAAACATGGAAAGCAAGAAAAGGTTGAAAAATATGAAGAGCTTCAAAAGGTGTCAAAAATATGTGGAGCATGAAACGGTCTGAAAAATAGGAGGAAAATGAAGCTCTGTTTAAAAACATGAAGAGCTTGAAAAGGTTTGAAAAATATGGAGAGCTTCAAAAGGTGTCAAAAATATGAGGAGCATGAAATGGTATGAAAAATAGGAGGAGCATGAACCGGTGTTGAAAAACAAGAAGAGCCTGAAAAGGTGTGAAAAATATGAAGAGTTTGAAAATGTGTCAAAAATATGAGGAGCAGGAAACAGTCTAAAAAATAGGAGCATGAAGTGGTGTTGAAAAACATGAAGAGCCTGAAAAGCTGTGAAAAATATGAAGAGCATCAAAAACTGCCAAAATATGAGGAGCATGAAACGGTGTTCAAGACATGAAACGCCTGAAAAGGTGTGAAATATATGAACAGCTTCAAAAGGTATCAAAAATAGGAGGAGCATGAAACGGTCTGAAAAATTGGAGGAGCAAGAAGCAGTGTTGAAAACCATGAAGGGGTGGAAAAGGTGTGAAATATATGAAGAGCTTCAAAAGGTGTCAAAAATATGAGGAGCATGAAACGGTTTGAAAAATAGGAGGAGCATGAAGCGGTGTTGAGAAACATGAAGAGCCTGAAAAGGCTTGAAAAATATGAAGAGCTTCAAAATGTGTCAAAAATAGAGGGGTCATGAAACTATCTGAAAAATAGGAGGAGCATGAAGCGGTGTTGAAAAATATGAAGAACCTGAAGAGGTTTGAAAAATATGAAGAGCTTCAAAAGGTGTCAAAAATAAGAGGAGCATTAAACGGTCTGAAAATAGGACGAGCATGAAGTGGTGTTGAAAAACATAAAGAGCCTCAAAAGGTGTGCAAAATATGAAGAGCTTCAAAAGGTGTCAAAAATATGAGGAGCATGGAACGGTCTGAAAAAAAGGAAGAGCAGGAAGCGGTGCGGAAAAACATGAAGAGCCTGAAAAGGTGTGAAAAATATGAAGACCTTCAAAAGATGTTAAAAAGAGGAGGCACATGAAACTGTCTGAAAAATACGAGGAGCATGAAGCGGTGTTGAAAAACAAGAAGAGCCTGAAAAGGTGTGAAAAATATGAAGAGTTTGAAAATGTGTCAAAAATATGAGGAGCAGGAAACGGTCTGAAAAATAGGAGCATGAAGTGGTGTTGAAAAACATGAAGAGCCTGAAAAGCTGTGAAAAATATGAAGAGCATCAAAAACTGTCAAAATATGACGAGCATGAAACGGTTTTCAAAGACATGAAACGCCTGAAAAGGTGTGAAATATATGAACAGCTTCAAAAGGTATCAAAAATAGGAGGAGCATGAAACGGTCTGAAAAATTGGAGGAGCAAGAAGCAGTGTTGAAAAACATGAAGAGGTGGAAAAGGTGTGAAATATATGAATAGCTTCAAAAGGTGTCAAAAATATGAGGAGCATGAAACGGTTTGAAAAATAGGAGGAGCATGAAGCGGTGTTGAAAAACATGAAGAGCCTGAAACGGTTTGAAAAATATGAAGAGCTTCAAAAGGTGTCAAAAATAAAGGGGGCATGAAACTATCTGAAAAAAAGGAGGAGCATGAAGCGGTGTGGAAAAACATGAAGAGCCTGAAAACGTTTGAAAAATATGAAGAGCTTCAAAAGGTGTGGAAAATATGAAGAGCTTCAAAATGTGTCAAAAGTGAGATGAGCATGAAACGGTCTGAAAAATAGGAGGAGCATGAAGTGGTGTTGAAAAACATGAAGAGCCTGAAAATGTGTGAAATATATGAAGAGCTTCAAAAGATGTCAGAAATGAGAGAAGCATGAAACGGTCTGAAAAATAGATGAGCAAGAAGGGGTGTTGAAAAACATGAAGAGCCTGAAAACGTTTGAGAAATATGAAGAGCTTCAAAAGGTGTGGAAAATATGAAGAGCTTCAAAAGGTATGAAATATAGGAGCAGCATGAAGTGGTGTTAAAAACATAAAAAGCCTGTAAAGGTGTGAAAAATATGAAGAGCTTCAAAACGTGTCAAATATATGTGGAGCATGAAACGGTGTGAAAAATAGGAGGAGCATGAAGCGGTGTTGAAAAACATGAAGAACCTGAAAACTTGTGAAAAATATGAAGAGCTTCAAAAGGTGTCAAAATATGAGGAGCATGAAACGATCTGAAAAATAGGAGGAGCATGAAGCGGTGTTGAAAAACATGAAGAACCTGAAAACTTGTAAAAATATGAAGATCTTCAAAAGGTGTGAAAAATATGAACCGTTTCAAAAGTGTGAAAAATGAGATGAGCATGAAGCGGTCTTAAAAATAGGAGGAGCATGAAGTGTTGTTGAAAAACATAAAGATCCTGAAAATGTATGAAATATATGAAGAACTACAAAAGGTGTCAAAAATGTGAGGAGCATTAAAAGTTCTGAAAAATAGGAGGAGCATGAAACGGTGTTGAAAGACATGAAGAGCCTGAAAAAGTGTGAAAAACATGAAGAGCTTCAAAACGTGTCAAAAATATGTGGAGCATGAAAGGGTCTGAAAATTAGCAGGAGCATGAAGCGGTGTTGAAAAACATGAAGAACCTGAAAACGTGTGAAAAATATGAAAAGCTTCAAATGGTGTGAAAAATATGAACAGCTTCAAAAGGTGTGAAAAATATGAAGAGCTTCAAAAGGTGTCATAAATATGAGGAGCAAGAAATGGTCTGAAAAATAAGAGAAGCATGATATGGTGTTCAAAATATGAAGAGCCTGAAAAGGTGTGAAAAATATGAAGAGCTTCAAAAGGTGTGAAATACATGAGGAGCATGAAACTCTCTAAAAAATAAGAGGAGCATGAAGCGGTGTTCAAAAACATGAAGAGCCTGAAAAGTTGTGAAAAATATGAAGAGCTTCAAAATGTGTGAAAAAAAAAGAAGAGCTTCAAAAGGTGTCAAAAATATGAGGAGCATGAATCGGTCTGAAAAATAGGAGGAGCATGAAACGGTGTTGAAAACATGAAGAGATGAAAAGGTGTGAAAAATATGAAGAGGTTCTAAAGGTGTCAAAAATATGAGGAGCATGAAACAGTCTTTAAAATAGGATGAGAATGAGACGGTTTTGAAAAAGATGAAGAGCATGAAAAGGTGTGAAAAACATGAAGAGCTTCAAAAGGTGTAAAAAATATGAGAGGCATGAAACGACTGAAAAATAGGAGGAGCATGATGCGGTGGTCAAAAACATGAAGAGCCTGAAAAGGTGTGAAAAATATAAAGAGCTTCAAAAGGTGTCAAAAATATTAGGAGCGTGAAACAGTATGAAACATAGGATGAGCATGAAACTTTTTTGAAAAAGATGAAGAGCATGAAAAGGTGTGAAAAAAATGAAGAGCTTCAAAAGATGTTAAAAATATGAGGAGCATGAAACTTTCTGAAAAATTGGAGGAGCATGAAGCGGTGTTGAAAAACATGAAAAGCCTGAAAAGGTGGAAAAATATGAAGAGCTTCAAAAGGTGTCAACAATATGAGGAGCATGAAACGGTCTGAAATTTAGGAAGAGCATGAAACTGTGTTGATAAACATGAAGAGCCTGAAAAGGTGTGAAAAATATGAAGAGCTTCAAAAGGTGTCAAATATATGAGGAGCATGAAACAGTGTGAAAAATAGGATGAGCATGAAACGGTTTTAAAAAGACGAAGAGCCTAAAAGGTGTGACATATATGAAGAGCTTCAAAAGGTGTGAAATACATGAGGAGGTGGAAACGGTCTGAAAATAGTAGGAGCATGAAGCGGCGTTGAAAAATATGAATAGCCTGAAAACGTGTGAAAAATATGAAGAGCTTCAAAAGGTGTGAAATATATGAAGAGCTACAAAAGGTGTCAAAAATATGAGGAGCATGAACCGGTCTGAAATATAGGAGGAGCATGAAGTGATGTTGAAAAACATGAAGTGCCTGAAAAGTTGTGAAATATATGAAGAGCTTCAAAAGGTGTGAAAAATATGAGGAGCTTCAAAAGGTGTCAAAAATATGAGGAGCCTGAAACGGTCTGAAAAATAGGAGGAGCATGATACGGTGTTCAAAAATATGAAGAGCCTGAAAAGGTGTGAAAAACATGAAGATCTTCAAAAAGGGTCAAAAATATGAGGAGCATGAAACGATCTTAAAAATAGGAGGAGCATGAAGTGGTGTTCAAAAACATGAAGAGCTTGAAAAGTTGTGAAAAACATGAAGAGCCTCAAAACGTGTCAAAAATATGAGGAGCATGAAACGGTCTGAAAAATAGGAGGAGCATGAAGCGGTGTTGAAAAACATGAAGAGCCTGAAAACGTGTGAAAAATATGAAGAGCTTCAAAAGGTGTGAAATATATGAAGAGCTTCCAAAGGTGTCAAAAATGAGATGAGCATGAAACGGTCTGAAAAATAGGAGGAGCATGAAGTGGTCGTGGAAATCATGAAGTGCCTGAAAAGGTGTGAAATATATGAAGAGTTTCCAAAGTTGTGAAAAAATGAGGAGGTTCAAAAGGTGTCAAAAATATGAGGAGCATGAAACGGTCTGAAAAATAGGAGGAGCATGAAACGGTGTTCAAAAACATGAAGAGCCTGAAAAGGTGTGAAAAATATGAAGAGCTTGAAAAGGTGTGAAATACATGAGGAGACTGAAGCGGTCTGAAAAATAGGAGGAGCATGAAAAGGTGTTGAAATACATGAAGAGCCTGAAAAGGTGTGAAAAATAGGAGGAGCTTCACAAGGTGTCAAATATATAAGGAGCATGAAACGGTCTGAAAAATAGGAGGAGCATGAAGCAGTCGTCAGAAACATGAAGAACCTGAAAAGTTTTGTAAAATATGAAGAGCTTCAAAAGGTGTGAAAAATATGAGGAACATGAAACGGTCTGAAAAATAGGAGCAGCATGAAACAGTGTTGAAAAACATGAAGAGCCTGAAAAGGTGTGAAAAACATGAAGAGCCTCAAAACGTGTCAAAAATATGAGGAGCATGAAACGGTCTGAAAAATAGGATGAGCATGAAGCGGTGTTGAAAACTTTAAGAGCCTGAAAAGGTGGGAAATATATGAAGAGTTTCCAAAGTTGTGAAAAAATGAGGAGGTTCAAAAGGTGTCAAAAATATGAGGAGCATGAAACGGTGTGAAAAATAGGAGAAGCATGAAGTGATGTTGAGAAACCTGAAGAGACTGAAAAGGTGTGAAAAATATGAAGAGCTACAAAAGATGTGAAATATATGAGGAGCATGAAATGATCTGAAAAATAGGAGGAGCATGAAACAGTGTTGTAAAACATGAAGAGCCTGAAAGGTGTGAAAATTATGAAGACGTTCAAAATGTGTCAAAAAAAAAGAGGAGCATGAAATGGTGTTCAAAAACATGAAGAGCCTGAAAAGGTGTGAAAAATATTAAGATCTTCAAAAGGTGTCAAAAATATGAGGAGCATGAAACGGTGTGAAAAATAGGAGGATCATGAAGCACGGTTGAAAAACATGAAGAGCCTGAAAAGGTGTGAAAAATATGAACAGCTTCAAAAGCTGTCAAAAATATGAGGAGCATGAAACAGTCTGAAAAATAGGAGGAGCATGAAGCGGTGTTGAAAAACATGAAAAGCCTGAAAAGGTGTGAAAAATATGAAGAGCATTAAAAGGTGTGAAAAATATGAGGAACATGAAACGGACTGAAAAAAAGGAGGAGTATGAAGAGGTGTTGAAAACATGAAAAGCCTGAAAATGTGTGAAAAATATGAAGAGCTTCCAAAGGTGTGAAAAATATGAATAGCTTCGAAATGTGTCAATAATGAGAGCAGCATGAAACGGTGTGAAAAATAGGAGGAGCATGAAGCGGTGTGCAAAAAGATGAAGAGCCTGAAAATCTGTGAAATATATGAAGAGCTTCAAAAGGTGTCAAAAATATGAGGAGAAAGAAACGGTCTGAAAAATAGGAGGAGCATGAAGTGGTGTTGACAAACATGAAGAGCTGAAAAGCTGTGAAAAATATGAAGAGCGTTAAAAGGTCTCAAATATATGAGGATCATGAAATTTTCTGAAAAATAGGAGGAGCATGAAACGTTGTTCAAAACATGAAGAGCCTGAAATGGTGTGAAAAATATAAAGAGATTCAAAACATGTCAAACATTGAGGAGCATGAAACGATCTGAAAAATAGGAAGAGCATGATGCAGTGTTGAAAAACATGAAGAGGCTGAAAACGTGTGAAAAATATGAAGAGCTTCAAAAACGTGAAAAATAAGAAGATCTTCAAATGTGTGAAAAATATGAAGAGCTTCAAAAGGTGTCAAAAATGAGATGAGCATGAAACCGTCTGAAAAATAGGAGGAGCAAGAAAGGTTGTTGAAAAACATGCAGAGCCTGAAAAAGTGTGAAAAATATGAACAGCTTTAAAAGATGTGAAAAATATGAAGAGATTCAAAAGGTGTCAAAAATGAGATGAGCATGAAACCGTCTGAAAAATAGGAGGAGCATGAAGCGGTGTTGAAAAACATGAAGAGCCTGAAAACGTGTGAAAAATATGAAGAGCTTCAAAAGTTTTGAAAAATAAGAAGAGCTTCAAAAGGTGTCAAAAATGAGATCTGCATGAAATGGTCTGAAAAATAGGAGGAGCATGAAGTGGTGTTGAAAAAAATGAAGAGCCTGAAAAGGTGTGAATTATACGAAGAGCTTCAAAAGGTGTCAAAAATATGTGGAGCATGAAACGGTCCGAAAAATCGGAGGAGCATGAAGCGGTGTTGAAAAACATGAAGAGCCTGAAAAGGTTTGAAAAATATGAAGAGCTTCAAAAGGTGTCAAAAATATGAGGAGCATGAAACGGCCTGAAAAATAGGAGGAGCATGAAACGGTGTTCAAAAATATGAAAAGCCTGAAAAGGTGTGAAAAATATGAAGAGCTTCAAAAGGTGTGAAATACATGAGGAGCATGAAACTCTCTGAAAAATAGAAGGAGCATGAAGTGGTGTTCAAAAACAAGAAGAGCCTGAAAAGGTGTGAAAAATATGAAGAGCTTCAAAAGGTGTGAAAAACATGAGGAGCATGATATGGTTTGAAAAATAGGATTAGCATGAAGCGGTGTTCAAAAACATGAAGAGCCTGAAAATATGTGAAAAATATGAAAAGCTTCAAAAGGTGTCAAAAATGAGATGAGCATGAAACGTTCTGAAAAATATGAGGTGCATGAAGCGGTGTTGAAAAACATGAAGAGCCTGAAAAGGTGTGAAAAATATGAAGAGCTTCAAAAGGTGTCAAAAATATGAGGAGCATGAAACCGTCTGAAAAATTGGAGGAGCATGAAGCGTTGTTGAAAAACATGAAGAGCCTGAAAAGGTGTGAGAAATATGAAGAGCTTCAAAATGTGTCAAAAATATGACTAGCATGAAACGGTCTGAAAAACAGGAGGAGCATGAAGCGGTGTTGAAAAACATGAAGAGCCTGAAAAGGTGTGAAAAATATGAAGAGCTTCAAAAGGTGTCAAAAATATGAGGAGCATGAAACGGTCTGAAAAATAGGAGGAGCATGAAACGGTATTCAAAAACATGACGAGCCTGAAAAGGTGTGAAAAATATGAAGAGCCTCAAAGAATGTCAAATATATGAGGAGCATGAAACGGTCTGAAAAATAGGAAGATCATGAAGTGGTGTTCAAAAACATGAAGAGCCTGAAAAGGTGTGAAAAATATGAAGAGCCTCAAAAGGGGTAAAAAATGAGATGTGCATGAAACAATCTGAAAAATAGGAGGAGGATGAAGCGGTGTTCAAAAACATGAAGAGCCTGAAAATGTGTGCAAAATATGAAGAGCTTCAAAAGGAGTGAAATACATGAGGAGCATGAAAAGGTGTTCAAAAACATGCAGAGACTTAAAAGGTGCAAAAAGTATGAAGAGCTTCAAAAAGTGTCAAAAATTAGATTAGCATAAAAGGGTCTGAAAAATAGGCGGAGCCTGAAGAGGTGTTGAAAAACATGAAGAGGCTGAAAAAGTGTGAAAAATATGAAGAGCTTCAAAAATATGAAAATTATGAAGAGCTTCAAAAAGTGTGAAAAATATGAAGAGCTTCAAAAGATGTCAAAAATGAGATGAGCATGAAACGGTCTGAAAAATGGAGGAGCATGAAGTGGTGTTGAAAATCATGAAGAGCCTGAAAAGGTGTGAAATATATGCAGAGCTTCAAAAGGTGTCAAAAATATGAGGAGAATGAAACCGTCTGAAAAATACGAGGAGCATGAAGTGTTGTTGAGAAACATGAAGAGCCTGAAAAGGTGTGAAAAATATGAACAGTTTCAAAAGGTGTGAAAATGATGAAGAGCTTCAAAAGGTGTCAAAATTATGAGGAGCATGAAACGGTCTGAAAAATAGGAGGAGCATGAAACGATGTTGAAAAACATGAAGAGCCTGAAAAGGTGTGAAAAATATGAAGAGCTTCAAAAGGTGTGAAAAATATGAAGAGCCTCAAAGAATGTAAAATATATGAGGAGCATGAAACGGTCTGAAAAATAGGAAGATCATGAAGTGGTGTTCAAAAACATGAAGAGCTGAAAAGGTGTGAAAAATATGAAGAGCTTCAAAAGGTGTCAAAACTATGAGGAGCATGAAACCGGCTGAAAAATAGGAGGAGCATGAAGCGGTGTTGAAAAGAATGAAGAGCTTGAAAAGGTGAGAAAAATATGAAGACCTTCAAAAGCTGTCAAAAATATAGGAGAATGAAACGGTCTGAAAAATAGGAGGAGCATGAAACGGTGTTCAAAACATGAAGAGCTGAAAAGGTGTGAAAAATATGAAGAGCTTCAAAAGGTGTCAAAAATATGAGGAGCATGAAACTCTCTGAAAAATAGGAGGAGCATGAAGCGGTGTTGAAAAACATGAGAGCCTGAAAAGATGTGAAAAATATGAAGAGCTTCAAAAGTTGTCAAATATATGAGGAGCATGAAACGGTCTGCAAAATAGGAGGAGCATGAAGCTGTGTTCAAAAAAATGAAGAGCCTGAAAAGGTGTGAAATATATGAAGAGATTCAAAAGGTGTGAAAAATATGAAGAGCTTCAAAAGGTGTCAAAAATATGAGGAGAATGAAAGTCTATGAAAAATAGGAGGAGCATGAAGTGGTGTTCAAAACATGAAGAGCCTGAAAAGGTGTGAAAAATATGAAAGCTGAAAAAGGTGTCAAAAATATGAGGAGCATGAAACGATCTGAAAAATATGAGGAGCATGAAGGGCTGTTGAAAATCATAAAGAGCCTGAAAAGTTGTGAAAAATATGAAGAGCTTCAAAAGATGTGAAAAACATGAAGCGCTTCAAAAGGTGTCAAAATGAGATGAGCATGAAACGGTCTGAAAAACAGGAGGAGCATGAAGTCGTGTTGAAAAAAATGAAAAATCTGAAAAGGTGTGAAATATATTAAGAGCTTCAAAAGGTGTCAAAAATATGAGGAGAATGAAACGGTCTGCAAAATAGGAGGAGCATGAAATGCTGTTCAAAAACATGAAGAGCCTGAAAAGTTGTGAAAAATATGAAGAGCTTCAAAAGGTGTCGAAAATATGAGGAGAATGAAACGGTCTGAAAAATCGGAGGTGCATGAAGCGGTGTTGTAAAACATGAAGAGCCTGAAAAGGTGTGAGAAATATGAAGAGCTTCAAAAGGTGTCAAATATATGAGTAGCATGAAACGGTCTGCAAAAAAGGAGGAGCATGAAGTGGTGTTGAAAAACATGAAGCTTGAAAAGGTGTGAAAAATATGAAAGCTTCAAAAGGTGACAAAAATATGAGGAGCATGAAACGGTCTGAAAAATAGGAGGAACATAAAGTGGTGTTCAAAAACATGAAGAGCCTGAAAAGGTGTGAAAAATATGAAGAGCTTCAAAATGTGTCAAAAATATGACGAGCATGAAACCCTCTTAAAAATAGCAGGAGGATGAAGCGGTGTTCAAAAACATGAAGAGCCTGAAAAGGTGTGAAAAATATGAAGAGCTTCAAAATGTCCAAAATATGACGAGCATGAAACCCTCTAATAAATAGGAGGAGGATGAAGCGGTGTTCAAAAACATGAAGAGCCTGAAAATGTCTGCAAAATATGAAGAGCTTCAAAAGGAGTGAAATACATGAGGAGCATGAAAAGGTGTTCAAAAACATACAGAGACTTAAAAGGTGCGAAAAGTATGAAGAGCTTCAAAAAGTGTCAAAAATTAGATTAGCATGAAAGGGTCTGAAAAATAGGAGGAGCCTGAACAGGTGTTGAAAAACATGAAGAGGCTGAAAAAGTGTGAAAAATATGAAGAGCTTCAAAAATATGAAAATTATGAAGAGCTTCAAAAGGTGAGAAAAATATGAAGAGCTTCAAAAGATGTCAAAAATGAGATGAGCATGAAACGGTCTGAAAAATGGAGGAGCATGAAGTGGTGTTGAAAATCATGAAGAGCCTGAAAAGGTGTGAAATATATGCAGAGCTTCAAAAGGTATCAAAAATATGAGGAGAATGAAACCGTCTGAAAAATACGAGGAGCATGAAGTGTTGTTGAAAAACATGAAGAGCCTGAAAAGGTGTGAAAAATATGAGGAGCTTCAAAAGGTGTCAAAAATATGAGGAGCATGAAACGGTCCGAAAAATAGGAGGATCATGAAGCGGTGTTGAAAAACATGAAGAGCCTGAAAAGGTGTGAAAAATATGAAGAGCTTCAAAAGGTGTCAAAAATATGAGGAGCATGAAACGGTCTGAAAAATAGGAGGAGCATAAGCGGTGTTCAAAAACATGAACAGCCTGAAAAGGTGTGAAAAATATGAAGACCTTCAAAAGGTGTGAAAAATATGAAGAGCTTCAAAAGGTGTCAAAAATTAGATTAGCATAAAAGGGTGTGAAAATTAGGAGGAGCATGAAGTGGTGTTGAAAATCATCAAGAGCCTGAAAAGTTGTGAAATATATGAACAGCTTCAAAAGGTGTGAAAATTATGAAGAGCTTCAAAAGGTGTCAAAATTATGAGGAGCATGAAACGGTCTGAAAAATAGGAGGAGCATGAAACGGTGTTGAAAAACATGAAGAGCCTGAAAAGGTGTGAAAAATATGAAGAGCTTCAAAAGGTGTGAATTATATCAGGAGCAAGAAAAGTTCTGAAAATTATGAGGACCATGAAGCGGTGTTCAAAAACATAAAGAGCCTGAAAATGTGTGAAAAATATGAAGAGCTTCAAAAGATGTCAAAAATATGAGGAGCATGAAACTGTCTGAAAAATAGGAGGAGCATGAAGCAGTGTTCAAAAACATGAAGAGCCTGAAAACGTGTGAAAAATATGAAGAGCTTCAAAAGTTTTGAAAAATAAGAAGAGCTTCAAAAGGTGTCAAAAATGAGATCTGCATGAAATGGTCTGAAAAATAGGAGGAGCATGAAGCGGTGTTCAAAAACATGAAGAGCCTGAAAAGGTGTGAAAAATATGAAGAGCTTCAAAAGGTGTCAAAAATATGACGAGCATGAAACCCTCTTAAAAATAGGAGGAGGATGAAGCAGTGTTCAAAAACATGAAGAGCCTGAAAAGGTGTGAAAAATATGAAGAGCTTCAAAATGTGTCCAAAATATGACGAGCATGAAACCCTCTAAAAAATAGGAGGAGGATGAAGCGGTGTTCAAAAACATGAAGAGCCTGAAAATGTCTGCAAAATATGAAGAGCTTCAAAAGGAGTGAAATACATGAGGAGCATGAAAAGGTGTTCAAAAACATACAGAGACTTAAAAGGTGCGAAAAGTATGAAGAGCTTCAAAAAGTGTCAAAAATTAGATTAGCATGAAAGGGTCTGAAAAATAGGAGGAGCCTGAACAGGTGTTGAAAAACATGAAGAGGTTGAAAAAGTGTGAAAAATATGAAGAGCTTCAAAAATATGAAAATTATGAAGAGCTTCAAAAGGTGTGAAAAATATGAAGAGCTTCAAAAGATGTCAAAAATGAGATGAGCATGAAACGGTCTGAAAAATGGAGGAGCATGAAGTGGTGTTGAAAATCATGAAGAGCCTGAAAAGGTGTGAAATATATGCAGAGCTTCAAAAGGTGTCAAAAATATGAGGAGAATGAAACCGTCTGAAAAATACGAGGAGCATGAAGTGTTGTTGAAAAACATGAAGAGCCTGAAAAGGTGTGAAAAATATGAAGAGCTTCAAAAGGTGTCAAAAATATGAGGAGCATGAAACGGTCTGAAAAATAGGACGAGCATAAGCGGTGTTCAAAAACATGAACAGCCTGAAAAGGTGTGAAAAATATGAAGACCTTCAAAATGTGTGAAAAATATGAAGAGCTTCAAAAGGTGTCAAAAATTAGATTAGCATGAAAGGGTGTGAAAATTAGGAGGAGCATGAAGTGGTGTTGAAAATCATCAAGAGCCTGAAAAGGTGTGAAATATATGAACAGCTTCAAAAGGTGTGAAAATTATGAAGAGCTTCAAAAGGTGTCAAAATTATGAGGAGCATGAAACGGTTTGAAAAATAGGAGGAGCATGAAATGGTGTTGAAAAACATGAAGAGCCTGAAAAGGTGTGAAAAATATGAAGAGCTTCAAAAGGTGTGAATTATATTAGGAGCATGAAAAGTTCTGAAAATTATGAGGACCATGAAGCGGTGTTCAAAAACATAAAGAGCCTGAAAATGTGTGAAAAATATGAAGAGCTTCAAAAGATGTCAAAAATATGAGGAGCATGAAACATTCTGAAAAATAGGAGGAGCATGAAGCGGTGTTGAAACACATGAAGAGCCTGAAAAGGTGTGAAAAATATATAGAGCTTCAAAAGATGTCAAAAATATCAGGAGCATGAAACTGTCTGAAAAATAGGAGGAGCATGAAGCAGTGTTCAAAAACATGAAGAGCCTGAAAACGTGTGAAAAATATGAAGAGCTTCAAAAGTTTTGAAAAATAAGAAGAGCTTCAAAAGGTGTCAAAAATGAGATCTGCATGAAATGGTCTGAAAAATAGGAGGAGCATGAAGCGGTGTTCAAAAACATGAAGAGCCTGAAAAGGTGTGAAAAATATGAAGAGCTTCAAAAGGTGTCAAAAATATGACGAGCATGAAACCCTCTTAAAAATAGGAGGAGGATGAAGCGGTGTTGAAAACCCGGAAGAGCCTGAAAAGGTGTGAAATATATGAAGAGCTTCAAAAGGTGTAAAAATATGAGGAGCATGAAACGGTCTGAAAAATAGGAGGATCATGAAGCGGTGTTGAAAACCCGGAAGAGCCTGAAAAGGTGTGAAAAATATGAATAGTTTCAAAAGGTGTCAAAAATGAGATATGCATGAAACGGACTGAAAAATTGGAGGAGCATGAAGTGGTGTTGAAAAATATTAAGAGAATGAAAGGTGTGCAAAATATGAAGAGCTTCAAAATTTGTCAAAAATATGAGGAGCATGAAAAGGTCTGAAAAATAGGAGGAGCATGATACGGTGTTCAAAAACATGAAGAGCTTGAAAAGGTGTAAAAAATATGAAGAGTTTCAAAAGGTGTGAAATACATGAGGAGCATGAAACGTTCTGAAACATAGGAGGACCATGAAGCGGTGTTGAAAAACATGAAGAGCCTGAAAAGGTGTGAAAAAAATGAAGAGCTTCAAAATGTGTCAAAAATATGAGGAGCATGAAACAGTCTGAAAAATAGGAGGAGCATGAAGTGGTGTTCAAAATCATGAAGAGTCTGAAAAGGTGTGAAATATATGAAGAGCTTCAAAAGGTGTGAAAAATATGAGGAGCATGAAACGTTCTGAAAAATAGGAGGAGCCTGAACCGGGGTTCAAAAACATGAAGAGCCTGAAAAGGTGTGAAAAATATGAAGAGCTTCAAAAGGTGTGAAATACATGAGGAGCATGAAACGGTCTAAAAAATAGGAGGAGCATGAAGTGATGTTCAAAAACATGAAGAGCCTGAAAATGAGTGAGAAATATGAAAAGCTTCAAAAGGTGTCAAAAATATGAGGAGCATGAAACAGTCTGAAAAATAGGAGGAGCATGAAGCGGTGTTGAAAAACATGAAGAGCCTGAAAATGTGTGAAAAATATATAGAGCTTCAAAAGGTGTCAAAAATATGAGGAGCATGAAACGGTCTGAAAAATAGGAGGAGCATGAAGCGGTGTTCAAAAACATGAAGAGCCTGAAAAGGTGTGAAAATTATGAAGAGCTTCAAAAGGTTTGAAAAATATGAAGAGCTTCAAAAAGTGTCAAAAAGGAGATCTGCATGAAACGGTCTGAAAAATAGGAGGAGCATGAAGTGGTGTTGAAAAAAATGAAGAGCCTGAAAAGGTGTGAAAAATATCAAGAGCTTCAAATGGTGTCAAAAATATGAGGAGCATGAAACGGTTTGAAAAATAGGACGAGCATGAAGCGGTGTTCAAAAACATGAAGAGCCTGAAAAGGTGTGAAAATTATGAAGAGCTTCAAAATATGTCAAAAATATGACGAGCATGAAACCCTCTTAAAAATAGGAGGAGGATGAAGCGGTGTTCAAAAACATGAAGAGCCTGAAAAGGTGTGCATAATATGAAGAGCTTCAAAAGGTGTGAAATATATGAGGAGCATGAAACGGTGTTCAAAATCATGCAGAGACTGAAAAGGTGTGAAAAATATGAAGAGCTTCAAAAGATGTCAAAAATGAGATGAGCATGAAACGGTCTGAAAAATAGGAGGAGCATGAAGTGGTGTTGAAAATCATGAAGAGCCTGAAAATGTGTGAAATATATGCAGAGCTTCAAAAGGTGTCAAAAATATGAGGAGCATGTAACGGTCTGAAAAATACGAGGAGCATGAAGTTGTGTTGAAAACCATGAAGAGCCTGAAAAGGTGTGAAAAATATGAAGAGCTTCAAAAGGTGTCAAAAATATGAGGAGCATGAAACGGTCTGAAAAATAGGAGGAGCATGAAGTGGTGTTCAAAACCATGAAGACCCTGAAAAGGTGTGAAATATATGAAGAGCTTCAAAAGGTGTGAAAAATATGAGGAGCATGAAACGGTCTGAAAAATAGGAGGAGCCTGAACCGGGGTTCAAAAACATGAAGAGCCTGAAAAGGTGTGAAAATTAAGAAGAGCTTCAAAATATGTCAAAAATATGACGAGCATGAAACCCTCTTACAAATAGGAGGAGGATGAAGCGGTGTTCAAAAACATGAAGAGCCTGAAAAGGTGAGCAAAATATGAAGAGCTTCAAAGGGTGTGAAATATATGAGGAGCATGAAACGGTGTTCAAAAACATGCAGAGACTGAAAAGGTGTGAAAAATATGAAGAGCTTCAAAAAGTGTCAAAAATTAGATTAGCATGAAAGTGTCTGAAAAATAGGAGGAGCCTGAAGTGGTGTTGAAAAACATGAAGAGCCTGAAAAGGTGTGAAAAATATGCAGAGCTTCAAAAAGTGTCAAAAATATGAGGAGCATGTAACGGTCTGAAAAATACGAGAAGCATGAAGTTGTGTTGAAAACCATGAAGAGCCTGAAAAGGTGTGAAAAATATGAAGAGCTTCAAAATGTGTCAAAAATATGAGGTGCATGATATGGTTTGAAAAATAGGATTAGCATGAAGCGGTGTTCAAAACCATGAAGAGCCTGAAAATATGTGAAAAATATGAAAAGCTTCAAAAGGTGTCAAAAATGAGATGAGCCTGAAACGGTCTGAAAAATAGGAGGTGCATTAAGCGGTGTTGAAAAACATGAAGAGCCTGAAAAGGTTTGAGAAACATGAAGAGCTTCAAAAGGTGTCAAAAATATGAGGAGCATGAAACGGTCTGAAAAATCGGAGGTGCATGAAGCGGTGTTGAAAAACATGAAGAGCCTGAAAAGGTGTGAGAAATATGAAGAGCTTCAAAAGGTGTCAAATATATGAGGAGCATGAAACTGTCTGCAAAAAAGGAGGAGCATGAAGTGGTGTTGAAAAACATGAAGAGCCTGAAAAGGTGTGAAAAATATGAAAGCTTCAAAAGGTGACAAAAATATGAGGAGCATGAAACGGTCTGAAAAATAGGAGGAGCATGAAGTGGTGTTCAAAAACATGAAGAGCCTGAAAAGGTGTGAAATATATGAAGAGCTTCAAAATGTGTCAAAAATATGACGAGCATGAAACCCTCTAAAAAATAGGAGGAGGATGAAGCGGTGTTCAAAAATATGAAGAGCCTGAAAATGTGTGCAAAATATGAAGAGCTTCAAAAGGAGTGAAATACATGAGGAGCATGAAAAGGTGTTCAAAAACATGCAGAGACTTAAAATGTGCGAAAAGTATGAAGAGCTTCAAAAAGTGTCAAAAATTAGATTAGCATGAAAGGGTCTGAAAAATAGGAGGAGCCTGAAGAGGTGTAGAAAAACATGAAGAGGCTGAAAAAGTGTGAAAAATATGAAGAGCTTCAAAAGATGTCAAAAATGAGATGAGCATGAAACGGTCTGAAAAATAGGAGGAGCATGAAGTGGTGTTGAAAATCATGAAGAGCCTGAAAAGGTGTGAAATATATGCAGAGCTTCAAAAGGTGTCAAAAATATGAGGAGAATGAAACCGTCTGAAATATACGAGGAGCATGAAGTGTTGTTTTAAAAAACATGAAGAGCCTGAAAAGGTGTGAAAAATATGAAGAGCTTCAAAAGGTGTCAAAAATATGAGGAGCATGAAACGGTCCGAAAAATAGGAGGATCATGAAGCGGTGTTGAAAAACATGAAGAGCCTGAAAAGGTGTGAAAAATATGAAGAGCTTCAAAAGGTGTGAATTATATGAGGAGCATGAAAAGTTCTGAAAATTAGGAGGACCATGAAGCGGTGTTCAAAAACATAAAGAGCCTGAAAATGTGTGAAAAATATGAAGAGCTTCAAAATTTTGAAAAATAAGAAGAGCTTCAAAAGGTGTCAAAAATGAGATCTGCATGAAACGGTCCGAAAAATAGGAGGATCATGAAGCGGTGTTGAAAAACATGAAGAGCCTGAAAATGTGTGAAAAATATGAAGAGCTTCAAAAGGTGTCAAAAATATGAGGAGCATGAAACGGCCTGAAAAATAGGAGGATCGTGAAACGGTGATCAAAAACATGAAGAGCCTCAAAAGGTGTGAAAAATATGAGGAGCATGAAACGGTCTGAAAAAGATGAGGAACATGAAGCGGTGTTGAAAAACATGAAGAACCTGAAAAGCTGTTAAAAATATGAAGAGCTTCAAAATGTGTCAAAAATATGAGGAACACGATACGGTCTGAAAAATAGGAGGAGCATGAAGTGGTGTGGAAAAGCATGAAGGGCCTGAAAAGGTGTGAAAAATATGAAGAGCTTCAAAATGTGTGAAATACATAAGGAGCATGAAACTCTCTGAAAAATAGGAGGAGCCTGAAATGGTGTTCAAAAACATGAATAGACTGAAAACGTCTGAAAAATATGAAGAGCTTCAAAAGGTTTGAAAAATATGAGGAGCATGATACGGTCTGAAAAATAGGAGGAGCATGAAGCTGTGTTCAAAAACATGAAGAGCCTGAAAAGTTGTGAAAAATATGAAAAGCTTCAAAAGGTGTCAAAAATGAGATGAGCATGAAACGGTCTGAAAAATAGGAGGAGCATGAAGCGATGTTCAAAAACATGAAGAGCTTAAAAAGTTGTGAAAAATATGAAAGGCTTCAAAAGGTGTGAAAAATATTAGGAGCATGAAACGGTCTGAAAAATCGGAGGAGCAGGAAGCAGTGTTGAAAAACATGAAGAGCCTTAAAAGGTGTGAAAAATATGAAGAGCTTCAAAAGGTGTCAAAAATATGAGGAGCATGAAACGGTCTGAAAAATATGAGCAGCATGAAGCGGTGTTGAAAAACATGAAGAGCCTGAAAATGTGTGAAAAATATGAAGAGCTTCAAAAGGTGTCAAAAATATGAGGAGCATGAAACGGTCTGAAAAATTGGAGGAGCATGAAGCGGTGTTGAAAAACATGAAGAGCCTTAAAAGGTGTGAAAAATATGAAGAGCTTCAAAAGGTGTCAAAAATATGAGGAGCATGAAACGGTCTGAAAAATATGAGCAGCATGAAGCGGTGTTGAAAAACATGAAGAGCCTGAAAAGGTGTGAAAAATATGAAGAGCTTCAAAAGGTGTCAAATACATGAGGAGCATAAAACTCTCTGAAAAAGAGAAGGAGCATGAAGTGGTGTTCAAAAACATGAAGAGCCTGAAAAGGTGTGAAATATATGAAGAGCTTCAATAGGTGTGAAAAATATGAGGAGCATGATATGGTTTGAAAAAAAGGATTAGCATGAAGGGGTGTTCAAAAACATGAAGAGCCTGAAAAGTTGTGAAAAATATGCAAAGCTTCAAAAGGTGTCAAAAATGAGATGAGCATGAAACGGTCTGAAAAATAGGACGTGCATGAAGCTGTGTTGAAAAACATGAAGAGCCTGAAAAGTTGTGAAAAATATGAAGAGCTTCAAAAGGTGTCAAAAATATGAGGAGCATGAAACGGTCTGAAAAATAGGAGGAGCATGAAGCGGTGTTGAAAAACATGAAGAGCCTGAAAAGGTGTGAAAAATATGAAGAGCTTCAAAAGGTGTCAAAAATATGAGGAGGATGAAACGGTCTGCAAAATCGGAGGAGCATGAAGAGTTGTTGAAAAACATGAAGAGCCTAAAAAGCTGTGAGAAATATGAAGAGCTTCAAAAGGTGTTAAAAATATGAGTAGCATGAAACGGTCTGCAAAAAAGGAGGAGCATGAAGTGGTGTTGAAAAAGATGAAGAGCCTGAAAAGGTGTTAAAAATATGAACGCTTCAAAAGGTGTCAAAATTATGAGGAGCATGAAACGGTCTGAAAAATAGGAGGAGCATGAAGCGCTGTTGAAAATCATAAAGAGCCTGAAAACGTGTGAAAAATATGAAGACCTTCAAAATTTGTCAAAAATATGAAGAGCTTCAAAAGGTGTTAAAATGAGATGAGCATGAAACGATCTGAAAAATAGGAGGAGCATGAAGAGGTGTTGAAAAAATGAAGAGTCTGGAAAGGTGTGAAAAATATGAAGAGCTTCAAAAGATGTGAAAAACATGAAGAGCTTCAAAAGGTGTCAAAATGAGATGAGCAGGAAACGGTCTGAAAAATAGGAGGAGCATGAAGTCGTGTTGAAAAAAAGGAAAAGTCTGAAAAAGTGTGAAATATATGAAGAGCTGCAAAAAGTGTCAAAAATATGAGGAGCTTGAAACGGTCTGAAATATAGGAGGAACGTGAAATGGTGTTAAAAAAATATGAAGAGCTTCAAAAGGTGTGAAACATATGAGGAGCATGAAACAGTCTGAAAAATAGGAGGAGCATGAAGCGTTGTTGAAAAACATGAAGAGCCTGAAAAGGTGTGAAAAATATGAAGTGCTTCAAAAGGTGTCAAAAACATGAGGAGCATGAAAAGGTCTGAAAAATAGGAGGACCATGAATCGGTGTTCAAAAAAATGAAGAGCCTGGAGAAGTGTGAAAAATATGAAGAGCTTCAAAAAGTGTCAAAAATATGAGGAGCATTAAACGGTCTGATAAATAGGAGAAGCATGAAGTGGTGTTGAAAAATATGAAGAGCCTGAAAAGGTGTGAAAAATATGAAGAGCTTCAAAGGTGTCAAAATTATGAGGAGCATGAAACGCTCTGAAAAGGAGGAGGAGCAGCAAGCGATGTTGAAAAACATGAAGAGCATGAAAAGGTGTGAAAAATATGAAGAGCTTAAAAAGGTGTCAAAAATATGAGGAGCATGAAAGGGTCTGAAAAATAGTAGGAGCATGAAGCGGTGTTGAAAAACATGAAGAGCCTGAAAAGGTGTGAAAAATATGAAGAGCTTCAAAAGTGGTCAAAAATATGAGAAGCATGAAACGGACTGAAAATTAGGAGGAGCATGAAGTGGTGCTGAAAAACATGAAGAGCCTGAAAAGGTGTGAAAAATATGAAGAGCTTCAAAAGGCGTCAAAAATATGAGGAGCATGAAACGGTCTGAAAAATAGGAGAAGCATGAAGCGGTTTGAAAAACATGAAGAGCCTGAAAAAGTGTGAAAAATATGAAGAGCTTCAAAAGGTGTCAAAAATATGAGGAGAATGAAACGGTCTGAAAATTAGGAGGAGCATGAAGCGGTGTTGAAAACATAAAGAGCCTGAAACAGTGTGAAATATATGAAGAGCCTCAAAGGTGTCAAAAATATGAGGAGCAAGAAACGGTCTGAAAAATAGAAGGAGCTTGAAGTGGTGTTGAAAAACATGAAGAGACTGAAAACGTGTGAAAAATATGCAGAGCTTCAAAAAGGTGTCAAATATATAGAGGGTGAAACGGTCTGAAAAATATGAGGAGCAAGAAACTGTTTTCAAAAACATGAAGAGCCTGAAAATTTGTGAAAAATGTGAAGAGCTTCAAACTGTGTCATAAATATGAGGAGCATGAAACGGTCTGAAAAATAGAAGGAGCTTGAAGTGGTGTTGAAAAACATGAAGAGCCTGAAAAAGTGTGAAAAATATGAAGAGCTTCAAAAGGTGTCAAAAATATGAGGAGAATGAAACGGTCTGAAAATTAGGAGGAGCATGAAGCGGTGTTGAAAACATAAAGAGCCTGAAACAGTGTGAAATATATGAAGAGCCTCAAAGGTGTCAAAAATATGAGGAGCAAGAAACGGTCTGAAAAATAGAAGGAGCTTGAAGTGGTGTTGAAAAACATGAAGAGACTGAAAACGTGTGAAAAATATGCAGAGCTTCAAAAAGGTGTCAAATATATAGAGGGTGAAACGGTCTGAAAAATATGAGGAGCAAGAAACTGTTTTCAAAAACATGAAGAGCCTGAAAATTTGTGAAAAATGTGAAGAGCTTCAAACTGTGTCAAAAATATGAGGAGCATGAAACGGTCTGAAACATAGGATGAGCATGAAGTATTGTTAAAAAAGATGAAGAGCCTGAAAAATGTGTGAAACATATGAGGAGCATGATACGGTCTGAAAAATAGGAGCATGAAGTGGTGTTGAAAAATATGAAGAGCCTGAAAAGGTGTGAAAAATATGAAGAGCTTCAAAAGGTGTCAAAAATATAAGGAGCATGAAACGGTCTGAAATATAGCAGGAGCATGAAAAGGTGTTAAAAAACATGAAGAGCCTGAAAAGGTGTGAAAAAGATGAACAGCTTCAAATGGTGTCAAAAATATGAGGAGAATGAAACGGTCTGAAAATTAGGAGGAGCATGAAGCGGTGTTGAAAAACATGAAGAGCCTGAAAATGTGTGAAATATATGAAGAGCCTCAAAGGTGTCAAAAATATGAGGAGCAAGAAACGGTCTGAAAAATAGGAGGAGCTTGAAGCGGTGTTGAAAAATATGAAGAGCCTGAAAAGGTGTGAAATATATGCAGAGCTTCAAAAGGTGTCAAAAATATAAGGAGCATGAAATGGTATGAAATATAGGAGGAGCATGAAACGGTGTTCATACACTTGAAGAGCCTGGAAAGGTGTGAAAAAAATGAAGAGCTTCAAAAAGGTATCAAAAATATGAGGAGGGAGAAAGGGTCTGAAAAACAAGAGGAGCAAGAAACTGTTTTCAAAAACATGAAGAGCCTCAACAGTTGTGAAAAATATGAAGAGCTTCAAACTGTGTCAAATATATGAGAAACATGAAACGGTCTGAAAAATAGAAGGAGCTTGAAGTGGTGTTGAAAAAGATGAAGAGCATGAAATAGTGTGAAATATAAGAAGAGCCTCAAAGGTGTCAAAAATATGAGGAGCAAGAAACGGTCTGAAAAATAGAAGGAGCTTGAAGTGGTGTTGAAAAACAAGAAGAGCCTGAAAAGGTGTGAAAAATATTAAGAGCTTCAAAGAGGGGTCAAATATATAGAGGGTGAAACGGTCTGAAAAATATGAGGAGCAAGAAACTGTTTTGAAAAACATGAAGAGCCTCAAAAGGTGTGAAAAATATGAAGAGCTTCAAAAAGGTGTCAAATATATAGAGGGTGAAACGGTCTGAAAAAAATGAGGAGCAAGAAACTGTTTTCAAAAACATGAAGAGCCTCAAAAGATGTGAAAAATGTGAAGAGCTTCAAACTGTGTCAAAAATATGAGGAGCATGAAACGGTCTGAAACATAGGAGGAGCATGAAGTGTTGTTGAAAAACATGAAGAGCCTGAAAAAGGTGTGAAACATATGAGGAGCATGATACGGTCTGAAAAATAGGAGGAGCATGAAGCGGTGTTGAAAAATATGAAGAGCCTGAAAACGTGTGAAAAATATGAAGAGCTTCAAAAGGTATCAAAAACATAAGGAGCATGAAACGGTCTGAAATACAGGAGGAGCATGAAAAGGTGTTAAAAAACATGAAGAGCCTGAAAAGGTGTGAAAAATATGAAGAGCTTCAAATGATGTCAAAAATATGAGGAGCATGAAACGGTCTGATAATTAGGAAGAGCATGAAGTGGTGTTGAAAAACATGAAGAGCTTGAAAAAGGTGTGAAACATATGAGTAGAATAAAACGGTCCGAAAAATAGGAGGAGCATGAAGTGGTGTAGAAAAACATGAAGACCCTGAAAAGGTGTGAAAAATATGAAGAGCTACAAAAAGTGTCAAAAATATGAGGAGCTTGAAACGGTCTGAAATATAGGAGGAGCGTGAAAAGGTGTTAAAAAAATATGAAGAGCTTCAAAAGGTGTGAAACATATGAGGAGCATGAAACGGGCTGAAAAATAGGAGAAGCATGAAGGGGTGTGGAAAAACATGAAGAGCCTGAAAAGGGTTGAAAAATATGAAGAGCTTCAAAAGGTGTGAAATACATGAGGAGCATGAAACTCTCTGAAAAATAGAAATAGCATGAAGCGTTGTTGAAAAACATGAAGAGCCTGAAAACGTGTGAAAATATGAAGAGCTTCAAAAATATGGAAAATATGAAGAGCTTCCAAAGGTGTGAAAAATTTGAAGAGCTTCAAAAGGTGTCAAAATGAGATGAGCATGAAACGGTCTGAAAAATAGGAGGAGCATGAAGCGGTGTTGAAAATCATAAAGAGCCTGAAAAGTTGTGAAAAATATGAAGAGCTTCAAAAGACGTGAAAAATTTGAAGAGCTTCAAAAGGTGTCAAAATGAGATGAGCATGAAACGATCTGAAAAATAGGAGGAGCATGAAGTGGTGTTGAAAAAAATGAAGAGCCTGAAAAGGTGTGAAATATATAAAGAGCTTCAAAAGGTGTCAAAAATATGAGGAGAATGAAACGGTCTGCAAATTAGGAGAAGCCTGAAATGGTGTTCAAAAACATGAAGAGCCTGAAAAGGTGTGAAAAACATGAGGAGCCTGAAAAGGTGTGAAAAATATGAAGAGCTTCAAAAGGTGTGAAATACATGAGGAGCATGAAACGGGCTGAAAAATAGGAGAAGCATGAAGGGGTGTGGAAAAACATGAAGAGCCTGAAAAGGTTTGAAAAATATGAAGAGCTTCTAAAGGTGTGAAATACATGAGGAGCATGAAACTCTCTGAAAAATAGAAATAGCATGAAGCGGTGTTGAAAAACATGAAGAGCCTGAAAACGTGTGAAAAATATGAAGAGCATCAAAAGGTGTGAAAAATATGAAGAGCTTCAAAAGGTGTAAAAAATGAGATGAGCATGAAACCGTCTGAAAAATAGGAGGAGCATGGAGTGGTGTTGAAAAAAATGAAGAGCCTGAAAAGTTGTGAAACATATGAAGAGCTTCAAAAGGTGTCAAAATTATGAGGAGCATGAAAGGGTCGGGAAAAATAGGAGGAGCATGAAGCGGTGTTCAAAAACATGAAGAGCGTGAAAAGGTGTGAAAAAAAGGAAGAGCTTCAAAAGGTGTGAAAAATATGAGGAGCATGAAACGGTCTGAAAAATAGGAGGAGCATGAAGCGGTGTTTAAAAACATGAGGAGGCTGAGAACTTGTGAAAAATATGAAGAGCATCAAAAGGTGTGAAAAATATGAAGAGCTTCAAAAGGTGTCAAAAATGAGATGAGCAAGAAACGGTTTGAAAAATAGGAGGAGCATGGAGTGGTGTGAAAAAAATGAAGAGCCTGAAAATGTGTGAAAAATATGAAGAGCTTCAAAAGGTGTGAAATATATGAGGAGCATGAAACGGTCTGAAAAATAGGAGGAGTATGCAGCGGTTAAAAAACATGAAGAGGCTGATAAGGTGTGAAAAATATGAAGAGTCCCAAAAGTTGTCAAAAATATGTGGAGCGTGAAACGGTCTCAAAAATAGGAGGAGCGTGAAGCGGTGATGAAAAACATGAAAAGCCTGAAAACGTGTGATAAAATATGAAGAGCTTCAAAGGTGTCAAATATATGAGGAGCATGAAACGGTCGCAAAAATAGGAGGAGCATGAAGCGGTGTTGAGAAACATGAAGAGCCTGAAAAGGTGTGAAAAGTATGAGAGCTTCAAAAGGTGTCAATAATGAGAGGTGCATGAAACAGTCTGAAAAATAGGAGGAGCATGAAACTGTCTGAAAAATAGGAGAAGGATGAAGCGGTGTTGAAAAACATGAAGAGCATGAAAAGGTGTGAAAAATATGAAGAGGTTGAAAATGTGTGAAATATATGAAGAGCTTCAAAAGGTGTCAAAAATGAGATGAGCATGAAACGGTCTGAAAAATAAGAGGAGCATGAAATGGTGATCAAAACGTGAAGAGCCTGAAAAGGTGTGAAAAATATGAAGAGCTTCAAAAGGTGTGAAATACATGAGGAGCATGAAACGGGCTGAAAAATAGGAGAAGCATGAAGTGGTGTGGAAAAACATGAAGAGCCTGAAAAGGTGTGAAAAATATGAAGAGCTTCAAAAGGTGTGAAATACATGAGGAGCATGAAACTCTCTGAAAAATAGAAGGAGCATGAAGCGGTGTTCAAACATGAAGAGCCTGAAAAGGTGTGAAAAATATGAAGAGCTTCAAAAGGTGTCAAAAATATTAGGAGCATGAAACGGTCTGAAAAATAGGAGGAGCACGAAGCGGTGTTCAAAAACATGAAGAGCCTGAAAAGCTGTAAAAATATGAAGAGCTATAAAAGGTGTCAAAAATATGAGAAGCATGAAACGGTCTGAAAAATAGGAGGAGCATTAAGCGGTGTTCAAAAACATGAAGAGCGTGAAAAGGTGTGAAAAAAAGGAAGAGCTTCAAAAGGTGTCAAAAATATGAGAAGCATGAAACGGTCTGAAAAATATGAGGAGCATGAAGCGGTGTTGAAAAACATGCAGAGCCTGAGAACTTGTGAAAAATAAGAAGAGCTTCAAAAGGTGTCAAAAATATGAGGAGAATGAAACGGTCTGAAAAATAGGAGGATCATGAAGCGGTGTTGAAAAACATGAAGAGTCTGAAAAGGTGTGAAAGATATGTAGAGTTTCTAAAGATGTCAAAAATATGAGGAGCATGAAACGGTCTGAAAAATAGGAGGAGCATGAAGTGGTGTTGAAAAACATGAAGAGCCTGAAAAGGTGTGTAAAATTTGAAGAGCTTCAAAAGGTGAGAAATACATGAGGAGCATGAAACTCTCTGAAAAATAGGAGAAGCATGAACCGGTGTTGAAAAACATGAAGAGCCTGAAAAGGTGTGAAAAATATGAAGAGCTTCAAAAGGTGTGAAAAGTATGAGGAGCATGAAGTGGTGTTCAAAAACATGAAGAGCCTGAAAATGTGTGAAAAATATGAAGAGACTGAAAACGTGTCAAAAATATGAGGAGCATGAAACGTTCTGAAAAATACGATGAGCCTGATAAGGTGTTGAAAAACATGAAGAGCCTGAAAAAGTGTGAAAATATGAAGAGCTTCAAAAGGTGTCAAAAAAGAGATGAGCATGAAATGGTCTGAAAAATAGGAGGAGCATGAAGCGGTGTTGAAAAACATGAAGAGCCTGAAAAGGTGTGAAATATATGAATAGCTTCAAATCGTATGAAATATATGAGGAGCATTATACGGTCTGAAAAGTAGGAGGAGCATGAAACGGTCTGAAAAATAGGAGGAGCATGAAACGGTCTGAAAAATAGGAGGAGCATGAAGCGGTGTTGAAAAACATGAAGAGTCTGAAAAGGTGTGAAAAATATGAAGAGCTTCAGAAGGTGTCAAAAATTTGAGGAGCATGAAAAGTTCTGAAGAATAGGAAGAGCATGATGCAGTGTTGAAAAACATGAAGAGCCTGAAAAGGTGTGAAAAATATGAAGCACTTCAAAAGATGTCAAAATTATGAGGAGCATGAAACAGTTGAAAAATAGGAGGAGCATGAAGCTGTGTTCAAAAACATGAAGAACCGGAAAAGGTGTGAAAAATATGAAGAGCTTCAAAAGGTGTGAAAATTATGAGGAGCATGAAACGGTCTGAAAAATAGGAGGAGCATGAAGCGGTGTTCAAAAACATGAAGAGCCTGAAAAGGTGTGAAAAATATGAAGAGCTTCAAAAGGTTGGAAATACATGAGGAGCATGAAACGGTCTGAAAAATAGGAGGAGCATGAATCGGTCTGAAAAATGGGAGGAGCATGAAGCGGTGTTGAAAAACATGAAGTTCCTGAAAAGCTGTGAAAATAAGACAAGCTTCAAAAGGTGTCAAAAATATGAGGAGCATGAAACGGTCTGAAAAATAGGAGGAGCATGAAACGGTCTGAAAAATGGGAGGAGCATGAAGCAGTGTTGAAAAACATGAAGTTCCTGAAAAGCTGTGAAAATAAGACAAGCTTCAAAAGGTGTCAAAAATATGAGGAGCATGAAACGGTATGAAAAATACGAGGAGCATGAAGCGGTGTTGAAAGACATGAAGACCCTGAAAAGGTGTGAAAAATATGAAGAGCTTCTAAATGTGTCAAAATATGAGGAGCATGAAACTGTCTGAAATATATCAGGAGCATGAAAAGGTGTTGAAAAACATGAAGAGCATCAAAAGCTGTGAAGAATATGAAGAGCTTCAAAACGTGTCAAAAATATGAGGAGCATGAATCGGTCTGAAAAATAGAAGGAGCATGAGGTGGTGTTGAAAAACATGAAGATCTGAAAAGGAGTGAAAAATATGAAGAGCTTCATAAGGTGTCAAAAATATGAGGAGCATGAAACGGTCTGAAAAATAGGAGGAGCAAGAAACGGGTTTAACAAACATGAAGAGCGGGAAAAGGTGTGAAAAATATGAAGAGCTTCAAAAGGTTTCAAAAATATGAGGAGCATGAAACAGGCTGTAAAATAGAAGGAGCATGAAGCGGTGTCGAAAAACATGAAGAGCATGAAGAGTTGTGAAAAATAGGAAGAACTTCAAAAGGTGTCAAAAATATGAGGAGCATGAATGGTATGAAAAATAGGAGGATCATGAAGCCGTGTTGAAAAACATGAAGAGCCTGAAAACGTGTGAAAATTATGAAGAGCTTCAAAAGGTGTGAAATATATGAAGAGCTTCAAAAGGTGTCAAAAATGAGATGAGCATGAAATGGTCTGAAAGATAGGAGGAGCATGAAGCGGTGTTGAAAAACATGAAGAGCCTGAAAAGGTGTGAAAAATATGAAGAGCTTCAAATGGTGTGAAATACATGAGGAGCTTGAAACGGTCTGAAAAACAGGAGGAGCATGAAATCTTGTTGAAAAACATGAAGAGCCTGAAAACGTGTGAAAATTATGAAGAGCTTCAAAAGGTGTGAAATATATGAAGAGCTTCAAAAGGTGTCAAAAATGAGATGAGCATGAAATGGTCTGAAAGATAGGAGGAGCATGAAGTGGTGTTGAAAAACATGAAGAGCCTGAAAAGGTGTGAAAAATATGAAGAGCTTTAAAAGGTGTGAAAAATATGACGAGCATGAAACGGTCTGAAAAATAGGAGGAGCATGAAGCGGTGTTCAAAAACATGAAGAGCCTGACAAGTTGTGAAAAGTATGAACAGCTTCAAAATGTGTCAAATATATGAGGGGAAAGAAATGGTCTGAAAAAAAGGAAGAGCATGAAGTGATGTTCAAAAACATGAAGAGCCTGAAAAGGTGTGAAAAATATGAAGAGCTTCAAAAGCTGTCAAATATATGAGGAGCACGAAACGGTCTGAAAAAAAGCAGGAGCATGAAGCGTTGTTGAAAATCTTGAAGAGCTTGAAAAGGTGTGAAAAATATGAAGAGCTTCAAAAGGTTTCAAATATATGAGGATCATGAAACGGTCTGAAAAATAGGAGGAGCATGAAACGGTCTGAAAAATAAGAGGAGCATGAAATGGTGTTGAAAAACAGTAGGAACCTGAAAATGTGAGAAAAATATGAAGAGCTTCAAAAGGTTTCAAAAATATGAGGAGCAAGAAACTTTCTGAAAAATAGAAGGAGCATGAACCGGTGTTGAAAAACATGAAGAGCCTGAAAAGGTGTGAAAAATATGAAGAGCTTCAAAACGTGTCAAAAATATGAGGAGCATGAAACGGTCGGAAAAATAGGAGGAGCAAGAAGCGGTGTTGAAAAACATGAAGAGCCTGAAAATGTGTGAAAAATATGAAGAGCTTCAAAAGGTGTGAAAAATATGAAGAGCTTCAAAAGGTGTCAAATTGAGATGAGCATGAAACGGTCTGAAAATTAGGAGGAGCATTAAGCTGTGTTGAAAATCATAACGAGCCTGAAAAGGTGTGAAAAATATGAAGAGCTTCAAAAATGTGAAAAATATGAAGAGCTTCAAAAGGTGTCAAATTGAGATGAGCATGAAACGGTCTGAAAAATAGGAGGAGCATTAAGCTGTGTTGAAAATCATAACGAGCCTGAAAAGGTGTGAAAAATATGAAGAGCTTCAAAAATGTGAAAAATATGAAGAGCTTCAAAAGGTGTCAAAAATGAGATGAGCATGAAACGGTCTGAAAAATAGGAGGAGCATTAAGCTGTGTTGAAAATCATAATGAGCCTGAAAAGGTGTGAAAAATATGAAGAGCTTCAAAAGCTGTCAAATATATGAGGAGCACGAAACGGTCTGAAAAAAAGCAGGAGCATGAAGCGTTGTTGAAAATCTTGAAGAGCTTGAAAAGGTGTGAAAAATATGAAGAGCTTCAAAAGGTTTCAAATATATGAGGATCATGAAACGGTCTGAAAAATAGGAGGAGCATGAAACGGTCTGAAAAATAAGAGGAGCATGAAATGGTGTTGAAAAACAGTAGGAACCTGAAAATGTGAGAAAAATATGAAGAGCTTCAAAAGGTTTCAAAAATATGAGGAGCAAGAAACTTTCTGAAAAATAGAAGGAGCATGAACCGGTGTTGAAAAACATGAAGAGCCTGAAAAGGTGTGAAAAATATGAAGAGCTTCAAAACGTGTCAAAAATATGAGGAGCATGAAACGGTCGGAAAAATAGGAGGAGCAAGAAGCGGTGTTGAAAAACATGAAGAGCCTGAAAATGTGTGAAAAATATGAAGAGCTTCAAAAGGTGTGAAAAATATGAAGAGCTTCAAAAGGTGTCAAATTGAGATGAGCATGAAACGGTCTGAAAATTAGGAGGAGCATTAAGCTGTGTTGAAAATCATAACGAGCCTGAAAAGGTGTGAAAAACATGAAGAGCTTCAAAAATGTGAAAAATATGAAGAGCTTCAAAAGGTGTCAAAAATGAGATGAGCATGAAACGGTCTGAAAAATAGGAGGAGCATTAAGCTGTGTTGAAAATCATAATGAGCCTGAAAAGGTGTGAAAAATATGAAGAGCTCCAAAAGGTGTGCAAAATATGAAGAGATTCAAAACCTGTCAAAAATATGAGGAGCCTGAAACAGTCTCAAAAATAGGAAGAGTATGAAACGGTCTGAAAAATAGGAGGATCATGAAGCGATGTTGAAAATCGTGAAGAGCCTGAAAAGGTGTGAAAAATGTGAAGAGCTTCAACAGGTGTCAAAAACATGAGGAGAATGAAACGGTCTGAAAAATAGGAGGAGCATGAAGCTGTGTTCAAAAACATGAAGAGCCAGAAAAGGTGTGAAAAATAAGAAGAGCTTCAAAAAGTGTCAAAAATATGAGGAGCAAGAAACGGTCTGAAAAATAGGAGGAACATGAAGTGGAGCTGAAAAACATGAAGAGCCTGAAAAGGTGTGCAAAATATGAAGAGCTTCAAAAGGTGTAAAAAATGAGATGAGCATGAAACGGTCTGAAAAATAGGAGGAGCATGAACTGGTGCTGAAAAACATGAAGAGCCTGAAAAGGTGTGAAATATATGAAGAGCTTCAAAAGGTGTCAAAAATATGAGGAGCATGAAACGGTCTGAAAAATAGGAGGAGCATGAAGCGGTGTTGAAAAACATGAAGAGCATGAAAAGCTGTGAAGAATATGAAGAGCTTCAAAACCTGTCAAAAATATGAGGAGCATGAATCGGTCTGAAAAATAGGAGAAGCAAGAAACGGTTTTAACAAACATGAAGAGCGGGAAAAGGTGTGAAAAATATGAAGAGCTTCAAAAGGTTTGAAAAATATGAAGAACATGGAACGGTCTGAAAAATAGGAGGAGGATAAAGCGGTGTTCAAAAACATGAAGAGCCTGAAAAGGTGTGACAAATATGAAGAGCTTCAAAAGGTGTCAAAAATATGAGGAGCATGAAACAGTCTCAAAAATAGGAGGAGCATGAAGCGGTGTTCAAAAACATGAAGAGCCTGAAAAGCTGTGACAAATATGAAGAGCTTCAAAAGGTGTCAAAAATATGAGGAGCATGAAACGGTCTCAAAAATAGGAGGAGCATGAAGCGGTGTTCAAAAATATGGAGAGCCTGAAAAGGTATGAAAAATATGAAGAGCTTCAAAAGGTGTGAAATATATGAAGAGCTTCAAAAGGTGTCAAAAATATGAGGAGCCTGAAACAGGCTGTAAAATAGGAGGAGCATGAAGCGGTGTCGAAAAACATGAAGAGCATGAAGAGTTGTGAAAAATAGGAAGAACTTCAAAAGGTGTCAAAAATATGAGGAGCATGAACGGTATGAAAAATAGGAGGATCATGAAGCCGTGTTGAAAAACATGAAGAGCCTGAAAACGTGTGAAAATTATGAAGAGCTTCAAAAGCTGTGAAATATATGAAGAGCTTCAAAAGGTGTCAAAAATGTGATGAGCATGAAATGGTCTGAAAGATAGGAGGGGCATGAAGCGGTGTTGAAAAACATGAAGAGTCTGAAAAGGTGTGAAAAATATGAAGAGCTTCAAATGGTGTGAAATACATGAGGACCTTGAAATGGTCTGAGAAACCGGAGGAGCATGAAATCTTGTTGAAAAACATGAAGAGCCTGAAAACGTGTGAAAATTATGAAGAGCTTCAAAAGGTGTGAAATATATGAAGAGCTTCAAAAGGTGTCAAAAATGAGATGAGCATGAAATGGTCTGAAAGATAGGAGGGGCATGAAGCGGTGTTCAAAAATATGAAGAGCCTGGAATGGTGTGAAAAATATGAGAGCCCCAAAACGTGTCAAAAGTATGAGGAGCATGAAACGGTGTGAAAAACATGAAGAGCCTGAAAAGGTGTGAGAAATAGAACGGTTTCAAAAGGTGTGAAAAATATGAGGAGCCTGAAACGGTCTGAAAAATAGGAGGAGCATGAAGTGGTGTTGAAAAACATGAAGAGCCTGAAAAGGTGTAAGAAATAGAACGGCTTCAAAAGGTGTGAAAAATATGAGGAGCATGAAACGGTCTGAAAAATAGGAAGAGCATGAAGCGGTGTTTAAAAACATGAAGAGCCTGAAAAGGTGTGAAAAATATGAAGAGCTTCAAAAGGTTTGAAAAATATGAAGAGCATGGAACGGTCTGAAAAATAGGAGGAGGATAAAGAGGTGTTCAAAAAAATGAAGAGCCTGAAAAGGGGTGACAAATATGAAGAGCTTCAAAAGGTGTCAAAAATATGAGGAGCATGAAACGGTATGAAAAATAGGAGCATCATGAAACGGTGTGAAAAACATGAAGAGCCTGAAAAGGTGTGAGAAATAGAACGGCTTCAAAAGGTGTGAAAAATATGAGGAGCCTGAAACGGTCTGAAAAATACGAGGAGCATGAAGTGGTGTTGAAAAACATGAAGAGCCTGAAAAGGTGTGAAAAATATGAAGAGCTTCAAAAGGTGTGAAAAGTATGAGGAGCATGAAGTGGTGTTCAAAAACATGAAGAGCCTGAAAATGTGTGAAAAATATGAAGAGACTGAAAACGTGTCAAAAATATGAGGAGCATGAAACGTTCTGAAAAATACGATGAGCCTGATAAGGTGTTGAAAAACATGAAGAGCCTGAAAAAGTGTGAAAATATGAAGAGCTTCAAAAGGTGTCAAAAAAGAGATGAGCATGAAATGGTCTGAAAAATAGGAGGAGCATGAAGCGGTGTTGAAAAACATGAAGAGCCTGAAAAGGTGTGAAATATATGAATAGCTTCAAATCGTATGAAATATATGAGGAGCATTATACGGTCTGAAAAGTAGGAGGAGCATGAAACGGTCTGAAAAATAGGAGGAGCATGAAACGGTCTGAAAAATAGGAGGAGCATGAAGCGGTGTTGAAAAACATGAAGAGTCTGAAAAGGTGTGAAAAATATGAAGAGCTTCAGAAGGTGTCAAAAATTTGAGGAGCATGAAAAGTTCTGAAGAATAGGAAGAGCATGATGCAGTGTTGAAAAACATGAAGAGCCTGAAAAGGTGTGAAAAATATGAAGCACTTCAAAAGATGTCAAAATTATGAGGAGCATGAAACAGTTGAAAAATAGGAGGAGCATGAAGCTGTGTTCAAAAACATGAAGAACCGGAAAAGGTGTGAAAAATATGAAGAGCTTCAAAAGGTGTGAAAATTATGAGGAGCATGAAACGGTCTGAAAAATAGGAGGAGCATGAAGCGGTGTTCAAAAACATGAAGAGCCTGAAAAGGTGTGAAAAATATGAAGAGCTTCAAAAGGTTGGAAATACATGAGGAGCATGAAACGGTCTGAAAAATAGGAGGAGCATGAATCGGTCTGAAAAATGGGAGGAGCATGAAGCGGTGTTGAAAAACATGAAGTTCCTGAAAAGCTGTGAAAATAAGACAAGCTTCAAAAGGTGTCAAAAATATGAGGAGCATGAAACGGTCTGAAAAATAGGAGGAGCATGAAACGGTCTGAAAAATGGGAGGAGCATGAAGCAGTGTTGAAAAACATGAAGTTCCTGAAAAGCTGTGAAAATAAGACAAGCTTCAAAAGGTGTCAAAAATATGAGGAGCATGAAACGGTATGAAAAATACGAGGAGCATGAAGCGGTGTTGAAAGACATGAAGACCCTGAAAAGGTGTGAAAAATATGAAGAGCTTCTAAATGTGTCAAAATATGAGAAGCATGAAACTGTCTGAAATATATCAGGAGCATGAAAAGGTGTTGAAAAACATGAAGAGCATCAAAAGCTGTGAAGAATATGAAGAGCTTCAAAACGTGTCAAAAATATGAGGAGCATGAATCGGTCTGAAAAATAGAAGGAGCATGAGGTGGTGTTGAAAAACATGAAGATCTGAAAAGGAGTGAAAAATATGAAGAGCTTCATAAGGTGTCAAAAATATGAGGAGCATGAAACGGTCTGAAAAATAGGAGGAGCAAGAAACGGGTTTAACAAACATGAAGAGCGGGAAAAGGTGTGAAAAATATGAAGAGCTTCAAAAGGTTTCAAAAATATGAGGAGCATGAAACAGGCTGTAAAATAGGAGGAGCATGAAGCGGTGTCGAAAAACATGAAGAGCATGAAGAGTTGTGAAAAATAGGAAGAACTTCAAAAGGTGTCAAAAATATGAGGAGCATGAACGGTATGAAAAATAGGAGGATCATGAAGCCGTGTTGAAAAACATGAAGAGCCTGAAAACGTGTGAAAATTATGAAGAGCTTCAAAAGGTGTGAAATATATGAAGAGCTTCAAAAGGTGTCAAAAATGAGATGAGCATGAAATGGTCTGAAAGATAGGAGGAGCATGAAGCGGTGTTGAAAAACATGAAGAGCCTGAAAAGGTGTGAAAAATATGAAGAGCTTCAAATGGTGTGAAATACATGAGGAGCTTGAAACGGTCTGAAAAACAGGAGGAGCATGAAATCTTGTTGAAAAACATGAAGAGCCTGAAAACGTGTGAAAATTATGAAGAGCTTCAAAAGGTGTGAAATATATGAAGAGCTTCAAAAGGTGTCAAAAATGAGATGAGCATGAAATGGTCTGAAAGATAGGAGGAGCATGAAGTGGTGTTGAAAAACATGAAGAGCCTGAAAAGGTGTGAAAAATATGAAGAGCTTTAAAAGGTGTGAAAAATATGACGAGCATGAAACGGTCTGAAAAATAGGAGGAGCATGAAGCGGTGTTCAAAAACATGAAGAGCCTGACAAGTTGTGAAAAGTATGAACAGCTTCAAAATGTGTCAAATATATGAGGGGAAAGAAATGGTCTGAAAAAAAGGAAGAGCATGAAGTGATGTTCAAAAACATGAAGAGCCTGAAAAGGTGTGAAAAATATGAAGAGCTTCAAAAGCTGTCAAATATATGAGGAGCACGAAACGGTCTGAAAAAAAGCAGGAGCATGAAGCGTTGTTGAAAATCTTGAAGAGCTTGAAAAGGTGTGAAAAATATGAAGAGCTTCAAAAGGTTTCAAATATATGAGGATCATGAAACGGTCTGAAAAATAGGAGGAGCATGAAACGGTCTGAAAAATAAGAGGAGCATGAAATGGTGTTGAAAAACAGTAGGAACCTGAAAATGTGAGAAAAATATGAAGAGCTTCAAAAGGTTTCAAAAATATGAGGAGCAAGAAACTTTCTGAAAAATAGAAGGAGCATGAACCGGTGTTGAAAAACATGAAGAGCCTGAAAAGGTGTGAAAAATATGAAGAGCTTCAAAACGTGTCAAAAATATGAGGAGCATGAAACGGTCGGAAAAATAGGAGGAGCAAGAAGCGGTGTTGAAAAACATGAAGAGCCTGAAAATGTGTGAAAAATATGAAGAGCTTCAAAAGGTGTGAAAAATATGAAGAGCTTCAAAAGGTGTCAAATTGAGATGAGCATGAAACGGTCTGAAAAATAGGAGGAGCATTAAGCTGTGTTGAAAATCATAACGAGCCTGAAAAGGTGTGAAAAATATGAAGAGCTTCAAAAATGTGAAAAATATGAAGAGCTTCAAAAGGTGTCAAAAATGAGATGAGCATGAAACGGTCTGAAAAATAGGAGGAGCATTAAGCTGTGTTGAAAATCATAATGAGCCTGAAAAGGTGTGAAAAATATGAAGAGCTTCAAAAGGTGTGCAAAATATGAAGAGATTCAAAACCTGTCAAAAATATGAGGAGCCTGAAACAGTCTCAAAAATAGGAAGAGTATGAAACGGTCTGAAAAATAGGAGGATCATGAAGCGATGTTGAAAATCGTGAAGAGCCTGAAAAGGTGTGAAAAATGTGAAGAGCTTCAACAGGTGTCAAAAACATGAGGAGAATGAAACGGTCTGAAAAATAGGAGGAGCATGAAGCTGTGTTCAAAAACATGAAGAGCCAGAAAAGGTGTGAAAAATAAGAAGAGCTTCAAAAAGTGTCAAAAATATGAGGAGCAAGAAACGGTCTGAAAAATAGGAGGAACATGAAGTGGAGCTGAAAAACATGAAGAGCCTGAAAAGGTGTGCAAAATATGAAGAGCTTCAAAAGGTGTAAAAAATGAGATGAGCATGAAACGGGCTGAAAAATAGGAGGAGCATGAACTGGTGCTGAAAAACATGAAGAGCCTGAAAAGGTGTGAAATATATGAAGAGCTTCAAAAGGTGTCAAAAATATGAGGAGCATGAAACGGTCTGAAAAATAGGAGGAGCATGAAGCGGTGTTGAAAAACATGAAGAGCATGAAAAGCTGTGAAGAATATGAAGAGCTTCAAAACCTGTCAAAAATATGAGGAGCATGAATCGGTCTGAAAAATAGGAGGAGCAAGAAACGGTTTTAACAAACATGAAGAGCGGGAAAAGGTGTGAAAAATATGAAGAGCTTCAAAAGGTTTGAAAAATATGAAGAACATGGAACGGTCTGAAAAATAGGAGGAGGATAAAGCGGTGTTCAAAAACATGAAGAGCCTGAAAAGGTGTGACAAATATGAAGAGCTTCAAAAGGTGTCAAAAATATGAGGAGCATGAAACAGTCTCAAAAATAGGAGGAGCATGAAGCGGTGTTCAAAAACATGAAGAGCCTGAAAAGGTGTGACAAATATGAAGAGCTTCAAAAGGTGTCAAAAATATGAGGAGCATGAAACGGTCTCAAAAATAGGAGGAGCATGAAGCGGTGTTCAAAAATATGGAGAGCCTGAAAAGGTATGAAAAATATGAAGAGCTTCAAAAGGTGTGAAATATATGAAGAGCTTAAAAATGTGTCAAAAATATGAGGAGCCTGAAACAGGCTGTAAAATAGGAGGAGCATGAAGCGGTGTCGAAAAACATGAAGAGCATGAAGAGTTGTGAAAAATAGGAAGAACTTCAAAAGGTGTCAAAAATATGAGGAGCATGAACGGTATGAAAAATAGGAGGATCATGAAGCCGTGTTGAAAAACATGAAGAGCCTGAAAACGTGTGAAAATTATGAAGAGCTTCAAAAGCTGTGAAATATATGAAGAGCTTCAAAAGGTGTCAAAAATGAGATGAGCATGAAATGGTCTGAAAGATAGGAGGGGCATGAAGCGGTGTTGAAAAACATGAAGAGTCTGAAAAGGTGTGAAAAATATGAAGAGCTTCAAATGGTGTGAAATACATGAGGACCTTGAAATGGTCTGAGAAACCGGAGGAGCATGAAATCTTGTTGAAAAACATGAAGAGCCTGAAAACGTGTGAAAATTATGAAGAGCTTCAAAAGGTGTGAAATATATGAAGAGCTTCAAAAGGTGTCAAAAATGAGATGAGCATGAAATGGTCTGAAAGATAGGAGGAGCATGAAGTGGTGTTGAAAAACATGAAGAGCCTGAAAAGGTGTGAAAAATATGAAGAGCCTCAAAAAATGTCAAAAATATGAGGAATATGAAACGGTCTGAAAAATAGGAGGATCATAAAGCGGTGTTGAAAAACATGAAGAGCCTAAAAATGGTGTGAAAAATATGAAGAGCTTCAAAAGGAGTCAAAAATGAAATGTGCATGAAACGGTCTGAAAAATATGAGGAGCATGAAGTGGTTGTGAAAAACATGAAAAGCCTGAAAATGTGTGCAAATTACTAAGAGCTTCAAAAGGTGTGAAATACATGAGGAGCATGAAATGGTCTGAGAAATAGGAGGAGCATGAAGCGGTGTTTAAAAACATGTAGAGACTGAAAAGGTGTGAAAAATGTGAAGAGCTTCAAAAGGAGTCAAAAATGAAATGTGCATGAAACGGTCTGAAAAATATGAGGAGCATGAAGTGGTTGTGAAAAACATGAAATGCCTGAAAATGTGTGCAAAATACTAAGAGCTTCAAAAGGTGTGAAATACATGAGGAGCACGAAACGGTCTGAAAAATAGGAGGAGCATGAACCGGTGTTCAAATACATGAAAAGCCTGAAATGGTGTGAAAAATATGAAGAGCTTCAAAAATATGAAAAATATGAAGAGCTTCAAAAGGTGTGAAAAATATGAAGAGCTTCAAAAGGTGTCAAAAATATGAGAAACATGAAACGGTCTGAAAAATTGGAGGAGCATGAAGCGGTGTTCAAAAACATGAAGAGCCTGAAAAGGTGTGAAAAATATGAAGAGCTTCAAAAGGTGTCAAAAATATGAGGAGCATGAAATGGCCTAAAAAATCGGAGGAGCATGAAATGGTGTTCAAATACATGAAGAGACTGAAAAGGTGTGAAAAACATGAAGAGCTTCAAATGGTGTGAAAAATATGAGGAGCATGAAACGGTCTGAAAAATAGGAGGAGCAAGAAGGTGTGCTCAAAAACATGAAGAGCCTGAAAAAGTGTGAAAAATATGAAGAGCTTCAAAAATATGAAAAATATGAAGAGCTTCAAAAGGTGTGAAAAATATGAGGAGCATGAAACGGTCTGAAAAATATGAGGAGCATGAAGCGCTGTTCAAAAACATGAAGAGCCTAAAAGGTGTGAAAAATATGAAGAGATTCAAAAGGTTTCAAAAATATGAGGAGCATGAAACGGCCGCAAAAATAGGAGGAGCATGAATCGGTGATGAAAAACATGGAGAGCCTGAAAAGGTGTGAAAAATATGAAGAGCTTCAAAAGGTTTCAAAATGTGTGGAGCATGAAACGGTCTGAAAAATAGGAGGAGCATGAAGCGGTGTTGAAAAACATGAAGAGCCTGAAAAGGTGTGAAAAATATGAAGAGCTTGAAAAGGTGTGAAAAATATGAAGAACTTCAAAAGTTGTGAAACATATGAAGAGCTTCAAAACGTGTGAAATACATGAGGAGCATGAAACTCTCTGAAAAATAGAAGGAGCATGAAGTGGTGTTCAAAAACATGAAGAGCCTGAAAAGGTGTGAAAAATATGAAAAGCTTCAAAAGGTGTCAAAAATATGAGGAGCATGAAACGGGCTGAAAAATAGGAGAAGCATGAAGTGGTGTTGAAAAACATGAAGATCCTGAAAAGGTGTGAAAAATATGAAGAGCTTCAAAAGTGTGAAATACATGACGAGCATGAAATGGCCTGAAAAATACGAGGAACATGAAACGGTGTTCAAAAACATGAAGAGCCTGAACAGGTGTGAACAATATGAAGAGCTTCAAAAGGTGTCAAAAATATGAGAAGCATGAAACTGTCTGAATAATAGGAGGAGCATGAAGCGGTGTTCAAAAACATGAAGAGTCTGAAAAGTTGTGAAAATATGAAGAGCTTCAAAAAGTATGAAAATATGAGGAGCAGGATACAGTTTTAAAAATAGGAGGAGCATGAAGCGGTGTTGAAAAACATGAAGAGCCTGAAAACGTGTGAAAATATGAAGAGCTTCAAAAATATGAAAAATATGAAGAGCTTCAAAGGGTGAGAAAAATATGAAGAGCTTCAAAAGGTGTCAAAAATATGAGGAGCATGAAACGGTCTGAAAAATAGGCGGAGCATGAAGCGATGTTGAAAAACATGAAGAGCCTGAAAAGGTGTGAAAAATATGAAGAGCTTCAAAAGGTATGAAAAATATGAGGAGCATGATACAGTTTTAAAAATAGGAGGAGCATGAAGCGGTGTTGAAAAACATGAAGAGCCTGAAAACGTGTGAAAATATGAAGAGCTTCAAAAATATGAAAAATATGAAGAGCTTCAAAGGGTGAGAAAAATATGAAGAGCTTCAAAAGGTGTCAAAAATATGAGGAGCATGAAACGTTCTGAAAAATAGGAGGAGCATGAAACGGTGTTGAAATACATGAAGAGCCTGAAAATGTGTGAAAAACATGAAGAGCTTAAAAAGGTGTCAAAAATATGACTAGCATGAAACGGTCTGAAAAAGAAGAGGAGCATGAAGCGGTGTTGAAAAACATGAAGAGCCTGAAAAGGTGTGAAAAATATGAAGAGCTTCTAAAGGTGTCAAAAATATGAGGAGCATGAAACGGTCTTAAAAATACGAGGAGCATGCAGTGGTGTTGAAAAACATGAAGAGCCTGAAAAGTTGTGAAAAATATGCATAGCTTCAAAAGGTGTCAAAAATTAGATGAGCATGAAACGGTCTGAAAAATTGGAGGAGCAAGAAGTACTGTTTAAAAAAATGAAGAGCCTGAAAGGGTGTGAAAAATATGAAAAGCTTCAAAAGGTGTCAAAAATATGAGGACCTTGAAACGGTCTGAAAAATAGGAGGAGCATGAAGCGGTGTTGAAAAATATGAAGAGCCTGAAAAGGTGTGAAAAATATGAAGAACTTCTAAAGGTGTCAAAAATATGAGGAGCAAGTAACGGTCTGAAAAATAGGAGAAGCATGAAGCGGTGTTGAAAAACATGAAGAGCCTGAAAAGGTGTGAAAAATATGAAGAGCTTGAAAAGGTGTGAAATATATGAAGAGCTTCAAAAGGTGTCAAAATTGAGATGAGCATGAAACTGTCTGAAAAATAGGAGGAGCATGAAACGGTGATCAAAAACATGAAGAGCCTGAAAAGGTGTGAAAAATATGAAGAGCTTCAAAACGTGTGAAATACATGAGGAGTTTGAAACGGGCTGTAATATAGGAGAAGCATGAAGTGGTGTGGAAAAATTTGAAGAGCCTGAAAAGGTGTGAAAAATTTGAAGAGCCTGAAAAGGTGTGAAAAATATGAAGAGCCTGAAAAGGTGTGAAAATTTTGAAGAGCCTGAAAAGGTGTGAAAAATTTGAAGAGCCTGAAAAGGTGTGAAAAATTTGAAGAGCCTGAAATTGTGTGAAAAATTTGAAGAGCCTGAAAAGGTGTGAAAAACATGAAGAGCTTCAAATGGTGTGAAATACATGAGGAGCATGAAACGGTCTGAAAAATAGGAGGAGCAAGAAGGTGTGCTCAAAAACATGCAGAGCCTGAAAAAGTGTGAAAAATATGAAGAGCTTCAAAAATATGAAAAATATGAAGAGCTTCAAAAGGTGTGAAAAATATGAGGAGCATGAAACGGTCTGAAAAATATGAGGAGCATGAAGCGCTGTTCAAAAACTTGAAGAGCCTAAAAGGTGTGAAAAATATGAAGAGATTCAAAAGGTGTCAAAAATATGAGGAGCATGAAACGGCCTCAAAAATAGGAGGAGCATGAATCGGTGTTGAAAAACATGAAGAGCCTGAAAACGTGTGAAAATATGAAGAGCTTCAAAAATATGAAAAATATGAAGAGCTTCAAAGGGTGAGAAAAATATGAAGAGCTTCAAAAGGTGTCAAAAATATGAGGAGCATGAAACGTTCTGAAAAATAGGAGGAGCATGAAACGGTGTTGAAATACATGAAGAGCCTGAAAATGTGTGAAAAACATGAAGAGCTTAAAAAGGTGTCAAAAATATGACTAACATGAAACGGTCTGAAAAAGAAGAGGAGCATGAAGTGGTGTTGAAAAACATGAAGAGCCTGAAAAGGTGTGAAAAATATGAAGAGCTTCTAAAGGTGTCAAAAATATGAGGAGCATGAAACGGTCTTAAAAATACGAGGAGCATGCAGTGGTGTTGAAAAACATGAAGAGCCTGAAAAGTTGTGAAAAATATGCATAGCTTCAAAAGGTGTCAAAAATTAGATGAGCATGAAACGGTCTGAAAAATTGGAGGAGCAAGAAGTACTGTTTAAAAAAATGAAGAGCCTGAAAGGGTGTGAAAAATATGAAAAGCTTCAAAAGGTGTCAAAAATATGAGGACCTTGAAACGGTCTGAAAAATAGGAGGAGCATGAAGCGGTGTTGAAAAATATGAAGAGCCTGAAAAGGTGTGAAAAATATGAAGAACTTCTAAAGGTGTCAAAAATATGAGGAGCAAGTAACGGTCTGAAAAATAGGAGAAGCATGAAGCGGTGTTGAAAAACATGAAGAGCCTGAAAAGGTGTGAAAAATATGAAGAGCTTGAAAAGGTGTGAAATATATGAAGAGCTTCAAAAGGTGTCAAAATTGAGATGAGCATGAAACTGTCTGAAAAATAGGAGGACATGAAACGGTGATCAAAAACATGAAGAGCCTGAAAAGGTGTGAAAAATATGAAGAGCTTCAAAACGTGTGAAATACATGAGGAGTTTGAAACGGGCTGTAATATAGGAGAAGCATGAAGTGGTGTGGAAAAATTTGAAGAGCCTGAAAAGGTGTGAAAAATTTGAAGAGCCTGAAAAGGTGTGAAAAATATGAAGAGCCTGAAAAGGTGTGAAAATTTTGAAGAGCCTGAAAAGGTGTGAAAAATTTGAAGAGCCTGAAAAGGTGTGAAAAATTTGAAGAGCCTGAAATTGTGTGAAAAATTTGAAGAGCCTGAAAAGGTGTGAAAAACATGAAGAGCTTCAAATGGTGTGAAATACATGAGGAGCATGAAACGGTCTGAAAAATAGGAGGAGCAAGAAGGTGTGCTCAAAAACATGCAGAGCCTGAAAAAGTGTGAAAAATATGAAGAGCTTCAAAAATATGAAAAATATGAAGAGCTTCAAAAGGTGTGAAAAATATGAGGAGCATGAAACGGTCTGAAAAATATGAGGAGCATGAAGCGCTGTTCAAAAACTTGAAGAGCCTAAAAGGTGTGAAAAATATGAAGATATTCAAAAGGTGTCAAAAATATGAGGAGCATGAAACGGCCTCAAAAATAGGAGGAGCATGAATCGGTGATGAAAAACATGGAGAGCCTGAAAAGGTGTGAAAAATATGAAGAGCTTCAAAAGGTTTCAAAATGTGTGGAGCATGAGACGGTCTGAAAAATAGGAGGAGCATGAAGCGGTGTTGAAAAACATGAAGAGCCTGAAAAGGTGTGAAAAATATGAAGAGCTTGAAAAGGTGTGAAAAATATGAAGAATTCAAAAGGAGTGAAACATATGAAGAGCTTCAAAACGTGTGAAATACATGAGGAGCATGAAACTCTCTGAAAAATAGAAGGAGCATGAAGTGGTGTTCAAAAACATGAAGAGCCTGAAAAGGTGTGAAAAATATGAAAAGCTTCAAAAGGTGTCAAAAATATGAGGAGCATGAAACGGGCTGAAAAATAGGAGAAGCATGAAGTGGTGTTGAAAAACATGAAGATCCTGAAAAGGTGTGAAAAATATGAAGAGCTTCAAAAGTGTGAAATACATGACGAGCATGAAATGGCCTGAAAAATACGAGGAACATGAAACGGTGTTCAAAAACATGAAGAGCCTGAAAAGGTGTGAACAATATGAAGAGCTTCAAAAGGTGTCAAAAATATGAGGAGCATGAAAACGTATGAAAAATTGGAGGAGCATGAAGTGGTGTTGAAAAACATTAAGAGCCTGAAAGGGTGTGAAAAATATGAAGAGCTTCAAAAGGTGTCAAAAATATGAGAAGCATGAAACTGTCTGAATAATAGGAGGAGAATGAAGCGGTGTTCAAAAACATGAAGAGTCTGAAAAGGTGTGAAAAATATGAACAGCTTCAAAAGGTGTCAAAAATATGAGGAGCATGAAACGGTCTGAAAAATGGGAGGAGTATGAAATGGTGATCAAAAACATGAAGAGCCTGAAAAGGTGTGAAAAATGTGAAGAGCTTCAAAAGGTGTGAAAGACATGAGGAGCATGAAACGGGCTGAAAAATAGGAGAAGAATGAAGTGGTGTTAAAAAACATGAAGAGCCTGAAAAAGTGTGAAAAATATGAAAAGCTTCAAAAGGTGTGAAATACATGAGGAGCATGAAACTCTCTGAAAAATAGAAGGAGCATGAAGTGGTGTTCAAAAACATGAAGAGCCTGAAAAGTTGTGAAAATATGAAGAGCTTCAAAAATATGAAAAATATGAAAAGCTTCAAAGGGTGAGAAAAATATGAAGAGCTTCAAAAGGTGTCAAAAATATGAGGAGCATGAAACGGTCTGAAAAATAGGCGGAGCATGAAGCGATGTTGAAAAACATGAAGAGCCTGAAAAGGTGTGAAAAATATGAAGAGCTTCAAAAGGTATGAAAAATATGAGGAGCATGATACAGTTTTAAAAATAGGAGGAGCATGAAGCGGTTTTGAAAAACATGAAGAGCCTGAAAACGTGTGAAAATATGAAGAGCTTCAAAAATATGAAAAATATGAAGAGCTTCAAAGGGTGAGAAAAATATGAAGAGCTTCAAAATGTGTCAAAAATATGAGGAGCATGAAACGTTCTGAAAAATAGGAGGAGCATGAAGCGGTGTTGAAATACATGAAGAGCCTGAAAATGTGTGAAAAACATGAAGAGCTTAAAAAGGTGTCAAAAATATGAGGAGCATGAAACGGTCTGAAAAAGAAGAGGAGCATGAAGCGGTGTTGAAAAACATGAAGAGCCTGAAAAGGTGTGAAAAATATGAAGAGCTTCTAAAGGTGTCAAAAATATGAGGAGCATGAAACGGTCTTAAAAATACGAGGAGCATGCAGTGGTGTTGAAAAACATGAAGAGCCTGAAAAGTTGTGAAAAATATGCATAGCTTCAAAAGGTGTCAAAAATTAGATGAGCATGAAACGGTCTGAAAAATTGGAGGAGCAAGAAGTACTGTTTAAAAAAATGAAGAGCCTGAAAGGGTGTGAAAAATATGACAAGCTTCAAAAGGTGTCAAAAATATGAGGACCTTGAAACGGTCTGAAAAATAGGAGGAGCATGAAGCGGTGCTGAAAAATATGAAGAGCCTGAAAAGGTGTGAAAAATATGAAGAACTTCTAAAGGTGTCAAAAATATGAGGAGCAAGTAACGGTCTGAAAAATAGGAGAAGCATGAAGCGGTGTTGAAAAACATGAAGAGCCTGAAAAGGTGTGAAAAATATGAAGAGCTTGAAAAGGTGTGAAATATATGAAGAGCTTCAAAAGGTGTCAAAATTGAGATGAGCATGAAACTGTCTGAAAAATAGGAGGAGCATGAAACGGTGATCAAAAACATGAAGAGCCTGAAAAGGTGTGAAAAATATGAAGAGCTTCAAAAGGTGTGAAATACATGAGGAGTTTGAAACGGGCTGAAATATAGGAGAAGCATGAAGTGGTGTGGAAAAATTTGAAGAGCCTGAAAAGGTGTGAAAAATTTGAAGAGCCTGAAAAGGTGTGAAAAATATGAAGAGCCTGAAAAGGTGTGAAAAATTTGAAGAGCCTGAAAAGGTGTGAAACATTTGAAGAGCCTGAAAAGGTGTGAAAAATTTGAAGAGCCTGAAAAGGTGTGAAAAATTTGAAGAGCCTGAAAAGGTGTGAAAAATATGAAGAGCTTCAAATCGTGTGAAATACAAGAGGAGCATGAAACTCTCTGAAAAATAGGAGGAGCATGAAGCGGTTTTCAAAAACATGAAGAGCTTAAAAAGTTGTGAAAAATATGAAAAGCTTCAAGAGGTGTCAAAAATGAGATGAGCATGAAACGGTCTGAACAATAGGAGGATCATGAAACGGTGTTGAAAAACATGAAGAGCCTGAAAAGTTGTGAAAAATATAAAGAGTTTCAAAATGTGTCAAAATATGAGGAGCATGAAACGGTGTGAAAAATAGGAGGAGCATGAAGATGTGTTCAAAAACATGAAGAGCCTGAAAAGGTGTGAAAAATATGAAGAGCTTCAAAAGGTGTGAAAAATATGAGGACCATGAAACGGTCTGAAAAATAGAAGCAGCATGAAACGGTGTTGAAAAACATGAAGAGCCTGAAAGGTGTGAAAAATATGAAGAGCCTCAAAACGTGTGAAATACATGAGGAGCATGAAACGGTCTGAAAATTAGGGGAAGCATGAAGTGGTGTGGAAAAACATGAAGAGCCTGAAAAGTTGTGAAAAAAATGAAGAGCTTCAAAAGTTGTCAAAAATATGAAGAGCATGAAATGGTTTGAAAAATAGGAGGATCATGAAGCGGTGATCAAAAACATGAAGATCCTGAAAAGTTGTGAAAAGTATGAACAGCTTCAAAAGGTGTCAAAAAAGAGATGAGCATGAAACGGTCTGAAAAATAGGAGGAGCATGAATCAGTGTTGAAAAACATGAAGAGCCTGAAAAGGTGTGAGAAATATGAAGAGCTTCAAAAATGTGAAAAATATGAAGAGCTTCAAAAGTTGTCAAAAATTAGATGAGCATGAAACGGTCTGAAAAATAGGAGGTGCATGAAGTGGTGTTCAAAAACATGAAGAGCCTGAAATGGTGTGAAATATATGAACACCTTCAAAACGTGTGAAAAATATGAGGAGCTTCAAAAAGTGTCAAAATTATGAGGAGCATGAAACGGTCTGAAAAATAGGAGGAGCATGAAGCGGTGTTGAAAAGTACGAGGAGCATGAAGAGGTGTTGAAAAAAATGAAGAGCCTGAAAAGGTGTGAAAAATATGAAGAGCTTCAAAAGTTGTCAAAAATTAGATGAGCATGAAACGGTCTGAAAAATAGGAGGAGCATGAAGTGGTGTTGAAAAACATGAAGAGCCTGAAATGGTGTGAAATATATGAACACCTTCAAAACGTGTGAAAAATATGAGGAGCTTCAAAAAGTGTCAAAATTATGAGGAGCATGAAACGGTCTGAAAAATAGGAGGAGCATGAAGCGGTGTTGAAAAATACGAGGAGCATGAAGAGGTGTTGAAAAAAATGAAGAGCCTGAAAAGGTGTGAAAAATATGAAGAGCTTCTAAAGGTGTCAAAAATATGAGGAGCCTGAAACGGTCTAAAAAATAGGAGGGGCATGAAGCGATGTTGAAAAACATGCAGAGCCTGAAAATGTGTGAAAAATATGAAGATCTTCTAAAGGTGTCAAATATATGAGGACAATGAAACGGCCTGAAAAATTGGAGGAGCATGAAGTGGTGTTGAAAAACATGAAGAGCTTGAAAAGGTGTGAAAAATATAAAGAGCTTCAAAAGGTGTCAAAATTATGAGGAGCATGAAACGGTCTGAAAAATAGGAGGAGCATGAAGTGGTGTTGAAACACATGAAGATCCTGAAATGGTGTGAAATATATGAAGACCTTCAAAATGTGTGAAACTTATGAGGAGCTTCAAAACGTGTCAAAAATATGAGGAGCATGTAATGGTCTGAAAAATCGGAGGAGCATGAAGTGGTGTTCAAAAACATGAAGAGCCTGAAAAGGTGAGAAAAATACGAAGAGCTTCTAAAGGTGTGAAAAATATGAAGAGCTTCAAAAAGGATGAAAAATATGAGGAGCATGAAACTGTCAGAAAAATAGGAGGATCATGAAGCGGTGTTGAAAAACATGAAGAGCCTGAAAAGGTGAGAAAATAAGAAGAGCTTCTAAAGGTGTGAAAAATATGAGGAGCATGAAACGGTCTCAAAATAGGAGGAGCATGAAATGGTCTGAAAAATAGGAGGAGCATGAAGCGGTGATGAAAAAAAAGAAGAGCATGAAATGGTTTGAAGAATATGAGGAGCTTCAAAAGGTATCAAAAATAGGAGTAGCATGAAGCCGTGTTGAAAAACATGAAGAGCCTGAAAAGGTGTGAAAAATATGAAGAGCATGAAACGGTCTGAAAAATAGGTGGAGCATGAAGCGGTGTTCAGAAGCATGAAGAGCCTGAAAACTGTGAAAAATATGAAGAGCTTCAAAAAGTGTGAAAAATATGAAGAGTTTCAAAAGGTGTGAAAAATATGAGGAGCATGAAATTGTCTGAAAAATAGGAGGAGCATGAAGCGGTGTTGAAATACATGAAGAGCCTGTAAAGGTTTGAAAAATATGAAGAGCTTCAAAAGGTGTGAAAAATATGAAGAGCTTCAAAATTTGTCAAAAATAAGAGGAGAAAGACTCGGTCTGAAAAATAGGAGGAGCATGAAGCGGTGTTGAAATACATGAAGAGCCTGTAAAGGTTTGAAAAATATGAAGAGCTTCAAAAGGTGTGAAAAATATGAAGAGCTTCAAAATGTGTCAAAAATAGGAGGAGCATGACACGGTCTGAAAAATAGGAGGAGCATGAAGCGGTGTTGAAAAACATGAAGAGCCTGAAAAGGTGTAAAAAACATGAAGAGCCTAAAAAGGTGTCAAAAATATGAGGAATATGAAACGGTCTTAAAAATAGGAGGATCATGAAGAGGTGTTGAAAAACATGAAGTTCCTGAAAAGGTGTGAAATATATGAAGAGCTTCAAAAGTTGTGAAATATATGAGGAGCATGAAACGGTCTGAAAAATAGGAGGAGCATGAAACGGTGTTCAAAAACATGAGGAGCTTCAAAAGGTGTGAAAAATATGAACAGCTTCAAAAGGTGTCAAAAATGAGATGAGTAAAAAACGGTCTGAAAAATGGGAGGAGCATGAAGTTGTGTTGAAAATAATGAAGAGCCTGAAAAGGTGTGAAAAATATGAGGAGCATGATACGGTCTGAAAAATAGGAGGAGCATGAAGTGGTTGTGAAAAAACATGAAGAGCCGGAAAACGTGTGCAAAATATGACTAGCTTCAAAGGTGTGAAATACATGAGAAGCTTGAAACGGTCTGAAAAATAGGAGGAGCATGAAGCGATGTTGAAAAACATGAAGAGCCTTAAAATGTGTGAAAAATATGAAGAGCTTCAAAAAGTGTGAAAAATATGAGGATCATGAAACGGTCTGAAAAATAGGAGGAGCATGAAGCGGGGTTGAAAAACATGAAGAGCCTGAAAAGGTGTGACAAATATGAAGAGCTTCAAAAGGTGTGAAATACATGAGGAGCATGAAACGATCTGAAAAATAGGAGGAGCATGAAGCGGTGTTCAAAAACATGCAGAGTCTGAAAAGGTGTGAAAATTATGAAGAGCTTCAAAAGGTTTGAAAAATATGAAGAGCTTCAAAAGGTGTGAAAAATGAGATGAGCATGAAACGGTCTGAAAAATAGGAGGAGCATGAAGCGGTGTTCAAAAACATGAAGAGCCTGAAAAGATGTGAGAAATATGAAGAGCTTCAAAAGATGTCAAAAATATGAGGAGCATGAAACGGTCTGAAAAATAGGAGGAGCATGAAATGGTGTTCAAACACATGAAGAGCCTGAAAAGGTGTGAAAAATATGAAGAGCTTCAAAAAGTGTGAAATACATGAGGAGCATTAAACGGTTTAAAAATTAGGAGGAGCATGAAGCGGTGTTCAAAAACATGAAGAGCCTGAAAAGGTGTTAAAAATATGAATAGCTTCAAAAGGTGTGAAAAATATGAGGAGCATGAAACGGTCTGAAGAATAGGAGGAGCATGAAGCGGTGTTGAAAAACATGAGGAGCCTGAAAAGGTGTGACAAATAGGAAGAGTTCCAAAAGGTGTGAAAAATATGAGGAGCATGATACGGTCTGAAAAATAGGAGGAGCATGAACCAGTGTTCAAAAACATGAAGAGCCTGAAAAGGTGTGAAAAATATGAACAGCTTCAAAAGGTGTGAAAAATATGAGGAGCATGAAACGGTCTGAAAAATAGGAGGAGCATGAAGCGGTGTTGAAAAACATGAGGAGCCTGAAAAGGTGTGACAAATATGAAGAGCTTCAAAAGGTGTGAAATACATGAGGAGCATGAAACGGTCTCAAAAATAGGAGGAGCATGAAGCGGTGTTCAAAAACATGCAGAGTCTGAAAAGGGGTGAAAAATATGAAGAGCTTCAAAAGGTTTGATAAATATGAAGAGCTTCAAAAGGTGTGAAAAATATGAAAAGCTTCAAAAGGTGTCAGAAATATGAGGAGCATGAAACGGTCTGAAAAATAGGAGGAGCATGAAGCGGAGTTCAAAAACATGAAGAGCCTGAAAAGGTGGGAAAAATATGAAGAGCTTCAAAAGGTGTCAAAAATATGAGGAGCATGAAACGGTCTGCAAAATAGGAGGAGCATGAAGTGGTGTTGAAAAACATGAAGAGCCTGAAAACGTGTGAAAAAAATGAAGAGCTTCAAAAGGTGTGAAAAATATGAAGAGCTTCAAAAGGTGTCAAAAATGAGATGAGTGTAAAACGGTCTGAAATGTGGGAGGAGCATGAAGTGGTGTTGAAAACAATGAAGAGCCTGAAAAGGTGTGAAATATATGAAGAGCTTCAAAAGGTGTGAAAATAAAGAGGAGCATGATACGGTCTGAAAAATAGGAGGAGCATGAATTGGTTGTGAAAAAACATGAAGAGCCTGAGAACGCGTGCAAAATATGAAGAGCTTCAAAAGGTGTGAAATACATGAGGAGCATGAAACGGTCTGAAAAATAGGAGGAGCAAGAAACGGTGTTGAAAAACATGAAGAGACTGACGAGGTGTCAGAAATATGAAGAACTTCAAAAGGTGTCAAAGGTATGAGGAGCATGAAACGGTCTGAAAAATCGGAGGAGCAACAAGGGGTGTTGAAATACATGAAGAGCCTGAAAATGTGTGAAAAATATAAAGAGCTTCAAAAGATGTGAAAAATATGAAGAGCTTCAAAAGGTGTCAAAAATATGAGGAGCATGAAACTGTCTGAAAAATAGGAGGAGCATGAAGCGGTGTTGAAAAACATGAATAGCCTGAAAATGTGTGAGAAATATGAAGAGCTTCAACAGGTGTCAAAAATATGATTAGCATGAAACGGTCTGAAAAATAGGAGGAGCATGAAGCGGTGTTGAAAAACATGAATAGCCTGAAAATGTGTGAAATATATGAAGAGCTTAAAAATGTGTCAAATATATGAGGAGCATGAAACGGTCTGAAAAATAGGAGGATGATGAAACGGTGTTGAAAAACAATAAGAGCCTGAAAAGGTGTGAAAAATATGAAGAGTTTCAAAAGGTGTCAAAATTTGAGGAGCATGAAAAGGTCTGAAAAATAGGAGGAGAATGAAGCTGTTTTCAAAATCATGAAGAGCCTATAAATGTGTGAAAAATATGAAGAGCTTCAAAAGGTGTTAAAATTTGAAGAGCAGGAAACGGTCTGAAAAACAGGAGGAGAATGAAGTGGTGTCCAAAAACATGAAGAGCCTGAAAAGGTGTGAAAAATATGAAGAGCTTCAAAATGTGTCAAAAATATGAGGAGCATGAAATGGTCTGAAAAATAGGAGGAGCATGAGGCGGTGTTCAAAAACATGAAGAGCCTGAAAAGGTGTGAAAAATATGAAGAGCTTCAAAAGGTGTCAAAAATATGAGGAGCATGAAACGGTCTGAAAAATAGGAGGAGCATGAAACGGTGATCAAATACATGAAGAGCCTGAAAAAGTGTGAAAAATATGAAGAGCTTCAAAAGGTGTGAAATTCATGAGGAGCATGAAATGAGCTGAAAAATAGGAGAAGCATGAAGTGGTGTGGAAAAACATGAAGAGCCTGTAAAGGTGTGAAAAATATGAAGAGCTTCAAAAGGTGTGTAATACATGAGGAGCATGAAACTCTCTGAAAAATAGAAGGAGCATGAAGTAGTGTTCAAAAACATGAAGAGCCTGAAAAGGTGTGAAAAATATGAAGAGCTTAAAAAGGTGTGAAAAATATGAGGAACATGATATGGTTTGAAAAATAGGATTAGCATGAAGCGGTGTTCAAAAACATGAAGAGCCTGAAAAGGTGTGAAAAATATGAAAAGCTTCAAAAGGTGTCAAAAATGAGATGAGCATGAAACGTTCTGAAAAATAGGAGGTGCATGAAGCGTTGTTGAAAACCATGAAGAGCCTGAAAAGGTGTGAGAAATATGAAGAGCTTCAAAATGTGTCAAAAATATGAGGAGCATGAAACGGTCTTAAAAATAGGAGGAGCATGAAGCGGTGTTCAAAAACATGAAGAGCCTGAAAAGGTGTGAAAAATATGAAGAACTTCAAAAAGTGTCAAAAATGAGATGAGCATGAAACGGTCTGAAAAATTGGAGGTGCATGAAGAGTTGTTGAAAAACATGAAGAGCCAGAAAATGTGTGAAAAATATGAAGAGCTTCAAAAGGTGTCAAAAATATGAGGAGCATGAAACGGTCTTAAAAATACAAGGAGCATGAAGCGGTGTTGAAAAACATGAATAGCCTGAAAATGTGTGAAATATATGAAGAGCTTAAAAATGTGTCAAGTATATGAGGAGCATGAAACGGTCTGAAAAATAGGAGGATCATGCAACGGTGTTGAAAAACATGAAGAGTCTGAAAAGGTGTGAAAAATATGAAGAGCTTCCAAAGCTGTCAAAAATATGAGGAGCATGAAACGGTCTGAAAAATAGGAGGAGCATGAAGCTGTGTTCAAAAACATGAAGAGCCTGCAAATGTGTGAAAAATATGAAGAGCTTCAAAAGGTGTGAAAAATATGAGGAGTATGAAACGGGCTGAAAAATTGGAGGAGCATGAAGTTGTGTTCAAAAACATGAAGAGCCTGAAAAGGTGTGAAAAAAATGAAGAAATTCAAAAGGTGTAAAAATATGAGGAGCATGAAACGGTCTGAAAAATAGGAGGAGCATGAAGTGGTGTTGAAAAACATGAAGAGCCTGAAAAGGTATGAAAAATATGAAGAGCTTCAAAATGTGTCAAAAATATGAGGAGCATGAAACGGTCTGAAAAATAGGCAGAGCATGAGGCGGTGTTCAAAAACATGAAGAGCCTGAAAAGGTGTGAAAAATATGAAGAGCTTCAAAAGGTGTCAAAAATATGAGGAGCATGAAACGAGCTGAAAAATAGGAGGAGCATGAAGCGGTGTTCAAAAACATGCTGAGACTGAAATCTTGTGAAAAATATGAAGAGCTTCAAAAGGTGTGAAAAATATGAAGAGCTTCAGAAGGTGTCAAAAATGAGATGAACATGAAACGGTCTTAAAAATAGGAGGAGCATGATGTAGTGTTAAAAAAAATGAAGAGCCTGAACAGGTGTGAAATATATGAAGAGCTTCAAAAGGTGTGAAAAATATGAGAAGCATGAAACGGTCTGAAAAATATGAGGAGCATGAACTGGTGTCGAAAAACATGAAGAGCCTGAAAAGGTGTGAAAAATATGAAGAGCTCCAAAAGGTGTGAAAAATATGAGGAGCATGATACGGTCTGAAAAATAGGAGGAGCATGAACCAGTGTTCAAAAACATGAAGAGCCTGAAAAGGTGTGAAATATATGAACAGCTTCAAAAGGTGTGAAAAATATGAGGAGCATGAAACGGTCTGAAAAATAGGAGGAGCATGAAGCGGTGTTGAAAAACATGAGGAGCCTGAAAAGGTGTGACAAATATGAAGAGCTTCAAAAGGTGTGAAATACATGAGGAGCATGAAACGGTCTCAAAAATAGGAGGAGCATGAAGCGGTGTTCAAAAACATGCAGAGTCTGAAAAGGGGTGAAAAATATGAAGAGCTTCAAAAGGTTTGATAAATATGAAGAGCTTCAAAAGGTGTGAAAAATATGAAAAGCTTCAAAAGGTGTCAGAAATATGAGGAGCATGAAACGGTCTGAAAAATAGGAGGAGCATGAAGCGGAGTTCAAAAACATGAAGAGCCTGAAAAGGTGGGAAAAATATGAAGAGCTTCAAAAGGTGTCAAAAATATGAGGAGCATGAAACGGTCTGCAAAATAGGAGGAGCATGAAGTGGTGTTGAAAAACATGAAGAGCCTGAAAACGTGTGAAAAAAATGAAGAGCTTCAAAAGGTGTGAAAAATATGAAGAGCTTCAAAAGGTGTCAAAAATGAGATGAGTGTAAAACGGTCTGAAATGTGGGAGGAGCATGAAGTGGTGTTGAAAATAATGAAGAGCCTGAAAAGGTGTGAAATATATGAAGAGCTTCAAAAGGTGTGAAAATAAAGAGGAGCATGATACGGTCTGAAAAATAGGAGGAGCATGAATTGGTTGTGAAAAAACATGAAGAGCCTGAGAACGCGTGCAAAATATGAAGAGCTTCAAAAGGTGTGAAATACATGAGGAGCATGAAACGGTCTGAAAAATAGGAGGAGCAAGAAACGGTGTTGAAAAACATGAAGAGACTGACGAGGTGTCAGAAATATGAAGAACTTCAAAAGGTGTCAAAGATATGAGGAGCATGAAACGGTCTGAAAAATCGGAGGAGCAACAAGGGGTGTTGAAATACATGAAGAGCCTGAAAATGTGTGAAAAATATAAAGAGCTTCAAAAGATGTGAAAAATATGAAGAGCTTCAAAAGGTGTCAAAAATATGAGGAGCATGAAACTGTCTGAAAAATAGGAGGAGCATGAAGCGGTGTTGAAAAACATGAATAGCCTGAAAATGTGTGAGAAATATGAAGAGCTTCAACAGGTGTCAAAAATATGATTAGCATGAAACGGTCTGAAAAATAGGAGGAGCATGAAGCGGTGTTGAAAAACATGAATAGCCTGAAAATGTGTGAAATATATGAAGAGCTTAAAAATGTGTCAAATATATGAGGAGCATGAAACGGTCTGAAAAATAGGAGGATGATGAAACGGTGTTGAAAAACAATAAGAGCCTGAAAATGTGTGAAAAATATGAAGAGCTTCAAAAGGTGTCAAAATTTGAGGAGCATGAAAAGGTCTGAAAAATAGGAGGAGAATGAAGCTGTTTTCAAAATCATGAAGAGCCTATAAATGTGTGAAAAATATGAAGAGCTTCAAAAGGTGTAAAAATTTGAAGAGCAGGAAACGGTCTGAAAAACAGGAGGAGAATGAAGTGGTGTCCAAAAACATGAAGAGCCTGAAAAGGTGTGAAAAATATGAAGAGCTTCAAAATGTGTCAAAAATATGAGGAGCATGAAATGGTCTGAAAAATAGGAGGAGCATGAGGCGGTGTTCAAAAACATGAAGAGCCTGAAAAGGTGTGAAAAATATGAAGAGCTTCAAAAGGTGTCAAAAATATGAGGAGCATGAAACGGTCTGAAAAATAGGAGGAGCATGAAACGGTGATCAAATACATGAAGAGCCTGAAAAAGTGTGAAAAATATGAAGAGCTTCAAAAGGTGTGAAATTCATGAGGAGCATGAAATGAGCTGAAAAATAGGAGAAGCATGAAGTGGTGTGGAAAAACATGAAGAGCCTGTAAAGGTGTGAAAAATATGAAGAGCTTCAAAAGGTGTGTAATACATGAGGAGCATGAAACTCTCTGAAAAATAGAAGGAGCATGAAGTAGTGTTCAAAAACATGAAGAGCCTGAAAAGGTGTGAAAAATATGAAGAGCTTAAAAAGGTGTGAAAAATATGAGGAGCATGATATGGTTTGAAAAATAGGATTAGCATGAAGCGGTGTTCAAAATCATGAAGAGCCTGAAAAGGTGTGAAAAATATGAAAAGCTTCAAAAGGTGTCAAAAATGAGATGAGCATGAAACGTTCTGAAAAATAGGAGGTGCATGAAGCGTTGTTGAAAACCATGAAGAGCCTGAAAAGGTGTGAGAAATATGAAGAGCTTCAAAATGTGTCAAAAATATGAGGAGCATGAAACGGTCTTAAAAATAGGAGGAGCATGAAGCGGTGTTCAAAAACATGAAGAGCCTGAAAAGGTGTGAAAAATATGAAGAGCTTCAAAAAGTGTCAAAAATGAGATGAGCATGAAACGGTCTGAAAAATTGGAGGTGCATGAAGAGTTGTTGAAAAACATGAAGAGCCAGAAAATGTGTGAAAAATATGAAGAGCTTCAAAAGGTGTCAAAAATTATGAGGAGCATGAAACGGTCTTAAAAATACAAGGAGCATGAAGCGGTGTTGAAAAACATGAATAGCCTGAAAATGTGTGAAATATATGAAGAGCTTAAAAATGTGTCAAGTATATGAGGAGCATGAAACGGTCTGAAAAATAGGAGGATCATGCAACGGTGTTGAAAAACATGAAGAGTCTGAAAAGGTGTGAAAAATATGAAGAGCTTCCAAAGCTGTCAAAAATATGAGGAGCATGAAACGGTCTGAAAAATAGGAGGAGCATGAAGCTGTGTTCAAAAACATGAAGAGCCTGAAAATGTGTGAAAAATATGAAGAGCTTCAAAAGGTGTGAAAAATATGAGGAGCATGAAACGGTCTGAAAAATAGGAGGAGCATGCAGCGGTTAAAAAACATGAAGAGCCTGAAAAGGTGTGAAAAATATGAAGAGCTGCAAAAGTTGTCAAAAATATGTGGAGCGTGAGACGGTCTCAAAAACAGGAGGAGCGGGAAGCGGTGATGAAAAACATGAAGAGCCTGAAAACGTGTGATAAAACATGAAGAGCTTCAAAGGTGTCAGAAATATGAGGAGCATGAAACGCTCGCAAAAATAGGAGGAGCATGAAGCGGTGTTGAAAAACATGAAGAGCCTGAAATGGTGTGAAAAATATGAGAGCTTCAAAAGGTGTCAATAATAAGAGGTGCATGAAACAGTCTGAAAAATTGGAGGAGCATTAAACTGTCTGAAAAATAGGAGAAGCATGAAGCGGTGTTGAAAAACATGAAGAGCCTGAAAGGGTGTGAAAAATATGAGAGCTTCAAAAGGTATCAATAATAAGAGGTGCATGAAACAGTCTGAAAATTAGGAGGAGCATGAAACGTATGAAAAATAGGAGAAGCATGAAGCGGTGTTGAAAAATATGAAGAGCCTGAAAAGGTGTGAAAATATGAAAAGCTTCAAAAGGTGTCAAAAATATGAGGAGCATGAAACGGTCTGAAAAATAGGAGGAGCATGAAACGGTGATAAAAAACATGAAGAGCCTGAAAAGATGTGAAAAATATGAAGAGCTTCAAAAGGTGTGAAATACATGAGGAGCATGGAACGGGCTGAAAAATAGGAGAAGCATGAAGGGGTGTGGAAAAACATGAAGAGCCTGAAAAGGTTTGAAAAATATGAAGAGCTTCAAAAGGTGTGAAATACATGAGGAGCATGAAACTCTCTGAAAAATAGAAATAGCATGAAGCGTTGTTGAAAAACATGAAGAGCCTGAAAACGTGTGAAAATATGAAGAGCTTCAAAAATATGAAAAATATGAAGAGCTTCAAAAGGTGTGAAATACATGAGGAGCATGAAACTCTCTGAAAAATAGAAATAGCATGAAGCGGTGTTGAAAAACATGAAGAGCCTGAAAACGTGTGAAAATATGAAGAGCTTCAAAAATATGAAAAATATGAAGAGCTTCAAAAGGTGTGAAAAATTTGAAGAGCTTCAAAATGTGTCAAAATGAGATGAGCATGAAACGGTCTGAAAAATAGGAGGAGCATGAAGCGGTGTTGAAAATCATAAAGAGCCTGAAAAGTTGTGAAAAATATGAAGAGCTTCAAAAGACGTGAAAAATTTGAAGAGCTTCAAAAGGTGTCAAAATGAGATGAGCATGAAACGGTCTGAAAAATAGGAGGAGCATGAAGTGGTGTTGAAAAAAATGAAGAGCCTGAAAAGGTGTGAAATATATAAAGAGCTTCAAAAGGTGTCAAAAATATGAGGAGAATGAAACGGTCTGCAAATTCGGAGAAGCCTGAAATGGTGTTCAAAAACATGAAGAGCCTGAAAAGGTGTGAAAAACATGAAGAGCCTGAAAAGGTGTGAAAAATATGAAGAGCTTCAAAAGGTGTGATATACATGAGGAGCATGAAACGGGCTGAAAAATAGGAGAAGCATGAAGGGGTGTGGAAAAACATGAAGAGCCTGAAAAGATTTGAAAAATATGAAGAGCTTCTAAAGGTGTGAAATACATGAGGAGCATGAAACTCTCTGAAAAATAGAAATAGCATGAAGCGGTGTTGAAAAACATGAAGAGCCTGAAAACGTGTGAAAAATATGAAGAGCATCAAAAGGTGTGAAAAATATGAAGAGCTTCAAAAGGTGTAAAAAATGAGATGAGCATGAAACCTTCTGAAAAATAGGAGGAGCATGAAGTGGTTTTGAAAAAAATGAAGAGCCTGAAAAGTTGTGAAACATATGAAGAGCTTCAAAAGGTGTCAAAATTATGAGGAGCATGAAACGGCCTGAAAAATTGGAGGAGCATGAAGCGGTGTTCAAAAATATGAAGAGCCTGAAAAGGTGTGAAAAATATGAAGAGTTTCAAAAGGTGTCAAAAATATGAGGAGCATGAAAGTGTCTGAAAAATAGGAGGAGCATGAAGCGGTGTTCAAAAACATGAAGAGCGTGAAAAGGTGTGAAAAAAAGGAAGAGCTTCAAAATGTGTGAAAAATATGAGGAGCATGAAACGGTCTGAAAAATAGGAGGAGCATGAAGCGGTGTTTAAAAACATGAGGAGGCTGAGAACTTGTGAAAAATATGAAGAGCTTCAAAAGGTGTCAAAAAAGAGATGAGCATGAAACGGTCTGAAAAATAGGAGGAGCATGAAGTGGATTTGATAAAAATGAAGAGCCTGAAAAGGTGTGAAAAATATGAAGAGCTTCAAAAGGTGTGAAATATATGAGGAGCATGAAACGGTCTGAAAAATAGGAGGAGTATGCAGCGGTTGAAAAACATGAAGAGCCTGAAAAGGTGTGAAAAATATGAAGAGCTCCAAAAGGTGTCAAAAATATGTGGAGCGTGAAACGGTCTCAAAAATAGGAGGAGCGTGAAGCGGTGATGAAAAACATGAAAAGCCTGAAAAAGTGTGATAAAATATGAAGAGCTTCAAAGGTGTCAAATATATGAGGAGCAAGAAACGGTCGCAAAAATAGGAGGAGCATGAAGCGGTGTTGAAAAACATGAAGAGCCTGAAAAGGTGTGAAAAATATGAGAGCTTCAAAAGGTGTCAATAATAAGAGGTGCATGAAACAGTCTGAAAAATAGGAGGAGCATGAAAGTGTCTGAAAAATAGGAGAAGCATGAAGCGGTGTTGAAAAACATGAAGAGCATGAAAAGGTGTGAAAAATATGAAGAGGTTGAAAATGTGTGAAATATATGAAGAGCTTCAAAAGGTGTCAAAAATGAGATGAGCATGAAACGGTCTGAAAAATAAGAGGAGCATGAAATGGTGATCAAAACGTGAAGAGCCTGAAAAGGTGTGAAAAATATGAAGAGCTTCAAAAGGTGTGAAATCCATGAGGAGCATGAAACGGGCTGAAAAATAGGAGAAGCATGAAGTGGTGTGGAAAAACATGAAGAGCCTGAAAAGGTGTGAAAAATATGAAGAGCTTCAAAAGGTGTGAAATACATGAGGAGCATGAAACTCTCTGAAAAATAGAAGGAGCATGAAGCGGTGTTCAAACATGAAGAGCCTGAAAAGGTGTGAAAAATATGAAGAGCTTCAAAAGGTGTCAAAAATATTAGGAGCATGAAACGGTCTGAAAAATAGGAGGAGCACGAAGCGGTGTTCAAAAACATGAAGAGCCTGAAAAGGTGTGAAAATATGAAGAGCTTCAAAAGGTGTAAAAATATGAGAAGCATGAAACGGTCTGAAAAATAGGAGGAGCATTAAGCGGTGTTCAAAAACATGAAGAGCGTGAAAAGGTGTGAAAAAAAGGAAGAGCTTCAAAAGGTGTCAAAAATATGAGAAGCATGAAACGGTCTGAAAAATATGAGGAGCATGAAGCGGTGTTGAAAAACATGCAGAGCCTGAGAACTTGTGAAAAATGTGAAGAGCTTCAAAAGGTGTCAAAAATATGAGGAGAATGAAACGGTCTGAAAAATAGGAGGAGCACGAAGCGGTGTTCAAAAACATGAAGAGCCTAAAATGTTGTGAGAAATATGAAGAGCTTCAAAAGGTGTCAAAAATGAGATGAGCATGAAACGGTCTGAAAAATAGGAGGAGCAAGAAGCGGTGTTGAAAAACATGAAGAGCCTAAAAAGTTGTGAAAAATATGAAAAGCTTCAAAAGGGGTCAAAAATGAGATGAGCATGAAACGGTCCGAAAAATAGGATGATCATGTAACGGTGTTGAAAAACATGAAGAGCCAGAAAAGGTTGAAAAATATGAAAAGCTTCAAAAGGGGTCAAAAATGAGATGAGCATGAAACGGACTGAAAAATAGGAGGATCATGAAACGATATTGAAAAACATGAAGAGCCTGAAAAGGTCTGAAAAATAATAGGAGCTTCAAAAGGTGTGAAAAATATGAGGAGCATGAATCGGTCTGAAAAATAGGAGTAGCATGTAGGTGTGTTCAAAAACATGAAGAGCCTGAAAACGTGTGAAAAATATTAAGAGCTTCAAAAGGTGTCAAAAATATGAGGAGCATGAAACGGTCTGAAAAATAGGAGGAGCATGAAGCGTCGTTGAAAAACGTGAAGAGCCTGAAAACATGTGAAAAATATTAAGAGCTTCAAAAGGTGTGAAAAATATTAGGAGCATGAATCGGTCTGAAAAATAGGAGGAGCATGAAGCGTTGTTGAAAAAAGTGAAGAGCCTGAAAATGTGTGAAAAATATTAAGAGCTTCAAAAGGTGTGAAAAATATGAAGAACTTCAAAAGGTATCAAAAATCGAAGAGCAGGAAATGGTCTGAAAAATAGGAGGAGCATGAAGTGGTGTTAAAAACATGAAGAGCCTGAAAAGGTGTGAAATATAGGAAGAGCTTCAAAAGGTGTCAAAAGTATGAGGAGAATGAAACGGTCTAAAAATAGGAGGAGAATGAAGTGGTGTTGAAAAACATGAAGAGCTTGAAAAGTGTGAAAAATATGAAGAGCTTCTAAAGGTGTCAAAAATATGAGGAGCATGAAAAGGTCTGACAAATAGGAGAAGCATGAAGTGGTGTTGAAAAAAAAAGAGCTTGAAAAGTGTGAAAAATATGAAGAGCATCAAAAGGTGTCAAAAATATGAGGAGCATGAAACGGTCTGAAAAATAGGAGGTTCATGAAGCGGTGTTGAAAAACATGAAGAGCCTGAAAACGTGTGAAAAAATATGAAGAGCTTCAAAAGGTGTGAAAAATATGAAGAGCTTCAAAAGGTGTCAAAAATTTGAGGAGCAAGAGACCGTCTGAAAAACAGGAGGAGCATGAAGCGGTGTTGAAAAACATGAAGAGCATGAAAAGATGCCCAAAACATGAAGAGCTTCAAATGGTGTTAAAAATATGAGGAGCATAAAACGTTCTGAAGTATAGGAGGAGCATGAAGCGGTGTTGAAAAACATGAAGAGCATGAAAAGGTGCCGAAAATATTAAGAGCTTCAAAAGGTATCAAAAATGGGAGCAGCATGAAACGGTCGGAAAAATAGGAGGAGCATGAAGCGAAGTTGAAAAACATGAAGAGCCTGAAAAGGTGTGAAATACTTGAAGAGCTTCAAAAGGTGTCAAAAATAGGAGGAGTCTGAAACGGTCTGAAATCTAGGAGGAGCATGAAGTGGTACTGAAAAACATGAAGAACCTGTAAAGATGTGAAAAATATGAAGAGCTTCAAAAGGTGTCAAAAATGTGAGGAGCATGAAACGGTCAGAAAAATAGGAGGAGCATGAAGCGGTGTCAAAAATATGAAGAGCCTCAAAAGTTGTGAAAAATATGAAGAGCTTCAAAAAGTGTCAAAAATACGAGGATCATGAAACGGTCTGAAAAATAGGAGAAGCATGAAGTGTTGTTGAAAAACATGAAGAGCCTGAAAAGGTGTGAAATATATGAAGAGCTTCAAAAGGTGTCAAAAATATGAGGAGCATGAAACGGTGTGAAAATAGGAGGAGGATGAACCGGTCTGAAAAATAATAGGAGCATGAATCGATGTTGAAAACATGAAGAGCATGAAGAGGTGTGAAAAATATGAAGAGCTTCAAAAGGTGTCAAAAATATTAGGAGCAAGAAACGGTCTGAAAAATAGGAGAAACATGAAGCGGTGTTGAAAAACATGAAGAGCCTGAAAATGTGTGAAAAATATGAAGGGCTTTAAAAGGTGTCAAAAATATGAGGCGCCTGTAACGGTCTGAAAAATAGGAGGAGCATGAAGCGGTGTTGAAAAACATGAAGAGCTTGAAATGGGGTGAAATATATGAAGAGCTTCAAAAGGTGTCAAAAATAGGAGGAGTATGAAACGGTCTGAAATCTAGGAGGAGCATGAAGTGTTATTGAAAAACATGAAGATCATGAAAAGGTGTGAAATATGAAGAGCTTCAAAAGGTGTCAAAAATGTGAGGAGCATGAAACGGTCTGAAAAATAGGAGGAGCATGAAGCCATGTTCAAAAACATGAAGAGCCTGAAAAGGTGTGAAAAATATGAAGAGCTTCAAAAGGTGTCAAATTATGAGGAGAATGAAACGGTCTGAAAAATAGGAGGAGCATGAAACGGGTTGAAAAATAGGAGGAGCATGAAGCGGAGTCCACAAAAATGAAGAGCCTGAAAAGGTGGAAAGTATATGAAGAGCTTCAAAAGCTGTCAAAAATTTGAGGAGCATGAAACGGTATGAAAAATAGGAGGAGTGTGAAGCGGTGTTCAAAAACATGAAGAGTTTAAAAGGTGTGAAAAATATGAAGAGCTTCAAAAGTTGTGAAAAATATGAAAAGCATAAAACGGTCTGAAAAATAGGAGGAGCATGAAACGGTCTGAAAAATAGGAGGAGCATGAAGCGGTGTTGAAAAACATGAAGAGTCTGAAAAGTTGTGAAAAATATGAAGAGCTTCAAAAGGTGTCAAAAATTTGAGGAGCATGAAAAGTTCTGAAGAATAGGAAGAGCATGATGCAGTGTTGAAAAACATGAAGAGCCTGAAAAGGTGTGAAAAATATGAAGCACTTCAAAAGATGTCAAAATTATGAGGAGCATGAAACAGTTGAAAAATAGGAGGAGCATGAAGCAGTGTTCAAAAACATGAAGAACCGGAAAAGGTGTGAAAAATATGAAGAGCTTCAAAAGGTGTGAAAATTATGAGGAGCATGAAACGGTCTGAAAAATAGGAGGAGCATGAAGCGGTGTTGAAAATCATAAAGAGCCTGAAAAGGTGTGAAAAATATGAAGAGCTTCAAAAGGTTGGAAATACATGAGGAGCATGAAACGGTCTGAAAAATAGGAGGAGCATGAATCCGTCTGAAAAATGGGAGGAGCATGAAGCGGTGTTGAAAATCATGAAGTTCCTGAAAAGCTGCGAAAATAAGACAAGCTTCAAAAGGTGTCAAAAATATGAGGAGCGTGAAACGGTCTGAAAAATAGGAGGAGCATGAAACGGTCTGAAAAATGGGAGGAGCATGAAGCGGTGTTGAAAAACATGAAGTTCCTGAAAAGCTGTGAAAATAAGACAAGCTTCAAAAGGTGTGAAAAATATGAGGAGCATGAAACGGTCTGAAAAATAGGAGGTGCATGAAGCGGTGTCGAAAAACATGAAGAGCCTGAGAACGTGTGAAAAATATGAAGAGCTTCTAAAGGTGTGAAAAATATGAAGAGCTTCAAAAGGTGTCAAAAATGAGATGAGCATGAAACGGCCTGAAAAATAGGAGGAGCATGAAGTAGTGTTGAAAAACATGATGAGCCTGAAAAAGTGTGAAATATATGAAGAGCTTCAAAAGGTGTCAAAAATATGAGGAGCATGAAACGGTCTGAAAAATAGGAGGAGCATGAAGCGGTGTTGAAAAACATGAAGAGCCTGAAAAGGTGTGAAAAATATGAAGAGCTTCAAAAGTTGTCAAAAATATGATGAGCATGAACGGTCCGGAAAATAGCAGGAGCATGAAGCGGTCTTGAAAATCATGAAGAGCGTGAAAAGGTGTGAAAAATAAGAAGAGCTTCAAAATGTTTCAAAATTATGAGGAGAATGAACGGTCTGAAAAATCGGAGGAGCATGAAGCGGTGTTGAAAAACATGAAGAGCCTGAAAAGGTGTGAAATATATGAAGAGCTTCAAAAGGTGTCAAAAATTTGAGGAGCATGAAACGGTCTGAAAAATAGGAGAAGTATGAAGTGGTGTTGAAAAACATGAAGAGCCTGAAAAGGAGTGAAAAATATGAAGAGCTTCAAAAGGTGTCAAACATATGAAGAACATGAAACGGTCTGAAAAATAGGAGGATCATGAAGCAGTGTTCAAAAACATGAAGAGCCTGAAAATGTGTGAAAAATATTCAGAGCTTCAAAATGTGTCAAATATATGATGAGCATGAAACGGCCTGAAAAATAGGAGGAGCATGAAACGGTGATTAAAAACATGAAGAGCCTGAAAAGGTCTGAAAAATATGAAGAGCTTCAAAAGGTGTGAAATACATGAGGAGCATGAAACAGGCCGAAAAATAGGTGAAGCATGAAGTGGTGTGGAAAAACATGAAGAGCCTAAAATGTTGTGAGAAATACGAAGAGCTTCAAAAGATGTGAAATACATGAGGAGCAAGAAAGTCTCTGAAAAATAGGAGGAGCATGAAGCGATGTCAAAAACATGAAGAGCCTAAAAAGTTGTGAGAAATATGAAGAGCTTCAAAAGGTGTCAAAAATGAGATGAGCATGAAACGGTCTGAAAAATAGGAGGAGCAAGAAGCGGTGTTGAAAAACATGAAGAGCCTAAAAAGTTGTGAAAAATATGAAAAGCTTCAAAAGGGGTCAAAAATGAGATGAGCATGAAACGGTCCGAAAAATAGGATGATCATGTAACGGTGTTGAAAAACATGAAGAGCCAGAAAAGGTTGAAAAATATGAAAAGCTTCAAAAGGGGTCAAAAATGAGATGAGCATGAAACGGACTGAAAAATAGGAGGATCATGAAACGATATTGAAAAACATGAAGAGCCTGAAAAGGTCTGAAAAATAATAGGAGCTTCAAAAGGTGTGAAAAATATGAGGAGCATGAAACGGTCTGAAAAATAGGATGTGCATGAAGCGGTGTCGAAAAACATGAAGAGCCTGAGAACGTGTGAAAAATATGAAGAGCTTCTAAAGGTGTGAAAAATATGAAGAGCTTCAAAAGGTGTCAAAAATGAGATGAGCATGAAACGGCCTGAAAAATAGGAGGAGCATGAAGTGGTGTTGAAAAACATGATGAGCCTGAAAAAGTGTGAAATATATGAAGAGCTTCAAAAGGTGTCAAAAATATGAGGAGCATGAAACGGTCTGAAAAATAGGAGGAGCATGAAGCGGTGTTGAAAAACATGAAGAGCCTGAAAAGGTGTGAAAAATATGAAGAGCTTCAAAAGTTGTCAAAAATATGATGAGCATGAACGGTCCAGAAAATAGCAGGAGCATGAAGCGGTCTTGAAAACGATGAAGAGCCTGAAAAGGTGTGAAAAATAAGAAGAGCTTCAAAATGTTTCAAAATTATGAGGAGAATGAACGGTCTGAGAAATAGGAGGAGCATGAAGCGGTGTTGAAAAACATGAAGAGCCTGAAAAGGTGTGAAAAATACGAAGAGCTTCAAAAGGTGTGAAATACATGAGGAGCATGAAACCGTCTGAAAAATAGGAAGAGCATGAAGCGATGTTCAAAAACATGAAGAGCCTGAAATGGTGTGAAAAATATCAAGAGTTTCAAAAGGTGTGAAAAATATGATGAGCATGAAATGGTCTGAAAAATAGGAGGAGCAAGAAGCGGTGTTCAAAAACATGAAGAGCCTGAAAAGGTGTGAAAAAGATGAAGAGCTTCAAAAGCTGTCAAAAATATGAGGAGCATGAAATGGTCTGAAAAATAGGAGGAGAATGAAGCGGTGTTTAAAAACATAAAGAGCCTGAAAAGGTGTTGAAAAATATGAAGAGACTCAAAACTTGTCAAAAATATGAGGAGCATGAAACGGTCTGAAAAATAGGAGGAGCATGAAAAGATGTTGAAAAACATGAAGAGCCTGAAAACGTGTGAAAATATGAAGATCTTCAAAAGGTGTGAAAAATATGAAGAGCTTCAAAAGGTGTCAAAAATGAGATGAGCATGAAACTGTCTGAAAAATGGGAGGAGCATGAAGTGGTGTTCAAAAAAATGAAGAGCCTAAAAAGGTGTGAAAAATATGCAGACTTTCAAAAGAAATCAAAAATATGAAGAGCATGAAACGGTCTGAAAAGTAGGAGGAGCATGAAGCGGTATTCAAAAACATGAAGAGCCTGAAAAGGTGTGAAAAAAGTGAAGAGCTTCAAAAGGTCTCAAAAAAATGAGTAGCATGAAACGGTCTGAAAAATCGGAGGAGCATGAAACGGTGTTCAAAAACCTGAAGAGCCTGAAAAGGTGTGAAAAATATGACGAGCTTCAAAACGTGTCAAAAATATGAGGAGCATGATACGGTCTGAAAAATAGGAGGAGCAAGAAGCGGTGTTGAAAAACATGAAGAACCTGAAAAGGTGTGAAAAATATGAAGAACTTCAAAAGGTGTGAAAAATATGAGGAGCATGTAACGGTCTGAATAATAGGAGGAGCATGAAGCGGTGTTCATAAACATGGAGACCCTGAAAAGTTGTGAAAAATATGAAGAACTTCAAAAGGTGTGAAAAATATGAAGAGCTTCAAAATGTGTCAAAAAGAGATGAGCATGAAACGGTCTGAAAAATAGGAGGAACATGAAGTGGTTTTGAAAAACCTGAAGAGCCTGAAAATGTGTGAGAAATATGAAGAGTTTCAAAAGGTATCAAAAATATGAGGAGACTGAAACGGTCTGAAAAATAAGAGGAGCATGAAGCGGTGTTCAAAAACATGAAGAGTCTGAAAAGGTGTGGAATATATGAAGACCTTCAAAAGGTGTCAAAGGTATGAGGAGAATGAAACGGTCTGAAAAATACGAGGAGCATGAAACGGTGTTCAAAAACATGAAGAGCCTGAAAAGATGTGAAAAATATGAAGAGCTTCAAAAGGTGTCAAAAATATGAGGAGCATGAAACGGTCTGAAAAATAGAAGCAGCATGAAGCGGTGTTGAAATAGATAAAGAGCCTGAAAACGTGTGAAAAATATGAAGAGATTCAAAAGGTGTGAAAAATATGAAGAGCTTCAAAAGGTGTGAAAAGAATGAAGAGCTTCAAAAGGTGTCAAAAATATGAGGAACATGAAATGGTCTGAAAAATTGGAGGAGCATGAAGCCGTGTTCAAAAACATGAACAGCTTGAAAATGTGTGAAAAATATGAAGAGCCTGAAAAGTTATGAAAAATACGAAGAGCTTCAAAAGGTGTCAAATATATGAGGAGCATGAAACGGTCTGAAAAATAGGAGGATCATAAAGCGGTGTTGAAAAACATGAAGAGCCTGAAAATGGTGTGAAAAATATCAAGAGCTTCAAAAGGTGTCAAAAATGAGATGTGCATGAAACGGTCTGAAAAATAGGAGGAGCATGAAACGGTGTTCAAAAACATGAAGAGCCTGAAAAGGTGTGAAAAATATGAAGAGCCTCAAAAAATGTCAAAAATATGAGGAATATGAAACGGTCTGAAAAATAGGAGGATCATAAAGCGGTGTTGAAAAACATGAAGAGCCTGAAAATGGTGTGAAAAATATGAAGAGCTTCAAAAGGAGTCAAAAATGAAATGTGCATGAAACGGTCTGAAAAATATGAGGAGCATGAAGTGGTTGTGAAAAACATGAAAAGCCTGAAAATGTGTGCAAAATACGAAGAGCTTCAAAAGGTGTGAAATACATGAGGAGCATGAAACGGTCTGAAAAATAGGAGGAGCATGAAAAGATGTTGAAAAACATGAAGAGCCTGAAAACGTGTGAAAATATGAAGATCTTCAAAAGGTGTGAAAAATATGAAGAGCTTCAAAAGGTGTCAAAAATGAGATGAGCATGAAACTGTCTGAAAAATGGGAGGAGCATGAAGTGGTGTTCAAAAAAATGAAGAGCCTAAAAAGGTGTGAAAAATATGCAGACTTTCAAAAGAAATCAAAAATATGAAGAGCATGAAACGGTCTGAAAAGTAGGAGGAGCATGAAGCGGTATTCAAAAACATGAAGAGCCTGAAAAGGTGTGAAAAAAGTGAAGAGCTTCAAAAGGTCTCAAAAAAATGAGTAGCATGAAACGGTCTGAAAAATCGGAGGAGCATGAAACGGTGTTCAAAAACCTGAAGAGCCTGAAAAGGTGTGAAAAATATGACGAGCTTCAAAACGTGTCAAAAATATGAGGAGCATGATACGGTCTGAAAAATAGGAGGAGCAAGAAGCGGTGTTGAAAAACATGAAGAACCTGAAAAGGTGTGAAAAATATGAAGAACTTCAAAAGGTGTGAAAAATATGAGGAGCATGTAACGGTCTGAATAATAGGAGGAGCATGAAGCGGTGTTCATAAACATGGAGACCCTGAAAAGTTGTGAAAAATATGAAGAACTTCAAAAGGTGTGAAAAATATGAAGAGCTTCAAAATGTGTCAAAAAGAGATGAGCATGAAACGGTCTGAAAAATAGGAGGAACATGAAGTGGTTTTGAAAAACCTGAAGAGCCTGAAAATGTGTGAGAAATATGAAGAGTTTCAAAAGGTATCAAAAATATGAGGAGACTGAAACGGTCTGAAAAATAAGAGGAGCATGAAGCGGTGTTCAAAAACATGAAGAGTCTGAAAAGGTGTGGAATATATGAAGACCTTCAAAAGGTGTCAAAGGTATGAGGAGAATGAAACGGTCTGAAAAATACGAGGAGCATGAAACGGTGTTCAAAAACATGAAGAGCCTGAAAAGATGTGAAAAATATGAAGAGCTTCAAAAGGTGTCAAAAATATGAGGAGCATGAAACGGTCTGAAAAATAGAAGCAGCATGAAGCGGTGTTGAAATAGATAAAGAGCCTGAAAACGTGTGAAAAATATGAAGAGATTCAAAAGGTGTGAAAAATATGAAGAGCTTCAAAAGGTGTGAAAAGAATGAAGAGCTTCAAAAGGTGTCAAAAATATGAGGAACATGAAATGGTCTGAAAAATTGGAGGAGCATGAAGCCGTGTTCAAAAACATGAACAGCTTGAAAATGTGTGAAAAATATGAAGAGCCTGAAAAGTTATGAAAAATACGAAGAGCTTCAAAAGGTGTCAAATATATGAGGAGCATGAAACGGTCTGAAAAATAGGAGGATCATAAAGCGGTGTTGAAAAACATGAAGAGCCTGAAAATGGTGTGAAAAATATCAAGAGCTTCAAAAGGTGTCAAAAATGAGATGTGCATGAAACGGTCTGAAAAATAGGAGGAGCATGAAACGGTGTTCAAAAACATGAAGAGCCTGAAAAGGTGTGAAAAATATGAAGAGCCTCAAAAAATGTCAAAAATATGAGGAATATGAAACGGTCTGAAAAATAGGAGGATCATAAAGCGGTGTTGAAAAACATGAAGAGCCTGAAAATGGTGTGAAAAATATGAAGAGCTTCAAAAGGAGTCAAAAATGAAATGTGCATGAAACGGTCTGAAAAATATGAGGAGCATGAAGTGGTTGTGAAAAACATGAAAAGCCTGAAAATGTGTGCAAAATACGAAGAGCTTCAAAAGGTGTGAAATACATGAGGAGCATGAAATGGTCTGAGAAATAGGAGGAGCATGAAGCGGTGTTCAAAAACATGTAGAGACTGAAAAGGTGTGAAAAATATGAAGAGCTTCAAAAGGAGTGAAAAATAGGAGGAGCATGAAACGGTCTGAAAAATAGGAGGAACATGAACTGGTGTTCAAATACATGAAAAGCCTGAAAAGGTGTGAAAAATATGAAGAGCTTCAAAAATATGAAAAATATGAAGAGCTTCAAAAGGTGTGAAAAATATGAAGAGCTTCAAAAGGTGTCAAAAATATGAGAAACATGAAACGGTCTGAAAAATTGGAGGAGCATGAAGCGGTGTTCAAAAACATGAAGAGCCTGAAAAGGTGTGAAAAATATGAAGAGCTTCAAAAGGTGTCAAAAATATGAGGAGCATGAAACGGTCTGAAAAATAGGAGGAGCATGAAGCGGTGTTGAAAAAAATGAAGAGCCTGAAAATGTGTGAAATATATGAAGAGCTTCAAAAGGTGTGAAATACATGAGGAGCATGAAACGGACTGAAAAATAGGAGGAGCATGAAGCGGTGTGGAAAAACATGAAGAGCCTGAAAAGGTGTGAAAGATATGAAGAGTTTCTAAAGGTGTCAAAAATATGAGGAGCATGAAAACGTCTGAAAAATAGGAGGAGCATGAAGGTGTGTTGAAAAACATTAAGAGCCTGAAAGGGTGTGAAAAATATGAAGAGCTTCAAAAGGTGTCAAAAATATGAGGAGCATGAAACGGTCTGAAAAATAGGCGGAGCATGAAGCGGTGTTCAAAAACATGAAGAGCGTGAAAAGGTGTGAAAAATATGAAAAGCTTCAAAAGGTGTCAAACATAAGAGGAGCATGAAACGGTCTGAAAAATAGGAGGAGCATGAAACGGTGTTCAAAAACATGAAGAGCCTGAAAATGGTGTGAAAAATATCAAAGGCTTCAAAAAGTGTCAAAAATGAGATGTGCATGATACGGTCAGAAAAATAGGAGGAGCATGAAACGGTGTTCAAAAACATGAAGAGCCTGAAAAGGTGTGAAAAATATGAAGTACTTCAAAAGGTGTCAAATATATGAGGAGCATGAAACGGTCTGAAAAATAGGAGGATCATAAAGCGGTGTTGAAAAACATGAAGAGCCTGAAAATGGTGTGAAAAATATCAAAGGCTTCAAAAAGTGTCAAAAATGAGATGTGCATGAAACGGTCAGAAAAATAGGAGGAGCATGAAACGGTGTTCAAAACATGAAGAGCCTGAAAAGGTGTGAAAAATATGAAGAGCCTCAAAAAATGTCAAAAATATGAGGAATATGAAACGGTCTGAAAAATAGGAGGATCATAAAGCGGTGTTGAAAAACATGAAGAGCCTGAAAATGGTGTGAAAAATATGAAGAGCTTCAAAAGGAGTCAAAAATGAAATGTGCATGAAACGGTCTGAAAAATATGAGGAGCATGAAGTGGTTGTGAAAAACATGAAAAGCCTGAAAATGTGTGCAAAATACTAAGAGATTCAAAAGGTGTGAAATACATGAGTAGCATGAAATGGTCTGAGAAATAGGAGGAGCATGAAGCGGTGTTCAAAAACATGTAGAGACTGAAAAGGTGTGAAAAATGTGAAGAGCTTCAAAAGGAGTGAAAAAATAGGAGGAGCACGAAACGGTCTGAAAAATAGGAGGAGCATGAACCGGTGTTCAAATACATGAAAAGCCTGAAATGGTGTGAAAAATATGAAGAGCTTCAAATATATGAAAAATATGAAGAGCTTCAAAAGGTGTGAAAAATATGAAGAGCTTCAAAAGGTGTGAAAAATATGAAGAGCTTCAAAAGGTGTCAAAAATATGAGAAACATGAAACGTTCTGAAAAATTGGAGGAGCATGAAGCGGTGTTCAAAAACATGAAGAGCCTGAAAAGGTGTGAAAAATATGAAGAGCTTCAAAAGGTGTCAAAAATATGAGGAGCATGAAATGGTCTAAAAAATCGGAGGAGCATGAAATGGTGTTCAACACATGAAGAGACAGAAAAGGTGTGAAAAACATGAAGAGCTTCAAATGGTGTGAAATACATGAGGAGCATGAAACGGTCTGAAAAATAGGAGGAGCAAGAAGGTGTGCTCAAAAACATGAAGAGCCTGAAAAAGTGTGAAAAATATGAAGAGCTTCAAAAGGTGTGAAAAATATGAGGAGCATGAAACGGTCTGAAAAATATGAGGAGCATGAAGCGCTGTTCAAAAACATGAAGAGCCTGAAAAGGTGTGAAAAATATGAAGAGCTTCAAAAGTTGTCAAAAATATGAGGAGCAAGAAACGGTCTGAAAAATAGGAGGAGCATGAAGTGGTGTTGAAAAATATGAAGAGCCTGAAAAGGTGTGAAATATGTAAAGAGCTTCAAAAGGTGTCAAAAATATGAGGAGCATGAAACGGTCTGAAAAATAGGAGGAGCATGAAGCTGTGTTGAAAAACATGAAGAGCCTGAAAAGGTGTGAACCATATTAAGAGCTTCAAAAGGTGTCAAAAATATGTGGAGCAAGTAACGGTTTGAAAAATAGGAGGAGCATGAAGCGGTGTTCAAAAACATGAAGATCCTGAAAAGGTGTGAAAAATACGAAGAGCTTCAAAAGGTGTGAAATACATGAGGAGCATGAAACCGTCTGAAAAATAGGAAGAGCATGAAGCGATGTTCAAAAACATGAAGAGCCTGAAATGGTGTGAAAAATATCAAGAGTTTCAAAAGGTGTGAAAAATATGATGAGCATGAAATGGTCTGAAAAATAGGAGGAGCAAGAAGCGGTGTTCAAAAACATGAAGAGCCTGAAAAGGTGTGAAAAAGATGAAGAGCTTCAAAAGCTGTCAAAAATATGAGGAGCATGAAATGGTCTGAAAAATAGGAGGAGAATGAAGCGGTGTTTAAAAACATAAAGAGCCTGAAAAGGTGTTGAAAAATATGAAGAGACTCAAAACTTGTCAAAAATATGAGGAGCATGAAACGGTCTGAAAAATAGGAGGAGCATGAAAAGATGTTGAAAAACATGAAGAGCCTGAAAACGTGTGAAAATATGAAGATCTTCAAAAGGTGTGAAAAATATGAAGAGCTTCAAAAGGTGTCAAAAATGAGATGAGCATGAAACTGTCTGAAAAATGGGAGGAGCATGAAGTGGTGTTCAAAAAAATGAAGAGCCTAAAAAGGTGTGAAAAATATGCAGACTTTCAAAAGAAATCAAAAATATGAAGAGCATGAAACGGTCTGAAAAGTAGGAGGAGCATGAAGCGGTATTCAAAAACATGAAGAGCCTGAAAAGGTGTGAAAAAAGTGAAGAGCTTCAAAAGGTCTCAAAAAAATGAGTAGCATGAAACGGTCTGAAAAATCGGAGGAGCATGAAACGGTGTTCAAAAACCTGAAGAGCCTGAAAAGGTGTGAAAAATATGACGAGCTTCAAAACGTGTCAAAAATATGAGGAGCATGATACGGTCTGAAAAATAGGAGGAGCAAGAAGCGGTGTTGAAAAACATGAAGAACCTGAAAAGGTGTGAAAAATATGAAGAACTTCAAAAGGTGTGAAAAATATGAGGAGCATGTAACGGTCTGAATAATAGGAGGAGCATGAAGCGGTGTTCATAAACATGGAGACCCTGAAAAGTTGTGAAAAATATGAAGAACTTCAAAAGGTGTGAAAAATATGAAGAGCTTCAAAATGTGTCAAAAAGAGATGAGCATGAAACGGTCTGAAAAATAGGAGGAACATGAAGTGGTTTTGAAAAACCTGAAGAGCCTGAAAAGGTGTGAGAAATATGAAGAGTTTCAAAAGGTATCAAAAATATGAGGAGACTGAAACGGTCTGAAAAATAAGAGGAGCATGAAGCGGTGTTCAAAAACATGAAGAGTCTGAAAAGGTGTGGAATATATGAAGACCTTCAAAAGGTGTCAAAGGTATGAGGAGAATGAAACGGTCTGAAAAATACGAGGAGCATGAAACGGTGTTCAAAAACATGAAGAGCCTGAAAAGATGTGAAAAATATGAAGAGCTTCAAAAGGTGTCAAAAATATGAGGAGCATGAAACGGTCTGAAAAATAGAAGCAGCATGAAGCGGTGTTGAAATAGATAAAGAGCCTGAAAACGTGTGAAAAATATGAAGAGATTCAAAAGGTGTGAAAAATATGAAGAGCTTCAAAAGGTGTGAAAAGAATGAAGAGCTTCAAAAGGTGTCAAAAATATGAGGAACATGAAATGGTCTGAAAAATTGGAGGAGCATGAAGCCGTGTTCAAAAACATGAACAGCTTGAAAATGTGTGAAAAATATGAAGAGCCTGAAAAGTTATGAAAAATACGAAGAGCTTCAAAAGGTGTCAAATATATGAGGAGCATGAAACGGTCTGAAAAATAGGAGTAGCATGAAACGGTGATCAAAAACATGAAGAGCCTGAAAATGGTGTGAAAAATATCAAGAGCTTCAAAAGGTGTCAAAAATGAGATGTGCATGAAACGGTCTGAAAAATAGGAGGAGCATGAAACGGTGTTCAAAAACATGAAGAGCCTGAAAAGGTGTGAAAAATATGAAGAGCCTCAAAAAATGTCAAAAATATGAGGAATATGAAACGGTCTGAAAAATAGGAGGATCATAAAGCGGTGTTGAAAAACATGAAGAGCCTGAAAATGGTGTGAAAAATATGAAGAGCTTCAAAAGGAGTCAAAAATGAAATGTGCATGAAACGGTCTGAAAAATATGAGGAGCATGAAGTGGTTGTGAAAAACATGAAAAGCCTGAAAATGTGTGCAAAATACGAAGAGCTTCAAAAGGTGTGAAATACATGAGGAGCATGAAATGGTCTGAGAAATAGGAGGAGCATGAAGCGGTGTTCAAAAACATGTAGAGACTGAAAAGGTGTGAAAAATATGAAGAGCTTCAAAAGGAGTGAAAAATAGGAGGAGCATGAAACGGTCTGAAAAATAGGAGGAACATGAACCGGTGTTCAAATACATGAAAAGCCTGAAAAGGTGTGAAAAATATGAAGAGCTTCAAAAATATGAAAAATGTGAAGAGCTTCAAAAGGTGTGAAAAATATGAAGAGCTTCAAAAGGTGTCAAAAATATGAGAAACATGAAACGGTCTGAAAAATTGGAGGAGCATGAAGCGGTGTTCAAAAACATGAAGAGCCTGAAAAGGTGTGAAAAATATGAAGAGCTTCAAAAGGTGTCAAAAATATGAGGAGCATGAAACGGTCTGAAAAATAGGAGGAGCATGAAGCGGTGTTGAAAAAAATGAAGAGCCTGAAAATGTGTGAAATATATGAAGAGCTTCAAAAGGTGTGAAATACATGAGGAGCATGAAACGGACTGAAAAATAGGAGGAGCATGAAGCGGTGTGGAAAAACATGAAGAGCCTGAAAAGGTGTGAAAGATATGAAGAGTTTCTAAAGGTGTCAAAAATATGAGGAGCATGAAAACGTCTGAAAAATAGGAGGAGCATGAAGGTGTGTTGAAAAACATTAAGAGCCTGAAAGGGTTTGAAAAATATGAAGAGCTTCAAAAGGTGTCAAAAATATGAGGAGCATGAAACGGTCTGAAAAATAGGCGGAGCATGAAGCGGTGTTCAAAAACATGAAGAGCGTGAAAAGGTGTGAAAAATATGAAAAGCTTCAAAAGGTGTCAAACATAAGAGGAGCATGAAACGGTCTGAAAAATAGGAGGAGCATGAAACGGTGTTCAAAAACATGAAGAGCCTGAAAATGGTGTGAAAAATATCAAAGGCTTCAAAAAGTGTCAAAAATGAGATGTGCATGATACGGTCAGAAAAATAGGAGGAGCATGAAACGGTGTTCAAAAACATGAAGAGCCTGAAAAGGTGTGAAAAATATGAAGTACTTCAAAAGGTGTCAAATATATGAGGAGCATGAAACGGTCTGAAAAATAGGAGGATCATAAAGTGGTGTTGAAAAACATGAAGAGCCTGAAAATGGTGTGAAAAATATCAAAGGCTTCAAAAAGTGTCAAAAATGAGATGTGCATGAAACGGTCAGAAAAATAGGAGGAGCATGAAACGGTGTTCAAAACATGAAGAGCCTGAAAAGGTGTGAAAAATATGAAGAGCCTCAAAAAATGTCAAAAATATGAGGAATATGAAACGGTCTGAAAAATAGGAGGATCATAAAGCGGTGTTGAAAAACATGAAGAGCCTGAAAATGGTGTGAAAAATATGAAGAGCTTCAAAAGGAGTCAAAAATGAAATGTGCATGAAACGGTCTGAAAAATATGAGGAGCATGAAGTGGTTGTGAAAAACATGAAAAGCCTGAAAATGTGTGCAAAATACTAAGAGATTCAAAAGGTGTGAAATACATGAGTAGCATGAAATGGTCTGAGAAATAGGAGGAGCATGAAGCGGTGTTCAAAAACATGTAGAGACTGAAAAGGTGTGAAAAATGTGAAGAGCTTCAAAAGGAGTGAAAAAATAGGAGGAGCACGAAACGGTCTGAAAAATAGGAGGAGCATGAACCGGTGTTCAAATACATGAAAAGCCTGAAATGGTGTGAAAAATATGAAGAGCTTCAAATATATGAAAAATATGAAGAGCTTCAAAAGGTGTGAAAAATATGAAGAGCTTCAAAAGGTGTGAAAAATATGAAGAGCTTCAAAAGGTGTCAAAAATATGAGAAACATGAAACGTTCTGAAAAATTGGAGGAGCATGAAGCGGTGTTCAAAAACATGAAGAGCCTGAAAAGGTGTGAAAAATATGAAGAGCTTCAAAAGGTGTCAAAAATATGAGGAGCATGAAATGGTCTAAAAAATCGGAGGAGCATGAAATGGTGTTCAACACATGAAGAGAGAAAAGGTGTGAAAAACATGAAGAGCTTCAAATGGTGTGAAATACATGAGGAGCATGAAACGGTCTGAAAAATAGGAGGAGCAAGAAGGTGTGCTCAAAAACATGAAGAGCCTGAAAAAGTGTGAAAAATATGAAGAGCTTCAAAAGGTGTGAAAAATATGAGGAGCATGAAACGGTCTGAAAAATATGAGGAGCATGAAGCGCTGTTCAAAAACATGAAGAGCCTAAAAGGTGTGAAAAATATGAAGAGCTTCAAAAGGTGTCAAAAATATGAGGAGCATGAAATGGCCTCAAAAATAGGAGGAGCATGAATCGGTGATGAAAAACATGGAGAGCCTGAAAAGGTGTGAAAAATATGAAGAGCTTCAAAAGGTTTCAAAATGTGTGGAGCATGAAACGGTCTGAAAAATAGGAGGAGCATGAAGCGGTGTTGAAAAACATGAAGAGCCTGAAAAGGTGTGAAAAATATGAAGAGCTTGAAAAGGTGTGAAAAATATGAAGAACTTCAAAAGGTGTGAAACATATGAAGAGCTTCAAAACGTGTGAAATACATGAGGAGCATGAAACGGTCTGAAAAATAGAAGGAGCATGAAGTGATGTTCAAAAACATGAAGAGCCTGAAAAGGTGTGAAAAATATGAAAAGCTTCAAAAGGTGTCAAAAATAGAGGAGCATGAAACGGTCTGAAAAATAGAAGCAGCATGAAGCGGTGTTGAAATAGATAAAGAGCCTGAAAACGTGTGAAAAATATGAAGAGATTCAAAAGGTGTGAAAAATATGAAGAGCTTCAAAAGGTGTGAAAAGAATGAAGAGCTTCAAAAGGTGTCAAAAATATGAGGAACATGAAATGGTCTGAAAAATTGGAGGAGCATGAAGCCGTGTTCAAAAACATGAACAGCTTGAAAATGTGTGAAAAATATGAAGAGCCTGAAAAGTTATGAAAAATACGAAGAGCTTCAAAAGGTGTCAAATATATGAGGAGCATGAAACGGTCTGAAAAATAGGAGGATCATAAAGCGGTGTTGAAAAACATGAAGAGCCTGAAAATGGTGTGAAAAATATCAAGAGCTTCAAAAGGTGTCAAAAATGAGATGTGCATGAAACGGTCTGAAAAATAGGAGGAGCATGAAACGGTGTTCAAAAACATGAAGAGCCTGAAAAGGTGTGAAAAATATGAAGAGCCTCAAAAAATGTCAAAAATATGAGGAATATGAAACGGTCTGAAAAATAGGAGGATCATAAAGCGGTGTTGAAAAACATGAAGAGCCTGAAAATGGTGTGAAAAATATGAAGAGCTTCAAAAGGAGTCAAAAATGAAATGTGCATGAAACGGTCTGAAAAATATGAGGAGCATGAAGTGGTTGTGAAAAACATGAAAAGCCTGAAAATGTGTGCAAAATACGAAGAGCTTCAAAAGGTGTGAAATACATGAGGAGCATGAAATGGTCTGAGAAATAGGAGGAGCATGAAGCGGTGTTCAAAAACATGTAGAGACTGAAAAGGTGTGAAAAATATGAAGAGCTTCAAAAGGAGTGAAAAATAGGAGGAGCATGAAACGGTCTGAAAAATAGGAGGAACATGAACCGGTGTTCAAATACATGAAAAGCCTGAAAAGGTGTGAAAAATATGAAGAGCTTCAAAAATATGAAAAATATGAAGAGCTTCAAAAGGTGTGAAAAATATGAAGAGCTTCAAAAGGTGTCAAAAATATGAGAAACATGAAACGGTCTGAAAAATTGGAGGAGCATGAAGCGGTGTTCAAAAACATGAAGAGCCTGAAAAGGTGTGAAAAATATGAAGAGCTTCAAAAGGTGTCAAAAATATGAGGAGCATGAAACGGTCTGAAAAATAGGAGGAGCATGAAGCGGTGTTGAAAAAAATGAAGAGCCTGAAAATGTGTGAAATATATGAAGAGCTTCAAAAGGTGTGAAATACATGAGGAGCATGAAACGGACTGAAAAATAGGAGGAGCATGAAGCGGTGTGGAAAAACATGAAGAGCCTGAAAAGGTGTGAAAGATATGAAGAGTTTCTAAAGGTGTCAAAAATATGAGGAGCATGAAAACGTCTGAAAAATAGGAGGAGCATGAAGGTGTGTTGAAAAACATTAAGAGCCTGAAAGGGTGTGAAAAATATGAAGAGCTTCAAAAGGTGTCAAAAATATGAGGAGCATGAAACGGTCTGAAAAATAGGCCGAGCATGAAGCGGTGTTCAAAAACATGAAGAGCGTGAAAAGGTGTGAAAAATATGAAAAGCTTCAAAAGGTGTCAAACATAAGAGGAGCATGAAACGGTCTGAAAAATAGGAGGAGCATGAAACGGTGTTCAAAAACATGAAGAGCCTGAAAATGGTGTGAAAAATATCAAAGGCTTCAAAAAGTGTCAAAAATGAGATGTGCATGATACGGTCAGAAAAATAGGAGGAGCATGAAACGGTGTTCAAAAACATGAAGAGCCTGAAAAGGTGTGAAAAATATGAAGTACTTCAAAAGGTGTCAAATATATGAGGAGCATGAAACGGTCTGAAAAATAGGAGGATCATAAAGCGGTGTTGAAAAACATGAAGAGCCTGAAAATGGTGTGAAAAATATCAAAGGCTTCAAAAAGTGTCAAAATGAGATGTGCATGAAACGGTCAGAAAAATAGGAGGAGCATGAAACGGTGTTCAAAACATGAAGAGCCTGAAAAGGTGTGAAAAATATGAAGAGCCTCAAAAAATGTCAAAAATATGAGGAATATGAAACGGTCTGAAAAATAGGAGGATCATAAAGCGGTGTTGAAAAACATGAAGAGCCTGAAAATGGTGTGAAAAATATGAAGAGCTTCAAAAGGAGTCAAAAATGAAATGTGCATGAAACGGTCTGAAAAATATGAGGAGCATGAAGTGGTTGTGAAAAACATGAAAAGCCTGAAAATGTGTGCAAAATACTAAGAGATTCAAAAGGTGTGAAATACATGAGTAGCATGAAATGGTCTGAGAAATAGGAGGAGCATGAAGCGGTGTTCAAAAACATGTAGAGACTGAAAAGGTGTGAAAAATGTGAAGAGCTTCAAAAGGAGTGAAAAAATAGGAGGAGCACGAAACGGTCTGAAAAATAGGAGGAGCATGAACCGGTGTTCAAATACATGAAAAGCCTGAAATGGTGTGAAAAATATGAAGAGCTTCAAATATATGAAAAATATGAAGAGCTTCAAAAGGTGTGAAAAATATGAAGAGCTTCAAAAGGTGTCAAAAATATGAGAAACATGAAACGTTCTGAAAAATTGGAGGAGCATGAAGCGGTGTTCAAAAACATGAAGAGCCTGAAAAGGTGTGAAAAATATGAAGAGCTTCAAAAGGTGTCAAAAATATGAGGAGCATGAAATGGTCTAAAAAATCGGAGGAGCATGAAATGGTGTTCAACACATGAAGAGACAGAAAAGGTGTGAAAAACATGAAGAGCTTCAAATGGTGTGAAATACATGAGGAGCATGAAACGGTCTGAAAAATAGGAGGAGCAAGAAGGTGTGCTCAAAAACATGAAGAGCCTGAAAAAGTGTGAAAAATATGAAGAGCTTCAAAAGGTGTGAAAAATATGAGGAGCATGAAACGGTCTGAAAAATATGAGGAGCATGAAGCGCTGTTCAAAAACATGAAGAGCCTAAAAGGTGTGAAAAATATGAAGAGCTTCAAAAGGTGTCAAAAATATGAGGAGCATGAAATGGCCTCAAAAATAGGAGGAGCATGAATCGGTGATGAAAAACATGGAGAGCCTGAAAAGGTGTGAAAAATATGAAGAGCTTCAAAAGGTTTCAAAATGTGTGGAGCATGAAACGGTCTGAAAAATAGGAGGAGCATGAAGCGGTGTTGAAAAACATGAAAAGCCTGAAAAGGTGTGAAAAATATGAAGAGCTTGAAAAGGTGTGAAAAATATGAAGAACTTCAAAAGGTGTGAAACATATGAAGAGTTTCAAAACGTGTGAAATACATGAGGAGCATGAAACGGTCTGAAAAATAGAAGGAGCATGAAGTGGTGTTCAAAAACATGAAGAGCCTGAAAAGGTGTGAAAAATATGAAAAGCTTCAAAAGGTGTCAAAAATATGAGGAGCATGAAACGGGCTGAAAAATAGGAGAAGCATGAAGTGGTGTTGAAAAACATGAAGATCCTGAAAAGGTGTGAAAAATATGAAGAGCTTCAAAAGTGTGAAATACATGACGAGCATGAAATGGCCTGAAAAATACGAGGAACCTGAAACGGTGTTCAAAAACATGAAGATCATGAAAAGGTGTGAACAATAAGAAGAGCTTCAAAAGGTGTCAAAAATATGAGGAGCATGAAAACGTATGAAAAATAGGAGGAGCATGAAGTGGTGTTGAAAAACATTAAGAGCCTGAAAGGGTGTGGAAAATATGAAGAGCTTCAAAAGGTGTCAAAAATATGAGGAGCATGAAACTGTCTGAATAATAGGAGGAGCATGAAGCGGTGTTCAAAAACATGAAGAGTCTGAAAAGGTGTGAAAAATATGAACAGCTTCAAAAGGTGTCAAAAATATGAGGAGCATGAAACGGTCTGAAAAATGGGAGGAGCATGAAATGGTGATCAAAAACATGAAGAGCCTGAAAAGGTGTGAAAAATGTGAAGAGCTTCAAAAGGTGTGAAAGACATGAGGAGCATGAAACGGGCTGAAAAATAGGAGAAGAATGAAGTGGTGTTGAAAAACATGAAGAGCCTGAAAAAGTGTGAAAAATATGAAAAGCTTCAAAAGGTGTGAAATACATGAGGAGCATGAAACTCTCTGAAAAATAGAAGGAGCATGAAGTGGTGTTCAAAAACATGAAGAGCCTGAAAAGGTGTGAAAATATGAAGAGCTTCAAAAATATGAAAAATATGAATAGCTTCAAAGGGTGAGAAAAATATGAAGAGCTTCAAAAGGTGTCCAAAATATGAGGAGCATGAAACGTTCTGAAAAATAGGAGGAGCATGAAGCGGTGTTGAAATACATGAAGAGCCTGAAAATGTGTGAAAAACATGAAGAGCTTAAAAAGGTGTCAAAAATATGAGGAGCCTGAAACGGTCTGAAAAAGAAGAGGAGCATGAAGCGGTGTTGAAAAACATGAAGAGCCTGAAAAGGTGTGAAAAATATGAAGAGCTTCTAAAGGTGTCAAAAATATGAGGAGCATGAAACGGTCTTAAAAATACGAGAAGCATGCAGTGGTGTTGAAAAACATGAAGAGCCTGAAAAGTTGTGAAAAATATGCATAGCTTCAAAAGGTGTCAAAAATTAGATGAGCATGAAACGGTCTGAAAAATTGGAGGAGCAAGAAGTACTGTTTAAAAAAATGAAGACCCTGAAAAGGTGTGAAAAATATGAAAAGCTTCAAAAGGTGTCAAAAATATGAGGACCTTGAAACGGTCTGAAAAATAGGAGGAGCATGAAGCGGTGTTGAAAAATATGAAGAGCCTGAAAAGGTGTGAAAAATATGAAGAACTTCTAAAGGTGTCAAAAATATGAGGAGCATGTAACGGTCTGAAAAATAGGAGAAGCATAAAGCGGTGATCAAAAACATGAAGAGCCTGAAAAGGTGTGAAAAATATGAAGAGCTTCAAAAGGTGTCAAAACTGAGATGAGCATGAAATTGTCTGAAAAATAGGAGGAGCATGAAACGGTGATCAAAAACATGAAGAGCCTGAAAAGGTGTGAAAAATATGAAGAGCTTCAAAAGGTGTGAAATACATGAGGAGTTTGAAACGGGCTGAAATATAGGAGAAGCATGAAGTGGTGTGGAAAAATTTGAAGAGCCTGAAAAGGTGTGAAAAATTTGAAGAGCCTGAAATGGTGTGAAAAATATGAAGAGCCTGAAAAGGTGTGAAAAATTTGAAGAGCCTGAAAAGGTGTGAAACATTTGAAGAGCCTGAAAAGGTGTGAAAAATTTGAAGAGCCTGAAGAGGTGTGAAAAATTTGAAGAGCCTGAAAAGGTGTGAAAAATATGAAGAGCTTCAAATCGTGTGAAATACAAGAGGAGCATGAAACTCTCTGAAAAATAGGAGGAGCATGAAGCGGTTTTCAAAAACATGAAGAGCTTTAAAAGTTGTGAAAAATATGAAAAGCTTCAAGAGGTGTCAAAAATGAGATGAGCATGAAACGGTCTGAACAATAGGAGGATCATGAAACGGTGTTGAAAAACATGAAGAGCCTGAAAAGTTGTGAAAAATATAAAGAGCTTCAAAAGGTGTCAAAATATGAGGAGCATGAAATGGTGTGAAAAATAGGAGGAGCATGAAGATGTGTTCAAAAACATGAAGAGCCTGAAAAGGTGTGAAAAATATGAAGAGCTTCAAAAGGTGTGAAAAATATGAGGACCATGAAACGGTCTGAAAAATAGAAGCAGCATGAAACGGTGTTGAAAAACATGAAGAGCCTGAAAGGTGTTAAAAATATGAAGAGCTTCAAAACGTGTGAAATACATGAGGAGCATGAAACGGTCTGAAAATTAGGGGAAGCATGAAGTGGTATGGAAAAACATGAAGAGCCTGAAAAGGTGTGAAAAAAATGAAGAGCTTCAAAAGTTGTCAAAAATATGAAGAGCATGAAATGGTTTGAAAAATAGGAGGATCATGAAGCGGTGATCAAAACCATGAAGATCCTGAAAAGGTGTGAAAATTATGAACAGCTTCAAAAGGTGTCAAAAAAGAGATGAGCATGAAACGGTCTGAAAAATAGGAGAAGCATGAATCAGTGTTGAAAAACATGAAGAGCCTGAAAAGGTGTGAGAAATATGAAGAGCTTCAAAAATGTGAAAAATATGAAGAGCTTCAAAAGTTGTCAAAAATTAGATGAGCATGAAACGGTCTGAAAAATAGGAGGAGCATGAAGTGGTGTTGAAAAACATGAAGAGCCTGAAATGGTGTGAAATATATGAAGACCTTCAAAACGTGTGAAAAATATGAGGAGCTTCAAAAAGTGTCAAAATTATGAGGAGCATGAAACGGTCTGAAAAATAGGAGGAGCATGAAGCAGTGTTGAAAAATACGAGGAGCATGAAGAGATGTTGAAAAAAATGAAGAGCCTGAAAAGGTGTGAAAAATATGAAGAGCTTCAAAAGTTGTCAAAAATTAGATGAGCATGAAACGGTCTGAAAAATAGGAGGTGCATGAAGTGGTGTTGAAAAACATGAAGAGCCTGAAATGGTGTGAAATATATGAACACCTTCAAAACGTGTGAAAAATATGAGAAGCTTCAAAAAGTGTCAAAATTATGAGGAGCATGAAACGGTCTGAAAAATAGGAGGAGCATGAATCAGTGTTGAAAAACATGAAGAGCCTGAAAAGGTGTGAGAAATATGAAGAGCTTCAAAAATGTGAAAAATATGAAGAGCTTCAAAAGTTGTCAAAAATTAGATGAGCATGAAACGGTCTGAAAAATAGGAGGAGCATGAAGTGGTGTTGAAAAACATGAAGAGCCTGAAATGGTGTGAAATATATGAAGACCTTCAAAACGTGTGAAAAATATGAGGAGCTTCAAAAAGTGTCAAAATTATGAGGAGCATGAAACGGTCTGAAAAATAGGAGGAGCATGAAGCAGTGTTGAAAAATACGAGGAGCATGAAGAGGTGTTGAAATAAATGAAGAGCCTGAAAAGGTGTGAAAAATATGAAGAGCTTCAAAAGTTGTCAAAAATTAGATGAGCATGAAACGGTCTGAAAAATAGGAGGTGCATGAAGTGGTGTTGAAAAACATGAAGAGCCTGAAATGGTGTGAAATATATGAAGACCTTCAAAACGTGTGAAAAATACGAGGAGCTTCAAAAAGTGTCAAAATTATGAGCAGCATGAAACGGTCTGAAAAATAGTAGGAGCATGAAGCGGTGTTGAAAAATACGAGGAGCATGAAGAGGTGTTGAAAAAAATGAAGAGCCTGAAAAGGTGTGAAAAATATGAAGAGCTTCAAAAGTTGTCAAAAATTAGATGAGCATGAAACGGACTGAAAAATTGGAGGAGCATGAAGTGGTGTTGAAAAACATGAAGAGCCTGAAATGGTGTGAAATATATGAACACCTTCAAAACGTGTGAAAAATATGAGGAGCTTCAAAAAGTGTCAAAATTATGAGGAGCATGAAACGGTCTGAAAAATAGGAGGAGCATGAAGCGGTGTTGAAAAAAATGAAGAGCCTGAAAAGGTGTGAAAAATATGAAGAGCTTCTAAAGGTGTCAAAAATATGAGGAGCCTGAAACGGTCTAAAAAATAGGAGGGGCATGAAATGATGTTGAAAAACATGCAGAGCCTGAAAATGTGTGAAAAATATGAAGATCTTCTAAAGGTGTCAAATATATGAGGACAATGAAACGGCCTGAAAAATTGGAGGAGCATGAAGTGGTGTTGAAAAACATGAAGAGCTTGAAAAGGTGTGAAAATTATAAAGAGCTTCAAATGGTGTCAAAATTATGAGGAGCATGAAACGGTCTGAAAAATAGGAGGAGCATGAGTGGTGTTGAAACACATGAAGATCCTGAAATGGTGTGAAATATATGAAGACCTTCAAAATGTGTGAAACATATGAGGAGCTTCAAAACGTGTCAAAAATATGAGGAGCATGAAATGGTCTGAAAATTGGAGGAGCATGAAGTGGTATTCAAAAACATGAAGAGCCTGAAAAGGTGAGAAAAATACGAAGAGCTTCTAAAGGTGTGAAAAATATGAAGAGCTTCAAAAAGGATGAAAAATATGAGGATCATGAAACTGTCAGAAAAATAGGAGGATCATGAAGCGGTGTTGAAAAACATGAAGAGCCTGAAAAGGTGAGAAAAATACGAAGAGCTTCTAAAGGTGTGAAAAATATGAGGAGCATGAAACGGTCTCAAAATAGGAAGAGCATGAAACGGTCTGAAAAATAGGAGGAGCATGAAGTGGTGATGAAAAAATAGAAGAGCATGAAATGGTTTGAAGAATATAAGGAGCATCAAAAGGTATCAAAAATAGTAGTAGCATGAAACGGTGTTGAAAAATTGAAGAGCCTGAAAATGTGTAAAATATGAACAGGTTAAAAGGTGTCAAAATATGAGGAGCATGAAACGGTCTGAAAAATAAGAGGAGCATGAAGCGGTGATGAAAAAAAAGAAGAGCATGAAATGGTTTGAAGAATATGAGGAGCTTCAAAAGGTATCAAAAATAGGAGTAGCATGAAGCCGTGTTGAAAAACATGAAGAGCCTGAAAAGGTGTGAAAAATATGAAGAGCTTCAAAAGGTATCAAAAATAGGAGTAGCATGAAGAGGTGTTCAAAAATATGAAGAGCCTGAAAAGGTGTGAAAAATATGAAGAGCATGAAACGGTCTGAAAAATAGGTGGAGCATGAAGCGGTGTTCAGAAGCATGAAGAGCCTGAAAACTGTGAAAAATATGAAGAGCTTCAAAAAGTGTGAAAAATATGAAGAGTTTCAAAAGGTGTGAAAAATATGAGGAGCATGAAACGGTCTGAAAAATAGGAGGAGCATGAAACAGTGTGTAAAAAATGAAGAGCATGAATAGGTGTGAAAATTATGAAGAGCTTTAAAAGGTTTGAAAAATATGACGAGCATGAAATTGTCTGAAAAATTGGAGGAGCATGAAGCGGTGTTGAAATACATGAAGAGCCTGTAAAGGTTTGAAAAATATGAAGAGCTTCAAAAGGTGTGAAAAATATGAAGAGCTTCAAAATTTGTCAAAAATAAGAGGAGAAAGACACGGTCTGAATAATAGGAGGAGCATGAAGCGGTGTTGAAATACATGAAGAGCCTGTAAAGGTTTGAAAAATATGAAGAGCTTCAAAAGGTGTGAAAAATATGAAGAGCTTCAAAATGTGTCAAAAATAGGAGGAGCATGACACGGTCTGAAAAATAGGAGGAGCATGAAGCGGTGTTGAAAAACATGAAGAGCCTGAAAAGGTGTAAAAAACATGAAGAGCCTAAAAAGTTGTCAAAAATATGAGGAATATGAAACGGTCTTAAAAATAGGAGGATCATGAAGAGGTGTTGAAAAACATGAAGTTCCTGAAAAGGTGTGAAATATATGAAGAGCTTCAAAAGTTGTGAAATATATGAGGAGCATGAAACGGTCTGAAAAATAGGAGGAGCATGAAACGGTATTCAAAAACATGAAGAGCTTCAAAAGGTGTGAAAAATATGAACAGCTTCAAAAGGTGTCAAAAATGAGATGAGTAAAAAACGGTCTGAAAAATGGGAGGAGCATGAAGTTGTGTTGAAAATAATGAAGAGCCTGAAAAGGTGTGAAAAATATGAGGAGCATGATACGGTCTGAAAAATAGGAGGAGCATGAAGTGGTTGTGAAAAAACATGAAGAGCCTGAAAACGTGTGCAAAATATGACGAGCTTCAAAAGGTGTGAAATACATGAGAAGCTTGAAACGGTCTGAAAAATAGGAGGAGCATGAAGCGATGTTGAAAAACATGAAGAGCCTTAAAATGTGTGAAAAATATGAAGAGCTTCAAAAAGTGTGAAAAATATGAGGATCATGAAACGGTCTGAAAAATAGGAGGAGCATGAAGCGGTGTTGAAAAACATGAAGAGCCTGAAAAGGTGTGACAAATATGAAGAGCTTCAAAAGGTGTGAAATACATGAGGAGCATGAAACGATCTGAAAAACAGGAGGAGCATGAAGCGGTGTTCAAAAACATGCAGAGTCTGAAAAGGTGTGAAAAATATGAAGAGCTTCAAAAGGTTTGAAAAATATGAAGAGCTTCAAAAGGTGTCAAAAATGAGATGAGCATGAAACGGTCTGAAAAATAGGAGGAGCATGAAACGGTGTTCAAAAACATGAAGAGCCTGAAAAGGTGTGAAAAATATGAAGAGCCTCAAAAAATGTCAAAAATATGAGGAATATAAAACGGTCTGAAAAATAGGAGGATCATAAAGCCGTGTTGAAAAACATGAAGAGCCTGAAAATGGTGTGAAAAATATGAAGAGCTTCAAAAGGAGTCAAAAATGAAATGTGAATGAAAAGGTCTGAAAAATATGAGGAGCATGAAGTGGTTGTGAAAAACATGAAAAGCCTGAAAATGTGTGCAAAATACGAAGAGCTTCAAAAGGTGTGAAATACATGAGGAGCATGAAACGGTCTGAAAAATAGGAGGAGCATGAAAAGATGTTGAAAAACATGAAGAGCCTGAAAACGTGTGAAAATATGAAGATCTTCAAAAGGTGTGAAAAATATGAAGAGCTTCAAAAGGTGTCAAAAATGAGATGAGCATGAAACTGTCTGAAAAATGGGAGGAGCATGAAGTGGTGTTCAAAAAAATGAAGAGCCTAAAAAGGTGTGAAAAATATGCAGACTTTCAAAAGAAATCAAAAATATGAAGAGCATTAAACGGTCTGAAAAGTAGGAGGAGCATGAAGCGGTATTCAAAAACATGAAGAGCCTGAAAAGGTGTGAAAAAAGTGAAGAGCTTCAAAAGGTCTCAAAAAAATGAGTAGCATGAAACGGTCTGAAAAATCGGAGGAGCATGAAACGGTGTTCAAAAACCTGAAGAGCCTGAAAAGGTGTGAAAAATATGACGAGCTTCAAAACGTGTCAAAAATATGAGGAGCATGATACGGTCTGAAAAATTGGAGGAGCAAGAAGCGGTGTTGAAAAACATGAAGAACCTGAAAAGGTGTGAAAAATATGAAGAACTTCAAAAGGTGTGAAAAATATGAGGAGCATGTAACGGTCTGAATAATAGGAGGAGCATGAAGCGGTGTTCATAAACATGGAGACCCTGAAAAGGTGTGAAAAATATGAAGAACTTCAAAAGGTGTGAAAAATATGAAGAGCTTCAAAATGTGTCAAAAAGAGATGAGCATGAAACGGTCTGAAAAATAGGAGGAGCATGAAGTGGTTTTGAAAAACCTGAAGAGCCTGAAAAGGTGTGAGAAATATGAAGAGTTTCAAAAGGTATCAAAAATATGAGGAGACTGAAACGGTCTGAAAAATAAGAGGAGCATGAAGCGGTGTTCAAAAACATGAAGAGTCTGAAAAGGTGTGGAATATATGAAGACCTTCAAAAGGTGTCAAAGGTATGAGTAGAATGAAACGGTCTGAAAAATACGAGGAGCATGAAACGGTGTTCAAAAACATGAAGAGCCTGAAAAGATGTGAAAAATATGAAGAGCTTCAAAAGGTGTCAAAAATATGAGGAGCATGAAACGGTCTGAAAAATAGAAGCAGCATGAAGCGGTGTTGAAATAGATAAAGAGCCTGAAAACGTGTGAAAAATATGAAGAGATTCAAAAGGTGTGAAAAATATGAAGAGCTTCAAAAGGTGTGAAAAGAATGAAGAGCTTCAAAAGGTGTCAAAAATATGAGCAACATGAAATGGTCTGAAAAATTGGAGGAGCATGAAGCCGTGTTCAAAAACATGAACAGCTTGAAAATGTGTGAAAAATATGAAGAGCCTGAAAAGTTATGAAATATACGAAGAGCTTCAAAAGGTGTCAAATATATGAGGAGCATGAAACGGTCTGAAAAATAGGAGGATCATAAAGCGGTGTTGAAAAACATGAAGAGCCTGAAAATGGTGTGAAAAATATCAAGAGCTTCAAAAGGTGTCAAAAATGAGATTTGCATGAAACGGTCTGAAAAATAGGAGGAGCATGAAACGATGTTCAAAAACATGAAGAGCCTGAAAAGGTGTGAAAAATATGAAGAGCCTCAAAAAATGTCAAAAATATGAGGAATATGAAACGGTCTGAAAAATAGGAGGATCATAAAGCGGTGTTGAAAAACATGAAGAGCCTGAAAATGGTGTGAAAAATATGAAGAGCTTCAAAAGGAGTCAAAAATGAAATGTGCATGAAACGGTCTGAAAAATATGAGGAGCATGAAGTGGTTGTGAAAAACATGAAAAGCCTGAAAATGTGTGCAAAATACGAAGAGCTTCAAAAGGTGTGAAATACATGAGGAGCATGAAACGGTCTGAAAAATAGGAGGAGCATGAAGTGGTGTTGAAAAACATGAAGAGCCTGAAATGGTGTGAAATATATGAAGACCTTCAAAACGTGTGAAAAATATGAGGAGCTTCAAAAAGTGTCAAAATTATGAGGAGCATGAAACGGTCTGAAAAATAGGAGGAGCATGAAGCAGTGTTGAAAAATACGAGGAGCATGAAGAGGTGTTGAAATAAATGAAGAGCCTGAAAAGGTGTGAAAAATATGAAGAGCTTCAAAAGTTGTCAAAAATTAGATGAGCATGAAACGGTCTGAAAAATAGGAGGTGCATGAAGTGGTGTTGAAAAACATGAAGAGCCTGAAAAGGTGTGAAAAATATGAAGAGCTTCAAAAGTTGTCAAAAATTAGATGAGCATGAAACGGACTGAAAAATTGGAGGAGCATGAAGTGGTGTTGAAAAACATGAAGAGCCTGAAATGGTGTGAAATATATGAACACCTTCAAAACGTGTGAAAAATATGAGGAGCTTCAAAAAGTGTCAAAATTATGAGGAGCATGAAACGGTCTGAAAAATAGGAGGAGCATGAAGCGGTGTTGAAAAAAATGAAGAGCCTGAAAAGGTGTGAAAAATATGAAGAGCTTCTAAAGGTGTCAAAAATATGAGGAGCCTGAAACGGTCTAAAAAATAGGAGGGGCATGAAGCGATGTTGAAAAACATGCAGAGCCTGAAAATGTGTGAAAAATATGAAGATCTTCTAAAGGTGTCAAATATATGAGGACAATGAAACGGCCTGAAAAATTGGAGGAGCATGAAGTGGTGTTGAAAAACATGAAGAGCTTGAAAAGGTGTGAAAATTATAAAGAGCTTCAAATGGTGTCAAAATTATGAGGAGCATGAAACGGTCTGAAAAATAGGAGGAGCATGAGTGGTGTTGAAACACATGAAGATCCTGAAATGGTGTGAAATATATGAAGACCTTCAAAATGTGTGAAACATATGAGGAGCTTCAAAACGTGTCAAAAATATGAGGAGCATGAAATGGTCTGAAAATTGGAGGAGCATGAAGTGGTATTCAAAAACATGAAGAGCCTGAAAAGGTGAGAAAAATACGAAGAGCTTCTAAAGGTGTGAAAAATATGAAGAGCTTCAAAAAGGATGAAAAATATGAGGATCATGAAACTGTCAGAAAAATAGGAGGATCATGAAGCGGTGTTGAAAAACATGAAGAGCCTGAAAAGGTGAGAAAAATACGAAGAGCTTCTAAAGGTGTGAAAAATATGAGGAGCATGAAACGGTCTCAAAATAGGAAGAGCATGAAACGGTCTGAAAAATAGGAGGAGCATGAAGTGGTGATGAAAAAATAGAAGAGCATGAAATGGTTTGAAGAATATAAGGAGCATCAAAAGGTATCAAAAATAGTAGTAGCATGAAACGGTGTTGAAAAATTGAAGAGCCTGAAAATGTGTAAAATATGAACAGGTTAAAAGGTGTCAAAATATGAGGAGCATGAAACGGTCTGAAAAATAAGAGGAGCATGAAGCGGTGATGAAAAAAAAGAAGAGCATGAAATGGTTTGAAGAATATGAGGAGCTTCAAAAGGTATCAAAAATAGGAGTAGCATGAAGCCGTGTTGAAAAACATGAAGAGCCTGAAAAGGTGTGAAAAATATGAAGAGCTTCAAAAGGTATCAAAAATAGGAGTAGCATGAAGAGGTGTTCAAAAATATGAAGAGCCTGAAAAGGTGTGAAAAATATGAAGAGCATGAAACGGTCTGAAAAATAGGTGGAGCATGAAGCGGTGTTCAGAAGCATGAAGAGCCTGAAAACTGTGAAAAATATGAAGAGCTTCAAAAAGTGTGAAAAATATGAAGAGTTTCAAAAGGTGTGAAAAATATGAGGAGCATGAAACGGTCTGAAAAATAGGAGGAGCATGAAACAGTGTGTAAAAAATGAAGAGCATGAATAGGTGTGAAAATTATGAAGAGCTTTAAAAGGTTTGAAAAATATGACGAGCATGAAATTGTCTGAAAAATTGGAGGAGCATGAAGCGGTGTTGAAATACATGAAGAGCCTGTAAAGGTTTGAAAAATATGAAGAGCTTCAAAAGGTGTGAAAAATATGAAGAGCTTCAAAATTTGTCAAAAATAAGAGGAGAAAGACACGGTCTGAATAATAGGAGGAGCATGAAGCGGTGTTGAAATACATGAAGAGCCTGTAAAGGTTTGAAAAATATGAAGAGCTTCAAAAGGTGTGAAAAATATGAAGAGCTTCAAAATGTGTCAAAAATAGGAGGAGCATGACACGGTCTGAAAAATAGGAGGAGCATGAAGCGGTGTTGAAAAACATGAAGAGCCTGAAAAGGTGTAAAAAACATGAAGAGCCTAAAAAGGTGTCAAAAATATGAGGAATATGAAACGGTCTTAAAAATAGGAGGATCATGAAGAGGTGTTGAAAAACATGAAGTTCCTGAAAAGGTGTGAAATATATGAAGAGCTTCAAAAGTTGTGAAATATATGAGGAGCATGAAACGGTCTGAAAAATAGGAGGAGCATGAAACGGTATTCAAAAACATGAAGAGCTTCAAAAGGTGTGAAAAATATGAACAGCTTCAAAAGGTGTCAAAAATGAGATGAGTAAAAAACGGTCTGAAAAATGGGAGGAGCATGAAGTTGTGTTGAAAATAATGAAGAGCCTGAAAAGGTGTGAAAAATATGAGGAGCATGATACGGTCTGAAAAATAGGAGGAGCATGAAGTGGTTGTGAAAAAACATGAAGAGCCTGAAAACGTGTGCAAAATATGACGAGCTTCAAAAGGTGTGAAATACATGAGAAGCTTGAAACGGTCTGAAAAATAGGAGGAGCATGAAGCGATGTTGAAAAACATGAAGAGCCTTAAAATGTGTGAAAAATATGAAGAGCTTCAAAAAGTGTGAAAAATATGAGGATCATGAAACGGTCTGAAAAATAGGAGGAGCATGAAGCGGTGTTGAAAAACATGAAGAGCCTGAAAAGGTGTGACAAATATGAAGAGCTTCAAAAGGTGTGAAATACATGAGGAGCATGAAACGATCTGAAAAACAGGAGGAGCATGAAGCGGTGTTCAAAAACATGCAGAGTCTGAAAAGGTGTGAAAAATATGAAGAGCTTCAAAAGGTTTGAAAAATATGAAGAGCTTCAAAAGGTGTCAAAAATGAGATGAGCATGAAACGGTCTGAAAAATAGGAGGAGCATGAAACGGTGTTCAAAAACATGAAGAGCCTGAAAAGGTGTGAAAAATATGAAGAGCCTCAAAAAATGTCAAAAATATGAGGAATATAAAACGGTCTGAAAAATAGGAGGATCATAAAGCCGTGTTGAAAAACATGAAGAGCCTGAAAATGGTGTGAAAAATATGAAGAGCTTCAAAAGGAGTCAAAAATGAAATGTGAATGAAAAGGTCTGAAAAATATGAGGAGCATGAAGTGGTTGTGAAAAACATGAAAAGCCTGAAAATGTGTGCAAAATACGAAGAGCTTCAAAAGGTGTGAAATACATGAGGAGCATGAAACGGTCTGAAAAATAGGAGGAGCATGAAAAGATGTTGAAAAACATGAAGAGCCTGAAAACGTGTGAAAATATGAAGATCTTCAAAAGGTGTGAAAAATATGAAGAGCTTCAAAAGGTGTCAAAAATGAGATGAGCATGAAACTGTCTGAAAAATGGGAGGAGCATGAAGTGGTGTTCAAAAAAATGAAGAGCCTAAAAAGGTGTGAAAAATATGCAGACTTTCAAAAGAAATCAAAAATATGAAGAGCATTAAACGGTCTGAAAAGTAGGAGGAGCATGAAGCGGTATTCAAAAACATGAAGAGCCTGAAAAGGTGTGAAAAAAGTGAAGAGCTTCAAAAGGTCTCAAAAAAATGAGTAGCATGAAACGGTCTGAAAAATCGGAGGAGCATGAAACGGTGTTCAAAAACCTGAAGAGCCTGAAAAGGTGTGAAAAATATGACGAGCTTCAAAACGTGTCAAAAATATGAGGAGCATGATACGGTCTGAAAAATTGGAGGAGCAAGAAGCGGTGTTGAAAAAAATGAAGAACCTGAAAAGGTGTGAAAAATATGAAGAACTTCAAAAGGTGTGAAAAATATGAGGAGCATGTAACGGTCTGAATAATAGGAGGAGCATGAAGCGGTGTTCATAAACATGGAGACCCTGAAAAGGTGTGAAAAATATGAAGAACTTCAAAAGGTGTGAAAAATATGAAGAGCTTCAAAATGTGTCAAAAAGAGATGAGCATGAAACGGTCTGAAAAATAGGAGGAGCATGAAGTGGTTTTGAAAAACCTGAAGAGCCTGAAAAGGTGTGAGAAATATGAAGAGTTTCAAAAGGTATCAAAAATATGAGGAGACTGAAACGGTCTGAAAAATAAGAGGAGCATGAAGCGGTGTTCAAAAACATGAAGAGTCTGAAAAGGTGTGGAATATATGAAGACCTTCAAAAGGTGTCAAAGGTATGAGGAGAATGAAACGGTCTGAAAAATACGAGGAGCATGAAACGGTGTTCAAAAACATGAAGAGCCTGAAAAGATGTGAAAAATATGAAGAGCTTCAAAAGGTGTCAAAAATATGAGGAGCATGAAACGGTCTGAAAAATAGAAGCAGCATGAAGCGGTGTTGAAATAGATAAAGAGCCTGAAAAGGTGTGAAAAATATGAACAGCTTCAAAAGGTGTCAAAAATATGAGGAGCATGAAACGGTCTGAAAAATGGGAGGAGCATGAAATGGTGATCAAAAACATGAAGAGCCTGAAAAGGTGTGAAAAATGTGAAGAGCTTCAAAAGGTGTGAAAGACATGAGGAGCATGAAACGGGCTGAAAAATAGGAGAAGAATGAAGTGGTGTTGAAAAACATGAAGAGCCTGAAAAAGAGTGAAAAATATGAAAAGCTTCAAAAGGTGTGAAATACATGAGGAGCATGAAACTCTCTGAAAAATAGAAGGAGCATGAAGTGGTGTTCAAAAACATGAAGAGCCTGAAAAGTTGTGAAAATATGAAGAGCTTCAAAAATATGAAAAATATGAAGAGCTTCAAAGGGTGAGAAAAATATGAAGAGCTTCAAAGGGTGAGAAAAATATGAAGAGCTTCAAAAGGTGTCAAAAATATGAGGAGCATGAAACGTTCTGAAAAATAGGAGGAGCATGAAGCGGTGTTGAAATACATGAAGAGCCTGAAAAGGTGTGAAAAATATGAAGAGCTTCTAAAGGTGTCAAAAGTATGAGGAGCATGAAACGGTCTTAAAAATACGAGAAGCATGCAGTGGTGTTGAAAAACATGAAGAGCCTGAAAAGTTGTGAAAAATATGCATAGCTTCAAAAGGTGTCAAAAATTAGATGAGCATGAAACGGTCTGAAAAATTGGAGGAGCAAGAAGTACTGTTGAAAAAAATGAAGAGCCTGAAAAGGTGTGAAAAATATGAAAAGCTTCAAAAGGTGTCAAAAATATGAGGACCTTGAAACGGTCTGAAAAATAGGAGGAGCATGAAGCGGTGTTGAAAAATATGAAGAGCCTGAAAAGGTGTGAAAAATATGAAGAACTTCTAAAGGTGTCAAAAATATGAGGAGCAAGTAACGGTCTGAAAAATAGGAGAAGCATAAAGCGGTGTTGAAAAACATGAAGAGCCTGAAAAGGTGTGAAAAATATGAAGAGCTTGAAAAGGTGTGAAAAATATGAAAAACTTCAAAAGGTGTGAAACATATGAAGAGCTTCAAAACGTGTGAAATACATGAGGAGCATGAAACTCTCTGAAAAATAGAAGGAGCATGAAGTGGTGTTCAAAAACATGAAGAGCCTGAAAAGGTGTGAAAAATATGAAAAGCTTCAAAAGGTGTCAAAAACATGAGGAGCATGAAACGGGCTGAAAAATAGGAGAAGCATGAAGTGGTGTTGAAAAACATGAAGATCCTGAAAAGGTGTGAAAAATATGAAGAGCTTCAAAAGTGTGAAATACATGACGAGCATGAAATGGCCTGAAAAATACGAGGAACATGAAACGGTGTTCAAAAACATGAAGAGCCTGAAAAGGTGTGAAAAATGTGAAGAGCTTCAAAAGGTGTGAAAGACATGAGGAGCATGAAACGGGCTGAAAAATAGGAGAAGAATGAAGTGGTGTTGAAAAACATGAAGAGCCTGAAAAAGTGTGAAAAATATGAAAAGCTTCAAAAGGTGTGAAATACATGAGGAGCATGAAACTCTCTGAAAAATAAAAGGAGCATGAAGTGGTGTTCAAAAACATGAAGAGCCTGAAAAGTTGTGAAAATATGAAGAGCTTCAAATATGAAAAATATGAAGAGCTTCAAAGGGTGAGAAAAATATGAAGAGCTTCAAAAGGTGTCAAAAATATGAGGAGCATGAAACGTTCTGAAAAATAGGAGGAGCATGAAGCGGTGTTGAAATACATGAAGAGCCTGAAAATGTGTGAAAAACATGAAGAGCTTAAAAAGGTGTCAAAAATATGAGGAGCCTGAAACGGTCTGAAAAAGAAGAGGAGCATGAAGCGGTGTTGAAAAACATGAAGAGCCTGAAAAGGTGTGAAAAATATGAAGAGCTTCTAAAGGTGTCAAAATTATGAGGAGCATGAAACGGTCTGAAAATCGGAGGAGCATGAAGTGGTGTTCAAAAACATGAAGAGCCTGAAAAGGTGAGAAAAATACGAAGAGCTTCTAAAGGTGTGAAAAATATGAAGAGCTTCAAAAAGGATGAAAAATATGAGGAGCATGAAACTGTCAGAAAAATAGGAGGATCATGAAGCGGTGTTGAAAAACATGAAGAGCCTGAAAAGGTGAGAAAAATACGAAGAGCTTCTAAAGGTGTGAAAAATATGAGGAGCATGAAACGGTCTCAAAATAGGAGGAGCATGAAACGGTCTGAAAAATAGGAGGAGCATGAAGCGGTGATGAAAAAATAGAAGAGCATGAAATGGTTTGAAGAATATAAGGAGCTTCAAAAGGTATCAAAAATAGTAGTAGCATGAAACGGTGTTGAAAAACTTGAAGAGCCTGAAAATGTGTAAAATATGAACAGGTTAAAAGGTGTCAAAAATGAGGAGCATGAAACGGTCTGAAAAATAAGAGGAGCATGAAGCGGTGATGAAAAAAAAGAAGAGCATGAAATGGTTTGAAGAATATGAGGAGCTTCAAAAGGTATCAAAAATAGGAGTAGCATGAAGCCGTGTTGAAAAACATGAAGAGCCTGAAAAGGTGTGAAAAATATGAAGAGCTTCAAAAGGTATCAAAAATAGGAGTAGCATGAAGAGGTGTTCAAAAATATGAAGAGCCTGAAAAGGTGTGAAAAATATGAAGAGCATGAAACGGTCTGAAAAATAGGTGGAGCATGAAGCGGTGTTCAGAAGCATGAAGAGCCTGAAAACTGTGAAAAATATGAAGAGCTTCAAAAAGTGTGAAAAATATGAAGAGCTTCAAAAGGTGTGAAAAGAATGAAGAGCTTCAAAAGGTGTCAAAAATATGAGCAACATGAAATGGTCTGAAAAATTGGAGGAGCATGAAGCCGTGTTCAAAAACATGAACAGCTTGAAAATGTGTGAAAAATATGAAGAGCCTGAAAAGTTATGAAAAATACGAAGAGCTTCAAAAGGTGTCAAATATATGAGGAGCATGAAACGGTCTGAAAAATAGGAGGATCATAAAGCGGTGTTGAAAAACATGAAGAGCCTGAAAATGGTGTGAAAAATATCAAGAGCTTCAAAAGGTGTCAAAAATGAGATGTGCATGAAACGGTCTGAAAAATAGGCGGAGCATGAAACGGTGTTCAAAAACATGAAGAGCCTGAAAAGGTGTGAAAAATATGAAGAGCCTCAAAAAATGTCAAAAATATGAGGAATATGAAACGGTCTGAAAAATAGGAGGATCATAAAGCGGTGTTGAAAAACATGAAGAGCCTGAAAATGGTGTGAAAAATATGAAGAGCTTCAAAAGGAGTCAAAAATGAAATGTGCATGAAACGGTCTGAAAAATATGAGGAGCATGAAGTGGTTGTGAAAAACATGAAAAGCCTGAAAATGTGTGCAAAATACGAAGAGCTTCAAAAGGTGTGAAATACATGAGGAGCATGAAATGGTCTGAGAAATAGGAGGAGCATGAAGCGGTGTTCAAAAACATGTAGAGACTGAAAAGGTGTGAAAAATATGAAGAGCTTCAAAAGGAGTGAAAAATAGGAGGAGCATGAAACGGTCTGAAAAATAGGAGGAACATGAACCGGTGTTCAAATACATGAAAAGCCTGAAAAGGTGTGAAAAATATGAAGAGCTTCAAAAATATGAAAAATATGAAGAGCTTCAAAAGGTGTGAAAAATATGAAGAGCTTCAAAAGGTGTCAAAAATATGAGAAACATGAAACGGTCTGAAAAATTGGAGGAGCATGAAGCGGTGTTCAAAAACATGAAGAGCCTGAAAAGGTGTGAAAAATATGAAGAGCTTCAAAAGGTGTCAAAAATATGAGGAGCATGAAACGGTCTGAAAAATAGGAGGAGCATGAAGCGGTGTTGAAAAAAATGAAGAGCCTGAAAATGTGTGAAATATATGAAGAGCTTCAAAAGGTGTGAAATACATGAGGAGCATGAAACGGGCTGAAAAATAGGAGGAGCATGAAGCGGTGTGGCAAAACATGAAGAGCCTGAAAAGGTGTGAAAGATATGAAGAGTTTCTAAAGGTGTCAAAAATATGAGGAGCATGAAAACGTCTGAAAAATAGGAGGAGCATGAAGTTGTGTTGAAAAACATTAAGAGCCTGAAAGGGTGTGAAAAATATGAAGAGCTTCAAAAGGTGTCAAAAATATGAGGAGCATGAAACGGTCTGAAAAATAGGCGGAGCATGAAGCGGTGTTCAAAAACATGAAGAGCGTGAAAAGGTGTGAAAAATATGAAGAGCTTCAAAAGGTGTCAAACATAAGAGGAGCATGAAACGGGCTGAAAAATAGGAGGAGCATGAAGCGGTGTGGCAAAACATGAAGAGCCTGAAAAGGTGTGAAAGATATGAAGAGTTTCTAAAGGTGTCAAAAATATGAGGAGCATGAAAACGTCTGAAAAATAGGAGGATCATAAAGCGGTGTTGAAAAACATGAAGAGCCTGAAAATGGTGTGAAAAATATCAAGAGCTTCAAAAGGTGTCAAAAATGAGATGTGCATGAAACGGTCTGAAAAATAGGAGGAGCATGAAACGGTGTTCAAAAACATGAAGAGCCTGAAAAGGTGTGAAAAATATGAAGAGCCTCAAAAAATGTCAAAAATATGAGGAATATGAAACGGTCTGAAAAATAGGAGGATCATAAAGCGGTGTTGAAAAACATGAAGAGCCTGAAAATGGTGTGAAAAATATGAAGAGCTTCAAAAGGAGTCAAAAATGAAATGTGCATGAAACGGTCTGAAAAATATGAGGAGCATGAAGTGGTTGTGAAAAACATGAAAAGCCTGAAAATGTGTGCAAAATACGAAGAGCTTCAAAAGGTGTGAAATACATGAGGAGCATGAAATGGTCTGAGAAATAGGAGGAGCATGAAGCGGTGTTCAAAAACATGTAGAGACTGAAAAGGTGTGAAAAATATGAAGAGCTTCAAAAGGAGTGAAAAATAGGAGGAGCATGAAACGGTCTGAAAAATAGGAGGAACATGAACCGGTGTTCAAATACATGAAAAGCCTGAAAAGGTGTGAAAAATATGAAGAGCTTCAAAAATATGAAAAATATGAAGAGCTTCAAAAGGTGTGAAAAATATGAAGAGCTTCAAAAGGTGTCAAAAATATGAGAAACATGAAACGGTCTGAAAAATTGGAGGAGCATGAAGCGGTGTTCAAAAACATGAAGAGCCTGAAAAGGTGTGAAAAATATGAAGAGCTTCAAAAGGTGTCAAAAATATGAGGAGCATGAAACGGTCTGAAAAATAGGAGGAGCATGAAGCGGTGTTGAAAAAAATGAAGAGCCTGAAAATGTGTGAAATATATGAAGAGCTTCAAAAGGTGTGAAATACATGAGGAGCATGAAACGGGCTGAAAAATAGGAGGAGCATGAAGCGGTGTGGCAAAACATGAAGAGCCTGAAAAGGTGTGAAAGATATGAAGAGTTTCTAAAGGTGTCAAAAATATGAGGAGCATGAAAACGTCTGAAAAATAGGAGGAGCATGAAGTTGTGTTGAAAAACATTAAGAGCCTGAAAGGGTGTGAAAAATATGAAGAGCTTCAAAAGGTGTCAAAAATATGAGGAGCATGAAACGGTCTGAAAAATAGGCGGAGCATGAAGCGGTGTTCAAAAACATGAAGAGCGTGAAAAGGTGTGAAAAATATGAAGAGCTTCAAAAGGTGTCAAACATAAGAGGAGCATGAAACGGTCTGAAAAATAGGAGGAGCATGAAACGGTGTTCAAAAACATGAAGAGCCTGAAAATGGTGTGAAAAATATCAAAGGCTTCAAAAAGTGTCAAAAATGAGATGTGCATGAAACGGTCAGAAAAATAGGAGGAGCATGAAACGGTGTTCAAAAACATGAAGAGCCTGAAAAGGTGTGAAAAATATGAAGTACTTCAAAAGGTGTCAAATATATGAGGAGCATGAAACGGTCTGAAAAATAGGAGGATCATAAAGCGGTGTTGAAAAACATGAAGAGCCTGAAAATGGTGTGAAAAATATCAAAGGCTTCAAAAAGTGTCAAAAATGAGATGTGCATGAAACGGTCAGAAAAATAGGAGGAGCATGAAACGGTGTTCAAAAACATGAAGAGCCTGAAAAGGTGTGAAAAATATGAAGAGCCTCAAAAAATGTCAAAAATATGAGGAATATGAAACGGTCTGAAAAATAGGAGGATCATAAAGCGGTGTTGAAAAACATGAAGAGCCTGAAAATGGTGTGAAAAATATGAAGAGCTTCAAAAGGAGTCAAAAATGAAATGTGCATGAAACGGTCTGAAAAATATGAGGAGCATGAAGTGGTTGTGAAAAACATGAAAAGCCTGAAAATGTGTACAAAATACTAAGAGCTTCAAAAGGTGTGAAATACATGAGGAGCATGAAATGGTCTGAGAAATAGGAGGAGCATGAAGCGGTGTTCAAAAACATGTAGAGACTGAAAAGGTGTGAAAAATGTGAAGAGCTTCAAAAGGAGTGAAAAATAGGAGGAGCACGAAACGGTCTGAAAAATAGGAGGAGCATGAACCGGTGTTCAAATACATGAAAAGCCTGAAATGGTGTGAAAAATATGAAGAGCTTCAAATATATGAAAAATATGAAGAGCTTCAAAAGGTGTGAAAAATATGAAGAGCTTCAAAAGGTGTCAAAAATATGAGAAACATGAAACGGTCTGAAAAATTGGAGGAGCATGAAGCGGTGTTCAAAAACATGAAGAACCTGAAAAGGTGTGAAAAATATGAAGAGCTTCAAAAGGTGTCAAAAATATGAGGAGCATGAAATGGTCTAAAAAATCGGAGGAGCATGAAATGGTGTTCAAATACATGAAGAGACTGAAAAGGTGTGAAAAACATGAAGAGCTTCAAATGGTGTGAAATACATGAGGAGCATGAAACGGTCTGAAAAATAGGAGGAGCAAGAAGGTGTGCTCAAAAACATGAAGAGCCCGAAAAAGTGTGAAAAATATGAAGAGCTTCAAAAATATGAAAAATATGAAGAGCTTCAAAAGGTGTGAAAAATATGAGGAGCATGAAACGGTCTGAAAAATATGAGGAGCATGAAGCGCTGTTCAAAAACATGAAGAGCCTAAAAGGTGTGAAAAATATGAAGAGCTTCAAAAGGTGTCAAAAATATGAGGAGCATGAAACGGCCTCAAAAATAGGAGGAGCATGAATCGGTGATGAAAAACATGGAGAGCCTGAAAAGGTGTGAAAAATATGAAGAGCTTCAAAAGGTTTCAAAATGTGTGGAGCATGAAACGGTCTGAAAAATAGGAGGAGCATGAAGCGGTGTTGAAAAACATGAAGAGCCTGAAAAGGTGAGAAAAATATGAAGAGCTTGAAAAGGTGTGAAAAATATGAAGAACTTCAAAAGGTGTGAAACATATGAAGAGCTTCAAAACGTGTGAAATACATGAGGAGCATGAAACTCTCTGAAAAATAAAAGGAGCATGAAGTGGTGTTCAAAAACATGAAGAGCCTGAAAAGGTGTGAAAAATATGAAAAGCTTCAAAAGGTGTCAAAAATATGAGGAGCATGAAACGGGCTGAAAAATAGGAGAAGCATGAAGTGGTGTTGGAAAACATGAAGATCCTGAAAAGGTGTGAAAAATATGAAGAGCTTCAAAAGTGTGAAAAACATGACGAGCATGAAATGGCCTGAAAAATACGAGGAACATGAAACGGTGTTCAAAAACATGAAGAGCCTGAAAAGGTGTGAACAATATGAAGAGCTTCAAAAGGTGTCAAAAATATGAGGAGCATGAAAACGTATGAAAAATAGGAGGAGCATGAAGTGGTGTTGAAAAACATTAAGAGCCTGAAAGGGTGTGAAAAATATGAAGAGCTTCAAAAGGTGTCAAAAATATGAGAAGCAGGAAACTGTCTGAATAATAGGAGGAGCATGAAGCGGTGTTCAAAAACATGAAGAGTCTGAAAAGGTGTGAAAAATATGAACAGCTTCAAAAGGTGTCAAAAATATGAGGAGCATGAAACGGTCTGAAAAATGGGAGGAGCATGAAATGGTGATCAAAAACATGAAGAGCCTGAAAAGGTGTGAAAAATGTGAAGAGCTTCAAAAGGTGTGAAAGACATGAGGAGCATGAAACGGGCTGAAAAATAGGAGAAGAATGAAGTGGTGTTGAAAAACATGAAGAGCCTGAAAAAGAGTGAAAAATATGAAAAGCTTCAAAAGGTGTGAAATACATGAGGAGCATGAAACTCTCTGAAAAATAGAAGGAGCATGAAGTGGTGTTCAAAAACATGAAGAGCCTGAAAAGTTGTGAAAATATGAAGAGCTTCAAAAATATGAAAAATATGAAGAGCTTCAAAGGGTGAGAAAAATATGAAGAGCTTCAAAGGGTGAGAAAAATATGAAGAGCTTCAAAAGGTGTCAAAAATATGAGGAGCATGAAACGTTCTGAAAAATAGGAGGAGCATGAAGCGGTGTTGAAATACATGAAGAGCCTGAAAATGTGTGAAAAACATGAAGAGCTTAAAAAGGTGTCAAAAATATGAGGAGCCTGAAACGGTCTGAAAAAGAAGAGGAGCATGAAGCGGTGTTGAAAAACATGAAGAGCCTGAAAAGGTGTGAAAAATATGAAGAGCTTCTAAAGGTGTCAAAAGTATGAGGAGCATGAAACGGTCTTAAAAATACGAGAAGCATGCAGTGGTGTTGAAAAACATGAAGAGCCTGAAAAGTTGTGAAAAATATGCATAGCTTCAAAAGGTGTCAAAAATTAGATGAGCATGAAACGGTCTGAAAAATTGGAGGAGCAAGAAGTACTGTTGAAAAAAATGAAGAGCCTGAAAAGGTGTGAAAAATATGAAAAGCTTCAAAAGGTGTCAAAAATATGAGGACCTTGAAACGGTCTGAAAAATAGGAGGAGCATGAAGCGGTGTTGAAAAATATGAAGAGCCTGAAAAGGTGTGAAAAATATGAAGAACTTCTAAAGGTGTCAAAAATATGAGGAGCAAGTAACGGTCTGAAAAATAGGAGAAGCATAAAGCGGTGTTGAAAAACATGAAGAGCCTGAAAAGGTGTGAAAAATATGAAGAGCTTGAAAAGGTGTGAAAAATATGAAAAACTTCAAAAGGTGTGAAACATATGAAGAGCTTCAAAACGTGTGAAATACATGAGGAGCATGAAACTCTCTGAAAAATAGAAGGAGCATGAAGTGGTGTTCAAAAACATGAAGAGCCTGAAAAGGTGTGAAAAATATGAAAAGCTTCAAAAGGTGTCAAAAACATGAGGAGCATGAAACGGGCTGAAAAATAGGAGAAGCATGAAGTGGTGTTGAAAAACATGAAGATCCTGAAAAGGTGTGAAAAATATGAAGAGCTTCAAAAGTGTGAAATACATGACGAGCATGAAATGGCCTGAAAAATACGAGGAACATGAAACGGTGTTCAAAAACATGAAGAGCCTGAAAAGGTGTGAACAATATGAAGAGCTTCAAAAGGTGTCAAAAATATGAGGAGCATGAAAACGTATGAAAATTAGGAGGAGCATGAAGTGGTGTTGAAAAACATTAAGAGCCTGAAAGGGTGTGAAAAATATGAAGAGCTTCAAAAGGTGTCAAAAATATGAGAAGCATGAAACTGTCTGAATAATAGGAGGAGCATGAAGCGGTGTTCAAAAACATGAAGAGTCTGAAAAGGTGTGAAAAATATGAAGAGCTTCAAAATGTGTCAAAAATATGAGGAGCATGAAACGGTCTGAAAAATGGGAGAAGCATGAAATGGTGATCAAAAACATGAAGAGCCTGGAAAGGTGTGAAAAATGTGAAGAGCTTCAAAAGGTGTGAAAGACATGAGGAGCATGAAACGGGCTGAAAAATAGGCGAAGAATGAAGTGGTGTTGAAAAACATGAAGAGCCTGAAAAAGTGTGAAAAATATGAAAAGCTTCAAAAGGTGTGAAATACATGAGGAGCATGAAACTCTCTGAAAAATAAAAGGAGCATGAAGTGGTGTTCAAAAACATGAAGAGCCTGAAAAGTTGTGAAAATATGAAGAGCTTCAAATATGAAAAATATGAAGAGCTTCAAAGGGTGAGAAAAATATGAAGAGCTTCAAAAGGTGTCAAAAATATGAGGAGCATGAAACGTTCTGAAAAATAGGAGGAGCATGAAGCGGTGTTGAAATACATGAAGAGCCTGAAAATGTGTGAAAAACATGAAGAGCTTAAAAAGGTGTCAAAAATATGAGGAGCCTGAAACGGTCTGAAAAAGAAGAGGAGCATGAAGCGGTGTTGAAAAACATGAAGAGCCTGAAAAGGTGTGAAAAATATGAAGAGCTTCTAAAGGTGTCAAAAGTATGAGGAGCATGAAACGGTCTGAAAATCGGAGGAGCATGAAGTGGTGTTCAAAAACATGAAGAGCCTGAAAAGGTGAGAAAAATACGAAGAGCTTCTAAAGGTGTGAAAAATATGAAGAGCTTCAAAAAGGATGAAAAATATGAGGAGCATGAAACTGTCAGAAAAATAGGAGGATCATGAAGCGGTGTTGAAAAACATGAAGAGCCTGAAAAGGTGAGAAAAATACGAAGAGCTTCTAAAGGTGTGAAAAATATGAGGAGCATGAAACGGTCTCAAAATAGGAGGAGCATGAAACGGTCTGAAAAATAGGAGGAGCATGAAGCGGTGATGAAAAAATAGAAGAGCATGAAATGGTTTGAAGAATATAAGGAGCTTCAAAAGGTATCAAAAATAGTAGTAGCATGAAACGGTGTTGAAAAACTTGAAGAGCCTGAAAATGTGTAAAATATGAACAGGTTAAAAGGTGTCAAAATATGAGGAGCATGAAACGGTCTGAAAAATAAGAGGAGCATGAAGCGGTGATGAAAAAAAAGGAGAGCATGAAATGGTTTGAAGAATATGAGGAGCTTCAAAAGGTATCAAAAATAGGAGTAGCATGAAGCCGTGTTGAAAAACATGAAGAGCCTGAAAAGGTGTGAAAAATATGAAGAGCTTCAAAAGGTATCAAAAATAGGAGTAGCATGAAGAGGTGTTCAAAAATATGAAGAGCCTGAAAAGGTGTGAAAAATATGAAGAGCATGAAACGGTCGGAAAAATAGGTGGAGCATGAAGCGGTGTTCAGAAGCATGAAGAGCCTGAAAACTGTGAAAAATATGAAGAGCTTCAAAAAGTGTGAAAAATATGAAGAGTTTCAAAAGGTGTGAAAAATATGAGGAGCATGAAACGGTCTGAAAAATAGGAGGAGCATGAAACAGTGTGTAAAAAATGAAGAGCATGAATAGGTGTGAAAATTATGAAGAGCTTTAAAAGGTTTGAAAAATATGACGAGCATGAAATTGTCTGAAAAATTGGAGGAGCATGAAGCGGTGTTGAAATACATGAAGAGCCTGTAAAGGTTTGAAAAATATGAAGAGCTTCAAAAGGTGTGAAAAATATGAAGAGCTTCAAAAGGTGTGAAAAATATGAAGAGCTTCAAAATGTGTCAAAAATAGGAGGAGCATGACACGGTCTGAAAAATAGGAGGAGCATGAAGCGGTGTTGAAAAACATGAAGAGCCTGAAAAGGTGTAAAAAACATGAAGAGCCTAAAAAGGTGTCAAAAATATGAGGAATATGAAACGGTCTGAAAAATAGGAGGATCATGAAGAGGTGTTGAAAAACATGAAGTTCCTGAAAAGGTGTGAAATATATGAAGAGCTTCAAAAGTTGTGAAATATATGAGGAGCATGAAACGGTCTGAAAAATAGGAGGAGCATGAAACGGTGTTCAAAAACATGAAGAGCTTCAAAAGGTGTGAAAAATATGAACAGCTTCAAAAGGTGTCAAAAATGAGATGAGTAAAAAACGGTCTGAAAAATGGGAGGAGCATGAAGTTGTGTTGAAAATAATGAAGAGCCTGAAAAGGTGTGAAAAATATGAGGAGCATGATACGGTCTGAAAAATAGGAGGAGCATGAAGTGGTTGTGAAAAAACATGAAGAGCCTGAAAACGTGTGCAAAATATGACGAGCTTCAAAAGGTGGGAAATACATGAGAAGCTTGAAACGGTCTGAAAAATAGGAGGAGCATGAAGCGATGTTGAAAAACATGAAGAGCCTTAAAATGTGTGAAAAATATGAAGAGCTTCAAAAAGTGTGAAAAATATGAGGATCATGAAACGGTCTGAAAAATAGGAGGAGCATGAAGCGGTGTTGAAAAACATGAAGAGCCTGAAAAGGTGTGACAAATATGAAGAGCTTCAAAAGGTGTGAAATACATGAGGAGCATGAAACGATCTGAAAAACAGGAGGAGCATGAAGCGGTGTTCAAAAACATGCAGAGTCTGAAAAGGTGTGAAAAATATGAAGAGCTTCAAAAGGTTTGAAAAATATGAAGAGCTTCAAAAGGTGTCAAAAATGAGATGAGCATGAAACGGTCTGAAAAATAGGAGGAGCATGAAGCGGTGTTCAAAAACATGAAGAGCCTGAAAAGGTGTGAGAAATATGAAGAGCTTCAAAAGATGTCAAAAATATGAGGAGCATGAAACGGTCTGAAAAATAGGAGGAGCATGAAATCGTGTTCAAACACATGAAGAGCCTGAAAAGGTGTGAAAAATATGAAGAGCTTCAAATGGTGTGAAATACATGAGGAGCATTAAACGGTTTAAAAATTAGGAGGAGCATGAAGCGGTGTTCAAAAACATGAAGAGCCTGAAAAGGTGTTAAAAATATGAAGAGCTTCAAAAGGTGTGAAAAATATGAGGAACATGAAACGGTCTGAAAAATAGGAGGAGCATGAAGCCGTGTTGAAAAACATGAGGAGCCTGAAAAGTTGTGACAAATATGAAGAGCTTCAAAAGGTGTGAAATACATGAGGAGCATGAAACGGTCTGAAAATAGGAGGAGCATGAAGCGGTGTTCAAAAACATGCTGAGACTGAAATCTTGTGAAAAATATGAAGAGCTTCAAAAGGTGTGAAAAATATGAAGAGCTTCAGAAGATGTCAAAAATGAGATGAGCATGAAACGGTCTGAAAAATAGGAGGAGCATGATGTAGTGTTGAAAAAAATGAAGAGCCTGAACAGGTGTGAAATATATGAAGAGCTTCAAAAGGTGTGAAAAAAATGAGAAGCATGAAACGGTCTGAAAAATATGAGGAGCATGAACCGGTGTCGAAAAACCTGAAGAGCCTGAAAAGGTGTGAAAAATATGAAGAGCTCCAAAAGGTGTGAAAAATATGAGGAGCATGATACGGTCTGAAAAATAGGAGGAGCATGAACCGGTGCTCAAAAACATGAAGAGCCTGAAAAGGTGTGAAAAATATGAACAGCTTCAAAAGGTGTGAAAAATATGAGGAGCATGAAACGGTCTGAAAAATAGGAGGAGCATGAAGCGGTGTTGAAAAACATGAGGAGCCTGAAAAGGTGTGACAAATATGAAGAGCTTCAAAAGGTGGGAAATACATGAGGAGCATGAAACGGTCTCAAAAATAGGAGGAGCATGAAGCGGTGTTCAAAAACATGCAGAGTCTGAAAAGGGGTGAAAAATATGAAGAGCTTCAAAAGGTTTGATAAATATGAAGAGCTTCAAAAGGTGTGAAAAATATGAAAAGCTTCAAAAGGTGTCAAAAATATGAGGACCATGAAACGGTCTGAAAAATAGGAGGAGCATGAAGCGGTGTTCAAAAACATGAAGAGCCTGAAAAGGTGGGAAAAATATGAAGAGCTTCAAAAGGTGTCAAAAATATGAGGAGCATGAAACGGTCTGCAAAATAGGAGGAGCATGAACTGGTGTTGAAAAACATGAAGAGCCTGAAAACGTGTGAAAAAAATGAAGAGCTTCAAAAGGTGTGAAAAATATGAAGAGCTTCAAAAGGTGTCAAAAATATGAGGAGCATGAAACGGTCTGAAAAATAGGAGGAGCAACAAGGGGTGTTGAAATACATGAAGAGCCTGAAAATGTGTAAAAAATATAAAGAGCTTCAAAAGATGTGAAAAATATGAAGAGCTTCAAAAGGTGTCAAAAATATGAGGAGCATGAAACTGTCTGAAAAATAGGAGGAGCATGAAGCTTTGTTCAAAAACATGAAGAGCCTGAAAAGGTGTGAAATATATAAAGAGCTTCAAAAAGTGTCAAAATATGAGGAGCATGAAACGGTCTGAATAATAGGAGGAGAATGTAACGGTGATCAAAAACATGAAGAGCCTGAAAAGGTGTGAAAAATATGAAGAGCTTCAAAAGGTGTAAAATATGAGGAGCATGAAACGGTCTGAAAAATAGGAGGAGCATGAAGCGGTGTTCAAAAACATGAAGAGCCTGAAAAGTTGTGAAAAATATGAAAAGCTTCAAAAGGTGTCAAATGAGATGAGCATGAAACGGTCTGAAAAATACGAGGAGCATGAAGCGGTGTTCAAAAACTTGAAGAGCCTGAAACGTTGTGAAAAATATGAAAAGCTTGAAAAGGTTTCAAAAAAGAGATGAGCATGAAACGGTCTGAAAAACAGGAAGAGCATGAAGTGGTGTTGAAAAAATGAAGAGCCTGAAAAGGTGTGAAAAATATGAAGATCATCAAAATGTATCAAAAATATGAGGAGCATGAAACGGTCTGCAAAAAAGGAGGAGCATGAAGTGGTGTTGAAAAACTTGAAGAGCCTGAAAAAGTGTGAAAAATATGAAAAGCTTCAAAAGATGTCAAAAATATGAGGAGCATGAAACGGTCTGAAAAATAGGAGGAGCATGAAGTGGTGTTCAAAAACATGAAGAGCCTGAAAAGGTGTGAAAAATATGAAGAGCTTCAAAAGGTGTGAAATACATGAGGAGCATGAAACGGGCTGAAAAATAGGAGAAGCATGAAGTGGTGTAGAAAAACATGAAGAGCCTGAAAAGGTGTGAAAAATATGAAGAGCTTCAAAAGGTGTGAAAAATATGAGGAGCATGAAACGGTCTGAAAAATAGAAGCAGCATGAAACGGTGTTGAAAAACATGAAGAGCCTGAAAAGGTGTGAAAAATATGAAGAGCTTCAAAAGGTGTGAAATAAATGAGGAGCATGAAACGGGCTGAAAAATAGGAGAAGCATGAAGTGGTGTAGAAAAACATGAAGAGCCTGAAAAGGTGTGAAAAATATGAAGAGCTTCAAAAGGTGTGAAAAATATGAGGAGCATGAAATGGTCTGAAAAATAGAAGCAGCATGAAACGGTGTTGAAAATCATGAAGAGCCTGAAATGGTGTGAAAAATATGAAGAGCTTCAAAAGGTGTGAAAAATATGAAGAGCTTCAAAAGGTGTCAAAATTATGAGGAGCATGAAACGATCTGAAAAATAGGAGGAGCCTGAAGTGGCATTGAAAAACATTAAGAGACTGAAAAAGTGTGAAAAATATGAAGAGCTTCAAAAGGTGTCAAAAATATGAGGAGCATGAAACGGTCTGAAATATAGGAGTAGCATGAATTGGTGTTCAAAAACATGAAGAGCCTGTTAAGCTGTGAAAAATATGAAGAGCTTCAAAAGGTGTCAAAAATATGAGGAGCATGAAACGGTGTTCAAAAACATGAAAAGCATGAAGAGGTGTGAAAAAAATGATTAGCTTCAAAAGGTGTGAAAAATATGTGGAGCATGAAACGATCTGAAAATTAGGAGGAGAATGAATTGGTGTTGAAAAACATGAAGAGCCTGAAAAGGTGTGAAAAATATGAAGAGCTTCAAAAGGTGTCAAAGATATGAGGATCATGAACCGGTCTGAAAATTAGGAGGAGCATGAAGCGTTGTTTAAAAACGTGAAGAGCCTGAAAAAGTGTGAAAAATATGAAGAGCTTCAAAAGGTGTCAAAAATATGAGGAGTATGAAACGGTCTGAAAAATAGGAGTAGCATGAATTGGTGTTCAAAAACATGAAGAGCCTGTTAAGCTGTGAAAAATATGAAGAGCTTCAAAAGGTGTCAAAAATATGAGGAGCATGAAACGATCTGAATAATCGGAGGAGCAGGAAACGGTTTTCAAAAACATGAAGAGCCTGAAAAGGTGTGAAAAATATGAAGAGCTTCAAAAGGTGTCAAAAATATGAGGATCATGAAACGGTCTGAAAATTAGGAGGAGCATGAAGCGTTGTTTAAAAACTTGAAGAGCCTGAAAAAGTTTGAAATATATGAAGAGCTTCAAAAGGTGTCAAAAATATGAGGCGCATGAAACGGTGTTCAAAAACATGAAGAGCCTGAAAAGGTGTGAAAAATATGAAGAGCTTCAAAAGGTGTCAAAAATATGAGGACCATGAAACGGTCTGAAAAATAGGAGGAGCATGAAGCGGTGTTGAAAAACATGAAGAGTCTGAAAAGGTGTGAAATATATGAAGAGCTTCAAAAGGTGTAAAAAATATGAGGAGTTTGAAACGGTCTGAAAAATATGAGGATCTGGTTTCCTCATTGTGTATGCCCAGAAGTGGAATTGCTGGGTCATATGGCAGTTCTATTTCCAGTTTTTTAAGAAATCTCTTCACCGTTTTCCATAGCGGCTGTACTAGTGTGCATTCCCACCAACAGTATAAGAGGGTTCCCTTTTCTCCACTCCCTCTCCAGCATTTATTGCTTGTAGACTTTTGGATAGCAGCCATCCTGACTGGCATGTAATGGTACCTCATTGTGGTTTTGATTTGCATTTCTCTAATAATGAGTGATGTTGAGCATCTTTTCATGTGTTTGTTATCCATCTGTATGTCTTCTTTGGAGAAATGTCTGTTTAGTTCTTTGGCTCATTTTGTATTGGGTCATTTATTTTTCTGGAATTGAGCTGCAGGATTTGCTTGTATATTTTTGAGATTAATCCTTTGTCTGTTTCTTCATTTGCTATTATTTTCTCCCAATCTGAGGGCTGTCTTTTCACCTTACTTATAGTTTCCTTTGTAGTGCAAAAGCTTTTAAGTTTCATTAGGTCCCATTTGTTTAGTTTTGCTTTTATTTCCAATATTCTGGGAGGTGGGTCATAGAGGATCTTGCTTTGATTTATGTCGGAGAGTGTTTTGCCTATCTTCTCCTCTAGGAGTTTTATAGTTTCTGGTCTTACATTTAGATCTTTAATCCATTTTGAGTTTATTTTTGTGTATGGTGTTAGAAAGTGTTCTATTTTCATTCTTTTACAAGTGGTTGACCAGTTTTCCCAGCACCACTTGTTAAAGAGGTTGTCTTTTTTCCATTGCATATCCTTGCCTCCTTTGTCAAAGATAAGGTGTCCATAGGTTCGTCTGAAAGAGACACGTGCACCCCAATGTTCATCGCAGCACTGTTTATAATAGCCAGGACATGGAAGCAACCTAGATGTCCGTCAGCAGATGAATGGATAAGAAAGCTGTGGTACATATACACCATGGAATATTACTCAGCCATTAAAAAGAATTCATTTGAATCAGTCCTAATGAGATGGATGAAGCTGGAGCCCATTTTACAGAGTGAAGTAAGCCAGAAAGATAAAGAACATTACAGCATACTGACACATGTATATGGAATTTAGAAAGGTGACAACGATAACCCTATATGCAGAACAGAAAAAGAGACACAGAAATACAGAACAGACTTTTAAACTTTGTGGGAGAATGTGAGGGTGGGATATTTCAAAAGAACAGCATGTATGCTATCTATGGTGAAACAAATCACCAGCCCAGGTAGGATGCACGAGACAAGTGCTCCGGCTTGGTGCACTGGGAAGACCCAGAGGAATCGGGTGGAGAGGGAGGTGGGAGGGGGAATCGGGACTGGGAATACATGTAAATCCATGGCTGATTCATATCAAAGTATGACAAAACCCACTGGAAAAAAAAATAAAAATAATAAAAAAGAAATAAAAAAAATAACAATAAAAAAAAAATAAGAGGAGCATGAAACGGTGTTCAAAAACATGAAGAGCCTGAAAAGGTGTGAAAAATATGAAGAGCTTCAAAACGTGTCAAAAATATCAGGAGCATGAAACAATCTGAAAAATAGGAGGAGCATTAAGCAGTGTTCAAAAACATGAAGAGCCTGAAAAGGTGTGAAAAATATGAAGAGCTTCAAAACGTGTCAAAAATATGAGGAGCATGAATCGCTCTGAAAAATAGGAGGAGCATGAAGCAGTATTCAAAAACATGAAGAGACTGAAATGTGCGAAAAATATGAAGAGCTTCAAAACGTGACAAAATATGAGGAGCATGAAACGGTCTGAAATATAGGAGGTGCATGAAGTGGTGTTGAAAAACATGAAGAGCCTGAAAAGGTTTGAAAAATATGAAGAGCTTCAAAGGTGTCAAAATTATGAGGAGCATGAAACGGTCTGAAATATAGGAGGTGCATGAAGAGGTGTTGAAAAACATGAAGAGCCTGAAAAGATGTGAAATATATGAAGAGCTTCAGAAGCTGTCAAAAATATGAGGAGCATGAAACGGTCTGAAAAATAGGAGGAATATGAAACGGTGTTGAAAAATATGAAGAGCTTGAAAAGGTGTGAAAAAAATGAAGAGCTTCAAAAGGTGTGAAAAATATGAGTAGCATGAAACGGTCTGAAAAGTAGAAGGAGCATGAAAAGGTGTTCAAAAACATGAAGAGCCTGAAAAGGTGTGAAATATAGGAAGAGCTTCAAAAGGTGTCAAAAATATGAGGAGCATGAAACGGTCTGAAAAAGAGGAGGACAATGAAGCGGTGTTGATAAAAGTGAAGAGCCTGAAAAGGTGTGAAAAAATATGAAGTGCTTCCAAATGTGTGAAAAATATGAGGAGCATTAATTGGGCTGAAAAATAGGAGGAGTATGAAACTGTGTTCAAAAACATGAAGAGCCTGAAAAGGTGTGAAAAATATGAAAAGCTTCAAAAGGGATCAAAATTATGAGAGGCATGAAACGGTGTGAAAAAGAGGAGGAGCTTGAAACAGTGTTCAAAAACATGAAGAGCCTGAAAAGGTGTGAAAAATATGAAGAGCCTCAAAAGGTGTCAAAAATATGAGCATCAAGAAACGGTCTGAAAAATAGGAGGAGCATGAAGCGGTGTTGAAAAACATGAAGAGCCTGAAACGGTGTGAAATATATGAAGAGCTTCAAAAGGTGTCAAAAATATGAGGAGCATGAAACGGTATGAAAAATAGGAGGATCATGTAGCGGTGTTGAAAAACATGAAAAGCCTGAAAAGGTGTGAAAAATATGAAGAGCTTCAAAAGGTGTCAAAAATATGAGGAGCATGAAACGGTCTTAAAAATAGGAGAAAGATGAAGCGGTGTTCAAAAACATGAAGAACATGAAAAGGTGTGAAAAATAAGAAGAGCTTTAAAAGGTGTGAAAATTATGAGGAGCTTGAAACGGTCTGAAAAATAGGAGGAGCATGAAGCGGTGTTTAAAAACATGAAGAGCCTGAAAAGGTGTGAAATATATGAAGAGCTTCAAAAGGTGTGAAAAATATGGAGAGCTTCAAAAGGTGTCAAAAATATGAAGAGCATGAAACGGTCTGAAAAATAGGGGGAGCATGAAATGGTGTTCAAAAACATGAAGAGCCTGAAAAGGTGTGAAATATATGAAGAGCCTGAAAAGGTGTGAAAAATATGAAGAGCTTCAAAAGGTGTCAAAAATATGAAGAGCATGAAACTGTCTGAAAAATAGGAGGAGCATTAAATGGTGTTCAAAAACATGAAGAGCCTGAAAAGTTGTGAAAAATATGAAAAGCTTCAAAGGTGTGATATACATGAGGAGCATGAAAAGGTCTGAAAAATAGGAGAAGCATGAAGTGATGTGGAAAAACATGAACAGCCTGAAAAGGTGTGAAAAATATGAAGAGCTTCAAAAGGTGTGAAATACATGAGGAGCATGAAACTCTCTGAAAAATAGGAGGAGCATGAAGTGGTGTTCAAAAACATGAAGAGCCTGAAAAGTTGTGAAAATATGAACAGCTTCAAATATGAAAAATATGAAGAGCTTCAAAAGGTGTGAAATATATGAGGAGCTTCAAAAGGTGTGAAAAATATGAAGAGCTTCAAAAGATGTCAAAAATATGAAAAGCATGAAACGGTCTGAAAAATAGGAGGAGCATGAAATGGTGTTCAAAAACATGAAGAGCCTGAAAATGTGTGAAAAATTTGAAAAGCTTCAAAGGTTTGAAATACATGAGGAGCATGAAACGGTCTGAAAAATAGGAGAAGCATGAAGTGGTGTGGAAAAAAATGAAGAGCCTGAAAAAGTGTGAAAAATATGAAGAGCTTCAAAAGGTGTGAAATATATGTGGAGCATGTATCTCTGAAAAATAGGAGGAGCATGAAGTGGTGTTGAAAAACATGAAGAGCCTGAAAAGATGTGAAAAATATGAAGAGCTCCAAAAGGTGTGAAAAATATGAGAAGCATGATACGGTCTGAAAATTAGGAGGAGCATGAAGTGGTGTTCAGAAACATGGAGAGCCTAAAAAGGTGTGAAAAATATGAAGAGCTTCAAAAAGTGTCAAAAATATGAGGAGCTTGAAACGGTCTGAAAAATAGGAGGAGCATGAGCAGTGTTCACAAACATGAAGAGCCTGAAAAGGTGTGAAAAATATGAAGAGCTTCAAAACGTGTGAAATACATGAGGAGCATGAAAAGGTCTGAAAAATAGGAGGAGCATGAAATGGTGTTCAAAAACATGAAGAGCATGAAAAGGTGTGAAAATTATGAAGAGCTTCAAAAGGTGTCAAAAACATGAGGAGAATGAAACGGTCTGAAAAATAGGAGGAGCATGAAGCAGTGTTCAAAACATGAAGAGCCTGAAAAAGTGTGAAAAATATGAAGATCTTCAAAAGTTTGAAAAATATGAAGACCCTGAAAAGGTGTCAAAAATGAGATGAGCATGAAACAGTCTGAAAAGTAGGAGGAGCATGAAGTGTTGTTCAAAAACGTGAAGAGCCTGAAAAGTTGTGAAAAATATGAAGAGCTTGAAAAGGTGTGAAATACCTGAGGAGCATGAAACGGTCTGAAAAATAGGAGGAGCATGAAGCGGTGTTCAAAACATGAAGAGCCTGAAAAAGTGTGAAAAATATGAAGAGCTTCAAAAGGTTTAAAAAATAGGAGGAGGATGAAGCGGTGTTCAAAAACATGAAGAGCCTGAAAAAGTGTGATAAATATGAAGAGCTTATAAAATTGTCAAAAATATGAGGAGCATGGAGAGATGTTCAAAATCATGAAGAGGCTGATAAGGTGTGAAAAACATTAAGAGCTTCAAAAGGTTTGAAAAATAGGAGGAGCATGAAGCAGTGTTCAAAAACATGAAGAGCCTGAAAATGTGTGAAAAATATGAAGAGCTTATAAAATTGTCAAAAATATGAGGAGCATGAAACGGTCTGAAAAATACGAGCAGCCTGAAAACGTCTGAAAAATAGGAGGAGCATGAAGCGGTGTTCAAAAACATGAAGGGCCTGAAAACGTGTGAAAAATATGAAGAGCTTCAAAAGGAGTCAAAAATATGCGGAGCCTGAAACGATCTGAAAAATAGGAGGAGCATGAAGCGGTGTTGAAAAACATGAAGAGCCGAAAAGGTGTGAAAAATGTGAAGAGCTTCAAAAGGTGTCAAAAATATGAGGAGCATGAAACGGTCTGAAATATAAGAGGATCATGAAGCGGTGTTGAAAAACATGAAGAGCCTGAAAAGGTGTGATAAATGTGAAGAGCTTCAAAAGGTGTCAAAAATATGAGGAGCATGAAACGGTCTGAAAAATAGGAGGAGTAAGAAGCGTTATTGAAATACATGAAGAGCCTGAAAACGTGTGAAGAATATGAAGAGCTCAAAAGGTGTGAAAAAAATGAAGAGCTTCAGAAGGTGTCAAAAATGAGATGAGCATGAAACGGCCTCAAAAATAGGAGGAGCAGGAAGTGGTGTTCAGAAACATGGAGAGCCTGAAAAGGTGTGAAAAATATGAAGAGCTTCAAAAGGTGTGAAAAACAGGAGGAACATGAAACGGTGTTCAAAAATATGAAGAGCCTGAAAAGGTGTGAAAAATATGAAGTGCTTCAAAAGGTGTCAACAATATGAGGAGCATGAAACGGTCTGAAAAATAGGAGGAGCAAGAAGCGGTGTTGAAAAACAAGAAGAGACGGAAAAGGTGTGAAAAATATGAAGAGCTTCAAAACGTGTCAAAAATATGAGGAGCACGAAACGGTCTGAAAAATAGGAGGAGCATGAAGCGGTGTTGAAAAACATGAAGAGCCTGAAAACGTGTGAAAAATATGAAGAGCTTCAAAAGGTATGAAAATATGAAGAGCTTCAAAAGTTGTCAAAAAAGAGATGAGCATGAAACGGTCTGAAAAATAGGAGCAGCATGAAGCGGTGTTGAAAAACATGAAGAGCCTGAAAAGGTGTGAAAAATAAGAAGAGCTTTAAAAGGTGTGAAAATTATGAGGAGCTTGAAACGGTCTGAAAAATAGGAGGAGCATGAACTGGTGTTGAAAAACATGAAGAGCCTGAAAAGGTTGGAAAAATATGAAGAGCTTCAAAAGGTGTGAAAAATATGAGGAGCATGAAACGGTCTGAAAAATAGGAGGAGGATGAAACGGTAATCAAAAACATGAAGAGCCTGAAAAGGTGTGAAAAATTTGAAGAGCTTCAAAAGGTGTGAAATACATGAGGAGCATGAAACGGTCTGAAAAATAGGAGGAGCATGAAGCGGTGTTCAAAAAAATGCAGAAACTGAAAATTTGTGAAAAATATGAAGAGCTTTAAAGGTGTGAAAAATATGAAGAAGTTCAAAATGTGTCAAAAATGAGATGAGCATGAAACGGTCTGAAAAATAGGAGGAGCATGAAGCGGTGTTCAAAAACATGAAGAGCCTGAAAAGTTGTGAAAAATATGAAGAGCTTGAAAAGGTGTCAAATATATGAGGAGCATGAAACGGTCTGAAATATAGGAGGAGCATGAAGCGGTGTTCAAAAACATGAAGTGCCTGAAAAGGTGTGAAAAATCTGAAGAGCTTCAAAAGGTTTTAAAAATATGAGGAGCAAGAAATTGTCTGAAAAATAAAGGAGCATGAAGCGATGTTCAAAAACATGAAGAGCCTGAAAAGGTGTGAAAAATATGACGAGCTTCAAAAGTTGTCTAAAATATGAAGAGCATGAAACCGTGTGAAAAAGAGGAGGAGCATGAAGCGGTGTTCAAAAACATGAAGAGCCTGAAAAGGTGTGAAAAATATGAAGAGCTTCAAAAGGTTTGAACTACATGAGGAGCATTAAACGGTCTGAAAAATAGCAGGAGCATTAAGTGGTGTTGAAAAACCTGAAGAGCCTGAAAAGATGTGAAAAATATGAAGAGCGTCAAAAGGTGTAAAAAAAATATGAAGAGCCTGAAACGGTCTGAAAAATAGGAGGAGCATGAAGCGGTGTTTAAAAACATGAAGAGCCTGAAAAGGTGTGAAATATATGAAGAGCTTCAAAAGGTGTGAAAAATATGGAGAGCTTCAAAAGGTGTCAAAAATATGAAGAGCATGAAACTGTCTGAAAAATAGGGGGAGCATGAAATGGTGTTCAAAAACATGAAGAGCCTGAAAAGGTGTGAAATATATGAAGAGCCTGAAAAGGTGTGAAAAATATGAAGAGCTTCAAAAGGTGTCAAAAATATGAAGAGCATGAAACTGTCTGAAAAATAGGAGGAGCATTAAATGGTGTTCAAAAACATGAAGAGCCTGAAAAGTTGTGAAAAATATGAAAAGCTTCAAAGGTGTGATATACATGAGGAGCATGAAAAGGTCTGAAAAATAGGAGAAGCATGAAGTGATGTGGAAAAACATGAACAGCCTGAAAAGGTGTGAAAAATATGAAGAGCTTCAAAAGGTGTGAAATACATGAGGAGCATGAAACTCTCTGAAAAATAGGAGGAGCATGAAGTGGTGTTCAAAAACATGAAGAGCCTGAAAAGTTGTGAAAATATGAACAGCTTCAAATATGAAAAATATGAAGAGCTTCAAAAGGTGTGAAATATATGAGGAGCTTCAAAAGGTGTGAAAAATATGAAGAGCTTCAAAAGATGTCAAAAATATGAAAAGCATGAAACGGTCTGAAAAATAGGAGGAGCATGAAATGGTGTTCAAAAACATGAAGAGCCTGAAAATGTGTGAAAAATTTGAAAAGCTTCAAAGGTTTGAAATACATGAGGAGCATGAAACGGTCTGAAAAATAGGAGAAGCATGAAGTGGTGTGGAAAAAAATGAAGAGCCTGAAAAAGTGTGAAAAATATGAAGAGCTTCAAAAGGTGTGAAATATATGTGGAGCATGTATCTCTGAAAAATAGGAGGAGCATGAAGTGGTGTTGAAAAACATGAAGAGCCTGAAAAGATGTGAAAAATATGAAGAGCTCCAAAAGGTGTGAAAAATATGAGAAGCATGATACGGTCTGAAAATTAGGAGGAGCATGAAGTGGTGTTCAGAAACATGGAGAGCCTAAAAAGGTGTGAAAAATATGAAGAGCTTCAAAAAGTGTCAAAAATATGAGGAGCTTGAAACGGTCTGAAAAATAGGAGGAGCATGAGCAGTGTTCACAAACATGAAGAGCCTGAAAAGGTGTGAAAAATATGAAGAGCTTCAAAACGTGTGAAATACATGAGGAGCATGAAAAGGTCTGAAAAATAGGAGGAGCATGAAATGGTGTTCAAAAACATGAAGAGCATGAAAAGGTGTGAAAATTATGAAGAGCTTCAAAAGGTGTCAAAAACATGAGGAGAATGAAACGGTCTGAAAAATAGGAGGAGCATGAAGCAGTGTTCAAAACATGAAGAGCCTGAAAAAGTGTGAAAAATATGAAGATCTTCAAAAGTTTGAAAAATATGAAGACCCTGAAAAGGTGTCAAAAATGAGATGAGCATGAAACAGTCTGAAAAGTAGGAGGAGCATGAAGTGTTGTTCAAAAACGTGAAGAGCCTGAAAAGTTGTGAAAAATATGAAGAGCTTGAAAAGGTGTGAAATACCTGAGGAGCATGAAACGGTCTGAAAAATAGGAGGAGCATGAAGCGGTGTTCAAAACATGAAGAGCCTGAAAAAGTGTGAAAAATATGAAGAGCTTCAAAAGGTTTAAAAAATAGGAGGAGGATGAAGCGGTGTTCAAAAACATGAAGAGCCTGAAAAAGTGTGATAAATATGAAGAGCTTATAAAATTGTCAAAAATATGAGGAGCATGGAGAGATGTTCAAAATCATGAAGAGGCTGATAAGGTGTGAAAAACATTAAGAGCTTCAAAAGGTTTGAAAAATAGGAGGAGCATGAAGCAGTGTTCAAAAACATGAAGAGCCTGAAAATGTGTGAAAAATATGAAGAGCTTATAAAATTGTCAAAAATATGAGGAGCATGAAACGGTCTGAAAAATACGAGCAGCCTGAAAACGTCTGAAAAATAGGAGGAGCATGAAGCGGTGTTCAAAAACATGAAGGGCCTGAAAACGTGTGAAAAATATGAAGAGCTTCAAAAGGAGTCAAAAATATGCGGAGCCTGAAACGATCTGAAAAATAGGAGGAGCATGAAGCGGTGTTGAAAAACATGAAGAGCCGAAAAGGTGTGAAAAATGTGAAGAGCTTCAAAAGGTGTCAAAAATATGAGGAGCATGAAACGGTCTGAAATATAAGAGGATCATGAAGCGGTGTTGAAAAACATGAAGAGCCTGAAAAGGTGTGATAAATGTGAAGAGCTTCAAAAGGTGTCAAAAATATGAGGAGCATGAAACGGTCTGAAAAATAGGAGGAGTAAGAAGCGTTATTGAAATACATGAAGAGCCTGAAAACGTGTGAAGAATATGAAGAGCTCAAAAGGTGTGAAAAAAATGAAGAGCTTCAGAAGGTGTCAAAAATGAGATGAGCATGAAACGGCCTCAAAAATAGGAGGAGCAGGAAGTGGTGTTCAGAAACATGGAGAGCCTGAAAAGGTGTGAAAAATATGAAGAGCTTCAAAAGGTGTGAAAAACAGGAGGAACATGAAACGGTGTTCAAAAATATGAAGAGCCTGAAAAGGTGTGAAAAATATGAAGTGCTTCAAAAGGTGTCAACAATATGAGGAGCATGAAACGGTCTGAAAAATAGGAGGAGCAAGAAGCGGTGTTGAAAAACAAGAAGAGACGGAAAAGGTGTGAAAAATATGAAGAGCTTCAAAACGTGTCAAAAATATGAGGAGCACGAAACGGTCTGAAAAATAGGAGGAGCATGAAGCGGTGTTGAAAAACATGAAGAGCCTGAAAACGTGTGAAAAATATGAAGAGCTTCAAAAGGTATGAAAATATGAAGAGCTTCAAAAGTTGTCAAAAAAGAGATGAGCATGAAACGGTCTGAAAAATAGGAGCAGCATGAAGCGGTGTTGAAAAACATGAAGAGCCTGAAAAGGTGTGAAAAATAAGAAGAGCTTTAAAAGGTGTGAAAATTATGAGGAGCTTGAAACGGTCTGAAAAATAGGAGGAGCATGAACTGGTGTTGAAAAACATGAAGAGCCTGAAAAGGTTGGAAAAATATGAAGAGCTTCAAAAGGTGTGAAAAATATGAGGAGCATGAAACGGTCTGAAAAATAGGAGGAGGATGAAACGGTAATCAAAAACATGAAGAGCCTGAAAAGGTGTGAAAAATTTGAAGAGCTTCAAAAGGTGTGAAATACATGAGGAGCATGAAACGGTCTGAAAAATAGGAGGAGCATGAAGCGGTGTTCAAAAAAATGCAGAAACTGAAAATTTGTGAAAAATATGAAGAGCTTTAAAGGTGTGAAAAATATGAAGAAGTTCAAAATGTGTCAAAAATGAGATGAGCATGAAACGGTCTGAAAAATAGGAGGAGCATGAAGCGGTGTTCAAAAACATGAAGAGCCTGAAAAGTTGTGAAAAATATGAAGAGCTTGAAAAGGTGTCAAATATATGAGGAGCATGAAACGGTCTGAAATATAGGAGGAGCATGAAGCGGTGTTCAAAAACATGAAGTGCCTGAAAAGGTGTGAAAAATCTGAAGAGCTTCAAAAGGTTTTAAAAATATGAGGAGCAAGAAATTGTCTGAAAAATAAAGGAGCATGAAGCGATGTTCAAAAACATGAAGAGCCTGAAAAGGTGTGAAAAATATGACGAGCTTCAAAAGTTGTCTAAAATATGAAGAGCATGAAACCGTGTGAAAAAGAGGAGGAGCATGAAGCGGTGTTCAAAAACATGAAGAGCCTGAAAAGGTGTGAAAAATATGAAGAGCTTCAAAAGGTTTGAACTACATGAGGAGCATTAAACGGTCTGAAAAATAGCAGGAGCATTAAGTGGTGTTGAAAAACCTGAAGAGCCTGAAAAGATGTGAAAAATATGAAGAGCGTCAAAAGGTGTAAAAAAAATATGAAGAGCCTGAAACGGTCTGAAAAATAGGAGGAGCATGAAGCGGTGTTTAAAAACATGAAGAGCCTGAAAAGGTGTGAAATATATGAAGAGCTTCAAAAGGTGTGAAAAATATGGAGAGCTTCAAAAGGTGTCAAAAATATGAAGAGCATGAAACGGTCTGAAAAATAGGGGGAGCATGAAATGGTGTTCAAAAACATGAAGAGCCTGAAAAGGTGTGAAATATATGAAGAGCCTGAAAAGGTGTGAAAAATATGAAGAGCTTCAAAAGATGTCAAAAATATGAAGAGCATGAAACTGTCTGAAAAATAGGAGGAGCATTAAATGGTGTTCAAAAACATGAAGAGACAGAAAAGGTGTGAAAAATATGAAAAGCTTCAAAGGTGTGATATACATGAGGAGCATGAAACGGTCTGAAAAATAGGAGAAGCATGAAGTGATGTGGAAAAACATGAACAGCCTGAAAAGGTGTGAAAAATATGAAGAGCTTCAAAAGGTGTGAAATACATGAGGAGCATGAAACTCTCTGAAAAATAGGAGGAGCATGAAGTGGTGTTCAAAAACATGAAGAGCCTGAAAATGTGTGAAAAATATGAAGAGCTTCAAAAGGTGTGAAATATATGAGGAGCTTCAAAAGGTGTGAAAAATATGAAGAGCTTCAAAAGATGTCAAAAATATGAAAAGCATGAAACGGTCTGAAAAATAGGAGGAGCATGAAATGGTGTTCAAAAACATGAAGAGCCTGAAAATGTGTGAAAAATTTGAAAAGCTTCAAAGGTTTGAAATACATGAGGAGCATGAAACGGTCTGAAAAATAGGAGAAGCATGAAGTGGTGTGGAAAAAAATGAAGAGCCTGAAAAAGTGTAAAAAATATGAAGAGCTTCAAAAGGTGTGAAATATATGTGGAGCATGTATCTCTCTGAAAAATAGGAGGAGCGTGAAGTGGTGTTGAAAAACATGAAGAGCCTGAAAAGATGTGAAAAATATGAAGAGCTCCAAAAGGTGTGAAAAATATGAGAAGCATGATACGGTCTGAAAAATAGGAGGAGCATGAAGTGGTGTTCAGAAACATGGAGAGCCTAAAAAGGTGTGAAAAATATGAAGAGCTTCACAAAGTGTCAAAAATATGAGGAGCTTGAAACGGTCTGAAAAATAGGAGGAGCATGAAGCAGTGTTCACAAACATGAAGAGCCTGAAAAGGTGTGAAAAATATGAAGAGCTTCAAAACGTGTGAAATACATGAGGAGCATGAAAAGGTCTGAAAAATAGGAGGAGCATGAAATGGTGTTCAAAAACATGAAGAGCATGAAAAGGTGTGAAAAATATGACGAGCTTCAAAAGTTGTCTAAAATATGAAGAGCATGAAACCGTCTGAAAAATAGGAGGAGCATGAAGCGGTGTTCAAAAACATGAAGAGCCTGAAAAGGTGTGAAAAATATGAAGAGCTTCAAAAGGTTTGAACTACATGAGGAGCATTAAACGGTCTGAAAAATAGCAGGAGCATTAAGTGGTGTTGAAAAACCTGAAGAGCCTGAAAAGATGTGAAAAATATGAAGAGCGTCAAAAGGTGTAAAAAAAATATGAAGAGCCTGAAACGGTCTGAAAAATAGGAGGAGCATGAAGCGGTGTTTAAAAACATGAAGAGCCTGAAAAGGTGTGAAATATATGAAGAGCTTCAAAAGGTGTGAAAAATATGGAGAGCTTCAAAAGGTGTCAAAAATATGAAGAGCATGAAACGGTCTGAAAAATAGGGGGAGCATGAAATGGTGTTCAAAAACATGAAGAGCCTGAAAAGGTGTGAAATATATGAAGAGCCTGAAAAGGTGTGAAAAATATGAAGAGCTTCAAAAGGTGTCAAAAATATGAAGAGCATGAAACTGTCTGAAAAATAGGAGGAGCATTAAATGGTGTTCAAAAACATGAAGAGCCTGAAAAGGTGTGAAAAATATGAAAAGCTTCAAAGGTGTGATATACATGAGGAGCATGAAACGGTCTGAAAAATAGGAGAAGCATGAAGTGATGTGGAAAAACATGAACAGCCTGAAAAGGTGTGAAAAATATGAAGAGCTTCAAAAGGTGTGAAATACATGAGGAGCATGAAACTCTCTGAAAAATAGGAGCAGCATGAAGTGGTGTTCAAAAACATGAAGAGCCTGAAAATGTGTGAAAAATATGAAGAGCTTCAAAAGGTGTGAAATATATGAGGAGCTTCAAAAGGTGTGAAAAATATGAAGAGCTTCAAAAGATGTCAAAAATATGAAAAGCATGAAACGGTCTGAAAAATAGGAGGAGCATGAAATGGTGTTCAAAAACATGAAGAGCCTGAAAATGTGTGAAAAATTTGAAAAGCATCAAAGGTTTGAAATACATGAGGAGCATGAAACGGTCTGAAAAATAGGAGAAGCATGAAGTGGTGTGGAAAAAAAATGAAGAGCCTGAAAAAGTGTGAAAAATATGAAGAGCTTCAAAAGGTGTGAAATATATGTGGAGCATGTATCTCTCTGAAAAATAGGAGGAGCATGAAGTGGTGTTGAAAAACATGAAGAGCCTGAAAAGATGTGAAAAATATGAAGAGCTCCAAAAGGTGTGAAAAATATGAGAAGCATGATACGGTCTGAAAAATAGGAGGAGCATGAAGTGGGTTCAGAAACATGGAGAGCCTAAAAAGGTGTGAAAAATATGAAGAGCTTCAAAAAGTGTCAAAAATATGAGGAGCTTGAAACGGTCTGAAAAATAGGAGGAGCATGAAGCAGTGTTCACAAACATGAAGAGCCTGAAAAGGTGTGAAAAATATGAAGAGCTTCAAAACGTGTGAAATACATGAGGAGCAAGAAAAGGTCTGAAAAATAGGAGGAGCATGAAATGGTGTTCAAAAACATGAAGAGCATGAAAAGGTGTGAAAATTATGAAGAGCTTCAAAAGGTGTCAAAAACATGAGGAGAATGAAACGGTCTGAAAAATAGGAGGAGCATGAAGCAGTGTTCAAAACATGAAGAGCCTGAAAAAGTGTGAAAAATATGAAGATCTTCAAAAGTTTGAAAAATATGAAGACCCTGAAAAGGTGTCAAAAATGAGATGAGCATGAAACAGTCTGAAAAGTAGGAGGAGCATGAAGTGTTGTTCAAAAACGTGAAGAGCCTGAAAAGTTGTGAAAAATATGAAGAGCTTGAAAAGGTGTGAAATACCTGAGGAGCATGAAACGGTCTGAAAAATAGGAGGAGCATGAAGCGGTGTTCAAAACATGAAGAGCCTGAAAAAGTGTGAAAAATATGAAGAGCTTCAAAAGGTTTAAAAAATAGGAGGAGGATGAAGCGGTGTTCAAAAACATGAAGAGCCTGAAAAAGTGTGATAAATATGAAGAGCTTATAAAATTGTCAAAAATATGAGGAGCATGGAGAGATGTTCAAAATCATGAAGAGGCTGATAAGGTGTGAAAAACATTAAGAGCTTCAAAAGTTTTGAAAAATAGGAGGAGCATGAAGCGGTGTTCAAAAACATGAAGAGCCTGAAAATGTGTGAAAAATATGAAGAGCTTATAAAATTGTCAAAAATATGAGGAGCATGAAACGGTCTGAAAAATACGAGCAGCCTGAAAACGTCTGAAAAATAGGAGGAGCATGAAGCGGTGTTCAAAAACATGAAGGGCCTGAAAACGTGTGAAAAATATGAAGAGCTTCAAAAGGAGTCAAAAATATGCGGAGCCTGAAACGATCTGAAAAATAGGAGGAGCATGAAGCGGTGTTGAAAAACATGAAGAGCCGGAAAAGGTGTGAAAAATGTGAAGAGCTTCAAAAGGTGTCAAAAATATGAGGAGCATGAAACGGTCTGAAATATAAGAGGATCATGAAGCGGTGTTGAAAAACATGAAGAGCCTGAAAAGGTGTGATAAATGTGAAGAGCTTCAAAAGGTGTCAAAAATATGAGGAGCATGAAACGGTCTGAAAAATAGGAGGAGTAAGAAGCGTTATTGAAATACATGAAGAGCCTGAAAACGTGTGAAGAATATGAAGAGCTCAAAAGGTGTGAAAAAAATGAAGAGCTTCAGAAGGTGTCAAAAATGAGATGAGCATGAAACGGCCTCAAAAATAGGAGGAGCAGGAAGTGGTGTTCAGAAAAATGGAGAGCCTGAAAAGGTGTGAAAAATATGAAGAGCTTCAAAAGGTGTGAAAAACAGGAGGAACATAAAACGGTGTTCAAAAATATGAAGAGCCTGAAAAGGTGTGAAAAATATGAAGTGCTTCAAAAGGTGTCAACAATATGTGGAGCATGAAACGGTCTGAAAAATAAGAGGAGCAAGAAGCGGTGTTGAAAAACAAGAAGAGACGGAAAAGGTGTGAAAAATATGAAGAGCTTCAAAACGTGTCAAAAATATGAGGAGCACGAAACGGTCTGAAAAATAGGAGGAGCATGAAGCGGTGTTGAAAAACATGAAGAGCCTGAAAACGTGTGAAAAATATGAAGAGCTTCAAAAGGTATGAAAATATGAAGAGCTTCAAAAGTTGTCAAAAAAGAGATGAGCATGAAACGGTCTGAAAAATAGGAGCAGCATGAAGCGGTGTTGAAAAACATGAAGAGCCCGAAAAGGTGTGAAAAATAAGAAGAGCTTTAAAAGGTGTGAAAATTATGAGGAGCTTGAAACGGTCTGAAAAATAGGAGGAGCATGAACTGGTGTTGAAAAACATGAAGAGCCTGAAAAGGTGGGAAAAATATGAAGAGCTTCAAAAGGTGTGAAAAATATGAGGAGCATGAAACGGTCTGAAAATAGGAGGAGGATGAAACGGTAATCAAAAACATGAAGAGCCTGAAAAGGTGTGAAAAATTTGAAGAGCTTCAAGAGGTGTGAAATACATGAGGAGCATGAAACGGTCTGAAAAATAGGAGGAGCATGAAGCGGTGTTCAAAAAAATGCAGAGATTGAAAAGTTGTGAAAAATATGAAGAGCTTTAAAGGTGTGAAAAATATGAAGAAGTTCAAAATGTGTCAAAAATGAGATGAGCATGAAACGGTCTGAAAAATAGGAGGAGCATGAAGCGGTGTTCAAAAACATGAAGAGCCTGAAAAGTTGTGAAAAATATGAAGAGCTTGAAAAGGTGTCAAATATATGAGGAGCATGAAACGGTCTGAAATATAGGAGGAGCATGAAGCGGTGTTCAAAAACATGAAGTGCCTGAAAAGGTGTGAAAAATCTGAAGAGCTTCAAAAGGTTTTAAAAATATGAGGAGCAAGAAATTGTCTGAAAAATAAAGGAGCATGAAGCGATGTTCAAAAACATGAAGAGCCTGAAAAGGTGTGAAAAATATGACGAGCTTCAAAAGTTGTCTAAAATATGAAGAGCATGAAACCGTGTGAAAAATAGGAGGAGCATGAAGCGGTGTTCAAAAACATGAAGAGCCTGAAAAGGTGTGAAAAATATGAAGAGCTTCAAAAGGTTTGAACTACATGAGGAGCATTAAACGGTCTGAAAAATAGCAGGAGCATTAAGTGGTGTTGAAAAACCTGAAGAGCCTGAAAAGATGTGAAAAATATGAAGAGCGTCAAAAGGTGTAAAAAAAATATGAAGAGCCTGAAACGGTCTGAAAAATAGGAGGAGCATGAAGCGGTGTTTAAAAACATGAAGAGGCTGAAAAGGTGTGAAATATATGAAGAGCTTCAAAAGGTGTGAAAAATATGGAGAGCTTCAAAAGGTGTCAAAAATATGAAGAGCATGAAACGGTCTGAAAAATAGGGGGAGCATGAAATGGTGTTCAAAAACATGAAGAGCCTGAAAAGGTGTGAAATATATGAAGAGCCTGAAAAGGTGTGAAAAATATGAAGAGCTTCAAAAGGTGTCAAAAATATGAAGAGCATGAAACTGTCTGAAAAATAGGAGGAGCATTAAATGGTGTTCAAAAACATGAAGAGCCTGAAAAGGTGTGAAAAATATGAAAAGCTTCAAAGGTGTGATATACATGAGGAGCATGAAACGGTCTGAAAAATAGGAGAAGCATGAAGTGATGTGGAAAATTTGAACAGCCTGAAAAGGTGTGAAAAATATGAAGAGCTTCAAAAGGTGTGAAATACATGAGGAGCATGAAACTCTCTGAAAAATAGGAGCAGCATGAAGTGGTGTTCAAAAACATGAAGAGCCTGAAAATGTGTGAAAAATATGAAGAGCTTCAAAAGGTGTGAAATATATGAGGAGCTTCAAAAGGTGTGAAAAATATGAAGAGCTTCAAAAGATGTCACAAATATGAAAAGCATGAAACGGTCTGAAAAATAGGAGGAGCATGAAATGGTGTTCAAAAACATGAAGAGCCTGAAAATGTGTGAAAAATAAGAAAAGCTTCAAAGGTTTGAAATACATGAGGAGCATGAAACGGTCTGAAAAATAGGAGAAGCATGAAGTGGTGTGGAAAAAAATGAAGAGCCTGAAAAGGTGTGAAAAATATGAAGAGCTTCAAAAGGTGTGAAATATATGTGGAGCATGAATCTCTCTGAAAAATAGGAGGAGCATGAAGTGGTGTTGAAAAACATGAAGAGCCTGAAAAGATGTGAAAAATATGAAGAGCTTCAAAAGGTGTCAAAAATATGAGGAGCTTGAAACTGTCTGAAAAATAGGAGGAGCATGAAGCAGTGTTCAAAAACATGAAGAGCCTGAAAAGGTGTGAAAAATATGAATTGCTTCAAAACGTGTGAAATACATGAGGAGCATGAAAAGGTCTGAAAAATAGGAGGAGCATGAAATGGTGTTCAAAAACATGAAGAGCATGAAAAGGTGTGAAAATTATGAAGAGCTTCAAAAGGTGTGAAAAACATGAGGAGAATGAAACGGTCTGAAAAATAGGAGGAGCATGAAGCAGTGTTCAAAACATGAAGAGCCTGAAAAAGTGTGAAAAATATGAAGATCATCAAAACTTTGAAAAATATGAAGACCCTGAAAAGGTGTCAAAAATGAGATGAGCATGAAACAGTCTGAAAAGTAGGAGGAGCATGAAGTGTTGTTCAAAAACGTGAAGAACCTGAAAAGGTGTGAAAAATATGAAGAGCTTGAAAAGGTATGAAATACCTGAGGAGCATGAAACGGTCTGAAAAATAGGAGGAGCATGAAGCGGTGTTCAAAAACATGAAGGGCCTGAAAACGTGTGAAAAATATGAAGAGCTTCAAAAGGAGTCAAAAATATGCGAAGCCTGAAACGATCTGAAAAATAGGAGGAGCATGAAGCGGTGTTGAAAAACATGAAGAGCCTGAAAATGTGTGAAAAATATGAAGAGCTTCAAAAGGTGTGAAATACATGAGGAGCATGAAACTCTCTGAAAAATAGGAGGAGCATGAAGTGGTGTTCAAAAACATGAAGAGCCTGAAAATGTGTGAAAAATATGAAGAGCTTCAAAAGGTGTGAAATATATGAGGAGCTTCAAAAGGTGTGAAAAATATGAAGAGCTTCAAAAGATGTCAAAAATATGAAAAGCATGAAACGGTCTGAAAAATAGGAGGAGCATGAAATGGTGTTCAAAAACATGAAGAGCCTGAAAATGTGTGAAAAATATGAAAAGCTTCAAAGGTTTGAAATACATGAGGAGCATGAAACAGTCTGAAAAATCGGAGAAGCATGAAGTGGTGTGGAAAAAAATGAAGAGCCTGAAAATGTGTGAAAAATATGAAGAGCTTCAAAAGGTGTGAAATATATGTGGAGCATGAATCTCTCTGAAATATAGGAGTAGCATGAAGTGGTGTTGAAAAACATGAAGAGCCTGAAAAGATGTGAAAAATATGAAGAGCTCCAAAAGGTGTGAAAAATATGAGAAGCATGATACGATCTGAAAAATAGGAGGAGCATGAAGTGGTGTTCAGAAACATGGAGAGCCTAAAAAGGTGTGAAAAATATGAAGAGCTTCAAAAGGTGTCAAAAATATGAGGAGCTTGAAACTGTCTGAAAAATAGGAGGAGCATGAAGCAGTGTTCAAAAACATGAAGAGCCTGAAAAGGTGTGAAAAATATGAAGAGCTTCAAAACGTGTGAAATACATGAGGAGCATGAAAAGGTCTGAAAAATAGGAGGAGCATGAAATGGTGTTCAAAAACATGAAGAGCATGAAAAGGTGTGAAAATTATGAAGAGCTTCAAAAGGTGTCAAAAACATGAGGAGAATGAAACGGTCTGAAAAATAGGAGGAGCATGAAGCAGTGTTCAAAACATGAAGAGCCTGAAAAAGTGTGAAAAATATGAAGATCTTCAAGAGTTTGAAAAATATGAAGACCCTGAAAAGGTGTCAAAAATGAGATGAGCATGAAACAGTCTGAAAAGTAGGAGGAGCATGAAGTGTTGTTCAGAAACGTGAAGAGCCTGAAAAGGTGTGAAAAATATGAAGAGCTTGAAAAGGTATGAAATACCTGAGGAGCATGAAACGGTCTGAAAAATAGGAGGAGCATGAAGCGGTGTTCAAAACATGAAGAGCCTGAAAAAGTGTGAAAAATATGAAGAGCTTCAAAAGGTTTGAAAAATAGGAGGAGGATGAAGCGGTGTTCAAAAACATGAAGAGCCTGAAAAAGTGTGATAAATATGAAGAGCTTATAAAATTGTCAAAAATATGAGGAGCATGGAGAGATGTTCAAAAACATGAAGAGGATGTTAAGGCGTGAAAAACATTAAGAGCTTCAAAAGGTTTGAAAAATAGGAGGAGCATGAAGCGGTGTTCAAAAACATGAAGAGCCTGAAAATGTGTGAAAAATATGAATAGCTTATAAAATTGTCAAAAATATGAGGAGCATGAAACGGTCTGAAAAATACGAGCAGCCTGAAAACGTCTGAAAAATAGGAGGAGCATGAAGCGGTGTTCAAAAACATGAAGGGCCTGAAAACGTGTGAAAAATATGAAGAGCTTCAAAAGGAGTCAAAAATATGCGAAGCCTGAAACGATCTGAAAAATAGGAGGAGCATGAAGCGGTGTTGAAAAACATGAAGAGCCGGAAAAGGTGTGAAAAATGTGAAGAGCTTCAAAAGGTGTCAAAAATATGAGGAGCATGAAACGGTCTGAAATATAAGAGGATCATGAAGCGGTGTTGAAAAACATGAAGAGCCGGAAAAGGTGTGAAAAATGTGAAGAGCTTCAAAAGGTGTCAAAAATATGAGGAGCATGAAACGGTCTGAAACATAAGAGGATCATGAAGCGGTGTTGAAAAACATGAAGAGTCTGAAAACGTGTGAAAAATATGAAGAGCTTCAAACGGTGTGAAAAATATCAGGAGCATGAAACGGTCTGAAAAAGATGAGGAGCATGAAGTGGTCTTCAAAAACATGTACAGCCTGAAAAGGTGTGAAAAATATGAAGAGCTTCAAAAGATGTGAAAAATATGAAGAGCTTCAAAAGGTGTCAAAAATGAGATGAGCATGAAACGGTCTGAAAAATAGGAGAAGAATGAAACGGTGTTGAAAAATTGAAGAGCCTGAAAAGCTGTGAAAAATATGAAGAGCTTCAAAAGGTGTGAAAAATATGAAGAGCTTCAAAACGTGTGAAATACATGAGGAGCATGAAAAGGTCTGAAAAATAGGAGTAGCATGAAGAGGTGTTCAAAAACATGAAGAGGCTGATAAGGTGTGAAAAACATGAAGAGCTTCAAAAAGTTTGAAAAATAGGAGGAGCATGAAGCGGTGTTCAAAAACATGAGGAGCCTGAAAAGGTGAGAAAAATATGAAGAGCTTCAAACGGTGTGAAAAATATCAGGAGCATGAAACGGTCTGAAAAAGATGAGGAGCATGAAGTGGTCTTCAGAAACATGTACAGCCTGAAAAGGTGTGAAAAATATGAAGAGCTTCAAAAGGTGTGAAAAACAGGAGGAACATGAAGCAGCGTTCAAAAATATGAAGAGCCTGAAAAGGTGTCAAAAATATGAAGTGCTTCAAAAGGTGTCAACAATATGAGGAGCATGAAACAGTCTGAAAAATAGGAGGAGCAAGAAGCGGTGTTGAAAAACAAGAAGAGACGGAAAAGGTGTGAAAAATATGAAGAGCTTCAAAAGGTTTCAAAAATATGAGGAGCTTGAAATAATCTGAAAAATAGGACGAGCATGAAACGGTGTTCAAAAACATGAAGAGCATGAAAAGGTGTGAAAATTATGAAGAGCTTCAAAAGGTGTGAAAAACATGAGGAGAATGAAACGGTCTGAAAAATAGGAGGAGCATGAAGCAGTGTTCAAAACATGAAGAGCCTGAAAAAGTGTGAAAAATATGAAGATCTTCAAAACTTTGAAAAATATGAAGACCCTGAAAAGGTGTCAAAAATGAGATGAGCATGAAACAGTCTGAAAATTAGGAGGAGCATGAAGTGTTGTTCAAAAACGTGAAGAGCCTGAAAAGGTGTGAAAAATATGAAGAGCTTGAAAAGGTGTGAAATACCTGAGGAGCATGAAACGGTCTGAAAAATAGGAGGAGCATGAAGCGGTGTTCAAAACATGAAGAGCCTGAAAAAGTGTGAAAAATATGAAGAGCTTCAAAAGGTTTGAAAAATAGGAGGAGCATGAAGCGGTGTTCAAAAACATGAAGAGCCTGAAAAAGTGTGAAAAATATGAAGAGCTTCAAAAGGTTTGAAAAATGGGAGGAGGATGAAGCGGTGTTCAAAAACATGAAGAGCCTGAAAAAGTGTGATAAATATGAAGAGCTTATAAAATTGTCAAAAATATGAGGAGCATGGAGAGATGTTCAAAAATATGAAGAGGATGTTAAGGCGTGAAAAACATTAAGAGCTTCAAAAGGTTTGAAAAATAGGAGGAGCATGAAGCGGTGTTCAAAAACATGAAGAGCCTGAAAAAGTGTGAAAAATATGAAGAGCTTCAAAAGGTGTGAAAAACAGGAGGAACATGAAGCGATGTTCAAAAATATGAAGAGCCAGAAAAGGTGTGAAAAATATGAAGTGCTTCAAAAGGTGTCAACAATATGAGGAGCATGAAACGGTCTGAAAAATAGGAGGAGCAAGAAGCGGTGTTGAAAAACAAGAAGAGACGGAAAAGGTGTGAAAAATATGAAGAGATTCAAAACGTGTCAAAAATATGAGGAGCACGAAACGGTCTGAAAAATAGGAGGAGCATGAAGCGGTGTTGAAAAACATGAAGAGCCTGAAAACGTGTGAAAAATATGAAGAGCTTCAAAAGGTATGAAAATATGAAGAGCTTCAAAAGTTGTCAAAAAAGAGATGAGCATGAAACGGTCTGAAAAATAGGAGCAGCATGAAGCTATGTTGAAAAACATGAAGAGTCTGAAAAGGTGTGAAAAATATGAAGAGCTTCAAAAGGTGTCAAAAATATGAGGAGCATGAAACGGTCTGAAATATAGGAGGATCATCAAGCGGTGTTGAAAAACAGGAAGAGCCTGAAAATGTGTGAAAAACGTGAAGAGCTTCAAAAGATGTCAAAAATATGAGGAGCATGAAACGATCTGAAAAATATGTGGAGCATGAAGCGGTGTTAAAAAACATGAAGAGCCTGAAAAGAAGTGAAAAATATGAAGAGCTTCAAAAGGTGTGAAAAACATGAAGACCTTCAAAAGGTGTCAAAAATGAGATGAGCATGAAACGGTCGGAACAATAGGAGGAGCATGAAGCGGTGTTGAAAAACATGAAGAGCCTGAAAACCTGTGAAAAATAGGAAGAGCTTCAAAAGTTGTGAAAAATATGAAGAGCTTCAAAAAATGTCAAAAATATTAGGAGCATGAAATGGTCTCAAATATAGGAGAATCATGCAGCGGTGTTGAAAACTATAAACAGCCTGAAAAAGTGTGAAAAATATGAAGAGCTTCAAAAGGTGTCAAAAATATGAGTATCATGAAATGGTCTGAAAAACAGGAGCAGCATGAAACAGTGTTCAAAAACATGAATACATTGAAAAGGTGTGAAAAATATGAAGAGGTTCAAAAGGTGTGAAATACATGAGGATCATGAAACGGTCTGAAAAATATGAGGAGCATGAAGCGGTGTTCAAAAACATGAGGAGCCTGAAAAGGTGAGAAAAATATGAAGAGCTTCAAAAGGTGTGAGAAATGTGAGGAGCATGAAGCGGTGTTCAAATACATGAAAAGCCTGAAAAGGTGTGAAAAATATGAAGAGCTTCAAAAGGTTTCAAAAATATGAGGAGCTTGAAATGGTCTGAAAAATAGGACGAGCATGAAACGGTGTTCAAAAACATGAAGAGCATGAAAAGGTGTGAAAATTATGAAGAGCTTCAAAAGGTGTGAAAAACATGAGGAGAATGAAACGGTCTGAAAAATAGGAGGAGCATGAAGCAGTGTTCAAAACATGAAGAGCCTGAAAAAGTGTGAAAAATATGAAGATCTTCAAAAGTTTGAAAAATATGAAGACCCTGAAAAGGTGTCAAAAATGAGATGAGCATGAAACAGTCTGAAAAGTAGGAGGAGCATGAAGTGTTGTTCAAAAACGTGAAGAGCCTGAAAAGGTGTGAAAAATATGAAGAGCTTGAAAAGGTGTGAAATACCTGAGGAGCATGAAACGGTCTGAAAAATAGGAGGAGCATGAAGCGGTGTTCAAAACATGAAGAGCCTGAAAAAGTTTGAAAAATATGAAGAGCTTATAAAATTGTCAAAAATATGAGGAGCATGAAACGGTCTCAAAAATACGAGCAGCCTGAAACCGTCTGAAAAATAGGAGGAGCATGAAGCGGTGTTCAAAACATGAAGAGCCTGAAAAAGTGTGAAAAATATGAAGAGCTTATAAAATTGTCAAAAATATGAGGAGCATGAAACGGTCTGAAAAATACAAGCAGCCTGAAACCGTCTGAAAAATAGGAGGAGCATGAAGCGTTGTTCAAAACATGAAGAGCCTGAAAAAGTGTGAAAAATATGAAGAGCTTATAAAATTGTCAAAAATATGAGGAGCATGAAACGGTCTGAAAAATACAGCAGCCTGAAACGGTCTGAAAAATAGGAGGAGCATGAAGCGGTGTTCAAAAACATGAAGGGCCTGAAAACGGGTGAAAAATATGAAGAGCTTCAAAAGGAGTCAAAAATATGCGGAGCCTGAAACGATCTGAAAAATAGGAGGAGCATGAAGCGGAGTTGAAAAACATGAAGAGCCGGAAAAGGTGTGAAAAATGTGAAGAGCTTCAAAAGGTGTCAAAAATATGAGGAGCATGAAACGCTCTGAAATATAGGAGGATCATGAAGCGGTTTTGTAAAACATGAAGAGCCTGAAAAGGTGTGATAAATGTGAAGAGCTTCAAAAGGTGTCAAAAATATGAGGAGTATGAAAAGGTCTGAAAAATAGGAGGAGTATGAAACGGTGATCAAAAACATGAAGAATCTGAAAACGTGTGAAAAATATGAAGAGCTTCAAACGGTGTGAAAAACATGAGGAGAATGAAACGGTCTGAAAAATAGGAGGAGCATGAAGCAGTGTTCGAAACATGAAGAGCCTGAAAAAGTGTGAAAAATATGAAGAGCTTATAAAATTGTCAAAAATATGAGGAGCATGAAACGGTCTGAAAAATACGAGCAGCCTGAAACCGTCTGAAAAATAGGAGGAGCATGAGCGGTGTTCAAAAACGTGAAGAGCCTGAAAAGCTGTGAAAAATATGAAGAGTTTCAAAAGGTGTGAAATACCTGAGGAGCATGAAACGATCTGAAAAATAGGAGGAGCATGAAGCGGTGTTCAAAACATGAAGAGCCTGAAATAGTGTGAAAAATATGAACAGCTTCAAAAGGTTTGAAAAATAAGAGGAGCATGAAGCGGTGTTCAAAAACATGAAGAGCCTGAAAAAGTGTGAAAAATATGAAGAGCTTATAAAATTGTCAAAAATATGAGGAGCATGAAACGGTCTGAAAAATACGAGCAGCCTGAAACCGTCTGAAAAATAGGAGGAGCATGAAGCGGTGTTCAAAAACATGAAGGGCCTGAAAACGGGTGAAAAATATGAAGAGCTTCAAAAGGAGTCAAAAATATGCGGAGCCTGAAACGATCTGAAAAATAGGAGGAGCATGAAGCGGAGTTGAAAAACATGAAGAGCCGGAAAAGGTGTGAAAAATGTGAAGAGCTTCAAAAGGTGTCAAAAATATGAGGAGCATGAAACGCTCTGAAATATAGGAGGATCATGAAGCGGTGTTGAAAAACATGCAGAGCCTGAAAAGGTGTGATAAATGTGAAGAGCTTCAAAAGGTGTCAAAAATATGAGGAGCATGAAAAGGTCTGAAAAATAGGAGGAGTATGAAACGGTGATCAAAAACATGAAGAATCTGAAAACGTGTGAAAAATATGAAGAGCTTCAAACTGTGTGAAAAATATCAGGAGCATGAAACGGTCTGAAAAAGATGAGGAGCATGAAGTGGTCTTCAGAAACATGTACAGCCTGAAAAGTTGTGAAAAATATGAAGAGCTTCAAAAGGTGTGAAAAACAGGAGGAACATGAAGCGGCGTTCAAAATTATGAAGAGCCTGAAAAGGTGTGAAAAATATGAAGTGCTTCAAAAGGTGTCAACAATATGAGGAGCATGAAACGGTCTGAAAAATAGGAGGAGCAAGAAGCGGTGTTGAAAAACAAGAAGAGACGGAAAAGGTGAAAAATATGAAGAGCTTCAAAAGGTTTCAAAAATATGAGGAGCTTGAAATGGTCTGAAAAATAGGACGAGCATGAAACGGTGTTCAAAAACATGAAGAGCATGAAAAGGTGTGAAAATTATGAAGAGCTTCAAAAGGTGTGAAAAACATGAGGAGAATGAAACGGTCTGAAAAATAGGAGGAGCATGAAGCAGTGTTCAAAACATGAAGAGCCTGAAAAAGTGTGAAAAATATGAAGATCGTCAAAAGTTTGAAAAATATGAAGACCCTGAAAAGGTGTCAAAAATGAGATGAGCATGAAACAGTCTGAAAAGTAGGAGGAGCATGAAGCGGTGTTTAAAAACATGAAGAGCCTGAAAAGGTGTGAAATATATGAAGAGCTTCAAAAGGTGTGAAAAATATGGAGAGCTTCAAAAGGTGTCAAAAATATGAAGAGCATGAAACGGTCTGAAAAATAGGGGGAGCATGAAATGGTGTTCAAAAACATGAAGAGCCTGAAAAGGTGTGAAATATATGAAGAGCCTGAAAAGGTGTGAAAAATATGAAGAGCTTCAAAAGGTTTGAAAAATAGGAGGAGCATGAAGCGGTGTTCAAAAACATGAAGAGCCTGAAAAAGTGTGAAAAATATGAAGAGCTTATAAAATTGTCAAAAATAAGAGGAGCATGATGAGATGTTCAAAAACATGAAGAGGCTGATAAGGTGTGAAAAACATGAAGAGCTTCAAAAGGTTTGAAAAATAGGAGGAGCATGAAGCGGTGCTCAAAAACATGAAGAGGCTGAAAAAGTGTGAAAAATATGAAGAGCTTATAAAATTGTCAAAAATATGAGGAGCATGAAACGGTCTGAAAAATACGAGCAGCCTGAAACCGTCTGAAAAATAGGAGGAGCATGAAGCGGTGTTGAAAAACATGAAGAGCCGGAAAAGCTGTGAAAAATGTGAAGAGCTTCAAAAGGTGTCAAAAATATGAGGAGCATGAAACGCTCTGAAATATAGGTGGATCAAGAAGTGGTGTTGAAAAACATGAAGAGCCTGAAAAGGTGTGATAAATGTGAAGAGCTTCAAAAGGTGTCAAAAATATGAGGAGCATGTAACGGTCTGAAAAATAGGAGGAGCATGAAACGGTGATCAAAAACATGAAGAATCTGAAAACGTGTGAAAAATATGAAGAGCTTCAAACGGTGTGAAAAATATGAGGTGCATGAAATGTCTGAAAAAGATGAGGAGAATGAAGTGGTCTTCAAAAACATGTACAGCCTGAAAAGGTGTGAAAAATATGGAGAGCTTCAAAAGGTGTGAAAAACAGGAGGAACATGAAGTGGTGTTCAAAAATATGAAGAGCCTGAAAAGGTGTGAAAACTATGAAGTGCTTCAAAAGGTGTCAACAATATGAGGAGCATGAAACGGTCTGAAAAATAGGAGGAGCAAGAAGCGGTGTTGAAAAACAAGAAGAGACGGAAAAGGTGTGAAAATATGAAGAGCTTCAAAACGTGTCAAAAATATGAGGAGCGTGAAACGGTCTGAAAAATAGGAGGAGCATGAAGCGGTGTTGAAAAACATGAAGAGCCTGAAAACGTGTGAAAAATATGAAGAGCTTCAAAAGGTATGAAAATATGAAGAGCTTCAAAAGTTGTCAAAAAAGAGATGAGCATGAAACGGTCTGAAAAATAGGAGCAGCATGAAGCGGTGTTGAAAAACATGAAGAGTCTGAAAAGGTGTGAAAAATATGAAGAGCTTCAAAAGGTGTCAAAAATATGAGGAGCATGAAACGGTCTGAAATATAGGAAGATCATCAAGCGGTGTTGAAAAACATGAAGAGCCTGAAAATGTGTGAAAAACGTGAAGAGTTTCAAAAGATGTCAAAAATATGAGGAGCATGAAACGGTCTGAAAAATATGAGGAGCATGAAGCGGTGTTAAAAAACATGAAGAGCCTGAAAAGAAGTGCAAAATATGAAGAGCTTCAAAAGGTGTGAAAAATATGAAGACCTTCAAAAGGTGTCAAAAAAGAAATGAGCATGAAACGGTCGGAAAAATAGGAGGAGCATGAAGCGGTGTTGTAAAACATGAAGAGCCTGAAAACCTGTGAAAAACAGGAAGAGCTTCAAAAGGTGTGAAAAATATGAAGAGCTTCAAAAAATGTCAAAAATATGAGGAGCATGAAACGGTCTGAAAAATACGAGCAGCCTGAAGCGTCTGAAAAATAGGAGGAGCATGAAGCGGTGTTCAAAAACATGAAGGGCCTGAAAATGTGTGAAAAATATGAAGAGCTTCAAAAGGAGTCAAAAATATGCGGAGCCTGAAACGATCTGAAAAATAGGAGGAGCATGAAGCGGAGTTGAAAAACATGAAGAGCCGGAAAAGGTGTGAAAAATGTGAAGAGCTTCAAAAGGTGTCAAAAATATGAGGAGCATGAAACGCTCTGAAACATAGAAGGATCATGAAGCGGTGTTGAAAAACATGAAGAGCCTGAAAAGGTGTGATAAATGTGAAGAGCTTCAAAAGGTGTCAAAAATATGAGGAGCATGAAACGGTCTGAAAAATAGGAGGAGCATGAAACGGTGATCAAAAACATGAAGAATCTGAAAACGTGTGAAAAATATGAAGAGCTTCAAACGGTGTGAAATATATCAGGAGCATGAAACGATCTGAAAAAGATGAGTAGCATGAAGTGGTCTTCAAAAACATGTACAGCCTGAAAAGGTGTGAAAAATATGAAGAGCTTCAAAAGGTGTGAAAAAGAGGAGGAACATGAAGTGGCGTTCAAAAATATGAAGAGCCTGAAGAGGTGTGAAAAATATGAAGTGCTTCAAAAGGTGTCAACAATATGAGGAGCATGAAACGGTCTGAAAAATAGGAGGAGCAAGAAGCGGTGTTGAAAAACAAGAAGAGACGTAAAAGGTGTGAAAAATATGAAGAGCTTCAAAAGGTTTCAAAAATATGAGGAGCTTGAAATGGTCTGAAAAATAGGACGAGCATGAAACGGTGTTCAAAAACATGAAGAGCATGAAAAGGTGTGAAAATTATGAAGAGCTTCAAAAGGTGTGAAAAACATGAGGAGAATGAAACGGTCTGAAAAATAGGAGGAGCATGAAGCAGTGTTCAAAACATGAAGAGCCTGAAAAAGTGTGGAAAATATGAAGATCTTCAAAACTTTGAAAAATATGAAGACCCTGAAAAGGTGTCAAAAATGAGATGAGCATGAAACAGTCTGAAAAGTAGGAGGAGCATGAAGTGTTGTTCAAAAACGTGAAGAGCTTGAAAAGGTGTGAAAAATATGAAGAGCTTGAAAAGGTGTGAAATACCTGAGGAGCATGAAACGGTCTGAAAAATAGGAGGAGCATGAAGCGGTGTTAAAAAACATGAAAAGCCTGAAAAGAAGTGAAAAATGTGAAGAGCTTCAAAAGGTGTGAAAAATATGAAGTCCTTCAAAAGGTGTCAAAAATATGAAGAGCTTCAAAAGATGTCAAAAATATGAGGAGCATGAAACGGTCTGAAAAATATGAGGAGCATGAAGCGGTGTTGAAAAACATGAAGAGCCTGAAAAGCTGTGAAAAATAGGAAGAGCTTCAAAAGGTGTGAAAAATATGAAGAGCTTCAAAAAATGTCAAAAATATGAGGAGCATGAAATGGTCTCAAATATAGGAGAATCATGCAGCGGTGTTGAAAACTATAAACAGCCTGAAAATGTGTGAAAAATATGAAGAGCTTCAAAAGGTGTCAAAAATATGAGTATCATGAAATGGTCTGAAAAACAGGAGCAGCATGAAACAGTGTTCAAAAACATGAAGACATTGAAAAGGTGTGAAAAATATGAAGAGTTTCAAAAGGTGTGAAATACATGAGAAGCATGAAAGGGTGTGAAAAATGGAGGAGCAAGAAGCGGTGTTGAAAAACATGAAGAGCCTGAAAACGTGTGATAAATGTGAAGAGCTTCAAAAGGTGTCAAAAATATGAGGAGCATGAAACGTTGATCAAAAACATGAAGAATCTGAAAACGTGTGAATAATATGAAGAGCTTCAAACGGTGTGAAAAATATCAGGAGCATGAAACGGTCTGAAAAAGATGAGGAGCATGAAGTGGTCTTCAAAAACATGTACAGCCTGAAAAGGTGTGAAAAATATGAAGAGCTTCAAAAGGTGTGAAATACATGAGTATCATGAAACGGTATAAAAAATAGGAGGAGCATGAAGCTGTGTTCAAAAACATGAGAGCCTGAAAAGGTGTGAAAATATGAAGAGCTTTAAAAGGTGTGAAAAATACGAGGAGCATGAAACGGTGTTCAAAAACATGAAGAGCCTAAAATGGTGTGAAAATTATGAAGAGCCTCAAAACGTGTCAAAAATATGAGGAGCATGAAACGGTCTGAAAAATAGGAGGAGCATGAAGCGATGTTGAAAAACTTGAAGAGCCTGAAAACGTGTAAAATATGAAGAGCTTCAAAAGGTGTGAAAAATATGAAGAGCTTCAAAAGGTATCAAAAATGAGATGAGCATGAAACGGTCTGAAAAATAGGAGGAGCAAAAAGCGGTGTTGAAAAACATGAAGAGTCTGAAAAGGTGTGAGAAATATGAAGAGCTTCAAAAGGTGTGAAAAATATGAAGAGCTTCAAAAGGAGTGAAGAATATGAAGAGCTTCAAAAGGTGTCAAAAATGAGATGAGCATGAAACGGTCTGAAAAATAGGAGGAGCATGAAGCGGTGTTGAAAAACATGAAGAGCCTGAAAAGGTGTGAAAAACATGAAGAGCTTCAAAAGGTGTCAAAAATATGAGGAGCATGAAACGGTCTGAAAAATAGGAGGAGCATGAAGCGGTGTTGAAAAACATGAAGAGCCTGAAAACGTGTGAAAAATCTGAAGAGCTTCAAAAGGTATGAAAATCCGAAGAACTTCAAAAGTTGTCAAAAAAGAGATGAGCATGAAACGGTCTGAAAAATAGGAGCAGCATGAAGCGGTGTTGAAAAACATGAAGAGTCTGAAAAGGTGTGAAAAATATGAAGAGCTTCAAAAGGTGTCAAAAATATGAGGAGCATGAAACGGTCTGAAAAATAAGAGGAGCATGAAGCGGTGTTGAAAAACATGAAGAGCCTGAAAACGTGTGAAAAATATGAAGAGCTTCAAAAGGTATGAAAATATGAAGAGCTAAAAAGTTGTCAAAAAAGAGATGAGCATGAAACGGTCTGAAAAATAGGAGCAGCATGTAGCGGTGTTGAAAAACATGAAGAGCCTGAAAATGTGTGAAAATCGTGAAGAGCTTCAAAAGATGTCAAAAATATGAGGAGCATGAAACGGTCTGAAAAATATGAGGAGCATGAAGCGGTGTTAAAAAACATGAAAAGCCTGAAAAGAAGTGAAAAATGTGAAGAGCTTCAAAAGGTGTGAAAAATATGAAGTCCTTCAAAAGGTGTCAAAAATATGAAGAGCTTCAAAAGATGTCAAAAATATGAGGAGCATGAAACGGTCTGAAAAATATGAGGAGCATGAAGCGGTGTTGAAAAACATGAAGAGCCTGAAAAGCTGTGAAAAATAGGAAGAGCTTCAAAAGGTGTGAAAAATATGAAGAGCTTCAAAAAATGTCAAAAATATGAGGAGCATGAAATGGTCTCAAATATAGGAGAATCATGCAGCGGTGTTGAAAACTATAAACAGCCTGAAAATGTGTGAAAAATATGAAGAGCTTCAAAAGGTGTCAAAAATATGAGTATCATGAAATGGTCTGAAAAACAGGAGCAGCATGAAACAGTGTTCAAAAACATGAAGACATTGAAAAGGTGTGAAAAATATGAAGAGTTTCAAAAGGTGTGAAATACATGAGAAGCATGAAAGGGTGTGAAAAATGGAGGAGCAAGAAGCGGTGTTGAAAAACATGAAGAGCCTGAAAACGTGTGATAAATGTGAAGAGCTTCAAAAGGTGTCAAAAATATGAGGAGCATGAAACGCTGATCAAAAACATGAAGAATCTGAAAACGTGTGAATAATATGAAGAGCTTCAAACGGTGTGAAAAATATCAGGAGCATGAAACGGTCTGAAAAAGATGAGGAGCATGAAGTGGTCTTCAAAAACATGTACAGCCTGAAAAGGTGTGAAAAATATGAAGAGCTTCAAAAGGTGTGAAATACATGAGTATCATGAAACGGTATAAAAAATAGGAGGAACATGAAGCTGTGTTCAAAAACATGAGAGCCTGAAAAGGTGTGAAAATATGAAGAGCTTTAAAAGGTGTGAAAAATACGAGGAGCATGAAACGGTGTTCAAAAACATGAAGAGCCTAAAATGGTGTGAAAATTATGAAGAGCCTCAAAACGTGTCAAAAATATGAGGAGCATGAAACGGTCTGAAAAATAGAAGGAGCATGAAGCGATGTTGAAAAACTTGAAGAGCCTGAAAACGTGTAAAATATGAAGAGCTTCAAAAGGTGTGAAAAATATGAAGAGCTTCAAAAGGTGTCAAAAATGAGATGAGCATGAAACGGTCTGAAAAATAGGAGGAGCAAAAAGCGGTGTTGAAAAACATGAAGAGTCTGAAAAGGTGTGAGAAATATGAAGAGCTTCAAAAGGTGTGAAAAATATGAAGAGCTTCAAAAGGAGTGAAGAATATGAAGAGCTTCAAAAGGTGTCAAAAATGAGATGAGCATGAAACGGTCTGAAAAGTAGGAGGAGCATGAAGCGGTGTTGAAAAACATGAAGAGCCTGAAAAGGTGTGAAAAATATGAAGAGCTTCAAAAGGTGTGAAAAATATGAGAAGCATGAAACGATATGAAAAATAGGAGGAGCATGACGCGGTGTTCAGAAACATGAAGAGCCTGAAAAGGTGTGAAAAATATGAAGAGCTTCAAAAGGTGTCAAAATATGAGGAGCATGAACGGTCTGAAAAATAGGAGGAGCATGAAACGGTGTTCAAAAACATGAAGAGCCTGAAAAATGGGAAAAATATGAAGAGCTTCAAAACGTGTCAAAAATATGAGTAGCATGAAATGGTCTGAAAAATGGGAGGAGCATGAAACCTTGTTCAAAAACATGAAGAGCCTGAAAAGATGTGAAAAATATGAAGAGTTTCAAAAGGTGTGAAATACATGAGAAGCATGAAAGGGTGTGAAAAATGGAGGAGCAAGAAGCGGTGTTGAAAAACATGAAGAGCCTGAAAAGGTGTGAAAAATAGGAAGAGCTTCAAAAGTTGTGAAAAATATGAAGAGCTTCAAAAGGTGTAAAAATAAGATGAGCATGATACGGTCTGAAAAATAGGAGGGGCATTAAGTGGTGTTGAAAAACATGAAGAGCCTGAAAAGGTGTGAAATATATGAAGAGATTCAAAAGGTTTAAAATATATGAGGAGCATAAAACGGTCTGAAAAATAGAGGCAGCATAAAACGGTGTTCAAAAACATGAAGAGCGTGAAAAGGTGTGAAAAATAGGAAGAGCTAAAAAAGGTGTGAAATGTATGAGGAGCATGAAACGGTCTGAAAATTAGGAGGAGCATGAAGCTGTGTTCAAAAACATGAAGAGCCTGAAAAGGTGTGAAAAACATGAAGAGCTTCAAAAGTATGAAAAATAGGAGGAGCATGAAGCGGTGTTCAAAAACATGAAGAGCCTGAAAAAGTGTGAAAAATATGAAGAGCTGATAAAATTGTCAAAATTATGAGGAGCATGAAACGCTCTGAAATATAGGAGGATCATGAAGCGGTGTTGAAAAACATGAAGAGCCTGAAAAGGTGTGAAAAACATGAAGAGCTTCAAAAGTATGAAAAATAGGAGGAGCATGAAGCGGTGTTCAAAAACATGAAGAGCCTGAAAAGGTGTGAAAAACATGAAGAGCTTCAAAAGTATGAAAAATAGGAGGAGCATGAAGCGGTGTTCAAAAACATGAAGAGCCTGAAAAAGTGTGAAAAATATGAAGAGCTGATAAAATTGTCAAAATTATGAGGAGCATGAAACTCTCTGAAATATAGGAGGATCATGAAGCGGTGTTGAAAAACATGAAGAGCCTGAAAACGTGTGATAAATGTGAAGAGCTTCAAAAGGTGTCAAAAATATGAGGAGCATGAAACGCTGATCAAAAACATGAAGAATCTGAAAACGTGTGAATAATATGAAGAGCTTCAAACGGTGTGAAAAATATCAGGAGCATGAAACGGTCTGAAAAATAGGAGGAGCATGAAGCGATGTTGAAAAACTTGAAGAGCCTGTAAACGTGTAAAATATGAAGAGCTTCAAAAGGTGTGAAAAATATGAAGAGCTTCAAAAGGTGTCAAAAATGAGATGAGCATGAAACTGTCTGAAAAATAGGAGGAGAATGAAACGATGTTGAAAAACTTGAAGACCCTGAAAAGCTGTGAAAAATATGAAGAGCTTCAAAAGGTGTGAAAAATATGAAGAGCTTCCAAAGGTGTCAAAAAATGAGGAGCATTAAAAGGTCAGAAAAAGAGGAGGAGCATGAGTGGAGTTGAAAAACATGAAGAGACTGAAAAGGTGTGAAAAATATGAAGAGCTTCAAAAGGTGTCAAAAATATGAGGAACTTGAAACGGTCTGAAAAATAGGAGGAGCATGAAGCAGTGTTCAAAACATGAAGAGTCTGAAAAGGTGTGAAAAATATGTAGAGCTTCAAAACGTGTGAAATTCATGAGGAGCATGAAAAGGTCTGAAAAATAGGAGTAGCATGAAGAGGTGTTCAAAAATATGAAGAGGCTGATAAGGTGTGAAAAACATGAAGAGCTTCAAAAAGTTTGAAAAATAGGAGGAGCATGAAGCGGTGTTAAAAAACATGAAGAGCCTAAAAAAGTGTGAAAAATATGAAGAGCTTATAAAATGGTCAAAAATATGAGGAGCATGAAACGGTCTGAAAAATAGGAGGAGCATGAAACGGTGATCAAAAACATGAAGAGCCTGAAAACGTGTGAAAAGTATGAAGAGCTTCCAACGGTGTGTAAAATATGAGGAGCATGAAGCGGTGTTCAAAAATATGAAGAGCCTGAAAAGGTGTGAAAAATATGAAGTGCTTCAAAAGGTGTCAACAATATGAGGAGCATGAAACGGTCTGAAAAATAGGAGGAGCAAGAAGCGGTGTTGCAAAACAAGAAGAGACGGAAAAGGTGTGAAAAATATGAAGAGCTTCAAAACGTGTCAAAAATATGAGGAGCATGAAACGGTCTGAAAAATAGGAGGAGCATGAAGCGGTGTTGAAAAACATGAAGAGCCTGAAAACGTGTGAAAAATCTGAAGAGCTTCAAAAGGTATGAAAATATGAAGAGCTTCAAAAGTTGTCAAAAAAGAGATGAGCATGAAACGGTCTGAAAAATAGGAGCAGCATGAAGCGGTGTTGAAAAACATGAAGAGTCTGAAAAGGTGTGAAAAATATGAAGAGCTTCAAAAGGTGTCAAAAATATGAGGAGCATGAAACGGTCTGAAAAATAGGAGGAGCATGAAGCGGTGTTGAAAAACATGAAGAGCCTGAAAACGTGTGAAAAATATGAAGAGCTTCAAAAAGTATGAAAATATGAAGAGCTTCAAAAGTTGTCAAAAAAGAGATGAGCATGAAACGGTCTGAAAAATAGGAGCAGCATGAAGCGGTGTTGAAAAACATGACGAGCCTGAAAATGTGTGAAAAACGTGAAGAGCTTCAAAAGATGTCAAAAAAATGAGGAGCATGAAACGGTCTGAAAAATATGAGGAGCATGAAGCGGTGTTAAAAAACATGAAGAGCCTGAAAAGAAGTGAAAAATGTGAAGAGCTTCAAAAGGTGTGAAAAATATGAAGTCCTTCAAAAGGTGTCAAAAATATGAAGAGCTTCAAAAGATGTCAAAAATATGAGGAGCATGAAACGGTCTGAAAAATATGAGGAGCATGAAGCGGTGTTGAAAAACATGAAGAGCCTGAAAAGCTGTGAAAAATAGGAAGAGCTTTTAAGGAGTGAAAAATATGAGGAGCATGAAAAGGTCTGAAAAATAGGAGTAGCATGAAGAGGTGTTCAAAAACATGAAGAGGCTGATAAGGTGTGAAAAACATGAAGAGCTTCAAAAAGTTTGAAAAATAGGAGGAGCATGAAGCGGTGTTAAAATACATGAAGAGCCTAAAAAAGTGTGAAAAATATGAAGAGCTTATAAAATGGTCAAAAATATGAGGAGCATGAAACGGTCTGAAAAATAGGAGGAGCATGAAACGGTGATCAAAAACATGAAGAGCCTGAAAACGTGTGAAAAATATGAAGAGCTTCAAACGGTGTGAAAAATATGAGAAGCATGAAACAGACTGAAAAAATGAGGAGCATGAAGTCGTGTTCAAAAACATGTGCAGCCTGAAAAGCTGTGAAAAATATGAAGAGCTTCAAAAGGTGTGAAAAATAGGAGGAGGATGAAGCGGTGTTCAGAAACATGAAAAGCCTGAAAATGTGTGAAATATGTGAAGAGCTTCAAAAGATGTCAAAAATATGAGGAGCATGAAACGGTCTGAAAAATAGGAGGAGTAAGAAGCGTTATTGAAATACATGAAGAGCCTGAAAACGTGTGAAGAATATGAAGAGCTCAAAAGGTGTGAAAAAAATGAAGAGCTTCAGAAGGTGTCAAAAATGCGATGAGCATGAAACCGTCGGAAAAAAAGGAGGAGCATGAAGTGGTGTTGAAAAACATGAAGAGTCTGAAAAGGTGTGAAAAATACGAAGAGCTTCAAAAGGTGTGAAAAATATGAGGAGCATGAAACGGTCTGAAATATAGGGGGATCATGAAGCGGTTTTGAAAAACATGAAGAGCCTGAAAAGGTGTGAAAAATGTGAAGAGCTTAAAAAGGTGTCAAAATATGAGGAGCATGAAACGGTCTGAAAAATAGGAGGAGCATGAAACGGTGATCAAAAATATGAAGAGCCTGAAAAGTTGTGAAAAATATGAAGAGCTTCAAAAGGTGTGAAAAATATGAGGAGCATGAAACGGTCTGAAAAAGATGAGGAGCATGAAGCGGCGTTGAAAAACATGAAGAGCCTGAACAGGTGTGAAAAATATGAAGAGCTTCAAAAGGTGTCAAAAATATGAGGAACATGAATCGGTCTGAAAAATAAGAGAAGCATGAAGTAATGTTGAAAAACATGTAGAGCCTGAAAAGGTGTGAAAATTATGAAGAGCTTCAAAACGTGTGAAATACATGAGGAGCATGAAACGGTCTGAAAAATAGGAGGAGCATGAAACGTTGTTCAAAACGAAGAAGAGCCTGATATGGTGTGAAAAATATGAAGAGCCTCAAAAAGTGTCAAAAATATGAGGAGCATGAAACGGTCTGAAAAAGAGGAGGAGCATGAGCGGAGTTGAAAAACATGAGGAGCCTGAAAAGGTGTGAAAAATATGAAGAGCTTCAAAAGGTGTGAAAAATAGGAGGAGCATGAAGCGGTTTTCAAAAACATGAAGAGCCTGAAAAGGTGTGAAAAATACGAAGAGCTTCAAAAGGTGTCAAAAATATGACGAGCATGAAAGAGTCTGAAAAATAGGAGTAGCATGAAACGGTGTTCAAAAACATGAAGAGCCTGAAAAGGTGTGAAAAATATGAAGAGCTTCAAAAAGTGTGAAAAATAGGAGGAGCATGAAACGGTCTGAAAAATAGGAGTAGCATGAAGCGGTGTTCAAAAACATGAAGATCCTGAAAAGGTGTGAAAAATATAGAGCTTCAAAAGGTGTCAAAGATATGAGGAGCATGAAACGGTCTGAAAAAAAGGAGGAGCATGAAACGGTGTTCCAAAACGTGAACAGCCTGAAAAGTTTTGAAAAATATGAAGAGCTTCAAAAGGTGTCAAAAATATGAGGAGCATGAAAAGGTCTGAAAAATAGGAGGAGCATGAAACGGTGTTCCAAAACGTGAACAGCCTGAAAAGGTGTGAAATATATGAAGAGCTTAAAAAGCTGTCAAAAATATGAGGAGCATGAAATGGTCTGAAAAATAGGAGAAGCATGAAACGGTGTTGAGAAACATGAAGAGCCTGAAAAGGTGTGAAAAATATGAAGAGCATGAAAAGGTGTGAAAAATATGCGGAGCATGAAACTGTGTTCAAAAACATGAAGAGCCTGAAAAGCTGTGAAAAATATGAAGAGCTTCAAAATGTGTCAAAAAAATGAGGAGCATGATATGGTATGAAAAATAGGAGGAGCATGTAACGGTGTTTCAAAAGCATGAAGAGCCTGAAAGTTATGAAAAATATGCAGAGCTTCAAAACGTCTCAAAAACATGAGGAGCATGAAACGGTCTGAAAAATAGGAGGAGCATGAAACGGTGTTCAAAAACATGAAGAGCCTGAAAAGGTGTGAAAAATATGAAGAGCTTCAAAAGGTGTCAAAAATATGAGGACCATGAAACGGTCTGAAAAATAGTAGGAGCATGAAGCGGTGTTGAAAAACATGAAGAGCCTGAAAAGGTGTGAAATATATGAAGAGCTTCAAAAGTTGTAAAAAATATGAGGAGTTTGAAACGGTCTGAAAAATAAGAGGATCTGGTTTCCTCAGTGTGTATGCCCAGAAGTGGAATTGCTGGGTCATATGGCAGTTCTATTTCCAGTTTTTTAAGAAATCTCTACACCGTTTTCCATATCGGCTGTACTAGTGTGCATTCCCACCAACAGTATAAGAGGGTTCCCTTTTCTCCACTCCCTCTCCAGCATTTATTGCTTGTAGACTTTTGGATAGCAGCCATCCTGACTGGCATGTAATGGTACCTCATTGTGGTTTTGATTTGCATTTCTCTAATAATGAGTGATGTTGAGCATCTTTTATGTGTTTGTTATCCATCTGTATGTCTTCTTTGGAGAAATGTCTGTTTAGTTCTTTGGCTCATTTTTTATTGGGTCATTTATTTTTCTGGAATTGAGCTGCAGGATTTGCTTGTGTATTTTTGAGATTAATCCTTTGTCTATTTCTTCATTTGCTATTATTTTCTCCCAATCTGAGGGCTGTCTTTTCACCTTACTTATAGTTTCCTTTGTAGTGCAAAAGCTTTTAAGTTTCATTAGGTCCCCTTTGTTTAGTTTTGCTTTTATTTCCAATATTCTGGGAGGTGGGTCATAGAGGATCTTGCTTTGATTTATGTCGGAGAGTGTTTTGCCTATCTTCTCCTCTAGGAGTTTTATAGTTTCTGGTCTTACATTTAGATCTTTAATCCATTTTGAGTTTATTTTTGTGTATGGTGTTAGAAAGTGTTCTATTTTCATTCTTTTACAAGTGGTTGACCAGTTTTCCCAGCACCACTTGTTAAAGAGGTTGTCTTTTTTCCATTGCATATCCTTGCCTCCTTTGTCAAAGATAAGGTGTCCATAGGTTCGTCTGAAAGAGACACGTGCACCCCAATGTTCATCGCAGCACTGTTTATAATAGCCAGGACATGGAAGCAACCTAGATGCCCGTCAGCAGATGAATGGATAAGAAAGCTGTGGTACATATACACCATGGAATATTACTCAGCCATTAAAAAGAATTCATTTGAATCAGTCCTAATGAGATGGATGAAGCTGGAGCCCATTATACAGAGTGAAGTAAGCCAGAAAGATAAAGAACATTACAGCATACTGACACATGTATATGGAATTTAGAAAGGTGACAACGATAACCCTATATGCAGAACAGAAAAAGAGACACAGAAATACAGAACAGACTTTTAAACTTTGTGGGAGAATGTGAGGGTGGGGTATTTCAAAAGAACAGCATGTATGCTATCTATGGTGAAACAGAGCACCAGCCCAGGTAGGATGCACGAGACAAGTGCTCCGGCTTGGTGCACTGGGAAGACCCAGAGGAATCGGGTGGAGAGGGAGGTGGGAGGGGGAATCGGGACTGTGAATACATGTAAATCCATGGCTGATTCATATCAAGGTATGACAAAACCCACTGGAAAAAAAAAATAAAAAAAATAAAAAATAATAAAAAAAATAACAATAAAAAAAAAAAAATAAGAGGAGCCTGAAATGGTCTGAAAAATAGGAGGAGCATGAAGTGGTGTTGAAAAACGTGAAGAGCCTGAAAAGGTGTGAAAAATATGAAGAACTTCAAAAGGTGTCAAAAATATGAGCAGCATGAAACAGTCTGAAAAAAAGGAGGAACATGAAACGGTGTTCAAAAACATGAAGAGCCTGGAGAAGTGTGAAAAATATGAAGAGCTTCAAAAGTTGTCAAAAATATGAGGAGCATGAAACGGTCTGAAAAAAAGGAGGAGCATGAAGCGGTGTTGAAAAACATGAAGAGCCTGAAAAGGTGTGAATAATATGAAGAGCTTCAAAAGGTGTCAAAAATATGAGGAGCATGAAACCGTCTGAAAAATAGTAGGAGCATGAAGCGGTGTTGAAAACATGAAGAGCCTGAAAAGGTGTGAAAAATATGAAGAGGTTCAAAAGGTGTCAAAAATATGAGGAGCATGAAACGGTCTGAAAAATAGGAGGAGCATGAAACGGTCTGAAAAATAGGAGGAGCATGAAGCGGTGTTCAAAAACATGAAGAGCCTGAAAAGGTGTGAAATATATTAAGAGCCTCAAGGGTGTCAAAAATATGAGGAGCAAGAAACGGTCTGAAAAATAGGAGGAGCTTAAGCGGGTTGAAAAATATGAAGAGCCTGAAAAGATGTGAAAAATATGAAGAGCTTCAAAAGGTGTCAAATATATGAGGAGCATGAAACGGTCTGAAAAATTGGAGAAGCATGAAGTGGTGTTCAAAAAAATGAAGAGCCTGAAAAGGTGCGAAAAATATGAAGAGCTTCAAAAGGTGTCAAAAATATGAGGACCATGAAACGGTCTGAAAAATATGAGGAGCAAGAAACTGTTTTCAAAAACATGAAGAGCCTCAAAAGGTGTGAAAAGTATGAAGAGCTACAAACTGTGTCAAAAATATGATGAGCATGAAACGGTCTGATAAATAGGAGGAGCATGAAGTGGTGTTGAAAAACATGAAGAGCCTGAAAAAGGTGTGAAACATATGAGGAGCATGAAACGGTCTGAAAAATAGGAGGCGCATGAGACGGTGTTGAAATACATGAAAAGCCTGAAAAGGTGTGAAAAATATGAAGAGCTTCAAAGGATGTCAAAAATATGAGGAGCATGAAAATGTCTGAAAAATAGGAAGAGAATGAAGCGGTGTAGAAAAACATGAAAAGCCTGAAAAGGTGTGAAAAATATAAAGAGCTTCAAAAGGTGTGAAAAAGATGAGGAGCATGAAACGGTCTGAAATAAAGGAGGAGAATGAAGTGGTGTTGAAAAACATGAAAAGCCTGAAAAGGTGTGAAAAATATGAAGAGCTTCAAAAGGTGACAAAAATATGAGGAGCATGAAAAGCTCTTAAAAATAGGAGTAGCATGAAGTGGTGTAGAAAAACATGAAGACCCTGAAAAAATGTGAAAAATATGAAGAGCTTCAAAAGGTGTCAAAAATATGAGGTGCTTGAAACGGTCTGAAATATAGGAGGAGCGTGAAAAGGTGTTAAAACATGAAGAGCTTAAAAAGGTGTGAAACATATGAGGAGCATGAACAGGTCTGAAAATAGTAGGAGCATGAAGCGGTGTTGAAAAACATGAAAAGCCTGAAAAGGTGTGAAAAATATGAAGAGCTTCAAAAGGTGACAAAAATATGAGGATCATGAAAAGCTCTTAAAAATAGGAGGAGCATGAAGTGGTGTAGAAACACATGAAGAGCCTGAAATGGTGTGAAATCTATGGAGAGCTTCAAAAGGAGTCAAAAATATGAGGAGCATGAAACGGTATCAAATAAAGGAGGAGCATGAAGTTGTGTTGAAAAATTTGAAGAGCCTGAAAATGTGTGAAAAATATGAAGAGCTTCAAAAGATGTCAAAAATATGAGGAGCATGAAACGGTCTGAAAAATAGGAGGAGCATTAATCGGTGTTCAAAAATATGAAGAGCCTGGAAAGCTGTGAAAAATATGAAGAGCTTCAAAAGGTGTCAAAAATATGAGGAGCATGAAACGATCTGAAAAATAGGAGGAGCATGAAGTGGTGTTGAAATACATGAAGAGCCTGAAAAAGGTGTGAAACATATGAGGAGCCTGAAACGGTTTGAAAGAGAGGAGGAGCATGAATCGGTGTTGAAAATCATGAAGAGCCTGAAAAAGTGTGAAGAATAAGAAGAGCTTCAAAAGGTGTCAAAAATATGAGGAGCATGAAACGATCTGAAAATTAGGCGGAGCATGAAACCGTGTTGAAAAATATGAAGACCATGAAAGGGTGTGAAAAACATGAAGAGCTTCAAAAGGTGTCAAAAATATGAGGAGCATGAAACGGTCTGAAAAATAGGAGGAACATGAAACGGTTTGACAAATAGGAGGAGCATGAAACGGTGTTGAAAAACATGAAGAACCTGAAAGGTGTCGAAAATATGAAGAGCTTCAAAATGTGTCAAAAATATGAGGAGCATGAAACGGTTTGAAAAATAGGAGGAGCATGAAACGGTGTTGAAAAACATGAAGAACCTGAAAGGTGTCGAAAATATGAAGAGCTTCAAAATGTGTCAAAAATATGAGGAGCATGAAACGATCTGAATAATCGGAGGAGCATGAAAGCGTGTTGAAAAACATGAAGAGCACGGAAAGGTGTGAAAAATATGAAGAGCTTCAAAAGGTGTCAAAAATATGAGGACCATGAAACGGTTTGAAAAATAGGAGGAGCATGAAGTTGTGTTGAAAAACATGAAGAGCCTCAAATGTTGTGAAATATATGAAGAGCTTCAAAAGGTGTAAAAAATATGAGGAGTTTGAAACGGTCTGAAAAATAAAAGGATCTGGTTTCCTCAGTGTGTAGGCCCAGAAGTGGAATTGCTGGGTCATATGGCAGTTCTATTTCCAGTTTTTTAAGAAATCTCTACACCGTTTTCCATAGCGGCTGTACTAGTGTGCATTCCCACCAACAGTATAAGAGGGTTCCCTTTTCTCCACTCCCTCTCCAGCATTTATTGCTTGTAGACTTTTGGATAGCAGCCATCCTGACTGGCATGTAATGGTACCTCATTGTGGTTTTGATTTGCATTTCTCTAATAATGAGTGATGTTGAGCATCTTTTCATGTGTTTGTTATCCATCTGTATGTCTTCTTTGGAGAAATGTCTGTTTAGTTCTTTGGCTCATTTTGTATTGGGTCATTTATTTTTCTGGAATTGAGCTGCAGGATTTGCTTGTATATTTTTGAGATTAATCCTTTGTCTGTTTCTTCATTTGCTATTATTTTCTCCCAATCTGAGGGCTGTCTTTTCACCTTACTTATAGTTTCCTTTGTAGTGCAAAAGCTTTTAAGTTTCATTAGGTCCCATTTGTTTAGTTTTGCTTTTATTTCCAATATTCTGGGAGGTGGGTCATAGAGGATCTTGCTTTGATTTATGTCAGAGAGTGTTTTGCCTATCTTCTCCTCTAGGAGTTTTATAGTTTCTGGTCTTACATTTAGATCTTTAATCCATTTTGAGTTTATTTTTGTGTATGGTGTTAGAAAGTGTTCTATTTTCATTCTTTTACAAGTGGTTGACCAGTTTTCCCAGCACCACTTGTTAAAGAGGTTGTCTTTTTTCCATTGTATATCCTTGCCTCCTTTGTCAAAGATAAGGTGTCCATAGGTTCGTCTGAAAGAGACACGTGCACCCCAATGTTCATCGCAGCACTGTTTATAATAGCCAGGACATGGAAGCAACCTAGATGCCCGTCAGCAGATGAATGGATAAGAAAGCTGTGGTACATATACACCATGGAATATTACTCAGCCATTAAAAAGAATTCATTTGAATCAGGCCTAATGAGATGGATGAAGCTGGAGCCCATTATACAGAGTGAAGTAAGCCAGAAAGATAAAGAACATTACAGCATACTGACACATGTATATGGAATTTAGAAAGGTGACAACGATAACCCTATATGCAGAACAGAAAAAGAGACACAGAAATACAGAACAGACTTTTAAACTTTGTGGGAGAATGTGAGGGTGGGATATTTCAAAAGAACAGCATGTATGCTATCTATGGTGAAACAGATCACCAGCCCAGGTAGGATGCACGAGACAAGTGCTCCGGCTTGGTGCACTGGGAAGACCCAGAGGAATCGGGTGGAGAGGGAGGTGGGAGGGGGAATCGGGACTGGGAATACATGTAAATTCATGGCTGATTCATATCAATGTATGACAAAACCGACTGGGAAAAAAAATGAAAATAATAAAAAAAAAATAAAAAAAATAACAATAAAAAAAAATAAGAGGAGCATGAAACGGTGTTCAAAAACATGAAGAGCCTGAAAAGGTGTGGAAATTATGAAGAGCTTCAAAAGGTGTCAAATATATGAGGAGCATAAAACGGTTTGAAAAAAAGGAGGAGCATGAAATGGTGTTGAAAAACATGAAGAGCCTAAAAAGGTGTGAAAAATATGAAGAGCTTCAAAAGGTTTCAAAAATATGAGAGGCATGAATGGTCTGAAATGTAGGGGGAGCATGAAGCGGTGTAGAAAAACATGAAGAGCCTGAAAAGGTGTGGAAATTATGAAGAGCTTCAAAAGGTGTCAAATATATGAGGAGCATAAAACGGTCTGAAAAAAAGGAGGAGCATGAAATGGTGTTGAAAAACAGAAGAGCCTGAAAAGGTGTGATAAATATGAAGAGTTTCAAAACGTGTCAAAAAGATGAGGAGCATGAAACGGTCTGAAAAATAGGAGGAGCATGAAGCGGTGTTGAAAAATATGAAGAGCCTGAAAAGGTGTGAAAAATCTGAAGAGCTTCAAAAGGTGTCAAATATATGAGGAGCATGAAACGGTGTGAAAATTAGGAGGAGCATGAAGTGGTGTTGAAAATCATGAAGAGCCTGTAAGGTGTGAAAAATATGAAGAACTTCAAAAGGTGTCAAAAATATAAGGAGCATGAAACGGACTGAAAAATAGGAGGAGCATGAAGTGGTGTTGAAAAACGTGAAGAGCCTGAAAAGGTGTGAAAAATATGAAGAACTTCAAAAGGTGTCAAAAATATGAGCAGCATGAAACGGTCTGAAAAACAGGAGGAGCATGAAACGGTGTTCAAAAACATGAAGAGCCTGGAGAAGTGTGAAAAATATGAAGAGCTTCAAAAGGCGTCAAAAATATGAGGAGCATGAAACGGTCTGAAAAAAAGGAGGAGCATGAAGCGGTGTTGAAAAACATGAAGAGCCTGAAAAGGTGTGAATAATATGAAGAGCTTCAAAAGGTGTCAAAAATATGAGGAGATTGAAACCGTCTGAAAAATAGTAGGAGCATGAAGCAGTGTTGAAAACATGAAGAGCCTGAAAAGGTGTGAAAAATATGAAGAGGTTCAAAAGGTGTCTAAAATATGAGGAGCATGAAACGGTCTGAAAAATAGGAGGAGCATGAATCGGTGTTCAAAAACATGAAGAGCCAGAAAAGGTGTGAAATATATGAAGAGCCTCAAAGGTGTCAAAAATATGAGGAGCAAGAAACGCTCTGAAAAATAGGAGGAGCTTAAGCGGGTTGAAAAATATGAAGAGCCTGAAAAGATGTGAAAAATATGAAGAGCTTCAAAAGGTGTCATATATATGAGGAGCATGAAACGGTCTGAAAAATTGGAGAAGCATGAAGTGGTGTTGAAAAATATGAAGAGCCTGAAAAGGTGCGAAAAATATGAAGAGCTTCAAATGGTGTCAAAAATATAAGGAGCATTAAACGGTCTGAAATATAGGAGGAGCATGAAAAGGTGTTAAAAAACATGAAGAGCTTCAAAAGGTGTGAAACATATGAGGAGCATGAAACGGTCTGAAAAATAGGATGATCATGAAACGGTGTTCAAAAACATGAAGAGCCTGGAAAGGTGTGAAAAATATGAAGAGCTTCAAAAAGTGTCAAAAATATGAGGAGCATGAAACGGTCTGAAAAATGGGAGGAGCATGAAGTGGTGTTGAGAAACATGAAGAGCCTGAAAAAGTTGTGAAACATATGAGGAGAATGAAACGGTCTGAAAAATAGGAGGAGCATGAAGTGGTGTAGAAAAACATGAAGACCCTGAAAAAGTGTGAAAAATATGAAGAGCTTCAAAAGGTGTCAAAAATATGAGGACCATGAAACGGTCTGAAAAATATGAGGAGCAAGAAACTGTTTTCAAAAACATGAAGAGCCTCAAAAGGTGTGAAAAGTAGGAAGAGCTTCAAACTGTGTCAAAAATATGATGAGCATGATACGGTCTGAAAAATAGGAGGACCATGAAGTGGTGTTGAAAAACATGAAGAGCCTGAAAAAGGTGTGAAACATATGAGGAGCATGAAACGGTCTGAAAAATAGGAGGCGCATGAGACGGTGTTGAAATACATGAAAAGCCTGAAAAGGTGTGAAAAATATGAAGAGCTTCAAAGGATGTCAAAAATATGAGGAGCATGAAAATGTCTGAAAAATAGGAAGAGAATGAAGCGGTGTAGAAAAACATGAAAAGCCTGAAAAGGTGTGAAAAATATGAAGAACTTCAAAAGGTGTCAAAAATATGAGGAGCATGAAACGGTCTGAAAAATAGGAGGAGCATGAAGTGGTGTAGAAAAATATGAAGACCCTGAAAAAGTGTGAAAAATATGAAGAGCTTCAAAAGGTGTCAAAAATATGAGGACCATGAAACGGTCTGAAAAATATGAGGAGCAAGAAACTGTTTTCAAAAACATGAAGAGCCTCAAAAGGTGTGAAAAGTAGGAAGAGCTTCAAACTGTGTCAAAAATATGATGAGCATGATACGGTCTGAAAATTAGGAGGAGCATGAAGTGGTGTTGAAAAACATGAAGAGCCTGAAAAAGGTGTGAAACATATGAGGAGCATGAAACGGTCTGAAAAATAGGAGGCGCATGAGACGGTGTTGAAATACCTGAAAAGCCTGAAAAGGTGTGAAAAATATGAAGAGCTTCAAAGGATGTCAAAAGTATGAGGAGCATGAAAATGTCTGAAAAATAGGAAGAGAATGAAGCAGTGTAGAAAAACATGAAAAGCCTGAAAAGGTGTGAAAAATATGAAGAACTTCAAAAGGTGTCAAAAATATGAGGAGCATGAAACGGTCTGAAAAATAGGAGGAGCATGAAGTGGTGTTGAGAAACATGAAGAGCCTGAAAAAGTTGTGAAACATATGAGGAGAATGAAACGGTCTGAAAAATAGGAGGAGCATGAAGTGGTGTAGAAAAATATGAAGACCCTGAAAAAATGTGAAAAATATGAAGAGCTTCAAAAGGTGTCAAAAATATGAGGAGCTTGAAACTGTCTGAAATATAGGAGGAGCGTGAAAAGGTGTTAAAAAACATGAAGAGCTTCAAAAGGTTTCAAAAATATGAGGAGCAAGAAACGGTCTGAAAAATAGGAGGAACATGAAACGGTTTGACAAATAGGAGGAGCATGAAACGGTGTTGAAAAACATGAAGAACCTGAAAGGTGTCGAAAATATGAAGAGCTTCAAAATGTGTCAAAAATATGAGGAGCATGAAACGGTTTGAAAAATAGGAGGAGCATGAAACGGTGTTGAAAAACATGAAGAACCTGAAAGGTGTCGAAAATATGAAGAGCTTCAAAATGTGTCAAAAATATGAGGAGCATGAAACGATCTGAATAATCGGAGGAGCATGAAAGCGTGTTGAAAAACATGAAGAGCACGGAAAGGTGTGAAAAATATGAAGAGCTTCAAAAGGTGTCAAAAATATGAGGACCATGAAACGGTCTGAAAAATATGAGGAGCATGAAGCGGTGTTGAAAAACATGAAGAGCCTGAAAAGGTGTGAAATATATGAAGAGCTTCAAAAGGTGTGAAAAATATGAGGAGTTTGAAACGGTCTGAAAAATAAGAGGATCTGGTTTCCTCAGTGTGTATGCCCAGAAGTGGAATTGCTGGGTCATATGGCAGTTCTATTTCCAGTTTTTTAAGAAATCTCTACACCGTTTTCCATAGCGGCTGTACTAGTGTGCATTCCCACCAACAGTATAAGAGGGTTCCCTTTTCTCCACTCCCTCTCCAGCATTTATTGCTTGTAGACTTTTGGATAGCAGCCATCCTGACTGGCATGTAATGGTACCTCATTGTGGTTTTGATTTGCATTTCTCTAATAATGAGTGATGTTGAGCATCTTTTCATGTGTTTGTTATCCATCTGTATGTCTTCTTTGGAGAAATGTCTGTTTAGTTCTTTGGCTCATTTTGTATTGGGTCATTTATTTTTCTGGAATTGAGCTGCAGGATTTGCTTGTATATTTTTGAGATTAATCCTTTGTCTGTTTCTTCATTTGCTATTATTTTCTCCCAATCTGAGGGCTGTCTTTTCACCTTACTTATAGTTTCCTTTGTAGTGCAAAAGCTTTTAAGTTTCATTAGGTCCCATTTGTTTAGTTTTGCTTTTATTTCCAATATTCTGGGAGGTGGGTCATAGAGGATCTTGCTTTGATTTATGTCGGAGAGTGTTTTGCCTATCTTCTCCTCTAGGAGTTTTATAGTTTCTGGTCTTACATTTAGATCTTTAATCCATTTTGAGTTTATTTTTGTGTATGGTGTTAGAAAGTGTTCTATTTTCATTCTTTTACAAGTGGTTGACCAGTTTTCCCAGCACCACTTGTTAAAGAGGTTGTCTTTTTTCCATTGCATATCCTTGCCTCCTTTGTCAAAGACAAGGTGTCCATAGGTTCGTCTGAAAGAGACACGTGCACCCCAATGTTCATCGCAGCACTATTTATAATAGCCAGGACATGGAAGCAACCTAGATGCCCGTCAGCAGATGAATGGATAAGAAAGCTGTGGTACATATACACCATGGAATATTACTCAGCCATTAAAAAGAATTCATTTGAATCAGGCCTAATGAGATGGATGAAGCTGGAGCCCATTATACAGAGTGAAGTAAGCCAGAAAGATAAAGAACATTACAGCATACTGACACATGTATATGGAATTTAGAAAGGTGACAACGATAACCCTATATGCAGAACAGAAAAAGAGACACAGAAATACAGAACAGACTTTTGAACTTTGTGGGAAAATGTGAGGGTGGGATATTTCAAAAGAACAGTATGTATGCTATCTATGGTGAAACAGATCACCAGCCCAGGTAGGATGCACGAGACAAGTGCTCCAGCTTGGTGCACTGGGAAGACCCAGAGGAATCGGGTGGAGAGGGAGGTGGGAGGGGGAATCGGGAATGGGAATACATGTAAATCCATGGCTGATTCATATCAATGTATGCCAAAACCGACTGGGAAAAAAAATAAAAATAATAAAAAAAAAAAATAACAATAAAAAAAATAAGAGGAGCATGAAACGGTGTTCAAAAACATGAAGAGCCTGAAAAGGTGTGTAAATTATGAAGAGCTTCAACAGGTGTCAAATATATGAGGAGCATAAAACGGTTTGAAAAAAAGGAGGAGCATGAAATGGTGTTGAAAAACATGAAGAGACTAAAAAGGTGTGAAAAATATGAAGAGCTTCAAAAGGTTTCAAAAATATGAGAGGCATGAACGGTCTGAAATGTAGGGGGAGCATGAAGCGGTGTAGAAAAACATGAAGAGCCTGAAAAGGTGTGGAAATTATGAAGAGCTTCAAAAGGTGTCAAATATATGAGGAGCATAAAACGGTCTGAAAAAAAGGAGGAGCATGAAATGGTGTTGAAAAACATGAAGAGCCTGAAAAGGTGTGATAAATATGAAGAGTTTCAAAACGTGTCAAAAAGATGAGGAGCATGAAACGGTCTGAAAAATAGGAGGAGCATGAAGCGGTGTTGAAAAATATGAAGAGCCTGAAAAGGTGTGAAAAATCTGAAGAGCTTCAAAAGGTGTCAAATATATGAGGAGCATGAAACGGTGTGAAAATTAGGAGGAGCATGAAGTGGTGTTGAAAATCATGAAGAGCCTGTAAGGTGTGAAAAATATGAAGAACTTCAAAAGGTGTCAAAAATGTAAGGAGCATGAAACGGACTGAAAAATAGGAGGAGCATGAAGTGGTGTTGAAAAACGTGAAGAGCCTGAAAAGGTGTGAAAAATATGAAGAACTTCAAAAGGTGTCAAAAATATGAGGAGAATGAAACGGTCTGAAAAACAGGAGGAGCATGAAAGGGTGTTCAAAAACATGAAGAGCCTGGAGAAGTGTGAATAATATGAAGAGCTTCAAAAGGCGTCAAAAATATGAGGAGCATGAAACGGTCTGAAAAATAGGAGGAGCATGAAGTGGTGTTGAGAAACATAAAGAGTCTGAAAAAGTTGTGAAACATATGAGGAGAATGAAAAGGTCTGAAAAATAGGAGGAGCATGAAGTGGTGTAGAAAAACATGAAGACCCTGATAAATGTGAAAAATATGAAGAGCTTCAAAAGGTGTCAAAAATATGAGGAGCTTGAAACGGTCTGAAATATAGGAGGAGCGTGAAAGGTGTTAAAAAACATGAAGAACTTAAAAAGGTGTGAAACATATGAGGAGCATGAAAAGGTCTGAAAAATAGTAGGAGCATGAAGCGGTGTTGAAAAACATGAAAAGCCTGAAAAGGTGTGAAATATATGAAGAGCTTCAAAAGGTGACAAAAATATGAGGAGCATGAATAGCTCTGAAAAATAGGAGGAGCAAGAAGCGGTGTAGAAAAACATGAAGAGCCTGAAAAGGTGTGAAATCTATGGAGAGCTTCAAAAGGTGTCAAAAATATGAGGAGCATGAAACGGTCTCAAATAAAGGAGGAGCATGAAGTTGTGTTGAAAAATATGTAGAGCCTGAAAAGGTGTGAAAAATATGAAGAGCTTCAAAAGGTGTCAAAAATATGAGGAGCAAGAAACGGTCTGAAAAATAGGAGGAGCATTAATCGGTGTTCAAAAATATGAAGAGCCTGGAAAGGTGTGAAAAATATGAAGAGCTTCAAAAGGTGTCAAACATATGAGGAGCATGAAACCGTCTGAAAAATAGGAGGAGCATGAAACCTTGTTGAAAAATATGAAGAGCCTGAAAAGGTGTGAAAAATATGAAGAGCTTCAAAAGGTGTCAAAATATGAAGAGCATGAAACGGTCTGAAAAAATGGAGGAGCATGAAACGGTGTTCAAAAACATGAGGAGCCTGAAAAATTGTGAAAAATATGAAGAGTTTCAAAAGGTGTCAAAAATATGAGGAGCATGAAACGGTCTGAAAAATATGAGGAGCATGAAACGGTGTTCAAAAACATGAAAACCCTGAAAAGGTGTGAAATATATGAAGAGCTTCAAAAGGTGTCAATAATATGAGGAGCATGAAACGGTCTGAAAAATATGAGGAGCATGAAACGGTGTTCAAAAACATGAAAACCCTGAAAAGGTGTGAAATATATGAAGAGCTTCAAAAGATGTCAAAAATAGGAGGAGCATGAAGCAGTGTAGAAAAACATGAAGAGCCTGAAAAGGTGTGAAAAATATGAAGAGCTTCAAAAGTTGTCAAAAATATGAGGAGCATGACACGGTCAGAAATATAGGAGGAGCATGAAGTGGTGTTGAAAACATGAAGAACCTGAAAAGTTGTGAAAAATATGAAGAGCTTCAAAAGGTGTCAAATATATGAGGAGCATGAAACGGTCTGAAAATTAGGAGGAGGATGAAACGGTGTTCAAATCATGAAGAGCCTGAAATGTTTTGAAAAATGTGAAGAGCTTGAAAAGGTGTCAAAAATATGAGGGGCATGAAACTGTCTGAAAAATAGGAGGAGCATGAAACGTTGTTCAAAAACATGAAGAGCCTGAAAAGGTTTGAAAAATGTGAAGAGCTTGAAAAGGTGTCAAAAATATGAGGGGCATGAAACGGTCTGAAAAAGAGGATGAGCAAGAAACGGTGTTGAAAAACATGAAGAGCCTGAAAATGTGTGAAAAATATGAAGAGCTTCAAAAGGAGTCAAAATATGAGGCGCATGAAACGGTCTGAAAAATAGGAGGAGCATGAAACTGTGTTGAAAACATGAAGAGCCTGAATAGTTGTTAGAAATATGACGAGCTTCAAAAGATATCCAAAATATGAGGCGCATGAAACGGTCTGAAAAATATGAGGAGAATAAAGCGGTGTTGAAAAACATGAAGAGCCTGAAAAGCTGTGAAAAATATGAAGAGCTTCAAAAGGTGTCAAAAATATGAGGAGCATGAAACGGTCTGAAAAATAGGAGGAGCAGAAGCAAATTTGAAAAGCATGAAGAGCCTGAAAAGGTGTGATAATTATCAAGCGCTTCAAAAGGTGTCAAAATTATGGGGAGCATTAAACGGTCTGAAAAATAGGAGGAGCATGAAAACTTGTTGTAAAATATGAAGAGCCTGAAAAGGTGTGAAAAATATGAAGAGCTTCAAAATGTGTGAAAAATATGAGGAGCATGAAACGGTTTAAAAAATAGGAGGAGCATGAAATGGTGTTCAAAAACATGAAGAGCATGAAAAGGTGTGAAAAATATGAAGAGCTTCAAAAGGTGACAAAAACATGAGGACCATGAAACGGTCTGAAAAATAGGAGGAGCATGAAGCGGTGTTGAAAAACATGAAGAGCCTGAAAAGGTGTGAAATATATGAAGAGCTTCAAAAGGTGTAAAAAATATGAGGAGCTTGAAACGGTCTGAAAAATAAGAGGATCTGGTTTCCTCAGTGTGTATGCCCAGAAGTGGGATTGCTGGGTCATATGGCAGTTCTATTTCCAGTTTTTTAAGAAATCTCCACACTGTTTTCCATAGCGGCTGTACTAGTGTGCATTCCCACCAACAGTGTAAGAGGGTTCCCTTTTCTCCACACCATCTCCAGCATTTATTGCTTGTAGACTTCTGGATAGCAGCCATCCTGACTGGCATATAATGGTACCTCATTGTGGTTTTGATTTGCATTTCTCTAATAATGAGTGATGTTGAGCATCTTTTCATGTGTTTGTTATCCATCTGTATGTCTTCTTTGGAGAAATGTCTGTTTAGTTCTTTGGCTCATTTTGTATTGGGTCATTTATTTTTCTGGAATTGAGCTGCAGGATTTGCTTGTATATTTTTGAGATTAATCCTTTGTCTGTTTCTTCATTTGCTATTATTTTCTCCCAATCTGAGGGCTGTCTTTTCACCTTACTTATAGTTTCCTTTGTAGTGCAAAAGCTTTTAAGTTTCATTAGGTCCCATTTGTTTAGTTTTGCTTTTATTTCCAATATTCTGGGAGGTGGGTCATAGAGGATCTTGCTTTGATTTATGTCGGAGAGTGTATTGCCTATCTTCTCCTCTAGGAGTTTTATAGTTTCTGGTCTTACATTTAGATCTTTAATCCATTTTGAGTTTATTTTTGTGTATGGTGTTAGAAAGTGTTCTATTTTCATTCTTTTACAAGTGGTTGACCAGTTTTCCCAGCACCACTTGTTAAAGAGGTTGTCTTTTTTCCATTGTATATCCTTGCCTCCTTTGTCAAAGATAAGGTGTCCATAGGTTCGTCTGAAAGAGACACGTGCACCCCAATGTTCATCGCAGCACTATTTATAATAGCCAGGACATGGAAGCAACCTAGATGCCCGTCAGCAGATGAATGGATAAGAAAGCTGTGGTACATATACACCATGGAATATTACTCAGCCATTAAAAAATTCACTTGAATCAGGCCTAATGAGATGGATGAAGCTGGAGCCCATTATACAGAGTGAAGTAAGCCAGAAAGATAAAGAACATTAGAGCATGCTGACACATGTATATGGAATTTAGAAAGGTGATAACGATAACCCTATATGCAGAACAGAAAAAGAGACACAGAAATACAGAACAGACTTTTGAACTTTGTGGGAGAATGTGAGGGTGGGATATTTCAAATGAACAGCATGTATGCTATCTATGGTGAAACAGATCACCAGCCCAGGTAGGATGCACGAGACAAGTGCTCCGGCTTGGTGCACTGGGAAGACGGAGAGGAATCGGGTGGAGAGGGAGGTGGGAGGGGGGATTGGAATCGGGAATACATGTAAATCCATGGCTGATTCATATCAATGTATGACAAAACCGACTGGGAAAGAAAAAATAAAAATAATTAAAAAAAATTAAAAAAAAAACAATAAAAAAAAAATAAGAGGAGCATGAAATGGTGTTCAAAAACATGAAGAGCCTGAAGAGGTGTGGAAATTATGAAGAGCTTCAAAAGGTGTCAAATATATGAGGAGCATAAAACGGTTTGAAAAAAAGGAGGAGCATGAAATGGTGTTGAAAAACATGAAGAGCCTAAAAAGGTGTGAAAAATATGAAGAGCTTCAAAAGGTTTCAAAAATATGAGAGGCATGAACGGTCTGAAATGTAGGGGGAGCATGAAGCGGTGTAGAAAAACATGAAGAGCCTGAAAACGTGTGAAAAATATGAAGAGCTTCAAAAGATTTGAAAAATAAGAAGAGCTTCAAAAGGTGTCAAAAATGAGATCTGCATGAAATGGTCTGAAAAATAGGAGGAGCATGAAGTGGTGTTGAAAAAAATGAAGAGCCTGAAAAGGTGTGAATTATACGAAGAGCCTCAAAAGGTGTCAAAAATATGTGGAGCATGAAACGGTCCGAAAAATCGGAGGAGCATGAAGCGGTGTTGAAAAACATGAAGAGCCTGAAAAGGTGTGAAAAATATGAAGAGCTTCAAAAGGTGTGAAAAATATGAGAAGCATGAAACGGTCTGAAAAAAAGGAGGAGCATAAAATTGTGTTGAAAAACATGAAGAGCCTGAAAAGTTGTGATAAATATGAAGAGTTTCAAAACGTGTCAAAAAGATGAGGAGCATGAAACGGTCCGAAAAATCGGAGGAGCATGAAGCGGTGTAGAAAAACATGAAGAGCCTGAAAAGGTGTGGAAATTATGAAGAGCTTCAAAAGGTGTCAAATATATGAGGAGCATAAAACGGTCTGAAAAAAAGGAGGAGCATGAAATTGTGTTGAAAAACATGAAGAGCCTGAAAAGGTGTGATAAATATGAAGAGTTTCAAAACGTGTCAAAAAGATGAGGAGCATGAAACGGTCTGAAAAACAGGAGGAGCATGAAATGGTGTTCAAAAACATGAAGAGCCTGGAGAAGTGTGAAAAATATGAAGAGCTTCAAAAGGCGTCAAAAATATGAGGAGCATGAAACGGTCTGAAAAAAAGGAGGAGCATGAAGCGGTGTTCAAAAACATGAAGAGCCTGAAAAGGTGTGAATAATATGAAGAGCTTCAAAAGGTGTCAAAAATATGAGGAGCATGAAACCGTCTGAAAAATAGTAGGAGCATGAAGCGGTGTTGAAAACATGAAGAGCCTGAAAAGGTGTGAAAAATATGAAGAGGTTCAAAAGGTGTCAAAAATATGAGGACCATGAAACGGTCTGAAAAATGGGAGGAGCATGAAATGGTGTTCAAAAACATGAAGACCTGAAAAGGTGTGAAAAATATGAAGAGCTTCAAAAGGTGCCAAAAATATGAGGAGCATCAAACGGTCTGAAAAAAGGAGGAGCATGAATCGGTGTTGAAAAACATGAAGAGACTGAAAAGTTGTGAAAAATATGAAGAGCTTCAAAAGGTTTCAAAATATGAGAAGCATGAAACGGTCTGAAAAATAGGAGGAGCATGAAAAGGTCTGAAAAATAGGAGGAGCATGAAGCGGTGTTGAAAACATGAAGAGTCTGAAAAGGTGTGAAAAATATGAAGAGCTTTAAAGGTGTCAAAAATATGAGGAGCATGAAACGGTCTGAAAAATAGGAGGAGCATGAAGCGGTGTTGAAAAACATGAAGAGCCTGAAAAGGTGTGTAAAATATGAAGAGCTTCATTATATGTGAAAAACATGAAGAGCTTCAAAAGTTGTCAAAAATGAGATGAGCATGAAACGGTCTGACCAATAGGAGGAGCAATAAGCGGTGTTGAAAAATATGAAGAGCCTGAAAATGTGTAAAAAATATGAAGAGCTTCTAAATGTGTCAAAAATATGAAGAGCTTCAAAAGGTGTCAAAAATGAGATGAGCATTAAACGGTGTGAAAAAAATGAGGAGAATGAAGTGGTGTTGGAAATCATGAAGAGTCTGAAAAGGTGTGAAATATATGAGGAGCTTCAAAAGGTGTCAAAAATATGAGGGTCATGAAACGGTCTGAAAATTAGGAGGAGCATGAAGCGGTGTTGAAAAACATGAAGAGCCTGAAAAGTTGTCAAAAATATGAAGAGCCTCTAAAGGGGTCAAAAGTAGAGGAGCTTCAAAAGGTGTCAAAAATGAGATGAGCATGAAATGGTGTGAAAATAGGAGGAGCATGAAACGGTCTGAAAAAGAGGAGGAGCATGAAGCGGTGTTGAAAACCATGAAGAGCCTGAAAAGGTGTGAAAAATATGAAGAGCTTCTAAAGGAGTCAAATATATGAGGACCATGAAACGGTCTGAAAAATAGGAGGAGCATGAAGTGGTGTTCAAAAACATGAAGAGCCTCAAAGGTGTCAAAAATATGAAGAGCTTCAAAAGGTGTGAAAAATAGGAGGAGCATGAAACGGACTGAAATATAGGAGGAGCATGAAGTGGTGTTCAAAAACATGAAGAGCCTGAAAAGTTGTGAAAAATATGAAGAGCTTCAAAAGGTGTCAAATATATGAGGAGCATGAAACGGTCTGAAAAATAGGACGAGCATGAAGTGTTTGTGAAAAACATGAAGAGCCTGAAAAGCTGTGCAAAATATGAAGAGCTTCAAAAGGTGTGAAACACATGAGGAGCATGAAACCGTCTGAAAAATAGGACGAGCATGAAGCGGTGTTCACAAACATGAAGAGCATGAAAAGGTGTGAAAAATATGAAGAGCTTCAAAATGTGTCAAATATATGAGGAGCATGAAATGGTCTGAAAAATAGGAGGAGCATGAAGCGGTGTGGAAAAACATGAAGAGCCTGAAAAGGTGTGAAAAATATGAAGAGCATCAAAAGGTGTCAAAATTATGAGGAGCATGAGAGGGTCTGAAAAATAGGAGGAGCATGCAGCGGTGTTGAAAAACATGAAGAGCCTGAAAAGGTGTGAAAAATATGAAGAGTTTCAAAATGGGTCAAAAATATGAGGATCATGAAACGGTCTGAAAAATAGGAGAAGCAAGAAGTGGTGTTGAAAAACATGAAGAGCCTGAAAACGTGTGAAAAATATGAAGAGCTTCAAAAGGTGTGAAAAATATGAAGAGTTTCAAAAGGTGACAAAAATGAGATGAGCATGAAACGGTCTGAAAAATATGAGGAGCATGAAGCGGTAATGGAAATCATGAAGAGTCTGAAAAGCTGTGAAATATATTAAGAGCTTCAAAAGGTGTCAAAAATATGAGGAGCATGAAACGGTCTGAAAAATAGGAGGAGCATGAAGCGATGTTGAAAAACATGAAGAACCTGAAAAGGTGTGAAAAATATGAAGAGCTTCAAAAGGTGTCAAAACTATGAGGAGTATGAAACGGTCTGAAAAATATGAGGAGCATGAAAAGTTGTTCAAATGCATGAAGAGCCTGAAAAGGTGTGCAAAATATGAAGATCTTCAAAAGGTGTAAAATACATGAGGAACATGATACGGTCTGAAAAATAGGAGGAGCATGAAGCTCTGTTCAAAAACATGAAGAGCCTGAAAAGTTGTGAAAAATATGAAAAGCTTCAAAAGTTGTCAAAAATATGAGGAGCATGAAACATTCTGAAAAATAGGAGGATGATGAAGCGGTGTTCAAAATCATGAAGAGGCTGAAAAGGTGTGAAAAATATGAAGAGCTTCAAAACGTGTGAAATACATGAGGAGCATGAAACGGTCTGAAAAATAGGAGGAACATCAAGCGGTTTTCAAAAACATGAAGAGCCTGAAAAGGTGTGAAAAATATGAAGAGCTTCAAAAGGTGTGAAAAATAGGAGGAGCATGGAACGGAAGACATATAGGAGGAGCATGAAGCGGTGTTCAAAAACATGAAGAGCCTGAAAAGGTGTGAAAAATATGAAGAGCTTCAAAAAATGTCAAAAATATGAGGAGCATTAAACGGTCTGAAAAAAGGGAGGAGCATGAAGCGGTGTTCAAAAACATGAAGAGCCTGAAAAGGTTTGAAAAATATGAAGAGCTTCAAAAGGTGTGAAAAATATGAAGACCTTCAAAAGGTGTCAAAAATTAGATTAGCATGAAAGGGTCTGAAAAATAGGAGGAGCATGAAGTGATGTTGAAAAACATGAAGAGCCAGAGAAGGTGTGAAATATATGAAGAGCTTCAAAAGGTGTGAAAAATATGAAGAGTTTCAAAAGGTGTCAAAAATGAGATGAGCATGAAACGATCTGAAAAACAGGAGGAGCATGAAGTGGTGTTCAAAAACCTGAAGAAACTGAAAAGGTGTGAAAAATATGAACAGCTTCCAAACGGGTCAAAAATATGAGGAGCATGAAACGGTCTGAAAAATTGAAGCAGCATGAAGCGGTTTTGAAATACATGAAGAGCCTGAAAACGTGTGAAAAATATGAAGAGCTTCAAAAGGTGTGAAAAATATGAAGAACTTCAAAAGGTGTGAAATACATGAGGAACATTAAATGGTCTGAAAAGTAGGAGGAGCATGAAGAGGTGTTGAAAAACATGAAGAGCCTGAGAAAGGTGTAAAAAATATGAAGAGCTTCAAAAGGTGTGAAAAATATGAGGTTCATGAAACGGTCTGAAAAATATGAGGAGCATGAAGCGGTCTGAAAAAGAGGAGGAGCATGAAGCGGTGTTGAAAAACATGAGGAGCCTGAAAAGGTGTGAAAAATATGAAGAGCTTCAAAAGGTGTGAAAAATATGAGGTGCATGACACGGTCTGAAAAATAGGAGGAGCATGAAACGGTGATCAAAAGCATGAAGATGCTGAAAATGTGTGAAAAATATGAAGAGCTTCAAAAGGTGTGAAATACATGAGGAGCATGAAACTCTGAAACAGAGGAGGAGCATGAAGCCGTGTTCAAAAACATGAAGAGCCTAAAAAGTTGTGAAAAATATTAAAAGCTTCAAAAGGTGTCAAAAATGAGATGAGCATGAAACGGTCTGTAAAATAGGAGGATCATGAAACGGTATTGAAAAACATGAAGAGCCTGAAAAGGTGTGAAAAATATGAAGAGCTTCAAAAGGCTTCAAAAATATGAGGAGAATGAAACGGTCTGAAAAATAGGAGGAGCATGAAGTGGTGTAGAAAAACATGAAGACCCTGATAAATGTGAAAAATATGAAGAGCTTCAAAAGGTGTCAAAAATATGAGGAGCTTGAAACGTTCTGAAATATAGGAGGAGCGTGAAAGGTGTTAAAAAACATGAAGAGCTTAAAAAGGTGTGAAACATATGAGGAGCATGAAAAGGTCTGAAAAATAGTAGGAGCATGAAGCGGTGTTGAAAAACATGAAAAGCCTGAAAAGGTGTGAAATATATGAAAAGCTTCAAAAGGTGACAAAAATATGAGGAGCATGAATAGCTCTGAAAAATAGGAGGAGCAAGAAGCGGTGTAGAAAAACATGAAGAGCCTGAAAAGGTGTGAAATCTATGGAGAGCTTCAAAAGGTGTCAAAAATATGAGGAGCATGAAACGGTCTCAAATAAAGGAGGAGCATGAAGTTGTGTTGAAAAATATGTAGAGCCTGAAAAGGTGTGAAAAATATGAAGAGCTTCAAAAGGTGTCAAAAATATGAGGAGCAAGAAACGGTCTGAAAAATAGGAGGAGCATTAATCGGTGTTCAAAAATATGAAGAGCCTGGAAAGCTGTGAAAAATATGAAGAGCTTCAAAAGGTGTCAAAAATATGAGGAGCAAGAAACGGTCTGAAAAATAGGAGGAGCATTAATCGGTGTTCAAAAATATGAAGAGCATGGAAAGGTGTGAAAAATATGAAGAGCTTCAAAAGGTGTCAAAAATATGAGGAGCATGAAACCGTCTGAAAAATAGGAGGAGCATGAAACCTTGTTGAAAAATATGAAGAGCCTGAAAAGGTGTGAAAAATATGAAGAGCTTCAAAAGGTGTCAAAATATGAGGAGCATGAAACGGTCTGAAAAAATGGAGGAGCATGAAACGGTGTTCAAAAACATGAGGAGCCTGAAAAATTGTGAAAAATATGAAGAGTTTCAAAAGGTGTCAAAAATATGAGGAGCATGAAACGGTCTGAAAAATATGAGGAGCATGAAACGGTGTTCAAAAACATGAAAACCCTGAAAAGGTGTGAAATATATGAAGAGCTTCAAAAGGTGTCAATAATATGAGGAGCATGAAACGGTCTGAAAAAAGGGAGGAGCATGAAACGGTGTTCAAAAACATGAAGAGCCTGAAAAGGTGTGAAAAATATGAAGAGCTTCAAAAGATGTCAAATATAGGAGGAGCATGAAGCGGTGTAGAAAAACATGAAGAGCCTGAAAAGGTGTGAAAAATATGAAGAGCTTCAAAAGTTGTCAAAAATATGAGGAGCATGACACGGTCAGATATATAGGAGGAGCATGAAGTGGTGTTGAAAACATGAAGAACCTGAAAAGTTGTGAAAAATATGAAGAGCTTCAAAAGGTGTCAAATATATGAGGAGCATGAAACGGTCTGAAAATTAGGAGGAGGATGAAACGGTGTTCAAATCATGAAGAGCCTGAAATGTTTTGAAAAATGTGAAGAGCTTGAAAAGGTGTCAAAAATATGAGGGGCATGAAACTGTCTGAAAAATAGGAGGAGCATGAAACGTTGTTCAAAAACATGAAGAGCCTGAAAAGGTTTGAAAAATGTGAAGAGCTTGAAAAGGTGTCAAAAATATGAGGGGCATGAAACGGTCTGAAAAAGAGGATGAGCAAGAAACGGTGTTGAAAAACATGAAGAGCCTGAAAATGTGTGAAAAATATGAAGAGCTTCAAAAGGACTCAAAATATGAGGCGCATGAAACGGTCTGAAAAATAGGAGGAGCATGAAACTGTGTTGAAAACATGAAGAGCCTGAATAGTTGTTAGAAATATGACGAGCTTCAAAAGATATCCAAAATATGAGGCGCATGAAACGGTCTGAAAAATATGAGGAGAATAAAGCGGTGTTGAAAAACATGAAGAGCCTGAAAAGCTGTGAAAAATATGAAGAGCTTCAAAAGGTGTCAAAAATATGAGGAGCATGAAACGGTCTGAAAAATAGGAGGAGCAGAAGCAAATTTGAAAAGCATGAAGAGCCTGAAAAGGTGTGATAATTATGAAGCGCTTCAAAAGGTGTCAAAATTATGGGGAGCATTAAACGGTCTGAAAAATAGGAGGAGCATGAAAACTTGTTGTAAAATATGAAGAGCCTGAAAAGGTGTGAAAAATATGAAGAGCTTCAAAATGTGTGAAAAATATGAGGAGCATGAAACGGTTTAAAAAATAGGAGGAGCATGAAATGGTGTTCAAAAACATGAAGAGCATGAAAAGGTGTGAAAAATATGAAGAGCTTCAAAAGGTGACAAAAACATGAGGACCATGAAACGGTCTGAAAAATAGGAGGAGCATGAAGCGGTGTTGAAAAACATGAAGAGCCTGAAAAGGTGTGAAATATATGAAGAGCTTCAAAAGGTGTAAAAAATATGAGGAGCTTGAAACGGTCTGAAAAATAAGAGGATCTGGTTTCCTCAGTGTGTATGCCCAGAAGTGGGATTGCTGGGTCATATGGCAGTTCTATTTCCAGTTTTTTAAGAAATCTCCACACTGTTTTCCATAGCGGCTGTACTAGTGTGCATTCCCACCAACAGTGTAAGAGGGTTCCCTTTTCTCCACACCATCTCCAGCATTTATTGCTTGTAGACTTCTGGATAGCAGCCATCCTGACTGGCATATAATGGTACCTCATTGTGGTTTTGATTTGCATTTCTCTAATAATGAGTGATGTTGAGCATCTTTTCATGTGTTTGTTATCCATCTGTATGTCTTCTTTGGAGAAATGTCTGTTTAGTTCTTTGGCTCATTTTGTATTGGGTCATTTATTTTTCTGGAATTGAGCTGCAGGATTTGCTTGTATATTTTTGAGATTAATCCTTTGTCTGTTTCTTCATTTGCTATTATTTTCTCCCAATCTGAGGGCTGTCTTTTCACCTTACTTATAGTTTCCTTTGTAGTGCAAAAGCTTTTAAGTTTCATTAGGTCCCATTTGTTTAGTTTTGCTTTTATTTCCAATATTCTGGGAGGTGGGTCATAGAGGATCTTGCTTTGATTTATGTCGGAGAGTGTATTGCCTATCTTCTCCTCTAGGAGTTTTATAGTTTCTGGTCTTACATTTAGATCTTTAATCCATTTTGAGTTTATTTTTGTGTATGGTGTTAGAAAGTGTTCTATTTTCATTCTTTTACAAGTGGTTGACCAGTTTTCCCAGCACCACTTGTTAAAGAGGTTGTCTTTTTTCCATTGTATATCCTTGCCTCCTTTGTCAAAGATAAGGTGTCCATAGGTTCGTCTGAAAGAGACACGTGCACCCCAATGTTCATCGCAGCACTATTTATAATAGCCAGGACATGGAAGCAACCTAGATGCCCGTCAGCAGATGAATGGATAAGAAAGCTGTGGTACATATACACCATGGAATATTACTCAGCCATTAAAAAATTCACTTGAATCAGGCCTAATGAGATGGATGAAGCTGGAGCCCATTATACAGAGTGAAGTAAGCCAGAAAGATAAAGAACATTAGAGCATGCTGACACATGTATATGGAATTTAGAAAGGTGATAACGATAACCCTATATGCAGAACAGAAAAATAGACACAGAAATACAGAACAGACTTTTGAACTTTGTGGGAGAATGTGAGGGTGGGATATTTCAAATGAACAGCATGTATGCTATCTATGGTGAAACAGATCACCAGCCCAGGTAGGATGCACGAGACAAGTGCTCCGGCTTGGTGCACTGGGAAGACGGAGAGGAATCGGGTGGAGAGGGAGGTGGGAGGGGGGATTGGAATTGGGAATACATGTAAATCCATGGCTGATTCATATCAATGTATGACAAAACCGACTGGGAAAGAAAAAATAAAAATAATTAAAAAAATTAAAAAAAAAAAAACAATAAAAAAAAAAAAATAAGAGGAGCATGAAATGGTGTTCAAAAACATGAAGAGCCTGAAGAGGTGTGGAAATTATGAAGAGCTTCAAAAGGTGTCAAATATATGAGGAGCATAAAATGGTTTGAAAAAAAGGAGGAGCATGAAATGGTGTTGAAAAACATGAAGAGCCTAAAAAGGTGTGAAAAATATGAAGAGCTTCAAAAGGTTTCAAAAATATGAGAGGCATGAACGGTCTGAAATGTAGGGGGAGCATGAAGCGGTGTAGAAAAACATGAAGAGCCTGAAAAGGTGTGGAAATTATGAAGAGCTTCAAAAGGTGTCAAATATATGAGGAGCATAAAACGGTCTGAAAAAAAGGAGGAGCATGAAATTGTGTTGAAAAACATGAAGAGCCTGAAAAGGTGTGATAAATATGAAGAGTTTCAAAACGTGTCAAAAAGATGAGGAGCATGAAACGGTCTGAAAAACAGGAGGAGCATGAAATGGTGTTCAAAAACATGAAGAGCCTGGGGAAGTGTGAAAAATATGAAGAGCTTCAAAAGGCGTCAAAAATATGAGGAGCATGAAACGGTCTGAAAAAAAGGAGGAGCATGAAGCGGTGTTGAAAAACATGAAGAGCCTGAAAAGGTGTGAATAATATGAAGAGCTTCAAAAGGTGTCAAAAATATGAGGAGCATGAAACCGTCTGAAAAATAGTAGGAGCATGAAGCGGTGTTGAAAACATGAAGAGCCTGAAAAGGTGTGAAAAATATGAAGAGGTTTAAAAGGTGTCAAAAATATGAGGACCATGAAACGGTCTGAAAAATAGGAGGAGCATGAAATGGTGTTCAAAAACATGAAGACCTGAAAAGGTGTGAAAAATATGAAGAGCTTCAAAAGGTGCCAAAAATATGAGGAGCATGAAACGGTCTGAAAAAGAGGAGGAGCATGAAGCGGTGTTGAAAACCATGAAGAGCCTGAAAAGGTGTGAAAAATATGAAGAGCTTCTAAAGGAGTCAAATATATGAGGACCATGAAACGGTCTGAAAAATAGGAGGAGCATGAAGTGGTGTTCAAAAACATGAAGAGCCTCAAAGGTGTCAAAAATATGAAGAGCTTCAAAAGGTGTGAAAAATAGGAGGAGCATGAAACGGACTGAAATATAGGAGGAGCATGAAGTGGTGTTCAAAAACATGAAGAGCCTCAAAGGTGTCAAAAATATGAAGAGCTTCAAAAGTTGTCAAAAATATGAGGAGCATGAAACGGTCTGAAAAATAGGACGAGCATGAAGTGTTTGTGAAAAACATGAAGAGCCTGAAAAGCTGTGCAAAATATGAAGAGCTTCAAAAGGTGTGAAATACATGAGGAGCCTGAAACGGTCTGAAAAATAGGACGAGCATGAAGCGGTGTTCACAAACATGAAGAGCATGAAAAGGTGTGAAAAATATGAAGAGCTTCAAAATGTGTCAAATATATGAGGAGCATGAAATGGTCTGAAAAATAGGAGGAGCATGAAGCGGTGTGGAAAAACATGAAGAGCCTGAAAAGGTGTGAAAAATATGAAGAGCATCAAAAGGTGTCAAAATTATGAGGAGCATGAAAGGGTCTGAAAAATAGGAGGAGCATGAAGCGGTGTTGAAAAACATGAAGAGCCTGAAAAGGTGTGAAAAATATGAAGAGTTTCAAAATGGGTCAAAAATATGAGGATCATGAAACGGTCTGAAAAATAGGAGAAGCAAGAAGTGGTGTTGAAAAACATGAAGAGCCTGAAAACGTGTGAAAAATATGAAGAGCTTCAAAAGGTGTGAAAAATATGAAGAGTTTCAAAAGGTGATAAAAATGAGATGAGCATGAAACGGTCTGAAAAATATGAGGAGCATGAAGCGGTAATGGAAATCATGAAGAGTCTGAAAAGCTGTGAAATATATTAAGAGCTTCAAAAGGTGTCAAAAATATGAGGAGCATGAAACGGTCTGAAAAATAGGAGGAGCATGAAGCGATGTTGAAAAACATGAAGAACCTGAAAAGGTGTGAAAAATATGAAGAGCTTCAAAAGGTGTCAAAACAATGAGGAGTATGAAACGGTCTGAAAAATAGGAGGAGCATGAAAAGTTGTTCAAATGCATGAAGAGCCTGAAAAGGTGTGAAAAATATGAAGAGCTTCAAAAGGTGTAAAATACATGAGGAACATGATACGGTCTGAAAAATAGGAGGATCATGAAGCTCTGTTCAAAAACATGAAGAGCCTGAAAAGTTGTGAAAAATATGAAAAGCTTCAAAAGTTGTCAAAAATATGAGGAGCATGAAACATTCTGAAAAATAGGAGGATGATGAAGCGGTGTTCAAAATCATGAAGAGGCTGAAAAGGTGTGAAAAATATGAAGAGCTTCAAAACGTGTGAAATACATGAGGAGCATGAAACGGTCTGAAAAATAGGAGGAGCATCAAGCGGTGTTCAAAAACATGAAGAGCCTGAAAAGGTGTGAAAAATATGAAGAGCTTCAAAAGGTGTGAAAAATAGGAGGAGCATGAAACGGACTGAAATATAGGAGGAGCATGAAGCGGTGTTCAAAAACATGAAGAGCCTGAAAAGGTGTGAAAAATATGAAGAGCTTCAAAAAATGTCAAAAATATGAGGAGCATTAAACGGTCTGAAAAAAGGGAGGAGCATGAAGCGGTGTTCAAAAACATGAAGAGCCTGAAAAGGTTTGAAAAATATGAAGAGCTTCAAAAGGTGTGAAAAATATGAAGACCTTCAAAAGGTGTCAAAAATTAGATTAGCATGAAAGGGTCTGAAAAATAGGAGGAGCATGAAGTGATGTTGAAAAACATGAAGAGCCAGAGAAGGTGTGAAATATATGAAGAGCTTCAAAAGGTGTGAAAAATATGAAGAGTTTCAAAAGGTGTCAAAAATGAGATGAGCATGAAACGATCTGAAAAACAGGAGGAGCATGAAGTGGTGTTCAAAAACCTGAAGAAACTGAAAAGGTGTGAAAAATATGAACAGCTTCCAAACGGGTCAAAAATATGAGGAGCATGAAACGGTCTGAAAAATTGAAGCAGCATGAAGCGGTTTTGAAATACATGAAGAGCCTGAAAACGTGTGAAAAATATGAAGAGCTTCAAAAGGTGTGAAAAATATGAAGAACTTCAAAAGGTGTGAAATACATGAGGAACATTAAATGGTCTGAAAAGTAGGAGGAGCATGAAGAGGTGTTGAAAAACATGAAGAGCCTGAGAAAGGTGTAAAAAATATGAAGAGCTTCAAAAGGTGTGAAAAATATGAGGTTCATGAAACGGTCTGAAAAATATGAGGAGCATGAAGCGGTCTGAAAAAGAGGAGGAGCATGAAGCGGTGTTGAAAAACATGAGGAGCCTGAAAAGGTGTGAAAAATATGAAGAGCTTCAAAAGGTGTGAAAAATATGAGGTGCATGACACGGTCTGAAAAATAGGAGGAGCATGAAACGGTGATCAAAAGCATGAAGATGCTGAAAATGTGTGAAAAATATGAAGAGCTTCAAAAGGTGTGAAATACATGAGGAGCATGAAACTCTGAAACAGAGGAGGAGCATGAAGCCGTGTTCAAAAACATGAAGAGCCTAAAAAGTTGTGAAAAATATTAAAAGCTTCAAAAGGTGTCAAAAATGAGATGAGCATGAAACGGTCTGTAAAATAGGAGGATCATGAAACGGTGTTGAAAAACATGAAGAGCCTGAAAAGGTGTGAAAAATATGAAGAGCTTCAAAAGGCTTCAAAAATATGAGGAGAATGAAACGGTCTGAAAAATAGGAGGAGCATGAAGTGGTGTAGAAAAACATGAAGACCCTGATAAATGTGAAAAATATGAAGAGCTTCAAAAGGTGTCAAAAATATGAGGAGCTTGAAACGTTCTGAAATATAGGAGGAGCGTGAAAGGTGTTAAAAAACATGAAGAGCTTAAAAAGGTGTGAAACATATGAGGAGCATGAAAAGGTCTGAAAAATAGTAGGAGCATGAAGCGGTGTTGAAAAACATGAAAAGCCTGAAAAGGTGTGAAATATATGAAGAGCTTCAAAAGGTGACAAAAATATGAGGAGCATGAATAGCTCTGAAAAATAGGAGGAGCAAGAAGCGGTGTAGAAAAACATGAAGAGCCTGAAAAGGTGTGAAATCTATGGAGAGCTTCAAAAGGTGTCAAAAATATGAGGAGCATGAAACGGTCTCAAATAAAGGAGGAGCATGAAGTTGTGTTGAAAAATATGTAGAGCCTGAAAAGGTGTGAAAAATATGAAGAGCTTCAAAAGGTGTCAAAAATATGAGGAGCAAGAAACGGTCTGAAAAATAGGAGGAGCATTAATCGGTGTTCAAAAATATGAAGAGCCTGGAAAGCTGTGAAAAATATGAAGAGCTTCAAAAGGTGTCAAAAATATGAGGAGCAAGAAACGGTCTGAAAAATAGGAGGAGCATTAATCGGTGTTCAAAAATATGAAGAGCATGGAAAGGTGTGAAAAATATGAAGAGCTTCAAAAGGTGTCAAAAATATGAGGAGCATGAAACCGTCTGAAAAATAGGAGGAGCATGAAACCTTGTTGAAAAATATGAAGAGCCTGAAAAGGTGTGAAAAATATGAAGAGCTTCAAAAGGTGTCAAAATATGAGGAGCATGAAACGGTCTGAAAAAATGGAGGAGCATGAAACGGTGTTCAAAAACATGAGGAGCCTGAAAAATTGTGAAAAATATGAAGAGTTTCAAAAGGTGTCAAAAATATGAGGAGCATGAAACGGTCTGAAAAATATGAGGAGCATGAAACGGTGTTCAAAAACATGAAAACCCTGAAAAGGTGTGAAATATATGAAGAGCTTCAAAAGGTGTCAATAATATGAGGAGCATGAAACGGTCTGAAAAATATGAGGAGCATGAAACGGTGTTCAAAAACATGAAGAGCCTGAAAAGGTGTGAAAAATATGAAGAGCTTCAAAAGATGTCAAAAATAGGAGGAGCATGAAGCGGTGTAGAAAAACATGAAGAGCCTGAAAAGGTGTGAAAAATATGAAGAGCTTCAAAAGTTGTCAAAAATATGAGGAGCATGACACGGTCAGAAATATAGGAGGAGCATGAAGTGGTGTTGAAAACATGAAGAACCTGAAAAGTTGTGAAAAATATGAAGAGCTTCAAAAGGTGTCAAATATATGAGGAGCATGAAACGGTCTGAAAATTAGGAGGAGGATGAAACGGTGTTCAAAACATGAAGAGCCTGAAATGTTTTGAAAAATGTGAAGAGCTTGAAAAGGTGTCAAAAATATGAGGGGCATGAAACTGTCTGAAAAATAGGAGGAGCATGAAACGTTGTTCAAAAACATGAAGAGCCTGAAAAGGTTTGAAAAATGTGAAGAGCGTGAAAAGGTGTCAAAAATATGAGGGGCATGAAACGGTCTGAAAAAGAGGATGAGCAAGAAACGGTGTTGAAAAACATGAAGAGCCTGAAAATGTGTGAAAAATATGAAGAGCTTCAAAAGGAGTCAAAATATGAGGCGCATGAAACGGTCTGAAAAATAGGAGGAGCATGAAACTGTGTTGAAAACATGAAGAGCCTGAAAAGTTGTTAGAAATATGACGAGCTTCTAAAGATATCCAAAATATGAGGCGCATGAAACGGTCTGAAAAATATGAGGAGAATAAAGCAGTGTTGAAAAACATGAAGAGCCTGAAAAGCTGTGAAAAATATGAAGAGCTTCAAAAGGTGTCAAAAATATGAGGAGCATGAAATGGTCTGAAAAATAGGAGGAGCAGAAGCAAATTTGAAAAACATGAAGAGCCTGAAAAGGTGTGATAATTATGAAGCGCTTCAAAAGGTGTCAAAATTATGGGGAGCATTAAACGGTCTGAAAAATAGGAGGAGCATGAAAACTTGTTGTAAAATATGAAGAGCCTGAAAAGGTGTGAAAAATATGAAGAGCTTCAAAATGTGTGAAAAATATGAGGAGCATGAAACGGTTTAAAAAATAGGAGGAGCATGAAATGGTGTTCAAAAACATGAAGAGCATGAAAAGGTGTGAAAAATATGAAGAGCTTCAAAAGGTGACAAAAACATGAGGACCATGAAACGGTCTGAAAAATAGGAGGAGCATGAAGCGGTGTTGAAAAACATGAAGAGCCTGAAAAGGTGTGAAATATATGAAGAGCTTCAAAAGGTGTAAAAAATATGAGGAGCTTGAAACGGTCTGAAAAATAAGAGGATCTGGTTTCCTCAGTGTGTATGCCCAGAAGTGGGATTGCTGGGTCATATGGCAGTTCTATTTCCAGTTTTTTAAGAAATCTCCACACTGTTTTCCATAGCGGCTGTACTAGTGTGCATTCCCACCAACAGTGTAAGAGGGTTCCCTTTTCTCCACACCATCTCCAGCATTTATTGCTTGTAGACTTCTGGATAGCAGCCATCCTGACTGGCATATAATGGTACCTCATTGTGGTTTTGATTTGCATTTCTCTAATAATGAGTGATGTTGAGCATCTTTTCATGTGTTTGTTATCCATCTGTATGTCTTCTTTGGAGAAATGTCTGTTTAGTTCTTTGGCTCATTTTGTATTGGGTCATTTATTTTTCTGGAATTGAGCTGCAGGATTTGCTTGTATATTTTTGAGATTAATCCTTTGTCTGTTTCTTCATTTGCTATTATTTTCTCCCAATCTGAGGGCTGTCTTTTCACCTTACTTATAGTTTCCTTTGTAGTGCAAAAGCTTTTAAGTTTCATTAGGTCCCATTTGTTTAGTTTTGCTTTTATTTCCAATATTCTGGGAGGTGGGTCATAGAGGATCTTGCTTTGATTTATGTCGGAGAGTGTATTGCCTATCTTCTCCTCTAGGAGTTTTATAGTTTCTGGTCTTATATTTAGATCTTTAATCCATTTTGAGTTTATTTTTGTGTATGGTGTTAGAAAGTGTTCTATTTTCATTCTTTTACAAGTGGTTGACCAGTTTTCCCAGCACCACTTGTTAAAGAGGTTGTCTTTTTTCCATTGTATATCCTTGCCTCCTTTGTCAAAGATAAGGTGTCCATAGGTTCGTCTGAAAGAGACACGTGCACCCCAATGTTCATCGCAGCACTATTTATAATAGCCAGGACATGGAAGCAACCTAGATGCCCGTCAGCAGATGAATGGATAAGAAAGCTGTGGTACATATACACCATGGAATATTACTCAGCCATTAAAAAATTCACTTGAATCAGTCCTAATGAGATGGATGAAGCTGGAGCCCATTATACAGAGTGAAGTAAGCCAGAAAGATAAAGAACATTAGAGCATGCTGACACATGTATATGGAATTTAGAAAGGTGATAACGATAACCCTATATGCAGAACAGAAAAATAGACACAGAAATACAGAACAGACTTTTGAACTTTGTGGGAGAATGTGAGGGTGGGATATTTCAAATGAACAGCATGTATGCTATCTATGGTGAAACAGATCACCAGCCCAGGTAGGATGCACGAGACAAGTGCTCCGGCTTGGTGCACTGGGAAGACGGAGAGGAATCGGGTGGAGAGGGAGGTGGGAGGGGGGATTGGAATTGGGAATACATGTAAATCCATGGCTGATTCATATCAATGTATGACAAAACCGACTGGGAAAGAAAAAATAAAAATAATTAAAAAAATTTAAAAAAAAAAACAATAAAAAAAAAAAATAAGAGGAGCATGAAATGGTGTTCAAAAACATGAAGAGCCTGAAGAGGTGTGGAAATTATGAAGAGCTTCAAAAGGTGTCAAATATATGAGGAGCATAAAATGGTTTGAAAAAAAGGAGGAGCATGAAATGGTGTTGAAAAACATGAAGAGCCTAAAAAGGTGTGAAAAATATGAAGAGCTTCAAAAGGTTTCAAAAATATGAGAGGCATGAACGGTCTGAAATGTAGGGGGAGCATGAAGCGGTGTAGAAAAACATGAAGAGCCTGAAAAGGTGTGGAAATTATGAAGAGCTTCAAAAGGTGTCAAATATATGAGGAGCATAAAACGGTCTGAAAAAAAGGAGGAGCATGAAATTGTGTTGAAAAACATGAAGAGCCTGAAAAGGTGTGATAAATATGAAGAGTTTCAAAACGTGTCAAAAAGATGAGGAGCATGAAACGGTCTGAAAAACAGGAGGAGCATGAAATGGTGTTCAAAAACATGAAGAGCCTGGGGAAGTGTGAAAAATATGAAGAGCTTCAAAAGGCGTCAAAAATATGAGGAGCATGAAACGGTCTGAAAAAAAGGAGGAGCATGAAGCGGTGTTGAAAAACATGAAGAGCCTGAAAAGGTGTGAATAATATGAAGAGCTTCAAAAGGTGTCAAAAATATGAGGAGCATGAAACCGTCTGAAAAATAGTAGGAGCATGAAGCGGTGTTGAAAACATGAAGAGCCTGAAAAGGTGTGAAAAATATGAAGAGGTTTAAAAGGTGTCAAAAATATGAGGACCATGAAACGGTCTGAAAAATAGGAGGAGCATGAAATGGTGTTCAAAAACATGAAGACCTGAAAAGGTGTGAAAAATATGAAGAGCTTCAAAAGGTGCCAAAAATATGAGGAGCATGAAACGGTCTGAAAAAGAGGAGGAGCATGAAGCGGTGTTGAAAACCATGAAGAGCCTGAAAAGGTGTGAAAAATATGAAGAGCTTCTAAAGGAGTCAAATATATGAGGACCATGAAACGGTCTGAAAAATAGGAGGAGCATGAAGTGGTGTTCAAAAACATGAAGAGCCTCAAAGGTGTCAAAAATATGAAGAGCTTCAAAAGGTGTGAAAAATAGGAGGAGCATGAAACGGACTGAAATATAGGAGGAGCATGAAGTGGTGTTCAAAAACATGAAGAGCCTCAAAGGTGTCAAAAATATGAAGAGCTTCAAAAGTTGTCAAAAATATGAGGAGCATGAAACGGTCTGAAAAATAGGACGAGCATGAAGTGTTTGTGAAAAACATGAAGAGCCTGAAAAGCTGTGCAAAATATGAAGAGCTTCAAAAGGTGTGAAATACATGAGGAGCCTGAAACGGTCTGAAAAATAGGACGAGCATGAAGCGGTGTTCACAAACATGAAGAGCATGAAAAGGTGTGAAAAATATGAAGAGCTTCAAAATGTGTCAAATATATGAGGAGCACGAAATGGTCTGAAAAATAGGAGGAGCATGAAGCGGTGTGGAAAAACATGAAGAGCCTGAAAAGGTGTGAAAAATATGAAGAGCATCAAAAGGTGTCAAAATTATGAGGAGCATGAAAGGGTCTGAAAAATAGGAGGAGCATGAAGCGGTGTTGAAAAACATGAAGAGCCTGAAAAGGTGTGAAAAATATGAAGAGTTTCAAAATGGGTCAAAAATATGAGGATCATGAAACGGTCTGAAAAATAGGAGAAGCAAGAAGTGGTGTTGAAAAACATGAAGAGCCTGAAAACGTGTGAAAAATATGAAGAGCTTCAAAAGGTGTGAAAAATATGAAGAGTTTCAAAAGGTGATAAAAATGAGATGAGCATGAAACGGTCTGAAAAATATGAGGAGCATGAAGCGGTAATGGAAATCATGAAGAGTCTGAAAAGCTGTGAAATATATTAAGAGCTTCAAAAGGTGTCAAAAATATGAGGAGCATGAAACGGTCTGAAAAATAGGAGGAGCATGAAGCGATGTTGAAAAACATGAAGAACCTGAAAAGGTGTGAAAAATATGAAGAGCTTCAAAAGGTGTCAAAACAATGAGGAGTATGAAACGGTCTGAAAAATAGGAGGAGCATGAAAAGTTGTTCAAATGCATGAAGAGCCTGAAAAGGTGTGAAAAATATGAAGAGCTTCAAAAGGTGTAAAATACATGAGGAACATGATACGGTCTGAAAAATAGGAGGAGCATGAAGCTCTGTTCAAAAACATGAAGAGCCTGAAAAGTTGTGAAAAATATGAAAAGCTTCAAAAGTTGTCAAAAATATGAGGAGCATGAAACATTCTGAAAAATAGGAGGATGATGAAGCGGTGTTCAAAATCATGAAGAGGCTGAAAAGGTGTGAAAAATATGAAGAGCTTCAAAACGTGTGAAATACATGAGGAGCATGAAACGGTCTGAAAAATAGGAGGAGCATCAAGCGGTGTTCAAAAACATGAAGAGCCTGAAAAGGTGTGAAAAATATGAAGAGCTTCAAAAGGTGTGAAAAATAGGAGGAGCATGAAACGGACTGAAATATAGGAGGAGCATGAAGCGGTGTTCAAAAACATGAAGAGCCTGAAAAGGTGTGAAAAATATGAAGAGCTTCAAAAAATGTCAAAAATATGAGGAGCATTAAACGGTCTGAAAAAAGGGAGGAGCATGAAGCGGTGTTCAAAAACATGAAGAGCCTGAAAAGGTTTGAAAAATATGAAGAGCTTCAAAAGGTGTGAAAAATATGAAGACCTTCAAAAGGTGTCAAACATTAGATTAGCATGAAAGGGTCTGAAAAATAGGAGGAGCATGAAGTGATGTTGAAAATCATGAAGAGCCAGAGAAGGTGTGAAATATATGAAGAGCTTCAAAAGGTGTGAAAAATATGAAGAGTTTCAAAGGTGTCAAAAATGAGATGAGCATGAAACGATCTGAAAAACAGGAGGAGCATGAAGTGGTGTTCAAAAACCTGAAGAAACTGAAAAGGTGTGAAAAATATGAAGAGCTTCAAAAGATGTGGTAATATATGAAGAGCTTCAAAAGGTGTCAAAAATGATATGAGCATGAAACGGTCTGAAAAATAGGAGGAGCATGAAGCGGTGTTGAAAAACATGAAGAACCTGAAAAGCTGTGAGAAATATGAAGAGCTTCAAATGGTGTCAAAAATATGAGGAGCATGAAACGGTCTGACAAATAGGAGGAGCATGAAGCGGTGTTCAAAAACATGAAGAGTTTGAAAAGGTGTGAAATATATGAAGAGTTTCAAAAGGTGTCAAAAATATGAGGAGCATGAAACGGTCTGAAAAATAGGAGTGTCATGAAACGGTGTTGAAAAACATGAAGACCCTGAAAAGGTGTGAAATATATGAAGAGCTTCAAAAGGTGTCAAAAATATGAGGAGCTTGAAACGGTCTGAAAAATAGGTGGAGCATGAAGTGGTGTTCAAAAACATGAAGAACCTGAAAAGGTGTGAAAAATATAAAGAGCTTCAAAACGGGTCAAAAATATGAGGAGCATGCAACGGTCTGAAAAATAGAAGCAGCAAGAAGCGGTGTTGAAATACATGAAGTGTTTGAAAAAGTGTGAAAAATATGAAGAGCTTCAAAAAATGTGAAAAATACGAAGAGCTTCCAAAGGTGTCAAAAATTAGATGAGCATGAAACGGTCTGCAAAATAGGAGGAACAAGAAGTAGTTTTGAAAAAAATGAAGAGGCTGAAAAGGTGTGAAAAATATGAAAAGCTTGAAAAGGTGTCAAAAATATGAGTAGCATGAAACGGTCTGAAAAATAGGAGGAGCAAGAAGCGGTGTTCAAAAACATGAAGAGCTTGAAAAGGTGTGAAAAATATGAAGAGCTTCAAAACGTGTCAAATATATGAGGAGCATGAAATGGTCTGAAAAATAGGAGGAGTAAGAAGGGGTGTTGAAAAACATGAAGAGCATGAAAAGGTGTGAAAAATATGAAGAGCTTCAAAAGGTGTGAAAAATATGAAGAGCTTCAAAGGTGTCAAAAATGAGATGACCATGAAACGGACTGAAAAATAGGAGTACCATGAAGCTGTGTTCAAAAACATGTAGAGCCTGAAACCGTGTGAAAAATATGAACATCTTCAAAAGGTGTGAAAATTATGAGGCTCATGAAACGGTCTGAAAATAGAAGCAGCATGAAACAGTGTCGAAAAACATGAAGAGCCTGAAAGGTGTGAAAAATATGAAGAGCTTCAAAAGGTGTGAAAAATATGAGGAGCATGAAATGGTCTGAAAAATAGAATCAGCATGAAACGGTGTTGAAAAACATAAAGAGCATGAAAAGGTGTGAAAAATATGAAGAGCTTCAAAAGGTGTCAAAAATATGAAGAGCAGGAAACGGTCTGAAAAATAGGAGGATCATGAAGCGGTGTTCAAAAACATGAAGAGCCTGAAAAGTTGTGAAAAATATGAAGAGCTTCAAAAGGTGTGAAATACTTGAGGAGAATGAAACTGTGAAAAAGAGGAGGAGCATGAAGCCGTGTTCAAAAACATGAAGAGCCTAAAAAGTTGTGAAAAATATGAAAAGCTTCAAAAGGTGTCAAAAATGAGATGAGCATGAAACGGTCTGAAAAATAGGAGGAGCATGAAGTGGTGTTGAAAAAAAAGAAGAGACTGAAAAGGTGTGAAAAATATGAAGAGCTTCAAAAGGTGTGAAATTCATGAGGAGCATGAAATGGTCTGAAAAATAGGAGAAGCATGAAGTGGTGTAGAAAAATATGAAGAGCCTGAAAAGGTGTGAAAAATATGAAGAGCTTCAAAAGGTGTGAAATACATGAGGAGCATGAAACTCTCTGAAAAATAGGAGGAGCATGAATTGGTGTTCAAAAACATGAAGAGCCTTAAAAGTTGTGAAAAATATGAAGAGCTTCAAAAGGTGTGAAAAATATGAGGAGCATGAAACGGTCTGAAAAATAGATGCGGCATGAAATGGTGTTGAAAAACATGAAGAGCCTGAAATGTGTGAAAAATATGAAGAGCTTCAAAAGGTATGTAAAATATGAGGAGCATGAAACGGCCTGAAAAATAGAAGCAGCATGAAACGGTGTTGAAAAATATGAAGAGCTTCAAAAGGTGTGAAAAATATGAGGAGCATGAAACGGTCTGAAAAATAGATGCGGCATGAAATGGTGTTGAAAAACATGAAGAGCCTGAAAAGGTGTGAAAAATATGAAGAGCTTCAAAAGGGGTCAATAATATGAAGAGCATGAAATGGTCTGTAAAATAGGAGGATCATGAAGAGGTGTTCAAAATCATGAAGAGCCTGAAAAGGTGTGAAAAATATGAAGAGCTTCAAAACGTGTCAGAAATATGAGGAGCATGAAACGGTCTCAAAAATAGGAGGAGCATGATGCGGTGTTGCAAAATAAGAAGAGCCTGAAAAGGTGTTAAATATATGAAGAGCTTCAAAAGGTGTAAAAAATATGAGGAGCATGAAACGGTCTGAAAAATATGAGGATCATGAAACGGTGTTGAAAAACATGAAGAGCCTGAAAAGGTGTGAAAAATATGAAGAGCTTCACAAGGTGTCAAAAATATTAGGAGCATGAAACGGTCTTAAAAATAGGAGGAGGATGAAGTGGTGTTGAAAAAAATGAAAAGCCTGAAAAGGTGTGAAATATATGAAGAGCTTCAAAAGGTGTCAAAAATATGAGAAGAATGAAACGGTCTGCAAAATAGGAGGAGCATGAAATGATGTTCAAACACATGAAGTGCATGAAAAGGTGTGAAAAATATGAAGAGCTTCAAAAGGTGTGAAATACATGAGGAGGTTTAAACGGTCTGAAAAATAGGAGGAGCATGAAGCGGTGTTCAAAAACATGAAGAGCCTGAAAAGGTGTGAAAAACATGAAGAGCTTCAAAAGGTGTGAAAAATATGAGGAGCATGAAACGGTCTGAAAAATAGGAGGAGCAAAAAAGGTTGTTGAAAAACATGCAGAGCCTGAAAAAGTGTGAAAAATATGAACAGCTTCAAAAGATGTGAAAAATATGAAGAGCTTCAAAAGGTGTTGAAAATGAGATGAGCATGAAACGGTCTGAAAAATCGGAGGTGCATGAAGCGGTGTTGAAAAACATGAAGAGCCTGAAAAGGTGTGAGAAGTATGAAGAGCTTCAAAAGGTGTCAAAAATATGAGTAGCATGAAACGGTCTGCAAAAAAGGAGCAGCATGAAGTGGTGTTGAAAAACATGAAGAGCTTGAAAAGGTGTGAAAAATATGAAAGCTTCAAAAGCTGTCGAAAATATGAGGAGCATGAAACGGTCTCAAAAATAGGAGGAGCATGAAGCGGTGTTCAAAAACATGAAGAGCCTGAAAAGGTGTGAAAAATATGAAGAGCTTCAAAATGTGTCATAAATACGACGAGCATGAAACCCTCTTAAAAATAGGAGGATGAAGCGGTGTTCAAAAACATGAAGAGCCTGAAAATTTGTGCAAAATATGAAGAGCTTCAAAAGGAGTGAAATACATGAGGAGCATGTAAAGTTGTTCAAAAACATGCAGAGACTTAAAAGGTGTGATAAATATGAAGAGCTTCAAAAAGTGCCAAAAATTAGATTAGCATGAAAGGGTCCGAAAAATAGGAGGAGCCTGAAGAGGTGTTGAAAAACATGAAGAGCCTGAAAAAGTGTGAAAAATATGAAGTGCTTCAAAAATATGAAAATTATGAAGAGCTTCAAAAGGTGTGAAAAATATGAAGAGCTTCAAAAATGTCAAAAATGAGATGAGCATGAAACGGTCTGAAAAATAGGAGGAGCATGAAGTGTTGTTGAAAAACATGAAGAGCCTGAAAAGGTGTGAATAATATGAAGAGCTTCAAAAGGTGTCAAAAATATGCGGAGCATGAAACGGTCTGAAAAATAGGAGGATCATGAAGCGGTGTTGAAAAACATGAAGAGCCTGAAAAGGTGTGAAAAATATGAAGAGCTTCAAAAGGTGTCAAAAGTATGAGGAGCATGAAATGGTCTGAAAAATAGGACGAGCATAAGCGGTGTTCAAAAACATGAACAGCCTGAAAAGGTGTGAAAAATATGAAGACCTTCAAAAGGTGTGAAAAATATGAAGAGCTTCAAAAGGTGTCAAAAATTAGATTAGCACGAAAGGGTGTGAAAAATAGAAGGAGCATGAAGTGGTGTTGAAAAACATCAAGAGCCTGAAAAGGTGTGAAATATATGAACAGCTTCAAAAGGGGTGAAAAATATGAAGAGCTTCAAAAGGTGTCAAAAATATGGGGAGCATGAAACGGTCTGAAAAATAGGAGGAGCATGAAGTGATGTTCAAAAACATGAAGAGCCTCAAAATGAGTGAGAAATATGAAAAGCTTCAAAAGGTGTCAAAAATATAGGAGCATGAAACGGTCTGCAAAATAGGAGGAGCATAAAGCGGTGTTGAAAAACATGAAGAGCCTGAAAATGTGTGAAAAATATGAAGACCTTCAAAAGGTGTCAAAAATATGAGGAGCATGAAACATTCTGAAAAATAGGAGGAGCATGAAGCGGTGTTGAAAAACATGAAGAGCCTGAAAATGTGTGAAAAATATGAAGAGCTTCAAAATGTGTCAAAAATATGGGGAGCATGAAACGGTCTGAAAAATAGGAGGAGCATGAAACGGTGTTGAAAAACATGAAGAGCCTGAAAAGGTGTGAAAAATATGAAGAGCTTCAAACGGTCTGAATTATATGAGGAGCATGAAAAGTTCTGAAAAATAGGAGGACCATGAAGCGGTGTTCAAAAACATGAAGAACCTGAAAAGGTGTGAAAAATATGAAGAGCTTCAAAAGGTGTCAAAAATGAGATGAGCATGAAACGGTCTGAATAATAGGAGGAGCATGAAGCGGTGTTGAAAAATATGAAGAGCTTCAAAAGGTGTGAAAAATATGAGGAGCTTCAAAAGGTGTCAAAAATTCGAGGAGCAAGAAACGGTCTGAAAAATACGAGGAGCATGAAGCGTTGTTCAAAAAAGTGAAGAGCCTGAAAAGGTTAGAAAAATATGAAGAGCTTCAAAGTTGGGAAAAATATGAAGAGCTTCAAAAGGTGTCAAAAATGAGATGAGCATCAAACGGTCTGAAAAATAGGAGGAGCATGAAATGCTGTTGAAAATCATGAAGAGAATGAAAAGGTGTGAAAAATATGAAGAGCTTCAAAAGGTGTCAAAAATATGAGGAGCATGAAACGGTCTGAAAAATAGGAGGAGCATAAAGCGGTGTTCAAAAACATGAAGTGCCTGAAAAGGTGTGAAAAATTAGAAGAGCTTCAAAAGGTGTCAAAAATATAAGGATCATGAAATGGTCTGAAAAATAGAAGGAGGATGAAGCGGTGTTCAAAAACATGAAGAGCTGAAAAGGTGTGAAAAATAGAAAAGCCTCAAAACGTGTCAAAAATATGAGGAGCATGAAACGGTCTGAACAATAGCAGGAGCATGAAGCGGTGTTGAAACACATGAAGAGTCTGAAAACGTGTGAAAATATGAAGAGCTTCAAGAATATAGAAAATATGAAGCGCTTCAAAAGGTGTGACAAATATGAAGAGCTTCAAAAGGTGTCAAAAATGAGATGAGCATGAAACGGTCTGAAAAATAGGAGGAGCATGAAGCGGTGTTGAAAACGATGAAGAGCCTGAAAACGTGTGAAAAATATGAAGAGATTCAAAAGGTGTGAAATACATGAGGAGGATTAAACGGTCTGAAAAATATGAGGAGCATGAAGCTGTGTTGAAAAACATGAAGAGCCTGAAAACGTGTGAAAAATATGAAGAGCTTCAAAAGGTGTGAAAAATTGACGAGCTTCAAAAGGTGTCAAAAATTACATGAGCATGAAACGGTTGAAAAATAGGAGGAGCATGAAGTGGTGTTGAAAAACATGAAGAGCCTGAAAAGGTGTGAAAAATATGGGGAGCCTGAAACGGTCTAAAAAAAAGGAGGAGCATGAAGTGGTGTTGAAAAACATGAAGAGCCTGAAAAGGTGTGAAAAATATGAAGACCTTCAAAACGTGTCAAAAATATGAGGAGAATGAAACGGTCTGAAAAATCGGAGGAGCATGAAGAAGTGTTCAAAAACATGAAGAGCCTGAAAAGGTGTGAAAAATATGAAGAGCTTCAAAAGGTGTCAAAATATGAGGAGCATGAAACGATCTGAAAAATAGGAGGATTATGAAGCGGTGTTGAAAAACATGAAGAGCCTGAAAAGTGTGGAAAATATGAAGAGCTTCAAAAGGTGTCAAAAATATGAGGAGTATGAAACGGTCTGAAAAACAGGAGGAGCATGTAGCGATGTTGAATAATATGAAGTGTCTGAAAAGGTGTGAAAAATATGAAGAGCTTCAAAAGTTGTCAAAATATGAGGAGCATGAAACGGTCTGAAAAATAGGAGGAGCATGAAACGGTGATCAAAAACATGAAGAGCCTGAAAAGGTGTGAAAAATATGAAGACCTTCAAAAGGTGTCAAAAATATGAGGAGCATGAAACTGTCTGAAAAAGAGGAGGAGCATGAAGAAGTGTTCAAAAACATGAAGAGCCTGAAAAGGTGTGAAAATTATGAAGAGGTTCAAAAGGTGTCAAAATATGAGGAGCATGAAACGATCTGAAAAACAGAAGGAGCATGAAGCGGTGTTGAAAACATGAACAGACTGAAAAGGTCTCAAAAATATGAAGAGCTTCAAAATGTGTCAAAAATATGAGGAGTACGAAACGGTCTGAAAAATAGGAGGAGCATGAAGTGCTCTTCAAAAACATGAAGAGCCTGAAAAGGTGTGAAAAATATGAAGAGCTTCAAAAGGTGTGAAAAATATGAGGAGCATGATACGGTAGAAAATATAGGAGGAGCATGAAGCTGTGTTCAAACCATGAAGAGCCTGAAAAAGTGTGAAAAATATGAAGAGCCTCAAAAGGTGTCAAAAATATGAGGAGTATGAAACGGTATGATAAATAGCAGGAGCATGAAGCGGAGTTGAAAAACATGAAGAGTCTGAAATCGTTTGAAAATTATGAAGAGCTTCAAAAATGTTAAAAACATGAAGAGCTTCAAAAGGTGTAAAAAATATGAAGAGCTTCAAAAGGTGTCAAAAATTAGATGAGCATGAAAAGGTCTAAAAAATAGGAGGAGCAACAAGTAGTGTTGAAAAAAAAGAAGAGCCTGAAAAGGTGTGAAAAATATGAAGATCTTCAAAAGGTGTGAAAAATATGAGGAGCATGATACGGTCTGAAAAATAGGAGGAGCATGAAGCGGTGTTCAAAAACATGAAGAGCTTGAAAAGTTGTGAAAAATATGCAAAGCTTCAAAAGGTGTCAAAAATGAGAGGAGCATGAAACGGTCTGAAAAATAGGAGGAGCATGAAGTCGTGTTCAAAAATATGAAGAGCCTGAAAAGGTGTGAAAAATATGAAGAGCGTCAAAAGGTGTGAAAAATATGAGGAGCATGATACGGTCTGAAAATTAGGAGGAGCGTGAAGTGGTGTTCAAAAACATGAAGAGCCTGAAAAGGTGTGAAAAATATGAAGAGCTTCAAAAGGTGTCAAAAATGAGATGAGCATGAAACGGTCTGAAAAATAGAGGTGCATGAAGCGGTGTTGAAAAACATGAAGAGCCGGAAAAGGTGTGAAAAATATGAAGAGTTTCTAAAGGTTTCAAAAATATGAGGAGCATGAATGGTCTGAAAAATAGGAGGAGCATGAACTGGTGTTGAAAAACATGAAGAGCCTGAAAAGGTGGGAAAAATATGAAGAGCTTCAAAAGGTGTGAAAAATATGAGGAGCATGAAACGGTCTGAAAAATAGGAGGAGGATGAAACGGTAATCAAAAACATGAAGAGCCTGAAAAGGTGTGAAAAATATGAAGAGCTTCAAACGGTGTGAAATACATGAGGAGCATGAAACGGTCTGAAAAATAGGAGGAGCATGAAGCGGTGTTCGAAAACATGAAGAGCCTGAAAAGGTGTGAAAAATATGAAGAGCTTCAAAAGGTGTCAAAAATATGAGAAGCATGAAACGGTCTGAAAAATAGGCGGAGCATGAAGTGGTTTTCAAAAACATGAAGAGCCTGAATAGGTGTGAAAAATATGAAGAGCTTCAAAGGTGTCAAAAATATGAGGAGCATGAAACGATCTGAAAAATAGGAGGAGCATGAAGCGGTGTTCAAAAACATGAAGAGCCTGAAAAGGTGTGAAAAATATGAAGAACTTCAAAAGGTGTCAAAAATGAGATGAGCATGAAACGGTCTGAAAAATAGGAGGAGCATGAAGCGGTGATGAAAATCATGAAGAGCCTGAAAAGGTGAGAAAAATATGAAGAGCTTCAAAATGTGTGAAAAATATGAGGAGCTTCAAAAGGTGTAAAAAATATGAAGAGCTTCAAAAGTGTCAAAAATTAGATGAGCATGAAAAGGTCTAAAAAATAGGAGGAGCAACAAGTAGTGTTGAAAAAAATGAAGAGCCTGAAAAGGTGTGAAAAATATGAAGAGCTTCAAAATGTGTGAAAAATATGAGGAGCATGATACGGTCTGAAAAATAGGAGGAGCATGAAGCAGTGTTCAAAAACATGAAGAGCCTGAATAGGTGTGTAAAGAAATGCAAAGCTTCAAAAGGTGTCAAAAATGAGAGGAGCATGAAACGGTCTGAAAATAGGAGGAGCATGATGCGGTGTTCAAAAATATGAAGAGCCTGAAAAGTTGTGAAATATATGAAGAGCTTCAAAAGGTGTCAAAAATATGAGGAGCATGAAACGGTCTGAAAAATAGGAGGAACATGAAGCGGTGTTCAAAAAAACATGAAAAGCCTGAAAAGGTGTGAGAAATATGAAGAGCTTGAAAAGGTGTCAAAAATTTGAGGAGCATGAAACGTTCTGAAAAATAGGACGAGCATGAAGCAGTGTTGAAAAACATGAAGAGCCTGAAAATGTGTGAAAAATATGAAGAGCTTCAAAAGCTGTCAAAAAGATGAGGAGCATGAAACGCTCTGAAAAATAGGAGGAGCATGAAATGGTGTTGAAAAAAATGAAGAACCTGAAAGGGTGTGAAATATATGAAGAGCTTGAAAAGGTGTCAAAAATATGAGGAGAATGAAACGGTCTGAAAAATAGGAGGAGTATGAAGAGGTGTTAAAAAACATGAAGAGCCGGAAAAGGTGTGAAAAATATGAAGAGTTTCTAAAGGTGTCAAAAATATGAGGAGAATGAAACGGTCTGAAAAATAGGAGGAGTATGAAGAGGTGTTAAAAAACATGAAGAGCCGGAAAAGGTGTGAAAAATATGAAGACTTTCTAAAGGTGTCAGAAATATGAGGAGCATGAAACGGTCTCAAAAATAGGAGGAGCATGAGTGGTGTTGAAAAACATGAAGAGCCTGAAAAGGTGTGAAAAATATGAAGAGCTTTAAAAGATGTCAAAAATATGAGAAGCATGAAAGGGTTTGAAAAAGAGGAGGAGCAAGAAGATGTGTTCAAAAACATGAAGAGCCTGAAAAGGTGTGAAAAATATGAAGAGCTTCCAAAGGTGTCAAATATGAGGAGCATGAATGGTCTGAAAAATAGGAGGAGCATGAACTGGTGTTGAAAAACATGAAGAGCCTGAAAAGGTGGGAAAAATATGAAGAGCTTCAAAAGGTGTGAAAAATATGAGGAGCATGAAACGGTCTGAAAAATAGGAGGAGGATGAAACGGTAATCTAAAACATGAAGAGCCTGAAAAGGTGTGAAAAATATGAAGAGCTTCAAACGGTGTGAAATACATCAGGAGCATGAAACGGTCTGAAAAATAGGAGGAGCATGAAGCGGTGTTCAAAAACATGAAGAGCCTGAAAAGGTGTGAAAAATATGAAGAGCTTCAAAAGGTGTGAAATACATGAGGAGCATGAAACGGTCTGAAAAAAAGGAGGAGCATGAAGCGCTGTTGAAAAACATGAAGAGTCTGAAAAGGTGTGAAAAATATGAAGAGCTTCAAAAGGTGTCAAAAATATGAGGAGCAGTAAACAGTCTGAAAAATAGGAGGATCATGAAGCGGTGTTCAAAAACATGAAGAGCCTGAAAAGTTGTGAAAAATATGAAAAGCTTCAAATTTTGTCAAAATTGAGATGAGCATGAAACGGATGAAAAATAGGAGAAGCATGAAGTGGTGTGGAAAAACATGAAGAGCCTGAAAAGGTGTGAAAAATATGAAGAGCTTCAAAAGGTGTGAAATACATGAGGAGCATGAAACTCTCTGAAAAATAGAAGGAGCATGAAGCAGAGTTCAAAAACATGAAGAGCCTGAAAAGGTGTGAAAAATATGAAGAGCCTCAAAACGTGTCAAAATATTAGGAGTATGAAACGGTATGATAAATAGAAGGAGCATGAAGCGGTGTTGAAAAACATGAAGAGTCTGAAATTGTGTGAAAAATATGAAGAGCTTCAAAAAGGTGAAAAATATGAAGAGCTTCAAAAGTTGTCAAAAATTAGATGAGTATGAAACGGTCTAAAAAATAGGAGGAGTAACAAATAGTGTTGAAAAAAATGAAGAGCATGAAAAGGTGTGAGAAATATGAACGGCTTCAAAAGGTGTCAAAAATATGAGGAGCATGAAACGGTCTGAAAAATAGGAGGAGCATGAAGTGCTGTTCAAAAACATGAAGAGCCTGAAAAGGTGTGAAAAATATGAAGAGCTACAAAAGGTGTGAAAAATATGAGGAGCATGATACGGTAGAAAAAATAGGAGGAGCATGAAGCAGTGTTCAAAAACATGAAGAGCCTGAAAAGGTGTGAAAAATATGAAGAGCCTCAAAACGTGTCAAAAATATGAGAAGTATGAAACGGTATGATAAATAGCAGGAGCATGAAGCGGTTTTGAAAAACATGAAGGGTCTGAAATCGTGTGAAAAATATGAAGAGCTTCAAAAATGTGAAAAATATGAAGAGCTTCAAAAGGTGTAGAAAATATGAAGTGCCTCAAAATGTGTCAAAAATTAGATGAGTATGAAAAGTTCTAAAAAATAGGAGGAGCAACAAGTAGTGTTGAAAAAAATGAAGAGCCTGAAAAGGTGTGAAAAATATGAAGACCTTCAAAAGGTGTCAAAAATATGAGGAGCATGAAACTTTCTAAAAAATAGGACGAGCATGAAGCAGTGATAAAAAACATGAAGAGCCTGAAAAGGTGTGAAAAATATGAAGAGTTTCTAAAGGTGTCAAAAATATGAGGAGCATGATACGGTTTGAAAATAGGAGGAGCATGAAGCGGTGTTGAAAAACATGAAGAGTGTAAAAACGTGTGAAAATATGAAGAGCTTCAAAAATATTAAAAATATGAAGAGCTTCAACAGTTGTGAAAAATATGAAGAGATTAAAAAGGTGTCAAAAATGAGATGAGCTTGAAACGGTCTGAAAAATAGAAGGAGCATGAAGCGGTGTTGAAAATCATGAACACACTGAAAAGGTGTGAACAATATGAAAAGCTTCAAAAGGTGTCAAAAATGAGATGAGCATTAAACGGTCTGAAAAATAGGAATAACATGAAACGGTGTTGAATATCATGAAGAGCCTGAAATAATGTGAAAAATATAAAGAGCTGCAAAAGGTGTCAAAAATATGAGGAGCATGAAACGGTCTGATAAATAGGTGGAGCATGAAGCTGTGTTCAAAAACATGAAGAGCCTGAAAAGGTGTGAAAAATATGAAGAGCTTCAAAAGGTGTGAAAAATATGAGGAGCATGAAACGGTCTGAAAAATAGAAGCAGCATGAAACGGTGTTGAAAAATATGAAGAGCCTGAAAACGTGTGAAAAATATGAGGAGCTTCAAAAGGTGTGAAAAATATAAAGAGCTTCAAAGGTGACAAAAATGAGATGAGCATGAAACGGTCTGAAAAATAGGAGGAGAATGAAGTGGTGGTGAAAAACATGAAGAGCCTGAAAAGGTGTGAAAAATATGAAGAGCTTCAAAATGTTTCAAAAATATGAAGAGCATGAAACGGTCTGAAAATCAGGAGGATCATGAAGCGGTGTTCAAAAACATGAAGAGCCTGAAAAGGTGTGAAAAATATGAAGAGCTCAAAAAGTGTCAAAAATATGAGGAGCATGAAACGATCTGAAAAATACGAGGAGCATGAAGCAGTGTTCAAAAACATGAAGAGCCTGAAAAGGTGGGAAAAATATGAAGAGCTTCAAAAGGTGTGAAATATATGAGGAGAATGAAACGGTCTGAAAAATAGGAGGATCATGAAGCGGTTTTCAGAAACATGAAGAGCATGAAAAGGTGTGAAAAATATGAAGAGCTTCAAAAGGTGTGAAATATATGAGGAGAATGAAACGGTCTGAAATATAGGAGGATCATGAAGCGGTTTTCAGAAACATGAAGAGCATGAAAAGGTGTGAAAAACAGGAAGAGTTTCAAAAGTTGTCATAAATATGAGGAGCATGAAACGGTCTGAAAAATAGGAGGAGCATGAAACGGTGATCAAAAACATGAAGAGCCTGAAAAGGTGTGAAAAATATGAAGAGCTTCAAAAGGTGTGAAATACATGAGGAGCATGAAACTCTCTGAAAAATAGGAGGAGCATGAAGGGGTTTTCAAAAACATGAAGAGCCTGAAAATGTGTGAAAAATATGAAGAGCTTCAAAAGGTGTCAAAAATGAGATGAGGATGAAACGGTCTGAAAAATATGAGGAGCCTGAAACGGTGTTGAAAGACATGAAGAGCCTGAAAAGTTGTGAAAAATATGAAAAGCTTCAAAAGGTGTCAAAAATGAGATGAGCATGAAACGGTCTGAAAAATAGGAGGAGCATGAAGCGGTGTTGAAAAATGAAGAGCCTGAAAAGGTGTGAAAAATATGAAGAGCCTCAAAACGTGTCAAAATATTAGGAGTATGAAATGGTATGATAAATAGAAGGAGAATGAAGCGGTGTTGAAAAACATGAAGAGTCTGAAATTGTGTGAAAAATATGAAGAGCTTCAAAAAGGTGAAAAATATGAAGAGCTTCAAAAGTTGTCAAAAATTAGATGAGTATGAAACGGTCTAAAAAATAGGAGGAGTAACAAATAGTGTTGAAAAAAATGAAGAGCATGAAAAGGTGTGAGAAATATGAACGGCTTCAAAAGGTGTCAAAAATATGAGGAGCATGAAACGGTCTGATAAATAGGTGGAGCATGAAGCTGTGTTCAAAAACATGAAGAGCCTGAAAAGGTGTGAAAAATATGAAGAGCTTCAAAAGGTGTGAAAAATATGAGGAGCATGAAACGGTCTGAAAAATAGAAGCAGCATGAAACGGTGTTGAAAAACATGAAGAGCCTGAAAACGTGTGAAAAATATGAGGAGCTTCAAAAGGTGTGAAAAATATAAAGAGCTTCAAAGGTGACAAAAATGAGATGAGCATGAAACGGTCTAAAAAATAGGAGGAGTAACAAATAGTGTTGAAAAAAATGAAGAGCATGAAAAGGTGTGAGAAATATGAACGGCTTCAAAAGGTGTGAAAAATATGAGGAGCCTGAAACGGTCTGAAAAAAAGGAGGAGCATGAAGTGGTGTTGAAAAACATGAAGAGCCTGAAAAGGTGTGAAAAATATGAAGACCTTCAAAAGGTGTCAAAAATATGAGGAGCATGAAATGGTCTGAAAAATCGGAGGAGCATGAAGCGGTGTTGAAAAACATGAAGAGCCTGAAACGGTGTGGAAAATATGAAGAGCTTCAAAAGGTGTCAAAAATATGAGGAGCATGAAACGGTCTGAAAAATAGGAGGAGCATGAAGTGCTGTTCAAAAACATGAAGAGCCTGAAAAGGTGTGAAAAATATGAAGAGCTACAAAAGGTGTGAAAAATATGAGGAGCATGATACGGTAGAAAAAATAGGAGGAGCATGAAGCAGTGTTCAAAAACATGAAGAGCCTGAAAAGGTGTGAAAAATATGAAGAGCCTCAAAACGTGTCAAAAATATGAGAAGTATGAAACGGTATGATAAATAGCAGGAGCATGAAGCGGTTTTGAAAAACATGAAGGGTCTGAAATCGTGTGAAAAATATGAAGAGCTTCAAAAATGTGAAAAATATGAAGAGCTTCAAAAGGTGTAGAAAATATGAAGTGCCTCAAAATGTGTCAAAAATTAGATGAGTATGAAAAGTTCTAAAAAATAGGAGGAGCAACAAGTAGTGTTGAAAAAAATGAAGAGCCTGAAAAGGTGTGAAAAATATGAAGACCTTCAAAAGGTGTCAAAAATATGAGGAGCATGAAACTTTCTAAAAAATAGGACGAGCATGAAGCAGTGATAAAAAACATGAAGAGCCTGAAAAGGTGTGAAAAATATGAAGAGTTTCTAAAGGTGTCAAAAATATGAGGAGCATGATACGGTTTGAAAAAAGGAGGAGCATGAAGCGGTGTTGAAAAACATGAAGAGTGTGAAAACGTGTGAAAATATGAAGAGCTTCAAAAATATTAAAAATATGAAGAGCTTCAACAGTTGTGAAAAATATGAAGAGATTAAAAAGGTGTCAAAAATGAGATGAGCTTGAAACGGTCTGAAAAATAGAAGGAGCATGAAGCGGTGTTGAAAATCATGAACAGACTGAAAAGGTGTGAACAATATGAAAAGCTTCAAAAGGTGTCAAAAATGAGATGAGCATTAAACGGTCTGAAAAATAGGAATAACATGAAACGGTGTTGAATATCATGAAGAGCCTGAAATAATGTGAAAAATATAAAGAGCTGCAAAAGGTGTCAAAAATATGAGGAGCATGAAACGGTCTGATAAATAGGTGGAGCATGAAGCTGTGTTCAAAAACATGAAGAGCCTGAAAAGGTGTGAAAAATATGAAGAGCTTCAAAAGGTGTGAAAAATATGAGGAGCATGAAACGGTCTGAAAAATAGAAGCAGCATGAAACGGTGTTGAAAAATATGAAGAGCCTGAAAAGGTGTGAAAAATATGAAGAGGATCAAAAGGTGTCAAATATATGAGGAGAATGAAATGGTCTGAAAAATAGGAGGATCATGAAGCTGTGTCGAAAAACATGAAGAGCCTGAAAAGGTGTGAAAAATATGAAGTGCTCAAAAAGTGTCAAAAATATGAGGAGCATGAAACGCTCTGAAAAATAGGAGGAGCATGAAGCGGTGTTCAAAAACATGAAGAGCCTGAAAAGTTGTGGAAAATATGAAAAGCTTCAAAATGTGTCAAAAATGATATTAGCATTAAACGGTCTGAAAAATAGGAATAACATGAAACGGTGTTGAAAATCATGAAGAGCCTGAAATAGTGTGAAAAATATAAAGAGCTGCAAAAGGTGTCAAAAATATGATCGGGATTGGGAATACATGTAAATCAATGGCTGATTCATAGCAATGTATGACAAAACCCACTGGGAAAAAAAATAATAAAAATTAAAAAAAAAAAAAAGCTTATCAAGAATAAAAAAACAAAAAAAAATATGAGGAGCATGAAACGGTCTGATAAATAGGTGGAGCATGAAGCTGTGTTCAAAAACATGAAGAGCCTGAAAAGGTGTGAAAATATGAAGAGCTTCAAAATGTTTCACAAATATGAAGAGCATGAAACGGTCTGAAAAACAGGAGGAGCATGAAGCGGTGTTGAAAAATGAAGAGCCTGAAAAGGTGTGAAAAATATGAAGAGCTTCAAAAGGTGTGAAAAATATAAAGAGCTTCAAAGGTGACAAAAATGAGATGAGCATGAAATGGTCTGAAAAATAGGAGGAGAATGAAGCAGTGTTCAAAAACATGAAGAGCCTGAAAAGGTGGGAAAAATATGAAGAGCTTCAAAAGGTGTGAATATATGAGGAGAATGAAACGGTCTGAAAAATAGGAGGATCATGAAGCGGTTTTCAGAAACATGAAGAGCATGAAAAGGTGTGAAAAATATGAAGAGCTTCAAAAGGTGTGAAATATATGAGGAGAATGAAACGGTCTGAAAAATAGGAGGATCATGAAGCGGTTTTCAGAAACATGAAGAGCATGAAAAGGTGTGAAAAATAGGAAGAGTTTCAAAAGGTGTCATAAATATGAGGAGCATGAAACGGTCTGAAAAATAGGAGGAGCATGAAACGGTGATCAAAAACATGAAGAGTCTGAAAAGGTGTGAAAAATATGAAGAGCTTCAAAAGGTGTGAAATACATGAGGAGCATGAAACTCTCTGAAAAATAGGAGGAGCATGAAGCGGTGTTCAAAAACATGAAGAGCCTGAAAATGTGTGAAAATTATGAAGAGCTTCAAAAGGTGTCAAAATTGAGATGAGCATGAAACGGTCTGAAAAATAGGAGGAGTCTGAAACGGTGTTGAAAGACATGAAGAGCCTGAAAAGTTGTGAAAAATATGAAAAGCTTCAAAAGGTGTCAAAAATGATATGAGCATGAAACGGTCTGAAAAATAGGAGGAGCATGAAGCGGTGTTGAAAAATGAAGATTGAAAAGGTGTGAAAAATATGAAGAGGATCAAAAGGTGTCAAATATATGAGGAGCATGAAACGGTCTGCAAAAAAGAAGGAGCATGAAGTGGTGTTGAAAAACTTGAAGAGCCTGAAAAGGTGTGAAAAATATGAAAAGCTTAAAAAGGTGTTAAAAATATGAGGAGCAAAAAACGGTCTGAAAAATAAGAGGAGCATGAAGCGGTGTTCAAAAACATGAAGAGCCTGAAAAGGTGTGAAAAATATGAAGAGCTTCAAAAGGTGTCAAAAATGAGATTAGCATTAAACGGTCGGAAAAATAGGAATAACATGAAACGGTGTTGAAAATCATGAAGAGCCTGAAATAGTGTGAAAAATATAAAGAGCTGCAAAAGGTGTCAAAAATATGAGGAGCATGAAACGGTCTAATAAATAGGTGGAGCATGAAGCTGTGTTCAAAAACATGAAGAGCCTGAAAACGTGTGAAAAATATGAAGAGCTTCAAAATGTTTCACAAATATGAAGAGCATGAAACGGTCTGAAAAACAGGAGGATTATGAAGCGGTGTTCAATAACATGAAGAGCCTGAAAAGGTGTGAAAAATATGAAGAGCTTCAAAAGGTGTCAAAAATATGAGGAGCATGAAACGGTCTGAAAAATAGGAGGAGCATGAAACGGTGATCAAAAACATGAAGAGCCTGAAAAGGTTTGAAAAATATGAAGAGCTTCTAAAGGTGTCAAAAATATGAGGAGCATAAACGATCTGAAAAATAGGAGTAGCATGAAGCGGTGTTCAAAAACATGAAGAGCCTGAAAAGGTGTGAAAAATATGAAGAGCTCAAAAAGTGTCAAAAATATGAGGAGCATGAAACGGTCTGAAAAATAGGAGGATCATGAAGTGGTGTTCAAAAACATGAAGAGCCTGAAAAGGTGTGAAAAATATGAACAGCTTCAAAATGTGTCAAAAATATGAGGAGCATGAAACGGTCTGAAAAATAGGAGGAGCATGAAACGGTGTTCAAAAACATGAAGAACCTGAAAAGGTTTGAAAAATATGAAGAGCTTCTAAAGGTGTCAAAAATATGAGGAGCATAAACGATCTGAAAAATAGAAGCAGCATGAAACGGTGTTCAAAACTATGAAGAGCCTGAAAACGTGTGAAAAATATGAAGAGCTTCAAAAGGTGTGAAAAATATAAAGAGCTTCAAAGGTGACAAAAATGAGATGAGCATGAAACGGTCTGAAAAATAGGAGGAGAATGAAGTGGTGGTGAAAAACATGAAGAGCCTGAAAAGGTGTGAAAAATATGAAGAGCTTCAAAATGTTTCAAAAATATGAAGAGCATGAAACGGTCTGAAAATCAGGAGGATCATGAAGCGGTGTTCAAAAACATGAAGAGCCAGAAAAGGTGTGAAAAATATGAAGAGCTTTAAAAGGTGTCAAAAATGAGATGAGCCTTAAACGGTCTGAAAAACAGGAATAACATGAAACGGTGTTGAAAATCATGAAGAGCCTGAAATAGTGTGAAAAATATAAAGAGCTGCAAAAGGTGTCAAAAATATGAGGAGCATGAAACGGTCTGAACAATAGGAGAAGCATGAAGCGGTGTTCAAAAACATGAAGAGCCTGAAAAGGGGTGAAAAATATGAAGAGCTTCAAAAGGTGTCAAAAATATGAGGAGCATGAAACGGTCTGAAAAATCGGAGGAGCATGAAGCGTTGTTGAAAAACATGAAGAGCCTGAAAAGGTGTGAGAAATATGAAGAGCTTCAAAAGGTGTTAAAAGTATGAGTAGCATGAAACGGTCTGCAAAAAAGGAGGAGCATGAAGTGGTGTTGAAAGAGATGAAGAGCCTGAAAAGGTGTTAAAAATATGAAAGCATCAAAATGTGTCAAAATTATTAGGAGCATGAAACGGTCTGAAAAATAGGAGGAGCATGAAGCGCTGTTGAATATCATGAAGAGCCTGAAAAGTTGTGAAAAATATGAAGAGCTTCAAGAGATGAGAAAAACATGAAGAGCTTCAAAAGGTGTCAAAATGAGATGAGCATGAAACGGTCTGAAAAATAGGAGGAGCATGAAGTCGTGTTGAAAAAAAGGAAAAGTCTGAAAAAGTGTGAAATATATGAAGAGCTTCAAAAGGTGTCAAAAATATGAGGAGAATGAAACGGTCTGAAAAATAGGAGGAGCATGAAGCGATGTTGAAAAATATGAATTGTCTGAAAACGTGTGGAAAATATGAAGAGATTCATAAATGTGAAAAATATGAAGAGCTTCAAAAGGTGTGAAAAATCTGAAGAGCTTCAAAAGGTGTCAAAAAAGAGATGAGCATGAAAAGGTCTGAAAAATAGGAGGAGCATGAAGCGGTGTTGAAAATCATGAAGAGCCTGAAAACGTGTGAAAAATATGAAGACCTTCAAAATTTGTCAAAAATATGAAGAGCTTCAAAAGGTGTTAAAATGAGATGAGCATGAAACTATCTGAAAAATAGGAGGAGCATGAAGTGGTGTTAAAAAAATGAAGAGCCTGGAAAGGTGTGAAATATCTCAAGAGCTTCAAAAGGTGTCAAAAATATGAGGAGCATGAAACGGTCGGCAAAATACGACGAGCATGAAGCGGTGTCTAAAAACATGAAGAGCCTGAAAAGGTGTGAAAAATATGAAGAGCTTCAAAAGGTGTGAAATATATGAGGAGAATGAAACGGTCTGAAAAATAGGAGGATCATGAAGCGGTTATCAGAAACATGAAGAGCATGAAAAGGTGTGAAAAATATGAAGAGTTTCAAAAGGTGTCAAAAATATGAGGAGCATGAAACGGTCTGAAAAATAGGAGGAACATGAAGCGGTGTTCAAAAACATGAAAAGCCTGAAAATGTGTGAAAAATATAAAGAGCTTCAAAAGATGTGAAAAATATGAAGAGCTTCAAAAGGTGTCAAAAATGAGATGAGCATGAAACGGTCTGAAAAATAGGAGGAGCATGAAGCGGTGTTGAAAAACATGAAGAACCTGAAAAGGTGTGAGAAATATCAAGAGCTTCAAAAGGTGTCAAATATATGAGGAGCATGAAACGTTCTGAAAAAGAGGAGGAGCATGAAGCGGTGTTGAAAAACATGAAGAGCCTGAAAAGCTGTGTAAAATATGAAGAGGTTCTAAAGGTGTCAAAAATATGAGGAGCATGAAACGGTCTTAAAAATAGGCGGATTATGAAACGGTGTTCAAAAATATGAAGAGCCTGAAAAGGTGTGAAAAATATGAAAAGCCTCAAAACCTGTCAAAAATATGAGGAGCATGAAACTGTCTGAAAAATAGCAGGGGCATGAAGCGGTGTTGAAAAACATGAAGAGTCTGAAAACGTGTGAAAATATGAAGAGCTTCAAACATATGAAAAATATGAAGAGCTTCAAAAGGTGTGAAAAATATGAAGAGCTTCAAAAGGTGTCAAAAATGAGATGAGCATAAAACGTTCCGAAAAATACGAGGAGCATGAAGCGGTGTTGAAAATCATGAAGAGCCTGAAAAGGGGTGAAAAATATGAAGAGCTTCAATGATGTGAAAAATATGAAGAGCTTCAAAAGGTGTCAAAAATATGAAGAGAATGAAACGGTCTGAAAAATAGAAGGAGCATGAAACGGTGATCAAACACATGAAGAGCCTGAAAAGGTGTGGAAAATATGAAGAGCTTCAAAAGGTGTGAAATACATGAGGAGCATGAAACTCTCTGAAAAATAGGAGGAGCATGAAGCGGTGTTCAAAAACATGAAGAGCCTGAAAAGTTGTGAAAAATATGAAAAGCTTCAAAAGGTGTCAAAAATGAGATGAGCCTTAAACGGTCTGAAAAACAGGAATAACATGAAACGGTGTTGAAAATCATGAAGAGCCTGAAATAGTGTGAAAAATATAAAGAGCTGCAAAAGGTGTCAAAAATATGAGGAGCATGAAACGGTCTGATAAATAGGTGGAGCATGAAGCTGTGTTCAAAAACATGAAGAGCCTGAAAAGGTGTGAAAAATATGAAGAGCTTGAAAAGGTGTGAAATATATGAGGAGCATGAAACGGTCTGAAAAATAGGAGGATCATGAAGCAGTTTTCAGAAACATGAAGAGCATGAAAAGGTGTGAAAAATATGAAGAGCTTCAAAAGGTGTGAAATATATGAGGAGAATGAAACGGTCTGAAAAATAGGAGGATCATGAAGCGGTTTTCAGAAACATGAAGAGCATGAAAAGGTGTGAAAAATATGAAGAGCTTCAAAAGGTGTGAAATACATGAGGAGCATGAAACTCTCTGAAAAATAGGAGGAGCCTGAAGCAATGTTCAAAAACATGAAGAGCCTGAAAATGTGTGAAAAATATGAAGAGCTTCAAAAGGTGTCAAAATTGAGATGAGTATGAAACGGTCTGAAAAATAGTAGGAGCATGAAGTGGTGTTGAAAAAAAAAGAAGAGACTGAAAAGGTGTGAAATATATGAAGAGCTTCAAAAGGTGTCAAAAATATGAGGAGAATGAAACGGTCTGAAAAATAGGAGGAGCATGAAGCTGTGTCGAAAAACATGAAGAGCCTGAAAAGGTGTGAAAAATACGAAGAGCTTCTAAAGGTGTCAAAAATATGAGGAGCATGAAACGGTCTGAAAAATAGGAGGATCATGAAGCGGTGTTCAAAAACATGAAGAGCCTGAAAAGGTGTGAAAAATATGAAGAGCTCAAAAAGTGTCAAAAATATGATGAGCATGAAACGATCTGAAAAATAGAAGGAGCATGAAACGGTGATCAAAAACATGAAGAGCCTGAAAAAGTGTGGAAAATATGAAGAGCTTCAAAAGCTGTGAAATACATGAGGAGCATGAAACTCTCTGAAAAATAGGAGGAGCATGAAGCGGTGTTCAAAAACATGAAGAGCCTGAAAAGTTGTGAAAAATATGAAAAGCTTCAAAAGGTGTCAAAAATGAGATGAGCATTAAACGGTCTGAAAAATAGGAATAACATGAAACGGTGTTGAAATTAATGAAGAGCCTGAAAAACTGTGAAAAATATAAAGAGCTTCAAAAGGTGTCAAAAATATGAGGAGCATGAAACGGTCTGATAAATAGGAGGAGCATGAAGCTGTGTTCCAAAACATGAAGATCCTGAAAAGGTGTGAAAAATATGAAGAGCTTCAAAAGGTGTGAAATATATGAGGAGCATGAAACGGACTGAAATATAGAAGCAGCATGAAACGGTGTTGAAAAATATGAAGAGCATGAAAAAGTGTGAAAAATATGAAGAGCTTCAAAAGGTGTGAAAAAATAAAGTGCTTCAAAGGTGACAAAAATGAGATGAGCATGATACGGTCTGAAATATAGGAGGAGCGTGAAGTGGTGGTGAAAAACATGAAGAGCCTGAAAAGGTGTGAAAAATATGAAGAGCTTCAAAATGTTTCACAAATATGAAGAGCATGAAACGGTCTGAAAAACAGGAGGATCATGAAGCGGTGTTCAAAAACATGAAGAGCCTGAAAAGCTGTGAAAAATATGAAGAGCTTCAAAAGGTGTCAAAAATATGAGGAGCATGAAACGGTCTGAAAAATAGGAGGAGCATGAAAAGGTGATCAAAAACATGAAGAGCCTGAAAAGGTGTGAAAAATATGAAGAGCTTCTAAAGGTGTCAAAAATATGAGGAGCATAAACGGTCTGAAAAATAGGAGTAGCATGAAGCGGTGTTCAAAAACATGAAGAGCCTGAAAAGGTGTGAAAAATATGAAGAGCTCAAAAAGTGTCAAAAATATGAGGAGCATTAAACGATCTGAAAAACAGACGGAGCATGAAACGGTGATCAAACACATGAAGAGCCTGAAAAGGTGTGGAAAATATGAAGAGCTTCAAAAGGTGTGAAATACATGAGGAGCATGAAACTCTCTGAAAAATAGGAGGAGCATGAAGCGGTGTTCAAAAACATGAAGAGCCTGAAAAGTTGTGAAAAATATGAAAAGCTTCAAAACGTGTCAAAAATGAGATGAGCATTAAACGGTCTGAAAAATAGGAAAAACATGAAACGGTGTTGAAAATCATGAAGAGCCTGAAATAGTGTGAAAAATATAAAGAGCTGCAAAAGGTGTCAAAAATATGAGGAGCATGAAACGGTCTGAAAAATAGAAGCAGCATGAAACGGTGTTGAAACACATGAAGAGCCTGAAAACGTGTGAAAAATATGAAGAGCTTCAAAAGGTGTACAAAATATAAAGAGTTTCAAAGGTGACAAAAATGAGATGAGCAAGAAACGGTCTGAAAAATAGGAGGAGCATGAAGTGGTGGTGAAAAACATGAAGAGCCTGAAAAGGTGTGAAAAATATGAAGAGCTTCAAAATGTTTCAAAAATATGAAGAGCATGAAACCGTCTGAAAATCAGGAGGATCATGAAGCGGTGATCAAAAACATTAAGAGCCTGAAAAGGTGTGAAAAATATGAAGAGCATCAAAAGGTGTGAAATACATGAGGAGCATGAAACGGGCTGAAAAATAGGATGATGAAACGGAGTTGAAAAACATGAAGAGCCTGAAAAGATGTGAAAAATATGAAAAGCTTCAAAATGTTTCAAAAATATGAAGGGCATGAAACGGTCTGAAAAATAGGAGAAGCATGAAGCTGTGTTCAAAAACATGAAGAGCCTGAAAAGGTGTGAAAAATATGAAGAGCTTCAAAAGGTGTCAAAAATATGAGGAGCATGAAACGGTCTGAAAAATAGGAGGAGCATGAAGCTGTGTTCAAAAACATGAAGATCTTAAAAGGGTGTGAAAAATATGAAGAGCTTCAAAAGGTGTGAAAAATATGAGGAGCATGAAACGGTCTGAAAAATAGAAGCAGCATGAAACGGTTTTGAAAAACATGAAGAGCCTGAAAACGTGTGAAAAATATGAAGGGCTTCAAAAGGTGTGAAAAACATGAAGAGCTTCAAAGGTGACAAAAATGAGATGAGCATGAAACGGTCTGAAAAATAGGAGGAGCATGAACGGAGTTGAAAAACATGAAGAGCCTGAAAAGGTGTGAAAAATATGAAGAGCTTCAAAATGTTTCAAAAATATGAAGGGCATGAAACGGTCTGAAAATCAGGAGGATCATGAAGCGGTGTTCAAAAACATGAAGATCCTGAAAAGGTGTGAAAAATATGAAGAGCTCAAAAAGTGTCAAAAATATGAGGAGCATGAAATGATCTGAAAAATACGAGGAGCATGAAGCAGTGTTCAAAAACATGAAGAGCCTGAAAAGCTGTTAAAAATATGAAGAGCTTCAAAAGGTGTGAAATACATGAGGAGCATGAAATGGGCTGAAAAATAGGAGAAGCATGAAGTGGTGTTTAAAAATATGAAGAGCTTGAAAAGGTGTCAAAAATATGAAGACCTTCAAAAGGTGTCAAAAATGAGATGAGCATGAAACGGTCTGAAAAATAGGACGTGCATGAAGCAGTGTTGAAAAACATGAAGAGCCTGAAAAGTTGTGAAAAATATGAAAACCTTCAAAAGGTGTCAAAAATGAGATGAGCATGAAACGTCCTGAAAAATAGGACGTGCATGAAGCAGTGTTGAAAAACATGAAGAGCCTGAAAAGTAGTGAAAAATATGAAGAGCTTCAAAAGGTGTCAAAAATATGAGGAGTATGAAACGGTCTGAAAAATCGGAGGAGCATGAAGCGTTGTTGAAAAACATGAAGAGCCTGAAAAGGTGTGAGAAATATGAAGAGCTTCAAAAGGTGTTAAAATTATGAGTAGCATGAAACGGTCTGCCAAAAAGGAGGAGCATGAAGTGGTGTTGAAAAAGATGAAGAGCCTTAAAAGGTGTTAAAAATATGAAAGCATCAAAATGTGTCAAAATTATGAGGAGCATGAAACGGTCTGAAAAATAGGAGGAGCATGAAGCGCTGTTGAATATCATAAAGAGCCTGAAAAGTTGTGAAAAATATGAAGAGCTTCAAAAGGTGTGAAATATATGAGGAGAATGAAACGGTCTGAAAAATAGGAGGAGCATGAAGCGGTTTGCAGAAACATGAAGAGCATGAAAAGGTGTGAAAAATATGAAGAGCTTCAAAAGATTTGAAATACATGAGGAGCATGAAACGGGCTGAAAAATAAGAGAAGCATGAAGTGCTGTGGAAAAACATGAAGAGCCTGAAAAGCTGTGAAAAATATGAAGAGCTTCAAAAGGTGTGAAATACATGAGGAGCATGAAATGGGCTGAAAAATATGAGAAGCATGAAGTGGTGTTTAAAAATATGAAGAGCTTGAAAAGGTGTGAAAAATATGAAGACCTTCAAAAGGTGTCAAAAATGAGATGAGCATGAAACTGTCTGAAAAATAGGAGTATCATGAAACGGTGTTGAAAAACATGAAGAGCCTGAAAAGATGTGAAAAATATGAAGAGCTACAAAAGGTGTCAAAATTATGAGGAGCATGAAACGTTCTGAAAAATAGGAGGAGCATCAACCTGTGTTCAAAAACATGAAGAGCCTGAAAAGGTGTGAAAAATATGAAAAGCTTCAAAAGGTGTCAAAAATGAGATGAGCATGAACCCGTCTGAAAAATAGGAGGAGCATGAAGCGGTGTTGAAAGACATGAAGAGCCTGAAAAGGTGTGAGAAATATGAAGAGCTTCAAAAGGTGTCAAAAATTTGAGGAGAATGAAACGGTCTGCAAAAAAGTAGGAGCATGAAGTGATGTTGAAAAACTTGAAGAGCATGAAAAGGTGTGAAAAATATTAAGAGGTTCAAAGTTGTGAAATACATGAGGATCATGAAATGGTGTGAAAAATTGGAGGAGCATGAAGCAGAGTTCGAAAACATGAAGAGCCTGAAAAGGTTTGAAAAATATGAAGAGCTCAAAAAGTGTCAAAAATATGAGGAGCATGGAACGATCTGAAAAATACCAGGAGCATGAAGCAGTGTTCAAAAACATGAAGAGCTTCAAAAGGTGTGAAAAATATGAGGAGCATGAAACTGTCTGAAAAATCGGAGGAGCATGAAGCGGTGTTGAAAAACATGAAGAGCCTGAAAATGTGTGAAAAATATGAAGAGCTTCAAACGGTGTCAGAAATATGAGGAGCATGAAATGGTCTGAAAAATTGGATGAGCATGAAGCGGTGTTGAAAAACATGAAGAGCCTTAAAAGGTGTGAAAAAAATGAAGAGCTTCAAAAGGTGTCAAAAATATGAGGAGCATGAAACGGTCTGAAAAATATGAGCAGCATGAAGCGGTGTTGAAAAACATGAAGAGCCTGAAAAGGTGTGAAAAATATGAAGAGCTTCAAAAGGTGTGAAATACATGAGGAGCATAAAACTCTCTGAAAAAGAGAAGGAGCATGAAGTGGTGTTCAAAAACATGAAGAGCCTGAAAAGGTGTGAAATATATGAAGAGCTTCAAAAGGTTTGAAAAATATGAGGAGTATGATATGGTTTGAAAAATAGGATTAGCATGAAGCGGTGTTCAAAAACATGAAGAGCCTAAAGTTGTGAAAAATATGAAAACCTTCAAAGGTGTCAAAAATGAGATCAGCATGAAACGGTCTGAAAAATAGGACGTGCATGAAGCGGTGTTGAAAAACATGAAGAGCCTGAAAAGTAGTGAAAAATATGAAGAGCTTCAAAAGGTGTCAAAAATATGAGGAGCATGAAACGGTCTGAACAATAGGAGAAGCATGAAGCGGTGTTCAAAAACATGAAGAGCCTGAAAAGTTGTGAAAAATATGAAAGCCTTCAAAGGTGTCAAAAATGAGATGAGCATGAAACGGTCTGAAAAATAGGACGTGCATGAAGCGGTGTTGAAAAACATGAAGAGCCTGAAAAGTAGTGAAAAATATGAAGAGCTTCAAAAGGTGTCAAAAATATGAGGAGCATGAAACATTCTGAACAATAGGAGAAGCATGAAGCGGTGTTCAAAAACATGAAGAGCCTGAAAAGGTGTGAGAAATATGAAGAGCTTCAAAAGGTGTTAAAAGTATGAGTAGCATGAAACGGTCTGCAAAAAAGGAGGAGCATGAAGTGGTGTTGAAAAAGATGAAGAGCCTGAAAAGTGTTAAAAATATGAAAGCATCAAAAGGTGTCAAAATTATGAGGAGCATGAAACGGTCTGAAAAATAGGAGGAGCATGAAGCGCTGTTGAATATCATAAAGAGCCTGAAAAGTTGTGAAAAATATGAAGAGCTTCAAAAGATGAGAAAAACATGAAGAGCTTCAAAAGGTGTCAAAATGAGATGAGCATGAAAAGGTCTGAAAAATAGGAGGAGCATGAAGTCGTGTTGAATAAAAGGAAAAGTCTGAAAAAGTGTGAAATATATGAAGAGCTTCAAAAGGTGTCAAAAATATGAGGAGAATGAAACGGTCTGAAAAATAGGAGGAGCATGAAGCGATGTTGAAAAACCTGAATTGTCTGAAAACGTGTGGAAAATATGAAGAGATTCATAAATGTGAAAAATATGAAGAGCTTCAAAAGGTGTGAAAAATCTGAAGAGCTTCAAAAGGTGTCAAAATTATGAGGAACATGAAACGGTTTGAAAAATAGGAGGAGCATGAAACGGTGTTGAAAAACATGAAGAGCCTGAAAAGGTGTGAAAAATATGAAGAGCTTCAAAATCTTTGAAAAATATGAAGAGCTTTCAAAGGTGTGAAATACATGAGGAGCATGAAACTCTCTGAAAAATAGGAGGAGCCTGAAATGGTGTTCAAAAACATGAATAGACTGAAAACGTGTGAAAAATATGAACAGCTTCAAAAGGTGTCAAAAATATGAGGAGCATGAATCGGTCTGAAAAATATGAGCAGCATGAAGCGGTGTTGAAAAACATGAAGAGCCTTAAAAGGTGTGAAAAAATTGAAGAGCTTCAAAAGGTGTCAAAAATATGAGGAGCATGAAACGGTCTGAAAAATAGGAGGAGCATGAAGCTGTGTCGAAAAACATGAAGAGCCTGAAAATGTGTGAAAAATATGAAGAGCTTCAAAAGGTGTGAAATACATGAGGAGCATGAAACTCTCTGAAAAATAGGAGGAGCATGAAGCGATGTTCAAAAACATGAAGAGCCTGAAAATGTGTGAAAAATATGAAGAGCTTCAAAAGGTGTCAAAAATATGAGGAGAATGAAACGGTCTGAAAAATAGGAGGAGCATGAAGCTGTGTCTAAAAACATGAAGAGCCTGAAAATGTGTGAAAAATATGAAGAGCTTCAAAAGGTGTCAAAAATATGAGGAGAATGAAACGGTCTGAAAAATAGGAGGAGCATGAAGCTGTGTCGAAAAACATGAAGAGCCTGAAAAGGTGTGAAAAATATGAAGAGCTTCAAAAGGTGTCAAAAATATGAGGAGCATGAAACGGTCTGAAAAATATGAGGAACATGAAGCGGTGTTCAAACACATGAAGAGCCTGAAAATGTGTGAAAATTATGAAGATCTTCAAAAGCTGTCAAAATTATGAGGAGCATGAAACTCTCTGAAAAATAGGAGGAGCATGAAACGCTGTTGAAAAACATGAAGAGCCTGAAAAGGTGTGAAAAATATGAAGAGCTTCAAAATCTTTGAAAAATATGAAGAGCTTTCAAAGGTGTGAAATACATGAGGAGCATGAAACTCTCTGAAAAATAGGAGGAGCCTGAAATGGTGTTCAAAAACATGAATAGACTGAAAACGTGTGAAAAATATGAAGAGCTTCAAAAGGTGTGAAAAATATGAGGAGCATGATACGGTCTGAAAAATAGGAGGAGCATGAAGCTCTGTTCAAAAACATGAAGAGCCTGAAAAGTTGTGAAAAATATGAAAGGCTTCAAAAGGTGTGAAAAATATGAGGAGCATGAAACTGTCTGAAAAATCGGAGGAGCATGAAGCGGTGTTGAAAAACATGAAGAGTCTGAAAATGTGTGAAAAATATGAAGAGCTTCAAACGGTGTCAAAAATATGAGGAGCATGAAATGGTCTGAAAAATTGGAGGAGCATGAAGCGGTGTTGAAAAACATGAAGAGCCTGAAAAGGTGTGAAAAATATGAAGAGCTTCAAAAGGTGTGAAATACATGAGGAGCATAAAACTCTCTGAAAAAGAGAAGGAGCATGAAGTGGTGTTGAAAAACATGAAGAGCCTGAAAAGGTGTGAAATATATGAAGAGCTTCAAAAGGTTTGAAAAATATGAGGCGCATGATATGGTTTGAAAAATAGGATTAGCATGAAGGGGTGTTCAAAAACATGAAGAGCCTGAAAAGTTGTGAAAAATATGAAAACCTTCAAAGGTGTCAAAAATGAGATGAGCATGAAACGGTCTGAAAAATAGGACGTGCATGAAGCGGTGTTGAAAAACATGAAGAGCCTGAAAAGTAGTGAAAAATATGAAGAGCTTCAAAAGGTGTCAAAAATATGAGGAGCATGAAACGGTCTGAACAATAGGAGAAGCATGAAGCGGTGTTCAAAAACATGAAGAGCCTGAAAAGGGGTGAAAAATATGAAGAGCTTCAAAAGGTGTCAAAAATATGAGGAGCATGAAACGGTCTGAAAAATCGGAGGAGCATGAAGCGTTGTTGAAAAACATGAAGAGCCTGAAAAGGTGTGAGAAATATGAAGAGCTTCAAAAGGTGTTAAAAGTATGAGTAGCATGAAACGGTCTGCAAAAAAGGAGGAGCATGAAGTGGTGTTGAAAAAGATGAAGAGCCTGAAAAGGTGTTAAAAATATGAAAGCATCAAAAGGTGTCAAAATTATGAGGAGAATGAAACGGTCTGAAAAATAGGACGAGCATGAAGCAGTGATAAAAAACATGAAGTGCCTGAAAAGGTGTGAAAAATATGAAGAGTTCCTAAAGGTGTCAAAAATATGCAGAGCACCAAACGGTCTCAAAAATAGGAGGAGCATGAAGTGGTGTTGAAAAATATGAAGAGCCTGAAAATGAGTGAAAAATATGAAGAGCTTCAAAAAGTGTCAAAAATATGAGGAGCATGATACGGTTTGAAAAATAGGAGGAGCATGAAGCGGTGTTGAAAAACATGAAGAGTGTGAAAACGTGTGAAAAAATGAAGAGCTTCAAAAATATTAAAAATATGAAGAGCTTCAAAAGTTTTGAAAAATATGAAGAGATTAAAAAGGTGTCAAAAATGAGATGAGCATGAAACGGTCTGAAAAATAGGAGGAGCATGAGCGGTGTTGAAAATCATGAAGAGCCTGAAAAGTTGTGAAAAATATGAAGAGCTTCAAAAGGTGTGAAATACATGAGGAGCATGAAACTCTCTGAAAAATAGGAGGAGCATGAAGCGATGTTCAAACACATGAAGAGCCTGAAAATGTGTGAAAAATATGAAGAGCTTCAAAAGGTGTCAAAATTGAGATGAGCATGAAACAGTCTGAAAAATAGGAAGAGCATGAAGCGGTGTTGAAAAACATTAAGAGCTGAAAACGTGTGAAAAATATGAAGAGCTTCAAAAGGTGTCAAAAATGAGATGAGCATGAAACGGTCTGAAAAATAGGAAGAGCATGAAGCGGTGTTGAAAAACATTAAGATCTGAAAACGTGTGAAAAATATGAAGAGCTTCAAAAGGTGTCAAAAATGAGATGAGCATGAAACGGTCTGAAAAATAGGAAGAGCATGAAGCGGTGTTGAAAAACATTAAGAGCTGAAAACGTGTGAAAAATATGAAGAGCTTCAAAAGGTGTCAAAAATATGAGGAGCATGAAACGGTCTGAAAAATAGGAGGAGCATGAAACGGTGACCAAAAACATGAAGAGCCTGAAAAGGTGTGAAAAATATGAAGAGCTTCAAAAGCTGTGAAATACATGAGGAGCATGAAACGGGCTGAAAAATTGGAGAAGCATGAAGTGGTGTGGAAAAATATGAAGAGCCTGAAAATGTGTGAAAAATATGAAAAGCTTCAAAAGGTGTCAAAAATGAGATGAGCATGAAACGGTCTGAAAAATAGGAGGATCATGAAATGGTCTTGAAAAACATGAAGAGCCTGAAAAGATGTGAAAAATATGAAAAGCTTCAAAAAGTGTCAAAAATATGAGGAGCATGAAACGGTCTGAAAAATAGAAGGAGCATGAAGCTGTGTTCAAAAATATGAAGAGCCTGAAAAGGTGTGAAAAATATGAAGAGCTTCAAAAGTTGTCAAAAATATGAGGAGCATGAAACGGTCTGAAAAATAGGACGAGCATGAAGCTGTGTTCAAAAACATGAAGATCTTAAAAGGGTGTGAAAAATATGAAGAGCTTCAAAAGGTGTGAAAAATATGAGGAGCATGAAACGGTCTGAAAAATAGAAGCAGCATGAAACGGTTTTGAAAAACATGAAGAGCCTGAAAACTTGTGAAAAATATGAAGAGCTTTAAAAGGTGTGAAAAATATGAAGAGCTTCAAAGGTGACAAAAATGAGAAGAGCATGAAACGGTCTGAAAAATAGGAGGAGCATGAAGTGGTGGAGAAAAACATGAAGAGCCTGAAAATGTGTGAAAAATATGAAGAGCTTCAAAATGTTTCAAAAATATGAAGAGCATGAAACGGTCTGAAAATCAGGAGGATCATGAAGCGGTGTTCAAAAACATGAAGAGCCTGAAAAGGTGTGAAAAATATGAAGAGCTCAAAAAGTGTCAAAAATATGAGGAGCATGAAACGATCTGAAAAATACGAGGAGCATGAAGCAGTGTTCAAAAAATGAAGAGCTTCAAAAGGTATGAAAAATATGAGAGCTTCAAAAGGTGTCAAAAATATGAGGAGCATGAAACGGTCTGAAAAATAGGAGGATCATGAAGCGGTGTTCAAAAACATGAAGAGCCTGAAAAGGTGTGAAAAATATGAAGAGCTCAAAAAGTGTCAAAAATATGATGAGCATGAAACGATCTGAAAAATAGAAGGAGCATGAAACGGTGATCAAAACATGAAGAGCCTGAAAAGTTGTGAAAAATATGAAAAGCTTCAAAAGGTGTCAAAAATATGAGGAGCATGAAACGGTCTGAAAAATAGGAGGAACATGAAGCAGTGTTCAAACACATGAAGAGCCTGAAAATGTGTGAAAATTATGAAGATCTTCAAAAGGTGTCAAAATTATGAGGAACATGAAACGGTTTGAAAAATAGGAGGAGCATGAAACGGTGTTGAAAAACATGAAGAGCCTGAAAAGGTGTGAAAAAAATGAAGAGCTTCAAAATCTTTGAAAAATATGAAGAGCTTTCAACGGAGTGAAATACATGAGGAGCATGAAACTCTCTGAAAAATAGGAGGAGCCTGAAATGGTGTTCAAAAACATGAATAGACTGAAAACGTGTGAAAAATATGAAGAGCTTCAAAAGGTGTCAAAAATATGAGGAGCATCAAACGGTCTGAAAAATATGAGCAGCATGAAGCGGTGTTGAAAAACATGAAGAGCCTTAAAAGGTGTGAAAAAATTGAAGAGCTTCAAAAGGTGTCAAAAATATGAGGAGCATGAAACGGTCTGAAAAATCGGAGGAGCATGAAGCTGTGTCGAAAAACATGAAGAGCCTGAAAATGTGTGAAAAATATGAAGAGCTTCAAAAGGTGTGAAATACATGAGGAGCATGAAACTCTCTGAAAAATAGGAGGAGCATGAAGCGATGTTCAAAAACATGAAGAGCCTGAAAATGTGTGAAAAATATGAAGAGCTTCAAAAGGTGTCAAAAATATGAGGAGAATGAAACGGTCTGAAAAATAGGAGGAGCATGAAGCTGTGTCGAAAAACATGAAGAGCCTGAAAATGTGTGAAAAATATGAAGAGCTTCAAAAGGTGTCAAAAATATGAGGAGAATGAAACGGTCTGAAAAATAGGAGGAGCATGAAGCTGTGTCGAAAAACATGAAGAGCCTGAAAAGGTGTGAAAAATATGAAGAGCTTCAAAAGGTGTCAAAAATATGAGGAGCATGAAACGTTCTGAAAAATAGGACGAGCATGAAGCAGAGATAAAAAACATGAAGTGCCTGAAAAGGTGTGAAAAATATGAAGAGTTCCTAAAGGTGTCAAAAATATGCGGAGCACCAAACGGTCTCAAAAATAGGAGGAGCATGAAGTGGTGTTGAAAAATATGAAGAGCCTGAAAATGTGTGAAAAATATGAAGAGCTCAAAAAGTATCAAAAATATGAGGATCATGAAACGGTCTGAAAAATCGGAGGAGCATGATGCGGTGTTGAAAAATATGAAGAGCCTGAAAATGTGTGAAAAATATGAAGAGCTTTAAAAGGTGTCAAAAATGAGATGAGCATGAAACGGACTGAAAAATTGAAGCAGCATGAAACGGTGTTGAAAAATATGAAGAGCATGAAAACGTGTGAAAAATATGAAGAGCTTCAAAAGGTGTGAAAAAAATAAAGAGCTTCAAAGGTGACAAAAATGAGATGAGCATGATACGGTCTGAAAAATAGGAGGAGCGTGAAGTGGTGGTGAAAAACATGAAGAGCCTGAAAAGGTGTGAAAAATATGAAGAGCTTCAAAATGTTTCACAAATATGAAGAGCATGAAACGGTCTGAAAAACAAGAGGATCATGAAGCGGTGTTCAAAAACACGACGAGCCTGAAAAGGTGTGAAAAATATGAAGAGCTTCAAAAGGTGTCAAAAATATGAGGAGCATGAAACGGTCTGAAAAATAGGAGGAGCATGAAACGGTGATCAAAAACATGAAGAGCCTGAAAATGTGTGAAAAATATGAAGAACTTCAAAAGGTGTCAAAAATATGAGGAGCATGAAACGGTCTGAAAAATAGGAGGAGCATGAAACGGTGATCAAAAACATGAAGAGCCTGAAAATGTGTGAAAAATATGAAGAGCTTCTAAAGGTGTCAAAAATATGAGGAGCATAAACGGTCTGAAAAATAGGAGTAGCATGAAGCGGTGTTCAAAAACATGAAGAGCCTGAAAAGGTGTGAAAAATATGAAGAGCTCAAAAAGTATCAAAAATATGAGGATCATGAAACGGTGTGAAAAATTGGAGGAGCATGAAGCAGAGTTCGAAAACATGAAGAGCCTGAAAAGGTTTGAAAAATACGAAGAGCTCAAAAAGTGCCAAAAAATGAGGAGCATGAAACGATCTGAAAAATACGAGGAGCATGAAGCAGTGTTCAAAAACATGAAGAGCTTCAAAAGGTATGAAAAATATGAGAGCTTCAAAAGGTGTCAAAAATATGAGGAGCATGAAACGGTCTGAAAAATAGGAGGAACATGAAGCGGTGTTCAAACACATGAAGAGCCTGAAAATGTGTGAAAATTATGAAGATCTTCAAAAGGTGTCAAAATTATGAGGAACATGAAACGGTTTGAAAAATAGGAGGAGCATGAAACGGTGTTGAAAAACATGAAGAGCCTGAAAAGGTGTGAAAAATATGAAGAGCTTCAAAATCTTTGAAAAATATGAAGAGCTTTCAAAGGTGTGAAATACATGAGGAGCATGAAACACTCTGAAAAATAGGAGGAGCCTGAAATGGTGTTCAAAAACATGAATAGACTGAAAACGTGTGAAAAATATGAAGAGCTTCAAAAGGTGTCAAAAATATGAGGAGCATGAAACGGTCTGAAAAATATGAGCAGCATGAAGCGGTGTTGAAAAACATGAAGAGCCTTAAAAGGTGTGAAAAAAATGAAGAGCTTCAAAAGGTGTCAAAAATATGAGGAGCATGAAACGGTCTGAAAAATATGAGCAGCATGAAGTGGTGTTGAAAAACATGAAGAGCCTGAAAAGGTGTGAAAAATATGAAGAGCTTCAAAAGGTGTGAAATACATGAGGAGCATAAAACTCTCTGAAAAAGAGAAGGAGCATGAAGTGGTGTTCAGAAACATGAAGAGCCTGAATAGGTGTGAAATATATGAAGAGCTTCAAAAGGTGTGAAAAATATGAGGAGCATGATATGGTTTGAAAAATAGGATTAGCGTGAAGCGGTGTTCAAAAACATGAAGAGCATGAAAAGTTGTGAAAAATATGAAAAACTTCAAAAGGTGTCAAAAATGAGATGAGCATGAAATGGTCTGAAAAATAGGACGTGCATGAAGCGGTGTTGAAAAACATGAAGAGCCTGAAAAGTTGTGAAAAATATGAAGAGCTTCAAAAGGTGTCAAAAATATGAGGAGCATGAAACGGTCTGAAAAATAGGAGAAGCATGAAGCGGTGTTCAAAAACATGAAGAGCCTGAAAAGGTGTGAAAAACATGAACAGCTTCAAAAGGTGTCAAAAATATGAGGAGCATGAAACGGTCTGAAAAATCGGAGGAGCATGAAGCGTTGTTGAAAAACATGAAGAGCCTGAAAAGTTGTGAGAAATATGAAGAGCTTCAAAAGGTGTTAAAAATATGAGTAGCATGAAATGGTCTGCAAAAAAGGAGGAGCATGAAGTGGTGTTGAAAAAGATGAAGAGCCTGAAAAGGTGTTAAAAATATTAAAGCTTCAAAAGGTGTCAAAATTATGAGGAGCATGAAACGGTCTGAAAAATAGGAGGAGCATGAAGCGATGTTGAAAAACATGAATTGTCTGAAAACGTGTGGAAAATATGAAGAGATTCATAAATGTGAAAAATATGAATTGCTTCAAAAGGTGTGAAAAATATGAAGAGCTTCAAAAGGTGTCCAAATGAGATGAGCATGAAACGGTCGGAAAAATAGGAGGAGCATGAAGCAGTGTTGAAAAACATGAAGAGCCTGAAAACCTGTAAAAAATAGGAAGAGCTTCAAAAGGTGTCAAAAATGAGATGAGCATGAAACGGTCTGAAAAATAGGAGGAGCATGAAGCGGTGATGAAAATCATGATGAGCCTGAAAAGGTGAGAAAAATATGAAGAGCTTCAAAATGTGTGAAAAATATGAGGAGCTTCAAAAGGTGTAAAAAATATGAAGAGCTTCAAAAGTGTCAAAAATTAGATGAGCATGAAAAGGTCTAAAAAATAGGAGGAGCAACAAGTACTGTTGAAAAAAATGAAGAGCCTGAAAAGGTGTGAAAAATATGAAGAGCTTCAAAATGTGTGAAAAATATGAGGAGCATGATATGGTCTGAAAAATAGGAGGAGCATGAAGCAGTGTTCAAAAACATGAAGAGCCTGAATAGGTGTGTAAAGAAATGCAAATCTTCAAAAGGTGTCAAAAATGAGAGGAGCATGAAACGGTCTGAAAATAGGAGGAGCATGAAGCGGTGTTCAAAAATATGAAGAGCCTGAAAAGTTGTGAAATATATGAAGAGCCTCAAAAGGTGTCAAAAATATGAGGAGCATGAAACGGTCTGAAAAATAGGAGGAACATGAAGCGGTGTTCAAAAAAACATGAAAAGCCTGAAAAGGTGTGAGAAATATGAAGAGCTTGAAAAGGTGTCAAAAATTTGAGGAGCATGAAACGTTCTGAAAAATAGGACGAGCATGAAGCAGTGTTGAAAAACATGAAGAGCCTGAAAATGTGTGAAATATATGAAGAGCTTCAAAAGCTGTCAAAAAGATGAGGAGCATGAAACGCTCTGAAAAATAGGAGGAGCATGAAGTGGTGTTGAAAAAAATGAAGAACCTGAAAGGGTGTGAAATATATGAAGAGCTTGAAAAGGTGTCAAAAATATGAGGAGAATGAAACGGTCTGAAAAATAGGAGGAGTATGAAGAGGTGTTAAAAAACCTGAAGAGCCGGAAAAGGTGTGAAAAATATGAAGAGTTTCTAAAGGTGTCAGAAATATGAGGAGCATGAAACGGTCTCAAAAATAGGAGGTGCATGAAGTGGTGTTGAAAAACATGAAGAGCCTGAAAAGGTGTGAAAAATATGAAGAGCTTTAAAAGATGTCAAAAATATGAGAAGCATGAAAGGGTTTGAAAAAGAGGAGGAGCAAGAAGAAGTGTTCAAAAACATGAAGAGCCTGAAAAGGTGTGAAAAATATGAAGAGCTTCAAAAGGTGTCAAATATGAGGAGCATGAAACGATCTGAAAAATAGGAGGAGCATGAAGCGGTGTTGAAAAACATGAAGAGCCGGAAAAGGTGTGAAAAATATGAAGAGTTTCTAAAGGTTTCAAAAATATGAGGAGCATGAATGGTCTGAAAAATAGGAGGAGCATGAACTGGTGTGGAAAAACATGAAGAGCCTGAAAAGGTGTGAAAAATATGAAGAGCTTCAAAAGGTGTGAAATACATGAGGAGCATGAAACGGTCTGAAAAATAGGAGGAGCATGAAGCGGTGTTCAAAAACATGAAGAGCCTGAAAAGGTGTGAAAAATATGAAGAGCTTCAAAAGGTGTGAAATACATGAGGAGCATGAAACGGTCTGAAAAAAAGGAGGAGCATGAAGCGGTTTTGAAAAACATGAAGAGTTTGAAAAGGTGTGAAAAATATGAAGAGCTTCAAAAGGTGTCAAAAATATGAGGAGCAGGAAACGGTCTGAAAAATAGGAGGAGCATGAAGCGGTGTTCAAAAACATGAAGAGCCTGAAAAGTTGTGAAAAATATGAAAAGCTTCAAATGGTGTCAAAATTGAGATGAGCATGAAACGGATGAAAAATAGGAGAAGCATGAAGTGGTGTGGAAAAACATGAAGAGCCTGAAAAGGTGTGAAAAATATGAAGAGCTTCAAAAGGTGTGAAATACATGAGGAGCATGAAACTCTCTGAAAAATAGGAGGAGCATGAAGTGCTGTTCAAAAACAAGAAGAGCCTGAAAAGGTGAGAAAAATATGAAGAGCTTCAAAAGGTGTGAAAAATATGAGGAGCAATAAACGGTCTGAAAAATAGGAGGAGCATGAAGCGGTGTTCAAAAACATGAAGAGTCTGGAAAGGTGTGAATAATAGGAAGAGCTTCAAAAGGTGTCAAAAATATGAGGAGCATGAAACGGTCTGAAAAATATGAAGAGTTTCAAAAGTTGTCAAAATATGAGGAGCATGAAATGGTGTTGAAAAACATGAAGAGCCTGAAAAGGTGTTAAAAATATGAAGAGCTTCAAAAGGTGTCAAAAATATGAGGAGCATGAAACGGTCAGAAAAATAGGAGGAGCATGTAGTGGTGTTCAAAAACATGAAGAGCCTTAAAAGGTGTGAAAAATATGAAGAGCTTTAAAGTTGTGAAAATTATGAGGAGCATGAAACCATCTGAAAATTAGCAGGAGCATGACACGGTGTTGAAAAATATGAAGAGCCTTAAAATGTGTGAAAAATATGAAGAGCTTTAAAGGTGTGAAAAATATGAGGAGCATGAAACCGTCTGAAAAATAGGACGAGAATGACACGGTGTTGAAAAACATGAAGATCATGAAAAGGTGTGAAAAATATGAAGAGATTCAAAAGCTGTCAAAAATATGAGGAGCCTGAAATGGTCTGAGAAATAGGAGGAGCATGAAGTGATGTCGAAAAAGATGAAGAGCCTGAAAAGGTGTGAAAAATATGAAGAGCTTCAAAAGGTGTGAAATATATGAGGAGCATGAAACGGTTTGAAAAATAGAAGAAGCATGAAGCTGTGTTCAAAAACATGAGAACCAGAAAAGGTGTGAAAAATATGAAGAGCTTCAAAAGGTGTGAAATATATGCAGAGCATGAAACGGTCTGAAAAATAGGAGGATCATGAAGCGGTGTTCAAAACATGAAGAGACTGAAAAGGTGTGAAAATTATGAAGAGCTTCAAAAGGTGTCAAAATTATGAGAAGCATTATACGTTCTAAACATAGGAGGAGCATGAAGTGGTGTTGAAAAATATGAAGAGCCAGAAAAAGTGTGAAAAATATGAAGAGCTGCAAAAGGTGTCAAAATTATGAGGAGCATTAAAAGTTCTAAACATACGAGGAGCATGAAGCGGTGTTTAAAAATATGAAGAGCCAGAAAAGGTGTGAAAAATATGAAGAGGTTCAAAAGGAGTCAAAAATATGAGGAGCATGAAAATGTCTAAAAAATAGGAGGAGCATGAAACGGTGTTGAAAAACATGAAGAGCCTGAAAGGGTGTGAAAAATATGAAAAGCTTCAAAAGGTGTCAAACATATGAGGAGCATGAAATGATCTGAAAAATAGGAGGAATATGAAAAGGTCTGAAAAATAGGAGGAGCATGAAGCGGTGTTCAAAAACATGAAGAGCCTGAAAAGTTGTGAAAAATTTGACGAGGTTCAAAAGGTGTGAAATATATGAAGAGCTTCAAAAGGTGTGAAAAATATGAAGAGATTCAAAAGGTGTGAAAAATATGAAGAGCTTCAAATAATGTGAAATACATGAGGAGCATGAAATGGTATGAAATATAGGAGGAGCATGAAGCGGTGTTGAAAAACATGAAAACCTGAAAAGATATGAAAAATATGAACAGCTTCAAAAGGTGTCAAATATATGAGGAGCAAAAAACGGTCTGAAAAATAGTAGGAGCATGAAGCGGTGTTCAAAAAAATGAAGAGCCTGAAATGGTGTTAAAAATATGAAGAGCTTCAAAAGGTGTGAAAAATATGAGGAGCATGAAACGGTCTGAAGAATAGGAGGAGGATTGTAGCGGTGTTCAAATACATTAAGAGCATGAAAATGTGTGAAAAATACTAACAGCTTCAAAAGGTGTGAAACACATGAGGAGCATGAAACTGTCTGAAGAATAGGAGGAGCATGAAGCAGTGTTGAAAAACATGAAGAGCATGAAAAGCTGTGAAAAATATGAAGAGCTTCAAAAGGTGTCAAAAAAGTGGGAGCATGAAAGGGTCTGAAAAATAGGAGGACCATGAAGCGGTGTTGAAAAACATGAAGAGCCTGAAAAGGTGTGAAAAATATGAAGAGCTTCAAAAGGTGTCAAAAATATGAGAAGCATGAAACGGTCTGAAAAATAGGAGCAGCATGAAACGGTGTTCAAAAACATGAAGAGCCTGAAAACGTGTGAAAAATATGAAGAGCCTCAAAAGGTGTGAAAAATATGAAGAGCTTCAAAAGCGGTCAAAAATGAGATGAGCAAGAAGCGGTCTGAAAAATAGGAGGAGCATGAAGTAGTGTTGAAAAACATGAAGAGCCTGAAAAGGTGTGAAAAAAATGAAGAGCTTCAAAAGGTGTCAAAAATATGAGGAGCATGAAAAGGTCTGAACAAAAGGAGGAGCATGAAGCGTTGTTGAAGAACATGAAGAGCCTGCAAAGGTGTGAAAAATATGAAGAGCTTCAAAAGGTGTCAAAAATATGAGGAGCAAGAAACAGTCTGAAATATAGAGGGGCATGAAACGGTGTTCAAAAGCATGAAGAGCCTGAAAAGGTGTGAAAAATATGAAGAGCTTCAAAAGGTGTGAAAAATATGAAGAGATTCAAAAGGTGTGAAAAATATGAAGAGCTTCAAATAATGTGAAATATATGAGGAGCATGAAATGGTCTGAAAAATAGGAGGAGCATGAAACGGTGTTCAAAAACATGAAGAACCTGAAAAGGTGTGAAATATATGAAGAGCTTGAAAAGGTGTCAAATATATGAGGAGCATGAAACGGTCTGAAAAATAGGAGGAGCATGAAGCGGTGTTGAAAAACATGAAGAGCCTGAAAAGCTGTGAAAAATATGAAGAGCATCAAAAGGTGTGAAAAATATGAGGAGCATGAAACGGTCTGAAAAATAGGAGGAACATGAAGCGGTGTTGAAAAACATGAAGAGCCTGAAAAAGTGTGAAAAATATGAAGAGCATCAAAAGGTGTGAAAAATATGAGGAGCATGAAACGGTCTGAAAAATAAGAGGAGCATGAAGCCGTGTTGAAAAACATGTAGAGCCTGAAAAGGTGTAAAAAATATGAAGAGCTTCAAAAGGTGTCAAAAATAAGAGGAGCATGAAACGGTCTGAAAAAGAGGAGGAGCAAGAAGTGGTGCTGAAAAACATGAAGAGCCTAAAAGGTGTGAAAAATATGAAAGGCTTCAAAAGATGTCACAAATACGAGGAGCATGAAACGGTCTGAAAAATAGGAGGAGCATGAAACGGTGTTCAAAAACATGAAGAGCCTGAAAAGGTGTGAAGAATATGAAGAGCTTCAAAAGGTGTGAAATACATGAGGAGCATGAAACGGTCTGAAAAATAGGAGGAGCATGAAGCTGTGTTGAAAAACATTAAGAGCCTGAAAAGATGTGAAAATTATGAAGAGCTTCAAAAGGTGTCAAAAATATGAGGAGCATGAAACGGTCTGAAAAATAGGAGGAGCATGAAGTGGTGTTGAAAAATATGAAGAGCCTTAAAAGGTGTGAAATATATGAAGAGCTTCAAAATGTGTCAAAATTATGAGGAGTATGAAACCGTCTGAAAAATAGGAGCAGCATGAAACGCTGTTCAAAAACATGAAGAGACTGAAAAGGTGTGAAAAATATGAAGAGCTTCAAATGGTGTGAAATACCTGAGGAGTTTGAAACGGTCTGAAAATTGTAGGAGCATGAAGCGTTGTTCAAAAACATGAAGAGCCTGAAAAGGTGTAAAATATGAAGAGCTTCAAAAGGTGTGAAAAATAGGAGGAGCATGAAGCGTTGTTGAAAAACATGAAGAGCCTGAAAATGTGTGAAATATATGAAGACCTTCAAAAGGTGTGAAAAATAGGAGGAGCATGAAACGGTGCTCAAAAACATGAAGAGCCTGAAAAGGTGTGAAAAATATGAAGAGCTTCAAAAGGTGTGAAATACATGAGGAGCATGAAACTGTCTGAAAAATAAGAGGAGCATGAAGCTGTGTTGAAAAACATGTAAAGACTGAAAAGGTGCAAAAAATATGAAGAGCTTCAAAAGGTGTCAAAAATATGAGGAGCATGAAACTGTCTGAAAAATAGGAGGAGCATTGTAGCGTTGTTCAAAAACGTGAAGAGCCTGAAATGGTGTGAAAAATATGAAGAGCTTCAAAAGGTGTCAAAAATATGAGGAGCATGAAACGGTCTGAAAAATAGGAGGAACATGAAACTGTGTTCAAAAACATGAAGAGCCTGAAAAGGTGTGAAAAATATGAAGAGCTTCAAAAGGTGTGAAATACATGAGGAGTATGAAACGGTCTGAAAAATAGGAGGATCATGAGCTGTATTGAAAAACATAAATAGCCTGAAAAGGTGTGAAAAATATGAAGAGCTTCAAAAGGTGTCAAAAATATGAGGAGCATGAAACGGTCTGAAAAATAGGAGGAGCATGAAGCCGTGTTCAAAATTATGAAGAGCCTGAATAGGTGTGAAAAATATGAAGAGCTTCAAAGGTGTGAAAAATATGAGGAGCACAAAACGGTCTGAAAAATAAGAGGAGCATGAAGCCTGTTGAAAAACATAAAGAGCCTGAAAAGGTGTAAAAAATATGAAGAGCTTCAAAAGTTGTGAAACATATGAGGAGCATGAAACGGTCTGAAAAATAGGAGGAGCAAGAAACTGTTTTCAAAAACATGAAGAGCCTCAAAAGGTGTGAAAAATGTGAAGAGCTTCAAACTGTGTCAAAAATATGAGGAGCATGAAACGGTCTGAAATATAGGAGGAGCGTGAAAAGGTGTTAAAAAAAAAATGAAGAGCTTCAAAAGGTGTGAAACATATGAGGAGCATGAAACGGTCTGAAAAATCGGAGAAGCATGAAGTGGTGTTGAAAAATATGAACAGCCTGAAAAGGTGTGAAAAATATGAAGAGCTTCAAAGGTGTCAAAATTATGAGGAGCATGAAACGGTCTGAAATATAGGAGGAGCATGAAAAGTTGTTAAAAAATATGAAGAGCCTGAAAAGGTGTGAAAAATATGAAAAGCTTCAAATGGTGTCAAAAATATGAGGAGAATGAAACGGTCTGAAAATTAGGAGGAGCATGAAGCGGTGTTGAAAAACATGAAGAGCCTGAAAATGTGTGAAATATATGAAGAGCCTCAAAGGTGTCAAAAATATGAGGACCAAGAAACGGTCTGAAAAATAGGAGGAGCTTGAAGCGGTGTTGAAAAATATGAAGAGCCTGAAAAGGTGTGAAATATATGAAGAGCTTCAAAAGGTGTCAAAAATATAAGGAGCATGAAACGGTATGAAATATAGGAGGAGCAAGAAAGGGGTTAAAAAACATGAAGAGCTTCAAAAGGTGTGAAACATATGAGGAGCATGAAACGGTCTGAAAAATAGGAAGAGCATGAAGTGGTGTTGAAAACCATGAAGAGCCTGAAAGGTGTGAAAAATATGAAGAACTTCAAAAGGTGTCAAAAATAAGAGGAGCATGAAACGGTCTGAAAAAGAGGAGGAGCAAGAAGTGGTGCGAAAAACATGAAGAGCCTAAAAGGTGTGAAAAATATGAAAGGCTTCAAAAGATGTCACAAATACGAGGAGCATGAAACGGTCTGAAAAATAGGAGGAGCATGAAACGGTGTTCAAAAACATGAAGAGCCTGAAAAGGTGTGAAGAATATGAAGAGCTTCAAAAGGTGTGAAATACATGAGGAGCATGAAACGGTCTGAAAAATAGGAGGAGCATGAAGCTGTGTTGAAAAACATTAAGAGCCTGAAAAGATGTGAAAATTATGAAGAGCTTCAAAAGGTGTCAAAAATATGAGGAGCATGAAACGGTCTGAAAAATAGGAGGAGCATGAAGTGGTGTTGAAAAATATGAAGAGCCTTAAAAGGTGTGAAATATATGAAGAGCTTCAAAATGTGTCAAAATTATGAGGAGTATGAAACCGTCTGAAAAATAGGAGCAGCATGAAACGCTGTTCAAAAACATGAAGAGACTGAAAAGGTGTGAAAAATATGAAGAGCTTCAAATGGTGTGAAATACCTGAGGAGTTTGAAACGGTCTGAAAATTGTAGGAGCATGAAGCGTTGTTCAAAAACATGAAGAGCCTGAAAAGGTGTAAAATATGAAGAGCTTCAAAAGGTGTGAAAAATAGGAGGAGCATGAAGCGTTGTTGAAAAACATGAAGAGCCTGAAAATGTGTGAAATATATGAAGACTTTCAAAAGGTGTGAAAAATAGGAGGAGCATGAAACGGTGCTCAAAAACATGAAGAGCCTGAAAAGGTGTGAAAAATATGAAGAGCTTCAAAAGGTGTGAAATACATGAGGAGCATGAAACTGTCTGAAAAATAAGAGGAGCATGAAGCTGTGTTGAAAAACATGTAAAGACTGAAAAGGTGCAAAAAATATGAAGAGCTTCAAAAGGTGTCAAAAATATGAGGAGCATGAAACTGTCTGAAAAATAGGAGGAGCATTGTAGCGTTGTTCAAAAACGTGAAGAGCCTGAAATGGTGTGAAAAATATGAAGAGCTTCAAAAGGTGTCAAAAATATGAGGAGCATGAAACGGTCTGAAAAATAGGAGGAACATGAAACTGTGTTCAAAAACATGAAGAGCCTGAAAAGGTGTGAAAAATATGAAGAGCTTCAAAAGGTGTGAAATACATGAGGAGTATGAAACGGTCTGAAAAATAGGAGGATCATGAGCTGTATTGAAAAACATAAATAGCCTGAAAAGGTGTGAAAAATATGAAGAGCTTCAAAAGGTGTCAAAAATATGAGGAGCATGAAACGGTCTGAAAAATAGGAGGAGCATGAAGCCGTGTTCAAAATTATGAAGAGCCTGAATAGGTGTGAAAAATATGAAGAGCTTCAAAGGTGTGAAAAATATGAGGAGCACAAAACGGTCTGAAAAATAAGAGGAGCATGAAGCCTGTTGAAAAACATAAAGAGCCTGAAAAGGTGTAAAAAATATGAAGAGCTTCAAAAGTTGTGAAACATATGAGGAGCATGAAACGGTCTGAAAAATAGGAGGAGCAAGAAACTGTTTTCAAAAACATGAAGAGCCTCAAAAGGTGTGAAAAATGTGAAGAGCTTCAAACTGTGTCAAAAATATGAGGAGCATGAAACGGTCTGAAATATAGGAGGAGCGTGAAAAGGTGTTAAAAAAAATATGAAGAGCTTCAAAAGGTGTGAAACATATGAGGAGCATGAAACGGTCTGAAAAATCGGAGAAGCATGAAGTGGTGTTGAAAAATATGAACAGCCTGAAAAGGTGTGAAAAATATGAAGAGCTTCAAAGGTGTCAAAATTATGAGGAGCATGAAACGGTCTGAAATATAGGAGGAGCATGAAAAGTTGTTAAAAAATATGAAGAGCCTGAAAAGGTGTGAAAAATATGAAAAGCTTCAAATGGTGTCAAAAATATGAGGAGAATGAAACGGTCTGAAAATTAGGAGGAGCATGAAGCGGTGTTGAAAAACATGAAGAGCCTGAAAATGTGTGAAATATATGAAGAGCCTCAAAGGTGTCAAAAATATGAGGACCAAGAAACGGTCTGAAAAATAGGAGGAGCTTGAAGCGGTGTTGAAAAATATGAAGAGCCTGAAAAGGTGTGAAATATATGAAGAGCTTCAAAAGGTGTCAAAAATATAAGGAGCATGAAACGGTATGAAATATAGGAGGAGCAAGAAAGGGGTTAAAAAACATGAAGAGCTTCAAAAGGTGTGAAACATATGAGGAGCATGAAACGGTCTGAAAAATAGGAAGAGCATGAAGTGGTGTTGAAAACCATGAAGAGCCTGAAAGGTGTGAAAAATATGAAGAACTTCAAAAGGTGTCAAAAATATAAGGAGCATGAAACGATCTGAAAAATAGGAGGAGCATGAAGTGGTGTTGAAAAACATGAAGAGTCTGAAAAGGTGTGAAAAATATGAAGAACTTCAAAAGGTGTCAAATATATGAGGAGCATGAAACGGTCTGAAAAATAGGAAGATCATGAAATGGTGTTCATACACTTGAAGAGCCTGGAAAGGTGTGAAAAAAATGAAGAGCTTCAAAAAGGTGTCAAAAATATGAGGAGGGTGAAAGGGTCTGAAAAACATGAGGAGCAAGAAACTGTTTTCAAAAACATGAAGAGCCTCAACAGTTGTGAAAAATATGAAGAGCTTCAAACTGTGTCAAATATATGAGAAACATGAAAAGGTCTGAAAAATAGGAGGAGCATGAAGTGGTGTTGAAAACCATGAAGAGCCTGAAAAAGGTGTGAAACATATGAGGAGCATGAAACGGTTTGAAAAATAGGCGGAGCATGAAGCGGTGTTGAAAAACATGAAAAGCCTGAAAAGGTATGAAAAATATGAAGAGCTTCAAAAGGTCTCAAAAATATGAAGAGCATGAAACGGTCTGAAAATTAGGAGGAGCATGAAGCGGTGAGGAAAAACATGAGGAGCCTGAAAAGGTGTGAAAAATATGAAGTGCTGTAAAAGGTGACAAAAATAGGAGGAGCATGAAACGGTCTGAAAAATAGGAGGAGCCTGAAGCGGTGTTGAAAAACATGAAGAGCCTGAAAAGGTGTGAAAAATACGAAGAGCTTCAAAAGGTATCAAAAATATGAGGAGAATGAAACGGTCTGAAAAATATGAGGAGCATGAAGCTGTGTTGAAAAACTTGAAGAGCCTGAAAAGGTTTGAAATATATGAAGAGCTTCAAAGGTGTCAAAAATATGAGGAGCATGAAACGGTCTGGAAAATAGGAGGAGCATGAAGCGGTGCTGAAAAACATGAAGAGCCTGAAAAGGTGTGAAAAATATGAAGAGCTTCAAGAGGTATCAAAAATATGAGGAGCATGAAACGGTCGGAAATATAGGAGAAGTATGTAGCAGTGTTGAAAAATATGAAGAGCCTGAAAAGGTGAAAAATATGAAGAGCTTCAAAAGGTGTCAAAATATGAGGAGCATGAAACGGTCTGAAAAATAGGAGGAGCATGAAATGGTCTGAAAAATAGGAGGAGCATGAAGTGTTGTTGAAAATCATGAAGAGCCTGAAAAAGGAGTGAAACATATGAGGAGCATGAAACGGTCTGAAAAATAGGAGAAGCATGAAGTGGTGTTCAAAAACATGAAGAGCATGAAAAGGTGTGAAAAATATGAAGAGCTTCAAAACTTGTCAAAAATATGAGGAGCATGAAACAGTCTGAAAAATAGGAGGAGCATGAAGCGGAGTTGAGAAATGTGAAGAGTCTGAAAAGGTGTGAAAAAAAGGAAGAGATTCAAAAAGTGTCAAAAATATGAGGAGCATGAAACGGTCTGAAAAATAGGAGGAGAAAGAAATGGTGATCAAATACATGAAGAGCCTGAAAAGGTGTGAAAAATATGAAGAGCTTCAAAAGGTGTCAAAAATATGAGAAGCATGAAACGGTCTGAAAAATAGGAGGAGCATGAAGCGGTGTTCAAAATATGAAGAGCCTGAAAAGGTGTGAAAAATATGAGGAGCTTGAAAATGTGTGAAATATATGAAGAGCTTAAAAAGGTGTCAAAAATGAGATGAGCATGAAACGGTCTGAAAAATAAAGGAGCATGAAATGGTGATCAAAACGTGAAGAGCCTGAAAAGGTGTGAAATATTTGAAGAGCTTCAAAAGGTGTGAAATACATGAGGAGCATGAAACGGGCTGAAAAATAGGAGAAGCATGAAGTGGTGTGGAAAAACATGAAGAGCCTGAAAAGGTGTGAAAAATATGAAGAGCTTCAAAAGGTGAGAAATACATGAGGAGCATGAAACTCTCGGAAAAATAGAAGGAGCATGAAGCAGTGTTCAAAAACATGAAGAGCCTGAAAAGGTGTGAAAATATGAAGAGCTTGAAAAGGTGTGAAAAATATGAAGAGCTTCAAAAGGTGTGAAATATATGAGGAGCATGAAACGGTCTGAAAAATAGGAGGAGTATGCAGCGGTTAAAAAACATGAAGATCCTGAAAAGGTGTGAAAAGTACGAAGAGCTTCAAAAGGTGTCAAAATTACAAGGAGCATGAAACGGTCTGAAAAATAGGAGGAGCATGAAGCGGTGTTCAAAAATATGAAGAGCCTGAAAAGGTGTGAAAATTATGAAGAGCTTCAAAAGGTGTCAAAAATATGAGGTGCATGAAATGGTCTGAAAAAGAGGAGGACCATGATGCGGTGTTCAAAAACATGAAGAGCCTTTAAAGGTGTGAAAAATATGAAGAGCTTCAAAAGGTGTCAAAAATATGAGAAGCATGAAACGGTCTGAAAAATAGGAGGAGCATGAAGCGGTGTTGAAAAACATGAGGAGGCTGAGAACTTGTGAAAAATATGAAGAGCTTCAAAAGGTGTCAAAAATATGAGGAGCATGAAAGGGTCTGAAAAATAGGAGGAGCAAGAAACGGTGATCAAAAAAATGGAGAGCCTAAAAAGGTGTGAAAAATATGACGAGCTTCAAAAGGTGTGAAAACTATGAGGAGCATGAAACGGTCTGAAAAATAGGAGGAGCAAGAAACGGTGATCAAAAACATGGAGAGCCTTAAAAGGTGTGAAAAATATGACGAGCTTCAAAAGGTGTGAAAAACATGATGAGCATGAAACGGGCTGAAAAATAGGAGAAGCATGAAGTGGTGTTGAAAAACATGAAGAGCCTGAAAAAGTGTGAAAAATATAAAGAGCTTCAGAAGGTGTGAAAAATATGAAGAGCTTCAACAGGTGTCAAAAATTAGATGAGCATGAAATGGTCTGAAAAAGTGGAGGAGCAAGAAGTAGTGTTGAAAAAAATGAAGAGCATGAAAAGGTGTGAAAAATATGAAAAGCTTCAAAAGGTGTCAAAATATGAGGAGCATGAAACGGTCTGAAAAATAGGTGGAGCATGAAGCGGTGCTGAAAAATATGAAGAGCCTGGAAAGGTGTGCAAAATATGAAGAGCTTCAAAAGGTGTGAAATATATGAAGAGCTTGAAAAGGTGTCGACAATGACATGAGCATGAAACGGTCTGATAAATAGGAGGAGCATGAAACGGTGATCAAAAAATGAAGAGCCTGAAAAGGTGTGAAAAATATGAAGAGCTTCAGAAGGTGTCAAGAGTATGAGGAGCACGAAACGGTCTGAAAAATATGAGGAGCATGAAGCGGTGTTCAAAAACATGAGGAGCCTGAAAACGTGTGGAAAATATGAAGAGCGTCAAAAGGTGTGAAAAATATGAAGAGCTTCAAAAGGTGTGAAAAATATGAGGAGCATGAAACGGTCTGACAAATAGGACGAGCATGAAGAGGTTTTGAAAAAAAAGAAGAGCCTGAAAAGGTGTGAAATATATGAAGAGATCCAAAAGGTGTCAAAAATATGAGGAGAATGAAACGGTCTGAAAAATAGGAGGAGCATGAAGGGGTGTTCAAAAATATGAAGAGCCTGAAAAGGGGTGAAAAATATGAAGAGCTTCAAAAGTTGTCAAAATATGAGGAGCATGAAACGGTCTGAAAAATAGGAGGAGCATGAAATGCTGATCAAACACATGAAGGGCCTGAAAAGTTTTGAAAAATATAAAGCGCTTCAAAAGGTGTGAAATACATTTGGACATGAAACGGTCTGAAAAATAGGAGGAGCATGAGGCGGTTTTCAAATACATGAAGAGCCTGAAAAGTGTGAAAAATATGAAGTGCTTCAAAAGGTGTCAAAAACATGAGGAGCATGAAACGGTGTAAAATAGGAGGAGAATGAAGCTGTGTTGAAAAACAAGAAGAGCCTGAAAAGGTGTGAAATATATGAATAGCTTCAAAAGGTGTAACAAACATGAGGACCATGAAACAGTTTGAAAAATAGGAATAGCATGAAACGGTGGTCAAAAACATGAAGAGCTTCAAAAGGTGTCAAAAATCGATGAGCAGGAAATGGTCTGAAAAATAGGAGGAGCATGAAGTGGTGTTAAAAACATGAAGAGCCTGAAAAGGTGTGAAATATATGAAGAGCTTCAAAAGGTGTCAAAAATATGAGGAGAATGAAACGGTCTGAAAAATAGGAGGAGCATGAAGTGGTGTTGAAAAACATGAAGAGCCTGAAAAGTGTGAAAAATATGAAGAGCTTCAAAAGGTGTCAAAAATATGAGGAGCATGAAACGGTCTGAAAAATAGGAGGAGCATGAAGCGGTGTTGAAAAACATGAAGAAGCTGAAAAGATGTGAAAAAATATGAAGAGCTTCAAAATGTGTGAAGAATATGAAGAGCTTCAAAAGGTGTCAAAAATGAGATGAGCATGAAACGGTCTGAAAAAAAGGAGGAGCATGAAGTGGTGTTGAAAAAAATAGAAGAGCCTGAAAAGGTGTGAAATATTTGAAGAGCTTCAAAAGCTGTCAAAAATATGAGGAGCATGAAACGGTCTGAAAAATAGGAGGAGCATGAAGGGGTGTTGAAAAACATGAAGAGCCTAAAATGCTGTGAAAAATATGAAGAGCTTCAAAAGGTGTCAAAAATATGAGGAGCATGAAAAGGTCTGAAAAATAGGAGGAGCCTGAAGCGGTGTTGAAAAACATGAAGAGCCTAAAATGCTGTGAAAAATATGAAGAGCTTCAAAAGGTGTCAAAATATGAGGAGCATGAAAAGGTCTGAAAAATAGGACGAGCATGAAGCTGTGTTGAAAAACATGAAGAGCCTGAAAAGGTGTGAAAAATATGAAGAGCTTCAAAAGGTGTGAAAAATATGAAGAGCTTCAAAAGGTGTCAAAATTATGAGGAGCATGAAACGCTCTGAAATATAGGAGGAGCATGAAGTGGTGTTCAAAAACATGAAGAGCCTGAAAAGCTGTGAAAAATATAAAGAGATTAAAAGGTGTCAAAAATATGAGGAGCATGAAACGGTCTGAAACATAGGAGGAGCAAGAAACGGTGATCAAAAACATGAACAGCCTGAAAAGGTGTGAAAAATATGACGAGCTTCAAAAGGTGTGAAAAACATGAGGAGCATGAAACGGGCTGAAAAATAGGAGAAGCATGAAGTGGTGTTGAAAAACATGAAGAGCCTGAAAAAGTGTGAAAAATATGAAGAGCTTCAGAAGGTGTGAAAAATATGAAGAACTTCAACAGGTGTCAAAAATTAGATGAGCATGAAACGGTCTGAAAAATTGGAGGAGCAAGAAGTAGTGTTGAAAAAATGAAGAGCCTGAAAAGGTGTGAAAAATATGAAAAGCTTCAAAAGGTGTCAAAAATATGAGGAGCATGAAACGGTCTGAAAAATAGGTGGAGCATGAAGCGGTGTGGAAAAATATGAAGAGCCTGGAAAGGTGTGCAAAATATGAAGAGCTTCAAAAGGTGTGAAATATATGAAGAGCTTCAAAAGGTGTCAAAAATTAGATGAGCATGAAACGGTCTGAAAAATAGGGGTAGCATGAAACGGTGATCAAAACATGAAGAGCCTGAAAAGGTGTAAAAAATATGACGAGCTTCAAAAGGTGTGAAAAACATGAGGAGCATGAAACGGGCTGAAAAATAGGAGAAGCATGAAGTGGTGTTGCAAAACATGAAGAGCCTGAAAAAGTGTGAAAAATATGAAGAGCTTCAGAAGGTGTGAAATATATGAATAGCTTCAACAGGTGTCAAAAATTAGATGAGCATGAAACGGTCTGAAAAATTGGAGGAGCAAGAAGTAGTGTTGAAAAAAATGAAGAGCCTGAAAAGGTTTGAAAAATATGAAAAGCTTCAAAAGGTGTAAAAATATGAGGAGCATGAAACGGGCTGAAAAATAGGAGGAGTTTGAAGAAGTGCTGAAAAACATGAAGAGCCTGAAAACGTGTGAAAAATATGAAGAGCTTCAAAAGGTGTGAAAAATGAGATGAGCATGAAACGGTCTTAAAATAGGAGGAGCGAGAAGCGGTGTTCAAAAATATGAAGAGCCTGAAAATGTGTGAAAAATATGAAGAGCTTCAAAAGGTGTGAAGAATATGAGGAGCATGAAACGGTCTGAAAAATAGAAGTGGCATGAAATGGTGTTCAAAAACATGAAGAGCTGAAAAGGTGTGAAAAATATGAAGAGCTTCAAAAGGTGTGAAATACATGAGGAGCATGAAACGGTCTGAAAATTAGGAGAAGCATGAAGTGGTGCTGACAAACATGAAGAGCCTGAAAATGTGTGAAAAATATGAAGAGCTTCAAACGGTGTCAAACATATGAAGAGCATGAAACCGTCTGAAAAATAGGAGGATTATGAAGCAGTGTTCAAAAATATGAAGAGCCTGAAAATGTGTGAAAAATATTCAGAGCTTCAAAATGTGTCAAATATATGAGGAGCATGAAACGGTCTGAAAAATTAGAGGAGGATGAAACGGTGATTAAAAACATGAAGAGCCTGAAAAGGTGTGAAAAATATGAAGAGCTTCAAAAGGTGTGAAATACATGAGGAGCATGAAACGGTCTGAAAAATAGGAGGAGCAGGAAGTGGTGTTGAAAAACATGAAGAGCCAGAAAAGTGTGAAAAATATGAAGAGCTTCAAAAGGTGTCAAAAATATGAGGAGCATGAAACGGTCTGAAAAATAGGAGGAGCATGAAGCGGTGTTGAAAAACATGAAGAGCCTGAAAACGTGTGAAAAAATATGAAAAGCTTCAAAATGTGTGAAGAATATGAAGTGTTTCAAAAGGTGTCAAAAATGAGATGAGCATGAAATGGTCTGAAAAATAGGAGCAGCATGAAACGGTGTTGAAAAACATGAAGAGCTTGAAAAGGTGTGAAAAATATGAAGAGCTTCAAAAGGTGTCAATAATGAAATGAGCATGAAACGGTCTGAAAAATAAGAGGAGCATGAAGCGGTGTTCAAAAACATGAAGAGCCTGAAAAGATATGACAAATATGAAGAGCTTCAAAAGGTGTCAAAAATATGAGCAGAATGAAACGGTCTGAAAAATAGGAGGAGCATGAAACGGTCTGAAAAATAGGAGGAGCATGAAACGGTCTGAAAAATAGGAGGAGCATGAATCGGTGTTGAAAACATGAAGAGCATGAAAAGGTGTGAAAAATATGAACAGCTTCAAAAGGTATCAAAAATATGAGGAGCATGAAACGTTCTGAAAAATAGGAGGAAAAGGAAGCGGTTTTGAAAAACATGAAGAGCCTAAAATGCTGTGAAAAATATGAAGAGCTTCAAAAGGTGTCAAAAATGAGATGAGCATGAAATGGGCTGAAAAACAGGAGGAGCATGAAATGGTGTTGATAAACATGAAGAGCCTGAAAAGTTGTGAAATATATGAAGAGCTTCAAAAGGTGTCAAAAATATGAGGAGTATGAAACGGTCTGAAAAAGAAGAGGTGCATGAAGGGGTGTTCAAAAACATGAAGAGCATGAAAAGCTGTGAAAAATATGAAGAGCTTCAAAAGGTGTCAAAAATATGAGGAGCATGAAACGGTCTGAAAAATAGGAGGAGAATGAAGCACTGGTGAAAAACATGAAGAGTATGAAAAGGTGTGAAATATATGAAGAGCTTCAAAAGATGTCAAAAATATGAGAAGCATGAAACGGTGTGAAAAATAGGAGGAGCATGAATTGTTGTTGAAAAACATGAAGAGTCTGAAAAGGTTTGAAAAATATGAAGAGTTTCAAAAGGTGTCAAAATTATGAGGAGCATTAAACATTCTAAAAAATAGGAGAAGCATGAAGTGGTGTTGAAAAATATGAAGACCCAGAAAAGGTGTGAAAAATATGAAGAGCTGCAAAACGTGTGAAAAATATGAGGAGCATGGAACGTTCTGAAAAATAGGAGGAGCATGAAACGATGTTCAAAAACTTGAAGAGCCTGAAAAGCTGTGAAATATATGAAGAGCTTCAAAAGGTGTCAAAAATATCAGGAGCATGAAATGATCTGAAAAATAGCAGGAACATGTAACGGTCTGAAAAATAGGAGGAGCATGAAGTGGTGTTCAAAAATATGACGAGCCTTAAAAGGCGTGAAAAATATGAAGAGCTTCAAAAGGTGTCAAAATATGAGGAGCATGAAACTGCTTGAAAAATAGGAGGAGTATGAAAAGGTCTGAAAAATAGGAGGAGCATGAAGCGCTGTTCGAAAACATGAAGAGTCTGAAAAGTTGTTAAAAATATGAAGAGCTTCAAAAGGTGTCAAAAATATGAGGAGCATGAAATGGTGTTCAAAAACTTGAACAGCCTGAAAAAGTGTTAAAAATATGAAGACCTTCAAAAGGTGTCAAAATATGAGGAGCATGAAACTGCCTGAAAAATAGGAGGAGTATGAAAATGTCTGAAAAATAGGAGGAGCATGAAGTGGTGTTCAAAAATATGACGAGCCTTAAAAATATGAAGAGCTTTAAAGGTGTGAAAAATATGAGGAGCATGACACGGTCTGATAAATAGGAGGAGCATGAAGCGGTGTTGAAAAACATGAAGAGCCTGAAAAGGTGTGAAAAATAACAGGAGCATGAAATGATCTGAAAAAAAGGAGGAACAGGAAACATTCTGAAAAACAGGAGGAGCATGAAGCGGTGTTCAAAAACATGAAGAGTCTGAAAAGGTATGAAATATATGAAGAGCTTCAAAAGGTGTCAAAAATATGAGGAGCATGAAACGGTCTGAAACATAGGAGGAGCATGAAGCGGTGTTCAAAAACATGAAGAGCCTGAAAAGGTGTGAAAAATTTGAAGAGTTTCAAAAGTGTGAAATACATGAGGAGCATGAAACGTTCTGAAACATGGGAGGACCATGAAGTGGTGTTGAAAATCATGAAGAACCTGAAAAGGTGTGAAAAATATGCAGAGCTTCAAAAGGTGTCAAAAATATGAGGAGCATGAAACGGTCTGAAAAATACGAGGAGCATGAAGTGGTGTTGAAAACCATGAAGAGCCTGAAAAGGTGTGAAAAATATGAAGAGCTTCAAAAGGTGTCAAAAATATCAGGAGCATGAAAAGTTCTGAAAAATAGCAGGAACATGAAACGGTCTGAAAAATAGGAGGAGCATGAAGAGGTGTTCAAAAATATGACGAGCCTTAAAAGGCGTGAAAAATATGAAGAGCTTTAAAGGTGTGAAAATTATGAAGAGCATGATACCGTCTGAAAAATAGGAGGAGCATGACACGGTGTTGAAAAACATGAAGAGCCTTAAAATGTGAGGAAAATATGAAGAGCTTTAAAGGTGTGAAAAATATGAGGAGCATGACACGGTCTGTTAAATAGGAGGAGCATGACACGGTGTTGAAAAATATGAAGAGCATGAAAATGTGTGAAAAATATGAAGAGCTTCACAAGGAGTCAAAAATATGAGGAGAATGAAAAGGTCTGAAAAATAGGAGGAGCATGAAGCGGTGTTGAAAAACATGAAGAGCCTGAAAAGGTGTGAAAAATATGAAGAGCTTCAAAAGGTGTCAAAAATATGAGGAGCATGAAATGATCTGAAAAAAAGGAGGAACAGGAAACATTCTGAAAAACAGGAGGAGCATGAAGCGGTGTTCAAAAACATGAAGAGTCTGAAAAGGTATGAAAGATATGAAGAGCTTCAAAAGGAGTAAAAAATATGAGGTGCATGAAATGGTCTGAAAAGTAGGAGGAGCATGAAGCGGTGTTGAAAAACATGAAGAGCCTGAAAACGTGTGAAAAATATGAAGAGCTTCAAAAGGAGTAAAAAATATGAGGAGAATGAAACGGTCTTAAAAATAGGAGGAGCATGAAGAGGTGTTGAAAAACATGAAGAGCCTGAAAAGGTGTGAAAAATATGAAGAGCTTCAAAAGGTGTCAAAAATATGAGGAGCATGAAACGGTCTGAAAAATAGGAGGATCATGAAGCGGTGTTGAAAAACATGAAGAGCCTGAAAAGGTGTGAAAAATATGAAGAGCTTCAAAAGGTGTCAAAAATATGAGGAGCATGAAACGGTCTGAAAAATAGGAGGAACATGAAGCAGTGTTGAAAAACATGAAGAGCCTGAAAAGGTGTGAAATATATGAAGAGCTTCAAAAGGAGTCAAAAATATGAGGAGAATGAAACCGTCTGACAAATAGGAGGAGCATGAAGCATTGATGAAAAACATGAAGAGGCTGAAAACGTGTGAAAAATATGAAGAGCTTCAAAAGGTGTCAAAAATATGAGGAGCATGAAACGGTCTGAATAATAGAAGGAGCATGAAACGGTCTTTAAACAAATGAAGAGCCTGAAAAGTTGTGAAAAATATGAAGAGCTTCAAAAGGTGTCAAAAATTAAATGAGCATGAAACGGTCTGAAAAATCGGAGGAGCATGAAGCGGTGTTGAAAATCTTGAAGAGCCTGAAAAGGTGTGAAAAACATGAAGAGGTTCAAATATATGAAAAATTTGAAGAGCCTGAAAAGGTGTGAAAAATATGAAGAGCTTCATGAGGTGTCAAATATATGAGGATCATGAAACGGTCTGAATAATAGGAGTAGCAAGAAACGGTGTACAAAACATGAAGAGCCTGAAAAGGTGTGAAAAATGTGAAGAGCTTAAAAGGTGTGAAAAATATGAAGAGCTTCAAAAGGTGTTAAAAAGTAGATGAGCATGAAACGGTCTGAAAAATAGGAGGAGCATGAAGTGGTGTTGAAAAAATGAAGAGCCTGAAAAGGTATGAAATATATGAAGAGCTTTAAAATGTGTCAAATTTATGAGGAGAATGAAACTGTCTGAAAAATAGGAGGAGCTGAAGCGGTGTTGAAAAACATGAAGAGCCTGAAAAAGTGTGACAAATATGAAAAGTTTCTAAAGGTGTCAAAAATATGAGGAACATGAAACGGTCTGAAAAATAGGAGGAGTATGAAGTGGAGTTGAAAAACATGAAGAGCTTGAAAAAGTGTGAAAAATTTGAAGAGCTTCAAAAGGTGTCAAAATATGCGGAGCATGAAACCGTCTGAAAAATTGGAGGAGCATGAAACGGTGTTCAAAAACATGAAGAGCCTGAAAAGGTGTGAAAAATATGAAGAGCTTCAAAAGGTGTGAAATACATGAGGAGCATGAAACTCTCTGAAAAATAGAAGGAGCATGAAGTGGTGTTCAAAAACATGAAGAGTCTGAAAAGGATTGAAAAATATGAAGAGCTTCAAAATGTGTGAAAAATATGAGGAGCATGATATGGTTTCAAAAATAGGATTACCATGAAGCGGTGTTCAAAACATGAAGAGCCTGAAAAGTTTTGAAAAATATGAAAAGCTTCAAAAGGTGTCAAAAATGAGATGAGCATGAAACGTTCTGAAAAATAGGAGGTGCATGAAGCGGTGTTGAAAAACATGAAGAGCCTGAAAAGGTGTGAAAAATATGAAGAGCTTCAAAAGGTGTCAAAAATATGAGGAGCATGAAACGGTCTGAAAAATAGGAGGAGCATGAAACGGTGTTCAAAAACAGGAAGAGCCTAAAAAGGTGTGAAATATATGAAGAGCTTCAAAACATGTCAAAAATATGTGGAGCATGAAACGGTCTGAAAAATAGGAGGAGCATGAAGCGCAGTTGAAAAACATGAAGAACCTGAAAACGTGTGAAAAATATGAACAGCTACAAAAGGTGTGAAAAATGAGATGAGCATGAAACGTTCTGAAAAATAGGAGGTGCATGAAGCGGTGTTGAAAAACATGAAGAGCCTGAAAAGGTGTGAAAAATAGGAATAGCTTCAAAGGGCGTCAAAAATATGAGGAGCATGAAACGGTCTGAAAAATAGGAGAAGCATGAAACGGTCTGAAAATTAGGAGGAGCATGAAGCAGTGTTGAAAAACATGAAGAACCTGAAAACGTGTGAAAAATATGAACAGCTTCAAAAGGTGTGAAAAATGAGATGAGCTTGAAGCGGTCTGAAAAATAGGAGGAGCATGAAGTGTTGTTTAAAAGCATGAAGAGCCTGAAAAGGTGTGAAATATATGAAAAGCTTCAAAAGGTGTGAAAATAAAAGAAGAGTTTCAAAAGGTGTCAAAAATATGAGGAGCATGAAACGATCTGAAAAAGAGGAGGAGCATGAAACGGTGTTCAAATACATGAAGAGCCTAAAAAGGTGTGAAAAATATGAAGAGCTTCAAAAGGTGTGAAAATATGAAGACCTGCAAAAGGTGTAAAAATCGATGAGCATGAAATGATCTGAAAATTAGGAGCAGCACGAAGCGGTGTTGAAAACCATGAAGAGCCTGAAAACGTGTAAAATATATGAAGAGCTTCAAAAGAAATGAAAAATATGAACAGCTTCAAAATGTGTCAAAAATGAGATGAGAATGAAGCAGTCTGAAAAAAGGAGGAGCATGAAGTGGTGTTGAAAATCATGAAGAGCCTGAAAAGGTGTGAAAAATAGGAAGAGCTTCAAAGGGCGTCAAAAATATGAGGAGCATGAAACGGTCTGAAAAATAGGAGAAGCATGAAACGGTCTGAAAATTAGGAGGAGCATGAAGCAGTGTTGAAAAACATAAAGAGCCTGAAACAGTGTGAAATATATGAAGAGCCTCAAAGGTGTCAAAAATATGAGGAGCAAGAAACGGTCTGAAAAATAGAAGGAGCTTGAAGTGGTGTTGAAAAACATGAAGAGCCTGAAAAAGTGTGAAATATATGAAGAGCCTCAAAGGTGTCAAAAATATGAGGAGCAAGAAACGGTCTGAAAAATAGAAGGAGCTTGAAGTGGTGTTGAAAAACATGAAGAGCCTGAAGGTGTGAAAAATATGAAGAGCTTCAAAGGTGTCAAAATTAGGAGGAGCATGAAACGCTCTGAAAAAGAGGAGGAGAAGCAAGCGATGTTGAAAAACATGAAGAGCGTGAAAAAGTGTGAAAAATATGAAGAGCTTCAAAAGGTGTCAAGTATATGAGGAGCATGAAACGGTCTGAAAAATAGGAGGAGCATGAAGTGGTGCTGAAAAACATGAAGAGCCTGAAAAGGTGTGAAAAATATGAAGAGCTTCAAAAGGCGTCAAAAATATGAGGAGCATGAAACGGTCTGAAAAATAGGAGAAGCATGAAACGGTCTGAAAAATAGGAGGAGCATGAAGCGGTTTGAAAAACATGAAGAGCCTGAAAAAGTGTGAAAAATATGAAGAGCTTCAAAATGTGTCAAAAATATGAGGAGAATGAAACGGTCTGAAAATTAGGAGGAGCATGAAGCGGTGTTGAAAAACATAAAGAGCCTGAAACAGTGTGAAATATATGAAGAGCCTCAAAGGTGTCAAAAATATGAGGAGCAAGAAACGGTCTGAAAAATAGAAGGAGCTTGAAGTGGTGTTGAAAAACATGAAGAGCCTGAAAAGGTGTGAAAAATATGAAGAGCTTCAAAAAGGTGTCAAATATATAAAGGTTGAAACGGTCTGAAAAATATGAGGAGCAAGAAACTGTTTTCAAAAACATGAAGAGCCTCAAAAGGTGTGAAAAATATGAAGAGCTTCAAAAAGGTGTCAAATATATAGAGGGTGAAACGGTCTGAAAAATATGAGGAGCAAGAGACTGTTTTCAAAAACATGAAGAGCCTCAAAAGGTGTGAACAATGTGAAGAGCTTCAAACTGTGTCAAAAATATGAGGAGCATGAAACGGTCTGAAACATAGGAGGAGCATGAAGTGTTGTTGAAAAACATGAAGAGCCTGAAAAGGGTGTGAAACATATGAGGAGCATGAAACGGTCTGAAAAATAGGAGGAGCATGAAGTGTTGTTGAAAAACATGAAGAGCCTGAAAAGGTGTCAAAAATATGAAGAGCTTCAAAAAGTGTCAAAAATATGAGGAGCATGAAACGGTCTGAAAAATAGAAGAAGCATGAAGTGGTGAAGAAAAATATGAGGAGCCTGAAAAGGTGTAAAAAATATGAAGAGCTTCAGAGGTGTCAAAACTAAGAGGAGCATGAAACGGTCTGAAAAAGTTGAGGAGCAGCAAGCGATGTTGAAAAACTTGAAGAGCCTGAAAAGGTGTGAAAAATATGAAGAGATTCAAAATGTGTCAAAAATATGAGGAGCATGAAACGGTTTGAAAAATAGGAGGAGCATGAAGCGGTGTTGAAAAACATGAAGAGCCTGAAAAGGTGTGAAAAATATGAAGAGCTTCAAAATGTGTAAAAAATATGAGGAGCAAAAAAAGGTCTGAAAAATAGGAGGAGCATGAAGTGGTGCTGAAAAACATGAAGAGCCTGAAAAGGTGTGAAAAATATGAAGAGCTTCAAAAGGCGTCAAAAATACGAGGAGCATGAAACGTTCTGAAAAATAGGAGAAGCATGAAACGGTCTGAAAATAGGAGGAGCATGAAGCGGTTTGAAAAACATGAAGAGCCTGAAAAAGTGTGAAAAATATGAAGAGCTTCAAAAGGTGTCAAAAATATGAGGAGAATGAAACGGTCTGAAAATTAGGAGGAGCATGAAGCGGTGTTGAAAAACATAAAGAGCCTGAAAAAGTGTGAAATATATGAAGAGCCTCAAAGGTGTCAAAAATATGAGGAGCAAGAAACGGTCTGAAAAATAGAAGGAGCTTGAAGTGGTGTTGAAAAACATGAAGAGCCTGAAAAGGTGTGAAAAATATGAAGAGCTTCAAAAGGTGTCAAAAATATGAGGAGAATGAAACGGTCTGAAAATTAGGAGGAGCATGAAGCGGTGTTGAAAAACATAAAGAGACTGAAAAAGTGTGAAATATATGAAGAGCCTCAAAGGTGTCAAAAATATTAGGAGCAAGAAACGGTCTGAAAAATAGAAGGAGCTTGAAGTGGTGTTGAAAAACATGAAGAGCCTGAAAAGGTGTGAAAAATATGAAGAGCTTCAGAAAGGTGTCAAATATATAGAGGGTGAAACGGTCTGAAAAATATGAGGAGCAAGAAACTGTTTTCAAAAACATGAAGAGCCTCAAAAGGTGTGAAAAATGTGAAGAGCTTCAAACTGTGTCAAAAATATGAGGAGCATGAAACGGTCTGAAACATAGGAGGAGCATGAAGTGATGTTGAAAAACATGAAGAGACTGAAAAAGTTGTGAAACATATGAGGAGCATGATATGGTCTGATAAATAGGAGGAGCATGAAGCGGTGTTGAAAAATATGAAGAGCATGAAAATGTGTGAAAAATATGAAGAGCTTCAAAAGGTGTCAAAAATATAAGGAGCATGAAACGGTCTGAAATATAGCAGGAGCATGAAAAGGTGTTAAAAAACATGAAGAGCCTGAAAAGGTGTGAAAAATATGAACAGCTTCAAATGGTGTCAAAAATATGAGGAGAATGAAACGGTCTGATATTTAGGAGGAGCATGAAGTGGTGTTGAAAAACATGAAGAGCTTGAAAAAGGTGTGAAACATATGAGTAGAATAAAACGGTCTGAAAAATAGGAGGAGCATGAAGTGGTGTAGAAAAACATGAAGACCCTGAAAAGGTGTGAAAAATATGAAGAGCATCAAAAGGTGTGAAAAGTATGAGGAGCATGAAACGGTCTGAAAAATAGGAGGAGCATGAAGCGTTGTTGAAAAACATGAAGAGCCTGAAAAGGTGTGAAAAATATGAAGTGCTTCAAAAAGTGTCAAAAACATGAGGAGCATGAAAATGTCTGAAAAATAGGAGGAGCTTGAAGCGGTGTTCAAAAAAATGAAGAGCCTGGAGAAGTGTGAAAAATATGAAGAGCTTCAAAAAGTGTCAAAAATATGAGGAGCTTGAAACGGTCTGAAATATAGGAGGAGCATGAAAAGGTGTTAAAAAAATATGAAGAGCTTCAAAAGGTGTGAAAAGTATGAGGAGCATGAAACGGTCTGAAAAATAGGAGGAGCATGAAGCGTTGTTGAAAAACATGAAGAGCCTGAAAAGGTGTGAAAAATATGAAGTGCTTCAAAAAGTGTCAAAAACATGAGGAGCATGAAAATGTCTGAAAAATAGGAGGAGCTTGAAGCGGTGTTCAAAAAAATGAAGAGCCTGGAGAAGTGTGAAAAATATGAAGAGCTTCAAAAAGTGTCAAAAATATGAGGAGCATTAAACGGTCTGAAAAATAGGAGAAGCATGAAACGGTCTGAAAAATAGGAGAAGCATGAAACGGTCTGAAAAATAGGAGGAGCATGAAGCAGTGTTGAAAAACATAAAGAGCCTGAAACAGTGTGAAATATATGAAGAGCCTCAAAGGTGTCAAAAATATGAGGAGCAGGAAACGGTCTGAAAAATAGAAGGAGCTTGAAGTGGTGTTGAAAAACATGAAGAGCCTGAAAAAGTGTGAAATATATGAAGAGCCTCAAAGGTGTCAAAAATATGAGGAGCAAGAAACGGTCTGAAAAATAGAAGGAGCTTGAAGTGGTGTTGAAAAACATGAAGAGCCTGAAAAGGTGTGAAAAATATGAAGAGCTTCAAAGGTGTCAAAATTATGAGGAGCATGAAACACTCTGAAAATGAGGAGGAGCAGCAAGCGATGTTGAAAAACATGAAGAGCGTGAAAAGGTGTGAAAAATATGAAGAGCTTCAAAAGGTGTCACAAATATGAGGAGCATGAAAGGTCTGAAAAATAGGAGGAGCATGAAGCGGTGTTGAAAAACATGAAGAGCCTGAAAAGGTGTGAAAAATATGAAGAGCTTCAAAAGGTGTCAAGAATATGAGGAACATGAAACGGTCTGAAAAATAGGAGGAGCATGAAGTGGTGCTGAAAAACATGAATAGCCTGAAAAGGTGTGAAAAATATGAAGAGCTTCAAAAGGCGTCAAAAATATGAGGAGCATGAAACGGTCTGAAAAATAGGAGAAGCATGAAACGCTCTGAAAAATAGGAGGAGCATGAAGTGTTGTTGAAAAACATGAAGAGCCTGAAAAATGTGTGAATCATATGAGGAGCATGATACGGTCTGAAAAATAGGAGGAGCATGAAGCGATGTTGAAAAATATGAAGAGCCTGAAAAGGTGTGAAAAATATGAAGAGCTTCAAAAGGTGTCAAAAATATGAGGAGCATGAAACGGCCTGAAATATAGGAGGAGCATGAAAAGGTGTTAAAAAACATGAAGAGCCTGAAAAGGTGTGTAAAATATGAAAAGCTTCAAATGTTGTCAAATATATGAGGAGAATTAAACGGTCTGATAATTAGGAGGAGCATGAAGTGGTGTTGAAAAACATGAAAAGCTTGAAAAAGGTGTGAAACATATGAGTAGAATAAAACAGTCTGAAAAATAGGAGGAGCATGAAGTGGTGTAGAAAAACATGAAGACCCTGAAAAGGTGTGAAAAATATGAAGAGCTACAAAAAGTGTCAAAAATATGAGGAGCTTGAAACGGTCTGAAATATAGGAGGAGCGTGAAAAGGTGTTAAAAAAATATGAAGAGCTTCAAAATGTGTGAAACATATGAGGAGCATGAAACGGTCTGAAAAATAGGAGGAGCATGAAGCGTTGTTGAAAAACATGAAGAGCCTGAAAAGGTGTGAAAAACATGAAGTGCTTCAAAAGGTGTCAAAAACATGAGGAGCATGAAAAGGTCTGAAAAATAGGAGGAGCATGAAGTTGTGTTCAAAAAAATGAAGAGCCTGGAGAAGTATGAAAAATATGAAGAGCTTCAAAAAGTGTCAAAAATATGAGGAGCATTAAACGGTCTGAAAAATAGGAGAACCATGAAGTGGGGTTGAAAAATATGAAGAGCCTGAAAAGGTGTGAAAAATACGAAGAGCTTCAAAGGTGTCAAAATTATGAGGAGCATGAAACGCTCTGAAAAAGAGGAGGAGCAGCAAGCGATGTTGAAAAACATGAAGAGCGTGAAAAGGTGTGAAAAATATGAAGAGCTTCAAAAGGTGTCAAAAATATGAGGAGCAAGAAACGGTCTGAAAAATAGGAGGAGCATGAAGCGGTGTTGAAAAACATGAAGAGCCTGAAAAGGTGTGAAAAATATGAAGAGCTTCAAAAGGTGTCAAATATATGAGGAGCAAGAAACGGTCTGAAAAATAGGAGGAGTATGAAGTGGTGCTGAAAAATATGAAGAGCCTGAAAAGGTGTGAAAAATAGGAAGAGCTTCAAAAGTTGTGAAAAATATGAGGAGCATGAAACGGTCTGAAAAATAAGAGGAGCATGAAGCCGTGTTGAAAAACATGTAGAGACTGAAAAGGTGTAAAAAATATGAAGAGCTTCAAAAGGTGTCAAAAATATGAGGAGCATGAAACGGTCTGAAAAATAGGAGGAGCATTGTAGCGTTGTTCAAAAACTTGAAGAGCCTGAAATGGTGTGAAAAATATGAAGAGCTTCAAAAGGTGTCAAAAATATGAGGAGCATGAAACGGTCTGAAAAATAAGAGGAGCATGAAATGGTGTTGAAAAACATGAAGAGCCTGAAAAGGTGTGAAACATATGAAGAGCTTCAAAAGGTGTGAAATACATGAGGAGTATGAAATGGTCTGAAAAATAGGAGGATCATGAGCGGTATTGAAAAACATGAATAGACTGAAAAGGTGTGAAAAATATGAAGAGCTTCAAAAGGTGTCAAAAATATGAGGAGCATGAAACGGTCTGAAAAATATGACGAGCATGAAACGGTGTTCAAAAACATGAAGAGCCTGAAAAGGTGTGAAAAATATGAAGAGCTTCAAAAGGAGTGAAAAATATGAGGAGCATGAAACGGTCTGAAAAATACGAGGAGCATGAAGCGGTGTTGAAAAACATGAAGAGCCTGAAAAGGTGTGAAAAATAGGAAGAGCTTCAAAAGGCGTCAAAAATATGAGGAGCATGAAACGGTCTGAAAAATAGGAGAAGCATGAAATGGTCTGAAAAATAGGAGGAGCATGAAGCGGTTTGAAAAACATGAAGAGCCTGAAAAAGTGTGAAAAATATGAAGAGCTTCAAAAGGTGTCAAAAATATGAGGAGCATGAAACGGTCTGAAAAATACGAGGAGCATGAAGCGGTGTTGAAAAACATAAAGAGCCTGAAACAGTGTGAAATATATGAAGAGCCTCAAAGGTGTCAAAAATAAGAGGAGCAAGAAAAGGTCTGAAAAATTGAAGGAGCTTGAAGTGGTGTTGAAAGACATGAAGAGCCTGAAAAAGTGTGAAATATATGAAGAGCCTCAAAGGTGTCAAAAATATGAGGAGCAAGAAACGGTCTGAAAAATAGAAGGAACTTGAAGTGGTGTTGAAAAACATGAAGAGCCTGAAAAGGTGTGAAAAATATGAAGAGTTTCAAAAGGGTGTCAAATATATAGAGGGTGAAACGGTCTGAAAATTAAGAGGAGCAAGAAACTGTTTTCAAAAACATGAAGAGCCTCAAAAGGTGTGAAAAATATGAAGAGCTTCAAAAAGGTGTCAAATATATAGAGGGTGAAACGGTCTGAAAAATATGAGGAGCAAGAAACTGTTTTCAAAAACATGAAGAGCCTCAAAAGGTGTGAACAATGTGAAGAGCTTCAAACTGTGTCAAAAATATGAGGAGCATGAAACGGTCTGAAACATAGGTGGAGCATGAAGTGTTGTTGAAAAACATGAAGAGCCTGAAAAAGGAGTGAAAAATATGAAGAGCTTCAAAAGGTGTCAAAAATATAAGGAGCATGAAACGGTCTGAAATATAGGAGGAGCATGAAAAGGTGTTAAAAAACATGAAGAGCCTGAAAAGGTGTGAAAAATATGAAAAGCTTCAAATGGTGTCAAAAATATGAGGAGAATGAAACGGTCTGATAATTAGGAGGAGCATGAAGTGGTGTTGAAAAACATGAAGAGCTTGAAAATGGTGTGAAACATATGAGTAGAATAAAACGGTCTGAAAAATAGGAGGAGCATGAAGTGGTGGAGAAAAACATGAAGACCCTGAAAAGGTGTGAAAAATATGAAGAGCTACAAAAAGTGTCAAAAATATGAGGAGCTTGAAACGGTCTGAAATATAGGAGGAGCGTGAAAAGGTGTTAAAAAAATATGAAGAGCTTCAAAAGGTGTGAAAATTATGAGGAGCATGAAACGGTCTGAAAAATAGGAGGAGCATGAAGCGTTGTTGAAAAACATGAAGAGCCTGAAAAGGTGTGAAAAATATGAAGTGCTTCAAAAAGTGTCAAAAACATGAGGAGCATGAAAATGTCTGAAAAATAGGAGGAGCTTGAAGCGGTGTTCAAAAAAATGAAGAGCCTGGAGAAGTGTGAAAAATATGAAGAGCTTCAAAAAGTGTCAAAAATATGAGGAGCATTAAACGGTCTGAAAAATAGGAGAAGCATGAAACGATCTGAAAAATAGGAGAAGCATGAAACGGTCTGAAAAATAGGAGGAGCATGAAGCAGTGTTGAAAAACATAAAGAGCCTGAAACAGTGTGAAATATATGAAGAGCCTCAAAGGTGTCAAAAATATGAGGAGCAAGAAACGTTCTGAAAAATAGAAGGAGCGTGAAGTGGTGTTGAAAAACATGAAGAGCCTGAAAAGGTGTGAAAAATATGAAGAGCTTCAAAGGTGTCAAAATTATGAGGAGCATGAAACGCCCTGAAAAAGAGGAGGAGCAGCAAGCGATGTTGAAAAACATGAAGAGCGTGAAAAGGTGTGAAAAATATGAAGAGCTTCAAAAGGTGTCACAAATATGAGGAGCATGAAAGGGTCTGAAAAATAGGAGGAGCATGAAGTGGTGCTGAAAAACATGAATAGCCTGAAAAGGTGTGAAAAATATGAAGAGCTTCAAAAGGCGTCAAAAATATGAGGAGCATGAAACGGTCTGAAAAATAGGAGAAGCATGAAACGCTCTGAAAAATAGGAGGAGCATGAAGTGTTGTTGAAAAACTTGAAGAGCCTGAAAAATGTGTGAAACATATGAGGAGCATGATACAGTCTGAAAAATAGGAGGAGCATGAAGCGGTGTTGAAAAATATGAAGAGCCTGAAAAGGTGTGAAAAATATGAAGAGCTTCAAAAGGTGTCAAAAATATGAGGAGCATGAAACGGCCTGAAATATAGGAGGAGCATGAAAAGGTGTTAAAAAACATGAAGAGCCTGAAAAGGTGTGAAAAATATGAAAAGCTTCAAATGTTGTCAAATATATGAGGAGAATTAAACGGTCTGATAATTAGGAGGAGCATGAAGTGGTGTTGAAAAACATGAAAAGCTTGAAAAAGGTGTGAAACATATGAGTAGAATAAAACAGTCTGAAAAATAGGAGGAGCATGAAGCGTTGTTGAAAAACATGAAGAGCCTGAAAAGGTGTGAAAAACATGAAATGCTTCAAAAGGTGTCAAAAACATGAGGAGCATGAAAAGGTCTGAAAAATAGGAGGAGCATGAAGCGGTGTTCAAAAAAATGAAGAGCCTGGAGAAGTTTGAAAAATATGAAGAGCTTCAAAAAGTGTCAAAAATATGAGGAGCATTAAACGGTCTGAAAAATAGGAGAACCATGAAGTGGGGTTGAAAAATATGAAGAGCCTGAAAAGGTGTGAAAAATACGAAGAGCTTCAAAGGTGTCAAAATTATGAGGAGCATGAAACGCTCTGAAAAAGAGGAGGAGCAGCAAGCGATGTTGAAAAACATGAAGAGCGTGAAAAGGTGTGAAAAATATGAAGAGCTTCAAAAGGTGTCAAAAATATGAGGAGCAAGAAACGGTCTGAAAAATAGGAGGAGCATGAAGCGGTGTTGAAAAACATGAAGAGCCTGAAAAGGTGTGAAAAATATGAAGAGCTTCAAAAGGTGTCAAATATATGAGGAGCATGATATGGTCTGAAAAAGAGGAGGAGTATGAAGTGGTGCTGAAAAATATGAAGAGCCTGAAAAGGTGTGAAAAATAGGAAGAGCTTCAAAAGTTGTGAAAAATATGAGGAGCATGAAACGGTCTGAAAAATAAGAGGAGCATGAAGCCGTGTTGAAAAACATGTAGAGACTGAAAAGGTGTAAAAAATATGAAGAGCTTCAAAAGGTGTCAAAAATATGAGGAGCATGAAACGGTCTGAAAAATAGGAGGAGCATTGTAGCGTTGTTCAAAAACTTGAAGAGCCTGAAATGGTGTGAAAAATATGAAGAGCTTCAAAAGGTGTCAAAAATATGAGGAGCATGAAACGGTCTGAAAAATAAGAGGAGCATGAAATGGTGTTGAAAAACATGAAGAGCCTGAAAAGGTGTGAAACATATGAAGAGCTTCAAAAGGTGTGAAATACATGAGGAGTATGAAACGGTCTGAAAAATAGGAGGATCATGAGCGGTATTGAAAAACATGAATAGACTGAAAAGGTGTGAAAAATATGAAGAGCTTCAAAAGGTGTCAAAAATATGAGGAGCATGAAACGGTCTGAAAAATAGGAGGATCATGAGCGGTATTGAAAAACATGAAGAGCCTGAAAATGTGTGAAAAATATGAAGAGCTTCAAAAGGTGTCAAAAATATGAGGCGCATATAACGGTCTGAAAAATAGGAGGAGCAGGAAGCGGTGTTGAAAAACGTGAAGAGCCGGAAAATGTGTGAAAAATATGAAGAGCTTCAAAAGGTGTCAAGAATATGAGGTGCATGAAACGGTCTGAAAAATAGGAGGCGCAGGAAGCGGTGTTGAAATACATGAGGAGCCTGAAAAGCTGTGAAAAATATGAAGAGCTTCAAAAGTTGTCAAAAATAGGAGGAGCATGAAACGTTCTGAAAATTAGGAGAAGCATGAAACTGTGTTGAAAAACATGAAGATCATGAAAAGGTGTGAAAAATATGAAGAGCTTCAAAAGGTGTCAAAAATATGAGGAGCATGAATCGGTCTGAAAATTGGAGGAGCATGAAGAGGTTTTGAAAAACATGAAGAGCCTGAAAGGTGTGAAATATATGAACAGCTTCAAAAGGTGTCAAAAATAGGAGGAGTATAAAACGGTATGAAAACTAGGAGGAGCATGAAGCGGTGTTGAAACACATGAAGAGCATGAAAAGGTGTGAAAAAATATGAAGAGCTTCAAAAAGTGTCAAAATATGAGGAGCATGAAACGGTCTGAAAAATACGAGGAGCATGAAACGGTCTGAAAAAGAGTAGGAGCATGAAGCAGTGTAGAAAAACATGAGGAGCCTGAAAAGGTGTGAAATATATGAAGAGCTTTAAAAGGTGTCAAAAATATGAGGAGCATGAAACGGTCTGAAAAACAGGAGGAGCATGAAGCAGTGTAGAAAAACATGAAGAGCCTGAAAAGGTGTGAAATATATGAAGAGCTTCAAAATGTGTCAAAATAAGAGGAGTATGAAAAGGTCTGAAAAATACGAGCAGCATGAAACGCTGTTCAAAATCATGAAGAGCCTGAAAAGGTGTGAAAAACATGAAGAGCCTGAAAAGGTGTGAAAAATATGAAGAGCTTCAAAAGGTGTCAAAAATGAGATGAGCATGAAACGGTCTGAAAAATCGGAGGAGCATGAGTGGGGTTGAAAATCATGAAGAGCCTGAAAAGGTGTGTAAAATATGAAGAGCTTCAAAAGGAGTGAAATACATGAGGAGCATGAAACCGTCTGAATTATAGGAGGAGCATGAAACGGTGTTCAAAAACATGAATAGCCTGAAAAGGTGGGAAAAATATGAAGTGCTTCAAAAGGTGTGAAAAATATGAAGAGCTTCAAAAGGTGTGAAAAATATGAAGAGCTTCAAAATGTGTGAAATACATGAGGAGCATGAAACGGTCAGAAAAATAGGAGGAGCATGAAGCGGTGTTGAAAAACATGAAGAGACTTAAAACGTGTGAAATATATGAAGAGGCTGAAAAGGTGTGAAAAATATGAAGAGATTCAAAGGTGTCAAAAATATGAGGAGCAAGAAACGGTCTGAAAATAGGAGGAGCATAAAACGGTGTTCAAAAACATGAAGAGCCGGAAAAGGTGTGAAAAATATGAAGAGCTTCAAAAGGTGTCAAAAATATGAGGAGCAAGAAACGGTCTGAAAATAGGAGGAGCATGAAGCGGTGTTCAAAAACATGAAGAGCCTGAAAAAGTGTGAAAAATTTGAAGAGCTTCAAAAATGTGAAAAATATGAAGAGCTTCAAATGCTGTCAAAAATGAGATGAGCATGAAACGGTCTGAGAAATAGGAGAAGCATGAAGTGGTGTTGAAAAACATGAAGAGCCTGAAAAAGTGTGAAATATATGAAGAGCTTCAAAAGGTGTGAAAAATATGAAGAGCTTCAAAAGAGATCAAAAATATGAGGAGCATGAAACGGTGTGAAAAATAGGAGGAGAATTGTAGCATTGTTCAAAAACTTGAAGAGCCTGAAAAGGTGTGAAAAATATGAAGAGCTTCAAAATGTGTCAAAAATATGAGGAGCATGAAACGGTGTGAAAATAGGACGAGGATGAAACGGTCTGAAAAATAATAGGAGCATGAATCGATATTGAAAACATGAAGAGCATGAAAAGGTGTGAAAAATATGAAGAGCTTCAAAAGGTGTCAAAAATATGAGGAGCATGAAACGGTGTGAAAATAGGACGAGGATGAAACGGTCTGAAAAATAATAGGAGCATGAATCGATGTTGAAAACATGAAGAGCATGAAAAGGTGTGAAAAATATGAAGAGCGTCAAAAAGTGTCAAAAATATTAGGAGCAAGAAACGGTCTGAAAAATAGGAGGAGCATGAAGCGGTGTTGATAAACATGAAGAGCCTGAAAATGTGTGAAAAATATGAAGAGCTTCAAAAGGTGTCAAAAATATGAGGCGCATGTAACGGTCTGAAAAATAGGAGGAGCATGAAGCGGTGTTGATAAACATGAAGAGCTTCAAAAGGTGTGAAAAATACGAAGAGCTTCAAAAGGTGTGAAATACATGAGGAGCATGAAACTGTCTGAAAAATAGGAGGAGCATGAAGCGCTGTTCAAAAACATGAAGAGTTTGAAAAGGTGTAAAAAATATGAAGAGCTACAAAAGGTGTGAAATACATGAGGAGCATGAAACGGTGTATAAAATAGGAGGAGCATGAAGCGGTGTTCAGAAACATGAAGAGCCTGAAAAGGTGTGAAAAATATGAAGAGCTACAAACGGTGTTAAAAATATGAGGAGAATGAAACGGTCTGAAAAATAGAAGGAGCATGAAGCGGTGTTCAAAAATATGAAGAGCTTGAAAAGGTGTGAAAAATATGAAGAGCTTCAAAAGATGTGAAATACATGAGGAGCATGAAACTGTCTGAAAAATAGGAGGAGCATGAGACGGTGTTGAAAAACGTGAAGAGCCTGAAAAGGTGTGAAAAATATGAAGAGCTTCAAAAAGTGTGAAAAATATGAGGAGCATGAAACGGTCTGAAAAAGAGAAGGAGCATGAAGCATTGATGAAAAACATGAAGAGCCTGAAAACGTGTGAAAAATATGAACAGCTTCAAAAGGTGTGAAATACATGAGGAGCATGAAACGGTCTGAAAAATAGGAGGATCATGAAGCGGTGTTGAAAAACATGAAGAGCCTGAAAAGGTGTGAAATATTTGAAGAGCTTCAAAACCTTTCAAAAATATGAGGAGCATGAAACGGTCTGAAAAATAGGAGCAGCATGAAGCGGTGTTCAAAAATATGAAGAGCCTGAAAAGGTGTGAAAAATATGACGAGCGTCAACAGTTGTGAAAAATAGGAGGAGCATGAAGCGGTGTTGAAAAACATGAAGAGCCTGAAAACGTGTGAAAAATATGATGAGTTTCAGAAGATGTGAAAAATAAGAAGAGCTTCCAAAGGTGTCAAAAATGAGATGAGCATGAAACGGTCTGAAAAATAGGAGGAGGATGAAACGGTTTTGAAAATCACGAAGAGCCTCAAAAGGTGTGAATAATATGAAGAGCTACAAAAGGTGTCAAAAATATGAGGAGCATGAAACGATCTGATAATTAGGAGGAGCATGAAGTGGTGTTTAAAAACATGAAGAGCCTGAAAAGGTGTGAAAAATATGAAGAGCTTCAAAAAGTGTGAAAAATATGAGGAGCATTATACGGTCTGAAAAGTAGGAGGAGCATGAAACGGTGTTCAAAAACATGAAGAGACTGAAAAGGTGTGAAAAATATGAAGAGCTTCAAAATCTGTCAAAAATGAGATGAGCATGAAACGGTCTGAAAAATAGGAGGAACATGAAGTGGTGTTGAAAAACATGAAGAGCCTGAAAAAGTGTGAAATATATGAAGAGCTTCAAAAGATGTGAAAAATATTAGGAGCTTCAAAAGAGGTCAAAAATATGAGGAGCATGAAACGGTCTGAAAAAGAAGAGGAGCATGAAGCGGTGCTCAAAAACATGAAGAGCCTGAAAAGGTGTGAAAAATACGAAGAGCTTCAAAAGGTGTGAAATACATGAGGATCATGAAACTGTCTGAAAAATAGGAGGAGCATGAAGCGCTATTCAAAAACATGAAGAGCTTGAAAAGGTGTAAAAAATATGAAGAGCTACAAAAGGTGTGAAATACAGGAGGAGCATTAAACTGTCTGAAAAATAGGAGGAGCAGGAAGCGGTGTTGAAAAACATGAAGAGCCTGAAATGGTGTGAAAAATGTGAAGAGCTTCAAAAGGTGTGAAAAATAGGAGGAGCATGAAGAGGTGTTCAAATACATGAAATGCCTGAAAAGTTGTAAAAAATATGAAGAGCTTCAAAAGGTGTCAAAAATATGAGGAGCCTGAAACCGTCTGAAAAACAGGAGGAGCATGAATCGGTCTTCAAAATCATGAAGAGCCTGAAAAGGTGTGAAAAATATGAAGAGCTTCAAAAGTTGTGAAATACTTGAGGAGCATGAAACGGTCTGAAAAATAGGAGGATCATGAAGCATTGTTGAAAAACATGAACAGCTTGAAAAGGTGTGAAAAATATGAAGAGTTTCAAAAGGTTTAAAATATATGAGGAGCATGAAACGGTCTGAAAAATAGAAGCAGCAAAAAACGGTGTTCAAAAACATGAAGAGCCTGAAAAGGTGTGAAAAATACGAAGAGCTTCAAAAGGTGTGAAAAATATGAAGAGCTTCAAAAGGTGTCAAAAATATGAGGAGCATTAAAAGGTCTGAAAAATACGAGGAGCATGAAGTGGTGTTGAAAATCATGAAGAGCCTGAAAAGATGTGAAAAATATGAAGAGTTTCAAAAGGTGTCAAAAATATGAGGAGCATGAAACGGTCTGAAAAGCTGGAGAAGAATCAAGCGGTGTTGAAATACATGAAGAGCCTGAAAAGTTATAAAAATATGAAGAGCTTCAAAAGGTGTAAAAAATACGAAGAGCTTCAAAAGGTGTCAAAAATGAGATGAGCATGAAACGGTCTCAAAAATAGGAGGAGCATGAAGCGGTGGTGAGAAACATAAAGGGCCTGAAAATGTGTGAAAAAAATGAAGAGCTTCAAAAGGTGTGAAAAGTATGAGGAGCATGAAGCGGTGTTCAAAAACATGAAGAGCCTGAAAAGGTGTGAAATATATGAAGAGCTTCAAAAGGTGTGAAAAATATGAAGAGCTTCAAAAGGTGTCAAAAAAATGAAGAGCATGAAACGGTCTGAAAATAAGAGGAGCATGAAACGGTGTTCAAAACATGAAGAGATTTAAAAGGTGTGAAAAATATGAAGAACTTTAAAAAGTGTCAAGAATATGAGGAGCATGAAACGTTCTGAAAAATAGGAGGATCATGAAACGGTGTTCAAAAACATGAAGAGCCTGAAAAGGTGTGAAAAATATGAGTAGCCTCAAAATGTGTCAAAAACATGAGGAGTGTGAAACGTTCTGAAAAATAGCAGGAACATGAAGCGGTGTTCAAAAACATGAAGAGCCTGAAAACGTGTGAAAAATTTGAATAGCTTCATAAATGTGAAAAATATGAAGAGCTTCAAAAGGTGTGAAATATATGAAGAGCTTCAAAAAGTGTCAAAAATTAGATGAGCATGAAACGGTCTGAAAAATAGGAGGAGCATGAAGTGGTGTTTTGAAAAACATGAACAGCCTGAAAAGGTGTGAAATATATGAAGAGCTTCAAAAGGTGTGAAAAATATGAAGAGCTTCAAAAGGTGTCAAAAAAATGAAGAGCATGAAATGGCCTGAAAAATAGGAGGAGCATGAAGCGGTGTTCAAAAACATGAAGAGCCTGAAAAGGTGTGAAATATATGAAGAGCTTCAAAACGTGTGAAAAATATGAAGAGCTTCAAAAGGTGTCAAAAAAATGAAGAGCATGAAACGGTCTGAAAATAGGAGGAGCATGAAACGGTGTTCAAAACATGAAGAGCCTTAAAAGGTGTGAAAAATATGAAGAACTTTAAAAGGTGTCAAGAATATGAGGAGCATGAAACGTTCTGAAAAATAGGAGGAACATGAAGTGGTGTTGAGAAACATGAAGAGGCTGAAAATGTGTGAAATATATGAAGATCTTCAAAAGGTGTGAAAAATATGAAGTGCTTCTAAAGGTGTCAAAAATATGAAGAGCATGAAACGGTCGCAAAAATAGGAGGAACTTGAATTGGTGTTCGAAAACATGAAGAGTCTGAAAAGGTGTGAAATATAAGAAGAGCTTCAAAGGGTGTCAAAATTATGAGGAGCATGAAACGGTCTGAAAAATAGGAGGATCATGAAACAGTGTTGAAAACCATGAAGAGCCTGAAAAGGTGTGAAAAATATGAAGAGCTTCAAAACGTGTCAAAAATATGAGGAGCATGAAACTGTCTGAAAAATAGGAGGAGCATGATGCGGTGTTGAAAAATATGAAGAGCCTGAAAACGTGTGAAAAATATGAAAATCTTCAAAAGGTATGAAAAATATGAAGAGCTTCAAAAGGTGTCAAAAATGAGATGACCATGAAACGGTCTGAAAAATAGAAGGAGCATGAAGTTATTTCCAAAAAAATGAAGAGCCTGAAAAGGTGTGAAGTATATGAAGATTTCAAAAGGTGTCAAAAATATGAGGAGCATGAAACGGTCTGAAAAATAGGAGGAGCATGAAGTCATGTTGAAAAACATGAAGAGCCTGAAAATGTGTGAAAAATACGAAGAGCTTCAAAAGGTGTCACAAATAAGAGGAGCATGAAACGGTCTGAAATATATGAGGAGCATGAAGCCGTGTTCAAAAACATGAAGAGCCTGAAAAGGTGTGAAAAATTTGAAGAGCTTCAACAGATGTGAAAAATAGGAGGAGCATGAAGCGGTGTTAAAAAACATGAAGAGCCTGAAAACGTGTCAAAAATATGAAGAGCTTCAAAAGGTGTGAAAAATATGAAGAGCTTCAAAAATTGTCAAAAATGAGATGAGCATGAAGCGGTCTGAAAAATGGTGGAGCATGAAGTGTTGTTGAAAAACATGAAGAGCCTGAAAAGATGTGAAAAATATGAAGAGCTTCAAAAGTTGTGAAGTACAGGAGGAGCATTAAAAGGTCTGAAAATAGGAGGTGCATGAAGCGGTATTGAAAAACATGAAGAGCCTGAAAAGGTGTGAAAAATATGAAGAGCTTCAAAAGGTGTGAAGTACAGGAGGAGCATTAAACGGTCTGAAAAATAGGAGGAGCATGAAGCGGTGTTGAAAAACATGAAGAGCCTGAAATGGTGTGAAAAATGTGAAGAGCTTCAAAAGGTGTGAAAAATAGGAGGAGCATGAAGAGGTGTTCAAAAACATGAAATGCCTGAAAAGTTGTAAAAAATATGAAGAGCTTCAAAAGGTGTCAAAAATATGAGGAGCCTGAAACGGTCTGAAAAACAGGAGGAGCATGAATCGGTCTTCAAAAACATGAAGAGCCTGAAAAGGTGTGAAAAATATGAAGAGCTTCAAAAGTTTTAAAAATTTGAGGAGCATGAAACGGTCTGAAAAATAGAAGGAACATGAAGCAGTGTTCAAAAACATGAAGAGCCTGAAAAGATGTGGAAAATATGAAGAGCTTCAAAAGGTGTTAAAATTAAGAGGAGCATGAAATGGTCTGAAAAACAGGAGAAGCATGAGCGGTGTTGAAAAACATGAAGAGCCTGAAAAGGTGTGAAAAATATGAAGAGCTTTAAAAGGTGTGAAATTCTTGAGGAGCATGAAACGGTCTGAAAAATAGGAGGATCAGGAAGCATTGTTGAAAAACATGAACAGCATGAAAAGGTGTGAAAAATATGAAAAGATTCAAAAGGTTTAAAATATATGAGGAGCATGAAAAGGTCTGAAAAATAGAAGCAGCATAAAACGGTGTTCAAAAATATGAAGAGCCTGAAAAGGTGTGAAAAATACGAAGAGCTTCAAAAGGTGTGAAAAATATGAAGAGCTTCAAAAGGTGTCAAAAATACGAGGAGCATGAAAAGGTCTGAAAAATACTAGGAGCATGAAGTGGTGTTGAAAATCATGAAGAGCCTGAAAAGATGTGAAAAGTATGAAGAGCTTCAAAAGGTGTCAAAAATATGAGGAGCATGAAACGGTCTGAAAAACAGGAGAAGCATGAAGCGGTGTTGAAAAACATGAAGAGCCTGAAAAGGTATAAAAATATGAAGAGCTTCAAAAGGTGTAAAAAATACGAAGAGCTTCACAAGGTGTCAAAAATGAGATGAGCATGAAAAGTTCTGAAAAAAAGGAGGAGCATGAAGCAGTGTTGAAAAACATGAAGAGCCTGAAAATGTGTGAATAATATGAAGAGACTGAAAACGTGTCAAAAATATGAGGAGCATGAAACGGTCTGAAAAATACGATGAGCATGATAAGGTGTTGAAAAACATGAAGAGCCTGAAAACGTGTGAAAATATGAAGAGCTTCAAAAGGTGTCAAAAATATGAGGGACAAGAACGGTCTTAAAAACAGGAGGAGGATGAAGTGGTGTTGAAAAACATGAAGAGCCTGAAAAGGTGTAAAAAATATGAAGAGCTTCAAAATGTTTCAAAATTATGAGGGGCATGAATGGTCTGAAAAATAGGAGGAGCATAAAGCAGTCTTGAAAAATATGAAGAGCTCAAAAGGTGTGAAAAATATGAAGAGCTTCAAAAGGTGTCAAAAAAGAGATGAGCATGAAATGGTCTGAAAAATAGGAGGAGCATAAAGCGGTGTTGAAAAACATGAAGCGCCTGAAAAGGTGTGAAATATATGAAGAGCTTCAAAAGGTGTCAAATATATGAGGAACAAGAAACGGTCTGAAAAATAGGAGGAGCATGAAGCGGTGTTGAAAATCATGAAGAGCCTGAAAAGGTGTGAAAAATATAAGAGATTCAAAAGTTGTGAAAAATATGAAGAGCTTCAAAAGGTGTCAAAAATATGAGGAGCATGAAACGGTCTGAAAAATAGGAGGAGCATGAAACGTTGTTGAAAAACATGAAGAGCTTGAAAACGTGTGAAAAATATGAAGGGTTTCAAAAGATGTGGAAAATAAGAAGAGCTTCAAAAGGTGTCAAAAATGAGATGAGCATGAAACGGTCTGAAAAATAGGAGGCGCACGAAGCGGTGTTGAAAAACATGAAGCGCCTGAAAAGGTGTTAGAAATATGAAGAGCTTCAAATGTTGTCAAAAATATAAGGAGTATGAAACTGTCTGCAAAATGGGAGGAACATGAAGTGGTGTTGAAAAACATGGGGAGTCTGAAAAGGTGTGAATAATATGAAGAGCTACAAAAGGTGTCAAATATATGAGGAGCATGAAACGGTCTGATAATTAGGAGGAGCATGAAGTGGTGTTTAAAAACATGAAGAGCCTGAAAAGGTGTGAAAAATATGAAGAGCTTCAAAACGTGTGAAATATATGACGAGCATTATATGGTCTGAAAAGTAGGAGGAGCATGAAACGGTGTTCAAAAACATGAAGAGACTGAAAAGGTGTGAAAAATATGAAGAGCTTCAAAAGATGTGAAATACATGAGGAGCATGAAACGGGTTGAAAAATAGGAGGAGAATGAACCGGTGTTCAAAAACATAAAGAGCATGAAAAGGTATGAAAAACATGAAAAGCTTCATAAGGTGTCAAATTTAGTTTAACATGAAAGGGTCTGAAAAATAGGAGGGGCATGAAGTGGTGTTGAAAACATGAAGAGCCTGAAAAGGTGTGAAATATACGAAGAGCTTCAAAAGGTGTCAAAAATATGAAGTGCATCAAAAGGTGTCAAAAATGAGATGAGCATGAAACGGTCTGAAAAATAGTAGGAGCATGAAGTGGTGTTGAAAAAAAAGAAGAGCCTGAAAAGGTGTGAAATATATGAAGAGCTTCAAAAGGTGTCAAAAATATGAGGAGCATGAAACGGTCTGAAAAATAGGAGGAGCATGAAGCGGTGATGAAAAACATGAAGGGCATGAAAACGTGTGAAAAATATGAAGAGCTTCAAAAGGTGTGAAAAATACAAACAGCTTCGAAAGGTGTCAAAAATGAGATGAGCATGAAACGGTCTGAAAAATAGTAGGAGCATGAATTGGTGTTGAAATACATGAAGAGCCTGAAAAGGTATGAAAAATATGAAGAGCTTCAAAACGTGTGAAATATATGAGGAGCATGATACGGTCTGAAAAATAGGAGGAACATGAAAAGGTGTTCAAAACCGTGAAGAGCCTGAAAAGTTGTGAAAAATATGAAAAGCTTCCAAAGGTGTCAAAAATGAGATCAGCATGAAACGGTCTGAAAAACAGGAGGATCATGAAGCGGTGTTGAAAAACATGAAGAGCCTGAAAAGGTGTGAGAAATATGAAGAGCTTCAAAAGGTGTGAAAAATATGAGGAGCATGAAACGGAATGAAAAATAGGAGGAGCATGAAGCGGTGTTGAAAAACTTGAAGAGCCTGAAAATGTGTGAAAAATATGAAAAGCGTCAAAAGGTGTCAAGAATACGAGGAGCATGAAACGGAAAGAAAAATAGGAGGAGCATGAAGCGGTGTTGAAAAACATGAAGAACCTGAAAACGTGTGAAAAATATGAAGAGCTTAAAAAATTGTGAAAATATGAAGAGCTTCAAAACGAGTCAAAAATATCAGGAGCATGAAACAGTCTTAAAAATAGGAGGAGCATGAAGTGGTGTTGAAAAACATGAAGAGTATGTAAGGGTGTGAAATATATGAAGAGCTTCAAAAGGTGTGAAATACATGAGGAGCATGAAACGGGCTCAAAAATAGGAGGAGCATGAAGCGGTGTGGCAAAACATGAAGAGCCTGAAAAGGTGTGAATGATATGAAGAGTTTCTAAAGGTGTCAAAAATATGAGGAGCATGAAAACGTCTGAAAAATAGGAGGAGCATGAAGTGGTGTGGCAAAACATGAAGAGCCTGAAAATGTGTGAAAAATATGAAAAGCGTCAAAAGGTGTCAAGAATATGAGGAGCATGAAACGGAATGAAAAATAGGAGGAGCATGAAGCGGTGTTGAAAAACATGAAGAACCTGAAAACGTGTGAAACATATGAAGAGCTTAAAAAATTGTGAAAATATGAAGAGCTTCAAAAGGTGTCAAACATAAGAGCAGCATGAAACGGTCTGAAAAATAGGAGGAGCATGAAACGGTATTGAAAAACTTGAAGAGCCTTAAAAGGTGTGAAAATATGAAAAGCTTCAAAAGGTGTCAAGAATATGAGGAGCATGAAACGGTCTGAAAAATAGGAGGAAAATGAAGCGGTGTTCAATTACATGAAGAGCATGAAAAGGTGTGAAAAATATGAAGAGCTACAAAAGGTGTCAAAAATGAAATGAGCATGAAACGGTCTGAAAAATAGGAGGAGCATGAAGTGGTGTTGAAAAAAAAGAAGAGCCTGAAAAGGTGTGAAATATATGAAGAGCTTCAAAAGGTGTCAAAAATATGAGGAGCATGAAACGGTCTGAAAAATAGGAGGAGCATGAAGCGTTGATGAAAAACATGTAGGGCATGAAAACGTGTGAAAAATATGAAGAGCTTCAAAAGGTGTGAAAAATATAAACAGCTTCGAAAGGTGTCAAAAATGAGATGAGCATGAAACGGTCTGAAAAATAGTAGGAGCATGAATTGGTGTTGAAATACATGAAGAGCCTGAAAAGGTATGAAAAATATGAAGAGCTTCAAAACGTGTGAAATATATGAGGAGCATGATGCGGTCTGAAAAATAGGAGGAACATGAAGCGGTGTTCAAAAACGTGAAGAGCCTGAAAAGTTGTGAAAAATATGAAAAGCTTCCAAAGGTGTCAAAAATGAGATCAGCATGAAACGGTCTGAAAAACAGGAGGATCATGAAGCGGTGTTGAAAAACATGAAGAGCCTGAAAAGGTGTGAGAAATATGAAGAGCTTCAAAAGGTGTCAAAAATATGAGGAGCATGAAACGGAATGAAAAATAGGAGGAGCATGAAGCGGTGTTGAAAAACTAGAAGAGCCTGAAAATGTGTGAAAAATATGAAAAGCGTCAAAAGGTGTCAAGAATATGAGGAGCATGAAACGGAATGAAAAATAGGGGGAGCATGAAGCGGTGTTGAAAAACATGAAGAACCTGAAAACGTGTGAAACATATGAAGAGCTTAAAAAATTGTGAAAATATGAAGAGCTTCAAAAGGTGTCAAATATATGAGGAGCATGAAACGGTCTGAAAAATAGGAGGATCAGAAAGTGGTGTTGAAAAACCTGAAGAGCCTGAAAATGGTGTGAAAAATATCAAAGGCTTCAAAAGGTGTCAAAAATGAGATGTGCATGAAACGGTCTGAAAAATATGCGGAGTATGAAGCGGTGTTCAAAAACATGAAGAGCGTGAAAAGGTGTGAAAAATATGAAGAGCTTCAAAAGGTGTCAAACATAAGAGGAGCATGAAACGGTCTGAAAAATAGGAGGAGCATGAAACGGTGTTAAAAAACATGAAGAGCCTGAAAATGGTGTGAAAAATATGAAGAGCTTCAAAAGGTGTGAAAAATATGAAGAGCTTCAAAAGGTGTCAAAAATATGAGGAACATGAAACGGTCTGAAAAATTGGAGGAGCATGAAGCCGTGTTCAAAAACATGAACAGCCTGAAATTATGTGAAAAATATGAAGAGCCTGAAAAGGTGTGAAAAATATGAGGAGCTTTAAAAGGTGTCAAATATATGAGGAGCATGAAACGGTCTGAAAAATAGGAGGATCAGAAAGCGGTGTTGAAAAACATGAAGAGCCTGAAAATGGTGTGAAAAATATCAAAGGCTTCAAAAGGTGTCAAAATGAGATGTGCATGAAACGGTCACAAAAATAGGAGGAGCATGAAATGGTGTTCAAAGACATGAAGAGCCTGAAAAGGTGTGAAAAATATGAAGAGCCTCAAAAAATGTCAAAAATATGAGGAATATGAAACGGTCTGAAAAATAGGAGGATCATAAAGCGGTGTTGAAAAACATGAAGAGCCTGAAAATGGTGTGAAAAATATGAAGAGCTTCCAAAGGAGTCAAAAATGAAATGTGCATGAAACGGTCTGAAAAATATGAGGAGCATGAAGTCGTTGTGAAAAACATGAAAAGCCTGAAAATGTGTGCAAAATACGAAGAGCTTCAAAAGGTGTGAAATACATGAGGAGCATGAAATGGTCTGAGAAATAGGAGGAGCATGAAGCGGTGTTCAAAAACATGTAGAGACTGAAAAGGTGTGAAAAATATGAAGAGCTTCAAAAGGAGTGAAAAATAGGAGGAGCATGAAACGGTCTGAAAAATAGGAAGAGCATGAACCGGTGTTCAAATACATGAAAAGCGTGAAAAGGTGTGAAAAATATGAAGAGCTTCAAAAATATGAAAAACATGAAGAGCTTCAAAAGGTGTGAAAAATATGAAGAGCTTCAAAAGGTGTCAAAAATATGAGGAGCATGAAACGGTCTAAAAAATCGGAGGAGCATGAAATGGTGTTCAAATACATGAAGAGACTGAAAAGGTGTGAAAAACAGGAAGAGCTTCAAATGGTGTGAAATACATGAGGAGCATCAAACGGTCTGAAAAATAGGAGGAGCATGAAGTGCTGTTCAACAACATGAAGAGCCTAAAAGGTGTGAAAAGTATGAAGAGATTCAAAAGGTGTCAAAAATATGAGGAGCATGAAACGGTCTGAACATACGAGGAGCATGAAGCGGTGATGAAAAACATGGAGAGCCTGAAAAGGTGTGAAAAATATGAAGAGCTTCAAAAGGTTTCAAAATGTGTGGAGCATGAAACGGTCTGAAAAATAGGAGGAGCATGAATTGGTGTTGAAAAACATGAAGATCCTGAAAAGGTGTGAGAAATATGAAGAGTTTCAAAAGGTGTCAAAAATATGAGGAGCCTGAAACGGTCTGAAAAATAAGAGGAGCATGAAGCGGTGTTCAAAAACATGAAGAGCCTGAAAAGGTGTGAAATATATGAAGAGCTTGAAAACGTGTGAAATATATGAAGAGCTTCAAAAGGTGTTAATAATGAGATGAACATGAAACCGTCTGAAAAATATGACGAGCATGAAACGGTGATCAAAAACATGAAGAGCCTGAAAAGCTGTGAAAAATATGAAGAGCTTCAAAAGGTGTGAAAAATATGAGGAGCATGATACAGTTTGAAAAATAGGAGGTGCATGAAGCCGTGTTGAAAAACATGAATAGTCTGAAAACGTGTGAAAATATGAAGAGCTTCAAAAGGTGTGAAATACATGCGGAGCATGAAACTCTCTGAAAAATAGGAGGAACATGAAGTGTTGTTCAAAAACATGATGAGCCTGAAAAAGTGTGGAAAATATGAAGAGCTTCAAAAGTTGTCAAAATTAAGAGGAGCATGAAATGGTCTGAAAAATAGGAGGAGCATGAAGCGGTGTTGAAAAATAAGAGGAGCATGAAGAGGTGTTGAAAAAAATGAAGAGCCTGAAAAGGTGTGAAAAATATGAAGAGCTTCTAAAGGTGTCAAAAAATGAGGAGCCTGAAACGGTCTGAAAAATAGGAGGGGCATGAAGCGATGTTGAAAAACATGCAGAGCCTGAAAATGTGTGAAAAATATGAAGATCTTCTAAAGGTGTCAAATATATGAGGACAATGAAACGGCCTGAAAAATTGGAGGAGCATGAAGTGGTGTTGAAAAACATGAAGAGCCTGAAAAGGTGAGAAAAATATAAAGAGCTTCAAAAGGTGTCAAAATTATGAGGAGCATGAAACGGTCTGAAAAATAGGAGGAGCATGAAGTGGTGTTGAAACACATGAAGATCCTGAAATGGTGTGAAATATATGAAGACCTTCAAAATGTGTGAAACATATGAGGAGCTTCAAAAAGTGTCAAAAATATGAGGAGCATGAAACGGTCTGAAAAATAGGAGGAGCATGAAGGGGTGTTGAAAAAATGAAGAGCCTGAAAAGGTGTGAAAAATATGAAAAGCTTAAAAACGTGTCAAATATATGAGGAGCATGAAACGGTATGAAAAATACGAGGAGCATGAAGCGGTGTTGAAAAACGTGAAGAGCCTGAAATGGTGTGAAATATATGAAGAGCTTCAAAACGTGTCAAAAATAAATGAGCAGGAAATGGTCTGAATATTAGGAGAGCATGAAGTGGTGTTAAAACATGAAGAGCCTGAAAAGGTGTGAAATATATGAAGAGCGTCAAAAGGTATCAAAAATATGAGGAGAATGAAACGGTCTGAAAAATAGGAGGAGCATGAAACGGTGATCAAAAACATGAATACCTGAAAAGTTGTGAAAAATATGAAGAGCTTCAAAAGGTGTGAAATACATGAGGAGCATAAAACGGTCTGAAAAATAGGAGAAGCATGAAGTGGTGTGAAAAAATATGAAGAGCCTGAAAATGTGTGAAAAATATGAAGAGCTTCAAAAGGTGTGAAATACATGCGGAGCATGAAACTCTCTGAAAAATAGGAGGAACATGAAGTGTTGTTCAAAAACATGATGAGCCTGAAAAAGTGTGGAAAATATGAAGAGCTTCAAAAGTTGTCAAAATTAAGAGGAGCATGAAATGGTCTGAAAAATAGGAGGAGCATGAAGTGATGTTGAAAAACATGAAGAGCCTGAAATGGTGTGAAAAATATGAAGAGATTCAAAAGCTGTGAAATACATGTGGAGCAGAAAACGGTCTCAAAATAGGAGGAGCATGAAGCGGTGTTGAAAAACATGAAGAGCCTGAAAAGGTGTGAAAAATTTGAAGAGCTTCAAAAGGTGTGAAACATATGAGGAGTATGAAACGCTCTGAAAAATAGGAGGAGCATGAAACCGTGTTCAAAAACAGGAAGAGCCTGAAAAGGCGTGAAAAATATGAAGAGCTTCAAAAGGTGTCAAAAATATGAGGAGCATGAAACGCTCGAAAAAAAGGAGGACCTTGAAGCGGTGTTCAAAAACATGACGAGTCTGAAAAGGTGTGAAATATAAGAAGAGCTTCAAAGGGTGTCAAAATTATGAGGAGCATGAAACGGTCTGAAAAATAGGAGGAGCATGAAACAGTGTTGAAAAACATGAAGAGCCTGAAACGGTGTGAAAAATATGAAGAGCTTCAAAACATGTCAAAAATATGAGGAGCATGAAACTGTCTGAAAAATAGGAGGAGCATGATGCGGTGTTGAAAAATATGAAGAGCCTGAAAACGTGTGAAAAATATGAAGATCTTTAAAAGGTATGAAAAATATGAAGAGCTTCAAAAGGTGTCAAAAAAGAGATTTGCATGAAACGGCCTGAAAAATAGGAGGAGCATGAAGTTGTGTTCAAGAAAATGAAGAGCCTGAAAAGGTGTGAAGTATATGAATATTTCAAAAGGTGTCAAAAATCTGAGGAGCATGAAACGGTCTGAAAAATAGGAGGAGCATGAAGTGATGTTGAAAAACATGAAGAGCCTGAAAAGGTGTGAAAAATATGAAGAGCTTCAAAAGGTGTCAAAAATAAGAGGAGCATGAAACGGTCTGAAATATATGAGGTCCATGAACCGGTGTTCAAAAACATGAAGGCCTGAAAAGATGTGAAAAATTTGAGGAGCTTCAAAAGGTGTGAAAAATATGAAGAGCTTCAAAAGGTGTCAAAAATGAGATGAGCATGAAACGCTCTGAAAAATAGGAGGAGCATGAAGTTGTGTTGAAAAACATGAAGAGCCTGAAAACGTGAGAAATATATGAGGAGCTTGAAAATGTGTCAAAAATAAGAGGAGCATGAAACGATCTGAAAAATAGGACGTGCATGAAGTGGTGGTGAAAAACATGAAGAGCCTGAAAAGGTGTGAAAAATACGAAGAGCTTCAAAAGGTGTCAAAAATATGAGGAGCATGAAACGGTCGGAAAAATAGGAGGAGAATGAAGCGGTGTTGAAAAACATGAAGAGCCTGAAAACGTGTAAAAAATATGAAGAGTTTCAAAAGGTGTGAAAAATATGAAGAGCTTCAAAAGGTGTCAAAAATGAGATGAGCATGAAACTGTCTGTAAAATAGGAGGAGCATGAAGTGGTATTGAAAAACATGAAGAGCCTGAAAAGGTGTGAAAAATATGAAGAGCTTCAAAACGTGTGAAAAATATGAAGAGCTTCAAAAGGTGTCAAAATTGAGATGAGCCTGAAACGGTCTGAAAAACAGGAGGATCCTGAGGCGGTGTTGAAAAACATGAAGAGCCTGAAAACGTGTGAAAAATATGAAGAGCTTCAAAAGGTGTCAAAAATGAGATGAGCATGAAACTGTCTGGAAAATAGGAGGAGCATGAAACGGTGTTCAAAAACATGAAGAGCCTGAAAAGGTGTGAAAAATATGAAGAGCTTCAAAAAATGTCAAAAATATGAGGAGCATGAAACGGTCTGAAAAATAGGGGAATCATGCAGCGGTGTTGAAAACTATAAACAGCCTTAAAAAGTGTGAAAAATATGAAGAGCTTCAAAACGTGTCAAAAATATGAGGAGCATGAAACGGTCTGAAAAATAGGAGCAACATGAAACGAGGTTCAAAAACATGAAGACATTTAAAATGTGTGAAAAATATGAAGAGGTTCAAAAGGTGTGAAATACATGAGGATCATGAAACGGTCTGAAATATATGAGGAGCATGAAGCAGTGTTCAAAAACATGAAGAGTTGAAAACGTGTGAAAAATAGGAGGAGCTTCAAAAGGTGTCAAAATTATGAGGAGCATGAAATGGTCTGAAAAATAGGAGGAGCATGAAGCGGTGTTCAAAAACATGAAGAGCCTGAAAAGGTGTGAAAAATATGAAGAGCTTCAAAAGCTGTCAAGTATATGAGTAGCATGAAACGGTATGAAATCTAGCAGGAGCATGAAACGGTGTTGAAAAACTTGAAGAGCCTGAAAAGGTGTGGAAAATAAGAGGAGCTTCCAAAGGTGTCAAAAATATGAGGAGCATGAAACGGTCTGAAAAATGGGAGGAGCATGAAGCGGTGTTCTAAAACATGAAGAGCCTGAAAAGGTGTGAAAAATATGAAGAGCTTCAAAAGGTGTCAAAAATCTGAGGAGCATGAAACGGTCTGAAAAATAGGAGGAGCATGAAGTGATGTTGAACAACATGAAGAGCCTGAAAAGGTGTGAAAAATATGAAGAGCTTCAAAAGGTGTCAAAAATAAGAGGAGCATGAAACGGTCTGAAATATATGAGGTCCATGAACCGGTGTTCAAAAACATGAAGGCCTGAAAAGATGTGAAAAATTTGAGGAGCTTCAAAAGGTGTGAAAAATATGAAGAGCTTCAAAAGGTGTCAAAAATGAGATGAGCATGAAACGCTCTGAAAAATAGGAGGAGCATGAAGTTGTGTTGAAAAACATGAAGAGCCTGAAAACGTGAGAAATATATGAGGAGCTTGAAAATGTGTCAAAAAAAAGAGGAGCATGAAACGATCTGAAAAATAGGACGTGCATAAAGTGGTGGTGAAAAACATGAAGAGCCTGAAAAGGTGTGAAAAATATGAAAAGCGTCAAAAGGTGTCAAGAATATGAGGAGCATGAAACGGAATGAAAAATAGGGGGAGCATGAAGCGGTGTTGAAAAACATGAAGAACCTGAAAACGTGTGAAACATATGAAGAGCTTAAAAAATTGTGAAAATATGAAGAGCTTCAAAAGGTGTCAAATATATGAGGAGCATGAAACGGTCTGAAAAATAGGAGGATCAGAAAGTGGTGTTGAAAAACCTGAAGAGCCTGAAAATGGTGTGAAAAATATCAAAGGCTTCAAAAGGTGTCAAAAATGAGATGTGCATGAAACGGTCTGAAAAATATGCGGAGTATGAAGCGGTGTTCAAAAACATGAAGAGCGTGAAAAGGTGTGAAAAATATGAAGAGCTTCAAAAGGTGTCAAACATAAGAGGAGCATGAAACGGTCTGAAAAATAGGAGGAGCATGAAACGGTGTTAAAAAACATGAAGAGCCTGAAAATGGTGTGAAAAATATGAAGAGCTTCAAAAGGTGTGAAAAATATGAAGAGCTTCAAAAGGTGTCAAAAATATGAGGAACATGAAACGGTCTGAAAAATTGGAGGAGCATGAAGCCGTGTTCAAAAACATGAACAGCCTGAAATTATGTGAAAAATATGAAGAGCCTGAAAAGGTGTGAAAAATATGAGGAGCTTTAAAAGGTGTCAAATATATGAGGAGCATGAAACGGTCTGAAAAATAGGAGGATCAGAAAGCGGTGTTGAAAAACATGAAGAGCCTGAAAATGGTGTGAAAAATATCAAAGGCTTCAAAAGGTGTCAAAATGAGATGTGCATGAAACGGTCACAAAAATAGGAGGAGCATGAAATGGTGTTCAAAGACATGAAGAGCCTGAAAAGGTGTGAAAAATATGAAGAGCCTCAAAAAATGTCAAAAATATGAGGAATATGAAACGGTCTGAAAAATAGGAGGATCATAAAGCGGTGTTGAAAAACATGAAGAGCCTGAAAATGGTGTGAAAAATATGAAGAGCTTCCAAAGGAGTCAAAAATGAAATGTGCATGAAACGGTCTGAAAAATATGAGGAGCATGAAGCCGTGTTGAAAAACATGAATAGTCTGAAAACGTGTGAAAATATGAAGAGCTTCAAAAGGTGTGAAATACATGCGGAGCATGAAACTCTCTGAAAAATAGGAGGAACATGAAGTGTTGTTCAAAAACATGATGAGCCTGAAAAAGTGTGGAAAATATGAAGAGCTTCAAAAGTTGTCAAAATTAAGAGGAGCATGAAATGGTCTGAAAAATAGGAGGAGCATGAAGCGGTGTTGAAAAATAAGAGGAGCATGAAGAGGTGTTGAAAAAAATGAAGAGCCTGAAAAGGTGTGAAAAATATGAAGAGCTTCTAAAGGTGTCAAAAAATGAGGAGCCTGAAACGGTCTGAAAAATAGGAGGGGCATGAAGCGATGTTGAAAAACATGCAGAGCCTGAAAATGTGTGAAAAATATGAAGATCTTCTAAAGGTGTCAAATATATGAGGACAATGAAACGGCCTGAAAAATTGGAGGAGCATGAAGTGGTGTTGAAAAACATGAAGAGCCTGAAAAGGTGAGAAAAATATAAAGAGCTTCAAAAGGTGTCAAAATTATGAGGAGCATGAAACGGTCTGAAAAATAGGAGGAGCATGAAGTGGTGTTGAAACACATGAAGATCCTGAAATGGTGTGAAATATATGAAGACCTTCAAAATGTGTGAAACATATGAGGAGCTTCAAAAAGTGTCAAAAATATGAGGAGCATGAAACGGTCTGAAAAATAGGAGGAGCATGAAGGGGTGTTGAAAAAATGAAGAGCCTGAAAAGGTGTGAAAAATATGAAAAGCTTAAAAACGTGTCAAATATATGAGGAGCATGAAACGGTATGAAAAATACGAGGAGCATGAAGCGGTGTTGAAAAACGTGAAGAGCCTGAAATGGTGTGAAATATATGAAGAGCTTCAAAACGTGTCAAAAATAAATGAGCAGGAAATGGTCTGAATATTAGGAGAGCATGAAGTGGTGTTAAAACATGAAGAGCCTGAAAAGGTGTGAAATATATGAAGAGCGTCAAAAGGTATCAAAAATATGAGGAGAATGAAACGGTCTGAAAAATAGGAGGAGCATGAAACGGTGATCAAAAACATGAATACCTGAAAAGTTGTGAAAAATATGAAGAGCTTCAAAAGGTGTGAAATACATGAGGAGCATAAAACGGTCTGAAAAATAGGAGAAGCATGAAGTGGTGTGAAAAAATATGAAGAGCCTGAAAATGTGTGAAAAATATGAAGAGCTTCAAAAGGTGTGAAATACATGCGGAGCATGAAACTCTCTGAAAAATAGGAGGAACATGAAGTGTTGTTCAAAAACATGATGAGCCTGAAAAAGTGTGGAAAATATGAAGAGCTTCAAAAGTTGTCAAAATTAAGAGGAGCATGAAATGGTCTGAAAAATAGGAGGAGCATGAAGTGATGTTGAAAAACATGAAGAGCCTGAAATGGTGTGAAAAATATGAAGAGATTCAAAAGCTGTGAAATACATGTGGAGCAGAAAACGGTCTCAAAATAGGAGGAGCATGAAGCGGTGTTGAAAAACATGAAGAGCCTGAAAAGGTGTGAAAAATTTGAAGAGCTTCAAAAGGTGTGAAACATATGAGGAGTATGAAACGCTCTGAAAAATAGGAGGAGCATGAAACCGTGTTCAAAAACAGGAAGAGCCTGAAAAGGCGTGAAAAATATGAAGAGCTTCAAAAGGTGTCAAAAATATGAGGAGCATGAAACGCTCGAAAAAAAGGAGGACCTTGAAGCGGTGTTCAAAAACATGACGAGTCTGAAAAGGTGTGAAATATAAGAAGAGCTTCAAAGGGTGTCAAAATTATGAGGAGCATGAAACGGTCTGAAAAATAGGAGGAGCATGAAACAGTGTTGAAAAACATGAAGAGCCTGAAACGGTGTGAAAAATATGAAGAGCTTCAAAACATGTCAAAAATATGAGGAGCATGAAACTGTCTGAAAAATAGGAGGAGCATGATGCGGTGTTGAAAAATATGAAGAGCCTGAAAACGTGTGAAAAATATGAAGATCTTTAAAAGGTATGAAAAATATGAAGAGCTTCAAAAGGTGTCAAAAAAGAGATGAGCATGAAACGGCCTGAAAAATAGGAGGAGCATGAAGTTGTGTTCAAGAAAATGAAGAGCCTGAAAAGGTGTGAAGTATATGAATATTTCAAAAGGTGTCAAAAATCTGAGGAGCATGAAACGGTCTGAAAAATAGGAGGAGCATGAAGTGATGTTGAAAAACATGACGAGCCTGAAAAGGTGTGAAAAATATGAAGAGCTTCAAAAGGTGTCAAAAATAAGAGGAGCATGAAACGGTCTGAAATATATGAGGTCCATGAACCGGTGTTCAAAAACATGAAGGCCTGAAAAGATGTGAAAAATTTGAGGAGCTTCAAAAGGTGTGAAAAATATGAAGAGCTTCAAAAGGTGTCAAAAATGAGATGAGCATGAAACGCTCTGAAAAATAGGAGGAGCATGAAGTTGTGTTGAAAAACATGAAGAGCCTGAAAACGTGAGAAATATATGAGGAGCTTGAAAATGTGTCAAAAATAAGAGGAGCATGAAACGATCTGAAAAATAGGACGTGCATGAAGTGGTGGTGAAAAACATGAAGAGCCTGAAAAGGTGTGAAAAATACGAAGAGCTTCAAAAGGTGTCAAAAATATGAGGAGCATGAAACGGTCGGAAAAATAGGAGGAGAATGAAGCGGTGTTGAAAAACATGAAGAGCCTGAAAACGTGTAAAAAATATGAAGAGTTTCAAAAGGTGTGAAAAATATGAAGAGCTTCAAAAGGTGTCAAAAATGAGATGAGCATGAAACTGTCTGTAAAATAGGAGGAGCATGAAGTGGTATTGAAAAACATGAAGAGCCTGAAAAGGTGTGAAAAATATGAAGAGCTTCAAAACGTGTGAAAAATATGAAGAGCTTCAAAAGGTGTCAAAATTGAGATGAGCCTGAAACGGTCTGAAAAACAGGAGGATCCTGAGGCGGTGTTGAAAAACATGAAGAGCCTGAAAACGTGTGAAAAATATGAAGAGCTTCAAAAGGTGTCAAAAATGAGATGAGCATGAAACTGTCTGGAAAATAGGAGGAGCATGAAACGGTGTTCAAAAACATGAAGAGCCTGAAAAGGTGTGAAAAATATGAAGAGCTTCAAAAAATGTCAAAAATATGAGGAGCATGAAACGGTCTGAAAAATAGGGGAATCATGCAGCGGTGTTGAAAACTATAAACAGCCTTAAAAAGTGTGAAAAATATGAAGAGCTTCAAAACGTGTCAAAAATATGAGGAGCATGAAACGGTCTGAAAAATAGGAGCAACATGAAACGAGGTTCAAAAACATGAAGACATTTAAAATGTGTGAAAAATATGAAGAGGTTCAAAAGGTGTGAAATACATGAGGATCATGAAACGGTCTGAAATATATGAGGAGCATGAAGCAGTGTTCAAAAACATGAAGAGTTGAAAACGTGTGAAAAATAGGAGGAGCTTCAAAAGGTGTCAAAATTATGAGGAGCATGAAATGGTCTGAAAAATAGGAGGAGCATGAAGCGGTGTTCAAAAACATGAAGAGCCTGAAAAGGTGTGAAAAATATGAAGAGCTTCAAAAGCTGTCAAGTATATGAGTAGCATGAAACGGTATGAAATCTAGCAGGAGCATGAAACGGTGTTGAAAAACTTGAAGAGCCTGAAAAGGTGTGGAAAATAAGAGGAGCTTCCAAAGGTGTCAAAAATATGAGGAGCATGAAACGGTCTGAAAAATGGGAGGAGCATGAAGCGGTGTTCTAAAACATGAAGAGCCTGAAAAGGTGTGAAAAATATGAAGAGCTTCAAAAGGTGTCAAAAATCTGAGGAGCATGAAACGGTCTGAAAAATAGGAGGAGCATGAAGTGATGTTGAACAACATTAAGAGCCTGAAAAGGTGTGAAATATATGAAGAGCTTCAAAAGGTGTCAAAAATAAGAGGAGCATGAAACGGTCTGAAATATATGAGGTCCATGAACCGGTGTTCAAAAACATGAAGGCCTGAAAAGATGTGAAAAATTTGAGGAGCTTCAAAAGGTGTGAAAAATATGAAGAGCTTCAAAAGGTGTCAAAAATGAGATGAGCATGAAACGCTCTGAAAAATAGGAGGAGCATGAAGTTGTGTTGAAAAACATGAAGAGCCTGAAAACGTGAGAAATATATGAGGAGCTTGAAAATGTGTCAAAAAAAAGAGGAGCATGAAACGATCTGAAAAATAGGACGTGCATAAAGTGGTGGTGAAAAACATGAAGAGCCTGAAAAGGTGTGAAAAATACGAAGAGCTTCAAAAGGTGTCAAAAATATGAGGAGCATGAAACGGTCGGAAAAATAGGAGGAGAATGAAGCGGTGTTGAAAAACATGAAGAGCCTGAAAACGTGTAAAAAATATGAAGAGGTTCAAAAGGTGTGAAAACTATGAAGAGCTTCAAAAGGTGTCAAAAATGAGATGAGCATGAAACTGTCTGTAAAATAGGAGGAGCATGAAGTGGTATTGAAAAACATGAAGAGCCTGAAAAGGTGTGAAAAATATGAAGAGCTTCAAAACGTGTGAAAAATATGAAGAGCTTCAAAAGGTGTCAAAATTGAGATGAGCCTGAAACGGTCTGAAAAACAGGAGGATCCTGAGGCGGTGTTGAAAAACATGAAGAGCCTGAAAACGTGTGAAAAATATGAAGAGCTTCAAAAGGTGTCAAAAATGAGATGAGCATGAAACTGTCTGGAAAATAGGAGGAGCATGAAACGGTGTTCAAAAACATGAAGAGCCTGAAAAGGTGTGAAAAATATGAAGAGCTTCAAAAAATGTCAAAAATATGAGGAGCATGAAACGGTCTGAAAAATAGGGGAATCATGCAGCGGTGTTGAAAACTATAAACAGCCTTAAAAAGTGTGAAAAATATGAAGAGCTTCAAAAGGTGTCAAAAATATGAGGAGCATGAAACGGTCTGAAAAATAGGAGCAACATGAAATGATGTTCAAAAACATGAAGACATTTAAAATGTGTGAAAAATATGAAGAGGTTCAAAAGGTGTGAAATACATGAGGATCATGAAACGGTCTGAAATATATGAGGAGCATGAAGCAGTGTTCAAAAACATGAAGAGTTGAAAACGTGTGAAAAATAGGAGGAGCTTCAAAAGGTGTCAAAATTATGAGGAGCATGAAATGGTCTGAAAAATAGGAGGAGCATGAAGCGGTGTTCAAAAACATGAAGAGCCTGAAAAGGTGTGAAAAATATGAAGAGCTTCAAAAGCTGTCAAGTATATGAGTAGCATGAAACGGTATGAAATCTAGCAGGAGAATGAAACGGTGTTGAAAAACTTGAAGAGCCTGAAAAGGTGTGGAAAATAAGAGGAGCTTCAAAAGGTGTCAAAAATATGTGCTGCGTGAAACGGTCTGAAAAATGGGAGGAGCATGAAGCGGTGTTCTAAAACATGAAGAGCCTGAAAAGGTGTGAAAAATATGAACAGCTTCAAAAGGTGTGAAAAATATAAGGAGCATGAAACGGTCTGAAAAATAGGAGGAGCATGAAGCGGTTTTCAAAAACATGAAGAGCCTGAAAAGGTGTGAAAAATATGAAGAGCTTCAAAAGGTGTCAAAAATATGAGAAGCATGAAACAGTCTCAAAATTAGGAGGAAAATGAATCGGTGATCAAGAACATGGAGAGCCTGAAAAGGTGTGAAATATATGAAGAGCTTCAAAAGGTGTGAAAAATAGGAGGAGCATGAAGCGGTGTTCAAAAACATGAAGAGCCTGAAAAGGTGTGAAAAATATGAAGAGCTTCAAGAGGTGTCAAAAATATGAGGAATATGAAAAGGTATGAAAATATGAGGAGCATGAAACGGTCTGAAAAATAGGAGGAGCATGAAGCGGTGTTCAAAAACATGAGGAGCCTGAAAAGTTCTGAAAAATATGAAGAGATTCAAAAGGTGTGAAATACATGAGGAGCATTAAACGGACTGAAAAATAGGAGGAGCATGAAACGGTGATTAAAAACATGAAGAGCCTGAAAAGGTGTGAAAAATATGAAGAGCTTCAAAAGGTGTCAAACATATGAAGAACATGAAACGGTCTGAAAAATAGGAGGATCATGAAGCAGTGTTCAAAAACATGAAGAGCCTGAAAATGTGTGAAAATATTCAGAGCTTCAAAATGTGTCAAATATATGAGGAGCATGAAACGGCTTGAAAAATAGGAGGAGCATGAAACGGTGATTAAAAACATGAAGAGCCTGAAAAGGTGTGAAAAATATGAAGAGCTTCAAAAGGTGTGAAATACATGAGGAGCATGAAACAGGCCGAAAAATAGGTGAAGCATGAAGTGGTGTGGAAAAACATGAAGAGCCTAAAAAGTTGTGAGAAATATGAAGAGCTTCAAAAGATGTGAAATACATGAGGAGCAAGAAACTCTCTGAGAAATAGGAGGAGCATGAAGCGATGTCAAAAACATGAAGAACCTAAAAAGTTGTGAGAAATATGAAGAGCTTCAAAAGGTGTCAAAAATGAGATGAGCATGAAACGGTCTGAAAAATAGGAGGAGCAAGAAGCGGTGTTGAAAAACATGAAGAGCCTAAAAAGTTGTGAAAAATATGAAAAGCTTCAAAAGGGGTCAAAAATGAGATGAGCATGAAACGGTCTGAAAAATAGGAGGATCATGTAACGGTGTTGAAAAACATGAAAAGCCTGAAAACGTGTGAAAAATATTAAGAGCTTCAAAAGGTGTCAAAAATATGAGGAGCATGAAACGGTCTTAAAAATATGAGGAGCATTTAGCGGTGTTCAAAAACTTGGAGAGCCTGAAAAAGTGTGAAAAATATGAAGAGCTTCAAAAGGTGTCAAAAATATGAGGAGCATGAAACGTTCTCAAAAATAGGAGGATCATGAAGCGGTGTTGAAAAACATGAAGAGCCTGAATAAGTGTGAAAAAGATAAGAGCTTCAAAAGGTGTGAAAAATATGAAGAGCTTCAAATGGTGTCAAAAATGAGATGAACATGAAACCGTCTGAAAAATAAGAAGAGCATGAAGTGGTGTTGAAAAACATGAAGACCCTGAAAAGGTGTGAAAAACATGAAGAGCTTCAAACGGTGTGAAAAATATGAAGAGCTTCAAAGGTGTCAAAAATGAGATGATAATGAAACCGTCTGAAAAATAGGAAGAGCATGAAGCGGTGTTCAAAAACATGAAGAGCCTGAAAAGGTGTGAAAAATATGAAGAGCTTCAAAAGGTGTCAAATATATGAGGAGCATGAAACGGTCTGAAAAATAGGAAGAGCATGAAGCGGTGTTCAAAAACATGAAGAGCCTGAAAAGGTGTGAAAAATATGAAGAGCTTCAAAAGGTGTCAAAAATATGAAGAGCCTGAAGCGGTCTGAAAAATAGGAGGAGCATGAAGCAATGTTCAAAAACATGAAGTGCCTGAAAAGGTGTGAAAAATATGAAAAGCCTCAAAAACTGTCAAAAATATGAGGAGCATGAAACGGTCTGAAAAATAGCAGGAGCATGAAGCGGTGTTGAAAAACATGAAGAGTCTGAAAACGTCTGAAAACATGAAGAGCTTCAAAAATATGAAAAATATGAAGAGCTTCAAAAGGTGTCAAAAATGAGATGTGCATGAAACTGTCTGAAAAATAGGAGGAGCATGAAGCGGTGTTGAAAAACGTGAAGAAACTGAAAAGGTGTGAGAAATATGAAGAGCTTCAATAGATGTCAAAAATATGAGGAGCATGAAACGGTCTGAAAAAGAGGAGGAGCATGAAGCGGTGTGGAAAACCATGAAGTGCTTGAAAAGGTGTGAAAAATATGAAGAGCTTCAAAATGTGTCAAAATTATGAGGAGCATGAAACGGTCAGAAAAATAGAAGGAGCATGAAGCGGTGTTGAAAAACATGAAGAGCCTGAAAAGGTGTGAAAACCATGAAGAGCTTCAAAAGGTGTGAAAAATATGAAGAGCTTCAAAAGGTGTCAAAAATGAGAAGAGCATAAAAGGGTCTGAAAAATAGGAGGAGCATGACGTGGTGTTGAAAAAAATGAAGAGCCTGAAAAGGTGTGAAATATATGAGAGCTTCAAAAGGTGTCAAAAATATGAGGAGAATGAAACGGTCTGAAAAATAGGAGGAGCATGAAGTGGTGTGGAAAACCATGAAGTGCTTGAAAAGGTGTGAAAAATATGAAGAGTTTCTAAAGGTGTCAAAAATATGAGGAGCATTAAACAGTCTGAAAAATAGGAGAAGCATGAATTGGTGTGGAAAATCATGAAGAGCCTGAAAAGGTGTGAAAAATATGAAGAGCTTCAAAAGGTGTCAAAAATATGAGGAGCATGAAACGGTCTGAAAAATAGGAAGAGCATGAAGCAGTGTGCAAAAACATGAAGAGCTTGAAAAGGTGTGAAAATTATGAAGAGCTTCAAAAGGTGTCAAAAATATGAGGAGCATGAAACGGTCTGAAAAATAGGAGGAGGATGAAACGGTGTTCAAAAACATGAAGAGCCTGTAAAGGTGTGAAAAATATGAAGAGCTTTAAAAGGTGTGAAATACATGAGGAGCATGAAACTCTCTGAAAAATAAAAGGAGCAAGAAGGGGTGTTCAAAAACATGAAGAGGCTGAAAATGTGTGAAAAACATGAAGAGGCTGAAAAGGTGTGAAAAATATGAAGAGTCTAAAGGTGTCAAAAATATGAGGAGCATGAAACGGTCTGAAACATAGAAGCAGAATTAAACGGTGTTGAAAAAATGAAGAGCCTGAAAACGTGTGAAAAATATGAAGAGCTTCAAAAGGTGTGAAAAATATGAGGAGCATGAAACGGTCTGAAAAATAGAAGCAGCATGAAACGATGTTGAAAAACATGAAGAACCTGAAAACGTGTGAAATATATGAAGAGCTTCAAAAGGTGGGAAAAATATGAAGAACTTCAAAAGGTGTCAAAAATGAGATGAGCATGAAACGGTCTGAAAAATAGGAGGAGCATGAAGTGGTGTGGAAAAACATGAAGTGCTTGAAAAGGTGTGAAAAATATGAAGAGTTTCTAAAGGTGTCAAAAATATGAGGAGCATTAAACGGTCAGAAAAATAGGAGGATCATGAAATGGCGTTCAAAAACATGAAGAGCCTGAAAACGTGTGAAAAATATGAAGAGCTTCAAAACGTGTCAAAAATATGAGGAGCATGAAACGGTCTGAAAAATAGGAGGAGCATGAAGCGGTGTTGAAAAACATGAAGAGCCTGAAAAGGTGTGGAAAATATGAAGCGCTTCAAAAGGTGAGAAAAATATGAGGTGCAAGAAACGGTCTGAAAAATAGGAGGAGCATGAAGCGGTGTTGAAAAACAAGAAGAGCCTGAAAACGTGTGAAAAATATGAAGAGCATCAAAAGGTGTGAAAAATATGAGGAGCAGGAAACGGTCTAAAAAATAGAAGCGGCATGAAATGGTGTTCAAAAACATGAAGAGACTGAAAAGATGTGAAAATTATGAAGAGCTTCAAAAGGTGTGAAATACATGAGGCGCATGAAACGGTCTGAAAAATAGGAGAAGCATGAAGTGGTGTTGAAACACATGAAGAGCCTGAAAAGGTGTGAAAAATATGAAGAGCTTCAAAATGTGTCAAACATATGAAGAACATGAAAAGGTCTGAAAAATAGGAGGATCATGAAGCAGTGTTCAAAAACATGAAGAGCCTGAAAATGTGTGAAAAATATAAAGAGCTTCAAAATGTGTCAAATATATGAGGAGCATGAAACGGTCTGAAAAATAGGAGGAGCATGAAACGGTGATTAAAAACATGAAGAGCCTGAAAAGGGGTGAAAAATATGAAGAGCTTCAAAAGGTGTGAAATACATGAGGAGCATGAAACAGGCCGAAAAATACGAGAAGCATGAAGTGATGTGGAAAAACATGAAGAGCCTAAAAAGTTGTGAGAAATATGAAGAGTTTCAAAAGATGTGAAATACATGAGGAGCATGAAACTCTCTGAAAAATAGGAGGAGCATGAAGCGGTGTTCAAAAATATGAAAAGCCTAAAAAGTTGTGAGAAATATGAAGAGCTTCAAAAGGTGTCAAAAATGAGATGAGCATGAAACGGTCTGAAAAATATGTGGAGCATGAAGCCGTGTTGAGAAACATGAAGAGCCTAAAAAGTTGTGAAAAATCTGAAAAGCTTCAAAAGGGGTCAAAAATGAGATGAGCATGAAACAGTCTGAAAAATAGGAGGATCATGTAACGGTGTTGAAAAACATGAAGAGCCTGAAAAGGTGTGAAAAATATGAGGAGCTTCAAAAGGTGTGAAAAATATGAGGAGCATGAAACAGTCTGAAAAATAGGAGTAGCATGAAGCTGTGTTCAAAAACATGAAGAGCCTGAAAAGGTGTGAAAAATATGAGGAGCTTCAAAAGGTGTGAAAAATATGAGGAGCATGAAACGGTCTGAAAAAGAGAAGCAGCATGAAACGGTGTTGAAAAACATGAAGAGCCTGAAAAGGTGTGAAAAATATGAAGAGCATGAAACGGTCTTAAAAATAGGAGGATCTTGAAGCGGTGTTCAAAATCATGAAGAGACTGAAAACTTGTGAAAAATAGGAAGAGCTGCAAAAGGTGTCAAAAATATGAGGAGCATGAAACGGTCTGAAAAATAGGAGCATGAAACGGTGATAAAAAACATGAAGAGCCTGAAAAGGTGTGAAAAATATGAAGAGCTTCAAAAGGTGTGAAATTCATGAGGAGCATGAAATGGTCTGAAAAATAGGAGAAGAATGAAGTGGTGGGGAATAACATGAAGAGCCTGAAAAGGTGTGAAAAATATGAAGAGCTTCAAGAGGTGTCAAATATTTGAAGAGCATGAAACGGTCTGAAAAATAGCAGGAGCATGAAGTGGTGTTGAAAAACATGAAGAGTCTGAAAACGTGTGAAAATATGAAGAATTTCAAAAATATGAAAGATATGAAGAGCTTCAAAAGGTGTCAAAAATGAGATGTGCATGAAACGGTCTGAAAAATAGGAGGAGCATGAAGTGGTGTTGAAAAACATGAAGAACCTGAAAAGGTGTGAGAAATATGAAGAGCTTCAATAGATGTCAAAAATATGAGGAGCATGAAACGGTCTGAAAAAGAGGAGGTGCACGAAGCGGTGTTGAAAAACATGAAGAGCCTGAAAAGGTGTGAAAAATATGAAGAGCTTCAAAATGTGTCAAAATTATGAGGAGCATGAAACGGTCAGAAAAATAGAAGGAGCATGAAGCAGTGTTGAAAAACATGAAGAGCCTGAAAAGGTGTGAAAAACATGAAGAGCTTCAAAAGGTGTGAAAAATATGAAGAGCTTCAAAAGGTGTCAAAAATGAGAAGAGCATAAAAGGGTCTGAAAAATAGGAGGAGCATGACGTGGTGTTGAAAAAAATGAAGAGCCTGAAAAGGTGTGAAATATATGAGAGCTTCAAAAGGTGTCAAAAATATGAGGAGAATGAAACGGTATGAAAAATAGGAGGAGCATGAAGCGGTGTGGAAAACCATGAAGTGCTTGAAAAGGTGTGAAAAATATGAAGAGTTTCTAAAGGTGTCAAAAATATGAGGAGCATTAAACAGTCTGAAAAATAGGAGAAGCATGAATTGGTGTTGAAAAACATGAAGAGCCTGAAAAGGTGTGAAAAATATGAAGAGCTTCAAAAGGTGTCAAAAATATGAGGAGCATGAAACGGTCTGAAAAATAGGAAGAGTATGAAGCAGTGTGCAAAAACATGAAGAGCTTGAAAAGGTGTGAAAAATATGAAGAGCTTCAAAAGGTTTCAAAAATATGAGGAGCATGAAACGGTCTGAAAAATAGGAGGAGGATGAAACGGTGTTCAAAAACATGAAGAGCCTGTAAAGGTGTGAAAAATATGAAGAGCTTTAAAATGTGTGAAATACATGAGGAGCATGAAACTCTCTGAAAAATAAAAGGAGCAAGAAGGGGTGTTCAAAAACATGAAGAGGCTGAAAATGTGTGAAAAACATGAAGAGGCTGAAAAGGTGTGAAAAATATGAAGAGTCTAAAGGTGTCAAAAATATGAGGAGCATGAAACGGTCTGAAAAATAGAAGCAGAATTAAACGGTGTTGAAAAACATGAAGAGCCTGAAAACGTGTGAAAAATATGAAGAGCTTCAAAAGGTGTGAAAAATATGAGGAGCATGATACGGTCTGAAAAATAGAAGCAGCATGAAACGGTGTTGAAAAACATGAAGAACCTGAAAACGTGTGAAATATATGAAGAGCTTCAAAAGGTGGGAAAAATATGAAGAACTTCAAAAGGTGTCAAAAATGAGATGAGCATGAAACTGTCTGAAAAATAGGAGGAGCATGAAGTGGTCTTGAAAAACATGAAGAGCCTGAAAAGGTGTGAAAAATATGAAGAGCTTCAAAAGTTATCAAAAATATGAAGAGCATGAAACCGTCTGAAAAATAGGAGGAGCATGAAGCGGTGTGGAAAACCATGAAGTGCTTGAAAAGGTGTGAAAAATATGAAGAGTTTCTAAAGGTGTCAAAAATATGAGGAGCATTAAACGGTCAGAAAAATAGGAGGATCATGAAATGGTGTTCAAAAACATGAAGAGCCTGAAAAGGTGTGAAAAACATGAAGAGCCTGAAAACGTGTGAAAAATATGAAGAGCTTCAAAACGTGTCAAAAATATGAGGAGCATGAAACGGTCTGAAAAATATGAGGAGCATGAAGTGGTGTTGAAAAACATGAAGAGCCTGAAAAGGTGTGGAAAATATGAAGCGCTTCAAAAGGTGAGAAAAATATGAGGTGCAAGAAACGGTCTGAAAAATAGGAGGAGCATGAAGCGGTGTTGAAAAACAAGAAGAGCCTGAAAACGTGTGAAAAATATGAAGAGCATCAAAAGGTGTGAAAAATATGAGGAGCAGGAAACGGTCTAAAAAATAGAAGCGGCATGGAATGGTGTTCAAAAACATGAAGAGACTGAAAAGATGTGAAAATTATGAAGAGCTTCAAAAGGTGTGAAATACATGAGGCGCATGAAACGGTCTGAAAAATAGGAGAAGCATGAAGTGGTGTTGAAACACATGAAGAGCCTGAAAAGGTGTGAAAAATATGAAGAGCTTCAAAATGTGTCAAACATATGAAGAACATGAAAAGGTCTGAAAAATAGGAGGAGCATGAAACGGTGATTAAAAACATGAAGAGCCTGAAAAGGGGTGAAAAATATGAAGAGCTTCAAAAGCTGTGAAATACATGAGGAGCATGAAACAGGCCGAAAAATACGAGAAGCATGAAGTGATGTGGAAAAACATGAAGAGCCTAAAAAGTTGTGAGAAATATGAAGAGCTTCAAAAGGTGTGAAATACATGAGGAGCATGAAACTCTCTGAAAAATAGGAGGAGCATGAAGCGGTGTTCAAAAATATGAAAAGCCTAAAAAGTTGTGAGAAATATGAAGAGCTTCAAAAGGTGTCAAAAATGAGATGAGCATGAAACGGTCTGAAAAATATGTGGAGCATGAAGCCGTGTTGAGAAACATGAAGAGTCTAAAAAGTTGAGAAAAATCTGAAAAGCTTCAAAAGGTGTCAAAAATGAGATGAGCATGAAACAGTCTGAAAAATAGGAGGATCATGTAACGGTGTTGAAAAACATGAAGAGCCTGAAAAGGTGTGAAAAATATGAGGAGCTTCAAAAGGTGTGAAAAATATGAGGAGCATGAAACAGTCTGAAAAATAGGAGTAGCATGAAGCTGTGTTCAAAAACATGAAGAGCCTGAAAAGGTGTGAAAAATATGAGGAGCTTCAAAAGGTGTGAAAAATATGAGGAGCATGAAACGGTCTGAAAAAGAGAAGCAGCATGAAACGGTGTTGAAAAACATGAAGAGCCTGAAAAGGTGTGAAAAATATGAAGAGCTGCAAAAGGTGTCAAAAATATGAAGAGCATGAAACGGTCTTAAAAATAGGAGGATCTTGAAGCGGTGTTCAAAATCATGAAGAGACTGAAAACTTGTGAAAAATATGAAGAGCTGCAAAAGGTGTCAAAAATATGAGGAGCATGAAACGGTCTGATAAATAGGAGCATGAAACGGTGATAAAAAACATGAAGAGCCTGAAAAGGTGTGAAAAATATGAAGAGCTTCAAAAGGTGTGAAATTCATGAGGAGCATGAAATGATCTGAAAAATAGGAGAAGAATGAAGTGGTGGGGAAAAACATGAAGAGCCTGAAAAGGTGTGAAAAATATGAAGAGCTTCAAGAGGTGTCAAATATATGAAGAGCATGAAACGGTCTCAAAAATAGCAGGAGCATGAAGCGGTGTTGAAAAACATGAAGAGTCTGAAAACCTGTGAAAATATGAAGAACTTCAAAAATATGAAAGATATGAAGAGCTTCAAAAGGTGTCAAAAATGAGATGTGCATGAAACGGTCTGAAAAATAGGAGGAGCATGAAGTGGTGTTGAAAAACGTGAAGAACCTGAAAAGGTGTGAGAAATATGAAGAGCTTCAATAGATGTCAAAAATATGAGGAGCATGAAACGGTCTGAAAAAGAGGAGGAGCACGAAGCGGTGTTGAAAAACATGAAGAGCCTGAAAAGGTGTGAAAAATATGAAGAGCTTCAAAAGGTGTTAAAAATAGGAGGAGCATGAAGCGGTGTTGAAAAACATGAAGAGGCTGAAAATGTGTGTAAAATATGAAGAGCTTCAAAACGTGACAAAAATATTAGGAGCATGAAACAGTCTGAAATATAGGTGGATCAAGAAGCGGTGTTGAAAACATGAAGAGCGTGAAAACATGTGAAAATATGAAGAGCTTCAAAAGGTGTCAAAATATGAGGAGCATGAAACGGTCTGAAAAATAGGAGGATCATGAAGCGTTGTTGAAAAACATGAACAGCCTGAAAAGGTGTGAATAATATGAAGAGATTCAAAGGTTTAAAATATATGAGGAGCATGAAACGGTCTGAAAAATAGAAGCAGCATAAAACGGTGTTCAAAGACATGAAGAGCCTGAAAAGGTGTGAAAAATACGAAGAGCTTCAAAAGGTGTGAAATACATGAGGAGGAAGAAACGGTCAGAAAAATAGGAGGAGCATGAAGCGGTATTCTAAACATGAAAAGCCTGAAAAAGTGTGAAAAATATGAAGAGCTTCACTTGTTTGAAAAATAAGAAGAGCCTGAAAAGGTGTGAAAAATATGAAGAGCAACAAAAGGTGTCAAAAATATGAGGAGCATGAAATGGTCTGCAAAAAAGGAAAAGCATGAAGTGGTGTTGAAAAACTTGAAGAGCCTGAAAAGGTGTGAAAAATATGAAAAGCTTCAAAAGGTGTCAAAATATGAGGAGCATGAAACGGTCTGAAAAATAGGAGGAGCATGAAGCAGTGTTCAAAAACATGAAGAGCCTGAAAAGGTTTGAAAAATATGAAGAGCTTCTAAAGGTGTCAAAAATATGAGGAGCATGAAACAGTCTGAAAAATAGCAGGAGCATGAAGCGGTGTTGAAAAACATGAAAAGTCTGAAAAGGTGTGAAAAATATGAAGAGCTTCAAAAGATGTGAAAAATATGAGGAGCATGAAACTGTCTGAAAAATAGAAAGAGCATGAAACGGTGTTGAAAAACATGAAGAGCCTGAAAATGTGTGAAAAACATGAAGAGCCTGAAAAGGTGTGAAAAATATGAAGAGTTTCAAAAGGTGTGAAAAATATGAAGAGCTTCAAAAGGTGTCAAAAATGAGATCAACAAGAAACCGTCTGAAAAATAGGAGGAGCATGAAGCGGTGTTGAAAAATATGAAGAGCCTGAAAAGGTGTGAAAAATATGAAGAGCTTATAAATGTGTCAAATATATGAGGAGCATGAATCGGTCTGAAAAATAGGAGGAGCATGAAGTGGTGTTGAAAAACATTAAGAGCCTGAAAAGGTGTGTAAAATATGAAGAGCTTCAAAAAGTGTCAAAAATATGAGGAGCATGAAACTGTCTGAAAAATAGGAGGAGCATGAAACGGTGATCAAAAACATGAAGAGCCTGAAAAGGTTTGAAAAATATGAAGAGCTTCAAAAGATGTGAAATACATGAGGAGCATGAAACGGGCTGAAAAATAGGAGGAGCATGAAGCTGTTTTCAAAATCATGAAGAGCCTGAAAAGTTGTCAAAAATATGAAAAGCTTCAAAAGGTGTCAAATATGAGATGAGCATGAAACGGTCTGAAAAATAGGAAGATCATGAAAAGGTGTTGAAAAATATGAAGTCACTAAAAGTTGTGAAAAATAGAAAGAGCTTCAAAAGGTGTCAAAAATATGAGGAGCATCAAACGGTCTGAAAAATAAGAGGAGCATTAAGCGGTCGTCAAAATCACGAAGAGCCTGAAAAGCTGTGAAAAATATGAAGAGCTTTAAAAGGTGTGAAAAATATGAGGTGCATGAAACGGTCTGAAAAATAGGAAGAGCATGATGCGGTGTTGAAAAATATGAAGAGCCTGAAAAGGTGTGAAAAATATGAAGAGCTTCAAAAGGTGTCAAAAATATGAGGAGCATGAAACGGTCTGAAAAATAGGAGGAGCATGAAGCGTTGTTGAAAAACATGAAGAGCCTGATAAGGTGTGAAAAATATGAAGATCTTCTAACGGTGTCAAAAATATGAGGAGCATGAAACGGTCTTAAAAATAGGAGGAGCATGAAGTGGTGATGAAAATCATGAAGGGCCTGAAAAGCTGTGAAAAATATGAAGAGTTTCAAAAGGTGTGAAAAATATGAAGAGCTTCCAAAGGTGTCAAAAATGAGATCAACATGAAACCGTCTGAAAAATAGGAGGAGCATGAAGCGGTGATGATAAATATGAAGAGCCTGAAAAGGTGTGCAAATATGAAGAGCTTCTAAATGTGTCAAATATATGAGGAGCATGAAACGGTCTGAAAAATAGGAGGAGCATGAAGTGGTGTTGAAAAAAATGAAGAGCCTGAAAAGGTGTGAAAAATATGAAGATCTTCAAAAAGTGTCAAAAATATGAGGAGCATGAAACCGTCTGAAAAATAGGAGGACCATGAAACGGTGATCAAAAACATGAAGAGCCTGAAAAGGTTTGAAAAATATGAAGAGCTTCAAAAGGTGTGAAATATATGAGGAGCATGAAACGGGCTGAAAAATAAGAGAAGCATGAAGTGGTGTGGAAAAACATGAAGAGCCTGAAAAGGTGTGAAAAATATGAAGAGCTTCAAAAGGTGTGAAATACATGAGGAGCATGAAACGGTCTGAAAATTAGGAGAAGCATGAAGTGGTGTGGAAAAACATGAAGAGCCTGAAAAGCTGTGAAAAATATGAAGAGCTTCAAAATGTGTCAAAAATATGAAGAGCATGAAACGGTCTGAAAAATAGGAGAATCATGAAGCGCTGTTAAAAAACATGAACAGCCTGAAAAGGTGTGAAAAACATGAAGAGCTTCAAAAGTTGTGAAATACATGAGGAGCATGAAACTCTCTGAAAAATAGGAGGAGCATGAAGCAGTGTTCAAATATATGAAGAGCCTGAAAAGGTGTGAAAAATATAAAGAGCTTCAAAATGTGTGAAATACATGAGGACCATGAAACAGTCTGAAAAATATGAGAAGCATGAAGTGGTGTTCAAAAACATGAAGAGCCTGAAAAGGTGTGAAATATATGAAGAGCTTCAAAATGTTTCAAAAATATGAGGAGCATGATACGGTCTGAAAAATAGGAGGAGCATGAAGCACTGTTCAGAAACATGAAGAGACTGACAAGGTGTGAAAAATATAAAGAGCTTCAAAAGGTGTGAAATACATTACGACCATGAAACAGTCTGAAAAATAGGAGGAGCATGAAATGTTGTTGAAAAACTTGAAGAGCCTGAAAACGTGTGAAAAAATATGAAGAGTTTCCAAAGGTGTCAAAAATGAGATGAGCATGAAACAGTCTGAAAAATAGGATGAGCATGAAGCGGTGTTGAAAATCATGAAGAGCCTGAAAAGATGTGAATAATATGTAGAGCTTCAAAAGGTGTGAAAATATGAAGTGCTTCAAAAGCTGTCAAAATAAGATGATCATGAAACGGTCTGAAAATTAGGAGGAGCATGAAGTGGTGTTGAAAAAAAAGAAGAGCCTGAAAAGGTGTGAAATATATGAAGAGCTTCAAAAGGCGTGAAAATATGAAGAGCTTCAAAAGCTGTCAAAATGAGATGAGAATGAAACGGTCTGAAAATTAGGAGCAGCATGAAACGGTGTTCAAACAAATGAAGACCCTCAAAATGTGTGAAAAATAAGAAGAGCTTCAAAAGGTGTGAAATACATTTGGAGCATGAAACTGTGTGTAAAATAGGAGGAGCATGAAGTGGTGTTCAAAAACATGAAGAGCCTGAAAAGGTGTGAAAAATATGAAGAGCTTCAAAAGGTGTGAAATACATGAGAGGAATGAAACTGTCTGAAAAATAGGAGGAGCATGAAGCGGTTGTGAAAAACATGAAGAGCCTGAAAAGTTGTGAAAAATATAAAGAGCTTCTAAAGGTGTCAAAAATATGAGGACAATGAAACGCTCTGGAAAAGAGGAGGAGCATGAAGTGGTGTTGAAAAAGATGAAGAGCCTGAAAAGGTGTGAAAAATTTGAAGAGCTTCAAAACGTGTCAAAATTATGAGGAGCATGAAACGGTCTGAAAAATAGGAGGAGCATGAAGTGGTGTTGAAAAACATGAAGAGCCTGAAATGATGTGAAATATATGAAGAGGTTCAAAAGGTGCGAAAAATATGAGGAGGTTCAAAAAGGGTCAAAAATATGAGGAGCAGGAAACGGTCAGAAAAATACGAGGAGCATGAAAAGGTGTTCAAAAACATGAAGAGCCTGAAAAGGTGTGAAAAATATGAAGAGCTTCAAAAGGTATTAAATACATGAATAGCATGAAACGGTCTGAAAAATAGGAGAAGCATGAAGCGGTGTTCAAAAACATGAAGAGCCTGAAAAGGTGTGAAAAATATGAAGAGATTCAAAATGTGTCAAAAATATGAGGAGCATGAAATGGTCTGAAAAATAGGAGGAGCATGAAACGGTGTTCAAAAATATGAAGAACCTGAAAAGGTGTGAAAAATATGAAGAGTTTCTAAAGGTGTCACAAATATGAGGAGCATGAAACGGTCTGAAAAATAGGAAGACCATGAAACGGTGTTCAAAAACATGAAGAGCCTGAAAGGTGGGAAAATTCTGAAGAGATTCAAAAGCTGTGAAATACATGTGGAGCATAAAACGGTCTCAAAAATAGGAGGAGCATGAAGCGGTGTTCGAAAACATGAAGAGCCTGAAAAGGTGAGAAAAATATGAAGAGCCTCAAAACGTGTCAAAAATAGGAAGAGCATTAAACGGTCTGAAAAAATAGGAGGAGCATGAAGCGGTGTTGAAAAACATGAAGAGCCTGAAATGGTGTGAAAAATATGAAGAGCTTCAACAGGTGTGTAAAAGATGAGGAGCATGAAACGGTCGGAAAAATAGGAGTAGCATGAAATGGTGTTCAAAACATGAAGAGCCTGAAAAGGTGTGAAAAATATGAAGAGCTTCAAAGGTATCAAAAATATGAGGAGCATGAAACGGTCTGAAAAATAGGAAGAGCATGAAGTGGTTGTGAAAAACATGAAGAGCCTGAAAAGGTGTGCGAAATACGAAGAGGTTCAAAAGGTGTGAAATACATGAGGAGCATGAAACGGTCTGAAAAATAGGAGGAGCATGAAGCGGTGTTCAAAAACATGAAGAGCCTGAAAAAGTGTGAAAAATATGAAGAGCTTCAAAAAGTGTGAAAAATATGAGGAGTATAAGCGATCTGAAAAATAGGTGGAGCAGGAAGCGGTGTTCAAAAACATGAAGAGCCTGACAGGTGTGAAAAGTATGAAGAGCTTCAAAAAGTGTGAAAAATATGAAGAGCTTCAAAAAGTGTGAAAAATATCAGGAGCATGAAATGGTCTGAAAAACAGGAGAAGAATGAAGAGGTGTTTAAAAACGTGAAGAGCCTGAAAAGGTGTGAAATATATGACGAACTTCAAAAGGTTTCAAAAATATGAGGAGCATGAAACGGTCTGAAACATAGGAGGAGCATGAAGCAGTGTTCAAAAACATGAAGAGCATGAAAAGGTGTGAAGAAAATGAAGAGTTTCAAAAGTTGACATAAATATGAGGAGAATGAAACAGTCTGAAAAATATGAGGAGCATGAAACGGTGTTAAAAAAAGATGAAGAGCCTGAAAAGGTGTGAAAAATATGAAGAGCTTCAAAAAGTGTCAAAAATATGAAGAGAATGAAACAGTCCGAAAAATAGGAGGAGCATGAAAAGGTGTTGAAAAACATGAAGAGGGTGAAAATATGTGTAAAATATGAAGAGCTTCAAAAGGTGTGAAAAATATGAAGAGCTTCAAAAGGTGTGAAAAATATGAAGAGCTTCAAAAGGTGTCAAATATATGAGGAGCATGAAACGGTCAAAAAAATAGGAGGAGTATGAAGCGATGTTGAAAAACATGAAGAGTCTGAAAAGGTGTGAAATATATGAAGAGCTTCAAAAGGTGTGAAATATAGGAGGAGCATGAAGCGGTGTTCAAAAACATGAAGAGCCTGAAAAGGTGTGAAACATATGAAGAGCTTCAAAAGGTGTCAAAAATAAGAGAAGCATGAAGCGGTGTTCAGAAACATGAAGAGCTTGAAAAGGTGTGAAATATATGAAGAGCTTCAAAAAGTGTGAAATATAGGAGGAGCATGAAGCGGTGTTCAGAAACATGAAGAGCCTTAAAAGGTGTGAAATATATGAAGAGCTTCAAAAGTTGTCAAATATGAGTAGCATAAAACGGTCTCAAAATATGACGAGCATGAAGCGGTGTTGAAAAACATGTAGAGCCTGAAAAGGTGTGAAATACATGAAGAGCTTCAAAAGGTGTCAAAATATGAGTAGCATAAAACGGTCTCAAAAATATGGGGAGCATGAAGCGGTGTTGAAAATCATGAAGAGCCTGAAAAGGTGTGAATAATATGAAGAGATTCAAAAGGTGTCAAACATATGAGGAGCATGAAAGTGTGTTGAAAAACATGAAGAGCCTGAAAAGGTGTGAAAAATATGAGGAGCTTCAAAAGTTGTCAAAAATATGAGGAGCATGAAACGGTCTGAAAAATAGCAGGAGCATGAAATGGTGTTCAAAACATGAAGAGCTTGAAAAGGTGTGAAAAATATTAAGAGCTTCAAAAGTATCAAAAATATGAGGAGCATGAAACGGCCTGAAAAATAGGAAGAGCATGAAGCGGTGTTGAATAACATGAAGATCTTGAAAAGGTGTGAACAATATTAGGAGCATGAAACTGTCTCAAAAATATGAGGAGCATGAAGCAGTGTTGAAAATCATGAAGAGCCTGAAAAGGTGTGAAAAATATGAAGAGATTCAAAAGGTGTCAAACATATGAGGACCATGAAACTGTGTTGAAAAACAAGAAGAGCATGAAAAGGTGTGAAAAATATGAGGAGCATGAAAAGGTCTGAAAAATAGGAGGAGCATGAAATGTTGTTGAAAAACATGAAGAGCAAGAAAAGGTGTGAAAAATATGAAGAGTTTCAAAGGTTTGAAATACATGAGGATCATGAAAAGGTTTGAAAAATAGGAGAAGCATGAAGCGGTGTTCAAAAACATGAAGAGCCTGAAAAGGCTTGAAAAATATGAAGAGCTTCAAAAGGTGTGAAATAAATGAGGAGCATGAAACGATCTGAAAAATAGGAGGAGCATGAAGCGGTGTTCAAAAACATGAAGAGCCTGAAAAGGCTTGAAAAATATGAAGAGCTTCAAAAGGTGTGAAATAAATGAGGAGCATGAAACGGTCTCAAAAATAGTAGGAGCATGAAGCGGTGTTCAAAAACATGGAGAGCCTGAAAAGTTTTGAAAAATATGAAGAACTTCAAAAGGTGTCAAAAATATGAGGAGCATGAAACGGTCTGAAAAATAGGAGCAGCATGAAATGGTGTTGAAAAACATGAAGATCCTGAAAAGCTGTGAAAAATATGAAGAGCTTCAAAAGGTGTGAAGTATATGAGGAGCATGAAACGGTCTGAAAAATCGGAGGAGCATGAAGCTGTGCTCAAAAACATGAAGATCCAGAAAAGGTGTGAAAACTATGAAGAGCTTCGAAAGGTGTGACAAATATGAGGAGCATGAAACGGTCTGAAAATTTGGAGGAGTATGAAACGTGCTGAAAAATAGGAGGAGCATGAAACTGTCAGAAAAATAGGAGGATCATGAAGCCGTGTTGAAAAACATGAAGAGCGTGAAAGGTTGTGAAAAATAGGAGGAGCTTCAAAATGTGTGAAAAATATGAGGAGCATGAAACGGTCTGAAAATAGGAGGAGCATGAAGCGGTGATCAAAAACATGAAGAGCATGAAAAGGTGTGAAAAATATGAAGAGCTTCAAAAGGTGTGAAAAATATGAAGAGCTTCAAAAGGTGTCAAAAATGAGAAGAGCATAAAGGGGTCTGAAAAATAGGAGGAGCATGAGGTGGTGTTGAAAAAAATGAAGAGCCTGAAAAGGTGTGAAATATATGAGGGCTTCAAAAGGTCTCAAAAATATGGGGAGCATGAAACGGTCTGAAAAATAGGAGGAGCATGAAACGGTGTTCAAAAACATGAAGAGCCTGTAAAGGTGTGAAAAATATGAAGAGCTTCAAAAGGTGTGAAATACATGAGAAGCATGAAACTCTTTGAAAAATAAAAGGAGCAAGAAGGGGTGTTCAAAAACATGAAGAGGCTGAAAAGGTGTGAAAAACATGAAGAGCTTAAAAAGGTGTGAAAAATATGAGGAGCATGAAACGGTCTGAAAAATAGATGCGGCATGAAATGGTGTTGAAAAATATGAAGAGCCTAAAAAGGTGTGAAAAATATGAAGAGCTTCAAAAGATGTGAAAATTATGAGGAGCATGATACTGCCTGAAAAATATGAGGAGCATGAAGTGGTGTGGAAGAAATGAAGAGCCTGAAAAGGTGTGAAATATATTAAGAGCATCAATAGGTGTCAAAAATATGAGGAGCATGAAACGGTCTGCAAAAAGGAGGAGCATGAAGTGGTGTTGATAAACTTGAAGAGCCTGAAAAGGTGTTAAAAATATGAAAAGCTACAAAAGGTGGGAAAAATATGAGGAGCATGAAACGGTCTGAAAAATAGCAGGAGCATGAAGCGGTGTTCAAAAACATGAAGAGCCTGAAAAGGTGTGAGAAATATGAAGAGCTTCAAAAGGTGTCAAAAATATGAGGAGCATGAAACGATCTGAAAAATAGAAGGAGCATGAAGCGGTGTTGAAAAACATGAAGAGCCTGAAAAGGTGTGAGAAATATGAAAAGCTTCAAAAGGTGTGAAATACATGAGGAGCATGAAAGAGCTGAAAATTAGGAGAAGCATGAAGTGGTGTGGAAAAACATGAAGAGCCTGAAAAGGTGTGAAAAATATGAAGAGCTTCAAAAGGTGTGAAATACATGAGGAGCATGAAACTCTCTGAAAAATATAAGGAGCATGAAGTGGTGTTCAAAAACATGAAGAGCCTGAAAAGGTGTAAAAAATATGAAGAGCTTCAAAAGGTGTGAAAAATATGAGGAGCATGTTATGGTTTGAAAAATAGGATTAGCATGAAGAGGTGTTCAAAAACATGAAGAGCCTGAAAAGTTGTGAAAACTATGAAAAGCATCAAAAGGTGTCAAAAATGAGATGAGCATGAAACTGTCTGAAATATAGGAGGAGTATGAAGCGGTGTTCAAAACATGAAGAGCCCGAAAAGGTGTGAAAAATATGAAGAGCTTCAAAAGGTGTGAAATACATGAGGAGCATGAAAGAGCTGAAAATTAGGAGAAGCATGAAGTGGTGTGGAAAAACATGAAGAGCCTGAAAAGGTGTGAAAAATATGAAGAGCTTCAAAAGGTGTGAAATACATGAGGAGCATGAAACTCTCTGAAAAATAGGAGGAGCATGAAGCGGTGTTCAAAAATATGAAGAGCCTGAAAAGGTGTGAACAATATGAAGAGCTTCAAAAATATGAAAAATATGAAGAGCTTCAAAAGGTGTGAAAAATATGAAGAGCTACAAAAGGTGTGAAATATATGAGGAGCATGAAACGGTCTGAAAAATAGCAGGATCATGAAGCGGTGTTGAAAAACATAAAGAGTCTGAAAACGTGTGAAAATATGAAGAGCTTCAAAAATATGAAAAATATGAAGAGCTTCAAAAGGTGTGAAAAATATGAAGAGCTTCAGAAGGTGTCAAAAATATGAGGAGCAAGAAACGGTCTGCAAAATAGGAGGAGCATGAAATGGTGTTCAAAAACATGAAGAGCCTGAAATCGTGTGAAAAATATGAAGAGCTTCAAAAGGTGTGAAAAATATGAGGAGCATGAAACGGTCTAAAAAAAAGGAGGAGCATGAAGCGGTGTTCAAAAATATGAAGAGCCTGAAAAGGTGTGAAAAATATGAAGAGCTTCAAAATGTGTGAAAAATATGAAGAGCTTCAAAAGGTGTCAAAAAAGAGATGAGCATGAAACGGTCTGAAAATTAGGAGGAGAATGAAGTGGTGCTGAAAAAAATGAGGAGCCTGAAAAGGTGTGAAAAATATGAAGAGCTTCAAAAGGTGTCAAAAATGAGATCATCATGAAACGGTCTGAAAAATAGGAGGTGCATGAGGTGGTGTTGAAAAAAAAGAAGAGACTGAAAAGGTGTGAAATATATGAAGAGCTTCAAAAGATGTCAAAATATGAGGAGCATGATACGGTCTGAAAAATAGGAGGAGCATGAAGCGGTGTTGAAAAAATGAAGAGCCGGAAAAGGTGTGAAAAATATGAAGAGCATCAAAAGGTGTCAAAAATATGAGGAGTATGAAAAGGTCTGAAAAATAGGAGGAGCATGAAGCGGTGTTGCAAAACATGAGGAGCCTGAAAAGGTGTGAAAAATATGAAGAGCTTTAAAAGGTGTCAAAAATGAGATGAGCATGAAACGGTCTGAAAAATAGGAGGAGCAAGAAGCGGTGTTGAAAAACATAAAGAGCATGAAAACGTATGAAGAATATGAAGAGCTTCAAAAGGTGTGAAAAATATGAAGAGCTTTAAAAGGTGTCAAAAATGAGATGAGCATGAAACGGTCTGAAAAATAGGTGGAGCATGAAGTGGTATTGAAAAACATGAAGAGCCTGAAAAGGTGTGAAAGATATGAAGAGCTTCAAAAGGTCTCAAAAATATGAGGAGCATGAAACGGTCTGAAAAATAGGAACAGCATGAAGCGGTGTTGCAAAACATGAAGAGCCTGAAAAGGTGTCAAAAATATGAAGAGCTTCAAAAGGTGTGAAATACATGAGGAGCATTAAACGCCCTGAAAAATAGGAGGAGCATGCAGAGGTGTTCAAAAACATGAAGAGCCTGAAAAGGTGTCAAAAATATGAAGAGATTCAAAAGGTGTGAAAAATATGAAGAGCTTCAAAATGTTTCAAAAATGAAATGAGCATGAAACGGTCTGAAAAAGCTGAGGAGCATGAAGTGGTGTTGAAACACATGAAGAGCCTGAAAAGGTGTGAAAAATATGAAGAGGTTCAAAGGTGTGAAATACATGAGGATCATGAAATGGTTTGAAAAATACGAGGAGCATGAAGCAGTGTTCAAAAACATGAAGAGCCTGAAAAGGTTTGAAAAATATGAAGAGCTTCAAAAGGTGTCAAAAATATGAGGAGCATGAAACCGTCTGAAAAATAGGAGGAGCATGAAGCGTTGTTGAAAAACATGAAGAGCGTGAAAACGAGTGAAAAATATGAAGAGCTTCAAAAGGTATGAAAAATATGAAGAGCTTCAAAAGGTGTCAAAAAAGAGATGAGCATGAAACCGTCTGAAAAATAGGTGGAGAATGAAGCGGTGTTGAAAAACATGAAGAGCCTGAAAAGATGTGAAAAATATGAAGAGCTTCAAAAGGTGTCAAAAATATGAGGAGCATGAAACGGTCTGAAAAATAGGAGGAGCATGAAACCGTGTTCAAAAACATGAAGAGACTGAAAAGGGTGAAAAATATGAAGAGCTTCAAAAGGTGTGAAAAATAGGAGGAGCATGAAGCGGTGTGCAAAAACATGAAAAGCCTGAAAAGGTGTGAAAAATATGAAGAGCATCAAAAGGTGTCAAAAATATGAGGAGCATGAAACGGTCTGAAAAATAGGAGGAGCATGAAACGGTGTTCAAATACATGCAGAGCCTGAAAAGTTGTGAAAAATATGAAGAGCTTCAAATGGTGTCAAATATATGAAGAGCTTCAAAAGGTGTCAAAAATGAGATGAGCATGAAACGGTCTGAAAAATAGGAGGAGCAAGAAGTCGTGTTCCAAAAAATGAAGAGCCTGAGAAGGTGTGAAATATATCAAGAACTTCAAAATGTGTCAAAAATATGAGGAGCATGAAACGGTCTGAAAAATAGGAGGAGCATGAAACGGTGTTGAAAAACATGCAGAGCCTGAAAAGGTGTGAAAAATATGAAGAACTTCAAAAGGTGTGAAATATATGAGGAGCATGAAACGGTCTTAAAAATAGGAGGAGCATGAAGCGGTTTTCAAAAATATGAAGAGCATGAAAAGGTGTGAAAAATATGAGGAGCTTCAAAAGGTATGAAATACATGAGGAGTATGAAACTGTCTTGAAAATAGGAGGAGCATGAAGCGGTGCTAAAAAACATGAAGAGGCTTAAAAGGTGTGAAAAATATGAAGAGCATCAAAAGGTGTCAAAAATATGAGGAGTATGAAACGGTCTGAAAAATAGGAGGAGCATGAAGCGGTGTTGCAAAACATGAGGAGCCTGAAAAGGTGTGAAAAATATGAAGAGCTTCAAAAGGTGTCAAAAATATGAGGAGCATGAAACCGTCTGAAAAATAGGAGGAGCATGAAGCGGTGTTAAAAAACATGAAGAGGCTTAAAAGGTGTGAAAAATATGAAGAGCATCAAAAGTTGTCAAAAATATGAGGAGTATGAAACGGTCTGAAAAATAGGAGGAGCATGAAGCCGTGTTGAAAAACATGAAGAGCCTGAAAAAGTGTGAAATATATGAAGAGGTTCAAAAGGTGTAAAAAATATGAGGAGATTCAAAAGGTATCAAAAATATGAGGAGCATGAAACGGTCTGAAAAAGAAGAGGAGCATGAATCGGTGTTGAAAATCATGAAGAGCCTGAAAACGTGTGAGAAATATGAAGAGCTTCAAAAGGTGTCAAAAATATGAAGAACTTCAAAAGGTTTCAAAAATGAGAGGAGTATGAAGCAGTCTGAAAAATAAGAGGAGCATGAAGCGGTGTTCAAAAACATGAAGAGCCTGAAAAGGTGTGAAAAATATGAAGAGCTTCAAAAGGTGTCAAAATTGAGATGAGCATGAAACGGTCTGAAAAATAGGAGGAGCATGAAGTGGTGTTGAAAAAAAAGAAGAGACGGAAAAGGTGTGAAATATATGAAGGGCTTCAAAAGGTGTCAAAAATATGAGGAGAATGAAACGGTCTGAAAATAGGAGGAGCATGAAGCGGTGTTCAAAAACATGAAGAGCCTGAAAAGGTGTGAAAAATATGAAGAGCTTCAAAAGGTGTCAAAAATATGAGGAGCATGAAACGGTTTGAAAAATAGGAGGAGCATGAAGCGGTGTTCAAAAACAGGAAAAGCCTGAAAAGTTGTGAAAAATATGAAGAGCTTCAAAAGTTGTCAAAAATATGAGGAGCATGAAAAGGTCAGAAAAATAGGAGGATCATGAAGCGGTGTTCAAAAACATGAAGAGCCTGAAAAGGTGTGCAAAATATGAAGAGCTTCAAAAGGTGTCAAAAATATGAGGAGCATGAAACGGTCTGCAAAAAAGGAGGAGCATGAAGTGGTGTTGAAAAAATTCAAGAGCCTGACAAGGGCTGAAAAATATGAAAAGCTTCAAAAGTTGTCAAAAATATGAGGTGCATGAAACGGTCTGAAAAATAGGAGGAGCATGAAGCGGTGTTCAAAAACATGAAGAGCCTGAAAAGGTGTGAAAAATATGAAGAGCTTCAAAAGGTGTCAAAAATATGAGGAGCATGAAACGGTCTGAAAAATAGGAGGAGCATGAAGTGGTGTTGAAAAACATGAAGAGTCTGAAAACGTGTGAAATTATGAAGAACTTCAAAAATATGCAAAATATGAAGAGCTTCAAAAGGTGTGAAAAATATGAAGAGCTTCAAAAGGTGTAAAAAGGGGATGAACATGAAACGGTCTGAAAAATAGGAGGAGCATGAAGCGGTGTTGAAAATCATAAAGAGCCTGAAAATTTGTGAAAAATATGAAGAGCTTCAGAAGATGTGAAAAACATGAAGAACTTCAAAAGGTGTCAAAATGAGATGAGCATGAAACGGTCTGAAAAATAAGAGGAGCATGAAGTGGCGTTGAAAATAATGAAAAGCCTGAAAAGGTGTGAAATATATGAAGAGCTTCAAAAGGTGTCAAAAATATGAGGAGAATGAAACGGTCTGTAAAATAGGAGGAGCATGAAATGGTGTTCAAAAACATGAAGAGCTGAAAAGGTGTGAAAAATATGAAGAGCTTCAAAAGGTGTCAAAAATATGAGGAGCATGAAAAGTTCTGAAAAATAGGAGGAGCATGAAGCGGTGTTCAAAACAGGAAGACCCTGAAAAGTAGTGAAAAATATGAAGAGCTTCAAAAGGTGTCAAAAATATGAGGAGCATGAAACGGTCTGAAAAATAGGAGGACTATGAAACGGTGTTCAAAAACATGAAGAGCCTGAAAAGGTGTGAAAAATATGAAGAGCTTCAAAACGTGTCAAAAATATGAGGAGCATGAAATGGTCTGAAAAATAGGAGGAGCAAGAAAGGGTGTTGAACAACATGAAGAGCCTGAAAACGTGTGAAAAATATGAAGAGCTTCAAAAGATGTGAAAATTATGAAGAGCTTCAAAAGGTGTCAAAAATGAGATGAGCATGAAACCGTCTGAAAAATAGTAGGAGCATGAAGTAGTGTTGAAAAACATGAAGAACCTGAAAAGCTGTGAGAAACATGAAGAGCTTCAAAAGGTGTCAAAAATATGAGGAGCATGAAACGTTCTGAAAAAGAGGAGGAGCAGGAAGCGGTGTTGAAAACATGAAGAGCCTGAAAATGTGTGAAAAATATGAAGAGCTTCTAAAGGTGTGAAATATATGAGGTGCAAGAAACGGTCTGAAAAATAGGAGTACCATGAACCGGTGTTGAAAAACATGAAGAGCCAGAAAAAGTGTGAAAAATATTAAGAGCATCAAAATGTGTGAAAAATATGAAGAGCTTCAAAAGGTGTCAAAAAAGAGATGAGCATGAAACGGTCTGAAAAATAGGAGGAGAATGAAGTGGTGTTGAAAAAAATGAGGAGCCTGAAAAGGTGTGAAAAATATGAAGAGCTTCAAAATGTGTCAAATATATGAGGAGAAGGAAACGGTCTGAAAAATATGAGGAGCATGAAACGGTCTGAAAAATAGGAAGAGCATGAAACGGACTGAAAAAATAGGAGGATCATGAAGCGGTGTTGAAAATCGTGAAGAGCCTGAAATGGTGTGAAAAATGTGAAGAGCTTCAACAGGTGTCAAAAACTTGAGGAGAATGAAACGGTCTGAAAAATAGGAGGAGCATGAAGCTGTGTTGAAAAACATGAAGAGCCAGACAAGGTGTGAAAAATATGAAGAGCTTCAAAAAGTGTCAAAAATATGAGGAGCAAGAAAAGGTCTGAAAAATAGGAGTAGCATGAAACGATCTGAAAAATAGGAGGAGCATGAAGCTGTGTTGAAAAACATGAAGAGCCTGAAAAGGTGTGAAAAATATGAAGAGCTTCAAAAGGTGTAAAAAATGAGAGCAGCATGAAACGGTCTGAAAAATAGGAGGAGCATGAAGTGGAGCTGAAAAACATGAAGTGCCTGAAAAGGTGTGGAAAATATGAAGAGCTTCAAAAGGTGTAAAAAATGAGATGAGCATGAAACGGTCTGAAAAATAGGAGGAGCATGAACTGGTGCTGAAAAACATGAAGAGCATGAAAAGGTGAGAAAAATATGAAGAGCTTTAAAAGGTGTGAAAAATATGACGAGCATGAAACGGTCTGAAAAATTGGAGGAGCATGAAGCTGTATTCAAAAACATGAAGAGCCAGAAAAGGTGTGAAAAATATGAAGAGCTTCAAAAAGTGTCAAAAGTATGAGGAGCAAGAAACGGTCGGAAAATAGGAGGAGCATGAAACGATCTGAAAAATAGGAGGAGCATGAAGCTGTGTTCAAAAACATGAAGAGCCTGAAAAGGTGTGAAAAATATGAAGAGCTTGAAAAGGTGTAGAAAATTTGAGCAGCATGAAACGGTCTGAAATATAGGAGGAGCATGAAGTGGAGCTGAAAAACCTGAAGAGCCTGAAAAGGTGTGAAAAATATGAAGAGCTTCAAAAGGTGTGAAAAATATGAGGAGCATGAAACTGTCTGAAAAATAGGAGGAGCTTGGATCGGTGTTGAAAAACATGAAGAGCCTGAAAAGGTGTGAAAAATATGAAGAGCTTCAAAAAGTGTCAAATATAAGAGGAGAAAGAAACGGTCTGAAAAAAAGGAGGAGCATGAAGCGGTGTTCAAAAACATGAAGAGCCTGAAAAGGTGTGAAAAATATGAAGAGCTTCAAAAGCTGTCAAAAATGAGATGAGCATGAAACGGTCTGAAAAAAAGGAGGAGCATGAAGCGATGTTGAAAATCTTGAAGAGCTTGAAAAGGTGTGAAAATATGAAGAGCTTCAAAAGGTTTCAAAAATATTAGGATCATGAAACGGTCTGAAAAATAGGAGCAACATGAAACGGTCTGAAAAATAAGAGGAGCATGAAATGGTGTTGAAAAACAGGAAGAGCCAGAAAATGTGAGAAAAATATGAACAGCGTCAAAAGGTTTCAAAAATATGAGGAGCATGAAACTTTCTGAAAAAGAGGAGGAGCATGAACCGGTGTTGAAAAACATGAAGAGCCTGAAAAGGTGTGAAAAATATGAAGAGGTTTAAAAGGTGTCAAAAATATGAGGAGCATGAAACTTTCTGAAAAATAGGAGGATCATGAAACCGTGTTCAAAAACATGAAGAGCCTGAAAAGGTGTGAAAAATATGAAGAGCCTTAAAAAATGTCAAAAATATGAGGAGTATGAAATGGTCTGTAAAATAGCAGGAGCATGAAGCGGTGTTGAAAAACATGAAGAGCCTGAAAAGGTGTGAAAAATATGAAGAGCTTCAAAAGGTGTGAAAAATATGAAGAGCTTCAAAAGTTGTCAAAAATATGAGGAGAATGAAACGGTCTGAAAAATAGGCGGAGCATGAAACGGTGTTCAAAAACATGAAGAGCCTGAAAAGGTGTGAAAAATATGAAGAGCTTCAAAACGTGTCAAAATATGAGGAGCATGAAACGGTCTGAAAAATAGGAGGAGCAAGAAGCGGTGTTGAAAAACATGAAGAGTCTGAAAATGTGTGAAAAATATGAAGAGCTTCAAAAGATGTGAAAAATATGAAGAGCTTCAAAAGCTGTCAAATGAGATGAGCATGAAACGGTCTGAAAAATAGCAGGAGCATGAAGAGGTGTTCAAAAACATGAAGATCCTGAAAAGGGGTGAAAAATATGAAGAGCTTCAAAAGGTGTCAAAATTATGAGGAGCATTAAAAGGTCTGAAAAATGGGAGGAGCATGAAGCTGTGTTCAACAACATGAAGAGCCTGAAAAGGTGCGAAAAATATGAAGAGCCTGAAAAGGTATGAAAAATATGAAGAGCTTCAAAAGGTGTCAAAAATGAAATGAGCATGAAACGGTCTGAAAAATAGGAGGAGCATTAAGCGGTGTTGAAAATCATGAAGAGCCTGAAAAGTTGTGGAAAAATAGGAAGAGCTTTAAAATGTGTCAAATATATGAGGAGAATGAAACGGTCTGAAAAATAGGAGGAGCATTAAACGGTGTGGAAAAAAATGAAGAGCCTGAAAAGGTGTGGAAAAATAGGAAGAGCTTCAAAATGTGTCAAATATATGAGGAGAATGAAACGGTCTGAAAAATAGGAGGAGCAAGAAATGGTCTGAAAAATAGGAAGAGCATGAAACGGTCTGAAAAATAGGAGGATCATGAAGCGGTGTTGAAAATCGTGAAGAGCCTGAAAAGGTGTGAAAAATGTGAAGAGCTTCAACAGGTGTCAAAAACTTGAGGAGAATGAAACGGTCTGAAAAATAGGAGGAGCATGAAGCTGTGTTGAAAAACATGAAGAGCCTGAAAAGGTGTGAAAAATATGAAGAGCTTCAAAAGCTGTCAAATATATGAGGAGCACGAAACGGTCTGAAAAAAAGGAGGAGCATGAAGCGTTGTTGAAAATCTTGAAGAGCTTGAAAAGGTGTGAAAAATATGAAGAGCTTCAAAAGGTTTCAAAAATATGAGGATCATGAAACGGTCTGAAAAATAGGAGCAGCATGAAACGGTCTGAAAAATAAGAGGAGCATGAAATGGTGTTGAAAAACAGGAAGAGCCTGAAAAGGTGTGAAAAATATGAAGAGTTTTAAAAGGTGTCAAAATTATGAGGAGCATGAAACTTTCTGAAAAATAGGAGGATCATGAAACCGTGTTCAAAAACATGAAGAGCCTGAAAAGGTGTGAAAAATATGAAGAGCCTTAAAAAATGTCAAAAATATGAGGAGTATGAAACGGTCTGAAAAATAGCAGGAGCATGAAGCGGTGTTGAAAAACATGAACAGCCTGAAAAGGTGTGAACAATATGAAGAGCTTCAAAAGGTGTCAAAAATATGAAGAGCTTCAAAAGGTGTCAAAAATATGAGGAGAATGAAACGGTCTGAAAAATAGGCGGAGCATGAAATGGTGTTCAAAAACATGAAGAGCCTGAAAAGGTGTGAAAAATATGAAGAGCTTCAAAACGTGTCAAAAATATGAGGAGCATGAAACGGTCTGAAAAATAGGAGGAGCAAGAAGCGGTGTTGAAAAACATGAAGAGCCTGAAAATGTGTGAAAAATATGAAGAGCTTCAAAAGATGTGAAAAATATGAAGAGCTTCAAAAGGTGTGAAATACATGAGGAGCATGAAACGGTCTGAAAAATAGGAGGAGCATGAAACGGTCTGAAAAATAGGAGGAGCATGAAACAGTGTTGAAAAACATGAAGATCCTGAAAAGGTGTGAAAAATATGAAGAGCTTCAAAAGGTGTCAAATATATGAGGAGCTTGAAACGGTCTGAAAAATAAGAGTAACATGAAACGGTCTGATAAATAGGAGGAGCATGAAGCGGTGTTCAAAAACATGAAGAGCCTGAAAAGGTGTGAAAAATAAGAAGAGCTTCAAAAGGTATGAATAATGAGAGGAGCATGAAACGGTCTGTAAAATAGGAGGAGCATGAAGCGGTGTTGAAAAACATGAAGACCCTGAAAAGGTGTGAAAAATATGAAGAGCTTCAAACCTGTCAAAAATATGAGGAGCCTGAAACAGTCTCAAAAATAGGAAGAGCATGAAACGGTCTGAAAAATAGGAGGATCATGAAGCGGTGTTGAAAATCGTGAAGAGCCTGAAAAGGTGTGAAAAATGTGAAGAGCTTCAACAGGTTTCAAAAACATGAGAAGAATGAAACTGTCTGAAAAATAGGAGGAGTATGAAGCTATGTTCAAAAACATGAAGAGCCAGAAAAGGTGTGAAAAATATGAAGAGCTTCAAAAAGTGTAAAAAATGAGATGAGCATGAAACGGTCTGAAAAATAGGAGGAGCATGAAGCGGTGCTGAAAAACATGAAGAGCCTGAAAAGGTTTGAAAAATATGAAGAGCTTCACACGGTGTGAAAAATATGAGGAGCATGAAACGGTCTGAAAAATAGGAGGAGCATGAAGTGGAGCTGAAAAACATGAAGAGCCTGGAAATGTGTGCAAAATATGAAGAGCTTCAAAAGGTGTAAAAAATGAGATGAGCCTGAAACGGTCTGAAAAATAGGAGGAGCATGAAGCGGTATTCAAAAACATGAAGAGCATGAAAAGGTGTGAAATATATGAAGAGCTTGAAAAGGTGTAAAAATATGAGGAGCATGAAACCGTCTGCAAAATAGGAGGAGCATGAAATGGTGTTCAAAAACATGAAGAGCATGAAAAGATGTGAAAATTATGAAGAGCTTCAAAAGGTGTGAAATACATGAGGAGGATTAAACGGTCTGAAAAATAGGAGGAGCATGAAGTGGTGTTCAAAAACATGAAGACCATGAAAAGGTGTGAAAAATATGAAGAGCCTCAAAAGTGTGAAAAATATGATGAACATGATATGTTTTGAAAAATAGGATTAGCCTGAAGCGGTGTTCAAATACATGAAGAGCCTGAAAAGTTGTGAAAAATATGCAAAGCTTCAAAAGGTGTCAAAAAAGAGATGAGCATGAAACGGTCTGAAAAATAGGAGCAGCATGAAGCGGTGCTGAAAAACATGAAGAGCCTGAAAAGGTGTGAGAAATATGAAGAGCTTCAAAAGGTGTCAAAAATATGAGGAGTATGAAACGATCTGCAAAAAATAAGGAGCAAGAAGTGGTGTTCAAAAACATGAAGAGCCTGAAAAGATGTCAAAAATATGAAGAGCTTCAAAAGGTGTCAAAAATATGAGGAGCATGAAACGGTTTGACAAATTGGAAGAGCATGAAACGGTGTTCAAAAACATGAAGAGACTGAAAAGTGGTGAAAAATATGAAGAGCTTCAAAACGTGTCAAATATATGAGGAGCATGAAACGGTCTGAAAAATAGGAGGAGCAAGAAGCGGTGTTGAAAAACATGAAGAGTCTGAAAATGTGTGAAAAATATGAAGAGCTTCAAAAGATGTGAAAAATATGAAGAGCTTCAAAAGCTGTCAAATGAGATGAGCATGAAACGGTCTGAAAAATAGCAGGAGCATGAAGAGGTGTTCAAAAACATGAAGATCCTGAAAAGGGGTGAAAAATATGAAGAGCTTCAAAAGGTGTCAAAATTATGAGGAGCATTAAAAGGTCTGAAAAATGGGAGGAGCATGAAGCTGTGTTCAACAACATGAAGAGCCTGAAAAGGTACGAAAAATATGAAGAGCCTGAAAAGGTATGAAAAATATGAAGAGCTTCAAAAGGTGTCAAAAATGAAATGAGCATGAAACGGTCTGAAAAATAGGAGGAGCATTAAGCGGTGTTGAAAATCATGAAGAGCCTGAAAAGTTGTGGAAAAATAGGAAGAGCTTTAAAATGTGTCAAATATATGAGGAGAATGAAACGGTCTGAAAAATAGGAGGAGCATTAAACTGTGTGGAAAAACATGAAGAGCCTGAAAAGGTGTGGAAAAATAGGAAGAGCTTCAAAATGTGTCAAATATATGAGGAGAATGAAACGGTCTGAAATATAGGAGGAGCAAGAAATGGTCTGAAAAATAGGAAGAGCATGAAACGGTCTGAAAAATAGGAGGATCATGAAGCGGTGTTGAAAATCGTGAAGAGCCTGAAAAGGTGTGAAAAATGTGAAGAGCTTCAACAGGTGTCAAAAACTTGAGGAGAATGAAACGGTCTGAAAAATAGGAGGAGCATGAAGCGGTGTTGAAAAACGTGAAGAGCCTGAAAACGTGTGAAAAATATTAAGAGCTTCAAAAGGTGTGAAAAATATGAAGACCTTCAAAGTGTCAAAAATCGATGAGCAGTAAATGGTCTAAAAAATAGGAGAGCATGAAATGGTGTTAAAAACATGAAGAGCCTGAAAAGGTGTGAAATATATGAAGAGCTTCAAAAGGTATCAAAAATATGAGGAGAATGAAACGGTCGGAAAAATAGGAGGGGCATGAAGCGGTGTTCAAAAACATGAAGATCCTGAAAAGGGGTGAAAAATATGAAGAGCTACAAAATGTGTAAAAATTATAAGGAGCATGAAACGGTCTGAAAAATAGGAGAAGCATGAAGCGGTTTTGAAAAACATGAAAAGCCTGAAAATGTGTGAAAAATATGAAGAATTTCAAAAGGTGTGAAAAATATGAGGACCATGAAACGGTATGAAAAATAGGAGGAGCATCAAGTGGTGTTGAAAACCATAAAGAGCTTGAAAACGTGGGAAAATATGAAGAGCTTCAAAATGTCTCAAAAATATGAGGAATATGAAATGGTCTGAAAAATAGGAGGATCATAAAGCGGTGTTGAAAAACATGAAGAGCCTGAAAATGGTGTGAAAAATATGAAGAGCTTCAAAAGGTGTCAAAAATGAGATGTGCATGAAACGGTCTGAAAAATAGGAGCAGCATGAAGTGGTTGTGAAAAACATGAAAAGCCTGAAAATGTGTGCAAAATATGAAGAGCTTCAAAAGGTGTGAAATACATGAGCAGCATGAAATGGTCTGAGAAATAGGAGGAGCATGAAGCGGTGTTCAAAAATATGAAGAGCCTGAAAAGGTGTGAAATAAATGAAGAGCTTCAAAAGGTGTGAAAAATATGAATAGCATGATACTGTCTGAAAAATAGGAGAAGCATGCAGTGGTGTTCAAAAACATGAAGAGCCTGAAAAGTTGTGAAAAATACGCATAGCTACAAAAGGTGTCAAAAATTAGATGAGCATGAAACGGTCTGAAAAATTGGAGGAGCAAGAAGTAGTGTTGAAAAATATGAAGAGCCTGAAAAGGTGTGAAAAATATGAAGAGCTTCAAAAGGTGTGAAATACATGAGGAGCATGAAACTCTCTGAAAAATAGGAGGAGCATGAAGTGGTGTTGAAAAACATGAAGAGCCTGAAATGTTGTGAAATATATGAAGACCTTCATAACGTGTGAAAAATATGAGGAGCTTGAAAAAGTGTCAAAATTATGAGGACATGAAAGGGTCTGAAAAATAGGAGGAGCATGAAAATGTCTGAAAAATAGGAGGAGCATGAAGTGGTGTTGAAAAACATGAAGAGCCTGAAAAGTGTGAAAAATATGAAGAGCTTCATAAGGTGACAAAAATATGAGGAGCATGAAACGGTCTGAAAAATAGGAGGAGCATGAAGCGGAGTTCAAAACATGAAGACCCTGAAAATGTGTGAAAAATATGAAGAGATTCAAAAGGTGTCAAAAATATGAGGAGCATGAAACGGTCTGAAAAATAGAAGGAGCATGAAATGCTGATCAAGAACATGAAGAGCCTGAAAAGGTGTGAAAAATATGAAGAGCTTCAAAAGGTGTGAAATACATGAGGAGCATGAAACAGTCTGAAAAATAGGAGGAGCATGAACTGGTGTTGAAAAACATGAAGAGCCTGAAAAGGTGTGAAAAATATGAAGACTTTCAAAAGGTGTCAAAAATATGAGGAGCATGAAACGGTCTGAAAAATACGAGGAGCATGAAATGGTGTTCAAAATATGAAGGGCCTGAAAAGGTGTGAATTATATGAAGAGCCTCAAAATGTGTCAAAAATATGAGGAGCATGAAACTGTCTGAAAAATAGGAGGAGCATGAAGCGGTGTTGAAAAATATGAAGAGAATGAAAACGTGTGAATAATATGAAGAGCTTCAAAAGGTTTGAAAAATATGAAGAGATTCAAAAGGTGTGAAAAATATGAAGAGCTTCAGAAGGTGTCAAAAATGAGATGAGCATGAAACGGTTTGAAAAATAGGAGGAGCATGAAACGATCTGAAAAATAGGAGGAGCATGAAACGGTGTTGAAAACATAAAGAGCATGAAAAGGTGTGAAATAAACGAAGAGCTTCAAAAGGTGTCAAAAATATGAGGCGCATGAAACGGTCTGAAAAATAGGAGGAGCAGGAAGCGGTGGTGAAAAACATGAAGAGCCTTAAAAGGTGTGAAAAATATGAAGAGCTTCAAAAGTGTGAAAAATATGAGGAGCATGAGACGGTCTGAAAAAAAGGAGGAGCATGAAGTGGTGTTGAAAAACATGAAGATGCTGAAATGGTGTGAAATATATGAAGAGCTTCAAAATGTGTGAAACATATGAGGAGCTTCAAAAAGTGTCAAAAATATGAGTGGCATGAAATGGTCTGAAAAATAGGAGGAGCATGAAGCGGTTTTGAAAAACATAAAGAGCATGAAAACGTATGAAGAATATGAAGAGCTTCAAAAGGTGTGAAAAATATGAAGAGCTTCAAAAGGTGTCCAAAATGAGATGACCATGAAACGGTCTGAAAAATAGGAGGAGCAGGAAGTGGTGTTGAAAAACATGAAGAGCCTGAAAAGGTGTGAAATATATGAAGAGCTTCAAAAGATGTCAAAAATATGAGGAGCATGAAACGGTCTGAAAAATAGGAGGAGCATGAAGCAGTGTTGCAATACATGAAAAGCCTGAAAAGATGTGAAAAATATGAAGAGCTTCAAAAGGTGTCAAAAATATGAGAAGCATGAAACGGTCTGAAAAAGAGGAGGAGCATAAAGTGGTGTTGAAAAACATGAAGAGCCTGAAAAGGTGTGAAGAATATGAAGAGCTTCAAAAGGTGCCAAAAATATGAGGAGCATGAAACGGTCTGAAAAATAGGAGGAGCATGAAACGGTGTTGAAAAACATGAAGAGCCTGAAAAGGTGTGAAAAATATGAAGAGCTTCAAAATGTGTCAAAAATATGAAGAGCATGAAATGGTCTGAAAAATAGGAAGAGCTTGAAGCGGTGTTCAAAAACCTGAAGAGCCTGAAAAGGTGTCAAAAATATAACGAGCATGAAACGGTCTGAAAAATAGGAAGAACATAAAGTGGTGTTCAAAAACATGAAGAGCCTGAAAAGGTGTGAAAAATATGAAGACCTTCAAAAGGTGTCAAAATATGAGGAGCATGAAACGGTCTGAAAAATACGAGTAGCATGAAACGGTGTTCAAAATATGAAGGGCCTGAAAAGGTGTGAATTATATGAAGAGCCTCAAAATGTGTCAAAAATATGAGGAGCATGAAACTGTCTGAAAAATAGGAGGAGCATGAAGCGGTGTTGAAAAACATGAAGAGACTGAAAACGTGTGAATAATATGAAGAGCTTCAAAAGGTTTGAAAAATATGAAGAGATTCAAAAGGTGTGAAAAATATGAAGAGCTTCAGAAGGTGTCAAAAATGAGATGAGCATGAAACGGTTTGAAAAATAGGAGGAGCATGAAACGATCTGAAAAATAGGAGGAGCATGAAACGGTGTTGAAAACATAAAGAGCATGAAAAGGTGTGAAATAAACGAAGAGCTTCAAAAGGTGTCAAAAATATGAGGCGCATGAAACGGTCTGAAAAATAGGAGGAGCAGGAAGCGGTGGTGAAAAACATGAAGAGCCTGAAAAGGTGTGAAAAATATGAAGAGCTTCAAAAGGTGTAAAAAATGAGAGCAGCATGAAACGGTCTGAAAAATAGGAGGAGCATGAAGTGGAGCTGAAAAACATGAAGTGCCTGAAAAGGTGTGCAAAATATGAAGAGCTTCAAAAGGTGTAAAAAATGAGATGAGCATGAAACGGTCTGAAAAATAGGAGGAGGCTGAACTGGTGCTGAAAAACATGAAGAACATGAAAAGGTGAGAAAAATATGAAGAGCTTTAAAAGGTGTGAAAAATATGACGAGCATGAAACGGTGTGAAAAATTGGAGGAGCATGAAGCTGTGTTCAAAAACATGAAGAGCCAGAAAAGGTGTGAAAAATATGAAGAGCTTCAAAAAGTGTCAAAAGTATGAGGAGCAAGAAACGGTCGGAAAATAGGAGGAGCATGAAACGATCTGAAAAATAGGAGGAGCATGAAGCTGTGTTCAAAAACATGAAGAGCCTGAAAAGGTGTGAAAAATATGAAGAGCTTGAAAAGGTGTAGAAAATTTGAGCAGCATGAAACGGTCTGAAATATAGGAGGAGCATGAAGTGGAGCTGAAAAACCTGAAGAGCCTGAAAAGGTGTGAAAAATATGAAGAGCTTCAAAAGGTGTGAAAAATATGAGGAGCATGAAACGGTCTGAAAAATAGGAGGAGCTTGGATCGGTGTTGAAAAACATGAAGAGCCTGAAAAGGTGTGAAAAATATGAAGAGCTTCAAAAAGTGTCAAATATAAGAGGAGAAAGAAACGGTCTGAAAAAAAGGAGGAACATGAAGCGGTGTTCAAAAACATGAAGAGCCTGAAAAGGTGTGAAAAATATGAAGAGCTTCAAAAGCTGTCAAAAATGAGATGAGCATGAAACGGTCTGAAAAAAAGGAGGAGCATGAAGCGATGTTGAAAATCTTGAAGAGCTTGAAAAGGTGTGAAAATATGAAGAGCTTCAAAAGGTTTCAAAAATATTAGGATCATGAAACGGTCTGAAAAATAGGAGCAACATGAAACGGTCTGAAAAATAAGAGGAGCATGAAATGGTGTTGAAAAACAGGAAGAGCCAGAAAATGTGAGAAAAATATGAACAGCGTCAAAAGGTTTCAAAAATATGAGGAGCATGAAACTTTCTGAAAAAGAGGAGGAGCATGAACCGGTGTTGAAAAACATGAAGAGCCTGAAAAGGTGTGAAAAATATGAAGAGGTTTAAAAGGTGTCAAAAATATGAGGAGCATGAAACTTTCTGAAAAATAGGAGGATCATGAAACCGTGTTCAAAAACATGAAGAGCCTGAAAAGGTGTGAAAAATATGAAGAGCCTTAAAAAATGTCAAAAATATGAGGAGTATGAAATGGTCTGTAAAATAGCAGGAGCATGAAGCGGTGTTGAAAAACATGAAGAGCCTGAAAAGGTGTGAAAAATATGAAGAGCTTCAAAAGGTGTGAAAAATATGAAGAGCTTCAAAAGTTGTCAAAAATATGAGGAGAATGAAACGGTCTGAAAAATAGGCGGAGCATGAAACGGTGTTCAAAAACATGAAGAGCCTGAAAAGGTGTGAAAAATATGAAGAGCTTCAAAACGTGTCAAAATATGAGGAGCATGAAACGGTCTGAAAAATAGGAGGAGCAAGAAGCGGTGTTGAAAAACATGAAGAGTCTGAAAATGTGTGAAAAATATGAAGAGCTTCAAAAGATGTGAAAAATATGAAGAGCTTCAAAAGCTGTCAAATGAGATGAGCATGAAACGGTCTGAAAAATAGCAGGAGCATGAAGAGGTGTTCAAAAACATGAAGATCCTGAAAAGGGGTGAAAAATATGAAGAGCTTCAAAAGGTGTCAAAATTATGAGGAGCATTAAAAGGTCTGAAAAATGGGAGGAGCATGAAGCTGTGTTCAACAACATGAAGAGCCTGAAAAGGTGCGAAAAATATGAAGAGCCTGAAAAGGTATGAAAAATATGAAGAGCTTCAAAAGGTGTCAAAAATGAAATGAGCATGAAACGGTCTGAAAAATAGGAGGAGCATTAAGCGGTGTTGAAAATCATGAAGAGCCTGAAAAGTTGTGGAAAAATAGGAAGAGCTTTAAAATGTGTCAAATATATGAGGAGAATGAAACGGTCTGAAAAATAGGAGGAGCATTAAACGGTGTGGAAAAACGTGAAGAGCCTGAAAAGGTGTGGAAAAATAGGAAGAGCTTCAAAATGTGTCAAATATATGAGGAGAATGAAACTGTCTGAAAAATAGGAGGAGCAAGAAATGGTCTGAAAAATAGGAAGAGCATGAAACGGTCTGAAAAATAAGAGGATCATGAAGCGGTGTTGAAAATCGTGAAGAGCCTGAAAAGGTGTGAAAAATGTGAAGAGCTTCAACAGGTGTCAAAAACTTGAGGAGAATGAAACGGTCTGAAAAATAGGAGGAGCATGAAGCTGTGTTGAAAAACATGAAGAGCCTGAAAAGGTGTGAAAAATATGAAGAGCTTCAAAAGCTGTCAAATATATGAGGAGCACGAAACGGTCTGAAAAAAAGGAGGAGCATGAAGCGTTGTTGAAAATCTTGAAGAGCTTGAAAAGGTGTGAAAAATATGAAGAGCTTCAAAAGGTTTCAAAAATATGAGGATCATGAAACGGTCTGAAAAATAGGAGCAGCATGAAACGGTCTGAAAAATAAGAGGAGCATGAAATGGTGTTGAAAAACAGGAAGAGCCTGAAAAGGTGTGAAAAATATGAAGAGTTTTAAAAGGTGTCAAAATTGTGAGGAGCATGAAACTTTCTGAAAAATAGGAGGATCATGAAACCGTGTTCAAAAACATGAAGAGCCTGAAAAGGTGTGAAAAATATGAAGAGCCTTAAAAAATGTCAAAAATATGAGGAGTATGAAACGGTCTGAAAAATAGCAGGAGCATGAAGCGGTGTTGAAAAACATGAACAGCCTGAAAAGGTGTGAACAATATGAAGAGCTTCAAAAGGTGTGAAAAATATGAAGAGCTTCAAAAGGTGTCAAAAATATGAGGAGAATGAAACGGTCTGAAAAATAGGCGGAGCATGAAATGGTGTTCAAAAACATGAAGAGCCTGAAAAGGTGTGAAAAATATGAAGAGCTTCAAAACGTGTCAAAAATATGAGGAGCATGAAACGGTCTGAAAAATAGGAGGAGCAAGAAGCGGTGTTGAAAAACATGAAGAGCCTGAAAATGTGTGAAAAATATGAAGAGCCTGAAAAGGTGTGAAAAATATGAAGAGCTTCAAAAGGTGTGAAATACATGAGGAGCATGAAACGGTCTGAAAAATAGGAGGAGCATGAAACGGTCTGAAAAATAGGAGGAGCATGAAACAGTGTTGAAAAACATGAAGATCCTGAAAAGCTGTGAAAAATATGAAGAGCTTCAAAAGGTGTCAAATATATGAGGAGCTTGAAACGGTCTGAAAAATAAGAGTAACATGAAACGGTCTGATAAATAGGAGGAGCATGAAGCGGTGTTCAAAAACATGAAGAGCCTGAAAAGGTGTGAAAAATAAGAAGAGCTTCAAAAGGTATGAATAATGAGAGGAGCATGAAACGGTCTGTAAAATAGGAGGAGCATGAAGCGGTGTTGAAAAACATGAAGACCCTGAAAAGGTGTGAAAAATATGAAGAGCTTCAAAACCTGTCAAAAATATGAGGAGCCTGAAACAGTCTCAAAAATAGGAAGAGCATGAAACGGTCTGAAAAACAGGAGGATCATGAAGCGGTGTTGAAAATCGTGAAGAGCCTGAAAAGGTGTGAAAAATGTGAAGAGCTTCAACAGGTTTCAAAAACATGAGAAGAATGAAACGGTCTGAAAAATAGGAGGAGTATGAAGCTATGTTCAAAAACATGAAGAGCCAGAAAAGGTGTGAAAAATATGAAGAGCTTCAAAAAGTGTAAAAAATGAGATGAGCATGAAACGGTCTGAAAAATAGGAGGAGCATGAAGCGGTGCTGAAAAACATGAAGAGCCTGAAAAGGTTTGAAAAATATGAAGAGCTTCACACGGTGTGAAAAATATGAGGAGCATGAAACGGTCTGAAAAATAGGAGGAGCATGAAGTGGAGCTGAAAAACATGAAGAGCCTGGAAATGTGTGCAAAATATGAAGAGCTTCAAAAGGTGTAAAAAATGAGATGAGCCTGAAACGGTCTGAAAAATAGGAGGAGCATGAAGCGGTGTTCAAAACATGAAGAGCCTGAAAAGGTGTGAAATATATGAAGAGCTTGAAAAGGTGTAAAAATATGAGGAGCATGAAACCGTCTGCAAAATAGGAGGAGCATGAAATGGTGTTCAAAAACATGAAGAGCATGAAAAGATGTGAAAATTATGAAGAGCTTCAAAAGGTGTGAAATACATGAGGAGGATTAAACGGTCTGAAAAATAGGAGGAGCATGAAGTGGTGTTCAAAAACATGAAGACCATGAAAAGGTGTGAAAAATATGAAGAGCCTCAAAAGTGTGAAAAATATGATGAACATGATATGTTTTGAAAAATAGGATTAGCCTGAAGCGGTGTTCAAATACATGAAGAGCCTGAAAAGTTGTGAAAAATATGCAAAGCTTCAAAAGGTGTCAAAAAAGAGATGAGCATGAAACGGTCTGAAAAATAGGAGCAGCATGAATCGGTGCTGAAAAACATGAAGAGCCTGAAAAGGTGTGAGAAATATGAAGAGCTTCAAAAGGTGTCAAAAATATGAGGAGCATGAAACGATCTGCAAAAAATAAGGAGCAAGAAGTGGTGTTCAAAAACATGAAGAGCCTGAAAAGATGTCAAAAATATGAAGAGCTTCAAAAGGTGTCAAAAATATGAGGAGCATGAAACGGTTTGACAAATTGGAAGAGCATGAAACGGTGTTCAAAAACATGAAGAGACTGAAAAGTGGTGAAAAATATGAAGAGCTTCAAAACGTGTCAAATATATGAGGAGCATGAAACGGTCTGAAAAATAGGAGGAGCATGAAGCGGTGTTGAAAAACGTGAAGAGCCTGAAAACGTGTGAAAAATATTAAGAGCTTCAAAAGGTGTGAAAAATATGAAGACCTTCAAAGTGTCAAAAATCGATGAGCAGTAAATGGTCTAAAAAATAGGAGAGCATGAAATGGTGTTAAAAACATGAAGAGCCTGAAAAGGTGTGAAATATATGAAGAGCTTCAAAAGGTATCAAAAATATGAGGAGAATGAAACGGTCGGAAAAATAGGAGGGGCATGAAGCGGTGTTCAAAAACATGAAGATCCTGAAAAGGTGTGAAAAATACGAAGAGCTTCAAAAGGTGTGAAATACATGAGGAGCATGAAACGGTCTGAAAAATAGGAGAAGCATGAAGCGGTTTTGAAAAAAAAAAAGCCTGAAAATGTGTGAAAAATATGAAGAATTTCAAAAGGTGTGAAAAATATGAGAACCATGAAACGGTATGAAAAATAGGAGGAGCATCAAGTGGTGTTGAAAACCATAAAGAGCTTGAAAACGTGGGAAAATATGAAGAGCTTCAAAATGTCTCAAAAATATGAGGAATATGAAACGGTCTGAAAAATAGGAGGATCATAAAGCGGTGTTGAAAAACATGAAGAGCCTGAAAATGGTGTGAAAAATATGAAGAGCTTCAAAAGGTGTCAAAAATTAGATGTGCATGAAACGGTCTGAAAAATAGGAGCAGCATGAAGTGGTTGTGAAAAACATGAAAAGCCTGAAAATGTGTGCAAAATATGAAGAGCTTCAAAAGGTGTGAAATACATGAGGAGCATGAAATGGTCTGAGAAATAGGAGGAGCATGAAGCGGTGTTCAAAAACATGAAGAGCCTGAAAAGGTGGGAAAATGTGAATAGCTTCAAAAGGTGTCAAAAATATGAGGAGTTTGAAACGGTCTGAAAAATAGGAGGAGCATGAAGCGTTGTTCAAAACCAAGAAGAGCTTGAAAAGGTGTGTAAATTATGAAGAGCTTCAAAAGTTGTCAAAAATATGAGGAGCATGATACGGTCTGAAAAATAAGGGGGAGCATGAAGTGGTGTTCAAAAACAGGAAGAGCCTGAAAAGGGGTGAAAAATATGAAGAGCTACAAAATGTGTAAAAATTATAAGGAGCATGAAACGGTCTGAAAAATAGGAGAAGCATGAAGCGGTTTTGAAAAACATGAAAAGCCTGAAAATGTGTGAAAAATATGAAGAGCTTCAAAAGGTGTGGAGAATATGAGGAGAATTAAAAGGTCTGAAAAATAGGAGGAGCATGAAGAGGTGTTGAATAATATGAAGAGCATGAAAAGGTGTGAAAAATATGAAGAGTTTTAAAAGGTGTCAAAAATACGAGGAGCATGAAACGGTGTGAAAAATAGGAGGAGCATGAATCATTGTCGAAAAACATGAAATGCCTGAAAAGGTGTGAAAAACATGAAGAGACTGAAAAGGTGTGAAATATATGAAGAGCTTCAAAAAGTGTGAAAAATATGAGGAGCATGAAATGTTCTGAAAAATTGGAGGAGCATGAAGCGGTGTTGAAAAACATGAAGAGACAGAAATGATGTGAAAAATATGAAGAGCTTCAAAAGGTGTCAAAAATATGGGGACAATGAAACGGTCTAAAAAATAGGAGGAGCATGAACTGGTGTTGAAAAACATGAAGAGCCTGAAAAAGTGTGAAATATATGAAGAGCTTCAAAAGGTGTCAAACAGATGAAGAGGATGAAAAGGTCTGAAAAATAGGAGGAGCATGAAGCGGTGTTGAAAAACATGAAGAACCTGAAAAGGTGTGAAAAATATGAAGAGCTTCAAAAGGTGTCAAAAATAAAAGGAGCATGAAATGGTCTGAAAAACAGGAGGAGCATGAAGCGGTGTTGAAAAACATGAAGAGCCTGAAAAGGTGTGAAAAATATAAAGAGCTTCAAAAGGTGTGAAATACATTAGGAGCATGAAACGGTCTGAAAAATAGGAGGAGCATGAAGCGGTGTTCAAAAACATGAAGAGCCTGAAAAGCTGTGAAAAATATGAAGAGCTTCAAAAGGTGTGAAAAATATGAAGAGCTTCAAAAGGTGTGAAAAATATGAAGAGCTTCAAAAGGTGTCAAAAATGAGATGAGCATCAAAAGGTCTGAAAAATAGGAGGAGTATGAAACGGTGTTCAAATACATGAAGAGCCTGAAAAGGTGTGAAAAATATGAAGAGCTTCAAAAGGTGTGAAAAATATGAGGAGCTTCAAAAGGTTTCAAAAATATGAGGAGCATGAAACGCTCAGAAAAGTAGGAGGATCATGAAGCGATGTTGAAAAACATGAAAAGCCTGAAAAGGTGTGAAAAATATGAAGAGCTTCAAAAGGTGTCAAAAATATGAGGAGCATGAAACGGTCTGAAAAATAGGAGGCGTAAGAAATCGTGTTCAAAAACATGCGGAGCCTGAAAACGTGTGAAAAATATAAAGAGCTTCAAAATGTGTGAAATACTTGAGGAGCATGAAATGGTCTGAAAAATAGGAGGAGCATGAAGCGGTGTTGAAAAACATGAAGAGCCTGAAAAGGTGTGAAAAATGTGAAGAGCTTCAAAAGTTTTGAAATACAAGAGGAGCATGAAACGGTCTGAAAAAAAAGGAGGAGCATAAAGCGGTGTTGAAAAACATGAAGAACCTGAAAAGTTGTGAAAAATATGAAGAACTTCAAAAGGTGCCAAAAATATGAGGAGCATGAAACGGCTGAAATAAAGGAGGAGCATGAAACGGTCTGAAAAATAGGAGGAGCATGAAACGTTGTTCAAAAACATGAAGAGCCTGAAAAGCTGTGAAATATATGAAGAGTTTCAAAAGGTGTGAAATATATGAAGAGCTTCAAAAGGTGTGAAATACATGAGGAGCAGGAAACAGTCTGAAAAATAGGAGGAGCATGAAGTGGTGTTCAAAAACATGAAGAGCCTGAAAAGGTGTGAAATATATGAAGAGATTCAAAAGGTGTCAAAAATATGAGGAGCATGAAACGCTCTGAAAAATAGGAGTATAATGAAGCGGTGTTGAAAAACATGAAGAGCCTGAAAAGGTCTGAAAAATATGAAGAGCTTCAAAAGGTGTCCAAAATATGAGGAGCATGAAACGGTCTGAAAAATAGGAGGAGCATGAAGTGGTGTTGAAAAACATGAAGAGCCTGAAAAGGTGTGAGTAATATGAAGAGCTTCAAAAGATGTCAAAAATATGAGGAGCAGGAAGCGGTGTGTAAAATAGGAGGAGCATGAAGCGGTGTTCAAAAACATGAAGAGCCTGAAAAGGTGTGAAAAATGTGAAGAGCTTCAAAAGTTGTGAAATACAAGAGGAGCATGAAACGGTCTGAAAAATAGGAGGAGCATGAAGCGGTTTTGAAAAACATGAAGAACCTGAAAAGGTGTGAAAAATATGGAGAACTTCAAAAGGTGCCAATAATATGAGGAGCATGAAACGGTCTGAAAAATAGGAGGGGCATGAAACGTTGTTCAAAAACATGAAGAGCCTGAAAAGGTGTGAAAAATATGAAGAGCTCAAAAGGTGTGAAATACATGAGGGGCATGAAACGGTCTGAAAAATAGGAGGAGCATGAAGCGGTGTTCAAAAACCTGAAGAGACTGAAAAGGTGTGAAGAATATGAAGAGCTTCAAAAGGTGCCAAAAATATGAGGAGCATGAAACGGTCTGAAAAATAGAAGGAGCATGAAACGGTGTTGAAAAACATGAAGAGCCTGAAAAGGTGTGAAAAATATGAAGAGCTTCAAAATGTGTCAAAAATATGAAGAGCATGAAACGGTCTGAAAAATAGGAGGAGCTTGAAGCGGTGTTCAAAAACCTGAAGAGCCTGAAAAGGTGTCAAAAATATGACGAGCATGGAACGGTCTGAAAAATAGGAAGAACATGAAGCGGTGTTCAAAAACATGAACAGCCTGAAAAGGTGTGAAAAACATGAAGACCTTCAAAAGGTGTCAAAAATATGAGGAGCATGAAATGGTCTGAAAAATACGAGGAGCATGAAACGGTGTTCAAAATATGAAGGGCCTGAAAAGGTGTGAATTATATGAAGAGCCTCAAAATGTGTCAAAAATATGAGGAGCATGAAACTGTCTGAAAAATAGGAGGAGCATGAATCGGTGTTGAAAAACATGAAGAGACTGAAAACGTGTGAATAATATGAAGAGCTTCAAAAGGTTTGAAAAATATGAAGAGATTCAAAAGGTGTGAAAAATATGAAGAGCTTCAGAAGGTGTCAAAAATGAGATGAGCATGAAACGGTTTGAAAAATAGGAGGAGCATGAAACGATCTGAAAAATAGGAGGAGCATGAAACGGTGTTGAAAACATAAAGAGCATGAAAAGGTGTGAAAAATACGAAGAGCTTCAAAAGGTGTCAAAAATATGAGGCGCATGAAACGGTCTGAAAAATAGGAGGAGCATGAAGCGTTGTTGAAAAACATGAAAGCCTTAAAAGGTGTGAAAAATATGAAGAGCTTCAAAAGGTCTCAAAAATATGAGGAGCATGAGACGGTCTGAAAAATAGGAGGAGCATGACAGGGTTCAAAAACATGAAGAGCCTGAAAAGGTGTGAAAAATATGAGAGCTTCAAAAGGTGTGAAATACATGAGAAGCATGAAACGGTCTGAAAAATAGGAGGAACATAAAACGGTGTTCAAAAACATGAAGGGCCTGAAAAGGTGTGAAAAATATGAAGAGCTTCAAAAGGTGTGAAAAAAATGAAGATCCTCAAAACGTGTCAAAAATATGAGGAGCATGAAACGGTCTGAAAAATAGGAGGAGCATGAAGCGGTGTTGAAAAACATGAAGAGCATGAAAAGGTGTGAAAAATATGAAGAGCTACAAAGGTGTCAAATGTATGAGGAGCATGAAACGGTCTGAAAATATGAGGAGCATGAAGCGGTACTCTAAAACATGAGGAGCCTGAAAAGATGTGAAATATATGAAGAGCTTCAAAATGTGTGAAGTATATGAGGAGAATTAAAAGGTCTGAAAAATAGGAGGAGCATGAAGAGGTGTTGAATAATATGAAGAGCCTGAAAAGGTGTGAAAAATATGAAGAGTTTCAAAAGGTGTCAAAAATATGAGGAGCATGAAACGGTGTGAAAAATAGGAGGAGCATGAATCATTGTTGAAAAACATGAAATGCCTGAAAATTTGTGAAAAACATGAAGAGACTGAAAAGGTGTGAAATATATGAAGAGCTTCAAAAAGTGTGAAAAATATGAGGAGCATGAAACGTTCTGAAATATTGGAGGAGCATGAAGCGGTGTTGAAAAACATGAAGAGACAGAAATGATGTGAAAAATATGAAGAGCTTCAAAAGGTGTCAAAAATATGGGGACCATGAAACGGTCCGAAAAATAGGAGGAGCATGAACTGGTGTTGAAAAACATGAAGAGCCTGAAAAAGTGTGAAATATATGAAGAGCTTCAAAATGTGTGAAATACATGAGGAGCATTAAACGGTCTGAAAAAATAGGAGGAGCATGATGCGGTGTTCTAAAACATGAAGAGCCTGAAAAGGTGTCAAAAATATGAAGAGATTCAAAAGGTGTGAAAAATATGAAGAGCTTCAAAATGTTTCAAAAATGAGATGAGCATGAAACGGTCTGAAAAAGATGAGGAGCATGAAGTGGTGTTGAAACACATGAAGAGCCTGAAAAGGTGTGAAAAAAATGAAGACGTTCAAAGGTGTCAAATACATGAGGATAATGAAATGGTTTGAAAAATAGGAGGAGCATGAAACGGTGTTCAAAAACATGAAGAGCCTGAAAAGGTTTGAAAAATATGAAGAGCTTCAAAAGGTGTCAAAAATATGAGGAGCATGAAACGGTCTAAAAAATAGGAGGAGCATGAAGTGTTGTTGCAAATCATGAAGAGCCTGAAAAAGTATGAAATATATGAAGAGTTTCAAAAGGTGTAAAAAATATGAGGAGCTTCAAAAGGTGTCAAAAATATGAGGAGCATGAAACGGTCTGAAAAAAGGAGGAGCATGAAGCGGTGTTGAAAAACATGAAGAGCCTGAAAATGTGTGAGAAATATGAAGAGTTTCAAAAGGTGTCAAAAATATGAAGAGCATCAAAAGGTGTCAAAAAATGAGAGGAGCATGAAGGGGTCTGAAAAATAGGAGGAGGAGGAAGTGCTGTTGAAAAACATGAAGAGCCTGAAAAGTTGTGAAATATATGAAGAGCTTCAAAAGGTGTCAAAAATACGAGGAGCATGAAACGGTCTGAAAATTAGGAACAGTTTGAAACTGTGTTCAAAAACATGAAGAGCCTGAAAAGGTGTGAACAATGTGAAGGACTTCAAAAGGTGTGAAATACATAAGGAGCATGAAACGGTCTGAAAATAGGAGGAGCATGATGCGGTTTTCAAAACATGAGGAGTCTGAAATCGTGTGAAAAATATGAAGAGCTTCAAAAGGTGTCAAAAATATGAGGAGCATGAAACCATCTGAAAAATAGGAGGATCATGAAGCGGTGTTCAAAAACATGAAGAGTATGAAAAGGTGTGAAAAATATGAAGAGCTTCAAAAGGTGTCAAAAATATGAGGAGCATGAAACGGTCTGAAAAATAGGAGGAGCATGAAACCGTGTTATAAAACCTGAAGAGTCTGAAAAGTTGTGAAAAATATGAAGGGCTTCAAAATGTGTGAAATACATGAGGAGCATGAAACGGTCTGTAAATTAGGAGGAGCAAGAAGCTGTGTTCAAAAACATGAGAGCCTGAGAAGTTGAGAAAAATATGAAGAGCTTCAAAAGGTGTGAAATACATGAGGAGCATGAAACGGTCTGAAAAATAGGAGGAGCATGAAGCGGTGTTCAAAAACATGAAGAGCCTGAAAAGGTGTGAAAAAATATGAAGAGCTTCAAAAGGTGTGAAAAATATGAAGAGCTTCAAAACGTATCAAAAATATCAGGAGCATGAAACGGTCTGGAAAATAGGATGAGCATGAAGCGGTGTTTAAAAACATGAAGAGCATGAAAGGTGTGAAAATTATGAAGAGCTTCAAAAGGTGTGAAAAAAATGAGGAGCATGAAACGCTCTGGAAAATAGGAGGAGCATGAAGCGGTGTTGAAAAACATGAAGAGCCTGAAAAGGTGTGAAAAATATGAAGAGCTTCAAAAGATGTGAAAAATATGAGGAGCATGAAACGGTCTGAAAAATAGGAGGAGCATGAAGCTGTGTTCAAAAACAAGAAGAGCCTGAAAATGTGTGAAAAATATGAAGAGCTTCAAAAGATGTCAAAAATAGGAGGAGCATGAAGCGGTGTTCAAAAATATGAAGAGCCTGAAAATGTGTGAAAAATATGAAGAGCTTCAAAACGTGTCAAAATAGGAGGAGCATGAAGCGGTGTTCAAAAATATGAAGAGCCTGAAAAGGTGTGAAAAATATGAAGAGCTTCAAAATGTGTCAAAAATATGAGGAGCATGAAACGGTCTGAAAATTAGGAGCAGCAAGAAGCGGTATTGAAAGACCTGAAGAGCCTGAAAAAGTGTGGAAAATATGAAGAGGTTCAAAAGCTGGGAAAAATATTAAGAGTTTGACAAGATCTTAAAAATGAGATGAGCATGAAACGGTCTGAAAAATAGGGGGAGCATGAAGTTGTGTTGAAAAATATGAAGAGCCTGAAAATGTGTGAAATATTTGAAAAGCTTCAAAATGTGTCAGAAATGAGAGGAGCATGAAACGATCTGAAAAATAGGAGGAGCATGAATCGGTGTTGAAAAACATGAAGAGCCTGAAAAGAAGTGAAAAATATGAAGAGCTTCAAAAGGTGTCAAAAATATGAGGAGCATCGAACGGTCTGAAAAATTGGGGGAGCATGAAACGGTGTTGAAAAATATGAAGAGCCTGAAAAGGTGTGAACATTATGAAGAGCTTCCAAAGGTGTGATATACATGAGGAGCATGAAACGGTCTGAAAAATAGGAGGAGCATGAAGCGGTGTTGAAAAACATGAAGAGCCTCAAATGGTGTGTAAAATATGAAGAGCTTCCAATGTGTCAAAACTATGAGGAGCAGGAAACGGTCTGAAAAATAGGAGGAGCATGAAGTGGTGTTGAAAAACATGAAGAGCCTGAAAAGCTGTGAAAAATATGAAGAGCACCAAAACCTGTCAAATTATGAGGAGCATAAAACGGTGGTCAAAAACATGAAACGCCTGAAAAGGTGTGCAATATATGAACAGCTTCAAAAGGTGTCAAAAATAGGAGGAGCATGAAGAGGTGTAGAAAAACATGAAGACCCTGAAAAGGTGTGAAAAATATGAAGACCTTCAAATCGTGTCAAAAATATGAGGAGCATGAAACGGTCTGAAAATTGGAGGAGCATGAAGCAGTGTTGAAAAACATGAAGACCCTGAAAAGATGTGAAAAATATGAAGAGCTTCAAATCGTGTCAAAAATATGAGGAGCATGAAACGGTCTGAAAATAGGAGGAGCATGAAGTGGTGTTGAAAAACATGAAGAGCCTGAAAAGCTGTGAAAAATATGAAGAGCACCAAAACCTGTCAAATTATGAGGAGCATAAAACGGTGGTCAAAAACATGAAACGCCTGAAAAGGTGTGCAATATATGAACAGCTTCAAAAGGTGTCAAAAATAGGAGGAGCATGAAGCGGTGTAGAAAAACATGAAGACCCTGAAAAGGTGTGAAAAATATGAAGACCTTCAAATCGTGTCAAAAATATGAGGAGCATGAAACGGTCTGAAAATTGGAGGACCATGAAGCAGTGTTGAAAAACATGAAGACCCTGAAAAGATGTGAAAAATATGAAGAGCTTCAAATCGTGTCAAAAATATGAGGAGCATGAAACGGTCTGAAAATTGGAGGAGCATGAAGCGGTGTTGAAAAACATGAAGAGCCTGAAAAGGTGTGAAAAATATGAAGAGCTTCAAAAGGTGTCAAAAATATGAGGAGCATGAAACGGTCTGAAAAATAGGAGGAGAATGAAACGGTGTTCAAAAACATGAAGAGCCTGAAAAGGTGTGAAAAATATGAAGAGCTTCAAAAGGTGTCAAAAATATGAGGAGCATGAAACGGTCTGAAAAATAGGAGCAGCATGAAGCGGTGTAAAAAACATGAAGAGCCTGAAAACGTGTGAAAGATATGAAGACCTTCAAAAGGTGTCAAAAATATGAGGAGCATGAAACGGTCTGAAAAATAGGAGCAGCATGAAGCGGTGTAATAAACATGAAGAGCCTGAAAAGGTGTGAAAAATATGAAGAGCTTCAAAAGGTGTGAAAAAAATGAAGAGCTTCAAAACGTGTCAAAAATATGAGGAGCATGAAACGGTCTGATAAATAGGAGGAGCCAGAAGCGGTGTTGAAAAACATTAAGAGCCTGAAAACGATTGAAAAATATGAAGAGCTTCAAAAGGTGTGGAAAATATGAAGAGCTTCAAAATGTGTCAAAAGCGAGATGAGTATGAAACGGTCTGAAAAATAGGAGGAGCATGAAATGGTGTTGAAAAACATGAAGAGCCTGAAAATGTGTGAAATATATGAAGAGCTTCAAAAGGTGTCAAAAATATGAGGAGCATGGAACGGTCTGAAAAATTGGGGGAGCATGAAACGGTGTTGAAAAATATGAAGAGCCTGAAAAGGTGTGAACATTATGAAGAGCTTCCAAAGGTGTGATATACATGAGGAGCATGAAACGGTCTGAAAAATAGGAGGAGCATGAAGCGGTGTTGAAAAACATGAAGAGCCTCAAATGGTGTGTAAAATATGAAGAGCTTCCAATGTGTCAAAACTATGAGGAGCAGGAAACGGTCTGAAAAATAGGAGGAGCATGAAGTGGTGTTGAAAAACATGAAGAGCCTGAAAAGCTGTGAAAAATATGAAGAGCATCAAAACCTGTCAAATTATGAGGAGCATAAAACGGTGGTCAAAAACATGAAACGCCTGAAAAGGTGTGCAATATATGAACAGCTTCAAAAGGTGTCAAAAATAGGAGGAGCATGAAGCGGTGTAGAAAAACATGAAGACCCTGAAAAGGTGTGAAAAATATGAAGACCTTCAAATCGTGTCAAAAATATGAGGAGCATGAAACGGTCTGAAAATTGGAGGAGCATGAAGCAGTGTTGAAAAACATGAAGACCCTGAAAAGGTGTGAAAAATATGAAGAGCTTCAAATCGTGTCAAAATTATGAGGAGCATGAAACGGTCTGAAAATTGGAGGAGCATGAAGCGGTGTTGAAAAACATGAAGAGCCTGAAAAGGTGTGAAAAATATGCAGAGCTTCAAAAGGTGTCAAAAATATGAGGAGCATGAAACGGTCTGAAAAATAGAAGGAGAATGAAACGGTGTTCAAAAACATGAAGAGCCTGAAAAGGTGTGAAAAATATGAAGAGCTTCAAAAGGTGTCAAAAATATGAGGAGCATGAAACGGTCTGAAAAATAGGAGGAAAATGAAAAGGTGTTCAAAAACATGAAGAGCCTGAAAACGTGTGAAAGATATGAAGACCTTCAAAAGGTGTCAAAAATATGAGGAGCATGAAACGGTCTGAAAAATAGGAGCAGCATGAAGCGGTGTAATAAACATGAAGAGCCTGAAAAGGTGTGAAAAATATGAAGAGCTTCAAAAGGTGTGAAAAAAATGAAGAGCTTCAAAACGTGTCAAAAATATGAGGAGCATGAAACGGTCTGATAAATAGGAGGAGCCAGAAGCGGTGTTGAAAAACATTAAGAGCCTGAAAACGTTTGAAAAATATGAAGAGCTTCAAAATGTGTCAAAAGCGAGATGAGTATGAAACGGTCTGAAAAATAGGAGGAGCATGAAATGGTGTTGAAAAACATGAAGAGCCTGAAAATGTGTGAAATATATGAAGAGCTTCAAAAGGTGTCAAAAATATGAGGAGCATGGAACGGTCTGAAAAATTGGGGTAGCATGAAACGGTGTTGAAAAATATGAAGAGCCTGAAAAGGTGTGAACATTATGAAGAGCTTCCAAAGGTGTGATATACATGAGGAGCATGAAACGGTCTGAAAAATAGGAGCAGCATGAAGCGGTGTAAAAAACATGAAGAGCCTGAAAACGTGTGAAAGATATGAAGACCTTCAAAAGGTGTCAAAAATATGAGGAGCATGAAACGGTCTGAAAAATAGGAGCAGCATGAAGCGGTGTAATAAACATGAAGAGCCTGAAAAGGTGTGAAAAATATGAAGAGCTTCAAAAGGTGTGAAAAAAATGAAGAGCTTCAAAACGTGTCAAAAATATGAGGAGCATGAAACGGTCTGAAAAATAGGATGAGCAAGAAGGGGTCTTGAAAAACATGAAGAGCCTGAAAACGTTTGAGAAATATGAAGAGCTTCAAAAGGTGTGAAAAATATGAAGAGCTTCAAAATGTGTCAGAAATGAGACAAGCATGAAACGGTCTGAAAAATAGGATGAGCAAGAAGGGGTGTTGAAAAACATGAAGAGCCTGAAAACGTTTGAGAAATATGAAGAGCTTCAAAAGGTGTGAAAAATATGAAGAGCTTCAAAAGTTGTTAAAAATGAGATGAGCATGACACAGTTTGAAAAATAGGAGGAGCACGAAACCGTGTTCAAAAACATGAAGAGCCTAAAAAGGTTGAAAAATATGAAGAGCTTCAAAAGGTGTGAAAAATACGAGGAGCATGAAACGGTCTGAAAAATAGGAGAAGCATGAAGTGGTGTTGAAAAACATGAAAAACATGAAAAGGTGTGAAAAATATGAAGAGCTTCAACAGGTGTCAAAAATATGAGGAGCATGAATCGGTGTTGAAAAACTTGAAGAGCCTGAAAATGTGTGAAAAATATGAAGAGCTTCAAAAGGTGCAAAAATATCAGGAGCATGAAACGGTCTGAAAAATAGGAGAAGCATGAAGCGGTGTTGAAAAATATGAAAAACATGAAAAGGTGTGAAAAATATGAAGAGCTTCAAAAGGTGTCAAAAATATGAGGAGCATGAACCGGTCTGAAAAATAGGAGGAGCATGAAGCGGTATTCAAAAACATGAAGAGCATGAAAATGTGTGAAAAATATGAAGAGCTTCAAAAGGTGTCAAAAATAAGAGGAGCATGAAACGGTCTGAAAAATAGGAAGAGCATGAAGCGGTGTTGAAAAACATGAAGAGCCTGAAAAGGTGTGAAAAATATGAAGAGCTTCAAAAGGTGTCAAAAATATGAGGAGCATGAAACGGTCTGAAAAATGGGAGGAGCATGAAGCGGTGTTGAAAAACATGAAGAGCCTGAAAAGGTGTGAAAAATATGAAGAGCTTCAAAAGGTGTCAAAAATATGAGGAGCATGAAACGATCTGAAAAATAGGAGGAGCAAGAAGCGGTGTTGAAAAAAATGAAGAGCCTGAAAACGTTTGAAAAATATGAAGAGCTTCAAAAGGTGTGGAAAATATGAAGAGCTTCAAAATGTGTCAAAAGTGAGATGAGCATGAAACGGTCTGAAAAATAGGAGGAGCATGAAGTGGTGTTGAAAAACATGAAGAACCTGAAAATGTGTGAAATATATGAAGAGCTTCAAAAGTTGTCAGAAATGATAGAAACATGAAACGGTCTGAAAAATAGGATGAGCAAGAAGGGGTGTTGAAAAACATGAAGAGTGTGAAAACGTTTGAGAAATATGAAGAGATTCAAAAGGTGTGAAATTTATAAAGAGCTTCAAAAGGTGTCAAAAATGAGATGAGCATGAAACATTCCGAAAAATAGGAGGAGCCTGAAATTGTGTTCAAAAACATGAAGAGCCTAAAAAGGTGTGAAAAATATAAAGAGCTTCAAAAGGTGTGAAATACAGGAGGAGCATGAAACGGTCTGAAAAATAGGAGAAGCATGAAGTGGCTTTGAAAAACATGAAGAGCCTGAAAAGGTGTGAAAAATATGAAGAACTTCAATAGGTGTCAAAAATATGAGGAGCATGAAACGGTCTGAAAAATAGGAGGAGCATGAAACGGTGTTGAAAAACGTGAAGAGCCTGAAAACGTGTGAAAAATATTAAGAGCTTCAAAACGTGTGAAAAATATGAAGAGCTTCAAAGTGTCAAAAATCGATGAGCAGGAAATGGTCTAAAAAATAGGAGAGCATGAAGTCGTGTTAAAAACATGAAGAGCCTGAAAATGTGTGAAATATATGAAGAGCTTCAAAAGGTGTGGAAAATATGAAGAGCTTCAAAATGTGTCAAAAGTGAGATGAGCATGAAACGGTCTGAAAAATAGGAGGAGCAAGAAGAGGTGTTGAAAAAAATGAAGAGCCTGAAAACGTTTGAAAAATATGAAGAGCTTCAAAAGGTGTGGAAAATATGAAGAGCTTCAAAATGTGTCAAAAGTGAGATGAGCATGAAACGGTCTGAAAAATAGGAGGAGCATGAAGTGGTGTTGAAAAACATGAAGAGCCTGAAAATGTGTGAAATATATGAAGAGCTTCAAAAGTTGTCAGAAATGATAGAAACATGAAACGGTCTGAAAAATAGGATGAGCAAGAAGGGGTGTTGAAAAACATGAAGAGTGTGAAAACGTTTGAGAAATATGAAGAGATTCAAAAGGTGTGAAAATTATGAAGAGCTTCAAAAGGTGTCAAAAATGAGATGAACATGAAACATTCCGAAAAATAGGAGGAGCCTGAAATCGTGTTCAAAAACATGAAGAGCCTGAAAAGGTGTGAAAAATATGAAGAGCTTCAAATGGTGTCAAAAATATGAGAAGCATGAAACGGTCTGAAAGATAGGAGAAGCATGAAACGGTGATCAGAAACATGAAGAGCCTGAAAAGTTGTGAAAAATATGAATAGCTTCATAAGGTGTGAAATTCATGAGGAGCATGAAACCTTTCTGAAAAATAGGAGAAGCATGAAGTGGTGTGGAAAAACATGAAGAGCCTGAAAAGGTGTGAAAAATATGAAGAGCTTCAAATGGTGTCAAAAATATGAGAAGAATGAAACGGTCTGAAAGATAGATGCGGCATGAAATGGTGTTGAAAAACATGAAGAGCCTGAAAAGGTGTGAAAAATATGAAGAGCTTCAAAAGGTGTGAAATACATGAGGACCATGGAACGGGCTGAAAAATAGAAGCATGAAGTGGTGTGGAAAAACATGAAGAGCCTGAAAAGGTGTGAAAAATATGAAGAGCTTCAAAAGGAGTGAAATATATTAGGAACATGAAACTCTCTGAAAAATAGGAGGACCATGAAGCGGTGTTCAAAAACATGAAGAGCCTAAAAAGTTGTGAAAAATATGAAAAGCTTCAAAAGGTGTCAAAAATGAGATGAGCATGAAACGGTCTGAAAAATAGGAGGATCATGAAACGGTGTTGAAAAACATGAAGAGCCTGAAAAGGTGTGAAAAATATGAAGAGTTTCAAAAGGTGTCAAAAATATGAGGAGCATGAAACGGTCTGAAAAATAGGAGGAGCATGAAGCTGTGTTCAAAAAATATGAAGAGCCTGAAAAGGTGTGAAAAATATGAAGAGCTTCAAAAGGTGTGAAAAATATGAGGAGCATGAAACGGTCTGAAAAATAGAAGCAGCATGAAACGGTGTTGAAAAACATGCAGAGCCTGAAAAGGTGTGAAAAATATGAAGAGCTTCAAAAGGTGTCAAAAATATGAGGAGCATGAAACGGCCTGAAAAATAGAATCAGCATGAAACGGTGTTGAAAAATATGAAGAGCCTGAAAGGTGTGAAAAATATGAAGAGCTTCAAAAGGGGTCAAATATATAAAGAGCATGAAACGGTCTGTAAAATAGGAGGTTCATGAAGCTGTGTTCAAAATCATGAAGAGCCTGAAAACGTGTGAAAAATATGAAGAGCTTCAAAAGGTGTCAAAAATATGAGGAGCATGAAACGTTCTGAGAAATAGGAGGAGCATGAAACGGTGATCAAAAACATGAGGAGCCTGAAAAGGTGTGAGAAATATGAAGAACTTCAAAAGGTGTGAAATTCATGAGGAGCATGAAACGTTCTGAAAAATATGAGAAACATGAAGTGGTGTGGAAAAACATGAAGAGCCTGAAAAGGTGTGAAAAATATGAAGAGCTTCAAAAGGTGTCAAAAATATTAAGAGCATGAAACGATCTGAAATTTTGGAGGATCATGATCGGTGTCAAAAACATGAAGAGCCTGAAAAGCTGTGAAAAATATGAAGAGCTTCAAATGGTGTCAAAAATATGAGAAGCATGAAACGGTGTGAAAGATAGGAGTAGCATGAAACGGTGATCAGAAACATGAAGAGCCTGAAACGTTGTGAAAAATATGAAGAGCTTCAAAAGGTGTGAAATTCATGAGAAGCATGAAAAGGTTTGAAAAATACGAGAAGCATGAAGTGGTGTGGAAAAACATGAAGAACCTGAAAAGGTGTGAAAAATATGAAGAGCTTCAAAGGGGTCAAAAATATAAAGAGCATGAAACGGTCTGTAAAATAGGAGGTTCATGAAGCGGTGTTCAAAATCATGCATAGCCTGAAAACGTGTGAAAAATATGAAGAGCTTCAAAAGGTGTCAAATATATGAGGAGCATGAAACGTTCTGAAATATAGAAGGAGCATGAAGCGGTGTTCAAAAACATGAAGAGCCTGAAAAGGTGTGAGAAATATGAAGAGCTTCAAAAGGTGTTAAAATTATGAGGAGCCTGAAAAGGTCTGAAAAATAGGAGGAGCATGAAGCGGTGTTCAAAAACATGAAGAGCCTGAAAAGGTGTGAGAAATATGAAGAGCTTCAAAAGGTGTTAAAATTATGAGGAGCCTGAAACGGTCTGAAAAATAGGAGGAGCATGAAGCGGTGTTCAAAAACATGAAGAGCCTGAAAAGGTGTGAAAAATATGAAGAGCTTCAAAAGGTGTCAAGAATATGAGGAGCATGAAACGGTCTGAAAAATAGGAGGAACATGAAACTGTGTTCAAAAACATGAAAAGCCTGAAAAGGTGTGAAAATATGAAGAACTTCAAAAATAGAAAAATATGAAGAGCTTCAAAAGGGGTGAAAAACTTGAAGAGCTTCAATAGGTGTCAAAAATATGAGGAGCATGAAACGGTCTGAAAAAGAGGAGGAGAATGAAGCGGTGTTGAAAAACATCAAGAGCCTGAAAAGGTGTGAAAAATATGAAGAGCTTCAAAAGGTGTGAAATAGATGGGGAGCATTAAATGGTCTAAAAAATAGGAGGAGTATGAAGCGGTGTTCAAAAATATGAAGAGCCTGAAAAGGTGTGAAATATATGAAGAGCTTCAAAAGGTGTCAAAAATATGAGGAGCATGAAACGGTCTGAAAAATAGGAGGATCATGAAACGGTGATCAAAAACATGAAGAGCCTGAAAAGGTGTGAAAAACATGAAGAGATTCAAAAGCTGTGAAATACATGAGGAGCATGAAACGGGCTGAAAAATAGGAGAAGCATGAAGTGGTGTGGAAAAACATGAAGAGCCTAAAAAGTTGTGAAAAATATGAAGAGCTTCAAAAGGTGTGAAAAATATGACGAGCAAGAAATGGTCTGAAAAATAGGAGGATTATGAAACGGTGTTCAAAAACAAGAAGAGCCTGAAAAGGTGTGAAAAATAGTAAAAGCCTCAAAAAGTGTCAAAAATATGAGGAGCATGAAACGGTCTGAAAAATTGCATGAGCATGAAGTGGTGTTGAAAAACATGAAGAGTCTGAAAACGTGTGAAAATAAGAAGAGCTTCAAAAATATGAGAAATACGAAGAGCTTCAATAGGTATCAAAATGAGATGAGCATGAACCGGTCTGAAAAATAGGAGGAGCATGAAGTGGGGTTGAAAAAATGAAAAGCCTGAAAAGGTGTGAAATATATGAAGTGCTTCAAAGGTGTCAAAAATATGAGGAGAATGAAACGGTCTGAAAAATAGGAGGAGCATGAAGTGGTGTTGAAAAACATGAAGAGCCTGAAAACGTGTGAAAAATATGAAGACCTTCAAAAAGTGTGAAAAATATGAAGAGTTTCAAAAGGTGTGAAAAAAGAGATGAGCATGAAAAGTTCTGAAAAATAGGAGGAGCATGAAGCGGTGTTGAAAATCATGAACAGCCTGAAAAGGTGTGAAAAATATGAAGAGCTTCAAAAGGTGTCAAAATGAGATGAGCATGAAACGGTCTGAAAAACAGGAGGAGAATGAAGCGGTGTTGAAAATCATCAAGAGCATGAAAAGGTGTGAAAAATATGAAGAGCTTCAAAAGGTGTAAAAAAGGGATGAGCATGAAAAGGTCTGAAAAATAGGAGGAGCAAGAAGTGGTGTTGAAAAAAATGAGAAGCCTGAAAAGGTGTGAAATATATGAAGAGCTTCAAAAGGTGTGAAATACATGAGGAGCATGAAACTCTCTGAAAAATAGAAGGAGCATGAAGTGTTGTTGTAAAACATGAAGAGCCTGAAAAGGTGTGAAAAATATGAAGAGCTTCAAAAGGTGTCCAAAATATGAGGAGCAGGAAACGGTCTGAAAAATAGGAGGAGCATGAAGCGGTGTTGAAAAACATGAAGAGCCTGAAAAGGTGTGAAAAATATGAAGAGCTTCAAAAGGTGTCCAAAATATGAGGAGCATGAAACGGTCTGAAAAACAGGAGGAGCATGAAGCGGTGTTTAAAAACATGAAGAGCCTGAAAAGCTGTGAGAAATATGAAGAGCTTCAAAAGGTGTCAAAAATATGAGGATCATGAAACGGTCTGAAAAATAGGAGGAGCATGACTCCGTGTTCAAAAACATGAAGAGCCTGAAAAGGTGTGAAAAATATGAGGAACTTCAAACGGTGTGAAAGACATGAAGAGCATTAAACGGTCTGAAAAATAGGAGGAGCATGAAGCGGTGTTGAAAAACATGAAGAGCCTGAAAACTTGTGAAAAATATGAAGAGCTTCAAAAGGTGTCAAAATGAGATGAGAATGAAATGGTCTGAAAAACAGGAGGAGCATGAAGTGATGTTGAAAAAAATGAAGAGCCTGAAAAGGTGTGAAATATATGAAGAGCTTCAAAAGGTGTGAAAAATATGAGGAGAACGAAACGGTGTGAAAAATAGGAGGAGCATGGAGTGGTGTTGAAAAATATGAAGAGCCTGAAAAGCTGTGAGAAATATGAAGAGCTTCAAAAGGTGTGAAAAATATGAAGAGCTTCAAAAGGTGTCAAAAATATGAGGGGAATGAAACGGTATGCAACATAGGAGGAGCATGAAATGGTGTTCAAAAACATGAAGAGCCTGAAAATGTGTAAAAAATATGAAGTGATTCAAAAGGTGTGAAATACATGAGGAGGATTAAACGGTCTGAAACATAGGAGGAGCATGAAGCGGTTTTGAAAAACATGAAGAGCCTGAAAACGTGTGAAAAATATGAAGAGCTTCAAAATATGTGAAAAATATGAAGAGCTTCAAAAAGTGTCAAAAATTAGATGAGCATGAAACGGTCTGAAAAATAGGAGTAGCATGAAGTGGTGTTGAAAAATATGAAGAGCCTGAAAACGTGTGAAAACTATGAAGAGCTTCAAAGTTGTGAATAATATGAAGAGGTTCAAAGGTGTCAAAAATGAGATGAGTATGAAACGGTCTGAAAAATAGCAGGAGCATGAAGCGGTATTGAAAAACATGAATCGCCGGAAAAGGTGTGAAAAATATGAAGAGCTTCAAAATGTGTCAAAAATATGAGGAGCATGAAACAGTCTGAAAAAAAATATGAGCATGAAGTGTTGTTGAAAACATGAAGAGATTGAAATGTTGTGAAAAATATGAAGAGCTTCAAAAGGTGTCAAATATATGAGGAGCATGAAACGGTCTGAAAAACAGGAGGAGCATGAAGTATTTTTGAAAACATGAAGAGATTGAAAAGTTGTGAATAATATGAAGAGCTTCAAAAGGTGTCAAATATATGAGGAGGATGAAATGGTCTGAAAAATAGGAGGATCATGAAGCGGTGTTGACAAACATGAAGAGCCTGAAAAGGTGTGAAAAATGTGAAGAGATTCAAAAGGTGTCAAACATATGAGGAGCATGAAACAGTCTGAAAAATAGGAGGAGCATGGAACGGTTTTGAAAAAGATGAAAAGCATGAAAAGGTGTGAAAAATATTAAGAGCTTCAAAAGGTGTCAAAAATATGAGGAGCATGAAACACTCTGAAAAATAATATGAGCATGAAACGGTCTTGACAAACATGAAGAGCCTGAAAAGGTGTGAAAAATATGAAGAGCTTCTTAAGGTGTCAAACATATGAGGAGCATGAAACACTCTGAAAAACAGGATGAGCAAGAAACGGTTTTGAAAAAGATGAAGAGCAGGAAAAGGTGTGAAAAATATGAAGAGCTTAAAAAGGTGTAAAATATATGAAGAGCATGAAACGGTGTGAAAAATAGGAGGAGCTTGAAGCGGTGTTCAAAAACATGAAGAGCCTGAAAAGGTGTGAAAAGTATGAAGAGCTTCAAAACGTGTCAAAAATATGAGGAGCATGAAACGGTCTGAAAAATAGAAGCAGCATGAAGCGGTGTTGAAAAACATGAAGAGCCTGAAAACGTGTGAAGAATATGAAGAGCTTCAAAAGGTGTGAAAAATATTAAGAGCTTCAAAAGGTGTCAAAAATTATATGAGCATGAAACGGTCTGAAAAAAAGGAGGATCATGAAAAGCTGTTGAAAAAAATAAAGACCCTGAAAACGTGTGAAAAATATGAAAAGCTTCAAAAGGAGTAAAAAATATGAGGAGCATGAAACGGTCTGAAAAATAGGAGGAGCATGAAGCGGTGTTCAAAAACATAAAGAGCCTGAAAAGTTGTGAAGAATATGAAGAGCTTCAAAAGGTATAAAAAATATGAGGAGCATGAAACGTTCTGAAAAATATGAGGAGCATGAAGCTATGTTGAAAAACATGAAGAGCTGGAAAAGCTTTGAAATATATGAAGAGCTTCAAAAGGTGTGAAATACATGAGGAGCATGAAACGATCTGAAAAATAGGAGGAGCATGTAGTGGTGTTCAAAAACATGAAGAGTCTGAAAAGGTGTGAAAAATATGAAGAGCTTCAAAAAGTGTCAAAAATATGAGGAGCATGAAATGGTCTGAAAAATAGGAGGAGCATGAAGCGGTGTTGAAAAACATGAAGAGCCTGAAAACGTGTGAAAAATATGAAGAGCTTCAAAAGGTGTGAAAAATATGAAGAGCTTCAAATGTGTCAAAAATGAGATGAGCATAAAACGGTCTGAAAAATAGGAGGAGCATGAAGTGGTGTTGAAAAAAAAGAAGAGACTGAAAAGCTGTGAAAAATATGAAGAGCATCAAAAGGTGTCAAAAATATAAGGAGACTGAAACGGTCTCAAAAATAGGAGGAGCATGAAGCGGTGTTCAAAAACATGAAGAGCCTGAAAAGTTGTGAAAAACATGAAAAGCTTCAAAAGGTGTCAATAATGACATGAGCATGAAACGGTTTGAAAAAAAGGAGGAGCATGAAGTGGTGTTGAAAAAAAAGAAGAGACTGAAAAGGTGTGAAAAATATGAGGATCATCAAATGGTGTCAGAAATATGAGGAGCATGAAAAGGTCTGCAAAAAGGAGGAGCATGAAGTGGTCTTGAAAAACTTGAAGAGCCTGAAAAGGTGTGAAAAATATGAAAAGCTTCAAAATCTGTCAAAAATATGAGGAGCATGAAACGGTCTGAAAAATAGGAGGTGCATGAAGCGGTGTTGAAAAACATGACGAGCCTGAAAAGGTGTGAAAAATATGAAGAGCTTCAAAAGGTGTCAAATTAATGAGGAGAATGAAACAGTCTGAAAAATAGGAGGAGCATGAAGCTGTGTTGAAAACATGAAGAGCCTGAAAAGGTGTGAAAAATAAGAAGAGCTTCTAAAGGTGTCAAAAATATGAGGATCATGAAACGGTCTGAAAAATAGGAGGAGCATGAGGCTGTGTTGAAAACCATGAAGAGCCTGAAAACGTGTGAAAAATATGAGGAGCTTCAAAAGGCGTGATATACATGAGGAGCATGTAACGGGCTGAAAAATAGGAGAACCATGAAGTGGTGTGCAAAAACATGAAGAGCCTGAAAAGGTGTGAAAAATATGAAGAGCTTCAAAAGGCGTGAAATACATGAGGAGCATGTAACGGGCTGAAAAATAGGAGAACCATGAAGTGGTGTGCAAAAACATGAAGAGCCTGAAAAGGTGTGAAAAATATGAAGAACTTCAAAAGGTGTGAAATACACGAGGAACATGAAACTCTCTGAAAATTAGGAGGAGCAAGAAGCAGTGTTCAAAAACATGAAGAGCCTGAAAACTTGTGAAAAATATGAAGAGCTTCAAAAGGTGTGAAACAGATGAGGCGCATGAAACACTCTGATAATTAGGAGGAGCAAGAAGCAGTGTTGAAAAACATCAAGAGCCTGAAAAGGTGTGAAAAATATGAAGACCTTCAAAAGGTGTGAAATACATGAGGCGCATGAAACTCTCTGAAAATTAGGAGGAGCAAGAAGCAGTGTTCAAAAACATGTAGAGCCTGAAAACGTGTGAAAAATATGAAGAGCTTTAAAAGGTGTGAAAAATATGAAGAGCTTCAAAAGTTTTGAAATATATGAAGAGCTTCAGAATGTGTCAAAAATATGAGGAGCATGAAACGGTCTGAAAAATAGGGGGAGCATGAAGTGGTGTTCAAAAACATGAAGAGCCTGAAAACGTGTGAAAAATATGAAGAGCTTCAAAGTTGTGAATAATATGAAGAGCTTCAAAAGGTGTCAAAAATGAGATGAGTATGAAACGGTCTGAAAAATAGCAGGAGCATGAAGCGGTGTTGAAAAACATGAAGCGCCGGAAAAGGTGTGAAAAATATGAAGAGCTTCAAAATGTGTCAAAAATATGAGGAGCATGAAACAGTCTAAAAAATAATATGAGCATGAACTGTTGTTGAAAACATGAAGAGATTGAAATGTTGTGAAAAATATGAAGAGCTTCAAAAGGTGTCAAATATATGAGGAGCATGAAACGGTCTGAAATACAGGAGGAGCATGAAGTATTTTTGAAAACATGAAGAGATTGAAAAGTTGTGAATAATATGAAGAGCTTCAAAAGGTGTCAAATATATGAGGAGGATGAAATGGTCTGAAAAATAGGAGGATCATGAAGCGGTGTTGACAAACATGAAGAGCCTGAAAAGGTGTGAATAATATGAAGAGATTCAAAAGGTGTCAAACATATGAGGAGCATGAAACAGTCTGAAAAATAGGAGGAGCATGAAACGGTTTTGAAAAAGATGAAAAGCATGAAAAGGTGTGAAAAATATTAAGAGCTTCAAAAGGTGTCAAAAATATGAGGAGCATGAAACTGTCTGAAAAATAGGAAGAGCATGAAGCTGTCGTCAAAAACATGAAGAGCCTGAAAAGGTGTAAAAATATGAAGAGCTTCAAAAGATGTGAAAAATATGAGGAGCATGAAACGGTCTGAAAAATAGAAGCAGCATGAAACGGTGATGAACAACATGAAGAGCCTGAAAAGTTGTGAAAAATATGAAGAGCTTCAAAAGGTGTCAAATATATGAGGAGCATGAAACGGTCTGAAAAATAGGAGGATCATGAAGTGGTGTTGAAAAATAAGAAGAGCCTGAAAAGGTGTGAAAAATACAAAGAGCTTCAAAAGGTGTCAAAAATATGAGGAGCATGAAACGTTCTGAAATATAATATGAGCATGAAACGATCTTGACAAACATGAAGAGCCTGAAAAGGTGTGAAAAATATGAAGAGTTTCTTAAGGTGTCAAACATATGAGGAGCATGAAACACTCTGAAAAACAGGATGAGCATGAAACGGTTTTGAAAAAGATGAAGAGCAGGAAAAGGTGTGAAGGATATGAAGAACTTCAAAAGGTGTGAAAAATATTAAGAGCTTCAAAAGGTGTCAAAAATATGAGGAGCATGAAACGGTCTGAAAAATAGAAGCAGCATGAAGCGGTGTTGAAAAACATGAAGAGCCTGAAAACGTGTGAAGAATATGAAGAGCTTCAAAAGGTGTGAAAAATATTAAGAGCTTCAAAAGGTGTCAAAAATTAGATGAACATGAAACGGTCTGAAAAAAAGGAGGATCATGAAAAGGTGTTGAAAAAAATAAAGACCCTGAAAAGGTGTGAAAAATATGAAAAGCTTCAAAAGGTGTCAAAAATATGAGGAGCATGAAACGGTATGAAAAATAGGAGGAGCATGAAGCGGTGTTCAAAAACATGAAGAGACTGAAAACGTGTGAAAAATATGAAGAGCTTCAAAAGTTGTCAAAAATATGAGGAGCATGAAACGGTCTGAAAAATAGGAGGAGCATGAAGCGGTGTTCAAAAACATAAAGAGCCTGAAAAGGTGTGAAAAATATGAAGAGCTTCAAAAGGTGTCAAATATATGAGGAGCATGAAACGGTCTGAAAAACAGGAGGAGCATGAAGTATTTTTGAAAACATGAAGAGATTGAAACGTTGTGAATAATATGAAGAGCTTCAAAAGGTGTCAAATATATGAGGAGGATGAAATGGTCTGAAAAATAGGAGGATCATGAAGCGGTGTTGACAAACATGAAGAGCCTGAAAAGGTGTGAAAAATATGAAGAGATTCAAAAGGTGTCAAACATATGAGGAGCATGAAACAGTCTGAAAAATAGGAGGAGCATGAAACGGTTTTGAAAAAGATGAAAAGCATAAAAAGGTGTGAAAAATATTAAGAGCTTCAAAAGGTGTCAAAAATATGAGGAGCATGAAACGGTCTGAAAAATAGGAGGAGCATGAAGCTGTCGTCAAAAACATGAAGAGCCTGAAAAGGTTTGAAAAATATGAAGAGCTTCAAAAGATGTGAAAAATATGAGGAGCATGAAACGGTCTGAAAAATAGAAGCAGCATGAAACGGTGATGAAAAACATGAAGAGCCTGAAAAGTTGTGAAAAATATGAAGAGCTTCAAAAGGTGTCAAATATATGAGGAGCATGAAACGGTCTGAAAAATAGGAGGATCATGAAGTGGTGTTGAAAAATAAGAAGAGCCTGAAAAGGTGTGAAAAATATGAGGAGCTTCAAAAGGTGTCAAAAATATGAGGAGCATGAAACGTTCTGAAAAATAATATGAGCATGAAACGGTCTTGACAAACATGAAGAGCCTGAAAAGGTGTGAAAAATATGAAGAGCTTATTAAGGTGTCAAACATATGAGGAGCATGAAACACTCTGAAAAACAGGATGAGCATGAAACGGTTTTGAAAAAGATGAAGAGCAGGAAAAGGTGTGAAAAATATGAAGAGCTTAAAAAGGTGTCAAATATATGAGGAGCATGAAACGATGTGAAAAATAGGAGGAGCCTGAAGCGGTGTTCAAAAACATGAAGAGCCTGAAAAGATGTGAAAAATATGAAGAGCTTCAAAAGGTATAAAAAATATGAGGAGCATGAAACGGTCTGAAAAATATGAGGAGCATGAAGCTATGTTGAAAAACATGAAGAGCTTGAAAAGCTTTGAAATATATGAAGAGCTTCAAAAGGGGTCAAAAATATGAAGAACATGAAACCATCTGAAAAATAGGAGGAGCATGAGGTGATGTTGAAAAACATGAAGAGCCTGAAAACGTGTGAAAAATATGAAGAGCTTTAAAAGGTGTGAAAAATATGAAGAGCTTCAAAAGGTTTGAAATATATGAAGAGCTTCAAAATGTGTCAAAAATATGAGGAACATGAAACGGTCTGAAAAATAGGAGGAGCATGAAGTGGTATTCAAAAACATGAAGAGCCTGAAAAGATGTGAAAAATATGAGGAGCTTCAAAAGGTGTCAAAAATAAGAGGAGCATGAAACGGTCTGAAAAATAGGAGGAGCATGAAACGTTGTTCAAAAACGTGAAGAGCCTGAAAAGGTGTGAAAAATATGAAGAGCTTCAAAACGTGTCAAAAATATGAGGACCATGAAACGGTCTGAAAAATAGAAGCAGCATGAAGCGGTGTTGAAAAACATGAAGAGCCTGAAAACGTGTGAAAAATATGAGGAGCTTCAAAGTTGTGAAAAATATGAAGAGCTTCAAAAGGTGTCAAAAATGAGATGAGTATGAAACGGTCTGAAAAATAGGAGGAGCATGAAGCGGTGTTGAAAAACATGAAGCGCCGGAAAAGGTGTGAAAAATTTGAAGAGCTTCAAAAGGTGTCAAAAATATGAGGAGCATGAAACAGTCTGAAAAATAATATGAGCATGAAGTGTTGTTGAAAACATGAAGAGATTGAAATGTTGTGAAAAATATGAAGAGCGTCAAAAGGTGTCAAATATATGACGAGCATGAAACGGTCTGAAAAATAGGAGGAGCATGAAGTGTTTTTGAAAACATGAAGAGATTGAAAAGTTGTGAATAATATGAAGCGCTTCAAAAGGTGTCAAATATATGAGGAGGATGAAATGGTCTGAAAAATAGGAGGATCATGAAGCGGTGTTGAAAAAGTAGAAGAGCCTGAAAAGGTGTGAAAAACAGGAAGAGTTTCAAAAGGTGTCAAAAATATGAGGAGCATGAAACGGTCTGAAAAATAATAGGAGCATGAAACGGTGTTGACAAATATGAAGAGCCTGAAAAGGTGTGAAAAATATGAAGAGATTCAAAAGGTGTCAAACATATGAGGAGCATGAAACAGTCTGAAAAATAGGAGGAGCATGAAGCTGTCGTCAAAAACATGAAGAGCCTGAAAAGGTGTGAAAAATATGAAGAGCTTTAAAAATGTGAAAAATATGAGGAGCATGAAACGGTCTGAAAAATAGAAGCAGCATGAAACGGTGATGAAAATCATGAAGAGGCTGAAAAGTTGTGAATAATATGAAGAGCTTCAAAAGGTGTCAAATATATGAGGAGCATGAAACGATCTGAAAAATAGGAGGAGCATGAAACGGTGTTCAAAAACATGAAGAGCCTGAAAAGGTGTGAAAAATATGAAGAGCTTCAAAAGGTGTGAAATACATGAAGAGCGTGAAACTCTCTGAAAAATAGGAGGAGTATGTAGTGGTGTTCAAAAACATGAAGAGTCTGAAAAGGTGTGAAAAATATGAAGAGCTTCAAAAAGTGTCAAAAATATGAAGAGCATGAAACGGTCTGAAAAATAGGAGGAGCATGAAGCGGTCTTGAAAAACATGAAGAGCCTGAATACGTGTGAAAAATATGAAGAGCTTCAAAAGGTGTAAAAAATATGGGAGCATGAAACGGTCTGCAAAAAAGGAGGAGTATGAAGTGGTGTTGAAAAACTTGAACAGCCAGAAAATATGTGAAAAATATGAAAAGCTTCAAAAGGTGGTAAAAATATGCGGAGCATGAAACGGTCTGAAAAATAGGAGGAGAATGAAGCGGTGTTCAAAAACATGAATAGCCTGAAAAGGTGTGAAAAATATGAAGAGCTTCAAAAGGCGTGAAATATATGAGGAGCATGTAACGGGCTGAAAAATAGGAGAACCATGAAGTGGTATGCAAAAACATGAAGAGCCTGAAAAGGTGTGAAAAATATGAAAGACTTCAAAAGGTGTGAAATACATGAGGAGCATGAAACTCTCTGAAAAATAGGAGGATCAAGAAGCACTGTTCAAAAACATGAAGAGCCTGAAAACTTGTGAAAAATATGAAGAGCTTCAAAAGGTGTGAAATACATGAGGCGCATGAAACTCTCTGAAAATTAGGAGGAGCAAGAAGCAGTGTTCAAAAACATGAAGAGCCTGAAAACTTGTGAAAAATATGAAGAGCTTCAAAAGGTGTGAAATACATGAGGCGCATGAAACTCTCTGAAAATTAGGAGGAGCAAGAAGCAGTGTTCAAAAACATGAAGAGCCTGAAAACTTGTGAAAAATATGAAGAGCTTCAAAAGGTGTGAAATACATGAGGCGTATGAAACTCTATGAAAATTAGGAGGAGCAAGAAGCAGTGTTCAAAAACATGAAGAGCCTGAAAACTTGTGAAAAATATGAAGAGCTTTAAAAGGTGTGAAAAATATGAAGAGCTTCAAAAGGTGTGAAATATATGAAGAGCTTCAAAATGTGTCAAAAATATGAGGAGCATGAAACGGTCTGAAAAATAGGAAGAGCATGAAGCTGTCGTCAAAAACATGAAGAGCCTGAAAAGGTGTAAAAATATGAAGAGCTTCAAAAGATGTGAAAAATATGAGGAGCATGAAACGGTCTGAAAAATAGAAGCAGCATGAAACGGTGATGAACAACATGAAGAGCCTGAAAAGTTGTGAAAAATATGAAGAGCTTCAAAAGGTGTCAAATATATGAGGAGCATGAAACGGTCTGAAAAATAGGAGGATCATGAAGTGGTGTTGAAAAATAAGAAGAGCCTGAAAAGGTGTGAAAAATACGAAGAGCTTCAAAAGGTGTGAAATACATGAAGAGCGTGAAACTCTCTGAAAAATAGGAGGAGTATGTAGTGGTGTTCAAAAACATGAAGAGTCTGAAAAGGTGTGAAAAATATGAAGAGCTTCAAAAAGTGTCAAAAATATGAAGAGCATGAAACGGTCTGAAAAATAGGAGGAGCATGAAGCGGTCTTGAAAAACATGAAGAGCCTGAATACGTGTGAAAAATATGAAGAGCTTCAAAAGGTGTAAAAAATATGGGAGCATGAAACGGTCTGCAAAAAAGGAGGAGTATGAAGTGGTGTTGAAAAACTTGAACAGCCAGAAAATATGTGAAAAATATGAAAAGCTTCAAAAGGTGGTAAAAATATGCGGAGCATGAAACGGTCTGAAAAATAGGAGGAGAATGAAGCGGTGTTCAAAAACATGAATAGCCTGAAAAGGTGTGAAAAATATGAAGAGCTTCAAAAGGCGTGAAATATATGAGGAGCATGTAACGGGCTGAAAAATAGGAGAACCATGAAGTGGTATGCAAAAACATGAAGAGCCTGAAAAGGTGTGAAAAATATGAAAGACTTCAAAAGGTGTGAAATACATGAGGAGCATGAAACTCTCTGAAAAATAGGAGGATCAAGAAGCACTGTTCAAAAACATGAAGAGCCTGAAAACTTGTGAAAAATATGAAGAGCTTCAAAAGGTGTGAAATACATGAGGCGCATGAAACTCTCTGAAAATTAGGAGGAGCAAGAAGCAGTGTTCAAAAACATGAAGAGCCTGAAAACTTGTGAAAAATATGAAGAGCTTCAAAAGGTGTGAAATACATGAGGCGCATGAAACTCTCTGAAAATTAGGAGGAGCAAGAAGCAGTGTTCAAAAACATGAAGAGCCTGAAAACTTGTGAAAAATATGAAGAGCTTCAAAAGGTGTGAAATACATGAGGCGTATGAAACTCTATGAAAATTAGGAGGAGCAAGAAGCAGTGTTCAAAAACATGAAGAGCCTGAAAACTTGTGAAAAATATGAAGAGCTTTAAAAGGTGTGAAAAATATGAAGAGCTTCAAAAGGTGTGAAATATATGAAGAGCTTCAAAATGTGTCAAAAATATGAGGAGCATGAAACGGTCTGAAAAATAGGAAGAGCATGAAGCTGTCGTCAAAAACATGAAGAGCCTGAAAAGGTGTAAAAATATGAAGAGCTTCAAAAGATGTGAAAAATATGAGGAGCATGAAACGGTCTGAAAAATAGAAGCAGCATGAAACGGTGATGAACAACATGAAGAGCCTGAAAAGTTGTGAAAAATATGAAGAGCTTCAAAAGGTGTCAAATATATGAGGAGCATGAAACGGTATGAAAAATAGGAGGATCATGAAGTGGTGTTGAAAAATAAGAAGAGCCTGAAAAGGTGTGAAAAATACGAAGAGCTTCAAAAGGTGTCAAAAATATGAGGAGCATGAAACGTTCTGAAATATAATATGAGCATGAAACGATCTTGACAAACATGAAGAGCCTGAAAAGGTGTGAAAAATATGAAGAGCTTCTTAAGGTGTCAAACATATGAGGAGCATGAAACACTCTGAAAAACAGGATGAGCATGAAACGGTTTTGAAAAAGATGAAGAGCAGGAAAAGGTGTGAAGGATATGAAGAACTTCAAAAGGTGTGAAAAATATTAAGAGCTTCAAAAGGTGTCAAAAATATGAGGAGCATGAAACGGTCTGAAAAATAGAAGCAGCATGAAGCGGTGTTGAAAAACATGAAGAGCCTGAAAACGTGTGAAGAATATGAAGAGCTTCAAAAGGTGTGAAAAATATTAAGAGCTTCAAAAGGTGTCAAAAATTAGATGAACATGAAACGGTCTGAAAAAAAGGAGGATCATGAAAAGGTGTTGAAAAAAATAAAGACCCTGAAAAGGTGTGAAAAATATGAAAAGCTTCAAAAGGTGTCAAAAATATGAGGAGCATGAAACGGTATGAAAAATAGGAGGAGCATGAAGCGGTGTTCAAAAACATGAAGAGACTGAAAACGTGTGAAAAATATGAAGAGCTTCAAAAGTTGTCAAAAATATGAGGAGCATGAAACGGTCTGAAAAATAGGAGGAGCATGAAGCGGTGTTCAAAAACATAAAGAGCCTGAAAAGGTGTGAAAAATATGAAGAGCTTCAAAAGGTGTCAAATATATGAGGAGCATGAAACGGTCTGAAAAACAGGAGGAGCATGAAGTATTTTTGAAAACATGAAGAGATTGAAACGTTGTGAATAATATGAAGAGCTTCAAAAGGTGTCAAATATATGAGGAGGATGAAATGGTCTGAAAAATAGGAGGATCATGAAGCGGTGTTGACAAACATGAAGAGCCTGAAAAGGTGTGAAAAATATGAAGAGATTCAAAAGGTGTCAAACATATGAGGAGCATGAAACAGTCTGAAAAATAGGAGGAGCATGAAACGGTTTTGAAAAAGATGAAAAGCATAAAAAGGTGTGAAAAATATTAAGAGCTTCAAAAGGTGTCAAAAATATGAGGAGCATGAAACGGTCTGAAAAATAGGAGGAGCATGAAGCTGTCGTCAAAAACATGAAGAGCCTGAAAAGGTGTGAAAAATATGAAGAGCTTCAAAAGATGTGAAAAATATGAGGAGCATGAAACGGTCTGAAAAATAGAAGCAGCATGAAACGGTGATGAAAAACATGAAGAGCCTGAAAAGTTGTGAAAAATATGAAGAGCTTCAAAAGGTGTCAAATATATGAGGAGCATGAAACGGTCTGAAAAATAGGAGGATCATGAAGTGGTGTTGAAAAATAAGAAGAGCCTGAAAAGGTGTGAAAAATATGAGGAGCTTCAAAAGGTGTCAAAAATATGAGGAGCATGAAACGTTCTGAAAAATAATATGAGCATGAAACGGTCTTGACAAACATGAAGAGCCTGAAAAGGTGTGAAAAATATGAAGAGCTTATTAAGGTGTCAAACATATGAGGAGCATGAAACACTCTGAAAAACAGGATGAGCATGAAACGGTTTTGAAAAAGATGAAGAGCAGGAAAAGGTGTGAAAAATATGAAGAGCTTAAAAAGGTGTCAAATATATGAGGAGCATGAAACGATGTGAAAAATAGGAGGAGCCTGAAGCGGTGTTCAAAAACATGAAGAGCCTGAAAAGATGTGAAAAATATGAAGAGCTTCAAAAGGTATAAAAAATATGAGGAGCATGAAACGGTCTGAAAAATATGAGGAGCATGAAGCTATGTTGAAAAACATGAAGAGCTTGAAAAGCTTTGAAATATATGAAGAGCTTCAAAAGGGGTCAAAAATATGAAGAACATGAAACCATCTGAAAAATAGGAGGAGCATGAGGTGATGTTGAAAAACATGAAGAGCCTGAAAACGTGTGAAAAATATGAAGAGCTTTAAAAGGTGTGAAAAATATGAAGAGCTTCAAAAGGTTTGAAATATATGAAGAGCTTCAAAATGTGTCAAAAATATGAGGAACATGAAACGGTCTGAAAAATAGGAGGAGCATGAAGTGGTATTCAAAAACATGAAGAGCCTGAAAAGATGTGAAAAATATGAGGAGCTTCAAAAGGTGTCAAAAATAAGAGGAGCATGAAACGGTCTGAAAAATAGGAGGAGCATGAAACGTTGTTCAAAAACGTGAAGAGCCTGAAAAGGTGTGAAAAATATGAAGAGCTTCAAAACGTGTCAAAAATATGAGGACCATGAAACGGTCTGAAAAATAGAAGCAGCATGAAGCGGTGTTGAAAAACATGAAGAGCCTGAAAACGTGTGAAAAATATGAGGAGCTTCAAAGTTGTGAAAAATATGAAGAGCTTCAAAAGGTGTCAAAAATGAGATGAGTATGAAACGGTCTGAAAAATAGGAGGAGCATGAAGCGGTGTTGAAAAACATGAAGCGCCGGAAAAGGTGTGAAAAATTTGAAGAGCTTCAAAAGGTGTCAAAAATATGAGGAGCATGAAACAGTCTGAAAAATAATATGAGCATGAAGTGTTGTTGAAAACATAAAGAGATTGAAATGTTGTGAAAAATATGAAGAGCGTCAAAAGGTGTCAAATATATGACGAGCATGAAACGGTCTGAAAAATAGGAGGAGCATGAAGTGTTTTTGAAAACATGAAGAGATTGAAAAGTTGTGAATAATATGAAGCGCTTCAAAAGGTGTCAAATATATGAGGAGGATGAAATGGTCTGAAAAATAGGAGGATCATGAAGCGGTGTTGAAAAAGTAGAAGAGCCTGAAAAGGTGTGAAAAACAGGAAGAGTTTCAAAAGGTGTCAAAAATATGAGGAGCATGAAACGGTCTGAAAAATAATAGGAGCATGAAACGGTGTTGACAAATATGAAGAGCCTGAAAAGGTGTGAAAAATATGAAGAGATTCAAAAGGTGTCAAACATATGAGGAGCATGAAACAGTCTGAAAAATAGGAGGAGCATGAAGCTGTCGTCAAAAACATGAAGAGCCTGAAAAGGTGTGAAAAATATGAAGAGCTTTAAAAATGTGAAAAATATGAGGAGCATGAAACGGTCTGAAAAATAGAAGCAGCATGAAACGGTGATGAAAATCATGAAGAGGCTGAAAAGTTGTGAATAATATGAAGAGCTTCAAAAGGTGTCAAATATATGAGGAGCATGAAACGATCTGAAAAATAGGAGGAGCATGAAACGGTGTTCAAAAACATGAAGAGCCTGAAAAGGTGTGAAAAATATGAAGAGCTTCAAAAGGTGTGAAATACATGAAGAGCGTGAAACTCTCTGAAAAATAGGAGGAGTATGTAGTGGTGTTCAAAAACATGAAGAGTCTGAAAAGGTGTGAAAAATATGAAGAGCTTCAAAAAGTGTCAAAAATATGAAGAGCATGAAACGGTCTGAAAAATAGGAGGAGCATGAAGCGGTCTTGAAAAACATGAAGAGCCTGAATACGTGTGAAAAATATGAAGAGCTTCAAAAGGTGTAAAAAATATGGGAGCATGAAACGGTCTGCAAAAAAGGAGGAGTATGAAGTGGTGTTGAAAAACTTGAACAGCCAGAAAATATGTGAAAAATATGAAAAGCTTCAAAAGGTGGTAAAAATATGCGGAGCATGAAACGGTCTGAAAAATAGGAGGAGAATGAAGCGGTGTTCAAAAACATGAATAGCCTGAAAAGGTGTGAAAAATATGAAGAGCTTCAAAAGGCGTGAAATATATGAGGAGCATGTAACGGGCTGAAAAATAGGAGAACCATGAAGTGGTATGCAAAAACATGAAGAGCCTGAAAAGGTGTGAAAAATATGAAAGACTTCAAAAGGTGTGAAATACATGAGGAGCATGAAACTCTCTGAAAAATAGGAGGATCAAGAAGCACTGTTCAAAAACATGAAGAGCCTGAAAACTTGTGAAAAATATGAAGAGCTTCAAAAGGTGTGAAATACATGAGGCGCATGAAACTCTCTGAAAATTAGGAGGAGCAAGAAGCAGTGTTCAAAAACATGAAGAGCCTGAAAACTTGTGAAAAATATGAAGAGCTTCAAAAGGTGTGAAATACATGAGGCGCATGAAACTCTCTGAAAATTAGGAGGAGCAAGAAGCAGTGTTCAAAAACATGAAGAGCCTGAAAACTTGTGAAAAATATGAAGAGCTTCAAAAGGTGTGAAATACATGAGGCGTATGAAACTCTATGAAAATTAGGAGGAGCAAGAAGCAGTGTTCAAAAACATGAAGAGCCTGAAAACTTGTGAAAAATATGAAGAGCTTCAAAAGGTGTCAAAAATATGAGGAGCATGAAACGGTCTGAAAAATAGGAGGAGCATGAAGCGGTCTTGAAAAACATGAAGAGCCTGAAAACGTGTGAAAAATATGAAGAGCTTCAAAAGGTGTAAAAAATATGGGGAGCATGAAACGGTCTGCAAAAAAGGAGGAGCATGAAGTGGTGTTGAAAAACTTGAACAGCCAGAAAATGTGTGAAAAATATGAAAAGCTTCAAAAGGTGGTAAAAATATGCGGAGCATGGAACGGTCTGAAATGTAGGAGGAGCATGAAGCGGTGTTCAAAAACATGAAGAGCCTGAAAAGTTGTGAAAAATATGAAGAGCTTCAAAAGGTGTGAAAAATATGAAGAGCTTCAAATGTGTCAAAAATGAGATGAGCATGAAACGGTCTGAAAAATAAGAGGAGCATGAAGTGGTGTTGAAAAAAAAGAAGAGGCTGAAAAGGTGTGAAATATATGAAGACCTTCAAAAGGTGTAAAAAATATGAGGAGAATGAAACGATCTGAATAATAGGAGGAGCATGAAGCGGTGTTGAAAAACATGAAGAGCCTGAAAACGTGTGAAAAATATGAAGAGCTTCAAAAGTGTGAAAAATATGAAGAGCTTCAAATGTGTGAAAAATGAGATGAGCATGAAACGGTCTGAAAAATAAGAGGAACATGAAGTGGAGTTGAAAAAAAAGAAGAGCCTGAAAAGTTGTGAAATATATGAAGAGCTTTAAAAGGTGTGAAAAATATGAAGAGCTTCAAAAGGTGTGAAAAATATGAAGAGTATCAAAAGGTGTCAAAAATATGAGGAGAATGAAACGGTCTCAAAAATAGGAGGAGCATGAAGCGGTGTTCAAAAACATGAAGAGCCTGAAAAGTTTTGAAAAATATGAAAAGCTTCAAAAGGTGTCAAAAATGAGATGAGCATGAAACGGTTTGAAAAATAGGAGGAGCATGAATTGGTGTTGAAAAAAAAGAAGAGACTGAAAAGGTGTGAAAAATATGAAGAGCTTTAAAAGGTGTGAAAAATATGAGGAGCATGAAAAGGTCTGCAAAAGGAGGAGCATGAAGTGGTGTTGAAAAACTTGAAGAGCCTGAAAAGGTGTGAAAAATATGAGGAGCATGAAACGGTCTGAAAAATAGGAGGAGCATGAAGCGGTGTTAAAAAACATGAAGAGCCTGAAAAGGTGTGAAAAATATGAAGAGCTTCAAAACGTGTTAAAAAGATGAGGAGCATGAAACGTTCTCAAAAATAGGAGGAGCCGCAAACGGTGTTCAAAAATAAGAAGAGCCTGAAAAGGTGTGAAATACATGAATAGGTTCAGAACGTGTCAAAAATATGAGGAGCATGAAACGGTCTGAAAAATAGGAGGATCATGAAGCGGTGTTCAGAAACATGAACAGCCTGAAAACTTGTGAAAAATATGAAGAGCTTCAAAAGGTGTAAAAAATATGAAGAGCTTCAAAAGGTGTGAAAAATATGAGGAGTATGAAACGGTCTGAAAAATAGGAGGAGCATGAAACAGTGTGGAAAAAATGAAGAGCATGAATAGGTGTGAAAATTATGAAGAGCTTTAAAAGTTTTGAAAAATATGACGAGCATGAAATGGTCTGAAAAATTGGAGAGCATGAAGCGGTGTTGAAATATATGAAGAGACTCTAAAGGTTTGAAAAATAGAAGAGCTTCAAAAAGTGACAAAAATATGAGGAGCATGAAACAGTCTGAAAAATAGGAGGAGCATGAAACGGTGTTGAAAAACATGAAGAGCATGAAATGGTGTGAAAAAAATGAAGAGCTTCAAAATGTGTTTAAAATATGAGGAACATGAAAAGGTCTGATAAACAGGAGCATGAAGCGGTCTTCAAAAACATGAAGGGCCTGAAAAGGTGTTAAAAATATGAAGAGTTTCAAAAGGTGTCAAATATATGAGCAGCAAGTATCGGTCTGAAATAAAGGAGTAGCATGAAACGGTGTTCAAAAATATGCAGAGCCTGAAAAGTTGTGGAAAATATGAAGAGCTTCAAATGGTGTCAAATATATGAAGAGCTTCAAAAGGTGTCAAAAATATGAGGAGCATGAAACGGTCTGAAAAATAGGAGGAGCATGAAACGGTGTTGAAAAACATGCAGAGCCTGAAAAGGTGTGAAAAATATGAAGAACTTCAAAAGGTGTGAAATATATGAGGAGCATGAAACGGTCTGAAAAATAGGAGGAGCATGAAGCGGTGTTAAAAAACATGAAGAGCCTGAAAAGGTGTGAAAAATATGAAGAGCTTCAAAAGGTATGAAATACATGAGGAGTATGAAACTGTCTTGAAAATAGGAGGAGCATGAAGCGGTGTTAAAAAACATGAAGAGGCTTAAAAGGTGTGAAAAATATGAAGAGCTTCAAAAGGTGTGAAATATAGGAGGAGCATGTAGCGGTGTTCAAAAATATGAAGAGCCTGAAAAGGTGTGAAAAATATGAAGAGCTTCAAAAGGTATGAAATACATGAGGAGTATGAAACTGTCTTGAAAATAGGAGGAGCATGAAGCGGTGTTAAAAAACATGAAGAGGCTTAAAAGGTGTGAAAAATATGAAGAGCTTCAAAAGGTGTGAAAAATATGAGGAGCATGAAACGGTCTGAAAAATAGGAGGAGCATGAAGCTGTGTTGAAAAACATGAAGAGCCTGAAAAATTGTGAAATACATGAAGAGCTTCAAAAGGTGTAAAAATATGAGGAGATTCAAAAGGTGTCAAAAATATGAGGAGCATGAAACGGTCTGAAAAAAGGGGGAGCATGAATCTGTGTTGAAAATCATGAAGAGCCTGAAAACGTGTGAGAAATATGAAGAGCTTCAAAAGGTGTCAAAAATATGAAGAGTTTCAAAAGGTGTCAAAAATGAGAGGAGTATGAAGCGGTCTGAAAAATAGGAGGAGCATGAAGCGGGGTTCAAAAACATGAAGAGCCTGAAAAGGTGTGAAAAATATGAAGAGCTGCAAAAGGTGTCAAAAATGAGATGAGCATGAAACGGTCTGAAAAATAGGAGGAGCATGAAGTGGTGTTGAAAAAAAAGAAGAGACGGAAAAGGTGTGAAATATATGAAGGGCTTCAAAAGGTGTCAAAAATATGAGGAGAATGATGCGGTCTGAAAAATAGGAGGAGCATGAAGCGGTGTTCAAAAACATGAAGAGCCTGAAAAGGTATGAAAAATATGAAGAGCTTCGAAAGGTGTCAAAAATATGAGGAGCATGAAACGGTCTGAAAAATAGGAGGAGCATGAAGCGGTGTTCAAAAACATGAAGAGCCTGAAAACGTGTGAAAAATTTGAGGAGCTTCAAAAGGTGTGAAATACATGAGGTGCATTAAACGGTTTGAAAAATAGGAGGAGCATGAAGCGGTGTTAAAAAACAGGAAAAGACTGAAAAGTTGTGAAAATTATGAAGAGATTCAAAAGTTGTCAAAAATATGAGGAGCATGAAAAGTTCAGAAAAATAGGAGGATCATGAAGCGGTGTTCAAAAACATGAAGAGCCTGAAAATGTGTGCAAAATATGAAGAACTTCAAAAGTTGTCAAAAATACGAGGATCATCAAAAGGTCTGAAAAATAGGAGGATCATGAAGCGGTGTTCAAAAACATGAAGAGCCTGAAAAGGTGTGAAAAATATGAAGAGCTTCAAAAGGTGTCAACAATATGAGGAGCAAGAAACGGTCTGAAAAATAGGAGGATCATGAAGCGGTGTTGAAAACATGAAGAGCCTGAAAAGGTGTGAAAAATATGAAGAGCTTCAAAAGGTGTCAAAAATATGAGGAGCATGAAACGGTCTGAAAAATAGGAGGAGCATGAAGCGGTGTTGAAAAACATGAAGTGCCTGAAAACGTGTGAAAAATATGAAGAGCTTCAATAGGTGTGAAATACATGAGGAGCATTAAATGGTCTGAAAAATAGGAGGAGCATGAAGTGGTGTTCAAAAACATGAAGAGCAAAAAAAAGGTTTGAAAAATATGAAGATTTCAAAAGGTTTCAAAAATGAAATGAACATGAAACGGTCTGAAAAATAGAAGGAGTATGATCTGGTGTTGAAAAAAAGGAAGAGACTGAAAAGGTGTGAAATATATGAAGAGCTTCAAAAAGTGTGAAATACATGAGGAGCATTAAACGGTCTGAAAAATAGGAGAAGCATGAAGCGGTGTTCAAAAACATGAAGAGCCTGAAAACGTGTGAAAAATATGAAGAGCTTCAAAAGGTGTGAAATACATGAGGAGCATTAAACGGTCTGAAAAATAGGAGAAGCATGAAGAGGGGTTCAAAAACAGGAAGAGCCTGAAAAGTTGTGAAAAATATGAAGAGCTTCAAAAGTTGTCAAAAATATGAGGAGCATGAAACGGTCTGAAAAATAGGAGGAGCATGAAGAAGTGTTCAAAAACATGAAGAGCCTGAAAAGGTGTGAAAAATATGAAGAGCTTCAAAAGGTGTGAAATATATGAGGAGCATGAAACTCTCTGAAAAATCGAAGGAGCATGATGTGGTGTTCAAAAACATGAAGAGCCTGAAAACGTGTGAAAAATACGAAGAGCTTCAAAACGTGTGAAAAATATGAGGAGCATGATACGGTTTGAAAAATAGGAGGAGCATGAAGCGGTGTTGAAAAACATGAAGATCCTGAAAAGGTGTGAAAAATATGAAGAGCTTCAAAAGGTATCAAAAATAGGAGTAGCATGAAGAGGTGTTCAAAAATATGAAGAGCCTGAAAAGGTGTGAAAAATATGAAGAGCAGGAAACAGTCTGAAAAATAGGTGGAGCATGAAGCGGTGTTCAGAAGCATGAAGAGCCTGAAAACTGTGAAAAATATGAAGAGCTTAAAAAGTGTGAAAAATATGAAGAGTTTCAAAAGGTGTGAAAAATATGAGGAGCATGAAGCGGTCTGAAAAATAGGAGGAGCATGAAACAGTGTGTAAAAAATGAAGAGCATGAATAGGTGTGAAAATTATGAAGAGTTTTAAAAGGTTTGAAAAATATGACGAGCATGAAATTGTCTGAAAAATAGGAGGAGCATGAAGCGGTGTTGAAATACATGAAGAGCCTGTAAAGGTTTGAAAAATATGAAGAGCTTCAAAAGGTGTGAAAAATATGAAGAGCTTCAAAATGTGTCAAAAATAGGAGGAGCATGACACGGTCTGAAAAATAGGAGGAGCATGAAGCGGTGTTGAAAAACATGAAGAGCCTGAAAAGGTGTAAAAAACATGAAGAGCCTAAAAATGTGTCAAAAATATGAGGAATATGAAACGGTCTTAAAAATAGGAGGATCATGAAGAGGTGTTGAAAAACATGAAGTTCCTGAAAAGGTGTCAAATATATGAAGAGCTTCAAAAGTTGTGAAATATATGAGGAGCATGAAACGGTCTGAAAAATAGGAGGAGCATGAAACGGTGTTCAAAAACATGAAGAGCTTCAAAAGGTGTGAAAAATATGAACAGCTTCAAAAGGTGTCAAAAACGAGATGAGTAAAAAACGGTCTGAAAAATGGGAGGAGCATGAAGTTGTGTTGAAAATAATGAAGAGCCTGAAAAGGTGTGAAAAATATGAGGAGCATGATACGGTCTGAAAAATAGGAGGAGCATGAAGTGGTAGTGAAAAAACATGAAGAGCCTGAAAACGTGTGCAAAATATGACGAGCTTCAAAAGGTGTGAAATACATGAGAAGCTTGAAACGGTCTGAAAAATAGGAGGAGCATGAAGCGATGTTGAAAAACATGAAGAGCCTTAAAATGTGTGAAAAATATGAAGAGCTTCAAAAAGTGTGAAAAATATGAGGATCATGAAACGGTCTGAAAAATAGGAGGAGCATGAAGCGGTGTTGAAAAACATGAAGAGCCTGAAAAGGTGTGACAAATATGAAGAGCTTCAAAAGGTGTGAAATACATGAGGAGCATGAAACGATCTGAAAAACAGGAGGAGCATGAAGCGGTGTTCAAAAACATGCAGAGTCTGAAAAGGTGTGAAAAATATGAAGAGCTTCAAAAGGTTTGAAAAATATGAAGAGCTTCAAAAGGTGTCAAAAATGAGATGAGCATGAAACGGTCTGAAAAATAGGAGGAGCATGAAGCGGTGTTCAAAAACATGAAGAGCCTGAAAAGGTGTGAGAAATATGAAGAGCTTCAAAAGATGTCAAAAATATGAGGAGCATGAAACGGTCTGAAAAATAGGAGGAGCATGAAATGGTGTTCAAACACATGAAGAGCCTGAAAAGGTGTGAAAAATATGAAGAGCTTCAAAAGGTGTGAAATACATGAGGAGCATTAAACGGTTTAAAAATTAGGAGGAGCATGAAGCGGTGTTCAAAAACATGAAGAGCCTGAAAAGGTGTTAAAAATATGAAGAGCTTCAAAAGGTGTGAAAAATATGAGGAGCATGAAACGGTCTGAAAAATAGGAGGAGCATGAAGCGGTGTTGAAAAACATGAGGAGCCTGAAAAGTTGTGACAAATATGAAGAGCTTCAAAAGGTGTGAAATACATGAGGAGCATGAAACGGTCTGAAAATAGGAGGAGCATGAAGCGGTGTTCAAAAACATGCTGAGACTGAAATCTTGTGAAAAATATGAAGAGCTTCAAAAGGTGTGAAAAATATGAAGAGCTTCAGAATATGTCAAAAATGAGATGAGCATGAAACGGTCTGAAAAATAGGAGGAGCATGATGTAGTGTTGAAAAAAATGAAGAGCCTGAAAGGTGTGAAATATATGAAGAGCTTCAAAAGGTGTGAAAAATATGAGAAGCATGAAACGGTCTGAAAAATATGAGGAGTATGAACCGGTGTCGAAAAACCTGAAGAGCCTGAAAAGGTGTGAAAAATATGAAGAGCTCCAAAAGGTGTGAAAAATATGAGGAGCATGATACGGTCTGAAAAATAGGAGGAGCATGAACCGGTGTTCAAAAACATGAAGAGCCTGAAAAGGTGTGAAAAATATGAACAGCTTCAAAAGGTGTGAAAAATATGAGGAGCATGAAACGGTCTGAAAAATAGGAGGAGCATGAAGCGGTGTTGAAAAACATGAGGAGCCTGAAAAGGTGTGACAAATATGAAGAGCTTCAAAAGGTGGGAAATACATGAGGAGCATGAAACGGTCTCAAAAATAGGAGGAGCATGAAGCGGTGTTCAAAAACATGAAGAGCCTGAAAAGGGGTGAAAAATATGAAGAGCTTCAAAAGGTGTCAAAAATATGAGGACCATGAAACGGTCTGAAAAATAGGAGGAGCATGAAGCGGTGTTGAAAAACATGAAGAGTCTGAAAAGGTGTGAAATATATGAAGAGCTTCAAAAGGTGTAAAAAATATGAGGAGTTTGAAACGGTCTGAAAAATATGAGGATCTGGTTTCCTCATTGTGTATGCCCAGAAGTGGGATTGCTGGGTCATATGGCAGTTCTATTTCCAGTTTTTTAAGAAATCTCTTCACCGTTTTCCATAGCGGCTGTACTAGTGTGCATTCCCACCAACAGTATAAGAGGGTTCCCTTTTCTCCACTCCCTCTCCAGCATTTATTGCTTGTAGACTTTTGGATAGCAGCCATCCTGACTGGCATGTAATGGTACCTCATTGTGGTTTTCATTTGCATTTCTCTAATAATGAGTGATGTTGAGCATCTTTTCATGTGTTTGTTATCCATCTGTATGTCTTCTTTGGAGAAATGTCTGTTTAGTTCTTTGGCTCATTTTTTATTGGGTCATTTATTTTTCTGGAATTGAGCTGCAGGATTTGCTTGTATATTTTTGAGATTAATCCTTTGTCTGTTTCTTCATTTGCTATTATTTTCTCCCAATCTGAGGGCTGTCTTTTCACCTTACTTATAGTTTCCTTTGTAGTGCAAAAGCTTTTAAGTTTCATTAGGTCCCATTTGTTTAGTTTTGCTTTTATTTCCAATATTCTGGGAGGTGGGTCATAGAGGATCTTGCTTTGATTTATGTCGGAGAGTGTTTTGCCTATCTTCTCCTCTAGGAGTTTTATAGTTTCTGGTCTTACATTTAGATCTTTAATCCATTTTGAGTTTATTTTTGTGTATGGTGTTAGAAAGTGTTCTATTTTCATTCTTTTACAAGTGGTTGACCAGTTTTCCCAGCACCACTTGTTAAAGAGGTTGTCTTTTTTCCATTGCATATCCTTGCCTCCTTTGTCAAAGATAAGGTGTCCATAGGTTCGTCTGAAAGAGACACGTGCACCCCAATGTTCATCGCAGCACTGTTTATAATAGCCAGGACATGGAAGCAACCTAGATGCCCGTCAGCAGATGAATGGATAAGAAAGCTGTGGTACATATACACCATGGAATATTACTCAGCCATTAAAAAGAATTCATTTGAATCAGTCCTAATGAGATGGATGAAGCTGGAGCCCATTTTACAGAGTGAAGTAAGCCAGAAAGATAAAGAACATTACAGCATACTGACACATGTATATGGAATTTAGAAAGGTGACAACGATAACCCTATATGCAGAACAGAAAAAGAGACACAGAAATACAGAACAGACTTTTAAACTTTGTGGGAGAATGTGAGGGTGGGATGTTTCAAAAGAACAGCATGTATGCTATCTATGGTGAAACAAATCACCAGCCCAGGTTGGATGCACGAGACAAGTGCTCCGGCTTCGTGCACTGGGAAGACCCAGAGGAATCGGGAGGAGAGGGAGGTGGGAGGGGGAATCGGGACTGGGAATACATGTAAATCCATGGCTGATTCATATCAAAGTATGACAAAACCCACTGGAAAAAAAAATAAAAATAATAAAAAAAAATAACAATAAAAAAAAAAATAAGAGGAGCATGAAACGGTGTTCAAAAACATGAAGAGCCTGAAAAGGTGTGAAAAATATGAAGAGCTTCAAAACGTGTCAAAAATATGAGGAGCATGAAACAATCTGAAAAATAGGAGGAGCATTAAGCGGTGTTCAAAAACATGAAGAGCCTGAAAAAGTGTGAAAAATATGAAGAGCTTCAAAACGTGTCAAAAATATGAGGAGCATGAAACAATCTGAAAAATAGGAGGAGCATTAAGCGGTGTTCAAAAACATGAAGAGCCTGAAAAGGTGTGAAAAATATGAAGAGCTTCAAAACGTGTCAAAAATATGAGGAGCATGAATCGCTCTGAAAAATAGGAGGAGCATGAAGCAGTATTCAAAAACATGAAGAGACTGAAATGTGCGAAAAATATGAAGAGCTTCAAAACGTGACAAAATATGAGGAGCATGAAACGGTCTGAAATATAGGAGGTGCATGAAGTGGTGTTGAAAAACATGAAGAGCCTGAAAAGGTTTGAAAAATATGAAGAGCTTCAAAGGTGTCAAAATTATGAGGAGCATGAAACGGTCTGAAATATAGGAGGTGCATGAAGAGGTGTTGAAAAACATGAAGAGCCTGAAAAGATGTGAAATATATGAAGAGCTTCAGAAGCTGTCAAAAATATGAGGAGCATGAAACGGTCTGAAAAATAGGAGGAATATGAAACGGTGTTGAAAAATATGAAGAGCTTGAAAAGGTGTGAAAAAAATGAAGAGCTTCAAAAGGTGTGAAAAATATGAGTAGCATGAAACGGTCTGAAAAGTAGAAGGAGCATGAAAAGGTGTTCAAAAACATGAAGAGCCTGAAAAGGTGTGAAATATAGGAAGAGCTTCAAAAGGTGTCAAAAATATGAGGAGCATGAAACGGTCTGAAAAATATGAGGAGCATTAAGCGGTGTTGAAAAACATGAAGAGCCTGAAAAGGTGTGAAAAAATATGAAGTGCTTCCAAAGGTGTGAAAAATATGAGGAGCATGAAACGGTCTGAAAAATAGGAGGAGCATGAAGCGGTGTTGATAAAAGTGAAGAGCCTGAAAAGGTGTGAAAAAATATGAAGTGCTTCCAAAGGTGTGAAAAATATGAGGAGCATTAATTGGGCTGAAAAATAGGAGGAGTATGAAACTGTGTTCAAAAACATGAAGAGCCTGAAAAGGTGTGAAAAATATGAAAAGCTTCAAAAGGGATCAAAATTATGAGGGGCATGAAACGGTGTGAAAAAGAGGAGGAGCTTGAAACAGTGTTCAAAAACATGAAGAGCCTGAAAAGGTGTGAAAAATATGAAGAGCCTCAAAAGGTGTCAAAAATATGAGCATCAAGAAACGGTCTGAAAAATAGGAGGAGCATGAAGCGGTGTTGAAAAACATGAAGAGCCTGAAACGGTGTGAAATATATGAAGAGCTTCAAAAGGTGTCAAAAATATGAGGAGCAGGAAACGGTCTGAAAAATAGGAGGATCAAGTAGCGGTGTTGAAAAACATGAAAAGCCTGAAAAGGTGTGAAAAATATGAAGAGCTTCAAAAGGTGTCAAAAATATGAGGAGCATGAAACGGTCTTAAAAATAGGAGAAAGATGAAGCGGTGTTCAAAAACATGAAGAGCCTGAAAAGGTGTGAAAAATAAGAAGAGCTTTAAAAGGTGTGAAAATTATGAGGAGCTTGAAACGGTCTGAAAAATAGGAGGAGCATGAACTGGTGTTGAAAAACATGAAGAGCCTGAAAAGGTGGGAAAAATATGAAGAGCTTCAAAAGGTGTGAAAAATATGAGGAGCATGAAACGATCTGAAAAATAGGAGGAGGATGAAACGGTAATCAAAAACATGAAGAGCCTGAAAAGGTGTGAAAAATTTGAAGAGCTTCAAAAGGTGTGAAATACATGAGGAGCATGAAACGGTCTGAAAAATAGGAGGAGCATGAAGCGGTGTTCAAAAAAATGCAGAGACTGAAAAGTTGTGAAAAATATGAAGAGCTTTAAAGGTGTGAAAAATATGAAGAAGTTCAAAATGTGTCAAAAATGAGATGAGCATGAAACGGTCTGAAAAATAGGAGGAGCATGAAGCGGTGTTCAAAAACATGAAGAGCCTGAAAAGTTGTGAAAAATATGAAGAGCTTCAAAAGGTGTCAAATATATGAGGAGCATGAAACGGTCTGAAATATAGGAGGAGCATGAAGCGGTGTTCAAAAACATGAAGTGCCTGAAAAGGTGTGAAAAATCTGAAGAGCTTCAAAAGGTTTTAAAAATATGAGGAGCAAGAAATTGTCTGAAAAATAAAGGAGCATGAAGCGATGTTCAAAAACATGAAGAGCCTGAAAAGGTGTGAAAAATATGACGAGCTTCAAAAGTTGTCTAAAATATGAAGAGCATGAAACCGTCTGAAAAATAGGAGGAGCATGAAGCGGTGTTCAAAAACATGAAGAGCCTGAAAAGGTGTGAAAAATATGAAGAGCTTCAAAAGGTTTGAACTACATGAGGAGCATTAAACGGTCTGAAAAATAGCAGGAGCATTAAGTGGTGTTGAAAAACCTGAAGAGCCTGAAAAGATGTGAAAAATATGAAGAGCGTCAAAAGGTGTAAAAAAAATATGAAGAGCCTGAAACGGTCTGAAAAATAGGAGGAGCATGAAGCGGTGTTTAAAAACATGAAGAGCCTGAAAAGGTGTGAAATATATGAAGAGCTTCAAAAGGTGTGAAAAATATGGAGAGCTTCAAAAGGTGTCAAAAATATGAAGAGCATGAAATGGTCTGAAAAATAGGGGGAGCATGAAATGGTGTTCAAAAACATGAAGAGCCTGAAAAGGTGTGAAATATATGAAGAGCCTGAAAAGGTGTGAAAAATATGAAGAGCTTCAAAAGGTGTCAAAAATATGAAGAGCATGAACCTGTCTGAAAAATAGGAGGAGCATTAAATGGTGTTCAAAAACATGAAGAGCCTGAAAAGCTGTGAAAAATATGAAAAGCTTCAAAGGTGTGATATACATGAGGAGCATGAAACGGTCTGAAAAATAGGAGAAGCATGAAGTGATGTGGAAAAACATGAACAGCCTGAAAAGGTGTGAAAAATATGAAGAGCTTCAAAAGGTGTGAAATACATGAGGAGCATGAAACTCTCTGAAAAATAGGAGGAGCATGAAGTGGTGTTCAAAAACATGAAGAGCCTGAAAATGTGTGAAAAATATGAAGAGCTTCAAAAGGTGTGAAATATATGAGGAGCTTCAAAAGGTGTGAAAAATATGAAGAGCTTCAAAAGGTTTAAAAAATAGGAGGAGGATGAAGCGGTGTTCAAAAACATGAAGAGCCTGAAAAAGTGTGATAAATATGAAGAGCTTATAAAATTGTCAAAAATATGAGGAGCATGGAGAGATGTTCAAAAACATGAAGAGGCTGATAAGGTGTGAAAAACATTAAGAGCTTCAAAAGGTTTGAAAAATAGGAGGAGCATGAACCGGTGTTCAAAAACATGAAGAGCCTGAAAATGTGTGAAAAATATGAAGAGCTTCAAAACGTGTGAAATACATGAGGAGCATGAAAAGGTCTGAAAAATAGGAGGAGCATGAAGCGGTGTTCAAAACATGAAGAGCCTGAAAAAGTGTGAAAAATATGAAGAGCTTATAAAATTGTCAAAAATATGAGGAGCATGAAACGGTCTGAAAAATACGAGCAGCCTGAAACGATCTGAAAAATAGGAGGAGCATGAAGCGGTGTTGAAAAACATGAAGAGCCGGAAAAGGTGTGAAAAATGTGAAGAGCTTATAAAATTGTCAAAAATATGAGGAGCATGAAACGGTCTGAAAAATACGAGCAGCCTGAAACCGTCTGAAAAATAGGAGGAGCATGAAGCGGTGTTAAAAACATGAAGAGCCTGAAAAAGTGTGAAAAATATGAAGAGCTTATAAAATTGTCAAAAATATGAGGAGCATGAAACGGTCTGAAAAATACGAGCAGCCTGAAACCGTCTGAAAAATAGGAGGAGCATGAAGCGGTGTTCAAAACATGAAGAGCCTGAAAAAGTGTGAAAAATATGAAGAGCTTATAAAATTGTCAAAAATATGAGGAGCATGAAACGGTCTGAAAAATACAGCAGCCTGAAACGGTCTGAAAAATAGGAGGAGCATGAAGCGGTGTTCAAAAACATGAAGGGCCTGAAAACGGGTGAAAAATATGAAGAGCTTCAAAAGGAGTCAAAAATATGCGGAGCCTGAAACGATCTGAAAAATAGGAGGAGCATGAAGCGGAGTTGAAAAACATGAAGAGCCGGAAAAGGTGTGAAAAATGTGAAGAGCTTCAAAAGGTGTCAAAAATATGAGGAGCATGAAACGCTCTGAAATATAGGAGGATCATGAAGCGGTGTTGAAAAACATGAAGAGCCTGAAAAGGTGTGATAAATGTGAAGAGCTTCAAAAGTTGTCAAAAATATGAGGAGCATGAAACGGTCTGAAAAATAGTAGGAGCATGAAACGGTGATCAAAAACATGAAGAATTTGAAAACGTGTGAAAAATATGAAGAGCTTCAAACGGTGTGAAAAATATCAGGAGCATGAAACGGTCTGAAAAAGATGAGGAGCATGAAGTGGTCTTCAAAAACATGTACAGCCTGAAAAGGTGTGAAAAATATGAAGAGCTTCAAAAGGTGTGAAAAACAGGAGGAACATGCAGCGGTGTTCAAAAATATGAAGAGCCTGAAAAGGTTTGAAAAATATGTAGTGCTTCAAAAGGTGTCAACAATATGAGGAGCATGAAACGGTCTGAAAAATAGGAGGAGCAAGAAGCGGTGTTGAAAAACAAGAAGAGACGGAAAAGGTGTGAAAAATATGAAGAGCTTCAAAAGGTTTCAAAAATATGAGGAGCTTGAAATGGTCTGAAAAATAGGACGAGCATGAAACGGTGTTCAAAAACATGAAGAGCATGAAAAGGTGTGAAAATTATGAAGAGCTTCAAAAGGTGTGAAAAACATGAGGAGAATGAAACGGTCTGAAAAATAGGAGGAGCATGAAGCAGTGTTCAAAACATGAAGAGCCTGAAAAAGTGTGAAAAATATGAAGATCTTCAAAAGTTTGAAAAATATGAAGACCCTGAAAAGGTGTCAAAAATGAGATGAGCATGAAACAGTCTGAAAAGTAGGAGGAGCATGAAGTGTTGTTCAAAAACGTGAAGAGCCTGAAAAGTTGTGAAAAATATGAAGAGCTTGAAAAGGTGTGAAATACCTGAGGAGCATGAAACGGTCTGAAAAATAGGAGGAGCATGAAGCGGTGTTCAAAATCATGAAGAGGCTGATAAGGTGTGAAAAAAATTAAGAGCTTCAAAAGGTTTGAAAAATAGGAGGAGCATGAAGCGGTGTTCAAAAACATGAAGAGCCTGAAAATGTGTGAAAAATATGAAGAGCTTATAAAATTGTCAAAAATATGAGGAGCATGAAACGGTCTGAAAAATACGAGCAGCCTGAAAACGTCTGAAAAATAGGAGGAGCATGAAGCGGTGTTCAAAAACATGAAGGGCCTGAAAACGTGTGAAAAATATGAAGAGCTTCAAAAGGAGTCAAAAATATGCGGAGCCTGAAACGATCTGAAAAATAGGAGGAGCATGAAGCGGTGTTGAAAAACATGAAGAGCCGGAAAAGGTGTGAAAAATGTGAAGAGCTTCAAAAGGTGTCAAAAATATGAGGAGCATGAAACGCTCTGAAATATAGGAGGATCATGAAGCGGTGTTGAAAAACATGAAGAGCCTGAAAAGGTGTGATAAATGTGAAGAGCTTCAAAAGGTGTCAAAAATATGAGGAGCATGAAACGGTCTGAAAAATAGTAGGAGCATGAAACGGTGATCAAAAACATGAAGAATTTGAAAACGTGTGAAAAATATGAAGAGCTTCAAACGGTGTGAAAAATATCAGGAGCATGAAACGGTCTGAAAAAGATGAGGAGCATGAAGTGGTCTTCAAAAACATGTACAGCCTGAAAAGGTGTGAAAAATATGAAGAGCTTCAAAAGGTGTGAAAAACAGGAGGAACATGCAGCGGTGTTCAAAAATATGAAGAGCCTGAAAAGGTTTGAAAAATATGTAGTGCTTCAAAAGGTGTCAACAATATGAGGAGCATGAAACGGTCTGAAAAATAGGAGGAGCAAGAAGCGGTGTTGAAAAACAAGAAGAGACGGAAAAGGTGTGAAAAATATGAAGAGCTTCAAAAGGTTTCAAAAATATGAGGAGCTTGAAATGGTCTGAAAAATAGGACGAGCATGAAACGGTGTTCAAAAACATGAAGAGCATGAAAAGGTGTGAAAATTATGAAGAGCTTCAAAAGGTGTGAAAAACATGAGGAGAATGAAACGGTCTGAAAAATAGGAGGAGCATGAAGCAGTGTTCAAAACATGAAGAGCCTGAAAAAGTGTGAAAAATATGAAGATCTTCAAAAGTTTGAAAAATATGAAGACCCTGAAAAGGTGTCAAAAATGAGATGAGCATGAAACAGTCTGAAAAGTAGGAGGAGCATGAAGTGTTGTTCAAAAACGTGAAGAGCCTGAAAAGTTGTGAAAAATATGAAGAGCTTGAAAAGGTGTGAAATACCTGAGGAGCATGAAACGGTCTGAAAAATAGGAGGAGCATGAAGCGGTGTTCAAAATCATGAAGAGGCTGATAAGGTGTGAAAAAAATTAAGAGCTTCAAAAGGTTTGAAAAATAGGAGGAGCATGAAGCGGTGTTCAAAAACATGAAGAGCCTGAAAATGTGTGAAAAATATGAAGAGCTTATAAAATTGTCAAAAATATGAGGAGCATGAAACGGTCTGAAAAATACGAGCAGCCTGAAAACGTCTGAAAAATAGGAGGAGCATGAAGCGGTGTTCAAAAACATGAAGGGCCTGAAAACGTGTGAAAAATATGAAGAGCTTCAAAAGGAGTCAAAAATATGCGGAGCCTGAAACGATCTGAAAAATAGGAGGAGCATGAAGCGGTGTTGAAAAACATGAAGAGCCGGAAAAGGTGTGAAAAATGTGAAGAGCTTCAAAAGGTGTCAAAAATATGAGGAGCATGAAACGGTCTGAAAAATACGAGGAGTAAGAAGCGTTATTGAAATACATGAAGAGCCTGAAAACGTGTGAAGAATATGAAGAGCTCAAAAGGTGTGAAAAAAATGAAGAGCTTCAGAAGGTGTCAAAAATGAGATGAGCATGAAACGGCCTCAAAAATAGGAGGAGCAGGAAGTGGTGTTCAGAAACATGAAGAGCCTGAAAAGGTGTGAAAAATATGAAGTGCTTCAAAAGGTGTCAACAATATGAGGAGCATGAAACGGTCTGAAAAATAGGAGGAGCAAGAAGCGGTGTTGAAAAACAAGAAGAGCCTGAAAAGGTGTGAAAAATATGAAGAGCTTCAAAACGTGTCAAAAATATGAGGAGCACGAAACGGTCTGAAAAATAGGAGGAGCATGAAGCGGTGTTGAAAAACATGAAGAGCCTGAAAACGTGTGAAAAATATGAAGAGCTTCAAAAGGTATGAAAATATGAAGAGCTTCAAAAGTTGTCAAAAAAGAGATGAGCATGAAACGGTCTGAAAAATAGGAGCAGCATGAAGCGGTGTTGAAAAACATGAAGAGCCTGAAAAGGTGTGAAAAATAAGAAGAGCTTTAAAAGGTGTGAAAATTATGAGGAGCTTGAAACGGTGAAAAATAGGAGGAGCATGAACTGGTGTTGAAAAACATGAAGAGCCTGAAAAGGTGGGAAAAATATGAAGAGCTTCAAAAGGTGTGAAAAATATGAGGAGCATGAAACGGTCTGAAAAATAGGAGGAGGATGAAACGGTAATCAAAAACATGAAGAGCCTGAAAAGGTGTGAAAAATTTGAAGAGCTTCAAAAGGTGTGAAATACATGAGGAGCATGAAACGGTCTGAAAAATAGGAGGAGCATGAAGCGGTGTTCAAAAAAATGCAGAGACTGAAAAGTTGTGAAAAATATGAAGAGCTTTAAAGGTGTGAAAAATATGAAGAAGTTCAAAATGTGTCAAAAATGAGATGAGCATGAAACGGTCTGAAAAATAGGAGGAGCATGAAGCGGTGTTCAAAAACATGAAGAGCCTGAAAAGTTGTGAAAAATATGAAGAGCTTGAAAAGGTGTCAAATATATGAGGAGCATGAAACGGTCTGAAATATAGGAGGAGCATGAAGCGGTGTTCAAAAACATGAAGTGCCTGAAAAGGTGTGAAAAATCTGAAGAGCTTCAAAAGGTTTTAAAAATATGAGGAGCAAGAAATTGTCTGAAAAATAAAGGAGCATGAAACGGTGATCAAAAACATGAAGAGCCTGAAAAGGTGTGAAAAATATGACGAGCTTCAAAAGTTGTCTAAAATATGAAGAGCATGAAACCGTCTGAAAAATAGGAGGAGCATGAAGCGGTGTTCAAAAACATGAAGAGCCTGAAAAGGTGTGAAAAATATGAAGAGCTTCAAAAGGTGTGAAAAACAGGAGGAACATGCAGCGGTGTTCAAAAATATGAAGAGCCTGAAAAGGTTTGAAAAATATGTAGTGCTTCAAAAGGTGTCAACAATATGAGGAGCATGAAACGGTCTGAAAAATAGGAGGAGCAAGAAGGGGTGTTGAAAAACAAGAAGAGACGGAAAAGGTGTGAAAAATATGAAGAGCTTCAAAAGGTTTCAAAAATATGAGGAGCTTGAAATGGTCTGAAAAATAGGACGAGCATGAAACGGTGTTCAAAAACATGAAGAGCATGAAAAGGTGTGAAAATTATGAAGAGCTTCAAAAGGTGTGAAAAACATGAGGAGAATGAAACGGTCTGAAAAATAGGAGGAGCATGAAGCAGTGTTCAAAACATGAAGAGCCTGAAAAAGTGTGAAAAATATGAAGATCTTCAAAAGTTTGAAAAATATGAAGACCCTGAAAAGGTGTCAAAAATGAGATGAGCATGAAACAGTCTGAAAAGTAGGAGGAGCATGAAGTGTTGTTCAAAAACGTGAAGAGCCTGAAAAGTTGTGAAAAATATGAAGAGCTTGAAAAGGTGTGAAATACCTGAGGAGCATGAAACGGTCTGAAAAATAGGAGGAGCATGAAGCGGTGTTCAAAATCATGAAGAGGCTGATAAGGTGTGAAAAAAATTAAGAGCTTCAAAAGGTTTGAAAAATAGGAGGAGCATGAAGCGGTGTTCAAAAACATGAAGAGCCTGAAAATGTGTGAAAAATATGAAGAGCTTATAAAATTGTCAAAAATATGAGGAGCATGAAACGGTCTGAAAAATACGAGCAGCCTGAAAACGTCTGAAAAATAGGAGGAGCATGAAGCGGTGTTCAAAAACATGAAGGGCCTGAAAACGTGGGAAAAATATGAAGAGCTTCAAAAGGAGTCAAAAATATGCGGAGCCTGAAACGATCTGAAAAATAGGAGGAGCATGAAGCGGTGTTGAAAAACATGAAGAGCCGGAAAAGGTGTGAAAAATGTGAAGAGCTTCAAAAGGTGTCAAAAATATGAGGAGCATGAAACGGTCTGAAAAATACGAGGAGTAAGAAGCGTTATTGAAATACATGAAGAGCCTGAAAACGTGTGAAGAATATGAAGAGCTCAAAAGGTGTGAAAAAAATGAAGAGCTTCAGAAGGTGTCAAAAATGAGATGAGCATGAAACGGCCTCAAAAATAGGAGGAGCAGGAAGTGGTGTTCAGAAACATGAAGAGCCTGAAAAGGTGTGAAAAATATGAAGTGCTTCAAAAGGTGTCAACAATATGAGGAGCATGAAACGGTCTGAAAAATAGGAGGAGCAAGAAGCGGTGTTGAAAAACAAGAAGAGCCTGAAAAGGTGTGAAAAATATGAAGAGCTTCAAAACGTGTCAAAAATATGAGGAGCACGAAACGGACTGAAAAATAGGAGGAGCATGAAGCGGTGTTGAAAAACATGAAGAGCCTGAAAACGTGTGAAAAATATGAAGAGCTTCAAAAGGTATGAAAATATGAAGAGCTTCAAAAGTTGTCAAAAAAGAGATGAGCATGAAACGGTCTGAAAAAAAGGAGCAGCATGAAGCGGTGTTGAAAAACATGAAGAGCCTGAAAAGGTGTGAAAAATAAGAAGAGCTTTAAAAGGTGTGAAAATTATGAGGAGCTTGAAACGGTGAAAAATAGGAGGAGCATGAACTGGTGTTGAAAAACATGAAGAGCCTGAAAAGGTGGGAAAAATATGAAGAGCTTCAAAAGGTGTGAAAAATATGAGGAGCATGAAACGGTCTGAAAAATAGGAGGAGGATGAAACGGTAATCAAAAACATGAAGAGCCTGAAAAGGTGTGAAAAATTTGAAGAGCTTCAAAAGGTGTGAAATACATGAGGAGCATGAAACGGTCTGAAATATAGGAGGAGCATGAAGCGGTGTTCAAAAAAATGCAGAGACTGAAAAGTTGTGAAAAATATGAAGAGCTTTAAAGGTGTGAAAAATATGAAGAAGTTCAAAATGTGTCAAAAATGAGATGAGCATGAAACGGTCTGAAAAATAGGAGGAGCATGAAGCGGTGTTCAAAAACATGAAGAGCCTGAAAAGTTGTGAAAAATATGAAGAGCTTGAAAAGGTGTCAAATATATGAGGAGCATGAAACGGTCTGAAATATAGGAGGAGCATGAAGCGGTGTTCAAAAACATGAAGTGCCTGAAAAGGTGTGAAAAATCTGAAGAGCTTCAAAAGGTTTTAAAAATATGAGGAGCAAGAAATTGTCTGAAAAATAAAGGAGCATGAAGCGATGTTCAAAAACATGAAGAGCCTGAAAAGGTGTGAAAAATATGACGAGCTTCAAAAGTTGTCTAATATATGAAGAGCATGAAACCGTCTGAAAAATAGGAGGAGCATGAAGCGGTGTTCAAAAACATGAAGAGCCTGAAAATGTGTGAAAAATATGAAGAGCTTCAAAAGGTGTGAAATATATGAGGAGCTTCAAAAGGTGTGAAAAATATGAAGAGCTTCAAAAGATGTCAAAAATATGAAAAGCATGAAACGGTCTGAAAAATAGGAGGAGCATGAAATGGTGTTCAAAAACATGAAGAGCCTGAAAATGTGTGAAAAATTTGAAAAGCTTCAAAGGTTTGAAATACATGAGGAGCATGATACGGTCTGAAAAATAGGAGAAGCATGAAGTGGTGTGGAAAAAAATGAAGAGCCTGAAAAGTTGTGAAAAATATGAAGAGCTTTAAAGGTGTGAAAAATATGAAGAAGTTCAAAATGTGTCAAAAATGAGATGAGCATGAAACGGTCTGAAAAATAGGAGGAGCATGAAGCGGTGTTCAAAAACATGAAGAGCCTGAAAAGTTGTGAAAAATATGAAGAGCTTGAAAAGGTGTCAAATATATGAGGAGCATGAAACGGTCTGAAATATAGGAGGAGCATGAAGCGGTGTTCAAAAACATGAAGTGCCTGAAAAGGTGTGAAAAATCTGAAGAGCTTCAAAAGGTTTTAAAAATATGAGGAGCAGAAATTGTCTGAAAAATAAAGGAGCATGAAACGGTGATCAAAAACATGAAGAGCCTGAAAAGGTGTGAAAAATATGACGAGCTTCAAAAGTTGTCTAAAATATGAAGAGCATGAAACCGTCTGAAAAATAGGAGGAGCATGAAGCGGTGTTCAAAAACATGAAGAGCCTGAAAAGGTGTGAAAAATATGAAGAGCTTCAAAAGGTGTGAAAAACAGGAGGAACATGCAGCGGTGTTCAAAAATATGAAGAGCCTGAAAAGGTTTGAAAAATATGTAGTGCTTCAAAAGGTGTCAACAATATGAGGAGCATGAAACGGTCTGAAAAATAGGAGGAGCAAGAAGGGGTGTTGAAAAACAAGAAGAGACGGAAAAGGTGTGAAAAATATGAAGAGCTTCAAAAGGTTTCAAAAATATGAGGAGCTTGAAATGGTCTGAAAAATAGGACGAGCATGAAACGGTGTTCAAAAACATGAAGAGCATGAAAAGGTGTGAAAATTATGAAGAGCTTCAAAAGGTGTGAAAAACATGAGGAGAATGAAACGGTCTGAAAAATAGGAGGAGCATGAAGCAGTGTTCAAAACATGAAGAGCCTGAAAAAGTGTGAAAAATATGAAGATCTTCAAATGTTTGAAAAATATGAAGACCCTGAAAAGGTGTCAAAAATGAGATGAGCATGAAACAGTCTGAAAAGTAGGAGGAGCATGAAGTGTTGTTCAAAAACGTGAAGAGCCTGAAAAGTTGTGAAAAATATGAAGAGCTTGAAAAGGTGTGAAATACCTGAGGAGCATGAAACGGTCTGAAAAATAGGAGGAGCATGAAGCGGTGTTCAAAATCATGAAGAGGCTGATAAGGTGTGAAAAAAATTAAGAGCTTCAAAAGGTTTGAAAAATAGGAGGAGCATGAAGCGGTGTTCAAAAACATGAAGAGCCTGAAAATGTGTGAAAAATATGAAGAGCTTATAAAATTGTCAAAAATATGAGGAGCATGAAACGGTCTGAAAAATACGAGCAGCCTGAAAACGTCTGAAAAATAGGAGGAGCATGAAGCGGTGTTCAAAAACATGAAGGGCCTGAAAACGTGGGAAAAATATGAAGAGCTTCAAAAGGAGTCAAAAATATGCGGAGCCTGAAACGATCTGAAAAATAGGAGGAGCATGAAGCGGTGTTGAAAAACATGAAGAGCCGGAAAAGGTGTGAAAAATGTGAAGAGCTTCAAAAGGTGTCAAAAATATGAGGAGCATGAAACGGTCTGAAAAATACGAGGAGTAAGAAGCGTTATTGAAATACATGAAGAGCCTGAAAACGTGTGAAGAATATGAAGAGCTCAAAAGGTGTGAAAAAAATGAAGAGCTTCAGAAGGTGTCAAAAATGAGATGAGCATGAAACGGCCTCAAAAATAGGAGGAGCAGGAAGTGGTGTTCAGAAACATGAAGAGCCTGAAAAGGTGTGAAAAATATGAAGTGCTTCAAAAGGTGTCAACAATATGAGGAGCATGAAACGGTCTGAAAAATAGGAGGAGCAAGAAGCGGTGTTGAAAAACAAGAAGAGCCTGAAAAGGTGTGAAAAATATGAAGAGCTTCAAAACGTGTCAAAAATATGAGGAGCACGAAACGGTCTGAAAAATAGGAGGAGCATGAAGCGGTGTTGAAAAACATGAAGAGCCTGAAAACGTGTGAAAAATATGAAGAGCTTCAAAAGGTATGAAAATATGAAGAGCTTCAAAAGTTGTCAAAAAAGAGATGAGCATGAAACGGTCTGAAAAAAAGGAGCAGCATGAAGCGGTGTTGAAAAACATGAAGAGCCTGAAAAGGTGTGAAAAATAAGAAGAGCTTTAAAAGGTGTGAAAATTATGAGGAGCTTGAAACGGTGAAAAATAGGAGGAGCATGAACTGGTGTTGAAAAACATGAAGAGCCTGAAAAGGTGGGAAAAATATGAAGAGCTTCAAAAGGTGTGAAAAATATGAGGAGCATGAAACGGTCTGAAAAATAGGAGGAGGATGAAACGGTAATCAAAAACATGAAGAGCCTGAAAAGGTGTGAAAAATTTGAAGAGCTTCAAAAGGTGTGAAATACATGAGGAGCATGAAACGGTCTGAAATATAGGAGGAGCATGAAGCGGTGTTCAAAAAAATGCAGAGACTGAAAAGTTGTGAAAAATATGAAGAGCTTTAAAGGTGTGAAAAATATGAAGAAGTTCAAAATGTCTCAAAAATGAGATGAGCATGAAACGGTCTGAAAAATAGGAGGAGCATGAAGCGGTGTTCAAAAACATGAAGAGCCTGAAAAGTTGTGAAAAATATGAAGAGCTTGAAAAGGTGTCAAATATATGAGGAGCATGAAACGGTCTGAAATATAGGAGGAGCATGAAGCGGTGTTCAAAAACATGAAGTGCCTGAAAAGGTGTGAAAAATCTGAAGAGCTTCAAAAGGTTTTAAAAATATGAGGAGCAAGAAATTGTCTGAAAAATAAAGGAGCATGAAGCGATGTTCAAAAACATGAAGAGCCTGAAAAGGTGTGAAAAATATGACGAGCTTCAAAAGTTGTCTAATATATGAAGAGCATGAAACCGTCTGAAAAATAGGAGGAGCATGAAGCGGTGTTCAAAAACATGAAGAGCCTGAAAATGTGTGAAAAATATGAAGAGCTTCAAAAGGTGTGAAATATATGAGGAGCTTCAAAAGGTGTGAAAAATATGAAGAGCTTCAAAAGATGTCAAAAATATGAAAAGCATGAAACGGTCTGAAAAATAGGAGGAGCATGAAATGGTGTTCAAAAACATGAAGAGCCTGAAAATGTGTGAAAAATTTGAAAAGCTTCAAAGGTTTGAAATACATGAGGAGCATGATACGGTCTGAAAAATAGGAGAAGCATGAAGTGGTGTGGAAAAAAATGAAGAGCCTGAAAAAGTGTGAAAAATATGAAGAGCCTCAAAAGGTGTGAAATATATGTGGAGCATGTATCTCTCTGAAACATAGGAGGAGCATGAAGTGGTGTTGAAAAACATGAAGAGCCTGAAAAGATGTGAAAAATATGAAGAGCTCCAAAAGGTGTGAAAAATATGAGAAGCATGATACGGTCTGAAAAATAGGAGGAGCATGAAGTGGTGTTCAGAAACATGGAGAGCCTAAAAAGGTGTGAAAAATATGAAGAGCTTCAAAAAGTGTCAAAAATATGAGGAGCTTGAAACGGTCTGAAAAATAGGAGGAGCATGAAGCAGTGTTCACAAACATGAAGAGCCTGAAAAGGTGTGAAAAATATGAAGAGCTTCAAAACGTGTGAAATACATGAGGAGCATGAAAAGGTCTGAAAAATAGGAGGAGCATGAAATGGTGTTCAAAAACATGAAGAGCATGAAAAGGTGTGAAAATTATGAAGAGCTTCAAAAGGTGTCAAAAACATGAGGAGAATGAAACGGTCTGAAAAATAGGAGGAGCATGAAGCAGTGTTCAAAACATGAAGAGCCTGAAAAAGTGTGAAAAATATGAAGATCTTCAAAAGTTTGAAAAATATGAAGACCCTGAAAAGGTGTCAAAAATGAGATGAGCATGAAACAGTCTGAAAAGGAGGAGGAGCATGAAGTGTTGTTCAAAAACGTGAAGAGCCTGAAAAGTTGTGAAAAATATGAAGAGCTTGAAAAGGTGTGAAATACCTGAGGAGCATGAAACGGTCTGAAAAATAGGAGGAGCATGAAGCGGTGTTCAAAACATGAAGAGCCTGAAAAAGTGTGAAAAATATGAAGAGCTTCAAAAGGTTTAAAAAATAGGAGGAGGATGAAGCGGTGTTCAAAAACATGAAGAGCCTGAAAAAGTGTGATAAATATGAAGAGCTTATAAAATTGTCAAAAATATGAGGAGCATGGAGAGATGTTCAAAAACATGAAGAGGCTGATAAGGTGTGAAAAACATTAAGAGCTTCAAAAGGTTTGAAAAATAGGAGGAGCATGAAGCTGTGTTCAAAAACATGAAGAGCCTGAAAATGTGTGAAAAATATGAAGAGCTTCAAAACGTGTGAAATACATGAGGAGCAGGAAAAAGTCTGAAAAATAGGAGGAGCATGAAGCGGTTTCAAAACATGAAGAGCCTGAAAAAGTGTGAAAAATATGAAGAGCTTATAAAATTGTCAAAAATATGAGGAGCATGAAACTTTCTGAAAAAGAGGAGGAGCATGAAGCGGTGTTCAAAAACATGAAGAGCCTGAAAAGTTGTGAAAAATATGAAGAGCTTGAAAAGGTGTCAAATATATGAGGAGCATGAAACGGTCTGAAATATAGGAGGAGCATGAAGCGGTGTTCAAAAACATGAAGTGCCTGAAAAGGTGTGAAAAATCTGAAGAGCTTCAAAAGGTTTTAAAAATATGAGGAGCAAGAAATTGTCTGAAAAATAAAGGAGCATGAAGCGATGTTCAAAAACATGAAGAGCCTGAAAAGGTGTGAAAAATATGACGAGCTTCAAAAGTTGTCTAATATATGAAGAGCATGAAACCGTCTGAAAAATAGGAGGAGCATGAAGCGGTGTTCAAAAACATGAAGAGCCTGAAAATGTGTGAAAAATATGAAGAGCTTCAAAAGGTGTGAAATATATGAGGAGCTTCAAAAGGTGTGAAAAATATGAAGAGCTTCAAAAGATGTCAAAAATATGAAAAGCATGAAACGGTCTGAAAAATAGGAGGAGCATGAAATGGTGTTCAAAAACATGAAGAGCCTGAAAATGTGTGAAAAATTTGAAAAGCTTCAAAGGTTTGAAATACATGAGGAGCATGATACGGTCTGAAAAATAGGAGAAGCATGAAGTGGTGTGGAAAAAAATGAAGAGCCTGAAAAAGTGTGAAAAATATGAAGAGCCTCAAAAGGTGTGAAATATATGTGGAGCATGTATCTCTCTGAAACATAGGAGGAGCATGAAGTGGTGTTGAAAAACATGAAGAGCCTGAAAAGATGTGAAAAATATGAAGAGCTCCAAAAGGTGTGAAAAATATGAGAAGCATGATACGGTCTGAAAAATAGGAGGAGCATGAAGTGGTGTTCAGAAACATGGAGAGCCTAAAAAGGTGTGAAAAATATGAAGAGCTTCAAAAAGTGTCAAAAATATGAGGAGCTTGAAACGGTCTGAAAAATAGGAGGAGCATGAAGCAGTGTTCACAAACATGAAGAGCCTGAAAAGGTGTGAAAAATATGAAGAGCTTCAAAACGTGTGAAATACATGAGGAGCATGAAAAGGTCTGAAAAATAGGAGGAGCATGAAATGGTGTTCAAAAACATGAAGAGCATGAAAAGGTGTGAAAATTATGAAGAGCTTCAAAAGGTGTCAAAAACATGAGGAGAATGAAACGGTCTGAAAAATAGGAGGAGCATGAAGCAGTGTTCAAAACATGAAGAGCCTGAAAAAGTGTGAAAAATATGAAGATCTTCAAAAGTTTGAAAAATATGAAGACCCTGAAAAGGTGTCAAAAATGAGATGAGCATGAAACAGTCTGAAAAGGAGGAGGAGCATGAAGTGTTGTTCAAAAACGTGAAGAGCCTGAAAAGTTGTGAAAAATATGAAGAGCTTGAAAAGGTGTGAAATACCTGAGGAGCATGAAACGGTCTGAAAAATAGGAGGAGCATGAAGCGGTGTTCAAAACATGAAGAGCCTGAAAAAGTGTGAAAAATATGAAGAGCTTCAAAAGGTTTAAAAAATAGGAGGAGGATGAAGCGGTGTTCAAAAACATGAAGAGCCTGAAAAAGTGTGATAAATATGAAGAGCTTATAAAATTGTCAAAAATATGAGGAGCATGGAGAGATGTTCAAAAACATGAAGAGGCTGATAAGGTGTGAAAAACATTAAGAGCTTCAAAAGGTTTGAAAAATAGGAGGAGCATGAAGCTGTGTTCAAAAACATGAAGAGCCTGAAAATGTGTGAAAAATATGAAGAGCTTCAAAACGTGTGAAATACATGAGGAGCAGGAAAAAGTCTGAAAAATAGGAGGAGCATGAAGCGGTTTCAAAACATGAAGAGCCTGAAAAAGTGTGAAAAATATGAAGAGCTTATAAAATTGTCAAAAATATGAGGAGCATGAAACGGTCTGAAAAATACGAGCAGCCTGAAACGATCTGAAAAATAGGAGGAGCATGAAGCGGTGTTCAAAAACATGAAGGGCCTGAAAACGTGTGAAAAATATGAAGAGCTTCAAAAGGAGTCAAAAATATGCGGAGCCTGAAACGATCTGAAAAATAGGAGGAGCATGAAGCGGTGTTGAAAAACATGAAGAGCCGGAAAAGGTGTGATAAATGTGAAGAGCTTCAAAAGGTGTCAAAAATATGAGGAGCATGAAACGGTCTGAAAAATAGGAGGAGTAAGAAGCGTTATTGAAATACATGAAGAGCCTGAAAACGTGTGAAGAATATGAAGAGCTCAAAAGGTGTGAAAAAAATGAAGAGCTTCAGAAGGTGTCAAAAATGAGATGAGCATGAAACGGCCTCAAAAATAGGAGGAGCAGGAAGTGGTGTTCAGAAATATGGAGAGCCTGAAAAGGTGTGAAAAATATGAAGAGCTTCAAAAGGTGTGAAATACATGAGGAGCATGAAACGGTCTGAAAAATAGGAGGAGCATGAAGAGGTGTTCAAAAACCTGAAGAGCCTGAAAAGGTGTGAAAAATATGAAGAGCTTCTAAAGGTGTGAAAAACAGGAGGAACATGAAGCGGTGTTCAAAAATATGAAGAGCCTGAAAAGGTGTGAAAAATATGAAGTGCTTCAAAAGGTGTCAACAATATGAGGAGCATGAAACGGTCTGAAAAATAGGAGGAGCAAGAAGCGGTGTTGAAAAACAAGAAGAGACGGAAAAGGTGTGAAAAATATGAAGAGCTTCAAAACGTGTCAAAAATATGAGGAGCACGAAACGGTCTGAAAAATAGGAGGAGCATGAAGCGGTGTTGAAAATCATGAAGAGCCTGAAAACGTGTGAAAAATATGAAGAGCTTCAAAAGGTATGAAAATATGAAGAGCTTCAAAAGTTGTCAAAAAAGAGATGAGCATGAAACGGTCTGAAAAATAGGAGCAGCATGAAGCGGTGTTGAAAAACATGAAGAGTCTGAAAAGGTGTGAAAAATATGAAGAGCTTCAAAAGGTGTCAAAAAAATGAGGAGCATGAAACGGTCTGAAATATAGGAGGAGCATGAAGCGGTGTTGAAAAACAGGAAGAGCCTGAAAATGTGTGAAAAACGTGAAGAGCTTCAAAAGATGTCAAAAATATGAGGAGCATGAAACGGTCTGAAAAATATGAGGAGCATGAAGCGGTGTTAAAAAACATGAAGAGCCTGAAAAGAAGTGAAAAATATGAAGAGCTTCAAAAGGTGTGAAATATATGTGGAGCATGTATCTCTCTGAAACATAGGAGGAGCATGAAGTGGTGTTGAAAAACATGAAGAGCCTGAAAAGATGTGAAAAATATGAAGAGCTCCAAAAGGTGTGAAAAATATGAGAAGCATGATACGGTCTGAAAAATAGGAGGAGCATGAAGTGGTGTTCAGAAACATGGAGAGCCTAAAAAGGTGTGAAAAATATGAAGAGCTTCAAAAAGTGTCAAAAATATGAGGAGCTTGAAACGGTCTGAAAAATAGGAGGAGCATGAAGCAGTGTTCACAAACATGAAGAGCCTGAAAAGGTGTGAAAAATATGAAGAGCTTCAAAACGTGTGAAATACATGAGGAGCATGAAAAGGTCTGAAAAATAGGAGGAGCATGAAATGGTGTTCAAAAACATGAAGAGCATGAAAAGGTGTGAAAATTATGAAGAGCTTCAAAAGGTGTCAAAAACATGAGGAGAATGAAACGGTCTGAAAAATAGGAGGAGCATGAAGCAGTGTTCAAAACATGAAGAGCCTGAAAAAGTGTGAAAAATATGAAGATCTTCAAAAGTTTGAAAAATATGAAGACCCTGAAAAGGTGTCAAAAATGAGATGAGCATGAAACAGTCTGAAAAGGAGGAGGAGCATGAAGTGTTGTTCAAAAACGTGAAGAGCCTGAAAAGTTGTGAAAAATATGAAGAGCTTGAAAAGGTGTGAAATACCTGAGGAGCATGAAACGGTCTGAAAAATAGGAGGAGCATGAAGCGGTGTTCAAAACATGAAGAGCCTGAAAAAGTGTGAAAAATATGAAGAGCTTCAAAAGGTTTAAAAAATAGGAGGAGGATGAAGCGGTGTTCAAAAACATGAAGAGCCTGAAAAAGTGTGATAAATATGAAGAGCTTATAAAATTGTCAAAAATATGAGGAGCATGGAGAGATGTTCAAAAACATGAAGAGGCTGATAAGGTGTGAAAAACATTAAGAGCTTCAAAAGGTTTGAAAAATAGGAGGAGCATGAAGCTGTGTTCAAAAACATGAAGAGCCTGAAAATGTGTGAAAAATATGAAGAGCTTCAAAACGTGTGAAATACATGAGGAGCAGGAAAAAGTCTGAAAAATAGGAGGAGCATGAAGCGGTTTCAAAACATGAAGAGCCTGAAAAAGTGTGAAAAATATGAAGAGCTTATAAAATTGTCAAAAATATGAGGAGCATGAAACGGTCTGAAAAATACGAGCAGCCTGAAACGATCTGAAAAATAGGAGGAGCATGAAGCGGTGTTCAAAAACATGAAGGGCCTGAAAACGTGTGAAAAATATGAAGAGCTTCAAAAGGAGTCAAAAATATGCGGAGCCTGAAACGATCTGAAAAATAGGAGGAGCATGAAGCGGTGTTGAAAAACATGAAGAGCCGGAAAAGGTGTGATAAATGTGAAGAGCTTCAAAAGGTGTCAAAAATATGAGGAGCATGAAACGGTCTGAAAAATAGGAGGAGTAAGAAGCGTTATTGAAATACATGAAGAGCCTGAAAACGTGTGAAGAATATGAAGAGCTCAAAAGGTGTGAAAAAAATGAAGAGCTTCAGAAGGTGTCAAAAATGAGATGAGCATGAAACGGCCTCAAAAATAGGAGGAGCAGGAAGTGGTGTTCAGAAATATGGAGAGCCTGAAAAGGTGTGAAAAATATGAAGAGCTTCAAAAGGTGTGAAATACATGAGGAGCATGAAACGGTCTGAAAAATAGGAGGAGCATGAAGAGGTGTTCAAAAACCTGAAGAGCCTGAAAAGGTGTGAAAAATATGAAGAGCTTCTAAAGGTGTGAAAAACAGGAGGAACATGAAGCGGTGTTCAAAAATATGAAGAGCCTGAAAAGGTGTGAAAAATATGAAGTGCTTCAAAAGGTGTCAACAATATGAGGAGCATGAAACGGTCTGAAAAATAGGAGGAGCAAGAAGCGGTGTTGAAAAACAAGAAGAGACGGAAAAGGTGTGAAAAATATGAAGAGCTTCAAAACGTGTCAAAAATATGAGGAGCACGAAACGGTCTGAAAAATAGGAGGAGCATGAAGCGGTGTTGAAAATCATGAAGAGCCTGAAAACGTGTGAAAAATATGAAGAGCTTCAAAAGGTATGAAAATATGAAGAGCTTCAAAAGTTGTCAAAAAAGAGATGAGCATGAAACGGTCTGAAAAATAGGAGCAGCATGAAGCGGTGTTGAAAAACATGAAGAGTCTGAAAAGGTGTGAAAAATATGAAGAGCTTCAAAAGGTGTCAAAAAAATGAGGAGCATGAAACGGTCTGAAATATAGGAGGAGCATGAAGCGGTGTTGAAAAACAGGAAGAGCCTGAAAATGTGTGAAAAACGTGAAGAGCTTCAAAAGATGTCAAAAATATGAGGAGCATGAAACGGTCTGAAAAATATGAGGAGCATGAAGCGGTGTTAAAAAACATGAAGAGCCTGAAAAGAAGTGAAAAATATGAAGAGCTTCAAAAGGTGTGAAATATATGTGGAGCATGTATCTCTCTGAAACATAGGAGGAGCATGAAGTGGTGTTGAAAAACATGAAGAGCCTGAAAAGATGTGAAAAATATGAAGAGCTCCAAAAGGTGTGAAAAATATGAGAAGCATGATACGGTCTGAAAAATAGGAGGAGCATGAAGTGGTGTTCAGAAACATGGAGAGCCTAAAAAGGTGTGAAAAATATGAAGAGCTTCAAAAAGTGTCAAAAATATGAGGAGCTTGAAACGGTCTGAAAAATAGGAGGAGCATGAAGCAGTGTTCAAAACATGAAGAGCCTGAAAAAGTGTGAAAAATATGAAGATCTTCAAAAGTTTGAAAAATATGAAGACCCTGAAAAGGTGTCAAAAATGAGATGAGCATGAAACAGTCTGAAAAGGAGGAGGAGCATGAAGTGTTGTTCAAAAACGTGAAGAGCCTGAAAAGTTGTGAAAAATATGAAGAGCTTGAAAAGGTGTGAAATACCTGAGGAGCATGAAACGGTCTGAAAAATAGGAGGAGCATGAAGCGGTGTTCAAAACATGAAGAGCCTGAAAAAGTGTGAAAAATATGAAGAGCTTCAAAAGGTTTAAAAAATAGGAGGAGGATGAAGCGGTGTTCAAAAACATGAAGAGCCTGAAAAAGTGTGATAAATATGAAGAGCTTATAAAATTGTCAAAAATATGAGGAGCATGGAGAGATGTTCAAAAACATGAAGAGGCTGATAAGGTGTGAAAAACATTAAGAGCTTCAAAAGGTTTGAAAAATAGGAGGAGCATGAAGCTGTGTTCAAAAACATGAAGAGCCTGAAAATGTGTGAAAAATATGAAGAGCTTCAAAACGTGTGAAATACATGAGGAGCAGGAAAAAGTCTGAAAAATAGGAGGAGCATGAAGCGGTTTCAAAACATGAAGAGCCTGAAAAAGTGTGAAAAATATGAAGAGCTTATAAAATTGTCAAAAATATGAGGAGCATGAAACGGTCTGAAAAATACGAGCAGCCTGAAACGATCTGAAAAATAGGAGGAGCATGAAGCGGTGTTCAAAAACATGAAGGGCCTGAAAACGTGTGAAAAATATGAAGAGCTTCAAAAGGAGTCAAAAATATGCGGAGCCTGAAACGATCTGAAAAATAGGAGGAGCATGAAGCGGTGTTGAAAAACATGAAGAGCCGGAAAAGGTGTGATAAATGTGAAGAGCTTCAAAAGGTGTCAAAAATATGAGGAGCATGAAACGGTCTGAAAAATAGGAGGAGTAAGAAGCGTTATTGAAATACATGAAGAGCCTGAAAACGTGTGAAGAATATGAAGAGCTCAAAAGGTGTGAAAAAAATGAAGAGCTTCAGAAGGTGTCAAAAATGAGATGAGCATGAAACGGCCTCAAAAATAGGAGGAGCAGGAAGTGGTGTTCAGAAATATGGAGAGCCTGAAAAGGTGTGAAAAATATGAAGAGCTTCAAAAGGTGTGAAATACATGAGGAGCATGAAACGGTCTGAAAAATAGGAGGAGCATGAAGAGGTGTTCAAAAACCTGAAGAGCCTGAAAAGGTGTGAAAAATATGAAGAGCTTCTAAAGGTGTGAAAAACAGGAGGAACATGAAGCGGTGTTCAAAAATATGAAGAGCCTGAAAAGGTGTGAAAAATATGAAGTGCTTCAAAAGGTGTCAACAATATGAGGAGCATGAAACGGTCTGAAAAATAGGAGGAGCAAGAAGCGGTGTTGAAAAACAAGAAGAGACGGAAAAGGTGTGAAAAATATGAAGAGCTTCAAAACGTGTCAAAAATATGAGGAGCACGAAACGGTCTGAAAAATAGGAGGAGCATGAAGCGGTGTTGAAAATCATGAAGAGCCTGAAAACGTGTGAAAAATATGAAGAGCTTCAAAAGGTATGAAAATATGAAGAGCTTCAAAAGTTGTCAAAAAAGAGATGAGCATGAAACGGTCTGAAAAATAGGAGCAGCATGAAGCGGTGTTGAAAAACATGAAGAGTCTGAAAAGGTGTGAAAAATATGAAGAGCTTCAAAAGGTGTCAAAAAAATGAGGAGCATGAAACGGTCTGAAATATAGGAGGAGCATGAAGCGGTGTTGAAAAACAGGAAGAGCCTGAAAATGTGTGAAAAACGTGAAGAGCTTCAAAAGATGTCAAAAATATGAGGAGCATGAAACGGTCTGAAAAATATGAGGAGCATGAAGCGGTGTTAAAAAACATGAAGAGCCTGAAAAGAAGTGAAAAATATGAAGAGCTTCAAAAGGTGTGAAAAACATGAAGACCTTCAAAAGGTGTCAAAAATGAGATGAGCATGAAACGGTCGGAAAAATAGGAGGAGCATGAAGCGGTGTTGAAAAACATGAAGAGCCTGAAAACCTGTGAAAAATAGGAAGAGCTTCAAAAGTTGTGAAAAATATGAAGAGCTTCAAAAAGTGTCAAAAATATTAGGAGCATGAAATGGTCTCAAATATAGGAGAATCATGCAGCGGTGTTGAAAACTATAAACAGCCTGAAAAAGTGTGAAAAATATGAAGAGCTTCAAAAGGTGTCAAAAATATGAGTATCATGAAATGGTCTGAAAAACAGGAGCAGCATGAAACAGTGTTCAAAAACATGAAGACATTGAAAAGGTGTGAAAAATATGAAGAGGTTCAAAAGGTGTGAAATACATGAGGATCATGAAACGGTCTGAAAAATATGAGGAGCATGAAGCGGTGTTCAAAAACATGAGGAGCCTGAAAAGGTGAGAAAAATATGAAGAGCTTCAAAAGGTGTGAGAAATGTGAGGAGCATGAAGCGGTGTTCAAATACATGAAAAGCCTGAAAAGGTGTGAAAAATATGAAGAGCTTCAAAAGGTTTCAAAAATATGAGGAGCTTGAAATGGTCTGAAAAATAGGACGAGAATGAAACGGTGTTCAAAAACATGAAGAGCATGAAAAGGTGTGAAAATTATGAAGAGCTTCAAAAGGTGTGAAAAACATGAGGAGAATGAAACGGTCTGAAATATAAGAGGATCATGAAGCAGTGTTCAAAACATGAAGAGCCTGAAAAAGTGTGAAAAATATGAAGAGCTTATAAAATTGTCAAAAATATGAGGAGCATGAAACGGTGTTCAAAAACGTGAAGAGCCTGAAAAGGTGTGAAAAATATGAAGAGTTTCAAAAGGTGTGAAATACCTGAGGAGCATGAAACGATCTGAAAAATAGGAGGAGCATGAAGCGGTGTTCAAAACATGAAGAGCCTGAAAAAGTGTGAAAAATATGAACAGCTTCAAAAGGTTTGAAAAATAAGAGGAGCATGAAGCGGTGTTCAAAAACATGAAGGGCCTGAAAACGGGTGAAAAATATGAAGAGCTTCAAAAGGAGTCAAAAATATGCGGAGCCTGAAACGATCTGAAAAATAGGAGGAGCATGAAGCGGAGTTGAAAAACATGAAGTGCCAGAAAAGGTGTGAAAAATGTGAAGAGCTTCAAAAGGTGTCAAAAATATGAGGAGCATGAAACGCTCTGAAATATAGGAGGATCATGAAGCGGTGTTGAGAAACATGAAGAGCCTGAAAAGGTGTGATAAATGTGAAGAGCTTCAAAAGGTGTCAAAAATATGAGGAGCATGAAACGGTCTGAAAAATAGTAGGAGCATGAAACGGTGATCAAAAACATGAAGAATTTGAAAACGTGTGAAAAATATGAAGAGCTTCAAACGGTGTGAAAAATATCAGGAGCATGAAACGGTCTGAAAAAGATGAGGAGCATGAAGTGGTCTTCAAAAACATGTACAGCCTGAAAAGGTGTGAAAAATATGAAGAGCTTCAAAAGGTGTGAAAAATATGAAGAGCTTCAAAAGGTGTCAAAAATGAGATGAGCATGAAACGGTCTGAAAAATAGGAGGAGAATGAAACGATGTTGAAAAACTTGAAGACCCTGAAAAGCTGTGAAAAATATGAAGAGCTTCAAAAGGTGTGAAAAATATGAAGAGCTTCCAAAGGTGTCAAAAAATGAGGAGCATTAAAAGGTCAGAAAAAGAGGAGGAGCATGAGTGGAGTTGAAAAACATGAAGAGACTGAAAAGGTGTGAAAAATATGAAGAGCTTCAAAAGGTGTCAAAAATATGAGGAGCTTGAAACGGTCTGAAAAATAGGAGGAACATGAAGCAGTGTTCAAAAACATGAAGAGTCTGAAAAGGTGTGAAAAATATAAAGAGTTTCAAAACGTGTGAAATTCATGAGGAGCATGAAAAGGTCTGAAAAATAGGAGTAGCATGAAGAGGTGTTCAAAAACATGAAGAGGCTGATAAGGTGTGAAAAACATGAAGAGCTTCAAAAAGTTTGAAAAATAGGAGGAGCATGAAGCGGTGTTAAAAAACATGAAGAGCCTAAAAAAGTGTGAAAAATATGAAGAGCTTATAAAATGGTCAAAAATATGAGGAGCATGAAACGGTCTGAAAAATAGGAGGAGCATGAAACGGTGAACAAAAACATGAAGAGCCTGAAAACGTGTGAAAAGTATGAAGAGCTTCCAACGGTGTGAAAAATATGAGGAGCATGAAACAGACTGAAAAAGATGAGGAGCATGAAGTCGTGTTCAAAAACATGTGCAGCCTGAAAAGCTGTGAAAAATATGAAGAGCTTCAAAAGGTGTGAAAAATAGGAGGAGGATGAAGCGGTGTTCAGAAACATGAAAAGCCTGAAAATGTGTGAAATATGTGAAGAGCTTCAAAAGATGTCAAAAATATGAGGAGCATGAAACGGTCTGAAAAATAGGAGGAGTAAGAATCGTTATTGAAATACATGAAGAGCCTGAAAACGTGTGAAGAATATGAAGAGCTCAAAAGGTGTGAAAAAAATGAAGAGCTTCAGAAGGTGTCAAAAATGAGATGAGCATGAAACGGCCTCAAAAATAGGAGGAGCAGGAAGTGGTGTTCAGAAACATGGAGAGCCTGAAAAGGTGTGAAAAATATGAACAGCTTCAAAAGGTGTGAAATACATGAGGAGCATGAAACGGTCTGAAAAATAGGAGGAGCATGAAGAGGTGTTCAAAAACCTGAAGAGCCTGAAAAGGTGTGAAAAATATGAAGAGCTTCAAAAGGTGTGAAAAACAGGAGGAACATGAAGCGGTGTTCAAAAATATGAAGAGCCTGAAAAGGTGTGAAAAATATGAAGTGCTTCAAAAGGTGTCAAAAATATGAGGAGAATGAAACGGTCTGAAAAATAGGAGGAGCAAGAAGCGGTGTTGAAAAACAAGAAGAGACGGAAAAGGGGTGAAAAATATGAAGAGCTTCAAAACGTGTCAAAAATATGAGGAGCATGAAACGGTCTGAAAAATAGGAGGAGCATGAAGCAGTGTTGAAAAACATGAAGAGCCTGAAAACGTGTGAAAAATCTGAAGAGCTTCAAAAGGTATGAAAATATGAAGAGCTTCAAAAGTTGTCAAAAAAGAGATGAGCATGAAACGGTCTGAAAAATGGGAGCAGCATGAAGCGGTGTTGAAAAACATGAAGAGTCTGAAAAGGTGTGAAAAATATGAAGAGCTTCAAAAGGTGTCAAAAATATGAGGAGCATGAAACAGTCTGAAAAATAGGAGGAGCATGAAGCGGTGTTGAAAAACATGAAGAGCCTGAAAACGTGTGAAAAATATGAAGAGCTTCAAAAAGTATGAAAATATGAAGAGCTTCAAAAGTTGTCAAAAAAGAGATGAGCATGAAACGGTCTGAAAAATAGGAGCAGCATGAAGCGGTGTTGAAAAACATGACGAGCCTGAAAATGTGTGAAAAACGTGAAGAGCTTCAAAAGATGTCAAAAATATGAGGAGCATGAAACGGTCTGAAAAATATGAGGAGCATGAAGCGGTGTTAAAAAACATGAAGAGCCTGAAAAGAAGTGAAAAATGTGAAGAGCTTCAAAAGGTGTGAAAAATATGAAGTCCTTCAAAAGGTGTCAAAAATATGAAGAGCTTCAAAAGATGTCAAAAATATGAGGAGCATGAAACGGTCTGAAAAATATGAGGAGCATGAAGCGTTGTTGAAAAACATGAAGAGCCTGAAAAGTTGTGAAAAATAGGAAGAGCTTTAAAGGAGTGAAAAATATGAGGAGCATGAAAAGGTCTGAAAAATAGGAGTAGCATGAAGAGGTGTTCAAAAACATGAAGAGGCTGATAAGGTGTGAAAAACATGAAGAGCTTCAAAAAGTTTGAAAAATAGGAGGAGCATGAAGCGGTGTTAAAATACATGAAGAGCCTAAAAAAGTGTGAAAAATATGAAGAGCTTATAAAATGGTCAAAAATATGAGGAGCATGAAACGGTCTGAAAAATAGGAGGAGCATGAAACGGTGATCAAAAACATGAAGAGCCTGAAAACGTGTGAAAAATATGAAGAGCTTCAAACGGTGTGAAAAATATGAGGAGCATGAAACAGACTGAAAAAGATGAGGAGCATGAAGTCCTGTTCAAAAACATGTTCAGCCTGAAAAGCTGTGAAAAATATGAAGAGCTTCAAAAGGTGTGAAAAATAGGAGGAGGATGAAGCGGTGTTCAGAAACATGAAAAGCCTGAAAATGTGTGAAATATGTGAAGAGCTTCAAAAGATGTCAAAAATATGAGGAGCATGAAACGGTCTGAAAAATAGGAGGAGTAAGAAGCGTTATTGAAATACATGAAGAGCCTGAAAACGTGTGAAGAATATGAAGAGCTCAAAAGGTGTGAAACAAATGAAGAGCTTCAGAAGGTGTCAAAAATGAGATGAGCATGAAACGGCCTCAAAAATAGGAGGAGCAGGAAGTGGTGTTCAGAAACATGGAGAGCCTGAAAAGGTGTGAAAAATATGAACAGCTTCAAAAGGTGTGAAATACATGAGGAGCATGAAACGGTCTGAAAAATAGGAGGAGCATGAAGAGGTGTTCAAAAACCTGAAGAGCCTGAAAAGGTGTGAAAAATATGAAGAGCTTCAAAAGGTATGAAAAGCAGGAGGAACATGAAGCGGTGTTCAAAAATATGAAGAGCCAGAAAATGTGTGAAAAATATGAAGTGCTTCAAAAGGTGTCAACAATATGAGGAGCATGAAACGGTCTGAAAAATAGGAGGAGCAAGAAGCGGTGTTGAAAAACAAGAAGAGACGGAAAAGGTGTGAAAAATATGAAGAGCTTCAAAACGTGTCAAAAATATGAGGAGCATGAAACGGTCTGAAATATAGGAGGATCATCAAGCGGTGTTGAAAAACATGAAGAGCCTGAAAATGTGTGATAAACGTGAAGAGCTTCAAAAGATGTCAAAAATATGAGGAGCATGAAACGGTCTGAAAAATATGAGGAACATGAAGCGGTGTTAAAAAACATGAAGAGCCTGAAAAGAAGTGAAAAATATGAAGAGCTTCAAAAGGTGTGAAAAATATGAAGACCTTCAAAAGGTGTCAAAAATATGAAGAGCTTCAAAAGATGTCAAAAATATGAGGAGCATGAAACGGTCTGAAAAATATGAGGAGCATGAAGCGGTGTTGAAAAACATGAAGAGCCTGAAAAGCTGTGAAAAATAGGAAGAGCTTCAAAAGGTGTGAAAAATATGAAGAGCTTCAAAAAATGTCAAAAATATGAGGAGCATGAAATGGTCTCAAATATAGGAGAATCATGCAGCGGTGTTGAAAACTATAAACAGCCTGAAAAAGTGTGAAAAATATGAAGAGCTTCAAAAGGTGTCAAAAATATGAGTATCATGAAATGGTCTGAAAAACAGGAGCAGCATGAAACAGTGTTCAAAAACATGAAGACATTGAAAAGGTGTGAAAAATATGAAGAGGTTCAAAAGGTGTGAAATACATGAGGATCATGAAACGGTCTGAAAAATATGAGGAGCATGAAGCAGTGTTCAAAAACATGAGGAGCCTGAAAAGGTGAGAAAAATATGAAGAGCTTCAAAAGGTGTGAGAAATGTGAGGAGCATGAAGCGATGTTCAAATACATGAAAAGCCTGAAAAGGTGTGAAAAATATGAAGAGCTTCAAAAGGTTTCAAAAATATGAGGAGCTTGAAATGGTCTGAAAAATAGGACGAGCATGAAACGGTGTTCAAAAACATGAAGAGCCTGAAAAAGTGTGAAAAATATGAAGATCTTCAAAAGTTTGAAAAATATGAAGACCCTGAAAAGGTGTCAAAAAAGAGATGAGCATGAAAAAGTCTGAAAAGTAGGAGGAGCATGAAGTGTTGTTCAAAAACATGAAGGGCCTGAAAATGTGTGAAAAATATGAAGAGCTTCAAAAGGTTTGAAAAATAGGAGGAGCATGAAGCGGTGTTGAAAAACATGAAGAGCCTGAAAAAGTGTGAAAAATATGAAGAGCTTATAAAATTGTCAAAAATATGAGGAGCATGAAGAGATGTTCAAAAACATGAAAAGGCTGATAAGGTGTGAAAAACATGAAGAGCTTCAAAAGGTTTGAAAAATAGGAGGAGCATCAAGCGGTGCTCAAAAACATGAAGAGCCTGAAAATGTGTGAAAAATATGAAGAGCTTATAAAATTGTCAAAAATATGGGGAGCATGAAATGGTCTGAAAAATACGAGCAGCCTGAAACCGTCTGAAAAATAGGAGGAGCATGAAGCGGTGTTCAAAAACATGAAGGGCCTGAAAACGTGTGAAAAATATGAAGAGCTTCAAAAGGAGTCAAAAATATGCGGAGCCTGAAACGATCTGAAAAATAGGAGGAGCATGAAGCGGTGTTGAAAAACATGAAGAGCCAGAAAAGGTGTGAAAAATGTGAAGAGCTTCAAAAGGTGTCAAAAATATGAGGAGCATGAAACGCTCTAAAATATAGGAGGATCATGAAGCGGTGTTGAAAAACATGAAGAGCCTGAAAAGGTGTGATAAATGTGAAGAGCTTCAAAAGGTGTCAAAAATATGAGGAGCATGAAACGGTCTGAAAAATAGGAGGAGCATGAAACGGATATCAAAAACATGAAGAATCTGAAAACGTGTGAATAATATGAAGAGCTTCAAACGGTGTGAAATATATCAGGAGCATGAAACGGTCTGAAAAAGATGAGGAGCATGAAGTGGTCTTCAAAAACATGTACAGCCTGAAAAGGTGTGGAAAATATGAAGAGGTTCAAAAGGTGTGAAATACATGAGTATCATGAAACGGTATAAAAAATAGGAGGAGCATGAAGCTGTGTTCAAAAACATGAGAGCCTGAAAAGGTGTGAAAATATGAAGAGCTTTAAAAGGTGTGAAAAATACGAGGAGCATGAAACGGTGTTCAAAAACATGAAGAGCCTAAAATGGTGTGAAAATTATGAAGAGCCTCAAAACGTGTCAAAAATAGGAGGAGCATGAAGCGATGTTGAAAAACTTGAAGAGCCTGAAAACGTGTAAAATATGAAGAGCTTCAAAAGGTGTGAAAAATATGAAGAGCTTCAAAAGGTGTCAAAAATGAGATGAGCATGAAACGGTCTGAAAAATAGGAGGAGAATGAAACGGTGTTGAAAAACTTGAAGACCCTGAAAAGCTGTGAAAAATATGAAGAGCATCAAAAGGTGTGAAAAATATGAAGAGCTTCCAAAGGTGTCAAAATTATGAGCAGCATGAAAAGGTCACAAAAAGAGGAGGAGCATGAGTGGAGTTTAAAAACATGAAGAGACTGAAAAGGTGTGAAAAATATGAAGAGCTTCAAAAGGTGTCAAAAATATGAGGAGCTTGAAACGGTCTGAAAAATAGGAGGAGCATGAAGCAGTGTTCAAAACCATGAAGAGTCTGAAAAGGTGTGAAAAATATGAAGAGCTTCAAAACGTGTGAAATACATGAGAAGCATGAAAAGGTCTGAAAAATAGGAGTAGCATGAAGAGGTGTTCAAAAACATGAAGAGTCTGATAAGGTGTGAAAAACATGAAGAGCTTCAAAAAGTTTGAAAAATAGGAGGAGCATGAAGCGGTGTTAAAAAACATGAAGAGCCTAAAAAAGTGTGAAAATTATGAAGAGCTTATAAAATGGTCAAAAATATGAGGAGCAAGAAACGGTCTGAAAAATAGGAGGAGCATGAAACAGTGATCAAAAACATGAAGAGCCTGAAAACGTGTGAAAAATATGAAGAGCTTCCAACGGTGTGAAAAATATGAGGAGCATGAAACAGACTGAAAAAGATGAGGAGCATGAAGTCGTGTTCAAAAACATGTGCAGCCTGAAAAGCTGTGAAAAATATGAAGAGCTTCAAAAGGTGTGAAAAATAGGAGGAGGATGAAGTGGTGTTCAGAAACATGAAAAGCCTGAAAATGTGTGAAATATGTGAAGAGCTTCAAAAGATGTCAAAAATATGAGGAGCATGAAACGGTCTGAAAAATAGGAGGAGTAAGAAGCGTTATTGAAATACATGAAGACCCTGAAAAAGTGTGAAGAATATGAAGAGCTCAAAAGGTGTGAAATAAATGAAGAGCTTCAGAAGGTGTCAAAAATGAGATGAGCATGAAACGGCCTCAAAAATAGGAGGAGCAGGAAGTGGTGTTCAGAAACATGGAGAGCTTGAAAAGGTGTGAAAAATATGAACAGCTTCAAAAGGTGTGAAATACATGAGGAGCATGAAACGGTCTGAAAAATAGGAGGAGCATGAAGAGGTGTTCAAAAACCTGAAGAGCCTGAAAAGGTGTGAAAAATATGAAGAGCTTCAAAAGGTGGGAAAAACAGGAGGAAAATGAAGCGGTGTTCAAAAATATGAAGAGCCTGAAAAGGTGTGAAAAATATGAAGTGCTTCAAAAGGTGTCAACAATATGAGGAGCATGAAACGGTCTGAAAAATAGGAGGAGCAAGAAGCGGTGTTGAAAAACAAGAAGAGACGGAAAAGGTGTGAAAAATATGAAGAGCATCAAAACGTGTCAAAAAAATGAGGAGCATGAAACTGTCTGAAAAACAGGAGGAGCATGAAGCGGTGTTGAAAAACATGAAGAGCCTGAAAATGTGTGAAAAATATGAAGAGCATCAAAAGGTATGAAAATATGAAGAGCTTCAAAAGTTGTCAAAAAAGAGATGAGCATGAAACGGTCTGAAAAATAGGAGCAGCATGAAGCGGTGTTGAAAAACATGAAGAGTCTGAAAAGGTGTGAAAAATATGAAGAGCTTCAAAAGGTGTCAAAAATATGAGGAGCATGAAACGGTCTGAAATATAGGAGGATCATCAAGCGGTGTTGAAAAACATGAAGAGCCTGAAAATGTGTGAAAAATGTGAAGAGCTTCAAAAGATGTCAAAAATATGAGGAGCATGAAACGGTCTGAAAAATATGAGGAGCATGAAGCGGTGTTAAAAAACATGAAGAGCCTGAAAAGAAGTGAAAAATATGAAGAGCTTCAAAAGGTGTGAAAAATATGAAGACCTTCAAAAGGTGTCAAAAATGAGATGAGCATGAAACGGTCGGAAAAATAGGAGGAGCATGAAGCGGTGTTGAAAAACATGAAGAGCCTGAAAACCTGTGAAAAATAGGAAGAGCTTCAAAAAGTGTGAAAAATATGAAGAGCTTCAAAAAATGTCAAAAATATGAGGAGCATGAAATGGTCTCAAATATAGGAGAATCATGCAGCGGTGTTGAAAACTATAAACAGCCTGAAAAAGTGTGAAAAACATGAAGAGCTTCAAAAGGTGTCAAAAATATGAGTATCATGAAATGGTCTGAAAAACAGGAGCAGCATGAAACAGTGATCAAAAACATGAAGACATTGAAAAGGTGTGAAAAATATGAAGAGCTTCAAAATGTGTGAAATACATGAGGAGCAAGAAACGGTCTGAAAAATAAGAGGAGCATGAAGTGGTGTTCAAAAACATGTACAGCCTGAAAAGGTGTGAAAAATATGAAGAGCTTCAAAAGGTGTGAAAAATGGGAGGAGCATGAAACGGTCTGAAAAATAGGAGGAGCATGAAGTGGTGTTGAAAAACATGAAGAGCCTGAAAAGGTGTGAAAAATATGAAGAGCTTCAAAACGTGTCAAAAATATGAGAAGCATGCAACGTTCTGAAAAATAGGAGGAGTAAGAACCGTTATTGAAATACATGAAGAGCCTGAAAACGTGTGAAGAATGTGAAGAGCTTCAAAAGGTGTGAAAAATATGAGGAGCCTGAAACAGTTTGAAAAATAGGAGGAGCATGAAACAGTGATGAAGAACATGAAGAGCCTGGAAGGGTGTGACAAATATGAAGAGCTTCAAAGGTGTCAAAAATATGAGGAGGATGAAACAATCTGAAAAATAGGAGGAGCATTAAGCGGTGTTCAAAAACATGAAGAGCCTGAAAAGGTGTGAAATATAGGAAGAGCTTCAAAAGGTGTGAAAAATACGAGGAGCATGAAATGGTCTGAAAAATAGGAGGAGCATGAAGCGGTGTTCAAAAACATGAAAAGCCTGAAAAGGTGTGAAATATATGAAGAGCTTAAAAAGCTGTCAAAAGTATGAGGAGCATGAAATGGTCTGAAAAATAGGAGAAGCATGAAACGGTGTTGAGAAACATGAAGAGCCTGAAAAGGTGTGAAAAATATGAAGAGCATGAAAAGGTGTGAAAAATATGCGGAGCATGAAACTGTGTTCAAAAACATGAAGAGCCTGAAAAGCTGTGAAAAATATGAAAAGCTTCAAAATGTGTCAAATATATGATGAGCAAAAAACGGTCTGAAAATTAGGAGGAGCATGAAGCCGTTTTCAAAAACTTGAAGAGCCTGAAATGATGTGAAAAATATGAAGAGCTTCAAAAGGTGTCAAAGATATGAGGAGCATGAAACGGTCTGAAAAATAGGAGGAGCATGATACGGCGTTGAAAAACATAAAGAGCCTGAAAAGGTGTGAAAAATATGAAGAGCTTCAAAATGTGTCAAAAAAATGACGAGCATGATATGTATGAAAAATAGGAGGAGCATGTAACGGTGTTTCAAAAGCATGAAGAGCCTGAAAGTTATGAAAAATATGCAGAGCTTCAAAACGTCTCAAAAACATGAGGAGCATGAAACGGTCTGAAAAATAGGAGGAGCATGAAACGGTGTTCAAAAACATGAAGAGCCTGAAAAGGTGTGAAAAATATGAAGAGCTTCAAAAGGTGTCAAAAATATGAGGACCATGAAACGGTCTGAAAAATAGTAGGAGCATGAAGCGGTGTTGAAAAACATGAAGAGCCTGAAAAGGTGTGAAATATATGAAGAGCTTCAAAAGTTGTAAAAAATATGAGGAGTTTGAAACGGTCTGAAAAATAAGAGGATCTGGTTTCCTCAGTGTGTATGCCCAGAAGTGGAATTGCTGGGTCATATGGCAGTTCTATTTCCAGTTTTTTAAGAAATCTCTACACCGTTTTCCATATCGGCTGTACTATTGTGCATTCCCCCCAACAGTATAAGAGGGTTCCCTTTTCTCCACTCCCTCTCCAGCATTTATTGCTTGTAGACTTTTGGATAGCAGCCATCCTGACTGGCATGTAATGGTACCTCATTGTGGTTTTGATTTGCATTTCTCTAATAATGAGTGATGTTGAGCATCTTTTATGTGTTTGTTATCCATCTGTATGTCTTCTTTGGAGAAATGTCTGTTTAGTTCTTTGGCTCATTTTTTATTGGGTCATTTATTTTTCTGGAATTGAGCTGCAGGATTTGCTTGTGTATTTTTGAGATTAATCCTTTGTCTGTTTCTTCATTTGCTATTATTTTCTCCCAATCTGAGGGCTGTCTTTTCACCTTACTTATAGTTTCCTTTGTAGTGCAAAAGCTTTTAAGTTTCATTAGGTCCCATTTGTTTAGTTTTGCTTTTATTTCCAATATTCTGGGACGTGGGTCATAGAGGATCTTGCTTTGATTTATGTCGGAGAGTGTATTGCCTATCTTCTCCTCTAGGAGTTTTATAGTTTCTGGTCTTACATTTAGATCTTTAATCCATTTTGAGTTTATTTTTGTGTATGGTGTTAGAAAGTGTTCTATTTTCATTCTTTTACAAGTGGTTGATCAGTTTTCCCAGCACCACTTGTTAAAGAGGTTGTCTTTTTTCCATTGCATATCCTTGCCTCCTTTGTCAAAGATAAGGTGTCCATAGGTTCGTCTGAAAGAGACACGTGCACCCCAATGTTCATCGCAGCACTGTTTATAATAGCCAGGACATGGAAGCAACCTAGATGCCCGTCAGCAGATGAATGGATAAGAAAGCTGTGGTACATATACACCATGGAATATTACTCAGCCATTAAAAAGAATTCATTTGAATCAGTCCTAATGAGATGGATGAAGCTGGAGCCCATTATACAGAGTGAAGTAAGCCAGAAAGATAAAGAACATTACAGCATACTGACACATGTATATGGAATTTAGAAAGGTGACAACGATAACCCTATATGCAGAACAGAAAAAGAGACACAGAAATACAGAACAGACTTTTAAACTTTGTGGGAGAATGTGAGGGTGGGATATTTCAAAAGAACAGCATGTATGCTATCTATGGTGAAACAGATGACCAGCCCAGGTAGGATGCACGAGACAAGTGCTCCGGCTTGGTGCACTGGGAAGACCCAGAGGAATCGGGTGGAGAGGGAGGTGGGAGGGGGAATCGGGACTGTGAATACATGTAAATCCATGGCTGATTCATATCAAGGTATGACAAAACCCACTGGAAAAAAAAATAAAAATAATAAAAAAAAAATAACAATAAAAAAAAAAATAAGAGGAGCCTGAAATGGTCTGAAAAATAGGAGGAGCATGAAGTGGTGTTGAAAAACGTGAAGAGCCTGAAAAGGTGTGAAAAATATGAAGAACTTCAAAAGGTGTCAAAAATATTAGCAGCATGAAACAGTCTGAAAAAAAGGAGGAACATGAAACGGTGTTCAAAAACATGAAGAGCCTGGAGAAGTGTGAAAAATATGAAGAGCTTCAAAAGTTGTCAAAAATATGAGGAGCATGAAACGGTCTGAAAAAAAGGAGGAGCATGAAGCGGTGTTGAAAAACATGAAGAGCCTGAAAAGGTGTGAATAATATGAAGAGCTTCAAAAGGTGTCAAAAATATGAGGAGCATGAAACCGTCTGAAAAATAGTAGGAGCATGAAGCGGTGTTGAAAACATGAAGAGCCTGAAAAGGTGTGAAAAATATGAAGAGGTTCAAAAGGTGTCAAAAATATGAGGAGCATGAAACGGTCTGAAAAATAGGAGGAGCATGAAACGGTCTGAAAAATAGGAGGAGCATGAAGCGGTGTTCAAAAACATGAAGAGCCTGAAAAGGTGTGAAATATATTAAGAGCCTCAAAGGTGTCAAAAATATGAGGAGCAAGAAACGGTCTGAAAAATAGGAGGAGCTTAAGCGGGTTGAAAAATATGAAGAGCCTGAAAAGATGTGAAAAATATGAAGAGCTTCAAAAGGTGTCAAATATATGAGGAGCATGAAACGGTCTGAAAAATTGGAGAAGCATGAAGTGGTGTTCAAAAAAATGAAGAGCCTGAAAAGGTGCGAAAAATATGAAGAGCTTCAAAAGGTGTCAAAAATATGAGGACCATGAAACGGTCTGAAAAATATGAGGAGCAAGAAACTGTTTTCAAAAACATGAAGAGCCTCAAAAGGTGTGAAAAGTATGAAGAGCTTCAAACTGTGTCAAAAATATGATGAGCATGAAACGGTCTGATAAATAGGAGGAGCATGAAGTGGTGTTGAAAAACATGAAGAGCCTGAAAAAGGTGTGAAACATATGAGGAGCATGAAACGGTCTGAAAAATAGGAGGCGCATGAGACGGTGTTGAAATACATGAAAAGCCTGAAAAGGTGTGAAAAATATGAAGAGCTTCAAAGGATGTCAAAAATATGAGGAGCATGAACATGTCTGAAAAATAGGAAGAGAATGAAGCGGTGTAGAAAAACATGAAAAGCCTGAAAAGGTGTGAAAAATATAAAGAGCTTCAAAAGGTGTGAAAAAGATGAGGAGCATGAAACGGTCTGAAATAAAGGAGGAGAATGAAGTGGTGTTGAAAAACATGAAAAGCCTGAAAAGGTGTGAAAAATATGAAGAGCTTCAAAAGGTGACAAAAATATGAGGAGCATGAAAAGCTCTTAAAAATAGGAGTAGCATGAAGTGGTGTAGAAAAACATGAAGACCCTGAAAAAATGTGAAAAATATGAAGAGCTTCAAAAGGTGTCAAAAATATGAGGAGCTTGAAACGGTCTGAAATATAGGAGGAGCGTGAAAAGGTGTTAAAACATGAAGAGCTTAAAATGGTGTGAAACATATGAGGAGCATGAAAAGGTCTGAAAATAGTAGGAGCATGAAGCGGTGTTGAAAAACATGAAAAGCCTGAAAAGGTGTGAAAAATATGAAGAGCTTCAAAAGGTGACAAAAATATGAAGATCATGAAAAGCTCTTAAAAATAGGAGGAGCATGAAGTGGTGTAGAAACACATGAAGAGCCTGAAAAGGTGTGAAATCTATGGAGAGCTTCAAAATGAGTAAAAAATATGAGGAGCATGAAACGGTCTCAAATAAAGGAGGAGCATGAAGTTGTGTTGAAAAATTTGAAGAGCCTGAAAAGGTGTGAAAAATATGAAGAGCTTCAAAAGGTGTCAAAAATATGAGGAGCATGAAACGGTCTGAAAAATAGGAGGAGCATTAATCGGTGTTCAAAAATATGAAGAGCCTGGAAAGCTGTGAAAAATATGAAGAGCTTCAAAAGGTATCAAAAATATGAGGAGCATGAAACGATCTGAAAAATAGGAGGAGCATGAAGTGGTGTTGAAATACATGAAGAGCCTGAAAAAGGTGTGAAACATATGAGGAGCCTGAAACGGTCTGAAAGAGAGGAGGAGTATGAATCGGTGTTGAAAATCATGAAGAGCCTGAAAAATTGTGAAGAATAAGAAGAGCTTCAAAAGGTGTCAAAAATATGAGGAGCATGAAACGATCTGAAAATTAGGAGGAGCATGAAACCGTGTTGAAAAATATGAAGACCATGAAAGGGTGTGAAAAACATGAAGAGCTTCAAAAGGTGTCAAAAATATGAGGAGCATGAAACGGTCTGAAAAATAGGAGGAACATGAAACGGTTTGACAAATAGGAGGAGCATGAAACGGTGTTGAAAAACATGAAGAACCTGAAAGGTGTCGAAAATATGAAGAGCTTCAAAATGTGTCAAAAATATGAGGAGCATGAAACGGTTTGAAAAATAGGAGGAGAATGAAACGGTGTTGAAAAACATGAAGAACCTGAAAGGTGTCGAAAATATGAAGAGCTTCAAAATGTGTCAAAAATATGAGGAGCATGAAACGATCTGAATAATCGGAGGAGCATGAAAGCGTGTTGAAAAACATGAAGAGCACGGAAAGGTGTGAAAAATATGAAGAGCTTCAAAAGGTGTCAAAAATATGAGGACCATGAAACGGTTTGAAAAATAGGAGGAGCATGAAGTTGTGTTGAAAAACATGAAGAGCCTGAAATGGTGTGAAATATATGAAGAGCTTCAAAAGGTGTAAAAAATATGAGGAGTTTGAAACGGTCTGAAAAATAAAAGGATCTGGTTTCCTCAGTGTGTAGGCCCAGAAGTGGAATTGCTGGGTCATATGGCAGTTCTATTTCCAGTTTTTTAAGAAATCTCTACACCGTTTTCCATAGCGGCTGTACTAGTGTGCATTCCCACCAACAGTATAAGAGGGTTCCCTTTTCTCCACTCCCTCTCCAGCATTTATTGCTTGTAGACTTTTGGATAGCAGCCATCCTGACTGGCATGTAATGGTACCTCATTGTGGTTTTGATTTGCATTTCTCTAATAATGAGTGATGTTGAGCATCTTTTCAAGTGTTTGTTATCCATCTGTATGTCTTCTTTGGAGAAATGTCTGTTTAGTTCTTTGGCTCATTTTTTATTGGGTCATTTATTTATCTGGAATTGAGCTGCAGGATTTGCTTGTATATTTTTGAGATTAATCCTTTGTCTGTTTCTTCATTTGCTATTATTTTCTCCCAATCTGAGGGCTGTCTTTTCACCTTACTTATAGTTTCCTTTGTAGTGCAAAAGCTTTTAAGTTTCATTAGGTCCCATTTGTTTAGTTTTGCTTTTATTTCCAATATTCTGGGAGGTGGGTCATAGAGGATCTTGCTTTGATTTATGTCGGAGAGTGTTTTGCCTATCTTCTCCTCTAGGAGTTTTATAGTTTCTGGTCTTACATTTAGATCTTTAATCCATTTTGAGTTTATTTTTGTGTATGGTGTTAGAAAGTGTTCTATTTTCATTCTTTTACAAGTGGTTGACCAGTTTTCCCAGCACCACTTGTTAAAGAGGTTGTCTTTTTTCCATTGTATATCCTTGCCTCCTTTGTCAAAGATAAGGTGTCCATAGGTTCGTCTGAAAGAGACACGTGCACCCCAATGTTCATCGCAGCACTGTTTATAATAGCCAGGACATGGAAGCAACCTAGATGCCCGTCAGCAGATGAATGGATAAGAAAGCTGTGGTACATATACACCATGGAATATTACTCAGCCATTAAAAAGAATTCATTTGAATCAGGCCTAATGAGATGGATGAAGCTGGAGCCCATTATACAGAGTGAAGTAAGCCAGAAAGATAAAGAACATTACAGCATACTGACACATGTATATGGAATTTAGAAAGGTGACAACGATAACCCTATATGCAGAACAGAAAAAGAGACACAGAAATACAGAACAGACTTTTGAACTTTGTGGGAGAATGTGAGGGTGGGATATTTCAAAAGAACAGCATGTATGCTATCTATGGTGAAACAGATGACCAGCCCAGGTAGGATGCACGAGACAAGTGCTCCGGCTTGGTGCACTGGGAAGACCCAGAGGAATCGGGTGGAGAGGAAGGTGGGAGGGGGAATCGGGACTGGGAATACATGTAAATCCATGGCTGATTCATATCAATGTATGACAAAACCGACTGGGAAAAAAAATGAAAATAATAAAAAAAAAATAAAAAAAATAACAATAAAAAAAAATAAGAGGAGCATGAAACGGTGTTCAAAAACATGAAGAGCCTGAAAAGGTGTGTAAATTATGAAGAGCTTCAACAGGTGTCAAATATATGAGGAGCATAAAACGGTTTGAAAAAAAGGAGGAGCATGAAATGGTGTTGAAAAACATGAAGAGCCTAAAAAGGTGTGAAAAATATGAAGAGCTTCAAAAGGTTTCAAAAATATGAGAGGCATGAACGGTCTGAAATGTAGGGGGAGCATGAAGCGGTGTAGAAAAACATGAAGAGCCTGAAAAGGTGTGGAAATTATGAAGAGCTTCAAAAGGTGTCAAATATATGAGGAGCATAAAACGGTCTGAAAAAAAGGAGGAACATGAAATGGTGTTGAAAAACATGAAGAGCCTGAAAAGGTGTGATAAATATGAAGAGTTTCAAAACGTGTCAAAAAGATGAGGAGCATGAAACGGTCTGAAAAATAGGAGGAGCATGAAGCGGTGTTGAAAAATATGAAGAGCCTGAAAAGGTGTGAAAAATCTGAAGAGCTTCAAAAGGTGTCAAATATATGAGGAGCATGAAACGGTGTGAAAATTAGGAGGAGCATGAAGTGGTGTTGAAAATCATGAAGAGCCTGTAAGGTGTGAAAAATATGAAGAATTTCAAAAGGTGTCAAAGATATAAGGAGCATGAAACGGACTGAAAAATAGGAGGAGCATGAAGTGGTGTGGAAAAACGTGAAGAGCCTGAAAAGGTGTGAAAAATATGAAGAACTTCAAAAGGTGTCAAAAATATGAGCAGCATGAAACGGTCTGAAAAACAGGAGGAGCATGAAACGGTGTTCAAAAACATGAAGAGCCTGGAGAAGTGTGAAAAATATGAAGAGCTTCAAAAGGCGTCAAAAATATGAGGAGCATGAAACGGTCTGAAAAAAAGGAGGAGCATGAAGCGGTGTTGAAAAACATGAAGAGCCTGAAAAGGTGTGAATAATATGAAGAGCTTCAAAAGGTGTCAAAAATATGAGGAGCATGAAACCGTCTGAAAAATAGTAGGAGCATGAAGCAGTGTTGAAAAATATGAAGAGCCTGAAAAGGTGCGAAAAATATGAAGAGCTTCAAATGGTGTCAAAAATATAAAGAGCATTAAACGGTCTGAAATATAGGAGGAGCATGAAAAGGTGTTAAAAAACATGAAGAGCTTCAAAAGGTGTGAAACATATGAGGAGCATGAAACGGTCTGAAAAATAGGATGATCATGAAACGGTGTTCAAAAACATGAAGAGCCTGGAAAGGTGTGAAAAATATGAAGAGCTTCAAAAAGTGTCAAAAATATGAGGAGCATGAAACGGTCTGAAAAATAGGAGGAGCATGAAGTGGAGTTGAGAAACATGAAGAGCCTGAAAAAGTTGTGAAGCATATGAGGAGAATGAAACGGTCTGAAAAATAGGAGGAGCATGAAGTGGTGTAGAAAAACATGAAGACCCTGAAAAAGTGTGAAAAATATGAAGAGCTTCAAAAGGTGTCAAAAATATGAGGACCATGAAACGGTCTGAAAAATATGAGGAGCAAGAAACTGTTTTCAAAAACATGAAGAGCCTCAAAAGGTGTGAAAAGTAGGAAGAGCTTCAAACTGTGTCAAAAATATGATGAGCATGATACGGTCTGAAAAATAGGAGGACCATGAAGTGGTGTTGAAAAACATGAAGAGCCTGAAAAAGGTGTGAAACATATGAGGAGCATGAAACGGTCTGAAAAATAGGAGGCGCATGAGACGGTGTTGAAATACCTGAAAAGCCTGAAAAGGTGTGAAAAATATGAAGAGCTTCAAAGGATGTCAAAAATATGAGGAGCATGAAAATGTCTGAAAAATAGGAAGAGAATGAAGCAGTGTAGAAAAACATGAAAAGCCTGAAAAGGTGTGAAAAATATGAAGAACTTCAAAAGGTGTCAAAAATATGAGGAGCATGAAACGGTCTGAAAAATAGGAGGAGCATGAAGTGGTGTTGAGAAACATGAAGAGCCTGAAAAAGTTGTGAAACATATGAGGAGAATGAAACGGTCTGAAAAATAAGAGGAGCATGAAGTGGTGTAGAAAAATATGAAGACCCTGAAAAAATGTGAAAAATATGAAGAGCTTCATAAGGTGTCAAAAATATGAGGAGCTTGAAACGGTCTGAAATATAGGAGGAGCGTGAAAAGGTGTTAAAAAACATGAAGAGCTTCAAAAGGTGTCAAAAATATGAGGAGCAAGAAACGGTCTGAAAAATAGGAGGAACATGAAACGATTTGACAAATAGGAGGAGCATGAAACGGTGTTGAAAAACATGAAGAACCTGAAAGGTGTCGAAAATATGAAGAGCTTCAAAATGTGTCAAAAATATGAGGAGCATGAAACGGTTTGAAAAATAGGAGGAGCATGAAACGGTGTTGAAAAACATGAAGAACCTGAAAGGTGTCGAAAATATGAAGAGCTTCAAAATGTGTCAAAAATATGAGGAGCATGAAACGATCTGAATAATCAGAGGAGCATGAAAGCGTGTTGAAAAACATGAAGAGCACGGAAAGGTGTGAAAAATATGAAGAGCTTCAAAAGGTGTCAAAAATATGAGGACCATGACACGGTCTGAAAAATAGGAGCAGCATGAAGCGGTGTTGAAAAACATGAAGAGCCTGAAAAGGTGTGAAATATATGAAGAGCTTCAAAAGGTGTAAAAAATATGAGGAGTTTGAAACGGTCTGAAAAATAAGAGGATCTGGTTTCCTCAGTGTGTATGCCCAGAAGTGGAATTGCTGGGTCATATGGCAGTTCTATTTCCAGTTTTTTAAGAAATCTCTCCACCGTTTTCCATAGCGGCCGTACTAGTGTGCATTCCCACCAACAGTATAAGAGGGTTCCCTTTTCTCCACTCCCTCTCCAGCATTTATTGCTTGTAGACTTTTGGATAGCAGCCATCCTGACTGGCATGTAATGGTACCTCATTGTGGTTTTGATTTGCATTTCTCTAATAATGAGTGATGTTGAGCATCTTTTCAAGTGTTTGTTATCCATCTGTATGTCTTCTTTGGAGAAATGTCTGTTTAGTTCTTTGGCTCATTTTTTATTGGGTCATTTATTTTTCTGGAATTGAGCTGCAGGATTTGCTTGTATATTTTTGAGATTAATCCTTTGTCTGTTTCTTCATTTGCTATTATTTTCTCCCAATCTGAGGGCTGTCTTTTCACCTTACTTATAGTTTCCTTTGTAGTGCAAAAGCTTTTAAGTTTCATTAGGTCCCATTTGTTTAGTTTTGCTTTTATTTCCAATATTCTGGGAGGTGGGTCATAGAGGATCTTGCTTTGATTTATGTCGGAGAGTGTTTTGCCTATCTTCTCCTCTAGGAGTTTTATAGTTTCTGGTCTTACATTTAGATCTTTAATCCATTTTGAGTTTATTTTTGTGTATGGTGTTAGAAAGTGTTCTATTTTCATTCTTTTACAAGTGGTTGACCAGTTTTCCCAGCACCACTTGTTAAAGAGGTTGTCTTTTTTCCATTGTATATCCTTGCCTCCTTTGTCAAAGATAAGGTGTCCATAGGTTCGTCTGAAAGAGACACGTGCACCCCAATGTTCATCGCAGCACTGTTTATAATAGCCAGGACATGGAAGCAACCTAGATGCCCGTCAGCAGATGAATGGATAAGAAAGCTGTGGTACATATACACCATGGAATATTACTCAGCCATTAAAAAGAATTCATTTGAATCAGGCCTAATGAGATGGATGAAGCTGGAGCCCATTATACAGAGTGAAGTAAGCCAGAAAGATAAAGAACATTACAGCATACTGACACATGTATATGGAATTTAGAAAGGTGACAACGATAACCCTATATGCAGAACAGAAAAAGAGACACAGAAATACAGAACAGACTTTTGAACTTTGTGGGAGAATGTGAGGGTGGGATATTTCAAAAGAACAGCATGTATGCTATCTATGGTGAAACAGATGACCAGCCCAGGTAGGATGCACGAGACAAGTGCTCCGGCTTGGTGCACTGGGAAGACCCAGAGGAATCGGGTGGAGAGGGAGGTGGGAGGGGGAATCGGGACTGGGAATACATGTAAATCCATGGCTGATTCATATCAATGTATGACAAAACCGACTGGGAAAAAAAATGAAAATAATAAAAAAAAAATAAAAAAAATAACAATAAAAAAAAATAAGAGGAGCATGAAACGGTGTTCAAAAACATGAAGAGCCTGAAAAGGTGTGTAAATTATGAAGAGCTTCAACAGGTGTCAAATATATGAGGAGCATAAAACGGTTTGAAAAAAAGGAGGAGCATGAAATGGTGTTGAAAAACATGAAGAGCCTAAAAAGGTGTGAAAAATATGAAGAGCTTCAAAAGGTTTCAAAAATATGAGAGGCATGAACGGTCTTAAATGTAGGGGGAGCATGAAGCGGTGTAGAAAAACATGAAGAGCCTGAAAAGGTGTGGAAATTATGAAGAGCTTCAAAAGGTGTCAAATATATGAGGAGCATAAAACGGTCTGAAAAAAAGGAGGAGCATGAAATGGTGTTGAAAAACATGAAGAGCCTGAAAAGGTGTGATAAATATGAAGAGTTTCAAAACGTGTCAAAAAGATGAGGAGCATGAAACGGTCTGAAAAATAGGAGGAGCATGAAGCGGTGTTGAAAAATATGAAGAGCCTGAAAAGGTGTGAAAAATCTGAAGAGCTTCAAAAGGTGTCAAATATATGAGGAGCATGAAACGGTGTGAAAATCAGGAGGAGCATGAAGTGGTGTTGAAAATCATGAAGAGCCTGTAAGGTGTGAAAAATATGAAGAACTTCAAAAGGTGTCAAAAATATAAGGAGCATGAAACGGACTGAAAAATAGGAGGAGCATGAAGTGGTGTTGAAAAAAGTGAAGAGCCTGAAAAGGTGTGAAAAATATGAAGAACTTCAAAAGGTGTCAAAAATATGAGCAGCATGAAACGGTCTGAAAAACAGGAGGAGCATGAAAGGGTGTTCAAAAACATGAAGAGCCTGGAGAAGTGTGAAAAATATGAAGAGCTTCAAAAGGCGTCAAAAATATGAGGAACATGAAACGGTCTGAAAAATAGGAGGAGCATGAAGTGGTGTTGAGAAACATGAAGAGTCTGAAAAAGTTGTGAAACATATGAGGAGAATGAAAAGGTCTGAAAAATAGGAGGAGCATGAAGTGGTGTAGAAAAACATGAAGACCCTGATAAATGTGAAAAATATGAAGAGCTTCAAAAGGAGTCAAAAATATGAGGAGCTTGAAACGGTCTGAAATATAGGAGGAGCGTGAAATGTGTTAAAAAACATGAAGAGCTTAAAAAGGTGTGAAACATATGAGGAGCATGAAAAGGTCTGAAAAATAGTAGGAGCATGAAGCGGTGTTGAAAAACATGAAAAGCCTGAAAAGGTGTGAAATATATGAAGAGCTTCAAAAGGTGACAAAAATATGAGGAGCATGAATAGCTCTGAAAAATAGGAGGAGCAAGAAGCGGTGTAGAAAAACATGAAGAGCCTGAAAAGGTGTGAAATCTATGAAGAGCTTCAAAAGGTGTCAAAAATATGAGGAGCATGAAACGGTCTCAAATAAAGGAGGAGCATGAAGTTGTGTTGAAAAATATGTAGAGCCTGAAAAGGTGTGAAAAATATGAAGAGCTTCAAAAGGTGTCAAAAATATGAGGAGCAAGAAACGGTCTGAAAAATAGGAGGAGCATTAATCGGTGTTCAAAAATATGAAGAGCCTGGAAAGCTGTGAAAAATATGAAGAGCTTCAAAAGGTGTCAAAAATATGAGGAGCAAGAAACGGTCTGAAAAATAGGAGGAGCATTAATCGGTGTTCAAAAATATGAAGAGCCTGGAAAGGTGTGAAAAATATGAAGAGCTTCAAAAGGTGTCAAACATATGAGGAGCATGAAACCGTCTGAAAAATAGGAGGAGCATGAAACCTTGTTGAAAAATATGAAGAGCCTGAAAAGGTGTGAAAAATATGAAGAGCTTCAAAAGGTGTCAAAATATGAGGAGCATGAAACGGTCTGAAAAAATGGAGGAGCATGAAACGGTGTTCAAAAACATGAGGAGCCTGAAAAATTGTGAAAAATATGAAGAGTTTCAAAAGGTGTCAAAAATATGAGGAGCATGAAACGGTCTGAAAAATATGAGGAGCATGAAACGGTGTTCAAAAACATGAAAACCCTGAAAAGGTGTGAAATATATGAAGAGCTTCAAAAGGTGTCAATAATATGAGGAGCATGAAACGGTCTGAAAAATATGAGGAGCATGAAACGGTGTTCAAAAACATGAAAACCCTGTAAAGGTTTGAAATATATGAAGAGCTTCAAAAGATGTCAAAAATAGGAGGAGCATGAAGCGGTGTAGAAAAACATGAAGAGCCTGAAAAGGTGTGAAAAATATGAAGAGCTTCAAAAGTTGTCAAAAATATGAGGAGCATGACACGGTCAGAAATATAGGAGGAGCATGAAGTGGTGTTGAAAACATGAAGAACCTGAAAAGTTGTGAAAAATATGAAGAGCTTCAAAAGGTGTCAAAAATATGAGGAGCATGAAACGGTCTGAAAAATAGGAGGAGCAGAAGCAAATTTGAAAAACATGAAGAGCCTGAAAAGGTGTGATAATTATGAAGCGCTTCAAAAGGTGTCAAAATTATGGGGAGCATTAAACGGTCTGAAAAATAGGAGGAGCATGAAAACGTGTTGTAAAATATGAAGAGCCTGAAAAGGTGTGAAAAATATGAAGAGCTTCAAAATGTGTGAAAAATATGAGGAGCATGAAACGGTCTGAAAATTAGGAGGAGGATGAAACGGTGTTCAAAACATGAAGAGCCTGAAATGTTTTGAAAAATGTGAAGAGCTTGAAAAGGTGTCAAAAATATGAGGGGCATGAAACGGTCTGAAAAAGAGGATGAGCAAGAAACGGTGTTGAAAAACATGAAGAGCCTGAAAATGTGTGAAAAATATGAAGAGCTTCAAAAGGAGTCAAAATATGAGGCGCATGAAACGGTCTGAAAAATAGGAGGAGCATGAAACTGTGTTGAAAACATGAAGAGCCTGAAAAGTTGTTAGAAATATGACGAGCTTCAAAAGATATCCAAAATATGAGGCGCATGAAACGGTCTGAAAAATATGAGGAGAATAAAGCGGTGTTGAAAAACATGAAGAGCCTGAAAAGCTGTGAAAAATATGAAGAGCTTCAAAAGGTGTCAAAAATATGAGGAGCATGAAACGGTCTGAAAAATAGGAGGAGCAGAAGCAAATTTGAAAAAACATGAAGAGCCTGAAAAGGTGTGATAATTATGAAGCGCTTCAAAAGGTGTCAAAATTATGGGGAGCATTAAACGGTCTGAAAAATAGGAGGAGCATGAAAACGTGTTGTAAAATATGAAGAGCCTGAAAAGGTGTGAAAAATATGAAGAGCTTCAAAATGTGTGAAAATTATGAGGAGCATGAAACGGTTTAAAAAATAGGAGGAGCATGAAATGGTGTTCAAAAACATGAAGAGCATGAAAAGGTGTGAAAAATATGAAGAGCTTCAAAAGGTGACAAAAACATGAGGACCATGAAACGGTCTGAAAAATAGGAGGAGCATGAAGCGGTGTTGAAAAACATGAAGAGCTTGAAAAGGTGTGAAATATATGAAGAGCTTCAAAAGGTGTAAAAAATATGAGGAGCTTGAAACGGTCTGAAAAATAAGAGGATCTGGTTTCCTCAGTGTGTATGCCCAGAAGTGGGATTGCTGGGTCATATGGCAGTTCTATTTCCAGTTTTTTAAGAAATCTCCACACTGTTTTCCATAGCGGCTGTACTAGTGTGCATTCCCACCAACAGTGTAAGAGGGTTCCCTTTTCTCCACACCATCTCCAGCATTTATTGCTTGTAGACTTCTGGATAGCAGCCATCCTGACTGGCATATAATGGTACCTCATTGTGGTTTTGATTTGCATTTCTCTAATTATGAGTGATGTTGAGCATCTTTTCATGTGTTTGTTATCCATCTGTATGTCTTCTTTGGAGAAATGTCTGTTTAGTTCTTTGGCTCATTTTGTATTGGGTCATTTATTTTTCTGGAATTGAGCTGCAGGATTTGCTTGTATATTTTTGAGATTAATCCTTTGTCTGTTTCTTCATTTGCTATTATTTTCTCCCAATCTGAGGGCTGTCTTTTCACCTTACTTATAGTTTCCTTTGTAGTGCAAAAGCTTTTAAGTTTCATTAGGTCCCATTTGTTTAGTTTTGCTTTTATTTCCAATATTCTGGGAGGTGGGTCATAGAGGATCTTGCTTTGATTTATGTCGGAGAGTGTTTTGCCTATCTTCTCCTCTAGGAGTTTTATAGTTTCTGGTCTTACATTTAGATCTTTAATCCATTTTGAGTTTATTTTTGTGTATGGTGTTAGAAAGTGTTCTATTTTCATTCTTTTACAAGTGGTTGACCAGTTTTCCCAGCACCACTTGTTAAAGAGGTTGTCTTTTTTCCATTGTATATCCTTGCCTCCTTTGTCAAAGATAAGGTGTCCATAGGTTCGTCTGAAAGAGACACGTGCACCCCAATGTTCATCGCAGCACTATTTATAATAGCCAGGACATGGAAGCAACCTAGATGCCCGTCAGCAGATGAATGGATAAGAAAGCTGTGGTACATATACACCATGGAATATTACTCAGCCATTAAAAAATTCACTTGAATCAGGCCTAATGAGATGGATGAAGCTGGAGCCCATTATACAGAGTGAAGTAAGCCAGAAAGATAAAGAACATTAGAGCATGCTGACACATGTATATGGAATTTAGAAAGGTGATAACGATAACCCTATATGCAGAACAGAAAAATAGACACAGAAATACAGAACAGACTTTTGAACTTTGTGGGAGAATGTAAGGGTGGGATATTTCAAATGAACAGCATGTATGCTATCTATGGTGAAACAGATCACCAGCCCAGGTAGGATGCACAAGACAAGTGCTCCGGCTTGGTGCACTGGGAAGACGGAGAGGAATCGGGTGGACAGGGAGGTGGGAGGGGGGATTGGAATTGGGAATACATGTAAATCCATGGCTGATTCATATCAATGTATGACAAAACCGACTGGGAAAGAAAAAATAAAAATAATTAAAAAAAATTTAAAAAAAAAACAATAAAAAAAAAATAAGAGGAGCATGAAATGGTGTTCAAAAACATGAAGAGCCTGAAGAGGTGTGGAAATTATGAAGAGCTTCAACAGGTGTCAAATATATGAGGAGCATAAAACGGTTTGAAAAAAAGGAGGAGCATGAAATGGTGTTGAAAAACATGAAGAGCCTAAAACGGTGTGAAAAATATGAAGAGCTTCAAAAGGTTTCAAAAATATGAGAGGCATGAACGGTCTGAAATGTAGGGGGAGCATGAAGCGGTGTAGAAAAACATGAAGAGCCTGAAAAGGTGTGGAAATAATGAAGAGCTTCAAAAGGTGTCAAATATATGAGGAGCATAAAACGGTCTGAAAAAAAGGAGGAGCATGAAATTGTGTTGAAAAACATGAAGAGCCTGAAAAGGTGTGATAAATATGAAGAGTTTCAAAACGTGTCAAAAAGATGAGGAGCATGAAACGGTCTGAAAAACAAGAGGAGCATGAAACGGTGTTCAAAAACATGAAGAGCCTGGAGAAGTGTGAAAAATATGAAGAGCTTCAAAAGGCGTCAAAAATATGAGGAGCATGAAACGGCCTGAAAAAAAGGAGGAGCATGAAGCGGTGTTGAAAAACATGAAGAGCCTGAAAACGTGTGAATAATATGAAGAGCTTCAAAAGGTGTCAAAAATATGAGGAGCATGAAACCGTCTGAAAAATAGTAGGAGCATGAAGCGGTGTTGAAAACATGAAGAGCCTGAAAAGGTGTGAAAAATATGAAGAGGTTCAAAAGGTGTCAAAAATATGAGGACCATGAAACGGTCTGAAAAATAGGAGGAGCATGAAATGGTGTTCAAAAACATGAAGACCTGAAAAGGTGTGAAAAATATGAAGAGCTTCAAAAGGTGCCAAAAATATGAGGAGCATCAAACGGTCTGAAAAAAGGAGGAGCATGAAGCGGTGTTGAAAAACATGAAGAGACTGAAAAGTTGTGAAAAATATGAAGAGCTTCAAAAGGTTTCAAAATATGAGAAGCATGAAACGGTCTGAAAAATAGGAGGAGCATGAAAAGGTCTGAAAAATAGGAGGAGCATGAAGCGGTGTTGAAAACATGAAGAGTCTGAAAAGGTGTGAAAAATATGAAGAGCTTTAAAGGTGTCAAAAATATGAGGAGCATGAAACGGTCTGAAAAATAGGAGGAGCATGAAGCGGTGTTGAAAAACATGAAGAGCCTGAAAAGGTGTGTAAAATATGAAGAGCTTCATTATATGTGAAAAACATGAAGAGCTTCAAAAGTTGTCAAAAATGAGATGAGCATGAAACGGTCTGACAAATAGGAGGAGCAATAAGCGGTGTTGAAAAATATGAAGAGCCTGAAAATGTGTAAAAAATATGAAGAGCTTCTAAATGTGTCAAAAATATGAAGAGCTTCAAAAGGTGTCAAAAATGAGATGAGCATTAAACGGTGTGAAAAAAATGAGGAGAATGAAGTGGTGTTGGAAATCATGAAGAGTCTGAAAAGGTGTGAAATATATGAGGAGCTTCAAAAGGTGTCAAAAATATGAGGGTCATGAAACGGTCTGAAAATTAGGAGGAGCATGAAGCGGTGTTGAAAAACATGAAGAGCCTGAAAAGTTGTCAAAAATATGAAGAGCCTCTAAAGGGGTCAAAAGTAGAGGAGCTTCAAAAGGTGTCAAAAATGAGATGAGCATGAAATGGTGTGAAAATAGGAGGAGCATGAAGCCGTTTTGAAAATCATGAAGAGCCTGAAAAGGTGTGAAAAATAAGAAGAGCTTCAAAAGTTGTCAAAAATATGAGGAGCATGAAACGGTCTGAAAAAGAGGAGGAGCATGAAGCGGTGTTGAAAACCATGAAGAGCCTGAAAAGGTGTGAAAAATATGAAGAGCTTCTAAAGGAGTCAAATATATGAGGACCATGAAACGGTCTGAAAAATAGGAGGAGCATGAAGTGGTGTTCAAAAACATGAAGAGCCTCAAAGGTGTCAAAAATATGAAGAGCTTCAAAAGGTGTGAAAAATAGGAGGAGCATGAAACGGACTGAAATATAGGAGGAGCATGAAGTGGTGTTCAAAAACATGAAGAGCCTCAAAGGTGTCAAAAATATGAAGAGCTTCAAAAGTTGTCAAAAATATGAGGAGCATGAAACGGTCTGAAAAATAGGACGAGCATGAAGTGATTGTGAAAAACATGAAGAGCCTGAAAAGCTGTGCAAAATATGAAGAGCTTCAAAAGGTGTGAAAAATATGAAGAACTTCAAAAGGTGTGAAATACATGAGGAACATTAAATGGTCTGAAAAGTAGGAGGAGCATGAAGAGGTGGTGAAAAACATGAAGAGCCTTAGAAAGGTGTAAAAGATATGAAGAGCTTCAAAAGGTGTGAAAAATATGAGGTTCATGAAACGGTATGAAAAATATGAGGAGCATGAAGCGGTCTGAAAAAGAGGAGGAGCATGAAGCGGTGTTGAAAAACATGAGGAGCCTGAAAAGGTGTGAAAAATATGAAGAGCTTCAAAAGGTGTGAAAAATATGAGGTGCATGACACGGTCTGAAAAATAGGAGGAGCATGAAACGGTGATCAAAAGCATGAAGATGCTGAAAATGTGTGAAAAATATGAAGAGCTTCAAAAGGTGTGAAATACATGAGGAGCATGAAACTCTGAAACAGAGGAGGAGCATGAAGCCGTGTTCAAAAACATGAAGAGCCTAAAAAGTTGTGAAAAATATGAAAAGCTTCAAAAGGTGTCAAAAATGAGGTGAGCATGAAACGGTCTGTAAAATAGGAGGATCATGAAACGGTGTTGAAAAACATGAAGAGCCTGAAAAGGTGTGAAAAATATGAAGAGCTTCAAAAGGCTTCAAAAATATGAGGAGAATGAAACGGTCTGAAAAATAGGAGGAGCATGAAGTGGTGTAGAAAAACATGAAGACCCTGATAAATGTGAAAAATATGAAGAGCTTCAAAAGGTGTCAAAAATATGAGGAGCTTGAAACGGTCTGAAATATAGGAGGAGCGTGAAAGGTGTTAAAAAACATGAAGAGCTTAAAAAGGTGTGAAACATATGAGGAGCATGAAAAGGTCTGAAAAATAGTAGGAGCATGAAGCGGTGTTGAAAAACATGAAAAGCCTGAAAAGGTGTGAAATATATGAAGAGCTTCAAAAGGTGACAAAAATATGAGGAGCATGAATAGCTCTGAAAAATAGGAGGAGCAAGAAGCGGTGTAGAAAAAAATGAAGAGCCTGAAAAGGTGTGAAATCTATGGAGAGCTTCAAAAGGTGTCAAAAATATGAGGAGCATGAAACGGTCTTAAATAAAGGAGGAGCATGAAGTTGTGTTGAAAAATATGTAGAGCCTGAAAAGGTGTGAAAAATATGAAGAGCTTCAAAAGGTGTCAAAAATATGAGGAGCAAGAAACGGTCTGAAAAATAGGAGGAGCATTAATCGGTGTTCAAAAATATGAAGAGCCTGGAAAGCTGTGAAAAATATGAAGAGCTTCAAAAGGTGTCAAAAATATGAGGAACAAGAAACGGTCTGAAAAATAGGAGGAGCATTAATCGGTGTTCAAAAACATGAAGAGCCTGGAAAGGTGTGAAAAATATGAAGAGCTTCAAAAGGTGTCAAAAATATGAGGAGCATGAAACCGTCTGAAAAATAGGAGGAGCATGAAACCTTGTTGAAAAATATGAAGAGCCTGAAAAGGTGTGAAAAATATGAAGAGCTTCAAAAGGTGTCAAAATATGAGGAGCATGAAACGGTCTGAAAAAATAGAGGAGCATGAAACGGTGTTCAAAAACATGAGGAGCCTGAAAAATTGTGAAAAATATGAAGAGTTTCAAAAGGTGTCAAAAATATGAGGAGCATGAAACGGTCTGAAAAATATGAGGAGCATGAAACGGTGTTCAAAAACATGAAAACCCTGAAAAGGTGTGAAATATATGAAGAGCTTCAAAAGGTGTCAATAATATGAGGAGCATGAAACGGTCTGAAAAATATGAGGAGCATGAAACGGTGTTCAAAAACATGAAAACCCTGAAAAGGTGTGAAATATATGAAGAGCTTCAAAAGATGTCAAAAATAGGAGGAGCATGAAGCGGTGTTCAAAAATATGAAGAGCATGAAAAGGTGTGAAAAATATGAAGAGCTTCAAAAGTTGTCAAAAATATGAGGAGCATGACAAGGTCAGAAATATAGGAGGAGCATGAAGTGGTGTTGAAAACATGAAGAACCTGAAAAGTTGTGAAAAATATGAAGAGCTTCAAAAGGTGTCAAATATATGAGGAGCATGAAACGGTCTGAAAAATAGGAGGAGCATGAAACGTTGTTCAAAAACATGAAGAGCCTGAAAAGGTTTGAAAAATGTGAAGAGCTTGAAAAGGTGTCAAAAATATGAGGGGCATGAAACGGTCTGAAAAAGAGGATGAGCAAGAAACGGTGTTGAAAAACATGAAGAGCCTGAAAATGTGTGAAAAATATGAAGAGCTTCAAAAGGAGTCAAAATATGAGTCGCATGAAACGGTCTGAAAAATAGGAGGAGCATGAAACTGTGTTGAAAACATGAAGAGCCTGAAAAGTTGTTAGAAATATGACGAGCTTCAAAAGATATCCAAAATATGAGGCGCATGAAACGGTCTGAAAAATATGAGGAGAATAAAGCGGTGTTGAAAAACATGAAGAGCCTGAAAAGCTGTGAAAAATATGAAGAGCTTCAAAAGGTGTCAAAAATATGAGGAGCATGAAACGGTCTGAAAAATAGGAGGAGCAGAAGCAAATTTGAAAAACATGAAGAGCCTGAAAAGGTGTGATAATTATGAAGCGCTTCAAAAGGTGTCAAAATTATGGGGAGCATTAAACGGTCTGAAAAATAGGAGGAGCATGAAAAATTGTTGTAAAATATGAATAGCCTGAAAAGGTGTGAAAAATATGAAGAGCTTCAAAATGTGTGAAAAATATGAGGAGCATGAAACGGTTTAAAAAATAGGAGGAGCATGAAATGGTGTTCAAAAACATGAAGAGCATGAAAAGGTGTGAAAAATATGAAGAGCTTCAAAAAGTGACAAAAACATGAGGACCATGAAACGGTCTGAAAAATAGGAGGAGCATGAAGCGGTGTTGAAAAACATGAAGAGCCTGAAAAGGTGTGAAATATATGAAGAGCTTCAAAAGGTGTAAAAAATATGAGGAGCTTGAAACGGTCTGAAAAATAAGAGGATCTGGTTTCCTCAGTGTGTATGCCCAGAAGTGGGATTGCTGGGTCATATGGCAGTTCTATTTCCAGTTTTTTAAGAAATCTCCACACTGTTTTCCATAGCGGCTGTACTAGTGTGCATTCCCACCAACAGTGTAAGAGGGTTCCCTTTTCTCCACACCATCTCCAGCATTTATTGCTTGTAGACTTCTGGATAGCAGCCATCCTGACTGGCATATAATGGTACCTCATTGTGGTTTTGATTTGCATTTCTCTAATAATGAGTGATGTTGAGCATCTTTTCATGTGTTTGTTATCCATCTGTATGTCTTCTTTGGAGAAATGTCTGTTTAGTTCTTTGGCTCATTTTGTATTGGGTCATTTATTTTTCTGGAATTGAGCTGCAGGATTTGCTTGTATATTTTTGAGATTAATCCTTTGTCTGTTTCTTCATTTGCTATTATTTTCTCCCAATCTGAGGGCTGTCTTTTCACCTTACTTATAGTTTCCTTTGTAGTGCAAAAGCTTTTAAGTTTCATTAGGTCCCATTTGTTTAGTTTTGCTTTTATTTCCAATATTCTGGGAGGTGGGTCATAGAGGATCTTGCTTTGATTTATGTCGGAGAGTGTATTGCCTATCTTCTCCTCTAGGAGTTTTATAGTTTCTGGTCTTACATTTAGATCTTTAATCCATTTTGAGTTTATTTTTGTGTATGGTGTTAGAAAGTGTTCTATTTTCATTCTTTTACAAGTGGTTGACCAGTTTTCCCAGCACCACTTGTTAAAGAGGTTGTCTTTTTTCCATTGTATATCCTTGCCTCCTTTGTCAAAGATAAGGTGTCCATAGGTTCGTCTGAAAGAGACACGTGCACCCCAATGTTCATCGCAGCACTATTTATAATAGCCAGGACATGGAAGCAACCTAGATGCCCGTCAGCAGATGAATGGATAAGAAAGCTGTGGTACATATACACCATGGAATATTACTCAGCCATTAAAAAATTCACTTGAATCAGTCCTAATGAGATGGATGAAGCTGGAGCCCATTATACAGAGTGAAGTAAGCCAGAAAGATAAAGAACATTAGAGCATGCTGACACATGTATATGGAATTTAGAAAGGTGATAACGATAACCCTATATGCAGAACAGAAAAATAGACACAGAAATACAGAACAGACTTTTGAACTTTGTGGGAGAATGTGAGGGTGGGATATTTCAAATGAACAGCATGTATGCTATCTATGGTGAAACAGATCACCAGCCCAGGTAGGATGCACGAGACAAGTGCTCCGGCTTGGTGCACTGGGAAGACGGAGAGGAATCGGGTGGAGAGGGAGGTGGGAGGGGGGATTGGAATTGGGAATACATGTAAATCCATGGCTGATTCATATCAATGTATGACAAAACCGACTGGGAAAGAAAAAATAAAAATAATTTAAAAAAATTTAAAAAAAAAACAATAAAAAAAAAAATAAGAGGAGCATGAAATGGTGTTCAAAAACATGAAGAGCCTGAAGAGGTGTGGAAATTATGAAGAGCTTCAAAAGGTGTCAAATATATGAGGAGCATAAAACGGTTTGAAAAAAAGGAGGAGCATGAAATGGTGTTGAAAAACATGAAGAGCCTAAAAAGGTGTGAAAAATATGAAGAGCTTCAAAAGGTTTCAAAAATATGAGAGGCATGAACGGTCTGAAATGTAGGGGGAGCATGAAGCGGTGTAGAAAAACATGAAGAGCCTGAAAAGGTGTGGAAATTATGAAGAGCTTCAAAAGGTGTCAAATATATGAGGAGCATAAAACGATCTGAAAAAAAGGAGGAGCATGAAATTGTGTTGAAAAACATGAAGAGCCTGAAAAGGTGTGATAAATATGAAGAGTTTCAAAACGTGTCAAAAAGATGAGGAGCATGAAATGGTCTGAAAAAAGGAGGAGCATGAAGCGGTGTTGAAAAACATGAAGAGACTGAAAAGGTGTGAAAAATATGAAGAGGTTCAAAAGGTGTCAAAAATATGAGGACCATGAAACGGTCTGAAAAATAGGAGGAGCATGAAATGGTGTTCAAAAACATGAAGACCTGAAAAGGTGTGAAAAATATGAAGAGCTTCAAAAGGTGCCAAAAATATGAGGAGCATCAAACGGTCTGAAAAAAGGAGGAGCATGAAGCGGTGTTGAAAAACATGAAGAGACTGAAAAGTAGTGAAAAATATGAAGAGCTTCAAAAGGTTTCAAAATATGAGAAGCATGAAACGGTCTGAAAAATAGGAGGAGCATGAAAAGGTCTGAAAAATAGGAGGAGCATGAAGCGGTGTTGAAAACATGAAGAGTCTGAAAAGGTGTGAAAAATATGAAGAGCTTTAAAGGTGTCAAAAATATGAGGAGCATGAAACGGTCTGAAAAATAGGAGGAGCATGAAGCGGTGTTGAAAAACATGAAGAGCCTGAAAAGGTGTGTAAAATATGAAGAGCTTCATTATATGTGAAAAACATGAAGAGCTTCAAAAGTTGTCAAAAATGAGATGAGCATGAAACGGTCTGACAAATAGGAGGAGCAATAAGCGGTGTTGAAAAATATGAAGAGCCTGAAAATGTGTAAAAAATATGAAGAGCTTCTAAATGTGTCAAAAATATGAAGAGCTTCAAAAGGTGTCAAAAATGAGATGAGCATTAAACGGTGTGAAAAAAATGAGGAGAATGAAGTGGTGTTGGAAATCATGAAGAGTCTGAAAAGGTGTGAAATATATGAGGAGCTTCAAAAGGTGTCAAAAATATGAGGGTCATGAAACGGTCTGAAAATTAGGAGGAGCATGAAGCGGTGTTGAAAAACATGAAGAGCCTGAAAAGTTGTCAAAAATATGAAGAGCCTCTAAAGGGGTCAAAAGTAGAGGAGCTTCAAAAGGTGTCAAAAATGAGATGAGCATGAAATGGTGTGAAAATAGGAGGAGCATGAAGCCGTTTTGAAAATCATGAAGAGCCTGAAAAGGTGTGAAAAATAAGAAGAGCTTCAAAAGTTGTCAAAAATATGAGGAGCATGAAACGGTCTGAAAAAGAGGAGGAGCATGAAGCGGTGTTGAAAACCATGAAGAGCCTGAAAAGGTGTGAAAAATATGAAGAGTTTCTAAAGGAGTCAAATATATGAGGACCATGAAACGGTCTGAAAAATAGGAGGAGCATGAAGTGGTGTTCAAAAACATGAAGAGCCTCAAAGGTGTCAAAAATATGAAGAGCTTCAAAAGGTGTGAAAAATAGGAGGAGCATGAAACGGACTGAAATATAGGAGGAGCATGAAGTGGTGTTCAAAAACATGAAGAGCCTCAAAGGTGTCAAAAATATGAAGAGCTTCAAAAGTTGTCAAAAATATGAGGAGCATGAAACGGTCTGAAAAATAGGACGAGCATGAAGTGATTGTGAAAAACATGAAGAGCCTGAAAAGCTGTGCAAAATATGAAGAGCTTCAAAAGGTGTGAAATACATGAGGAGCATGAAACGGTCTGAAAAATAGGACGAGCATGAAGCGGTGTTCACAAACATGAAGAGCATGAAAAGGTGTGAAAAATATGAAGAGCTTCAAAATGTGTCAAATATATGAGGAGCATGAAATGGTCTGAAAAATAGGAGGAGCATGAAGCGGTGTGGAAAAACATGAAGAGCCTGAAAAGGTGTGAAAAATATGAAGAGCATCAAAAGGTGTCAAAATTATGAGGAGCATGAAAGGGTCTGAAAAATAGGAGGAGCATGAAGCGGTGTTGAAAAACATGAAGAGCCTGAAAAGGTGTGAAAAATATGAAGAGTTTCAAAATGGGTCAAAAATATGAGGATCATGAAACGGTCTGAAAAATAGGAGAAGCAAGAAGTGGTGTTGAAAAACATGAAGAGCCTGAAAACGTGTGAAAAATATGAAGAGCTTCAAAAGGTGTGAAAAATATGAAGAGTTTCAAAAGGTGATAAAAATGAGATGAGCATGAAACGGTCTGAAAAATATGAGGAGCATGAAGCGGTAATGGAAATCATGAAGAGTCTGAAAAGCTGTGAAATATATTAAGAGCTTCAAAAGGTGTCAAAAATATGAGGAGCATGAAACGGTCTGAAAAATAGGAGGAGCATGAAGCGATGTTGAAAAACATGAAGAACCTGAAAAGGTGTGAAAAATATGAAGAGCTTCAAAAGGTGTCAAAACTATGAGGAGTATGAAACGGTCTGAAAAATAGGAGGAGCATGAAAAGTTGTTCAAATGCATGAAGAGCCTGAAAAGGTGTGAAAAATATGAAGAGCTTCAAAAGGTGTAAAATACATGAGGAACATGATACGGTCTGAAAAATAGGAGGAGCATGAAGCTCTGTTCAAAAACATGAAGAGCCTGAAAAGTTGTGAAAAATATGAAAAGCTTCAAAAGTTGTCAAAAATATGAGGAGCATGAAACATTCTGAAAAAGAGTAGGATGATGAAGCGGTGTTCAAAATCATGAAGAGGCTGAAAAGGTGTGAAAAATATGAAGAGCTTCAAAACGTGTGAAATACATGAGGAGCATGAAACGGTCTGAAAAATAGGAGGAGCATCAAGCGGTGTTCAAAAACATGAAGAGCCTGAAAAGGTGTGAAAAATATGAAGAGCTTCAAAAGGTGTGAAAAATAGGAGGAGCATGGAAAGGACTGAAATATAGGAGGAGCATGAAGCGGTGTTCAAAATCATGAAGAGCCTGAAAAGGTGTGAAAAATATGAAGAGCTTCAAAATGTGTCAAAAAAACGACGAGCATGAAACCCCCTTAAAAATAGGAGGATGAAGCGGTGTTCAAAAACATGAAGAGCCTGAAAATTTGTGCAAAATATGAAGAGCTTCAAAAGGAGTGAAATACATGAGGAGCATGTAAAGGTGTTCAAAAACATGCAGAGACTTAAAAGGTGTGATAAATATGAAGAGCTTCAAAAAGTGCCAAAAATTAGATTAGCATGAAAGGGTCCGAAAAATAGGAGGAGCCTGAAGAGGTGTTGAAAAACAGGAAGAGCCTGAAAAAGTGTGAAAAATATGAAGTGCTTCAAAAATATGAAAATTATGAAGAGCTTCAAAAGGTGTGAAAAAAATGAAGAGCTTCAAAAATGTCAAAAATGAGATGAGCATGAAACGGTCTGAAAAATAGGAGGAGCATGAAGTGTTGTTGAAAAACATGAAGAGCCTGAAAAGGTGTGAATAATATGAAGAGCTTCAAAAGGTGTCAAAAATATGCGGAGCTTGAAACGGTCTGAAAAATAGGAGGATCATGAAGCGGTGTTGAAAAACATGAAGAGCCTGAAAAGGTGTGAAAAATATGAAGAGCTTCAAAAGGTGTCAAAAGTATGAGGAGCATGAAATGGTCTGAAAAATAGGACGAGCATAAGCGGTGTTCAAAAACATGAACATCCTGAAAAGGTGTGAAAAATATGAAGACCTTCAAAAGGTGTGAAAAATATGAAGAGCTTCAAAAGGTGTCAAAAATTAGATTAGCATGAAAGGGTGTGAAAAATAGAAGGAGCATGAAGTGGTGTTGAAAAACATCAAGAGCCTGAAAAGGTGTGAAATATATGAACAGCTTCAAAAGGGGTGAAAAATATGAAGAGCTTCAAAAGGTGTCAAAAATATGGGGAGCATGAAACGGTCTGAAAAATAGGAGGAGCATGAAGTGATGTTCAAAAACATGAAGAGCCTCAAAATGAGTGAGAAATATGAAAAGCTTCAAAAGGTGTCAAAAATATAGGAGCATGAAACGGTCTGCAAAATAGGAGGAGCATAAAGCGGTGTTGAAAAACATGAAGAGCCTGAAAATGTGTGAAAAATATGAAGACCTTCAAAAGGTGTGAAAAATATGAGGAGCATGAAACATTCTGAAAAATAGGAGGAGCATGAAGCGGTGTTGAAAAACATGAAGAGCCTGAAAATGTGTGAAAAATATGAAGAGCTTCAAAATGTGTCAAAAATATGGGGAGCATGAAACGGTCTGAAAAATAGGAGGAGCATGAAACGGTGTTGAAAAACATGAAGAGCCTGAAAAGGTGTGAAAAATATGAAGAGCTTCAAAAGGTCTGAATTATATGAGGAGCATGAAAAGTTCTGAAAAATAGGAGGACCATGAAGCGGTGTTCAAAAACATGAAGAACCTGAAAAGGTGTGAAAAATATGAAGAGCTTCAAAAGGTGTCAAAAATGAGATGAGCATGAAATGGTCTGAATAATAGGAGGAGCATGAAGCGGTGTTGAAAAATATGAAGAGCTTCAAAAGGTGTGAAAAATATGAAGAGCTTCAAAAGGTGTCAAACATTCGAGGAGCATGAAACGGTCTGAAAAATACGAGGAGCATGAAGCGTTGTTCAAAAAAGTGAAGAGCCTGAAAAGGTTAGAAAAATATGAAGAGCTTCAAAGGTGTGAAAAATATGAAGAGCTTCAAAAGGTGACAAAAATGAGATGAGCATCAAACGGTCTGAAAAATAGGAGGAGCATGAAGTGGTGTTGAAAAAAAAGAAGAGCCTGTTAAGGTGTGAAATATATGAAGAGCTTCAAAAATGTGAAAAATATGAAGAGCTTCAAAAGGTTTGAAAAATATGAAGAGCTTGAAAAGGTGTCAAAAATGAGATGAGCATGAAACGGTCTGAAAAATAGGAGGAGCATGAAATGCTGTTGAAAATCATGAAGAGAATGAAAAGGTGTCAAAAATATGAAGAGCTTCAAAAGGTGTCAAAAATATGAGGAGCATGAAACGGCCTGAAAAATAGGAGGAGCATAAAGCGGTGTTCAAAAACATGAAGTGCCTGAAAAGGTGTGAAAAATTAGAAGAGCTTCAAAAGGTGTCAAAAATATAAGGATCATGAAATGGTCTGAAAAATAGAAGGAGGATGAAGCGGTGTTCAAAAACATGAAGAGCTGAAAAGGTGTGAAAAATAGAAAAGCCTCAAAACGTGTCAAAAATATGAGGAGCATGAAACGGTCTGAACAATAGCAGGAGCATGAAGCGGTGTTGAAACACATGAAGAGTCTGAAAACGTGTGAAAATATGAAGAGCTTCAAGAATATAAAAAATATGAAGCGCTTCAAAAGATGTGACAAATATGAAGAGCTTCACAAGGTGTCAAAAATGAGATGAGCATGAAACGGTCTGAAAAATAGGAGGAGCATGAAGCGGTGTTGAAAACGATGAAGAGCCTGAAAACGTGTGAAAAATATGAAGAGATTCAAAAGGTGTGAAATACATGAGGAGGATTAAACGGTCTGAAAAATATGAGGAGCATGAAGCTGTGTTGAAAAACATGAAGAGCCTGAAAACGTGTGAAAAATATGAAGAGCTTCAAAATGTGTCAAAAAAACGACGAGCATGAAACCCCCTTAAAAATAGGAGGATGAAGCGGTGTTCAAAAACATGAAGAGCCTGAAAATTTGTGCAAAATATGAAGAGCTTCAAAAGGAGTGAAATACATGAGGAGCATGTAAAGGTGTTCAAAAACATGCAGAGACTTAAAAGGTGTGATAAATATGAAGAGCTTCAAAAAGTGCCAAAAATTAGATTAGCATGAAAGGGTCCGAAAAATAGGAGGAGCCTGAAGAGGTGTTGAAAAACAGGAAGAGCCTGAAAAAGTGTGAAAAATATGAAGTGCTTCAAAAATATGAAAATTATGAAGAGCTTCAAAAGGTGTGAAAAAATGAAGAGCTTCAAAAGATGTCAAAAATGAGATGAGCATGAAACGGTCTGAAAAATAGGAGGAGCATGAAGTGTTGTTGAAAAACATGAAGAGCCTGAAAAGGTGTGAATAATATGAAGAGCTTCAAAAGGTGTCAAAAATATGCGGAGCTTGAAACGGTCTGAAAAATAGGAGGATCATGAAGCGGTGTTGAAAAACATGAAGAGCCTGAAAAGGTGTGAAAAATATGAAGAGCTTCAAAAGGTGTCAAAAGTATGAGGAGCATGAAATGGTCTGAGAAATAGGACGAGCATAAGCGGTGTTCAAAAACATGAACATCCTGAAAAGGTGTGAAAAATATGAAGACCTTCAAAAGGTGTGAAAAATATGAAGAGCTTCAAAAGGTGTCAAAAATTAGATTAGCATGAAAGGGTGTGAAAAATAGAAGGAGCATGAAGTGGTGTTGAAAAACATCAAGAGCCTGAAAAGGTGTGAAATATATGAACAGCTTCAAAAGGGGTGAAAAATATGAAGAGCTTCAAAAGGTGTCAAAAATATGGGGAGCATGAAACGGTCTGAAAAATAGGAGGAGCATGAAGTGATGTTCAAAAACATGAAGAGCCTCAAAATGAGTGAGAAATATGAAAAGCTTCAAAAGGTGTCAAAAATATAGGAGCATGAAACGGTCTGCAAAATAGGAGGAGCATAAAGCGGTGTTGAAAAACATGAAGAGCCTGAAAATGTGTGAAAAATATGAAGACCTTCAAAAGGTGTGAAAAATATGAGGAGCATGAAACATTCTGAAAAATAGGAGGAGCATGAAGCGGTGTTGAAAAACATGAAGAGCCTGAAAATGTGTGAAAAATATGAAGAGCTTCAAAATGTGTCAAAAATATGGGGAGCATGAAACGGTCTGAAAAATAGGAGGAGCATGAAACGGTGTTGAAAAACATGAAGAGCCTGAAAAGGTGTGAAAAATATGAAGAGCTTCAAAAGGTCTGAATTATATGAGGAGCATGAAAAGTTCTGAAAAATAGGAGGACCATGAAGCGGTGTTCAAAAACATGAAGAACCTGAAAAGGTGTGAAAAATATGAAGAGCTTCAAAAGGTGTCAAAAATGAGATGAGCATGAAATGGTCTGAATAATAGGAGGAGCATGAAGCGGTGTTGAAAAATATGAAGAGCTTCAAAAGGTGTGAAAAATATGAAGAGCTTCAAAAGGTGTCAAACATTCGAGGAGCATGAAACGGTCTGAAAAATACGAGGAGCATGAAGCGTTGTTCAAAAAAGTGAAGAGCCTGAAAAGGTTAGAAAAATATGAAGAGCTTCAAAGGTGTGAAAAATATGAAGAGCTTCAAAAGGTGTCAAAAATGAGATGAGCATCAAACGGTCTGAAAAATAGGAGGAGCATGAAGTGGTGTTGAAAAAAAAGAAGAGCCTGTTAAGGTGTGAAATATATGAAGAGCTTCAAAAATGTGAAAAATATGAAGAGCTTCAAAAGGTTTGAAAAATATGAAGAGTTTGAAAAGGTGTCAAAAATGAGATGAGCATGAAACGGTCTGAAAAATAGGAGGAGCATGAAATGCTGTTGAAAATCATGAAGAGAATGAAAAGGTGTCAAAAATATGAAGAGCTTCAAAAGGTGTCAAAAATATGAGGAGCATGAAACGGCCTGAAAAATAGGAGGAGCATAAAGCGGTGTTCAAAAACATGAAGTGCCTGAAAAGGTGTGAAAAATTAGAAGAGCTTCAAAAGGTGTCAAAAATATAAGGATCATGAAATGGTCTGAAAAATAGAAGGAGGATGAAGCGGTGTTCAAAAACATGAAGAGCTGAAAAGGTGTGAAAAATAGAAAAGCCTCAAAACGTGTCAAAAATATGAGGAGCATGAAACGGTCTGAACAATAGCAGGAGCATGAAGCGGTGTTGAAACACATGAAGAGTCTGAAAACGTGTGAAAATATGAAGAGCTTCAAGAATATAAAAAATATGAAGCGCTTCAAAAGGTGTGACAAATATGAAGAGCTTCACAAGGTGTCAAAAATGAGATGAGCATGAAACGGTCTGAAAAATAGGAGGAGCATGAAGCGGTGTTGAAAACGATGAAGAGCCTGAAAACGTGTGAAAATATGAAGAGATTCAAAAGGTGTGAAATACATGAGGAGGATTAAACGGTCTGAAAAATATGAGGAGCATGAAGCTGTGTTGAAAAACATGAAGAGCCTGAAAACGTGTGAAAAATATGAAGAGCTTCAAAAGGTGTGAAAAATTGACGAGCTTCAAAAGGTGTCAAAAATTACATGAGCATGATACGGTCTGAAAAATAGGAGGAGCATGAAGCGGTGTTCAAAAACATGAAGAGCTTGAAAAGTTGTGAAAAATATGCAAAGCTTCAAAAGGTGTCAAAAATGAGAGGAGCATGAAACGGTCTGAAAAATAGGAGGAGCATGAAGTCGTGTTCAAAAATATGAAGAGCCTGAAAAGGTGTGAAAAATATGAAGAGCGTCAAAAGGTGTGAAAAATATGAGGAGCATGATACGGTCTGAAAATTAGGAGGAGCGTGAAGTGGTGTTCAAAAACATGAAGAGCCTGAAAAGGTGTGAAAAATATGAAGAGCTTCAAAAGGTGTCAAAAATTAGATGAGCATGAAACGGTCTGAAAAATAGAGGTGCATGAAGCGGTGTTGAAAAACATGAAGAGCCGGAAAAGGTGTGAAAAATATGAAGAGTTTCTAAAGGTTTCAAAAATATGAGGAGCATGAATGGTCTGAAAAATAGGAGGAGCATGAACTGGTGTTGAAAAACATGAAGAGCCTGAAAAGGTGGGAAAAATATGAAGAGCTTCAAAAGGTGTGAAAAATATGAGGAGCATGAAACGGTCTGAAAAATAGGAGGAGGATGAAACGGTAATCAAAAACATGAAGAGCCTGAAAAGGTGTGAAAAATATGAAGAGCTTCAAACGGTGTGAAATACATGAGGAGCATGAAACGGTCTGAAAAATAGGAGGAGCATGAAGCGGTGTTCGAAAACATGAAGAGCCTGAAAAGGTGTGAAAAATATGAAGAGCTTCAAAAGGTTTCAAATATATGAGAAGCATGAAACGGTCTGAAAAATAGGCGGAGCATGAAGTGGTTTTCAAAAACATGAAGAGCCTGAATAGGTGTGAAAAATATGAAGAGCTTCAAAAGGTGTCAAAAATGAGATGAGCATGAAACGGTCTGAAAAATAGGAGGAGCATGAAGCGGTGATGAAAATCATGAAGAGCCTGAAAAGGTGAGAAAAATATGAAGAGCTTCAAAATGTGTGAAAAATATGAGGAGCTTCAAAAGGTGTAAAAAATATGAAGAGCTTCAAAAGTGTCAAAAATTAGATGAGCATGAAAAGGTCTAAAAAATAGGAGGAGCAACAAGTAGTGTTGAAAAAAATGAAGAGCCTGAAAAGGTGTGAAAAATATGAAGAGCTTCAAAATGTGTGAAAAATATGAGGAGCATGATACGGTCTGAAAAATAGGAGGAGCATGAAGCAGTGTTCAAAAACATGAATAGCCTGAATAGGTGTGTAAAGAAATGCAAAGCTTCAAAAGGTGTCAAAAATGAGAGGAGCATGAAACGGTCTGAAAAAAGGAGGAGCATGAAGCGGTGTTCAAAAATATGAAGAGCCTGAAAAGTTGTGAAATATATGAAGAGCTTCAAAAGGTGTCAAAAATATGGGGAGCATGAAACGGTCTGAAAAATAGGAGGAACATGAAGCGGTGTTCAAAAAAACATGAAAAGCCTGAAAAGGTGTGAAAAATATGAAGAGCTTCAAAAGGTGTCAAAAATTTGAGGAGCATGAAACGTTCTGAAAAATAGGACGAGCATGAAGCAGTGTTGAAAAACATGAAGAGCCTGAAAATGTGTGAAATATATGAAGAGCTTCAAAAGCTGTCAAAAAGATGAGGAGCATGAAACGCTCTGAAAAATAGGAGGAGCATGAAATGGTGTTGAAAAAAATGAAGAACCTGAAAGGGTGTGAAATATATGAAGAGCTTGAAAAGGTGTCAAAAATATGAGGAGAATGAAACGGTCTGAAAAATAGGAGGAGTATGAAGAGGTGTTAAAAAACATGAAGAGCCGGAAAAGGTGTGAAAAATATGAAGAGTTTCTAAAGGTGTCAAAAATATGAGGAGCATGAAACGGTCTGAAAAATAGGAGGAGTATGAAGAGGTGTTAAAAAACATGAAGAGCCGGAAAAGGTGTGAAAAATATGAAGAGTTTCTAAAGGTGTCAGAAATATGAGGAGCATGAAACGGTCTCAAAAATAGGAGGAGCATGAGTGGTGTTGAAAAACATGAAGAGCCTGAAAAGGTGTGAAAAATATGAAGAGCTTTAAAAGATGTCAAAAATATGAGAAGCATGAAAGGGTTTGAAAAAGAGGAGGAGCAAGAAGATGTGTTCAAAAACATGAAGAGCCTGAAAAGGTGTGAAAAATATGAAGAGCTTCAAAAGGTGTCAAATATGAGGAGCATGAAACGATCTGAAAAATAGGAGCAGCATGAAGCGGTGTTGAAAAACATGAAGAGCCGGAAAAGTTGTGAAAAATATGAAGAGTTTCTAAAGGTTTCAAAAATATGAGGAGCATGAATGGTCTGAAAAATAGGAGGAGCATGAACTGGTGTTGAAAAACATGAAGAGCCTGAAAAGGTGGGAAAAATATGAAGAGCTTCAAAAGGTGTGAAAAATATGAGGAGCATGAAACGGTCTGAAAAATAGGAGGAGGATGAAACGGTAATCAAAAACATGAAGAGCCTGAAAAGGTGTGAAAAATATGAAGAGCTTCAAACGGTGTGAAATACATGAGGAGCATGAAACGGTCTGAAAAATAGGAGGAGCATGAAGAGCTGTTGAAAAACATGAAGAGTCTGAAAAGGTGTGAAAAATATGAAGAGCTTCAAAAGGTGTCAAAAATATGAGGAGCAGGAAACGGTCTGAAAAATAGGAGGAGCATGAAGCGGTGTTCAAAAACATGAAGAGCCTGAAAAGTTGTGAATAATATGAAAAGCTTCAAATGGTGTCAAAATTGAGATGAGCATGAAACGGATGAAAAATAGGAGAAGCATGAAGTGGTGTGGAAAAACATGAAGAGCCTGAAAAGGTGTGAAAAATATGAAGAGCTTCAAAAGGTGTGAAATACATGAGGAGCATGAAACTCTCTGAAAAATAGGAGGAGCATGAAGTGCTGTTCAAAAACATGAAGAGCCTGAAAAGGTGAGAAAAATATGAAGAGCTTCAAAAGGTGTGAAAAATATGAGGAGCATGATACGGTCGAAAAAATAGGAGGAGCATGAAGCAGAGTTCAAAAACATGAAGAGCCTGAAAAGGTGTGAAAAATATGAAGAGCCTCAAAACGTGTCAAAATATTAGGAGTATGAAACGGTATGATAAATAGAAGGAGCATGAAGCGGTGTTGAAAAACATGAAGAGTCTGAAATTGTGTGAAAAATATGAAGAGCTTCAAAAAGGTGAAAAATATGAAGAGCTTCAAAAGTTGTCAAAAATTAGATGAGTATGAAACGGTCTAAAAAATAGGAGGAGTAACAAATAGTGTTGAAAAAAATGAAGAGCATGAAAAGGTGTGAGAAATATGAACGGCTTCAAAAGGTGTGAAAAATATGAGGAGCCTGAAACGGTCTGAAAAAAAGGAGGAGCATGAAGTGGTGTTGAAAAACATGAAGAGCCTGAAAAGGTGTGAAAAATATGAAGACCTTCAAAAGGTGTCAAAAATATGAGGAGCATGAAATGGTCTGAAAAATCGGAGGAGCATGAAGCGGTGTTGAAAAACATGAAGAGCCTGAAAAGGTGTGGAAAATATGAAGAGCTTCAAAAGGTGTCAAAAATATGAGGAGCATGAAACGGTCTGAAAAATAGGAGGAGCATGAAGTGCTGTTCAAAAACATGAAGAGCCTGAAAAGGTGTGAAAAATATGAAGAGCTACAAAAGGTGTGAAAAATATGAGGAGCATGATACGGTAGAAAAAATAGGAGGAGCATGAAGCTGTGTTCAAAAACATGAAGAGCCTGAAAAGGTGTGAAAAATATGAAGAGCCTCAAAACCTGTCAAAAATATGAGAAGTATGAAACGGTATGATAAATAGCAGGAGCATGAAGCGGTTTTGAAAAACATGAAGGGTCTGAAATCGTGTGAAAAATATGAAGAGCTTCAAAAATGTGAAAAATATGAAGAACTTCAAAAGGTGTAAAAAATATGAAGTGCCTCAAAATGTGTCAAAAATTAGATGAGTATGAAAAGTTCTAAAAAATAGGAGGAGCAACAAGTAGTGTTGAAAAAAATGAAGAGCCTGAAAAGGTGTGAAAAATATGAAGACCTTCAAAAGGTGTCAAAAATATGAGGAGCATGAAACTTTCTAAAAAATAGGACGAGCAAGAAGCAGTGATAAAAAACATGAAGAGCCTGAAAAGGTGTGAAAAATATGAAGAGTTTCTAAAGGTGTCAAAAATATGAGGAGCATGATACCGTTTGAAAAAAGGAGGAGCATGAAGCGGTGTTGAAAAACATGAAGAGTGTGAAAACGTGTGAAAATATGAAGAGCTTCAAAAATATTAAAAATATGAAGAGCTTCAACAGTTGTGAAAAATATGAAGAGATTAAAAAGGTGTCAAAAATGAGATGAGCTTGAAACGGTCTGAAAAATAGAAGGAGCATGAAGCGGTGTTGAAAATCATGAACAGACTGAACAGGTGTGAACAATATGAAAAGCTTCAAAAGGTGTCAAAAATGAGATGAGCATTAAACGGTCTGAAAAATAGGAATAACATGAAACGGTGTTGAATATCATGAAGAGCCTGAAATAATGTGAAAAATATAAAGAGCTGCAAAAGGTGTCAAAAATATGAGGAGCATGAAACGGTCTGATAAATAGGTGGAGCATGAAGCTGTGTTCAAAAACATGAAGAGCCTGAAAAGGTGTGAAAAATATGAAGAGCTTCAAAAGGTGTGAAAAATAGGAGGAGCATGAAACGGTCTGAAAAATAGAAGCAGCATGAAACGGTGTTGAAAAATATGAAGAGCCTGAAAACGTGTGAAAAATATGAAGAGCTTCAAAAGGTGTGAAAAATATAAAGAGCTTCAAAGGTGACAAAAATGAGATGAGCATGAAACGGTCTGAAAATCAGGAGGATCATGAAGCGGTGTTCAAAAACATGAAGAGCCTGAAAAGGTGTGAAAAATATGAAGAGCTCAAAAAGTGTCAAAAATATGAGGAGCATGAAACGATCTGAAAAATACGAGGATCATGAAGCAGTGTTCAAAAACATGAAGAGCCTGAAAAGGTGGGAAAAATATGAAGAGATTCAAAAGGTGTGAAATATATGAGGAGAATGAAACGGTCTGAAAAATAGGAGGATCATGAAGCGGTTTTCAGAAACATGAAGAGCATGAAAAGGTGTGAAAAATATGAAGAGCTTCAAAAGGTGTGAAATATATGAGGAGAATGAAACGGTCTGAAAAATAGGAGGATCATGAAGCGGTTTTCAGAAACATGAAGAGCATGAAAAGGTGTGAAAAACAGGAAGAGTTTCAAAAGGTGTCATAAATATGAGGAGCATGAAACGGTCTGAAAAATAGGAGGAGCATGAAACGGTGATCAAAAACATGAAGAGCCTGAAAAGGTGTGAAAAATATGAAGAGCTTCAAAAGGTGTGAAATACATGAGGAGCATGAAACTCTCTGAAAAATAGGAGGAGCATGAAGCGGTTTTCAAAAACATGAAGAGCCTGAAAATGTGTGAAAAAATATGAAGAGCTTCAAAAGGTGTCAAAAATGAGATGAGCATGAAACGGTCTGAAAAATATGAGGAGCCTGAAACGGTGTTGAAAGACATGAAGAGCCTGAAAAGTTGTGAAAAATATGAAAAGCTTCAAAAGGTGTCAAAAATGAGATGAGCATGAAACGGTCTGAAAAATAGGAGGAGCATGAAGCGGTGTTGAAAAATGAAGAGCCTGAAAAGGTGTGAAAAATATGAAGAGCCTCAAAACGTGTCAAAATATTAGGAGTATGAAATGGTATGATAAATAGAAGGAGCATGAAGCGGTGTTGAAAAACATGAAGAGTCTGAAATTGTGTGAAAAATATGAAGAGCTTCAAAAAGGTGAAAAATATGAAGAGCTTCAAAAGTTGTCAAAAATTAGATGAGTATGAAACGGTCTAAAAAATAGGAGGAGTAACAAATAGTGTTGAAAAAAATGAAGAGCATGAAAAGGTGTGAGAAATATGAACGGCTTCAAAAGGTGTGAAAAATATGAGGAGCCTGAAACGGTCTGAAAAAAAGGAGGAGCATGAAGTGGTGTTGAAAAACATGAAGAGCCTGAAAAGGTGTGAAAAATATGAAGACCTTCAAAAGGTGTCAAAAATATGAGGAGCATGAAATGGTCTGAAAAATCGGAGGAGCATGAAGCGGTGTTGAAAAACATGAAGAGCCTGAAAAGGTGTGGAAAATATGAAGAGCTTCAAAAGGTGTCAAAAATATGAGGAGCATGAAACGGTCTGAAAAATAGGAGGAGCATGAAGTGCTGTTCAAAAACATGAAGAGCCTGAAAAGGTGTGAAAAATATGAAGAGCTTCAAAAGGTGTGAAAAATATAAAGAGCTTCAAAGGTGACAAAAATGAGATGAGCATGAAACGGTCTGAAAATCAGGAGGATCATGAAGCGGTGTTCAAAAACATGAAGAGCCTGAAAAGGTGTGAAAAATATGAAGAGCTTCAAAAGGTGTCAAATATGAGGAGCATGAAACGATCTGAAAAATAGGAGCAGCATGAAGCGGTGTTGAAAAACATGAAGAGCCGGAAAAGTTGTGAAAAATATGAAGAGTTTCTAAAGGTTTCAAAAATATGAGGAGCATGAATGGTCTGAAAAATAGGAGGAGCATGAACTGGTGTTGAAAAACATGAAGAGCCTGAAAAGGTGGGAAAAAATATGAAGAGCTTCAAAAGGTGTGAAAAATATGAGGAGCATGAAACGGTCTGAAAAATAGGAGGAGGATGAAACGGTAATCAAAAACATGAAGAGCCTGAAAAGGTGTGAAAAATATGAAGAGCTTCAAACGGTGTGAAATACATGAGGAGCATGAAACGGTCTGAAAAATAGGAGGAGCATGAAGAGCTGTTGAAAAACATGAAGAGTCTGAAAAGGTGTGAAAAATATGAAGAGCTTCAAAAGGTGTCAAAAATATGAGGAGCAGGAAACGGTCTGAAAAATAGGAGGAGCATGAAGCGGTGTTCAAAAACATGAAGAGCCTGAAAAGTTGTGAATAATATGAAAAGCTTCAAATGGTGTCAAAATTGAGATGAGCATGAAACGGATGAAAAATAGGAGAAGCATGAAGTGGTGTGGAAAAACATGAAGAGCCTGAAAAGGTGTGAAAAATATGAAGAGCTTCAAAAGGTGTGAAATACATGAGGAGCATGAAACTCTCTGAAAAATAGGAGGAGCATGAAGTGCTGTTCAAAAACATGAAGAGCCTGAAAAGGTGAGAAAAATATGAAGAGCTTCAAAAGGTGTGAAAAATATGAGGAGCATGATACGGTCGAAAAAATAGGAGGAGCATGAAGCAGAGTTCAAAAACATGAAGAGCCTGAAAAGGTGTGAAAAATATGAAGAGCCTCAAAACGTGTCAAAATATTAGGAGTATGAAACGGTATGATAAATAGAAGGAGCATGAAGCGGTGTTGAAAAACATGAAGAGTCTGAAATTGTGTGAAAAATATGAAGAGCTTCAAAAAGGTGAAAAATATGAAGAGCTTCAAAAGTTGTCAAAAATTAGATGAGTATGAAACGGTCTAAAAAATAGGAGGAGTAACAAATAGTGTTGAAAAAAATGAAGAGCATGAAAAGGTGTGAGAAATATGAACGGCTTCAAAAGGTGTGAAAAATATGAGGAGCCTGAAACGGTCTGAAAAAAAGGAGGAGCATGAAGTGGTGTTGAAAAACATGAACAGCCTGAAAAGGTGTGAAAAATATGAAGACCTTCAAAAGGTGTCAAAAATATGAGGAGCATGAAATGGTCTGAAAAATCGGAGGAGCATGAAGCGGTGTTGAAAAACATGAAGAGCCTGAAAAGGTGTGGAAAATATGAAGAGCTTCAAAAGGTGTCAAAAATATGAGGAGCATGAAACGGTCTGAAAAATAGGAGGAGCATGAAGTGCTGTTCAAAAACATGAAGAGCCTGAAAAGGTGTGAAAAATATGAAGAGCTACAAAAGGTGTGAAAAATATGAGGAGCATGATACGGTAGAAAAAATAGGAGGAGCATGAAGCTGTGTTCAAAAACATGAAGAGCCTGAAAAGGTGTGAAAAATATGAAGAGCCTCAAAACCTGTCAAAAATATGAGAAGTATGAAACGGTATGATAAATAGCAGGAGCATGAAGCGGTTTTGAAAAACATGAAGGGTCTGAAATCGTGTGAAAAATATGAAGAGCTTCAAAAATGTGAAAAATATGAAGAACTTCAAAAGGTGTAAAAAATATGAAGTGCCTCAAAATGTGTCAAAAATTAGATGAGTATGAAAAGTTCTAAAAAATAGGAGGAGCAACAAGTAGTGTTGAAAAAAATGAAGAGCCTGAAAAGGTGTGAAAAATATGAAGACCTTCAAAAGGTGTCAAAAATATGAGGAGCATGAAACTTTCTAAAAAATAGGACGAGCAAGAAGCAGTGATAAAAAACATGAAGAGCCTGAAAAGGTGTGAAAAATATGAAGAGTTTCTAAAGGTGTCAAAAATATGAGGAGCATGATACCGTTTGAAAAAAGGAGGAGCATGAAGCGGTGTTGAAAAACATGAAGAGTGTGAAAACGTGTGAAAATATGAAGAGCTTCAAAAATATTAAAAATATGAAGAGCTTCAACAGTTGTGAAAAATATGAAGAGATTAAAAAGGTGTCAAAAATGAGATGAGCTTGAAACGGTCTGAAAAATAGAAGGAGCATGAAGCGGTGTTGAAAATCATGAACAGACTGAACAGGTGTGAACAATATGAAAAGCTTCAAAAGGTGTCAAAAATGAGATGAGCATTAAACGGTCTGAAAAATAGGAATAACATGAAACGGTGTTGAATATCATGAAGAGCCTGAAATAATGTGAAAAATATAAAGAGCTGCAAAAGGTGTCAAAAATATGAGGAGCATGAAACGGTCTGATAAATAGGTGGAGCATGAAGCTGTGTTCAAAAACATGAAGAGCCTGAAAAGGTGTGAAAAATATGAAGAGCTTCAAAAGGTGTGAAAAATAGGAGGAGCATGAAACGGTCTGAAAAATAGAAGCAGCATGAAACGGTGTTGAAAAATATGAAGAGCCTGAAAACGTGTGAAAAATATGAAGAGCTTCAAAAGGTGTGAAAAATATAAAGAGCTTCAAAGGTGACAAAAATGAGATGAGCATGAAACGGTCTGAAAATCAGGAGGATCATGAAGCGGTGTTCAAAAACATGAAGAGCCTGAAAAGGTGTGAAAAATATGAAGAGCTCAAAAAGTGTCAAAAATATGAGGAGCATGAAACGATCTGAAAAATACGAGGATCATGAAGCAGTGTTCAAAAACATGAAGAGCCTGAAAAGGTGGGAAAAATATGAAGAGATTCAAAAGGTGTGAAATATATGAGGAGAATGAAACGGTCTGAAAAATAGGAGGATCATGAAGCGGTTTTCAGAAACATGAAGAGCATGAAAAGGTGTGAAAAATATGAAGAGCTTCAAAAGGTGTGAAATATATGAGGAGAATGAAACGGTCTGAAAAATAGGAGGATCATGAAGCGGTTTTCAGAAACATGAAGAGCATGAAAAGGTGTGAAAAACAGGAAGAGTTTCAAAAGGTGTCATAAATATGAGGAGCATGAAACGGTCTGAAAAATAGGAGGAGCATGAAACGGTGATCAAAAACATGAAGAGCCTGAAAAGGTGTGAAAAATATGAAGAGCTTCAAAAGGTGTGAAATACATGAGGAGCATGAAACTCTCTGAAAAATAGGAGGAGCATGAAGCGGTTTTCAAAAACATGAAGAGCCTGAAAATGTGTGAAAAAATATGAAGAGCTTCAAAAGGTGTCAAAAATGAGATGAGCATGAAACGGTCTGAAAAATATGAGGAGCCTGAAACGGTGTTGAAAGACATGAAGAGCCTGAAAAGTTGTGAAAAATATGAAAAGCTTCAAAAGGTGTCAAAAATGAGATGAGCATGAAACGGTCTGAAAAATAGGAGGAGCATGAAGCGGTGTTGAAAAATGAAGAGCCTGAAAAGGTGTGAAAAATATGAAGAGCCTCAAAACGTGTCAAAATATTAGGAGTATGAAATGGTATGATAAATAGAAGGAGCATGAAGCGGTGTTGAAAAACATGAAGAGTCTGAAATTGTGTGAAAAATATGAAGAGCTTCAAAAAGGTGAAAAATATGAAGAGCTTCAAAAGTTGTCAAAAATTAGATGAGTATGAAACGGTCTAAAAAATAGGAGGAGTAACAAATAGTGTTGAAAAAAATGAAGAGCATGAAAAGGTGTGAGAAATATGAACGGCTTCAAAAGGTGTGAAAAATATGAGGAGCCTGAAACGGTCTGAAAAAAAGGAGGAGCATGAAGTGGTGTTGAAAAACATGAAGAGCCTGAAAAGGTGTGAAAAATATGAAGACCTTCAAAAGGTGTCAAAAATATGAGGAGCATGAAATGGTCTGAAAAATCGGAGGAGCATGAAGCGGTGTTGAAAAACATGAAGAGCCTGAAAAGGTGTGGAAAATATGAAGAGCTTCAAAAGGTGTCAAAAATATGAGGAGCATGAAACGGTCTGAAAAATAGGAGGAGCATGAAGTGCTGTTCAAAAACATGAAGAGCCTGAAAAGGTGTGAAAAATATGAAGAGCTTCAAAAGGAGTGAAAAATATGAGGAGCATGATACGGTAGAAAAAATAGGAGGAGCATGAAGCAGTGTTCAAAAACATGAAGAGCCTGAAAAGGTGTGAAAAATATGAAGAGCCTCAAAACGTGTCAAAAATATGAGAAGTATGAAACGGTATGATAAATAGCATGAGCATGAAGCGGTTTTGAAAAACATGAAGGGTCTGAAATCGTGTGAAAAATATGAAGAGCTTCAAAAATGTGAAAAATATGAAGAGCTTCAAAAGGTGTAAAAAATATGAAGTGCCTCAAAATGTGTCAAAAATTAGATGAGTATGAAAAGTTCTAAAAAATAGGAGGAGCAACAAGTAGTGTTGAAAAAAATGAAGAGCCTGAAAAGGTGTGAAAAATATGAAGACCTTCAAAAGGTGTCAAAAATATGAGGAGCATGAAACTTTCTAAAAAATAGGACGAGCAAGAAGCAGTGATAAAAAACATGAAGAGCCTGAAAAGGTGTGAAAAATATGAAGAGTTTCTAAAGGTGTCAAAAATATGAGGAGCATGATACCGTTTGAAAAAAGGAGGAGCATGAAGCGGTGTTGAAAAACATGAAGAGTGTGAAAACGTGTGAAAATATGAAGAGCTTCAAAAATATTAAAAATATGAAGAGCTTCAACAGTTGTGAAAAATATGAAGAGATTAAAAAGGTGTCAAAAATGAGATGAGCTTGAAACGGTCTGAAAAATAGCAGGAGCATGAAGCGGTGTTGAAAATCATGAACAGACTGAACAGGTGTGAACAATATGAAAAGCTTCAAAAGGTGTCAAAAATGAGATGAGCATGAAACGGTCTGAAAAATAGGAGGAGCATGAAGCGGTGTTGAAAAATGAAGAGCCTGAAAAGGTGTGAAAAATATGAAGAGGATCAAAAGGTGTCAAATATATGAGGAGCATGAAACGGTCTGCAAAAAAGAAGGAGCATGAAGTGGTGTTGAAAAACTTGAAGAGCCTGAAAAGGTGTGAAAAATATGAAAAGCTTAAAAAGTGTTAAAAATATGAGGAGCAAAAAACGTTCTGAAAAATAAGAGGAGCATGAAGCGGTGTTCAAAAACATGAAGAGCCTGAAAAGGTGTGAAATATATGAAGAGCTTCAAAAGGTGTCAAAATATTAGGAGCATGAAACGGTCTGAAAAATAGGAGGAGCATGAAGCTGTGTTGAAAAACATGAAGGGCTTGAAAAGGTGTGCAAAATATGAAGAGCTTCAAAAAGTGTGAAAAATATGAGGAGCATGAAACGTTCTGAAAAATAGGAGGAGCATGAAGCGGTGTTCAAAAACATGAAGAGCCTGAAAAGGAGTGAAAAATATGAAGAGCTTCAAAATGTTTCAAAAATATGAAGAGCATGAAACGGTCTGAAAAATAGGAGGAGCATGAAGTCGTGTTGAAAAAAAAAGAAGAGACTGAAAAGGTGTGAAATATATGAAGAGCTTCAAAAGGTGTCAAAAATATGAGGAGAATGAAATGGTCGGAAAAATAGGAGGATCATGAAGCTGTGTCGAAAAACATGAAGAGCCTGAAAAGGTGTGAAAAAAGTGAAGAGCTTCTAAATGTGTCAAAAATATGAGGAGCATGAAACGGTCTGAAAAATAGGAGGATCATGAAGCGGTGTTCAAAAACATGAAGAGCCTGAAAAGGTGTGAAAAATATGAAGAGCTCAAAAAGTGTCAAAAATATGAGGAGCATGAAACGCTCTGAAAAATAGGAGGAGTATGAAGCGGTGTTCAAAAACATGAAGAGCCTGAAAAGTTGTGAAAAATATGAAAAGCTTCAAAAGGTGTCAAAAATGAGATTAGCATTAAACGGTCGGAAAAATAGGAATAACATGAAACGGTGTTGAAAATCATGAAGAGCCTGAAATAGTGTGAAAAATATAAAGAGCTGCAAAAGGTGTCAAAAATATGATCGGGATTGGGAATACATGTAAATCAATGGCTGATTCATAGCAATGTATGACAAAACCCACTGGAAAAAAAAAATAATAAAAATTAAAAAAAAAAAAAAAGCTTATCAAGAATAAAAAAAAAAAATATGAGGAGCATGAAACGGTCTGATAAATAGGTGGAGCATGAAGCTGTGTTCAAAAACATGAAGAGCCTGAAAAGGTGTGAAAAATATGAAGAGCTTCAAAATGTTTCACAAATATGAAGAGCATGAAACGGTCTGAAAAACAGGAGGATCATGAAGCGGTGTTCAAAAACATGAAGAGCCTGAAAAGGTGTGAAAAATATGAAGAGCTTCTAAAGGTGTCAAAAATATGAGGCGCATAAACGATCTGAAAAATAGGAGTAGCATGAAGCGGTGTTCAAAAACATGAAGAGCCTGAAAAGGTGTGAAAAATATGAAGAGCTCAAAAAGTGTCAAAAATATGAGGAGCATGAAACGATCTGAAAAATAGAAGAAGGATGAAACGGTGATCAAACACATGAAGAGCCTGAAAACGTGTGGAAAATATGAAGAGCTTCAAAAGGTGTGAAATACATGAGGAGCATGAAACTCTCTGAAAAATAGGAGGAGCATGAAGCGGTGTTCAAAAACATGAAGAGCCTGAAAAGTTGTGAAAAATATGAAAAGCTTCAAAAGGTGTCAAAAATGAGATGAGCATTAAACGGTCTGAAAAATAGGAATAACATGAAATGGTGTTGAAAATCATGAAGAGCCTGAAATAATGTGAAAAATATAAAGAGCTGCAAAAGGTGTCAAAAATATGAGGAGTAGGAAACGGTCTGATAAATAGGTGGAGCATGAAGCTGTGTTCAAAAACATGAAGAGCCTGAAAAGGTGTGAAAAATATGAAGAGTTTCAAAAGGTGTGAAAAATATGAGGAGCATGAAACGGTCTGAGAAATAGAAGCAGCATGAAACGGTGTTGAAAAATATGAAGAGCCTGAAAACGTGTGAAAAATATGAAGAGCTTCAAAAGGTGTGAAAAATATAAAGAGCTTCAAAGTTGACAAAAATGAGATGAGCATGAAATGGTCTGAAAAATAGGAGGAGAATGAAGTGGTGGTGAAAAACATGAAGAGCATGAAAAGGTGTGAAAAATATGAAGAGCTTCAAAATGTTTCAAAAATATGAAGAGCATGAAACGGTCTGAAAATCAGGACAGCATGAAGCTGTGTCCAAAAACATGAAGAGCCTGAAAAGGTGTGAAAAATATGAAGAGCTTCAAAAGGTGTCAAAAATATGAGGAGCATGAAACGGTCTGAAAAATAGGAGGAGCATGAAACGGTGATCAAAAACATGAAGAGCCTGAAAAGGTGGGAAAAATATGAAGAGCTTCAAAAGTTGTGAAATACATGAGGAGCATGAAACGGGCTGAAAAATAAGAGAAGCATGAAGTGCTGTGGAAAAACATGAAGAGCCTGAAAAGCTGTGAAAAATATGAAAAGCTTCAAAAGGTGTCAAAAATGAGATGAGCATGAAATGGTCTGAAAAATAGGAGGATCATGAAATGGTGTTGAAAAACATGAAGAGCCTGAAAAGATGTGAAAAATATGAAAAGCTTCAAAAAGTGTCAAAAATATGAGGAGCATGAAACGGTCTGAAAAATAGGAGGAGCATGAAGCTGTGTTCAAAACATGAAGATCTTAAAAGGGTGTGAAAAATATGAAGAGCTTCAAAAGGTGTGAAAAATATGAGGAGCATGAAATGGTCTGAAAAATAGAAGCAGCATGAAACGGTTGTGAAAAACATGAAGAGCATGAAAACGTGTGAAAAATATGAAGAGCTTCAAAAGGTGTGAAAAATATGAAGAGCTTCAAATGTGACAAAAATGAGATGAGCATGAAACGGTCTGAAAAATAGGAGGAGCATGAAGTGGTGGTGAAAAACATGAAGAGCCTGAAAAGGTGTGAAAAATATGAAGAGCTCAAAAAGTGTCAAAAATATGAGGAGCATGAAACGATCTGAAAAATACGAGGAGCATGAAGCAGTGTTCAAAAACATGAAGAGCCTGAAAAGGTGGGAAAAATATGAAGAGCTTCAAAAGGTGTGAAATATATGAGGAGAATGAAACGGTCTGAAAAATAGGAGGATCATGAAGCGGTTTTCAGAAACATGAAGAGCAAGAAAAGGTGTGAAAAATATGAAGAGCTTCAAAAGGTGTGAAATATATGAGGAGAATGAAACGGTCTAAAAAATAGGATGATCATGAAGCGGTTTTCAGAAACATGAAGAGCATGAAAAGGTGTGAAAAATAGGAAGAGTTTCAAAAGGTGTCATAAATATGAGGAGCATGAAACGGTCTGAAAAATAGGAGGAGCATGAAACGGTGATCAAAAACATGAAGAGCCTGAAAAGGTGTGAAAAATATGAAGAGCTTCAAAAGGTGTGAAATACATGAGGAGCATGAAACTCTCTGAAAAATAGGACGAGCATGAAGCGGTGTTCAAACACATGAAGAGCCTGAAAATGTGTGAAAATTATGAAGAGCTTCAAAAGGTGTCAAAATTGAGATGAGCATGAAACGGTCTGAACAATAGGAGGAGCCTGAAACGGTGTTGAAACACATGAAGAGCCTGAAAAGTTGTGAAAAATATGAAAAGCTTCAAAAGGTGTCAAAAATGAGATGAGCATGAAACGGTCTGAAAAATAGGAGGAGCATGAAGCGGTGTTGAAAAATGAAGAGCCTGAAAAGGTGTGAAAAATATGAAGAGGATCAAAAGGTGTCAAATATATGAGGAGCATGAAACGGTCTGCAAAAAAGAAGGAGCATGAAGTGGTGTTGAAAAACTTGAAGAGCCTGAAAAGGTGTGAAAAATATGAAAAGCTTTAAAAGGTGTTAAAAATATGAGGAGCAAAAAACGGTCTGAAAAATAAGAGGAGCATGAAGCGGTGTTCAAAAACATGAAGAGGCTGAAAAGGTGTGAAATATATGAAGAGCTTCAAAAGGTGTCAAAATATTAGGAGCATGAAACGGTCTGAAAAATAGGAGGAGCATGAAGTCGTGTTGAAAAAAAAAGAAGAGACTGAAAAGGTGTGAAATATATGAAGAGCTTCAAAAGGTGTCAAAAATATGAGGAGAATGAAATGGTCGGAAAAATAGGAGGATCATGAAGCTGTGTCGAAAAACATGAAGAGCCTGAAAAGGTGTGAAAAAAGTGAAGAGCTTCTAAATGTGTCAAAAATATGAGGAGCATGAAACGGTCTGAAAAATAGGAGGATCATGAAGTGGTGTTCAAAAACATGAAGAGCCTGAAAAGGTGTGAAAAATATGAAGAGCTCAAAAAGTGTCAAAAATATGATGAGCATGAAACGATCTGAAAAATAGAAGGAGCATGAAACGGTGATCAAAAACATGAAGAGGCTGAAAAGGTGTGAAAAATATGAAGAGCTCAAAAAGTGTCAAAAATATGAGGAGCATGAAACGCTCTGAAAAATAGGAGGAGCATGAAGCGGTGTTCAAAAACATGAAGAGCCTGAAAAGTTGTGAAAAATATGAAAAGCTTCAAAAGATGTCAAAAATGAGATTAGCATTAAACGGTCGGAAAAATAGGAATAACATGAAACGGTGTTGAAAATCATGAAGAGCCTGAAATAGTGTGAAAAATATAAAGAGCTGCAAAAGATGTCAAAAATAAGAGGAGCATGAAACGGTCTAATAAATAGGTGGAGCATGAAGCTGTGTTCAAAAACATGAAGAGCCTGAAAAGGTGTGAAAAATATGAAGAGCTTCAAAATGTTTCACAAATATGAAGAGCATGAAACGGTCTGAAAAACAGGAGGATTATGAAGCGGTGTTCAAAAACATGAAGAGCCTGAAAAGGTGTGAAAAATATGAAGAGCTTCAAAAGGTGTCAAAAATATGAGGAGCATGAAACGGTCTGAAAAATAGGAGGAGCATGAAACGGTGATCAAAAACATGAAGAGCCAGAAAAGGTTTGAAAAATATGAAGAGCTTCTAAAGGTGTCAAAAATATGAGGAGCATAAACGATCTGAAAAATAGGAGTAGCATGAAGCGGTGTTCAAAAACATGAAGAGCCTGAAAAGGTGTGAAAAATATGAAGAGCTCAAAAAGTGTCAAAAGTATGAGGAGCATGAAACGATCTGAAAAATAGAAGAAGCATGAAACGGTGATCAAACACATGAAGAGCCTGAAAAGGTGTGCAAAATATGAAGAGCTTCAAAAGGTGTGAAATACATGAGGAGCATGAAACTCTCTGAAAAATAGGAGGAGCATGAAACGGTGATCAAAAACATGAAGAACCTGAAAAGGTTTGAAAAATATGAAGAGCTCAAAAAGTGTCAAAAATATGAGGAGCATGAAACGGTCTGAAAAATAGGATGATCATGAAGCGGTGTTCAAAAACATGAAGAGCCTGAAAAGGTGTGAAAAATATGAACAGCTTCAAAATGTGTCAAAAATATGAGGAGCATGAAACGGTCTGAAAAATATGAGCAGCATGAAGCGGTGTTGAAAAACATGAAGAGCCTTAAAAGGTGTGAAAAAATTGAAGAGCTTCAAAAGGTGTCAGAAATATGAGGAGCATGAAACGGTCTGAAATATATGAGCAGCATGAAGCGGTGTTGAAAAACATGAAGAGCCTGAAAAGGTGTGAAAAATATGAAGAGCTTCAAAAGGTGTGAAATACATGAGGAGCATAAAACTCTCTGAAAAAGAGAAGGAGCATGAAGTGGTGTTCAAAAACATGAAGAGCCTGAAAAGGTGTGAAATATATGAAGAGCTTCAAAAGGTGTGAAAAATATGAGGAGCATGATATGGTTTGAAAAATAGGATTAGCATGAAGCGGTGTTCAAAAACATGAAGAGCCTGAAAAGTTGTGAAAAATATTAAAAACTTCAAAAGGTGTCAAAAATGAGATGAGCATGAAACGGTCTGAAAAATAGGACGTGCATCAAGCGGTGTTGAAAAACATGAAGAGCCTGAAAAGTTGTGAAAAATATGAAGAGCTTCAAAAGGTGTCAATAATATGAGGAGCATGAAAAGGTCTGAAAAATAGGAGAAGCATGAAGCGGTGTTCAAAAACATGAAGAGCCTGAAAAGGTGTGAAAAATATGAAGAGCTTCAAAAGGTGTCAAAAATATGAGGAGCATGAAACGGTCTGAAAAATCGGAGGAGCATGAAGCGTTGTTGAAAAACATGAAGAGCCTGAAAAGGTGTGAGAAATATGAAGAGCTTCAAAAGGTGTTAAAAATATGAGTAGCATGAAACGGTCTGAAAAATAGGAATAACATGAAGTGATGTTGAAAAACATGAATTGTCTGAAAACGTGTGGAAAATATGAAGAGATTCATAAATGTGAAAAATATGAAGAGCTTCAAAAGGTGTGAAAAATATGAAGAGTTTCAAAAGATGTCAAAATGAGATGAGCATGAAACGGTCTGAAAAATAGGAGGAGCATGAAGTCGTGTTCAAAAAAAGGAAAAGTCTGAAAAAGTGTGAAATATATGAAGAGCTTCAAAAGGTGTCAAAAATATGAGGAGAATGAAACGGTCTGAAAAATAGGAGGAGCATGAAGCGATGTTGAAAAACATGAATTGTCTGAAATCGTGTGGAAAATATGAAGAGATTCATAAATGTGAAAAATATGAAGAGCTTCAAAAGGTGTGAAAAATCTGAAGAGCTTCAAAAGGTGTCAAAAAAGAGATGAGCATGAAAAGGTCTGAAAAATAGGAGGAGCATGAAGCAGTGTTGAAAATCATTAAGAGCCTGAAAAGGTGTGAAAAATATGAAGAGCTTCAAAAGGTGTCAAAAATATGAAGAGCTTCAAAAGGTGTTAAAATGAGATGAGCATGAAAAGGTCTGAAAAATAGGAAGAGCATGAAGCGGTGTTGAAAAACATTAAGAGCTGAAAACGTGTGAAAAATATGAAGAGCTTCAAAAGATGTCAAAAACATGAGGAGCATGAAACGGGCTGAAAAATAGGAGAAGCATGAAGTGGTGTGGAAAAATATGAAGAGCCTGAAAATGTGTGAAAAATATGAAAAGCTTCAAAAGGTGTCAAAAATGAGATGAGCATGAAACGGTCTGAAAAATAGGAGGATCATGAAATGGTGTTGAAAAACATGAAGAGCCTGAAAAGATGTGAAAAATATGAAAAGCTTCAAAAGGTGTCAAAAATATGAGGAGCATGAAACGGTCTGAAAAATAGGAGGAGCATGAAGCTGTGTTCAAAAATATGAAGAGCCTGAAAAGGTGTGAAAAATATGAAGAGCTTCAAAAGTTGTCAAAAATATGAGGAGCATGAAACGGTCTGAAAAATAGGAGGAGCATGAAGCTGTGTTCAAAAACATGAAGATCTTAAAAGGGTGTGAAAAATATGAAGAGCTTCAAAAGGTGTGAAAAATATGAGGAGCATGAAACGGTCTGAAAAATAGGAGGAGCATGAAACGGTGTTGAAAAACATGAAGAGCCTGAAAAGGTGTGAAAAATATGAAGAGCTTCAAAATCTTTGAAAAATATGAAGAGCTTTCAAAGGTGTGAAATACATAAGGAGCATGAAACTCTCTGAAAAATAGGAGGAGCCTGAAATGGTGTTCAAAAACATGAATAGACTGAAAACGTGTGAAAAATATGAAGAGCTTCAAAAGGTGTGAAAAATATGAGGAGCATGATACGGTCTGAAAAATAGGAGGAGCATGAAGCTGTGTTCAAAAACATGAAGAGCCTGAAAAGTTGTGAAAAATATCAAAAGCTTCAAAAGGTGTCAAAAATGAGATGAGCATGAAACGGTCTGAAAAATAGGAGGCGCCTGAAGCGATGTTCAAAAACATGAAGAGCCTGAAACGTTGTGAAAAATATGAAAGGCTTCAAAAGGTGTGAAAAATATGAGGAGCATGAAACGGTCTGAAAAATCGGAGGAGCATGAAGCGGTGTTGAAAAATATGAAGAGCCTGAAAATGTGTGAAAAATATGAAGAACTTTAAAAAGTGTCAAAAATGAGATGAGCATGAAACGGTCTGAAAAATAGGACGTGCATGAAGCGGTGTTGAAAAACATGAAGAGCCTGAAAAGTTGTGAAATATATGAAGAGCTTCAAAAGGTGTCAAAAATATGAGGAGCATGAAACGGTCTGAAAAATAGGAGAAGCATGAAGCGGTGTTCAAAAACATGAAGAGCCTGAAAAGGTGTGGAAAATATGAAGAGCTTCAAAAGCTGTGAAATACATGAGGAGCATGAAACTCTCTGAAAAATAGGAGGAGCATGAAGCGGTGTTCAAAAACATGAAGAGCCTGAAAAGTTGTGAAAAATATGAAAAGCTTCAAAAGGTGTCAAAAATGAGATGAGCATGAAATGGTTTGAAAAATAGGAATAACATGAAACGATGTTGAAAATCATGAAGAGCCTGAAAAACTGTGAAAAATATAAAGAGCTTCAAAAGGTGTCTAAAATATGAGGAGCATGAAACGGTCTGATATATAGGAGGAGCATGAAGCTGTGTTCCAAAACATGAAGATCCTGAAAAGGTGTGAAAAATATGAAGAGCTTCAAAAGTTGTGAAAAATATGAGGAGCATGAAACGGACTGAAAAATTGAAGCAGCATGAAACGGTGTTGAAAAATATGAAGAGCATGAAAACGTGTGAAAAATATGAAGAGCTTCAAAAAGTGTGAAAAAAATAAAGAGCTTCAAAGGTGACAAAAATGAGATGAGCATGATACGGTCTGAAAAATAGGAGGAGCGTGAAGTGGTGGTGAAAAACATGAAGAGCCTGAAAAGGTGTGAAAAATATGAAGAGCTTCAAAATGTTTCACAAATATGAAGAGCATGAAACGGTCTGAAAAACAAGAGGATCATGAAGCGGTGTTCAAAAACACGAAGAGCCTGAAAAGGTGTGAAAAATATGAAGAGCTTCAAAAGGTGTCAAAAATATGAGGAGCATGAAACGGTCTGAAAAATAGGAGGAGCATGAAACGGTGATCAAAAACATGAAGAGCCTGAAAATGTGTGAAAAATATGAAGAGCTCAAAAAGTATCAAAAATATGAGGATCATGAAACGGTGTGAAAAATTGGAGGAGCATGAAGCAGAGTTCGAAAACATGAAGAGCTTGAAAAGGTTTGAAAAATACGAAGAGCTCAAAAAGTGTCAAAAAATGAGGAGCATGAAACGATCTGAAAAATACGAGGAGCATGAAGCAGTGTTCAAAAACATGAAGAGCTTCAAAAGGTATGAAAAATATGAGAGCTTCAAAAGGTGTCAAAAATATGAGGAGCATGAAACGGTCTGAAAAATAGGAGGAACATGAAGCGGTGTTCAAACACATGAAGAGCCTGAAAATGTGTGAAAATTATGAAGATCTTCAAAAGGTTTCAAAATTATGAGGAACATGAAACGGTTTGAAAAATAGGGGGAGCATGAAACGGTGTTGAAAAACATGAAGAGCCTGAAAAGGTGTGAAAAATATGAAGAGCTTCAAAATCTTTGAAAAATATGAAGAGCTTTCAAAGGTGTGAAATACATGAGGAGCATGAAACACTCTGAAAAATAGGAGGAGCCTGAAATGGTGTTCAAAAACATGAATAGACTGAAAACGTGTGAAAAATATGAAGAGCTTCAAAAGGTGTCAAAAATATGAGGAGCATGAAACGGTCTGAAAAATATGAGCAGCATGAAGCGGTGTTGAAAAACATGAAGAGCCTTAAAAGGTGTGAAAAACATGAAGAGCTTCAAAAGGTGTAAAAAATATGAGGAGCATGAAACGGTCTGAAAAATATGAGCAGCATGAAGTGGTGTTGAAAAACATGAAGAGCCTGAAAAGGTGTGAAAAATATGAAGAGCTTCAAAAGGTGTGAAATACATGAGGAGCATAAAACTCTCTGAAAAAGAGAAGGAGCATGAAGTGGTGTTCAGAAACATGAAGAGCCTGAAAAGGTGTGAAATATATGAAGAGCTTCAAAAGGTGTGAAAAATATGAGGAGCATGATATGGTTTGAAAAACAGGATTAGCGTGAAGCGGTGTTCAAAAACATGAAGAGCCTGAAAAGTTGTGAAAAATATGAAAAACTTCAAAAGGTGTCAAAAATGAGATGAGCATGAAATGGTCTGAAAAATAGGACGTGCATGAAGCGGTGTTGAAAAACATGAAGAGCCTGAAAAGTTGTGAAAAATATGAAGAGCTTCAAAAGGTGTCAAAAATATGAGGAGCATGAAACGGTCTGAAAAATAGGAGAAGCATGAAGCGGTGTTCAAAATCATGAAGAGCCTGAAAAGGTGTGAAAAACATGAAGAGCTTCAAAAGGTGTCAAAAATATGAGGAGCATGAAACGGTCTGAAAAATCGGAGGAGCATGAAGCGTTGTTGAAAAACATGAAGAGCCTGAAAAGGTGTGAGAAATATGAAGAGCTTCAAAAGGTGTTAAAAATATGAGTAGCATGAAACGGTCTGCAAAAAAGGAGGAGCATGAAGTGGTGTTGAAAAAGATGAAGAGCCTGAAAAGGTGTTAAAAATATTAAAGCTTCAAAAGGTGTCAAAATTATGAGGAGCATGAAACGGTCTGAAAAATAGGAGGAGCATGAAGCGATGTTGAAAAACATGAATTGTCTGAAAACGTGTGGAAAATATGAAGAGATTCATAAATGTGAAAAATATGAAGAGCTTCAAAAGGTGTGAAAAATATGAAGAGCTTCAAAAGATGTCAAAATGAGATGAGCATGAAACGGTCGGAAAAATAGGAGGAGCATGAAGCAGTGTTGAAAAACATGAAGAGCCTGAAAACCTGTAAAAAATAGGAAGAGCTTCAAAAGGTGTCAAAAATGAGATGAGCATGAAACGGTCTGAAAAATAGGAGGAGCATGAAGCGGTGATGAAAATCATGAAGAGCCTGAAAAGGTGAGAAAAATATGAAGAGCTTCAAAATGTGTGAAAAATATGAGGAGCTTCAAAAGGTGTAAAAAATATGAAGATCTTCAAAAGTGTCAAAAATTAGATGAGCATGAAAAGGTCTAAAAAATAGGAGGAGCAACAAGTAGTGTTGAAAAAAATGAAGAGCCTGAAAAGGTGTGAAAAATATGAAGAGCTTCAAAATGTGTGAAAAATATGAGGAGCATGATACGGTCTGAAAAATAGGAGGAGCATGAAGCAGTGTTCAAAAACATGAAAGGCCTGAATAGGTGTGTAAAGAAATGCAAATCTTCAAAAGGTGTCAAAAATGAGAGGAGCATGAAACGGTCTGAAAATAGGAGGAGCATGAAGCGGTGTTCAAAAATATGAAGAGCGTGAAAAGTTGTGAAATATATGAAGAGCTTCAAAAGGTGTCAAAAATATGAGGAGCATGAAACGGTCTGAAAAATAGGAGGAACATGAAGCGGTGTTCAAAAAAACATGAAAAGCCTGAAAAGGTGTGAAAAATATGAAGAGCTTCAAAAGGTGTCAAAAATTTGAGGAGCATGAAACGTTCTGAAAAATAGGACGAGCATGAAGCAGTGTTGAAAAACATGAAGAGCCTGAAAATGTGTGAAATATATGAAGAGCTTCAAAAGCTATCAAAAAGATGAGGAGCATGAAACGCTCTGAAAAATAGGAGGAGCATGAAGTGGTGTTGAAAAAAATGAAGAACCTGAAAGGGTGTGAAATATATGAAGAGCTTGAAAAGGTGTCAAAAATATGAGGAGAATGAAACGGTCTGAAAAATAGGAGGAGTATGAAGAGGTGTTAAAAAACATGAAGAGCCTGAAAAGGTGTGAAAAATATGAAGAGCTTCAAAAGGTGTCAAAAATATGAGGAGCATGAAACGGTCTGAAAAATCGGAGGAGCATGAAGCGTTGTTGAAAAACATGAAGAGCCTGAAAAGGTGTGAGAAATATGAAGAGCTTCAAAAGGTGTTAAAAATATGAGTAGCATGAAACGGTCTGCAAAAAAGGAGGAGCATGAAGTGGTGTTGAAAAAGATGAAGAGCCTGAAAAGGTGTTAAAAATATTAAAGCTTCAAAAGGTGTCAAAATTATGAGGAGCATGAAACGGTCTGAAAAATAGGAGGAGCATGAAGCGATGTTGAAAAACATGAATTGTCTGAAAACGTGTGGAAAATATGAAGAGATTCATAAATGTGAAAAATATGAAGAGCTTCAAAAGGTGTGAAAAATATGAAGAGCTTCAAAAGATGTCAAAATGAGATGAGCATGAAACGGTCGGAAAAATAGGAGGAGCATGAAGCAGTGTTGAAAAACATGAAGAGCCTGAAAACCTGTAAAAAATAGGAAGAGCTTCAAAAGGTGTCAAAAATGAGATGAGCATGAAACGGTCTGAAAAATAGGAGGAGCATGAAGCGGTGATGAAAATCATGAAGAGCCTGAAAAGGTGAGAAAAATATGAAGAGCTTCAAAATGTGTGAAAAATATGAAGAGCTTCAAAAGGTGTAAAAAATATGAAGATCTTCAAAAGTGTCAAAAATTAGATGAGCATGAAAAGGTCTAAAAAATAGGAGGAGCAACAAGTAGTGTTGAAAAAAATGAAGAGCCTGAAAAGGTGTGAAAAATATGAAGAGCTTCAAAATGTGTGAAAAATATGAGGAGCATGATACGGTCTGAAAAATAGGAGGAGCATGAAGCAGTGTTCAAAAACATGAAAGGCCTGAATAGGTGTGTAAAGAAATGCAAATCTTCAAAAGGTGTCAAAAATGAGAGGAGCATGAAACGGTCTGAAAATAGGAGGAGCATGAAGCGGTGTTCAAAAATATGAAGAGCGTGAAAAGTTGTGAAATATATGAAGAGCTTCAAAAGGTGTCAAAAATATGAGGAGCATGAAACGGTCTGAAAAATAGGAGGAACATGAAGCGGTGTTCAAAAAAACATGAAAAGCCTGAAAAGGTGTGAAAAATATGAAGAGCTTCAAAAGGTGTCAAAAATTTGAGGAGCATGAAACGTTCTGAAAAATAGGACGAGCATGAAGCAGTGTTGAAAAACATGAAGAGCCTGAAAATGTGTGAAATATATGAAGAGCTTCAAAAGCTATCAAAAAGATGAGGAGCATGAAACGCTCTGAAAAATAGGAGGAGCATGAAGTGGTGTTGAAAAAAATGAAGAACCTGAAAGGGTGTGAAATATATGAAGAGCTTGAAAAGGTGTCAAAAATATGAGGAGAATGAAACGGTCTGAAAAATAGGAGGAGTATGAAGAGGTGTTAAAAAACATGAAGAGCCTGAAAAGGTGTGAAAAATATGAAGAGCTTCAAAAGGTGTCAAAAATATGAGGAGCATGAAACGGTCTGAAAAATCGGAGGAGCATGAAGCGTTGTTGAAAAACATGAAGAGCCTGAAAAGGTGTGAGAAATATGAAGAGCTTCAAAAGGTGTTAAAAATATGAGTAGCATGAAACGGTCTGCAAAAAAGGAGGAGCATGAAGTGGTGTTGAAAAAGATGAAGAGCCTGAAAAGGTGTTAAAAATATTAAAGCTTCAAAAGGTGTCAAAATTATGAGGAGCATGAAACGGTCTGAAAAATAGGAGGAGCATGAAGCGATGTTGAAAAACATGAATTGTCTGAAAACGTGTGGAAAATATGAAGAGATTCATAAATGTGAAAAATATGAAGAGCTTCAAAAGGTGTGAAAAATATGAAGAGCTTCAAAAGATGTCAAAATGAGATGAGCATGAAACGGTCGGAAAAATAGGAGGAGCATGAAGCAGTGTTGAAAAACATGAAGAGCCTGAAAACCTGTAAAAAATAGGAAGAGCTTCAAAAGGTGTCAAAAATGAGATGAGCATGAAACGGTCTGAAAAATAGGAGGAGCATGAAGCGGTGATGAAAATCATGAAGAGCCTGAAAAGGTGAGAAAAATATGAAGAGCTTCAAAATGTGTGAAAAATATGAGGAGCTTCAAAAGGTGTAAAAAATATGAAGATCTTCAAAAGTGTCAAAAATTAGATGAGCATGAAAAGGTCTAAAAAATAGGAGGAGCAACAAGTAGTGTTGAAAAAAATGAAGAGCCTGAAAAGGTGTGAAAAATATGAAGAGCTTCAAAATGTGTGAAAAATATGAGGAGCATGATACGGTCTGAAAAATAGGAGGAGCATGAAGCAGTGTTCAAAAACATGAAAGGCCTGAATAGGTGTGTAAAGAAATGCAAATCTTCAAAAGGTGTCAAAAATGAGAGGAGCATGAAACGGTCTGAAAATAGGAGGAGCATGAAGCGGTGTTCAAAAATATGAAGAGCCTGAAAAGTTGTGAAATATATGAAGAGCTTCAAAAGGTGTCAAAAATATGAGGAGCATGAAACGGTCTGAAAAATAGGAGGAACATGAAGCGGTGTTCAAAAAAACATGAAAAGCCTGAAAAGGTGTGAAAAATATGAAGAGCTTCAAAAGGTGTCAAAAATTTGAGGAGCATGAAAAATTCTGAAAAATAGGACGAGCATGAAGCAGTGTTGAAAAACATGAAGAGCCTGAAAATGTGTGAAATATATGAAGAGCTTCAAAAGCTATCAAAAAGATGAGGAGCATGAAACGCTCTGAAAAATAGGAGGAGCATGAAGTGGTGTTGAAAAAAATGAAGAACCTGAAAGGGTGTGAAATATATGAAGAGCTTGAAAAGGTGTCAAGAATATGAGGAGAATGAAACTGTCTGAAAAATAGGAGGAGTATGAAGAGGTGTTAAAAAACATGAAGAGCCTGAAAAGGTGTGAAAAATATGAAGAGTTTCTAAAGGTGTCAGAAATATGAGGAGCATGAAACGGTCTCAAAAATAGGAGGAGCATGAAGTGGTGTTGAAAAACATGAAGAGCCTGAAAAGGTGTGAAAAATATGAAGAGCTTTAAAAGATGTCAAAAATATGAGAAGCATGAAAGGGTTTGAAAAAGAGGAGGAGCAAGAAGAAGTGTTCAAAAACATGAAGAGCCTGAAAAGGTGTGAAAAATATGAAGAGCTTCAAAAGGTGTCAAATATGAGGAGCATGAAACGATCTGAAAAATAGGAGGAGCATGAAGCGGTGTTGAAAAACATGAAGAGCCGGAAAAGGTGTGAAAAATATGAAGAGTTTCTAAAGGTTTCAAAAATATGAGGAGCATGAATGGTCTGAAAAATAGGAGGAGCATGAACTGGTGTGGAAAAACATGAAGAGCCTGAAAAGGTGGCAAAAATATGAAGAGCTTCAAAAGGTGTGGAAAATATGAGGAGCATGAAATGGTCTGAAAAATAGGAGGAGCATGAAACGATGTTCAAAAACATGAAGAGCCTGAAAAGTTGTGAAAAATATGAAAAGCTTCAAATGGTGTCAAATTTGAGATGAGCATGAAACGGATGAAAAATAGGAGAAGCATGAAGTGGTGTGGAAAAACATGAAGAGCCTGAAAAGGTGTGAAAAATATGAAGAGCTTCAAAAGGTGTGAAATACATGAGGAGGATGAAACGGTCTGAAAAATAGGAGGAGCATGAAGCGGTGTTCAAAAACATGAAGAGCCTGAAAAGGTGTGAAAAATATGAAGAGCTTCAAAAGGTGTGAAATACATGAGGAGCATGAAACGGTCTGAAAAAAAGGAGGAGCATGAAGCGGTGTTGAAAAACATGAAGAGTCTGAAAAGGTGTCAAAAATATGAAGAGGTTCAAAAAGTGTCAAAAATATGAGGAGCAGGAAACGGTCTGAAAAATAGGAGGAGCATGAAGCGGTGTTCAAAAACATGAAGAGCCTGAAAAGTTGTGAAAAATATGAAAAGCTTCAAATGGTTTCAAAATTGAGATGAGCATGAAACGGATGAAAAATAGGAGAAGCGTGAAGTGGTGTGGAAAAACATGAAGAGCCTGAAAAGGTGTGAAAAATATGAAGAGCTTCAAAAGGTGTGAAATACATGAGGAGCATGAAACTCTCTGAAAAATAGGAGGAGCATGAAATGCTGTTCAAAAACATGAAGAGCCTGAAAAGGTGAGAAAAATATGAAGAGCTTCAAAAGGTGTGAAAAATATGAGGAGCATGATACTGTCGAAAAAATAGGAGGAGCATGAAGCGGAGTTCAAAAACATGAAGAGCTTGAAAAGGTGTGAAAAATATGAAGAGCCTCAAAACGTGTCAAAATATTAGGAGTATGAAACGGTATGATAAATATAAGGAGCATGAAGCGGTGTTGAAAAACATGAAGAGTCTGAAATTGTGTGAAAAATATGAAGAGCTTCAAAAAGGTGAAAAATATGAAGAGCTTCAAAAGTTGTCAAAAATTAGATGAGTATGAAACGGTCTAAAAAATAGGAGGAGTAACAAATAGTGTTGAAAAAAATGAAGAGCATGAAAAGGTGTGAGAAATATGAACGGCTTCAAAAGGTGTGAAAAATATGAGGAGCCTGAAACGGTCTGAAAAAAAGGAGGAGCATGAAGTGGTGTTGAAAAACATGAAGAGCCTGAAAAGGTGTGAAAAATATGAAGACCTTCAAAAGGTGTCAAAAATATGAGGAGCATGAAACGGTCTGAAAAATAGGAGGAGCATGAAGTGCTGTTCAAAAACATGAAGAGCCTGAAAAGGTGTGAAAAATATGAAGAGCTTCAAAAGGTGTGAAAAATATGAGGAGCATGATACGGTAGAAAAAATTGGAGGAGCATGAAGCTGTGTTCAAAAACAAGAAGAGCCTGAAAAGGTGTGAAAAATATGAAGAGCCTCAAAACGTGTCAAAAATATGAGAAGTATGAAACGGTATGATAAATAGCAGGAGCATGAAGCGGTTTTGAAAAACATGAAGGGTCTGAAATCGTGTGAAAAATATGAAGAGCTTCAAAAATGTGAAAAATATGAAGAGCTTCAAAAGGTGTAAAAAATATGAAGTGCCTCAAAATGTGTCAAAGATTAGATGAGTATGAAAAGTTCTAAAAAATAGGAGGAGCAACAAGTAGTGTTGAAAAAAATGGAGAGCCTGAAAAGGTGTGAAAAATATGAAGACCTTCAAAAGGTGTCAAAAATATGAGGAGCATGAAACTTTCTGAAAAATAGGACGAGCATGAAGCAGTGATAAAAAACATGAAGAGCCTGAAAAGGTGTGAAAAATATGAAGAGTTTCTAAAGGTGTCAAAAACATGAGGAGCATGATACGGTTTGAAAAAAGGAGGAGCATGAAGCGGTGTTGAAAAACATGAAGAGTGTGAAAACGTGTGAAAATATGAAGAGCTTCAAAAATATTAAAAATATGAAGAGCTTCAACAGTTGTGAAAAATATGAAGAGATTAAAAAGGTGTCAAAAATGAGATGAGCTTGAAACGGTCTGAAAAATAGAAGGAGCATGAAGCGGTGTTGAAAATCATGAACAGACTGAAAAGGTGTGAACAATATGAAAAGCTTCAAAAGGTGTCAAAATGAGATGAGCATGAAACGGTCTGAAAAATAGGAGGAGCATGAAGCGGTGTTGAAAATCATGAAGAGCCTGAAAAGGTGTGACAAATATGAAGAGCTTCAAAAGGTGTCAAAAATATGAGGAGCATGAAACGGTCTGAAAAATAGCAGGAGCATGAAGCGGTGTTCAAAAACATGAAGAGCCTGAAAATGTGTGAAAAATATAAAGAGCTTCAAAAGATGTGAAAAATATGAAGAGCTTCAAAAGGTGTCAAAAATGAGATGAGCATGAAACGGTCTGAAAAATAGGAGGAGCATGAAGCGGGTTGAAAAACATAAAGAACCTGAAAAGGTGTGAGAAATATCAAGAGCTTCAAAAGGTGTCAAGTATATGAGGAGCATGAAACTTTCTGAAAAATAGGACGAGCATGAAGCAGTGATAAAAAACATGAAGAGCCTGAAAAGCTGTGTAAAATATGAAGAGGTTCTAAAGGTGTCAAAAATATGAGGAGCATGAAACGGTCTTAAAAATAGGCGGATTATGAAACGGTGTTCCAAAACATGAAGAGCCTGAAAAGGTGTGAAAAATATGAAAAGCCTCAAAACCTGTCAAAAATATGAGGAGCATGAAACGGTATGAAAAATCGCAGGGGCATGAAGCGTTGTTGAAAAACATGAAGAGTCTGAAAACGTGTGAAATTATGAAGAGCTTCAAACATATGAAAAATATGAAGAGCTTCAAAAGGTGTGAAAAATATGAAGAGCTTCAAAAGGTGTCAAAAATGAGATGAGCATGAAACGGTACGAAAAATACGAGGATCATGAAGCGGTGTTGAAAATCATGAAGAGCCTGAAAAGGCGTGAAAAATATGAAGAGCTTCAATGATGTGAAAAATATGAAGAGCTTCAAAAGATGTCAAAAATATGAGGAGCATGAAACTGTCTGAAATAATAGAAGCAGCATGAAACGGTGTTGAAAAACATGAAGAGCCTGAAAAGGTGTGACAAATATGAAGAGCTTCAAAACGTGTCAAAAATATGAAGAGCATGAAACGGTCTGACAAATAGCAGGAGCATGAAGCGGTGTTGTAAAACATGAAGAGTCTGAAAACGTGTGAAAAACATGAAGAGCCTAAAAAGGTGTGAAAAATATGAAGAGTTTTTAAAGGTGTCTAAAATATGAGGAGCATGAAACGGTCTGAAAAATAGCAGGAGCATGAAGCGTTGTTGAAAAACATGAAGAGTTTGAAAACGTGTGAAAAACATGAAGAGCCTGAAAAGGTGTGAAAAATATGAAGAGCTTCAAAATGTTTCAAAAATATGAAGAGCATGAAACGGTCTGAAAAACAGGAGGATCATGAAGCGGTGTTCATAAATATGAAGAGCCTGAAAAGGTGTGAAAAATATGAAGAGCTTCAAAAGGTGTCAAAAATATGAGGAGCATGAAACGGTCTGAAAAATAAGAGGAGCATGAAGCGGTGTTCAAAAACATGAAGAGCCTGAAAAGGTGTGAAAAATATGAAGAGCTTCAAAAGGTGTGAAAAATATGAGGAGCATGAAACGGTCTGAAAAAGAGAAGCAGCATGAAACGGTGTTGAAAAATATGAAGAGCCTGAAAACATGTGAAAAATATGAAGAGCTTCAAAAGGTGAGAAAAATATAAAGAGCTTCAAAGGTGAAAAAAATGAGATGAGCATGAAACGGTCTGAAAAATAGGAGGAGCATGAAGCTGTGTTGAAAAACATGAAAGGCCTGAAAAGGTGTGCAAAATATGAAGAGCTTCAAAAATGTGAAAAATATGAGGAGCATGAAACGTTCTGAAAAATAGGAGGAGCATGAAGCGGTGTTCAAAAACATGAAGAGCCTGAAAAGGTGTGAAAAATATGAATAGCATCAAAATGTTTCAAAAATATGAAGAGCATGAAACGGTCTGAAAAATAGGAGGAGCATGAAGTCGTGTTGAAAAAAAAAGAAGAGACTGAAAAGGTGTGAAATATATGAAGAGCTTCAAAAGGTGTCAAAAATATGAGGAGAATGAAACGGTCTGAAAAATAGGAGAATCATGAAGCTGTGTCGAAAAACATGAAGAGCCTGAAAAGGTGTGACAAAAATCAAGAGCTTCTAAATGTGTCAAAAATATGAGGAGCATGAAACGGTCTGAAAAATAGGAGGATCATGAAGCGGTGTTCAAAAACATGAAGAGCCTGAAAAGGTGTGAAAAATATGAAGAGCTCAAAAAGAGTCAAAAATATGATGAGCATGAAACGATCTGAAAAATAGAAGGAGCATGAAACGGTGATCAAAAACATGAAGAGCCTGAAAAGGTGTGAAAAATATGAAGAGCTCAAAAAGTGTCAAAAATATGAGGAGCATGAAACGCTCTGAAAAATAGGAGGAGCATGAAGCGATGTTCAAAAACATGAAGAGCCTGAAAAGTTGTGAAAAATATGAAAAGCTTCAAAAGGTGTCAAAAATGAGATTAGCATTAAATGGTCGGAAAAATAGGAATAACATGAAACGGTGTTGAAAATCATGAAGAGCCTGAAATAGTGTGAAAAATATAAAGAGCTTCAAAAGGTGTCAAAAATATGAGGAGCATGAAACAGTCTGATAAATAGGTGGAGCATGAAGCTGTGTTCAAAAACATGAAGAGCCTGAAAAGTTGTGAAAAATATGAAGAGCTTCAAAATGTTTCACAAATATGAAGAGCATGAAACGGTCTGAAAAACAGGAGGATCATGAAGCGGTGTTCAAAAACATAAAGAGCCTGAAAAGGTGTGAAAAATATGAAGAGCTTCAAAAGGTGTCAAAAATATGAGGAGCATGAAACGGTCTGAAAAATAGGAGGAGCATGAAACGGTGATCAAAAACATGAAGAGCCTGAAAAGGTTTGAAAAATATGAAGAGCTTTTAAGGTGTCAAAAATATGAGGAGCATAAACGATCTGAAAAATAGGAGTAGCATGAAGCGGTGTTCAAAAACATGAAGAGCCTGAAAAGGTGGGAAAAATATGAAGAGCTTCAAAAGGTGTGAAAAATATGAGGAGCATGAAACGGTCTGAAAAATAGAAGCAGCATGAAACGGTGTTGAAAAATATGAAGAGCCTGAAAACGTGTGAAAAATATGAAGAGCTTCAAAAGGTGTGAAAAATATAAAGAGCTTCAAAGGTGACAAAAATGAGATGAGCATGAAACGGTCTGAAAAATAGGAGGAGAATGAAGTGGTGGTGAAAAACATGAAGAGCCTGAGAAGGTGTGAAAAATATGAAGAGCTCAAAAAGTGTCAAAAATATGAGGAGCATGAAACGGTCTGAAAAATACGAGGAGCATGAAGCAGTGTTCAAAAACATGAAGAGCCTGAAAAGGTGGGAAAAATATGAAGAGCTTCAAAAGGTGTGAAATATATGAGGAGAATGAAACGGTCTGAAAAATAGGAGGATCATGAAGCGGTTTTCAGAAACATGAAGAGCATGAAAAGGTGTGAAAAATATGAAGAGCTTCAAAAGGTGTGAAATATATGAGGAGAATGAAACGGTCTGAAAAATCGGAGGATCATGAAGCGGTTTTCAGAAACATGAAGAGCATGAAAAGGTGTGAAAAATAGGAAGAGTTTCAAAAGGTGTCATAAATATGAGGAGCATGAAACGGTCCGAAAAATAGGAGGAGCTTGAAACGGTGATCAAAAACATGAAGAGCCTGAAAAGGTGTGAAAAATATGAAGAGCTTTAAAAGGTGTGAAATACATGAGGAGCATGAAACTCTCTGAAAAATAGGAGGAGCATGAAGCGGTGTTCAAAAACATGAAGAGCCTGAAAAGGTGTGAAATATATGAAGAGCTTCAAAAGGTGTCAAAATATTAGGAGCATGAAACGGTCTGAAAAATAGGAGGAGCATGAAGCTGTGTTGAAAAACATGAAGGGCCTGAAAAGGTGTGCAAAATATGAAGAGCTTCAAAAAGTGTGAAAAATATGAGGAGCATGAAACGTTCTGAAAAATAGGAGGAGCATGAAGCGGTGTTCAAAAACATGAAGAGCCTGAAAAGGTGTAAAAAATATGAAGAGCTCAAAAAGTGTCAAAAATATGATGAGCATGAAACGATCTGAAAAATAGAAGGAGCATGAAACGGTGATCAAAAACATGAAGAGCCTGAAAAGTTGTGAAAAATATGAAGAGCTCAAAAAGTGTCAAAAATATGAGGAGCATGAAACGCTCTGAAAAATAGGAGGAGCATGAAGCGGTGTTCCAAAACATGAAGAGCCTGAAAAGTTGTGAAAAATATGAAAAGCTTCAAAAGGTGTCAAAAATGAGATTAGCATTAAACGGTCGGAAAAATAGGAATAACATGAAACGGTGTTGAAAATCATGAAGAGCCTGAAATAGTGTGAAAAATATAAAGAGCTGCAAATGGTGTCAAAAATATGAGGAGCATGAAACGGTCTGATAAATAGGTGGAGCATGAAGCTGTGTTCAAAAACATGAAGAGCCTGAAAAGGTGTGAAAAATATGAAGAGCTTCAAAATGTTTCACAAACATGAAGAGCATGAAACGGTCTGAAAAACAGGACGATCATGAAGCGGTGTTCAAAAACATGAAGAGCCTGAAAAGGTGTGAAAAATATGAAGAGCTGCAAAAGGTGTCAAAAATATGAGGAGCATGAAACGGTCTGAAAAATAGGAGGAGCATGAAACGGTGATCAAAAACATGAAGAGCCTGAAAAGGTTTGAAAAATATGAAGAGCTTCTAAAGGTGTCAAAAATATGAGGAGCATAAACGATCTGAAAAATAGGAGTAGCATGAAGCTGTGTTCAAAAACATGAAGAGCCTGAAAAGGTGTGAAAAATATGAAGAGCTCAAAAAGTGTCAAAAATATGAGGAGCATGAAACGATCTGAAAAATAGAAGAAGCATGAAACGGTGATCAAACACATGAAGAGCCTGAAAAGGTGTGGAAAATATGAAGAGCTTCAAAAGGTGTGAAATACATGAGGAGCATGAAACTCTCTGAAAAATAGGAGGAGCATCAAGCGGTGTTCAAAAACATGAAGAGCCTGAAAAGTTGTGAAAATTATGAAAAGCTTCAAAAGGTGTCAAAAATGAGATGTGCATTAAACGGTCTGAAAAATAGGAATAACATGAAACGGTGTTGAATATCATGAAGAGCCTGAAATAATGTGAAAAATATAAAGAGCTGCAAAAGGTGTCAAAAATATGAGGAGCATGAAACGGTCTGATAAATAGGTGGAGCATGAAGCTGTGTTCAAAAACATGAAGAGCCTGAAAAGGTGTGAAAAATATGAAGAGCTTCAAAAGGTGTGAAAAATATGAGGAGCATGAAACGGTCTGAAAAATAGAAGCAGCATGAAACGGTGTTGAAAAATATGAAGAGCCTGAAAACGTGTGAAAAATATGAGGAGCTTCAAAAAGTGTGAAAAATATAAAGAGCTTCAAAGGTGACAAAAATGAGATGAGCATGAAACGGTCTGAAAAATAGGAGGAGAATGAAGTGGTGGTGAAAAACATGAAGAGCCTGAAAAGGTGTGAAAAATATGAAGAGCTTCAAAATGTCTCAAAAATATGAAGAGCATGAAACGGTCTGAAAATCAGGAGGATCATGAAGCGGTGTTCAAAAACATGAAGAGCCTGAAAAGGTGTGAAAAATATGAAGAGCTTCAAAAAGGTGTGAAAAATATGAGGAATATGAAATGGTCTGAAAAATATGAGGAGCATGAAACGGTCTGCAAACCTGGAGGAGCTTGAAGTGGTGTTGAAAAACATGAAGATCCTGAAAAGGTGTGAAAAATCTGAAAAGCTTCAAAAGGAGTCAAAAATGAGATGAGCATGAAACGGTCTGAAAAATAGGAGGAGCATGAAGTGGTGTTGAAAAAATGAAGAGCCTGAAAAGGTGTGAAAAATATGAAGATCATCAAAAGGTATCAAAAATATGAGGAGCATGAAACGGTCTGAATAATAGGAGGAGAATGTAACGGTGATCAAAAACATGAAGAGCCTGAAAAGGTGTGAAAAATATGAAGAGCTTCAAAAAGTGTCAAAAATATGAGGAGCATGAAACGGTCTGAATAGTAGGAGGAGAATGTAACGGTGACCAAAAACATGAAGAGCCAGAAAAGGTGTGAAATATATAAAGACTTCAAAAAGTGTCAAAAATATGAGGAGCATGAAACGGTCTGAATAATAGGAGGAGAATGTAACGGTGATCAAAAACATGAAGAGCCTGAAAAGGTGTGAAAAATATGAAGAGCTTCAAAAGGTGTAAAATATGAGGAGCATGAAACGGTCTGAAAAACAGGAGGAGCATGAAGCGGTGTTCAAAAATATGAAGAGCCTGAAAAGGTGTGAAAAATATGAAGAGCTTCAAAAGGTGTGAAATATATGAGGAGCATGAAACGGTCTGCAAACCTGGAGGAGCTTGAAGTGGTGTTGAAAAACATGAAGAGCCTGAAAAGTTGTGAAAAATATGAAGAGCTTCAAAAGGTGTGAAATACATGAGGAGCATGAAACGTGCTGAAAAATAGGAGAAGCATGAAGTGGTGTAGAAAAACATGAAGAGCCTGAAAAGCTGTGAAAAATATGAAGAGCTTCAAAAGGTGTGAAAAATATGAGGAGCATGAAACGGTCTGAAAAATAGAAGTAGCATGAAACGGTGTTTAAAAACATGAAGAGCCTGAAAAGGTGTGAAAAATATGAAGAGCTTCAAATGGTGTGAAATAAATGAGGAGCATGAAATAGTCTGAAAAATAGGAGAAGCATGAAGTGGTGTAGAAAAACATGAAGAGCCTGAAAAGGTGTGAAAAATATGAAGAGCTTCAAAAGGTGTGAAAAATATGAGGAGCATGAAACGGTCTGAAAAATAAGAGAAGCATGAAGTGGTGTAGAAAAACATGAAGGGCCTGAAAAGGTGTGAAAAATATGAAGAGCTTCAAAAGGTGTGAAAAATATGAGGAGCATGAAACAGTCTGAAAAATAGAAGCAGCATTAAACGGCGTTGAAAAACATGAAGAGCCTGAAATGGTGTGAAAAATATGAAGAGCTTCAAAAGGTGTGAAAAATATGAAGAGCTTCAAAAGGTGTCAAAAATTTGATGAGCATGAAACGGTCTGAAAAATAGGAGGAGCATGAAGCGGTGTTGAAAAACATGAAGAGCCTGAAAAAGTGTGAAAAATATGAAGAGCTTAAAAGGTGTGAATAATATGAGGAGCATGATATGGTTTGAAAAATAGGATTAGAATGAAGCGGTGTTCAAAAACATGAAGAGCCTGAGAAGGTGTGAAAAATATGAAAAGATTCAAAAGGTGTCAAAAATGAGATGAGCATGAAACGGTCTGACAAATAGGAAGTGCATGAAGCGTTGTTGAAAAACATGAAGAGCCTGAAAAGGTGTGAGAAATATGAAGAGCTTAAAAAGATGTGAAAAATATGAAGAGCTTAAAAAGGTGTCAAAAATATGAGGAGCATGAAACGGTCTTAAAAATACAAGGAGCATGAAGCGGTGTTGAAAAACATGAATAGCCTGAAAATGTGTGAAAAATATGAAGAGCTTCCAAAGTTGTCAAAAATATGAGGAACATGAAACGGTCTGAAAAATAGGAGGAGAATGTAACGGTGATCAAAAACATGAAGAGCCTGAAAAGGTGTGAAAAATATGAAGAGCTTCAAAAGGTGTAAAATATGAGGAGCATGAAACGGTCTGAAAAATAGGAGGAGCATGAAGCGGTGTACAAAAACATGAAGAGCCTGAAAAGTTGTGAAAAATATGAAAAGCTTCAAAAGGTGTCAAAAATGAGATGAGCATAAAACGGTCTGAAAAATAGGAGGAGCATGAAGCGGTGTTCAAAAACTTGAAGAGCCTGAAAAGTTGTGAAAAATATGAAAAGCTTCAAAAGGTTTCAAAAATGAGATGAGCATGAAACGGTCTGAAAAATAGGAGGAGCATGAAGTGGTGTTGAAAAAATGAATGGCCTGAAAAGGTGCGAAAAATATGAAGATTATCAAAAGGTATCAAAAATATGAGGAGCATGAAACGGTCTGCAAAAAAGGAGGAGCATGAAGTGGTGTTGAAAAACTTGAAGAGCCTGAAAAGGTGTGAAAAATATGAAAAGCTTCAAAAGATGTCAAAAATATGAGGAGCATGAAACGGTCTGAAAAATAGGAGGAGCATGAAGCGGTGTTCAAAAACATGAAGAGCCTGAAAAGGTGTGAAAAATATGAAGAGCTTCAAAAGGTATGAAATACATGAGGAGCATGAAACGGGCTGAAAAATAGGAGAAACATGAAGCGGTGTAGAAAAACATGAAGACCCTGAAAAGGTGTGAAAAATATGAAGAGCTTCAAAAGGTGTCAAAAATATGAGGAGCATGAAACGGTCTGAAAAATAGAAGCAGCATGAAACGGTGTTGAAAAACATGAAGAGCCTGAAAAGGTGTGAAAAATATGAAGAGCTTCAAAAGGTGTGAAATAAATGAGGAGCATGAAACGGGCTGAAAAATAGGAGAAGCATGAAGTGGTGTAGAAAAACATGAAGAGCCTGAAAAGGTGTGAGAAATATGAAGAGCTTCAAAAGGTGTGAAAAATATGAGGAGCATGAAACGGTCTGAAAAATAGAAGCAGCATGAAACGGTGTTGAAAAACATGAAGAGCCTGAAATGGTGTGATAAATATGAAGAGCTTCAAAAGGTGTGAAAAATATGAAGAGCTTCAAAAGGTGTCAAAAATTTGATGAGCATGAAACGGTCTGAAAAATAGGAGGAGCATGAAGCGGTGTTGAAAAACATGAAGAGCCTGAAAAAGTGTGAAAAATATGAAGAGCTTAAAAGGTGTGAAAAATATGAGGAGCATGATATGGTTTGAAAAATAGGATTAGCACGAAGCGGTGTTCAAAAACATGAAGAGCCTGAGAAGGTGTGAAAAATATGAAAAGATTCAAAAGGTGTCAAAAATGAGATGAGCATGAAACGGTCTGACGAATAGGAGGTGCATGAAGCGTTGTTGAAAAACATGAAGAGCCTGAAAAGGTGTGAGTAATATGAAGAGCTTAAAAAGGTGTGAAAAATATGAAGAGCTTAAAAAGGTGTCTAAAATATGAGGAGCATGAAACGGTCTTAAAAATACAAGGAGCATGAGCGGTGTTGAAAAACATGAATAGCCTGAAAATGTGTGAAATATATGAAGAGCTTAAAAATGTGTCAAGTATATGAGGAGCATGAAACGGTCTGAAAAATAGGAGGATCATGCAACAGTGTTGAAAAACATGAAGAGCCTGAAAATGTGTGAAAAATATGAAGAGATTCCAAAGTTGTCAAAAATATGAGGAGCATGAAATTGTCTGAAAAATAGGAGGAGCATGAAGCTGTGTTCAAAAACATGAAGAGCCTGCAAATGTGTGAAATATATAAAGAGCTTCAAAAAGTGTCAAAAATATGAGGAGCATGAAACGGTCTGAATAATAGGAGGAGAATGTAACGGTGATCAAAAACATGAAGAGCCTGAAACGGTGTGAAATATATAAAGAGCTTCAAAAAGTGTCAAAAATATGAGGAGCATGAAACGGTGTGAATAATAGGAGGAGAATGTAACGGTGATCAAAAACATGAAGAGCCTGAAAAGGTGTGAAAAATATGAAGAGCTTCAAAAGGTGTGAAATATGAGGAGCATGAAACGGTCTGAAAAATAGGAGGAGCATGAAGCGGTGTTCAAAAACATGAAGAGCCTGAAAAGTTGTGAAATATATGAAAAGCTTCAAAAGGTTTCAAAAATGAGATGAGCATGAAACGGTCTGAAAAATAGGAGGAGCATGAAGCGGTGTTGAAAAAATGAAGAGCCTGAAAAGGTGTGAAAAATATGAAGAGCATCAAAAGGTATCAAAAATATGAGGAGCATGAAACGGGCTGCAAAAAAGGAGGAGCATGAAGTGGTGTTGAAAAACTTGAAGAGCCTGAAAAGGTGTGAAAAATATGAAGAGCTTCAAAAGGTGTGAAATACATGAGGAGCATGAAACGGGCTGAAAAATAGGAGAAGCATGAAGTGGTGTAGAAAAACATGAAGAGCCTGAAAAGGTGTGAGAAATATGAAGAGCTTCAAAAGGTGTGAAAAATACGAGGAGCATGAAACGGTCTGAAAAATAGGAGGAGCATGAAACGCTGTTCAAAACCATGAAGAGACTGAAAAGCTGTGAAATACATGAAGAGCTTCAAAAGGTGTCAAAAATATGAGGAGCATGAAACGGTCAGACAAATAGGAGGAGCATGAAACGGTGTTCAAAAACATAAAGAGCCTGAAAAGGTGTGAAATATATGAAGAGCTTAAAAAGTTGTCAAAAATATGAGGAAAATGAAACTGTCTGAAAAATAGGAGGAGCATGAAGTTTTGTTCAAAACATGAAGAGCCTGAAAAGGTGTGAAAAATATGAAGAGTTTCAAAAAGTGTCAAAAATATGAGGAGCATGAAACGGTCTGAAAAATAGGAGGAGCATGAAGCGGAGTTGAAAAACATGAAGAGCCTGACAAGGTGTGAAATATATGAGGAGCTTCAAAAGGTGTCAAAAATATGAGGAGCAGGAAAAGTTCTGAAAAATAGGAGGAGCATGACCTGGTGTTGAAATACATGAAGAGTCTGAAAAGATGTGAAAAATATGAAGAGCTTCAAAAGGTGTAAAAAATATGAAGAGCTTCAAAAAGTGTCAAACATATGAGGAGCATGAAACTTTCTGAAAAATAGGAGGAGCATGAAGCGTTGTTGAACACATGAAGAGCCTGAAAAGGAATGAAAATATGAAGAGCTTCAAAAGGTGTCAAAAATATGAGGAGCATGAAAAGGTCGGAAAAATAGGAGTAACATAAAACGGTGTTCAAAAACATGAAGAGCCTGAATAGGTGTGAAAAATATGAGGAGTTCCATAAGGTGTCATAAATAGGAGGAGCATGAAATGGTGTTCAACAACATGAAGAGCCTGAAAAGGTGTGAAAAATATGAAGAGGTTCAAAAAGTTTGAAAAATATGAAGAGCTTCAAAATGTGTCAAAAATATGAGGAGTATGAAGTGGTGTTGAAAAACATGAAGAGCATGAAAAGGTGTGAAAAATATGAAGAGCCTGAAAAGGTGTAAAAAATATGAAGACCTTCAAAAGGCGTCAAAAATATGAGGAGCATGAAACGGTCTGAAACATAGGAGAAGCATGAAACCGTGTTCAACAACATGAAGAGCCTGAAAAGGTGTGAAAAATATGAATAGCTTCAAAAGGTGTCAAAAATATGAGAAGCTTGAAACGGTTTGAAAAATAGGAGGAGCATGAAACTGTGTTGAAAAACATGAAGAGCCTGAAAAGCTGTGAAAAATATGAAGAGCTTCAAAAGGTGTGAAAAATATGAAGATCTTCAAAAGGTGTAAAAATATGAGGAGCATGAAACGTTCTGAAAAATAGGAGGAGCATGAAACGGTGTTGAAAATCATTAAGAGTCTGAAAAGGTGTGAAAAATATGAAGAGTTTCAAAAAGTGTCAACACTATGAGGATTATGAAAAGGTGTGAAATATAGGAGAAGCATGAAGCGGTGTTCCAAAACAAGAAGAGCCTGAAAAAGTGTGAAATATATGAAGAGCTTCAAAAGTCGTGAAAAATATGAGGAGCATGAAAAGTGCTGAAAAATAGGCGGAGCATGAAACTGTGCTGAAAAGATGAAAGGTCTGAAAAGTTGTGAAAAATATGAAGAGCTTCAAAAGGTATCAAAAATATGAGGAGCATGAAACGGTCTGAAAAATAGGAGGAGCATGAAACGGTGTTGAAAACCTGAAGCGCCTGAAAAGATGTGAAAAATATGAAGAGATTCAAAACATGTCAAAATATGAGGAGCAAGAAACGGTCTGAAAAATAGGAGGAGCATGAAACGGTGTTGAAAAACATGAAGAGCCTGAAAAGGTGTGAAAAATATGAAGAGCTTCAAAAGGTGTGAAAAATATGAAGAGCTTCAAAAGGTGTCAAAAATATGCGGAGCATGAAACAGTCTGAAAAATAGGAGAATCATGTAACGGTATTCAAAAACATGAAGAGCCTGAAAAGGTGTGAAAAATATGAAGAGCTTCAAAAGGTGTGAAAAATATGAATAGCTTCAAAGGTGTGAAAATATGAGGAGTATCAAACGGTCAGAAAAATAGCAGGAGCATGAAGCGGCGTTAAACAACATGAAGAGCCTGAAAAGGTGTGAAAAATATGAAGAGGTTCAAAAAGTTTGAAAAATATGAAGAGCTTCAAAATGTGTCAAAAATATGAGGAGTATGAAGTGGTGTTGAAAAACATGAAGAGCATGAAAAGGTGTGAAAAATATGAAGAGCCTGAAAAGGTGTGAAAGATATGAAGAGCTTCAAAAGGTGGCAAAAATATGAAGAGTTTCAAAATATGTCAAAAATATGAGGAGCATGAAACGGTGTTTAAAAACATGAAGAGCCTGAAAAGGTGTGAAAAATATGAAGAGCTTCAAAAGGCGTCAAAAATATGAGGAGCATGAAACGGTCTGAAACATAGGAGAAGCATGAAACCGTGTTCAACAACATGAAGAGCCTGAAAAGGCGTGAAAAATATGAAGAGCTTCAAAAGGTGTCAAAAATATGAGAAGCTTGAAACGGTTTGAAAAATAGGAGGAGCATGAAACTGTGTTGAAAAACATGAAGAGCCTGAAAAGCTGTGAAAAATATGAAGAGCTTCAAAAGGTGTGAAAAATATGAAGATCTTCAAAAGGTGTCAAAAATATGAGGAGCATGAAACGTTCTGAAAAATAGGAGGAGCATGAAACGGTGTTGAAAATCATTAAGAGTCTGAAAAGGTGTGAAAAATATGAAGAGTTTCAAAAAGTGTCAACAATATGAGGAACATGAAACGGTCTGAAAAATAGGAGGAGCATGAAACTTTGTTCATAAACATGAAGAGCCTGAAAAGGTGTGAAAAATACGAAGAGCTTAAAAAGGCGTGGAAAATATGAAGATTATGAAAAGGTGTGAAATATAGGAGAAGCATGAAGCGGTGTTCCAAAACAAGAAGAGCCTGAAAAAGTGTGAAATATACGAAGAGCTTCAAAAGTCGTGAAAAATATGAGGAGCATGAAAAGTGCTGAAAATAGGCGGAGCATGAAACTGTGTTGAAAACATGAAAGGTCTGAAAAGTTGTGAAAAACATGAAGAGCTTCAAAAGGTATCAAAAATATGAGGAGCATGAAACGGTCTGAAAAATAGGAGGAGCATGAAGCGGTGTTGAAAACCTGAAGCGCTTGAAAAGATGTGAAAAATATGAAGAGATTCAAAACATGTCAAAATATGAGGAGCATGAAACGGTCTGAAAAATAGGAGGAGCATGAAACGGTGTTGAAAAACATGAAGAGCCTGAAAAGGTGTGAAAAATATGAAGAGCTTCAAAAGGTGTGAAAAATATGAAGAGCTTCAAAAGGTGTCAAAAATATGCGGAGCATGAAACAGTCTGAAAAATAGGAGAATCATGTAACGGTATTCAAAAACATGAAGAGCCTGAATAGGTGTGAAATACATGAAGAGCTTCAAAAGGTGTCAAAAATATGAGGAGCATGAAACGGTGTGAAAAATTGGAAAAGCAGAAGTGGTGTTCAAAAACATGAAGAGCCTGAAAAGGTGTGAAATACATGAAGAGCTTCAAAAGGTGTCAAAAATATGAGGAGCTTGAAGTGGTGTTGAAAAAGATGAAGAGCATTAAAAGTTGTGGAAAATATGAAGAGCTTCAAAAAGTGTCAAAAATATGAGGAGCACGAAATGGACTGAAAAATAGGAGGAGCATGAAACGGGGTTGAAACCCTGAAGCGCCTGAGAAGGTGTGAAAAATATGAAGAGATTCAAAACATGTCAAAAATAAGAGGAGGATGAATCTGTGAAAAACAGGAGAAGCATGAAACCGTGTTCGAAAACATGAAGAGCCTGAAAAGGTGTGAAAAAATTGAAGAGCATCAATAGGTGTCAAAAATATGAGGAGCATGAAATGGTCTGAAAAATAGGAGGAGCATGAAGCGGTGTTCAAAAACATGAAGAGCCTGAAAAGGTGTGAAATATATGAAGAGCTTCAAAAGGTGTCAAAAATATGAACAGCTTCAAAATGTGTGAAAAATATGAGGAGAATGAAACTTCTAAAAAATAGGAGGAGCATGAAACGGTGTACAAAAACATGAAGAGCCTGAAAAGGTGTGAAAAATATGAAGAGCTTCAAAAGGTGTCAAATATATGAGGAGCATGAAATAGTCTGAAAAATAGGAAGAGCATGAAACGGTGTTGAAAATCTTGAAGAGCCTGAAAAAGTGTGAATTATATGAAGAGCTTCAAAACGTGTCAAAAATACGAGGAGCATGATACGGTCTGAAAAATAGGAGGAGCATGAAGCGGTGTTGAAAGACATGAAGAGCCTCAAAAGGTTTGAAAAATATGAAGAGCTTCAAAAGGTGTGAAATACATGAGGAGCATGAAACTCTCTGAAAAATAGAAGGAGCATGAAGCGGTGTTCAAAAACATGAAGAGCCTGAAAAAGTGTGAAAAATATGAAGAGCTTCAAAAGGTGTGAAAAATATGAAGAGCTTCAAAAAGTGTCAAAAATATGAGGAGCATGAAACGTTCTGAAAATAAGAGGAGCACGAAACGATGTTCAAAAATATTAAGAGCCTGAAAAGGTGAGAAAAATATGAAGAGCTTCAGAAGCTGTGAAAAATATGAGGAGCATGAAGCGGTGTTCAAAAACTTGATACTGAAAAGGTGTGAAAAATATGAAGACCTTCAAAAGGTGTCAAAAGATGAGGAGCATGAAACGATCTGAAAATTAGGAGGAGCATGAAGAGGTGTTGAAAAACATGAAGAGGCTGAAAAGGTGTTAAAAATATGAAGAGCTTCAAAAGGTGTGAAAAATATGAAGGGCATGAAACGGTCTGATAAATAGGAGGAGCATGAAGCGGCGTTGAAAACATGAAGAGCGTGAAAAGGTGTCAAAAATATGAAGAGCTTCAAAATGTGTCAAAAATATGAGGAGCATGAAACGGTCTGAAAATTACGAGGAGCATGAGGCACTGTTGAAAAACATGAAGAGCCTGAAAAGGTGTGAAAAATATAAAGAGTTTCAAAACGAGTCAAAAATATGAGGAGCATGAAACGGTCTGAAAAATAGGAGGAGCATGAAGTGGTGTTGGAAAACATGAAGAGCCTGAAAAGGTGTGAAAAATATGAAGAGCTTCAAAAGGTGTGAAAACTATGAAGAGCTTCAAAAGGTGTCAAAAATATGAGGAGCATGAAATGGTCTGAAAAATAGGAGAAGCATGAAACCATGTTCAAAAACATGAAGAGCCTGAAAATGTGTGAAAAATATGAAGAGCTTCAAAAAGTGTCAGAAATATGAAGAGCAGGGAATGGTCTGAAAAATAGGGGGAGTATGAAGCAATGTTCAAAAACATGAACAGCCCGAAAAGGTGTGTAAAATATGAAGAGCCCTAAAGGTGTCAAAATTATGAGGAGCATGACACGGTCTGAAAAATAGGAGGATCATGAAATGGTGTTCAAAATCATGAAGAACCTGAAAATTTGTGAAAAATATGAAGAGCTTCAAAAGGTCTGAAAAATATCAGGAGCATGAAACGGTGTTCAAAAAATTGAAGATACTGAAAATTTGTGAAAAATATGAAGAGCTTCAAAAGGTGTCAAAAATATGAGGTGCATGAAACGGTCTGAAAAATAGGAGAAGCATGAAACCATGTTCAAAAACATGAAGAGCTTGAAAATGTGTGAAAAATATGAAAAGCATCAAAAGGTTTGAAAAAAATGAGGAGCATGAAACGGTGTTCAAAACCATGAAGAGACTGAAAATGTGAGAAATGTATGAAGAGCTTCAAAAGGTGTCAAAAATATGAGGAGCTTGAAACGGTCTCAAATATAGGAGGAGAATGAAACGGTGTTGACAAACATGTAGATCCTGAAAAGGTGTGAACAATATGCAGAGCCTAAAAAGGAGTGAAAAATATGAGGAGCATGAAACGGTCTGAAAAATAGGAGGAGCATGAAACGCTGTTCAAAACCATGAAGAGACTGAAAAGCTGTGAAATACATGAAGAGCTTCAAAAGGTGTCAAAAATATGAGGAGCATGAAACGGTCAGACAAATAGGAGGAGCATGAAACGGTGTTCAAAAACATAAAGAGCCTGAAAAGGTGTGAAATATATGAAGAGCTTAAAAAGTTGTCAAAAATATGAGGAAAATGAAACTGTCTGAAAAATAGGAGGAGCATGAAGTTTTGTTCAAAACATGAAGAACCTGAAAAGGTGTGAAAAATATGAAGAGTTTCAAAAAGTGTCAAAAATATGAGGAGCATGAAACGGTCTGAAAAATAGGAGGAGCATGAAGCGGAGTTGAAAAACATGAAGAGCCTGACAAGGTGTGAAATATATGAGGAGCTTCAAAAGGTGTCAAAAATATGAGGAGCAGGAAAAGTTCTGAAAAATAGGAGGAGCATGACCTGGTGTTGAAATACATGAAGAGTCTGAAAAGATGTGAAAAATATGAAGAGCTTCAAAAGGTGTAAAAAATATGAAGAGCTTCAAAAAGTGTCAAACATATGAGGAGCATGAAACTTTCTGAGAAATAGGAGGAGCATGAAGCGTTGTTGAACACATGAAGAGCCTGAAAATGAATGAAAATATGAAGAGCTTCAAAAGGTGTCAAAAATATGAGGAGCATGAAACGGTCGGAAAAATAGAAGTAACATAAAACGGTGTTCAAAAACATGAAGAGCCTGAATAGGTGTGAAAAATATGAGGAGTTCCATAAGGTGTCAAAAATAGGAGGAGCATGAAATGGTGTTCAAAAACATGAAGAGCCTGAAAAGGTGTGAAAAATATGAATAGCTTCAAAGGTGTGAAAATATGAGGAGTATCAAACGGTCAGAAAAATAGCAGGAGCATGAAGCGGCGTTAAACAACATGAAGAGGCTGAAAAGGTGTGAAAAATATGAAGAGGTTCAAAAAGTTTGAAAAATATGAAGAGCTTCAAAATGTGTCAAAAATATGAGGAGTATGAAGTGGTGTTGAAAAACATGAAGAGCATGAAACGGTGTTCAAAAACATGAAGAGCCTGAAAAGGTGTGAAAAATATGAAGAGCTTCAAAAGGTGTCAAAAATATGAGGAGCATGAAACGGTCTGAAACATAGGAGAAGCATGAAACCGTGTTCAACAACATGAAGAGCCTGAAAAGGTGTGAAAAATATGAAGAGCTTCAAAAGGTGTCAAAAATATGAGAAGCTTGAAACGGTTTGAAAAATAGGAGGAGCATGAAACGGTGTTGAAAATCTTGAAGAGCCTGAAAAAGTGTGAATTATATGAAGAGCTTCAAAACGTGTCAAAAATACGAGGAGCATGATACGGTCTGAAAAATAGGAGGAGCATGAAGCGGTGTTGAAAGACATGAAGAGACTGAAAAGGTGTGAAAAATATGAAGAGCTTCAAAAGGTGTCAAAAATATGTGGAGCATGAAACGGTCTGAAAAATAGGAGGAGTATGAAGCGGTGTTGAAAATCATGAAGATCCTAAATGGTGTGAAAAACATGAAGAGCTTCAAAAAGTTTCAAAAATATGAGGAGCATGAAACAGTCTGAAAAATAGGAGAATCATGTAACGGTGTTGAAAAACATGAAGAGCATGAAAAGGTGTGAAAAATATGATGAGCTTCGAAAGGTGTCAAAAATATGAGAAGCTTGAAACGGTTGGAACAATAGGAGGAGCATGAAACTGTATTGAAAAACATGAAGAGCCTGAAAAGGTGGCAAAAATATGAAGAGCTTCAAAAGGTGTGAAAAATAAGAGGAGCATGAAACAGTCTGAAAAATAGGAGGAGCATGAAACGACGTTCAAAAACTTGAAGAGCCTGAAAAGGTGTGAAAAATATGAAGACCTTCAAAAGGTGTCAAAAATATGAGGAGCATGAAACGGTCTGAAAAATAGGCGGAGCCTGAAACTGTGTTGAAAACATGAAAGGCCTGAAAAGTTGTGAAAAATATGAAGAGCTTCAAAAGGTGTGAAAAATATGAAGAGTTTCAAACGTCTGAAATACATGAGGATCATGAAAAGGTTTGAAAAATAGGAGGAGCATGAAGCGGTGTTCAAAAACATGAAGAGCCTGAAAAAGCTTGAAAAATATGAAGAGCTTCAAAAGGTGTGAAATAAATGAGGAGCATGAAACGGTCTGAAAAATAGGAGGAGCATGAAGCGGTGTTGAAAAACATGAAGAGCCTGAAAACGTGTGAAAAATATAAAGAGTTTCAAAAGGTATGAAAAATATGAAGAGCTTCAAAAGGTGTCAAAAAAGAGATGTGCATGAAACCGTCTGAAAAAGAGGGGGAGCATGAAGTAGTGTTGAAAAACATGAAGAGCCTGAAAAGGTGTGAAAAATATGAAGAGCTTCAAAAGGTTTCAAAAATATGAGGAGCATGAAACGGTCTGAAAAATAGGAGGAACATGAAACCATGTTCAAAAACATGAACAGCCTGAAAAGGTGTGAAAAATATGAAGAGCTTCAAAAGGTGTAAAAAATAGGAGGAGCATGAAGCAGTGTTGAAAAACATGAAGAGCCTGAAAAGGTGTGAAAAATATGAAGAGCTTCAAAACAGGTCAAACATATGAGCAGCAAGAATCGGTCTGAAATATGCAGGAGCATGAAACGGTGTTCAAAAACATGAAAAGCCTGAAAAGTTGTGAAAATATGAAGAGCTTCAAAAGGTGTGAAAAATATGAAGACCTTCAAAAGGTGTCAAAAATGAGATGAGCATTAAACGGTCTGAAAAAGGGGAGGAGCATGAAGCGGTGTTGAAAAACATGAACAACCTGAAAACGTGTGAGAAATATGAAGAGCCTCAAAAGTTGTCAAAAATATGAAGAGCTTCAAAAGGTGTCAAAAATGAGAGGAGCATGAAGCGGTCTGAAAATTAGGAACAGCTTGAAACGGTGTTCAGAAACATGAAGAGCCTGAAAAGGTGTGAACAATGTGAAGAGCTTCCAAAGGTGTAAAATACATCAGGAGCATGAAATGGTCTGAAAATAGGAGGAGCATGATGCGGTGTTTAAAAATATGAGGTGCCTGAAAATGTGTGAAAAATATGAAGAGCTTCAAAAGGTGTCAAAAATATGAGGAGCATGAAACGGACTGAAAAATAGGAGGAGCATGAAGCGGTGTTCAAAAACATGAAGAGCCTGAAAAGGTGTGAAATATATGAAGAGCTTCAAAAGGTGTCAAAAATATGAGGAGCATGACACGGTCTGAAATATAGGAGGAGCATGAAACGGTGTTGACAACATGAAGAGCCTGAAAAGGTGTGAAAAATTTGAAGAGCTTCAAAAGGTGTGAAAAATAGGCGGAGCATGTACCAGTGTTCAAAAACTTGAAGAGACTGAAAAGGTGTGAAAAATATGAAGACCTTAAAAAGGTGTCAAAAATATGAGGAGCATGACACGGTCTGAAATATAGGAGGAGCATGAAGCCTTGTTCAAAAACATGAGGAGCCTGAAAAGGTGTGATAATATGAAGGGATTCAAAAGGTGTGAAAACGTGAAGAGATTCAAAAGATGTGAAATATATGAGGAGCATGAAACGGTCTGAAAAATATGAGGAGAACGAAACATTCAGAAAATTGGAGGAGTATGAAGCGGTGTTCAAAACATGAAATCCTGAAAAGGTGTGAAAAATATGAAGAGCTTCAAAAGCTGTGAAAAATATGAAGAGCTTCAAAAGGTGTGAAAAATATGAAGAGTTTCAAAAGATGTCAAAAATGAGATGAGCATGAAACGGTCTGAAAAAAAGGGGGAGCATGAATTTGTGTTGAAAAACATGAATAGCCTGAAAATGTGTGAAATATTTGAAGAGCTCTAAACGCTGTCAAAAATATGAGGAGCATGAAATGATCTGAAATATAGGAGGAGCATGAAACGGTGTTCAAAAACATGAAGAGCCTGAAAAGTTGTGAAAAATATGAAGAGCTTCAAAAGGTGTGAAAAATATGAAGAGCTTCAAAAGGTGTGAAAAATATGAGGAGCTTCAAAAGGTGTCAAAAATATGAGGAGCATGAAACGGTCTGAAAAATAGGAGGAGCATGAAGTGGTGTTCAAAAAAATGACGAGCCTGAAAAGGTGTGAAATATATGAAGAGCTTTAAAAGGTGTCAAAAATTTGAGGAGCATGAAACGGTCTGAAAAATAGGAGGAGCATGAAGCGGTGATGAAAAACATGAAGAGCCTGAAAAAGTGTGAGAAATATGAAGAGCTTCAAAAGATGTCAAAAATATGAAGAGCTTCAAAAGGTGTCAAAAATGAGATGAGCATGAAGCCATCTGAAAAATATTTGGAGGATGAAGTGGTGTTGAAAAACATGAAGAGCCTGAAAAGGTGTGAAATTTATGAAGAGCTTCAAAAGGTGTCAAAAATATGAGGAGCATGGAACGGTCTGAAAATAGGAGGAGCATGATGCGCTGTTCAAAAACATGTGGAGCCTGAAAAGGAGTGAAAAATATGAAGAGCTTCAAAAGGTTTCAAAAATATGAGGAGCATGAAATGACCTGAAAAACAGGAGGAGCATGAAGCAGTGTTCAAAAACATGAAGAGCCTGAAATGGTGTGAAAAACATGAAGAGCTTCAAAAGGTGTGAAAGATATGAGGAGCATGAAACGGTCTGAAAAATATAAGCAGCATGAAACGGTGTTGAAAAACATGAAGAGATTGAAAAGGTGTGAAAAATATGAAGAGCTTCAAAAGGTGTGAAATACATGAGGGGCTGAAACTCTCTGTTAAATAGGAGGAGCATGAAGTGGTGTTCAAAAACATGAAGAGCCTGCAAAGTTGTGAAAAATATTAAGAGCTTCAATAGGTGTGAAAAATATGAGGAGCAGGGTACGGTCTGAAAAATAGGAGGAGCATGAAGCCGTGTTCAAAAACATGAAGAGCCTGAAAAGGTGTGAAAAATATGAAGAGCTTCAAAAGGTGTCAAAATGAGATGAGCATGAAACGGTCTGAAAAATAGGAGGAGCATGAAGTGATATTGAAATAAATGAAAAGGCTGAAAAGGTGTGAAAAATATGTAGAGCTTCAAAACCTGTCAAATATATGAGGAGCATGAAATGGTCTTAAAAATAGGAGAAGCAAGAAAGGGTGTTGAACAACATGAAGAGCCTGAAAACGTGTGAAAAATATGAAGAGCTTCGAAAGATGTGAAAAATATGAAGAGCTTTAAAAGGTGTCAAAATGAGAAGAGCATGAAACGATCTGAAAAATAGTAGGAGCATAAAGTGGTGTTGAAAAAAATGAAGAGCCTGAAAAGGTGTGAAATATCTGAAGAACTTCAAAAGGTGTCAAAAATATGAGGAGAATGAAATGGTCTGAAAAATAGGCGGAGCATGAAGCGTTGTTGAAAAACATGAACAGCCTGAAAATTGTGAAAAATATGAAGAGCTACAAAAGGTGTCAAAAATATGAGGAGTATGAAACGGTCTGAAAATAGAAGGATCATGAAACGGTGTTGAAAAACATGAAGAGCCTGAAAATGTGTGAAATATATAAAGAGCTTCAAAAAGTGTCAAAAATATGAGGAGCATGTAACGGTCTGAAAAATAGGAGAAGCATGAAGTGGTGTTGAAAAAAATGAAGAGCCTGAAAAGGTGTGAAATATCTGAAGAGCTTGAAAAGGTGTCAAAAAAATGAGGAGAATGAAATGGTCTGAAAAATAGGCGGAGCATGAAGCGTTGTTGAAAAACATGAAGAGCCTGAAAAGTGTGAAAAATATGAAGAGCTTCAAAAGGTGTCAAAAATATGAGGAGCATGAAACGGTCTGAAAAAAAAGAGGATCATGAAACGGTGTTGAAAAACATGAAGAGCCTGAAAATGTGTGAAAAATATGAAGAGTTTCTAAAGGTGTTAAAAATATGAGGAGCATGAAACGGTCTGAAAATTAGGAGGAGCATGAACTGGTGTTGAAAAACATGAAGAGGCTAAAAAGGTGTGAAAAATATGAAGAGCTTCAAAAGGTGTGAAAAATATGAGGAGCATGATACGGTCTGAAAAATAGGAGGAGCATGAAGCGGTGTTCAAAAAAATGAAGAGCCTAAAAAGGTGTGAAAAATATGAAGAGCTTCAAAAGGTTTCAAAAATATGAGGAGCATGAAACGGTCTTAAAAATACGAGGAGGATGAAGCGGTGTTCAAAAACTTGAAGAGCCTGAAAAGGTGTGAAAAATATGAAGAGCTTCAAAAGGTTTCAAAAATATGAGGAGCATGAAACGGTCTTAAAAATACGAGGAGGATGAAGCGGTGTTCAAAAACTTGAAGAGCCTGAAAAGGTGTGAAAAATATGAAGAGCTTCAAAAGGTTTCAAAAATATGAGGAGCATGAAACGGTATGAAAAATGGGAGGATTATGAAACGGTGTTCAAAAACATGAAGAGCCTGAAAAGATGTGAAAAATATGAAGAGACTCAAAAAGTGTCAAAAATATGAGGAGTATGAAACGTTATGATAAATAGCAGGAGCATGAAGCGGTGTTGAGAAACATGAAGAGCCTGAAAAGGTGTGAAAAATATGAAGAGCTTCAAAAGGTGTGAAAAATATGAGGTGCATGAAACGGTCTGAAAAATAGGAGGAGCATGAAACGGTGATCAAAAACATGGAGAGCCGGAAAAGGTGGGAAAAATATGAAGAGCTTCAAAAGGTGTGAAATACATGAGGAGAATGAAACGGTCTACAAAAAAGGAGGAGCATGAAGTGGTGTGGAAAAACATGAAGAGCCTGAAAAGGTGTGAAAAATATGAAAAGCTTCAAAAGGTGTCAAAAATGAGATCAGCATGAAACGGTCTGAAAATTAGGAGCATGAAGCGTTGTTGAAAAACATGAAAAGCCTGAAATTGTGTGAGAAATATGAAGAGCTTCAAAAGGTGTCAAAAATATGAGGAGTATGAAACGGTCTGCAAAAAAGGAGGAGCATGAATTGGTGTTGAAAAGCATAAAGAGCCTGAAAAGGTGTGAAAAATATGAAGAGCTTCAAAAGGTATCAAAAATATGAGGAGTATGAAACGGTCTGAAAAATAGCAGGAGCATGAAGTGGCGTTCAAAAACATTAAGAACCTGAAAAGGTGTGAAAAATACGAAGTGCTTCTAAAGTTGTCAAATATATGAGGAGCATGAAACGGTCTGAAAAATAGCAGGAGCATGAGACGGTGTTCAAAAACATGAAGAGCCTGAAAATGTGTGAAAATTATGAAGAGCTTCAAAATGTGTCAAAATTATGAGGAGCATGAAACGGTATGAAAAATAGGAGGAGCATGAATCGGTGTTCAAAAACAAGAAGAGCCTGAAAAGGTGTGAAAAATATGAAGAGCTTCAAGAGGTGTCAAAAATATGAGGAGCATGAAACGGTCTGAAAAATAGGAGGACCAAGAAGGCGTGTTGAAAAACATGAAGAGCCTGAAAACGCGTGAAAAATATGAAGAGCTTCAAAAGATGTGGAAAAATATGAAGAGCTTCAAAAGGTTTCAAATATTAGATGAAAATGATACGGTCTGAAAAATAGGAGGAGCATGAAGCGGTGTTGAAATACATGAAGAACCAGAAAAGATGTGAGAAATATGAAGAGCTTCATATGGTGTCAAAATTATGAGGAGCAAAAATGGTCTGAAAAAGAGGAGGAGCATGAAGCGGTGTTGAAAAAATATGAAGAGCATGAAAAGCTGTGAAAAATATGAAGACCTTCACAAGGTGTCAAAAATATGAGGAGCATGAAACGGTCTGAAAAATAGGAGGAGCATGAAGCGGTGTTGAAAAAATGGAAGAGCCTGAAAAGGTGTGAAAAATATGAAGAGCTTCACAAGGTGTCAAATATATCAGGAGCATGAAACGGTCTGAAAAATAGGAGGAGCATGAAGCGGTGTTCCAAAACATGAAGAGCCTGAAAAGGTGTGAAAAATATGAAGAGCTTAAAAAGGTGTGAAAAATATGAAGAGCTTCAAAAGGTGTCAAATGTATGAGGCACATGAAACGGTCTGAAAAATAGGAGGAGCATGAAATGGTGTTCAAAAACATGAAGAGCCTGAAAATGTGTGAAAAATATGAAGAGCTTCAAAAGGTGTGAAATACATGGGGAGGATTAAACTGTCTGAATAAGAGGAGGAGCATGAAGCGGTGTTGAAAAACATGAAGAGCCTGAAAAGGTGTGAAAAATATGAAGAGCTTCAAAACGTGTCAAAATTATGAGGAGCATGAAACGGTCTGAAATAGGAGGAGCATGAAGCGGTGTTGAAAAACATGAAGAGCATGAAAAGTGTGAAAAATATGAAGAGCTTCTAAGGGTGTCAAAAATATGAGGAGCATGAAACGGTCTGAAAAATAGGAGGACCAAGAAGGCGTGTTGAAAAACATGAAGAGCCTGAAAACGATGAAAAATATGAAGAGCTTCAAAAGGTGTGAAAAATATGAAGAGCTTCAAAAGGTGTCAAAAATGAGATGAGAATGGAACGGTCTGAAAAATAGGAGGAGCATGAAGCGGTGTTGAAAATCATGAAGAGCCGGAAAAGTTGTGAAAAATATGAAGAGCTTCAAAAGGTGTCAAAAATATGAGGAGCATGAAACGGTCTGAAAAATAGGAGGAATATGAAACGGTGTTCAAAAACATGAAGAGCCTGAAAAGATGTGAAAAATATGATGAGCTTCAAAAGGTTTCAAAAATTTGAGGAGCATGAAACGGTCTGAAAAATAGGAGGAGCATGAAACAGTGATGAAAAACATGACGAGCCTAAAAAGGTGTGAAAAATATGAAGAGCTTCAAAAGGTGTGAAATACATGAGGAGCATGAAACTCTCTGAAAAATAGAAGGAGCATGAAGTGGTGTTGAAAAATATGAAGAGCATGAAAAGGTGTGAAAAATATGAAGAGCTTCAAAAAGTGTCAAAAATGAGATGAGCATGAAACGGTCTGAAAAATAGGAGGAGCATGAAGCGGTGTTCAAAAATATGAAGAGCCTGAAAAGTTGTGAGAAATATGAAGAGCTTCAAACGGTGTCAAAAATATGAGGAGCATGAAACGGTCTGCAGAAAAGGAGGAGCATGAAGCGGTGTTCAAAAACCTGAAGAGCCTGAATAGGTGTGGAATATATGAAGAGCTTCAAAAGGTGTGAAATACATGAGGAGCATGAAACGGGCTGAAAAATAGGAGGAGCAAAAAGGGGTGTTGCAAAATATGAAGAGCCTGAAAATGCGTGAAAAGTACGAAGAGCTTCAAAATATGTGGAAAAATATGAAGAGCTTCAAAAGGTCTCAAAAATTAGATGAGCATGATACGGTCTGAAAAATAGGAGGAGCATGAAGCGGTGTTGAAATACATGAAGAACCAGAAAAGTTGTGAGAAATATGAAGAGCTTCAAATGGTGTCAAAATTATGAGGAGCAAAAATTGTCTGAAAAAGAGGAGGAGCATGAAGCGGTGTTGAAATACATGAAGAGCCTGAAATGGTGCGAAAAATATGAAGAACTTCAAAAGGTTGGAAAAATATGAAGAGATTCAATAGGTGTCAAAAATGAGATTAGCATGAAACGGTCTGAAAAATAGGAGGAGCATGAATTGGTGTTGATAAACATGAAGAGCATGAAAAGGTGTGAAATATACGAAGAGCTTCAAAAGGTGTCAAAAATATGAGGAGCATGAAACGGTCTGAAAAATAGGAGGAGCATTAAGTGGTGTTGAAAAACATGAAGAGCCTGAAAATGTGTGAAAAATATGAAGAGCTTCAAAAGGTGTGAACAATATGAGGAGCATGAAATGGTCTGAAAAATAGGAGGAGCATGAAGCGGTGTTCAAAAACATGAAAAAATATAACAAGAAACAAAAAAAATATAAAAAAAAAAACATGAAGAGCCTGAAAACGTGTGAAAAATATGAAGAGCTTCAAAAGGTGTCAAGAATGAGATGAGCATGAAACGGTTTTAAAGATATTAGGAGTATGAAGTGGTGTTCAACAACATGACGAGCCTGAAAAGGTGTGAAAAATATTAAGAGCTTCAAATGGTGTCAAAAATATGAGGAGCATGAAACGGTCTGAAAAATATAAGGAGCATGAAGTGGTGTTCAAAAAAAAGAAGAGCCTGAAAAGGTGTGAAAAATATGAAGTGCTTCTAAAGGTGTCAAAAATATGAGGAGCATGAAAAGGTCTGAAAAATACGAGGAGCATGAAACTGTGTTCAATAATATGAAGAGCTTGAAAAGGTGTGAAAAATATGAAGAGTTTCAAAAGGTGTCAAAAATATGAGGAGCATGAAACGGTCTGAAAAATAGGAGAAGCATGAAGTGGTTTTGAAAAACATGAAGAGCCTGAAAAGGTGTCCAAAATATGAAGAGCTTCAAATGGTGTCAAAAATATTAGGAGGCTGAAACGGTCTGAAAAATAGGAGGAGCATGAAGCGGTGTTCAAAAACATGAGACGCTGAAAAGGTGTGAAAAATATGAAGAGCTTCAAAAAGTGTGAAATACATGAGGAGCATGAAACGGTCTGAAAAATAGGAGGAGCATGAAGCGGTGTTCAAAAACATGAAGAGCCTGAAAAGGTGTCCAAAATATGAAGAGCTTCAAATGGTGTGAAAAATATTAGGAGGCTGAAACGGTCTGAAAAATAGGAGGAGCATGAAGCGGTGTTCAAAAACATGAAGAGCCTGAAAAGGTGTCCAAAATATGAAGAGCTTCAAATGGTGTCAAAAATATTAGGAGGCTGAAACGGTCTGAAAAATAGGAGGAGCATGAAGCGGTGTTCAAAAACATGAAGAGCCTGAAAACTTGTGAAAAATATGAAGAGCTTCAAAAGGTGTGAAAAATATGAACAGCTTCAAAAGGTGTCAAAAATGAGATGAGCATGAAGCAATCTGAAAAATAGGAGGAGCATGAAGTGGTGTTGAAAAACATGAAGAGCCTGAAAAGGTGTGAAATATATGAAGAGCTTCAAAATGTGTCAAAAATATGAGGAGTATGAAACGGTCTGAAAAGTAGGAGCAGCATGAAACCGTGTTTAATAACATCAAGAGCCTGAAAATGTGTGAAAAATATGAAGAGCTTCAAAAGGTGTGAAATACATGAGGAGCTTGAAATGGTCTGAAAATAGTAGGAGCATGAAGCAGTGTTCAAAATCATGAAGAGCCTGAAAAGGTGTGAAAAATATGAAGAGCTTCAAAAGGTGTCAAAAATATGAGGAGTATGAAACGATCTGAAAAATAGGAGGAGCGTGAAGTGGCATTGAAAAACATTAAGAGACTGAAAAAGTGTGAAAAATATGAAGTGCTTCAAAAGGTGTGAATAATGAGATGAGCATGAAAAGGAACGAAAAATAGGTGGAGCACGAAGTCGTGTTGAAAAACATGAAGAGCCTCAAAAGAAGTGAAATATATGAAGAGATTCAAAAGGTTTCAAAAATATGAGGAGCATGAAATGGTCTGGAAAATAGGACGAGCATGAAGTGGTCTTCCAAAAAATGAAGAGCTTGAAAAGGTGTGAAATATATGAAGAGCTTCAAAAGGTGTGCAATAATGAGGAGCATGAAACAACCTTAAAAACAGGACGAGCATGAAGCTGTGTTCAAAAACATGAGATTTTGAAAAGGTGTGAAAAATATGAAGAACTTCAAAAGGTGTGAAAATATGAGGAGCATGAAACGGTCTGAAAATTAGGAGGAGCTAGAAGCGGTGTTGAAAAACCTGAAGAGCCTGAAATCGTGTGAGAAATATGAAGAACTTCAAAAGGTGTCAAAAATATGAAGAGTTTCAAAAGGTGTCAAAAATATGAGGAGCATGAAGCAGTCTGAAAAATAGGAGGAGCATGAAGCGGTCTGAACAATAAAAGGAGCATGAAGCGGTCTGAAAAATAGGAGGAGCATGAAGCGGTGTTCAAAAACATGAAGAGCCTGAAAAGGTGTGAAATATATGAAGAGCTTCAAAAGGTGTGCAATAATGAGGAGCATGAAACAACCTTAAAAACAGGACGAGCATGAAGCTGTGTTCAAAAACATGAGATTTTGAAAAGGTGTGAAAAATATGAAGAGCTTCAAAAGGTGTCAAAAATAGGAGGAGCATGAAGCGGTGTTCAAAAACATGAAGAGCCTGAAAAGGTGTGAAAAATATGAAGAGCTTCAAAAGGTGTGCAATAATGAGGAGCATGAAACAACCTTAAAAACAGGACGAGCATGAAGCTGTGTTCAAAAACATGAGATTTTGAAAAGGTGTGAAAAATATGAAGAACTTCAAAAGGTGTCAAAAATATGAGGAGCATGAAACGGTCTGAAAATTAGGAGGAGCTAGAAGCGGTGTTGAAAAACCTGAAGAGCCTGAAAATGTGTGAAAAATATGAAAAGCTTCAAAAGTTGTGAAAAATATGAAGAGCTTCAAAAGGTGTCAAAAATGAGATGAGAATGAAACGGTCTGAAAAATAGGAGGAGCATGAAGCGTGTTGAAAATCATGAAGAGCCTGAAAATGTGTGAAATATTTGAAGAGCTTCAAAATGTGTCAAAAATGAGAGGAGCATGAAACGGTCTGAAAAATAGGAGGAGCATGAAGCGGTGTTGAAAAACATGAAGAGCCTGAAAAGATGTGAAAAATATGAAGAGCTTCAAAAGGTGTCAAAAATATGAGGAATATGAAATGGTCTGAAATATAGGAGGAGCATGAAACGGTGTTCAAAAATATGAAGAGCCTGAAATGTTGTGAAAAATATGAAGAGCTTCAAAAGTTGTGAAAAATATGAAGAGCTTCAAAAGGTGTGAAAAATATGAGAAGCTTCAAATGGTGTCAAAAATATGAGGAGCAAGAAACGGTCTGAAAAAAGCGGAAGCATGAAACGGTGTTGAAAAACATGAAGAGCCTGAAAAGGTGTGAAAATTATGAAGAGCTTCCAAAGGTGTGAAATAAATGAGGGGCATGAAACGGTCTGATAAATAGGAGGAGCATGAAGCGGTGTTGAAAAACATGAAGAGCCTGAAAATGTGTGAAAAATATGAAGAGCTTCAAATCGTGTCAAAAATATGAGGAGCATGAAACGGTCTGAAAAATAGGAGGAGCATGAAGCGGTGTTCAAAACCATGAAGAGCCTGAAAAGGTGTGAAAAATACGAAGAGCTTCAAATGATGTGAAATACAGGAGGAGACTGAAACGGTCGATAAATACTAGGAGCATGAAGCGGTATTCAAAAACATGAAGAGCCTGAAAAGTTGTGAAAAACATGAAGAGCTACAAAACGTGTCAAAAACTTCGAGGAGCATGAAATGGTCTGAAAAATAGGATGAGCATTGAAGCGGGGTTCAAAAACATGAAGAGCCTGAAAATGTGTGAAAAAAATGAAGAGCTTCAAAAGGTGTCGAAAATAAGAGGAGCATGAAACGGTCTGATAAATAGGAGGAGCATGAAGCGGTGTTGAAAAACATGAAGAGCCTGAAAATGTGTGAAAAATATGAAGAGCTTCAAATCGTGTCAAAAATATGAGGAGCATGAAACGGTCTGAAAAATAGGAGGAGCATGAAGCGGGGTTCAAAAACATGAAGAGCCTGAAAATGTGTGAAAAAAATGAAGAGCTTCAAAAGGTGTCGAAAATAAGAGGAGCATGAAACGGTCTGAAAAATAGGAGGAGCATGAAGCAGTGTTGAAAAACATGAAGAGCCTGAAAACGTGTGAAACATATGAAGAGCTTCAAAAGGTGTGAAAAATATGAAGAGCATCAAAAGGTGTCAAAAATATGAGGAGCAAGAAACTGTTTAAAAAATAGGAGGAGCATGAAGCGATGTTCAAAAACATGAAGAGCCTGAAAAGGTGTGAAAAATATGAAGAGCTTCAAAAGGTGTGAAATTATGAGGATCAGGAAGCGGTCTGAAAAATAGGAGGAGCATGAAGCGGTTTTCAAAAACATGAAGAGCCTGAAAAGGTGTCAAAAATATGAAGAGCTTCAGAAGGTGTCAAAATATTAGGAGCATGAAACGACTGAAAAATAGGAGGAGCATGAAGCGGTGTTGAAAAACATGAAGAGCCTGAAAAGATGTGAAAAATATAAAGAGCTTCAAAAGGTGTCAAAAATATGTGGAGCATGAAACGGTCTAAAAAATAGCACGAGCATGAAGCGCTGTTCAAAAACATGAAGAGCCTGAAAAGGTGTCAAAAATATCAAGAACTTCAAAAGGTGTCAAAAATGAGATGAGCATGAAACGGTCTGAAAAATAGGAGGAACATGAAACGGTATGAAAAATAGGAGGAGCATGAAACGGTGTTCAAAAACATGAAGAGCCTGAAAAGGTGTGAAAAATATGAAGAGCTTCAAAAGCTGTGAAAAATATGAAGAGCTTCAAAAGGAGACAAACATATAAGGAGCAAGAAACGGTCTGAAAAATAGGAGGAGCATGAAACGGTTTTGAAAACATGAAGAGCCTGAAAACGTGTGAAAAATACGAAGAGTTTCAAAAGATGTGAAAAATAAGAAGAGCTTCAAAAGGTGTCAAAAGTGATGTGAGCATGAAACGGTCTGAAAAATAGGAGGAGCATGAAGTGGGGTTGAAAAAATTGAAGAGCCTGAAAAGGTGTGAAATATATGAAGAGCTTCAAAAGGTGTCAAAAATATGAGGAGCATGAAATGATCTGAAAAATAGGAGGAACATGAAACGGTATGAAAAATAGGAGGAGCATGAAACAGTGTTCAAAAACATGAAGAGCCTGAAAACGTGTCAAATCTATGAAGAGCTTCAAAGGTGTTAAAAATATGAAGAGCTTCAAAAAGGTGTCAAAAATGAGATGAGCATGAAACGGTCTGAAAAATAGGAGGAGCATGAAACGGTGTTCAAAAACATGCAGAGCCTGAAAAGGTGTGAAGTATATGAAGAGCTTCAAAATGTGTGAAATACATGGAGAGCATGAAACGGTCTGAAAAATAGGAGAATTATGAGACGGTGTTGAAAAACATGAAGAGACTGAAAAGGTGTGAAAAATATGAACAGCTTCAAAAGGTGTGAAAAATATGAGGAGCATGAAACGATCTGCAAATTAGGAGGAGCATGAAGCGGTGTTGAAAAACATGAAGAGCCTGAAAAGGTGTGAAAAATATGAAGAGCTTCAAAAGATGTGAAATACATGAGGAGCATGAAACGGTCTGAAAAATAGCACGAGCATGAAGCGGTGTTGAAAAACATGAAGAATCTGAAAACGTGTGAAAAATTAAAAGAGCTTCAAAAGGTGTGAAAAATATGAACAGCATCAACAGGTGTCAAAATTAGGAGGAGCATGAAACGGTCTGAAAAATAGGAGGAGCATGAATGGTGTTGGAAAACATGAATAGCCTGAAAAGGTGTGAAAAATATGAAGAGCTTCAAAAGGTATCAAAAATATGAGGAGCATGAATCGGTCTGAAAAATAGGAGGAGCATGAAGTGGTGCTGGAAAACATGAATAGCCTGAAAAGGTGTGAAAAATATGAAGAGCTTCAAAAGGTGTCAAAAATATGAGGAGCATAAAACGGTCTGAAAAATAGGAGGAGCATGAAACGGTCTGAAAAATAGGAGGAGCATGAAGCGGTGTTGAGAAACATGAAGAGCCTGAAAAGGTGTGAAAAATATGAAGTGCTTCAAATGGTGTGAAATACATGAGGAGCATGAAACGGTCTGAAAAATGGGAGGAGCATGAAGGTGTGCTCCAAAACATGAAGAGCCTGAAAAGGTGTGAAAAATATGAAGAGCTTCAAAAGGTGTCAAAAATATCAAGAACTTCAAAAGGTGTCAAAAATGAGATGAGCATGAAACGGTCTGAATAATAGGAGGAACATGAAGTGGTGTTGAAAAACATGAAGAGACTGAAAAGGTGTGAAAAATATGAAGTGCTTCAAATGGTGTGAAATACATGAGGAGCATGAAACGGTCTGAAAAATGGGAGGAGCATGAAGGTGTGCTCCAAAACATGAAGAGCCTGAAAAGGTGTGACAAATATGAAGAGCTTCAAAAGGTGTAAAATATATGACGAGCATGAAACAGTCTGAAAATTAGTAGGAGCATATAGTGGTGTTGAAAAACATGAAGAGCCTGAAAAGGTGTGAAAAATATGAAGAGCTTCCAAAATTGTCAAAATTATTAGGAGCATGAAACGGTCTGAAAAATAGGAGGAGCATGAAACGGTTGGAAAAATAGGAGGAGCATGAAACGGTGTTGAAAAACATGAAGAGCCTGAAAACGTGTGTAAAATAGGAGCAGCTTCAAAAGGTGTCAAAAATATGAGGTGCATGAAACGGTCAGAAAAATAGGAGGAGCATGAAGCGGTGTTCAAAAACATGAAGAGCCTGAAAAGGTGTGAAAAATATGAAGAGCTTCAAAAGGTGTGAAAAATGAGAGGAGCATGAAACGGTCTGAAAAATAGGAGGAGCATGAAGCGGTCTGAAAATTAGGAGGAGCAAGAAGCGGTCTGAAAATTAGGAGGAGCAAGAAGCGGTGTTGAAAAACCTGAAGAGCCTGAAAATGTGTCAAAAATATGAAAAGCTTTAAAAGTTGTGAAAAATATGAAGAGCTTCAAAAGGTGTCAAAAATGAGATGAGCATGAAACGGTCTGAAAAATAGGAGGAGCATGAAGTGGTGTTCAAAACATGAAGAGCCTGAAAATGTTTGAAATATTTGAAGAGCTTCAAAATTTGTCAGAAATATGAGGAGCATGAAATGGTCTGAAATATAGGAGGAGCATGAAACGGTGTTCAAAAACATGAAGAGCCTGAAATGTTGTGAAAAATATGAAGAGCTTCAAAAGGTGTGAAAAATATGAAGAGCTTCAAAATGTGTCAACAATATGAGGAGCATGAAAGGGTGTGAAATATAGGAGGAGCATGAAACGGTGTTCAAAAACATTAAGAGCCTGCAATGGTGTGAAAAATATGAAGAGCTTCAAAAGCTGTCAAAAATATGAGGAGCATGAAACGGTCTGAAAAATAGGAGGAGCATGAAGCTGTGCTCAAATACATGAAGAGCCTGGGAAGGTGGGAAAAATATGAAGAGTTTCTAAATGTGTGAAAAATATGAGGAGCATGAACCGGTCTCAAAAATAGGAGGAGCATGAAGTGGTGTTGAAAAACATGAAGAGCCTGAAAAGGTGTGAAAAATATGAAGAGCTTCAAAAGGTGTCAATAATAAGAGGTGCGTGAAACAGTTTGAAATATAGGAGGAGCAAGAAACGATCTGAAAAATAGGAGGAGCATGAAGCGGTGTTGAAAAACATGAAGAGCCTGAAAAGGTGTGACAAATATAAAGAGATTCAAAAGGTGTGAAAAATATGAGGAGCATTAAACGGTCTGAAAAATAGGAGAAGCATGAAACGGTGTTAGAAACATGAAGAGCATGAAAAGGTGTGAAAAAAAGGAAGAGCTTCAAAAGGTGTCAAAAATATGAGGAACATGAAACGTTTTGAAAAATAGAAGGAGCATGAATCGGTGTGGAAAAACATGATGAGCCTGAAAAGGTGTGAAAAATATGAAGAGCTTCAAAAGGTGTGAAATATATGAAGAGCATGAAACGGTCTGAAAAATAGGAGGAGCATAAAGCGGTGTTCAAAACCATGAAGAGCCTGAAAAGGAGTGAATAATATGAAGAGCTTCAAAATGTGTCATAAATATGAGGAGCATGAAACCGTCTCAAAATTAGGAGGAGCAAGAAGCAGTGTTCAAAAATATGGAGAGCCTGAAAAGGTATGAGAAATATGAAGAGCCTCAAAAGGTGTCTAAAATATGAAGAGCATGAAACGTTCTGAAAAATAGGAGGAGCATGAAACGGTGTTCAAAAACATGAAGTGCCTGAAAAGGAGTGAAAAATATGAACAGCTTCAAAAGATGTCAAAAATATGAGGAGCATGAAACGGTCTGAAAATAGGAGGAGCATGAAGCGGTGTTGAAAAACATGAAGAGCCTGAAAAGGTGTGAAAAATATGAAGAGCTTCAAAAGTTGTCAAAAATATGAGGAGCATGAAACGTTCTGAAAATAGGAGGAGCATGAAGCGGTGTTGAAAAACATGAAGAGCCTGAAAAGGTGTTAAAAATATGAAGAGCTTCAAAAGATTTGAAAAATATGAGTAGCATGAACAGGTCTGAAAAATGGGAGGAGCATGAAGGTGTGCTCCAAAACATGAAGAGCCTGAAAAGGTGTGAAAAATATGAAGAGCTTCAAAAGGTGTGAAAAATATGAAGAGCTTCAAAAGGTGTGAAAAATGAGAGGAGCATGAAACGTTATGAAAAATAGAAGGAGCATGAAGCGGTGTTCTAAAACATCAAGAGGCTGAAAAGGTGTGGAAAATAGGAAGAGCTTCAAAAGGTGTCAAAAATATGAGGAGCATGAAACGGTCTGAAAAATACGAGGAGCATGAAACGGTGTTGAAAAACATGAAGAGCCTGGAATGGTGCGAAAAATATGAAGAGCTTCAAAAGGTGTGAAAAATATGAAGAGCTTCAAAAGGTGTCAAAAATATGAGGAGCATGACACGGTCTGAAAAATAGGAGAAGCATGAAGCGCTGTTCAAAAACATGAAGAGCCTGGAATGGTGCGAAAAATATGAAGAGCTTCAAAAGGTGTGAAAAATATGAAGAGCTTCAAAAGATTTGAAAAATATGAGGAGCATGAAAAGTTCTGAAAAATAGGAGGAGCATGAAGGGGTGTTTAAAAACATGACGATCCTGAAAAGGTGTGAAAAATATGAAGAGATTCAAAAGGTGTGAAAAATATCAAGAGCTTCAAGAGGTGTCAAAAATGAGATGAGCATGAAACGGTCTGAAAAATAGGAGGAACATGAAGTGGTGTTGAAAAACATGAAGAGACTGAAAAGGTGTGAAAAATATGAAGTGCTTCAAATGGTGTGAAATACATGAGGAGCATGAAAAGTTCTGAAAAATAGGAGGAGCATGAAGCTGTGCTCAAATACATGAAGAGCCTGGGAAGGTGGGAAAAATATGAAGAGTTTCTAAATGTGTGAAAAATATGAGGAGCATGAACCGGTCTCAAAAATAGGAGGAGCATGAAGTGGTGTGGAAAAACATGATGAGCCTGAAAAGGTGTGAAAAATAAGAAGAGCTTCAAAAGATGTCAAATATATGAGGAGCAGGAAACGGTCTGAAAAATAGGAGAAGCATGAAATGGTGTTGAAAAACATGAAAAGCATGAAAAGGTGTGAAAAATAAGAAGAGCTTTAAAAGGTGTCAAATATGTGAGGAGCATGAAACGGTCGGAAAATAGGAGGAGCATGAAACGGTGTTGAAAAACATGAAAAGCATGAAAAGGTGTGAAAAATAAGAAGAGCTTCAAAAGATGTCAAATATATGAGGAGCAGGAAACGGTCTGAAAAATAGGAGGAGCATGAAACGGTGTTCAAAAACCTGAAGAGCCTGAAAAGGTGTGAAAAATATGAAGAGCATGAAAATGTGTGAAAAATATGAGGAGCATAAACTGTGTTCAAAAACATGAAGATCTACAAACGGTGTGAAAAATATGAAGAGCGTCAAAATGTCTCAAAGAAATGAGGAGCATGAAAAGGTCTGAAAATAGAAGGAGCATGAAGAGGTGTTGAAAAACATGAAGAACCTGAAAAGGTGTGAAAAATATGAAAAGCTTCAAAATGTGTCAAAAATATGAGGAGCATGAAACGGTCTGAAAAATAGGAGGAGCATTAAGCGGTGTTGAAAAACATGAAGAACCTGAAAAGCTGTGAAAAATATGAAAAGCTTCAAAAGGTGTGAAAAATATGAGGAGCAGGAAACGATCTTAAAAATAGGAGGAGCATGAAATGGTGTTGAAAAACATGAAAAGCGTGAAAAGGTGTGAAAAATAAGAAGACCTTCAAAAGATGTCAAATATATGAGGAGCACGAAACGGTCTGAAAAATATGAGGAGCATGAAACGGTGTTCAAAAACTTGAAGAGCCTGAAAAGGTGTGAAATATATGAAGAGCTTTAAAAGGTGTCAAATATATGAGGAGCATGAAACGGTCTGAAAATAGGAGGAGCATGAAACGGTGTTGAAAAACATGAAAAGCATGAAAAAGTGTGAAAAATAAGAAGAGCTTCAAAAGATGTCAAATATATGAGGAGCAGGAAACGGTCTGAAAAATAGGAGGAGCATGAAACGGTGTTCAAAAACCTGAAGAGCCTGAAAAGGTGTGAAAAATATGAAGAGCATGAAAATGTGTGAAAAATATGAGGAGCATAAACTGTGTTCAAAAACATGAAGATCCACAAAAGGTGTGAAAAATATGAAGAGCTTCAAAATGTCTCAAAGAAATGAGGAGCATGAAACGGTTTGAAAATAGAAGGAGCATGAAGAGGTGTTCAAAAACATGAATAGCCTGAAAAGGTGTGAAAAATATGAAGAGCTTCAAAATGTGTCAAAAATATGAGGAGCATGAAACGGTCTGAAAAATAGGAGGAGCATGAAGTGGTGTTGAAAAACATGAAGAGCCTGAAAAGGTGTGAAAAATATGAAGAGCTTCAAACGGTGTGAAAATTATCAGGAGCATGAAACGGTCTGAGAAAGATGAGGAGCATGAAGTGGTCTTCAAAAACATGTACAGCCTGAAAAGGTGTGAAAAATATGAAGAGCTTCAATAGGTGTGAAAAACAGGAGGAACATGAAGCGGCGTTCAAAAATATGAAGAGCCTGAAAAGGTGTGAAAAATATGAAGTGCTTCAAAAGGTGTCAACAATATGAGGAGCATGAAACGGTCTGAAAAATAGGAGGAGCAAGAAGCGGTGTTGAACAACAAGAAGAGACGGAAAAGGTGTGAAAAATATGAAGAGCTTCAAAAGGTTTCAAAAATATGAGGAGCTTGAAATGGTCTGAAAAATAGGACGAGCATGAAACGGTGTTCAAAAACATGAAGAGCATGAAAAGGTGTGAAAATTATGAAGAGCTTCAAAAGGTGTGAAAAACATGAGGAGAATGAAACGGTCTGAAAAATAGGAGGAGCATGAAGCAGTGTTCAAATCATGAAGAGCCTGAAAAAGTGTGAAAAATATGAAGATCTTCAAAAGTTTGAAAAATATGAAGACCCTGAAAAGGTGTCAAAAATGAGATGAGCATGAAACAGTCTGAAAAGTAGGAGGAGCATGAAGTGTTGTTCAAAAAGGTGAAGAGCCTGGAAAGGTGTGAAAAATATGAAGAGCTTCAAAAGGTGTGAAATACCTGAGGAGCATGAAACGGTCTGAAAAATAGGAGGAGCATGAAGTGTTGTTCAAAACATGAAGAGCCTGAAAAAGTGTGAAAAATATGAAGAGCTTCAAAAAATGTCAAAAATATGAGGAGCATGAAATGGTCTCAAATATAGGAGAATCATGCAGCGGTGTTTAAAACTATAAACAGCCTGAAAAAGTGTGAAAAACATGAAGAGCTTCAAAAGGTTTGAAAAATAGGAGGAGCATGAAGCGGTGCTCAAAAACATGAAGAGCCTGAAAACGTGTGAAAAATATGAAGAGCTTATAAAATTGTCAAAAATATGAGGAGCATGAAGAGATGTTCAAAAACATGAAGAGGCTGATAAGGTGTGAAAAACATGAAGAGCTTCAAAAGGTTTGAAAAATAGGAGGAGCATGAAGCGGTGCTCAAAAACATGAAGAGCCTGAAAAAGTGTGAAAAATATGAAGAGCTTATAAAATTGTCAAAAATATGAGGAGCATGAAACGGTCTGAAAAATACGAGCAGCCTGAAACCGTCTGACAAATAGGAGGAGCATGAAGCGGTGTTCAAAAACATGAAGGGCCTGAAAACGTGTGAAAAATATGAAGAGCTTCAAAAGGAGTCAAAAATATGCGGAGCCTGAAATGATCTGAAAAATAGGAGGAGCATGAAGCGGAGTTGAAAAACATGAAGAGCCGGAAAAGGTGTGAAAAATGTGAAGAGTTTCAGAAGGTGTCAAAAATATGAGGAGCATGAAACGCTCTGAAATATAGGAGGATCATGAAGCGGTGTTGAAAAACATGAAGAGCCTGAAAAGGTGTGATAAATGTGAAGAGCTTCAAAAGGTGTCAAAAATATGAGGAGTATGAAACGGTCTGAAAAATAGGAGGAGCATGAAACGGTGATCAAAAACATGAAGAATCTGAAAACGTGTGAAAAATATGAAGAGCTTCAAACGGTGTGAAAATTATCAGGAGCATGAAACGGTCTGAGAAAGCTGAGGAGCATGAAGTGGTCTTCAAAAACATGTACAGCCTGAAAAGGTGTGAAAAATATGAAGAGCTTCAATAGGTGTGAAAAACAGGAGGAACATGAACCGGCGTTCAAAAATATGAAGAGCCTGAAAAGGTGTGAAAAATATGAAGTGCTTCAAAAGGTGTCAACAATATGAGGAGCATGAAACGGTCTGAAAAATAGGAGGAGCAAGAAGCGGTGTTGAAAAACAAGAAGAGACGGAAAAGGTGTGAAAAATATGAAGAGCTTCAAAAGGTTTCCAAAATATGAGGAGCTTGAAATGGTCTGAAAAATAGGACGAGCATGAAACGGTGTTCAAAAACATGAAGAGCATGAAAAGGTGTGAAAATTATGAAGAGCTTCAAAAGGTGTGAAAAACATGAGGAGAATGAAACGGTCTGAAAAATAGGAGGAGCATGAAGCAGTGTTCAAAACATGAAGAGCCGGAAAAAGTGTGAAAAACATGAAGAGCTTCAAAAGGTTTGAAAAATAGGAGGAGCATGAAGCGGTGCTCAAAAACATGAAGAGCCTGAAAAAGTGTGAAAAATATGAAGAGCTTATAAAATTGTCAAAAATATGAGGAGCATGAAGAGATGTTCAAAAACATGAAGAGGCTGATAAGGTGTGAAAAACATGAAGAGCTTCAAAAGGTTTGAAAAATAGGAGGAGCATGAAGCGGTGCTCAAAAACATGAAGAGCCTGAAAAAGTGTGAAAAATATGAAGAGCTTATAAAATTGTCAAAAATATGAGGAGCATGAAGAGATGTTCAAAAACATGAAGAGGCTGATAAGGTGTGAAAAACATGAAGAGCTTCAAAAGGTTTGAAAAATAGGAGGAGCATGAAGCGGTGTTCAAAAACATGAAGGGCCTGAAAACGTGTGAAAAATATGAAGAGCTTCAAAAGGAGTCAAAAATATGCGGAGCCTGAAACGATCTGAAAAATAGGAGGAGCATGAAGCGGTGTTGAAAAACATGAAGAGCCTGAAAAGGTGTGATAAATGTGAAGAGCTTCAAAAGGTGTCAAAAATATGAGGAGCATGAAACGCTCTGAAATATAGGTGGATCATGAAGCGGTGTTGAAAAACATGAAGAGCCTGAAAAGGTGTGATAAATGTGAAGAGCTTCAAAAGGTGTCAAAAATATGAGGAGCATGAAACGGTCTGAAAAATAGGAGGAGCATGAAACGGTGATCAAAATCATGAAGAATCTGAAAACGTGTGAAAAATATGAACAGCTTCAAACGGTGTGAAAAATATCAGGAGCATGAAACGGTCTGAAAAAGATGAGGAGCATGAAGTGGTCTTCAAAAACATGTACAGCCTGAAAAGGTGTGAAAAATATGAAGAGCTTCAAAAGGTGTGAAAAACAGGAGGAACATGAAGCGGTGTTCAAAAATATGAAGAGCCTGAAAAGGTGTGAAAAATATGTAGTGCTTCAAAAGGTGTCAAAAATATGAGGAGCATGAAACGGTCTGAAAAATAGGAGGAGCAAGAAGCAGTGTTGAAAAACAAGAAGAGACGGAAAAGGTGTGAAAAATATGAAGAGCTTCAAAAGGTTTCCAAAATATGAGGAGCTTGAAATGGTCTGAAAAATAGGACGAGCATGAAACGGTGTTCAAAAACATGAAGAGCATGAAAAGGTGTGAAAATTATGAAGAGCTTCAAAAGGTGTGAAAAACATGAGGAGAATGAAACGGTCTGAAAAATAGGAGGAGCATGAAGCAGTGTTCAAAACATGAAGAGCCGGAAAAAGTGTGAAAAATATGAAGATCTTCAAAAGTTTGAAAAATATGAAGACCCTGAAAAGGTGTCAAAAATGAGATGAGCATGAAACAGTCTGAAAAGTAGGAGGAGCATGAAGTGTTGTTCAAAAACGTGAAGAGCCTGAAAAGGTGTGAAAAATATGAAGAGCTTCAAAAGGTGTGAAATATCTGAGGAGCATGAAACGGTCTGAAAAATAGGAGGAGCATGAAGCGGTGTTCAAAACATGAAGAGCCTGAAAAAGTGTGAAAAATATGAAGAGCTTCAAAAGGTTTGAAAAATAGGAGGAGCATGAAGCGGTGTTCAAAAACATGAAGAGCCTGAAAAAGTGTGAAAAATATGAAGAGCTTATAAAATTGTCAAAAATATGAGGAGCATGAAGAGATGTTGAAAAACATGAAGAGGCTGATAAGGTGTGAAAAACATGAAGAGCTTCAAAAGGTTTGAAAAATAGGAGGAGCATGAAGCAGTGCTCAAAAACATGAAGAGCCTGTAAAAGTGTGAAAAATATGAAGAGTTTATAAAATTGTCAAAAATATGAGGAGCATGAAACGGTCTGAAAAATACGAGCAGCCTGAAACCGTCTGAAAAATAGGAGGAGCATGAAGCGGTGTTCAAAAACATGAAGGGCCTGAAAACGTGTGAAAAATATGAAGAGCTTCAAAAGGAGTCAAAAATATGCGGAGCCTGAAACGATCTGAAAAATAGGAGGAGCATGAAGCGGAGTTGAAAAACATGAAGAGCCGGAAAAGGTGTGAAAAATGTGAAGAGCTTCAAAAGGTGTCAAAAATATGAGGAGCATGAAACGCTCTGAAATATAGGAGGATCATGAAGCGGTGTTGAAAAACATGAAGAGCCTGAAAAGGTGTGATAAATGTGAAGAGCTTCAAAAGGTGTCAAAAATATGAGGAGTATGAAACGGTCTGAAAAATAGGAGGAGCATGAAACGGTGATCAAAAACATGAAGAATCTGAAAACGTGTGAAAAATATGAAGAGCTTCAAACGGTGTGAAAATTATCAGGAGCATGAAACGGTCTGAGAAAGATGAGGAGCATGAAGTGGTCTTCAAAAACATGTACAGCCTGAAAAGGTGTGAAAAATATGAAGAGCTTCAATAGGTGTGAAAAACAGGAGGAACATGAAGCGGCGTTCAAAAATATGAAGAGCCTGAAAAGGTGTGAAAAATATGAAGTGCTTCAAAAGGTGTCAACAATATGAGGAGCATGAAACGGTCTGAAAAATAGGAGGAGCAAGAAGCGGTGTTGAACAACAAGAAGAGACGGAAAAGGTGTGAAAAATATGAAGAGCTTCAAAAGGTTTCAAAAATATGAGGAGCTTGAAATGGTCTGAAAAATAGGACGAGCATGAAACGGTGTTCAAAAACATGAAGAGCATGAAAAGGTGTGAAAATTATGAAGAGCTTCAAAAGGTGTGAAAAACATGAGGAGAATGAAACGGTTTGAAAAATAGGAGGAGCATGAAGCAGTGTTCAAAACATGAAGAGCCTGAAAAAGTGTGAAAAATATGAAGATCTTCAAAAGTTTGAAAAATATGAAGACCCTGAAAAGGTGTCAAAAATGAGATGAGCATGAAACAGTCTGAAAAGTAGGAGGAGCATGAAGTGTTGTTCAAAAAGGTGAAGAGCCTGAAAAGGTGTGAAAAATATGAAGAGCTTCAAAAGGTGTGAAATACCTGAGGAGCATGAAACGGTCTGAAAAATAGGAGGAGCATGAAGTGTTGTTCAAAACATGAAGAGCCTGAAAAAGTGTGAAAAATATGAAGAGCTTCAAAAAATGTCAAAAATATGAGGAACATGAAATGGTCTCAAATATAGGAGAATCATGCAGCGGTGTTTAAAACTATAAACAGCCTGAAAAAGTGTGAAAAACATGAAGAGCTTCAAAAGGTTTGAAAAATAGGAGGAGCATGAAGCGGTGCTCAAAAACATGAAGAGCCTGAAAAAGTGTGAAAAATATGAAGAGCTTATAAAATTGTCAAAAATATGAGGAGCATGAAGAGATGTTCAAAAACATGAAGAGGCTGATAAGGTGTGAAAAACATGAAGAGCTTCAAAAGGTTTGAAAAATAGGAGGAGCATGAAGCGGTGCTCAAAAACATGAAGAGCCTGAAAAAGTGTGAAAAATATGAAGAGCTTATAAAATTGTCAAAAATATGAGGAGCATGAAGAGATGTTCAAAAACATGAAGAGGCTGATAAGGTGTGAAAAACATGAAGAGCTTCAAAAGGTTTGAAAAATAGGAGGAGCATGAAGCGGTGTTCAAAAACATGAAGGGCCTGAAAACGTGTGAAAAATATGAAGAGCTTCAAAAGGAGTCAAAAATATGCGGAGCCTGAAACGATCTGAAAAATAGGAGGAGCATGAAGCGGTGTTGAAAAACATGAAGAGCCTGAAAAGGTGTGATAAATGTGAAGAGCTTCAAAAGGTGTCAAAAATATGAGGAGCATGAAACGCTCTGAAATATAGGTGGATCATGAAGCGGTGTTGAAAAACATGAAGAGCCTGAAAAGGTGTGATAAATGTGAAGAGCTTCAAAAGGTGTCAAAAATATGAGGAGCATGAAACGGTCTGAAAAATAGGAGGAGCATGAAACGGTGATCAAAATCATGAAGAATCTGAAAACGTGTGAAAAATATGAACAGCTTCAAACGGTGTGAAAAATATCAGGAGCATGAAACGGTCTGAAAAAGATGAGGAGCATGAAGTGGTCTTCAAAAACATGTACAGCCTGAAAAGGTGTGAAAAATATGAAGAGCTTCAAAAGGTGTGAAAAAAAGGAGGAACATGAAGCGGTGTTCAAAAATATGAAGAGCCTGAAAAGGTGTGAAAAATATGAAGTGCTTCAAAAGGTGTCAACAATATGAGGAGCATGAAACGGTCTGAAAAATAGGAGGAGCAAGAAGCGGTGTTGAAAAACAAGAAGAGACGGAAGAGGTGTGAAAAATATGAAGAGCTTCAAAAGGTTTCAAAAATATGAGGAGCTTGAAATGGTCTGAAAAATAGGACGAGCATGAAACGGTGTTCTAAAACATGAAGAGCATGAAAAGGTGTGAAAATTATGAAGAGCTTCAAAAGGTGTGAAAAACATGAGGAGAATGAAACGGTCTGAAAAATAGGAGGAGCATGAAGCAGTGTTCAAAACATGAAGAGCCGGAAAACGTGTGAAAAATATGAAGATCTTCAAAAGTTTGAAAAATATGAAGACCCTGAAAAGGTGTCAAAAATGAGATGAGCATGAAACAGTCTGAAAAGTAGGAGGAGCATGAAGTGTTGTTCAAAAACGTGAAGAGCCTGAAAAGGTGTGAAAAATATGAAGAGCTTCAAAAGGTGTGAAATATCTGAGGAGCATGAAACGGTCTGAAAAATAGGAGGAGCATGAAGCGGTGTTCAAAACATGAAGAGCCTGAAAAAGTGTGAAAAATATGAAGAGATTCAAAAGGTTTGAAAAATAGGAGGAGCATGAAGCGGTGTTCAAAAACATGAAGAGCCTGAAAAAGTGTGAAAAATATGAAGAGCTTATAAAATTGTCAAAATTATGAGGAGCATGAAGAGATGTTCAAAAACATGAAGAGGCTGATAAGGTGTGAAAAACATGAAGAGCTTCAAAAGGTTTGAAAAATAGGAGGAGCATGAAGCAGTGCTCAAAAACATGAAGAGCCTGTAAAAGTGTGAAAAATATGAAGAGTTTATAAAATTGTCAAAAATATGAGGAGCATGAAACGGTCTGAAAAATACGAGCAGCCTGAAACCGTCTGAAAAATAGGAGGAGCATGAAGCGGTGTTCAAAAACATGAAGGGCCTGAAAACGTGTGAAAAATATGAAGAGCTTCAAAAGGAGTCAAAAATATGCGGAGCCTGAAACGATCTGAAAAATAGGAGGAGCATGAAGCGGAGTTGAAAAACATGAAGAGCCGGAAAAGGTGTGAAAAATGTGAAGAGCTTCAAAAGGTGTCAAAAATATGAGGAGCATGAAACGCTCTGAAATATAGGAGGATCATGAAGCGGTGTTGAAAAACATGAAGAGCCTGAAAAGGTGTGATAAATGTGAAGAGCTTCAAAAGGTGTCAAAAATATGAGGAGTATGAAACGGTCTGAAAAATAGGAGGAGCATGAAGCAGTGTTCAAAACATGAAGAGCCGGAAAAAGTGTGAAAAATATGAAGATCTTCAAAAGTTTGAAAAATATGAAGACCCTGAAAAGGTGTCAAAAATGAGATGAGCATGAAACAGTCTGAAAAGTAGGAGGAGCATGAAGTGTTGTTCAAAAAGGTGAAGAGCCTGAAAAGGTGTGAAAAATATGAAGAGCTTCAAAAGGTGTGAAATACCTGAGGAGCATGAAACGGTCTGAAAAATAGGAGGAGCATGAAGTGTTGTTCAAAACATGAAGAGCCTGAAAAAGTGTGAAAAATATGAAGAGCTTCAAAAAATGTCAAAAATATGAGGAGCATGAAATGGTCTCAAATATAGGAGAATCATGCAGCGGTGTTTAAATCTATAAACAGCCTGAAAAAGTGTGAAAAACATGAAGAGCTTCAAAAGGTTTGAAAAATAGGAGGAGCATGAAGCGGTGCTCAAAAACATGAAGAGCCTGAAAAAGTGTGAAAAATATGAAGAGCTTATAAAATTGTCAAAAATATGAGGAGCATGAAGAGATGTTCAAAAACATGAAGAGGCTGATAAGGTGTGAAAAACATGAAGAGCTTCAAAAGGTTTGAAAAATAGGAGGAGCATGAAGCGGTGCTCAAAAACATGAAGAGCCTGAAAAAGTGTGAAAAATATGAAGAGCTTATAAAATTGTCAAAAATATGAGGAGCATGAAGAGATGTTCAAAAACATGAAGAGGCTGATAAGGTGTGAAAAACATGAAGAGCTTCAAAAGGTTTGAAAAATAGGAGGAGCATGAAGCGGTGTTCAAAAACATGAAGGGCCTGAAAACGTGTGAAAAATATGAAGAGCTTCAAAAGGAGTCAAAAATATGCGGAGCCTGAAACGATCTGAAAAATAGGAGGAGCATGAAGCGGTGTTGAAAAACATGAAGAGCCTGAAAAGGTGTGATAAATGTGAAGAGCTTCAAAAGGTGTCAAAAATATGAGGAGCATGAAACGCTCTGAAATATAGGTGGATCATGAAGCGGTGTTGAAAAACATGAAGAGCCTGAAAAGGTGTGATAAATGTGAAGAGCTTCAAAAGGTGTCAAAAATATGAGGAGCATGAAACGGTCTGAAAAATAGGAGGAGCATGAAACGGTGATCAAAATCATGAAGAATCTGAAAACGTGTGAAAAATATGAACAGCTTCAAACGGTGTGAAAAATATCAGGAGCATGAAACGGTCTGAAAAAGATGAGGAGCATGAAGTGGTCTTCAAAAACATGTACAGCCTGAAAAGGTGTGAAAAATATGAAGAGCTTCAAAAGGTGTGAAAAACAGGAGGAACATGAAGCGGTGTTCAAAAATATGAAGAGCCTGAAAAGGTGTGAAAAATATGTAGTGCTTCAAAAGGTGTCAAAAATATGAGGAGCATGAAACGGTCTGAAAAATAGGAGGAGCAAGAAGCAGTGTTGAAAAACAAGAAGAGACGGAAAAGGTGTGAAAAATATGAAGAGCTTCAAAAGGTTTCCAAAATATGAGGAGCTTGAAATGGTCTGAAAAATAGGACGAGCATGAAACGGTGTTCAAAAACATGAAGAGCATGAAAAGGTGTGAAAATTATGAAGAGCTTCAAAAGGTGTGAAAAACATGAGGAGAATGAAACGGTCTGAAAAATAGGAGGAGCATGAAGCAGTGTTCAAAACATGAAGAGCCGGAAAAAGTGTGAAAAATATGAAGATCTTCAAAAGTTTGAAAAATATGAAGACCCTGAAAAGGTGTCAAAAATGAGATGAGCATGAAACAGTCTGAAAAGTAGGAGGAGCATGAAGTGTTGTTCAAAAACGTGAAGAGCCTGAAAAGGTGTGAAAAATATGAAGAGCTTCAAAAGGTGTGAAATATCTGAGGAGCATGAAACGGTCTGAAAAATAGGAGGAGCATGAAGCGGTGTTCAAAACATGAAGAGCCTGAAAAAGTGTGAAAAATATGAAGAGCTTCAAAAGGTTTGAAAAATAGGAGGAGCATGAAGCGGTGTTCAAAAACATGAAGAGCCTGAAAAAGTGTGAAAAATATGAAGAGCTTATAAAATTGTCAAAAATATGAGGAGCATGAAGAGATGTTGAAAAACATGAAGAGGCTGATAAGGTGTGAAAAACATGAAGAGCTTCAAAAGGTTTGAAAAATAGGAGGAGCATGAAGCAGTGCTCAAAAACATGAAGAGCCTGTAAAAGTGTGAAAAATATGAAGAGTTTATAAAATTGTCAAAAATATGAGGAGCATGAAACGGTTTGAAAAATACGAGCAGCCTGAAACCGTCTGAAAAATAGGAGGAGCATGAAGCGGTGTTCAAAAACATGAAGGGCCTGAAAACGTGTGAAAAATATGAAGAGCTTCAAAAGGAGTCAAAAATATGCGGAGCCTGAAACGATCTGAAAAATAGGAGGAGCATGAAGCGGAGTTGAAAAACATGAAGAGCCGGAAAAGGTGTGAAAAATGTGAAGAGCTTCAAAAAGTTTGAAAAATAGGAGGAGCATGAAGAGGTGTTCAAAAACATGAAGAGGCTGATAATGTGTGAAAAACATGAAGAGCTTCAAAAAGTTTGAAAAATAGGAGGAGCATGAAGCGGTGTTAAAAAACATGAAGAGCCTAAAAAAGTGTGAAAAATATGAAGAGCTTATAAAATTGTCAAAAATATGAGGAGCATGAAACGGTCTGAAAAATAGCAGGAGCATGAAACGGTGATCAAAAACATGAAGAGCCTGAAAACGTGTGAAATATATGAAGAGCTTCAAACGGTGTGAAAAATATGAGGAGCATGAAACAGACTGAAAAAGATGAGGAGCATGAATTCGTGTTCAAAAACATGTGCAGCCTGAAAAGCTGTGAAAAATATGAAGAGATTCAAAAGGTGTGAAAAATAGGAGGAGGATGAAGCGGTGTTCAGAAACATGAAAAGCCTGAAAATGTGTGAAAAATATGAAGAGCTTCAAAAGGAGTCAAAAATATGCGGAGCCTGAAATGATCTGAAAAATAGGAGGAGCATGAAGCGGAGTTGAAAAACATGAAGAGCCGGAAAAGGTGTGAAAAATGTGAAGAGCTTCAAAAGGTGTCAAAAATATGAGGAGCATGAAACGCTCTGAAATATAGGAGGATCATGAAGCGGTGTTGAAAAACATGAAGAGCCGGAAAAGGTGTGATAAATGTGAAGAGCTTCAAAAGGTGTCAAAAATATGAGGAGTATGAAACGGTCTGAAAAATAGGAGGAGCATGAAACGGTGATCAAAAACATGAAGAATCTGAAAACGTGTGAAAAATATGAAGAGCTTCAAACGGTGTGAAAATTATCAGGAGCATGAAACGGTCTGAGAAAGATGAGGAGCATGAAGTGGTCTTCAAAAACATGTACAGCCTGAAAAGGTGTGAAAAATATGAAGAGCTTCAATAGGTGTGAAAAACAGGAGGAACATGAAGCGGCGTTCAAAAATATGAAGAGCCTGAAAAGGTGTGAAAAATATGAAGTGCTTCAAAAGGTGTCAACAATATGAGGAGCATGAAACGGTCTGAAAAATAGGAGGAGCAAGAAGCGGTGTTGAAAAACAAGAAGAGACGGAAAAGGTGTGAAAAATATGAAGAGCTTCAAAAGGTTTCAAAAATATGAGGAGCTTAAAATGGTCTGAAAAATAGGACGAGCATGAAACGGTGTTCAAAAACATGAAGAGCATGAAAAGGTGTGAAAATTATGAAGAGCTTCAAAAGGTGTGAAAAACATGAGGAGAATGAAACGGTCTGAAAAATAGGAGGAGCATGAAGCAGTGTTCAAAACATGAAGAGCCGGAAAAAGTGTGAAAAATATGAAGATCTTCAAAAGTTTGAAAAATATGAAGACCCTGAAAAGGTGTCAAAAATGAGATGAGCATGAAACAGTCTGAAAAGTAGGAGGAGCATGAAGTGTTGTTCAAAAAGGTGAAGAGCCTGAAAAGGTGTCAAAAATATGAAGAGCTTCAAAAGGTGTGAAATACCTGAGGAGCATGAAACGGTCTGAAAAATAGGAGGAGCATGAAGTGTTGTTCAAAACATGAAGAGCCTGAAAAAGTGTGAAAAATATGAAGAGCTTCAAAAAATGTCAAAAATATGAGGAGCATGAAATGGTCTCAAATATAGGAGAATCATGCAGCCTTGTTTAAAACTATAAACAGCCTGAAAAAGTGTGAAAAACATGAAGAGCTTCAAAAGGTTTGAAAAATAGGAGGAGCATGAAGCGGTGCTCAAAAACATGAAGAGCCTGAAAAAGTGTGAAAAATATGAAGAGCTTATAAAATTGTCAAAAATATGAGGAGCATGAAGAGATGTTGAAAAACATGAAGAGGCTGATAAGGTGTGAAAAACATGAAGAGCTTCAAAAGGTTTGAAAAATAGGAGGAGCATGAAGCAGTGCTCAAAAACATGAAGAGCCTGTAAAAGTGTGAAAAATATGAAGAGTTTATAAAATTGTCAAAAATATGAGGAGCATGAAACGGTTTGAAAAATACGAGCAGCCTGAAACCGTCTGAAAAATAGGAGGAGCATGAAGCGGTGTTCAAAAACATGAAGGGCCTGAAAACGTGTGAAAAATATGAAGAGCTTCAAAAGGAGTCAAAAATATGCGGAGCCTGAAACGATCTGAAAAATAGGAGGAGCATGAAGCGGAGTTGAAAAACATGAAGAGCCGGAAAAGGTGTGAAAAATGTGAAGAGCTTCAAAAAGTTTGAAAAATAGGAGGAGCATGAAGAGGTGTTCAAAAACATGAAGAGGCTGATAATGTGTGAAAAACATGAAGAGCTTCAAAAAGTTTGAAAAATAGGAGGAGCATGAAGCGGTGTTAAAAAACATGAAGAGCCTAAAAAAGTGTGAAAAATATGAAGAGCTTATAAAATTGTCAAAAATATGAGGAGCATGAAACGGTCTGAAAAATAGCAGGAGCATGAAACGGTGATCAAAAACATGAAGAGCCTGAAAACGTGTGAAATATATGAAGAGCTTCAAACGGTGTGAAAAATATGAGGAGCATGAAACAGACTGAAAAAGATGAGGAGCATGAATTCGTGTTCAAAAACATGTGCAGCCTGAAAAGCTGTGAAAAATATGAAGAGATTCAAAAGGTGTGAAAAATAGGAGGAGGATGAAGCGGTGTTCAGAAACATGAAAAGCCTGAAAATGTGTGAAAAATATGAAGAGCTTCAAAAGGAGTCAAAAATATGCGGAGCCTGAAATGATCTGAAAAATAGGAGGAGCATGAAGCGGAGTTGAAAAACATGAAGAGCCGGAAAAGGTGTGAAAAATGTGAAGAGCTTCAAAAGGTGTCAAAAATATGAGGAGCATGAAACGCTCTGAAATATAGGAGGATCATGAAGCGGTGTTGAAAAACATGAAGAGCCGGAAAAGGTGTGATAAATGTGAAGAGCTTCAAAAGGTGTCAAAAATATGAGGAGTATGAAACGGTCTGAAAAATAGGAGGAGCATGAAATGGTGATCAAAAACATGAAGAATCTGAAAACGTGTGAAAAATATGAAGAGCTTCAAACGGTGTGAAAATTATCAGGAGCATGAAACGGTCTGAGAAAGATGAGGAGCATGAAGTGGTCTTCAAAAACATGTACAGCCTGAAAAGGTGTGAAAAATATGAAGAGCTTCAATAGGTGTGAAAAACAGGAGGAACATGAAGCGGCGTTCAAAAATATGAAGAGCCTGAAAAGGTGTGAAAAATATGAAGTGCTTCAAAAGGTGTCAACAATATGAGGAGCATGAAACGGTCTGAAAAATAGGAGGAGCAAGAAGCGGTGTTGAAAAACAAGAAGAGACGGAAAAGGTGTGAAAAATATGAAGAGCTTCAAAAGGTTTCAAAAATATGAGGAGCTTAAAATGGTCTGAAAAATAGGACGAGCATGAAACGGTGTTCAAAAACATGAAGAGCATGAAAAGGTGTGAAAATTATGAAGAGCTTCAAAAGGTGTGAAAAACATGAGGAGAATGAAACGGTCTGAAAAATAGGAGGAGCATGAAGCAGTGTTCAAAACATGAAGAGCCGGAAAAAGTGTGAAAAATATGAAGATCTTCAAAAGTTTGAAAAATATGAAGACCCTGAAAAGGTGTCAAAAATGAGATGAGCATGAAACAGTCTGAAAAGTAGGAGGAGCATGAAGTGTTGTTCAAAAAGGTGAAGAGCCTGAAAAGGTGTCAAAAATATGAAGAGCTTCAAAAGGTGTGAAATAACTGAGGAGCATGAAACGGTCTGAAAAATAGGAGGAGCATGAAGTGTTGTTCAAAACATGAAGAGCCTGAAAAAGTGTGAAAAATATGAAGAGCTTCAAAAAATGTCAAAAATATGAGGAGCATGAAATGGTCTCAAATATAGGAGAATCATGCAGCCTTGTTTAAAACTATAAACAGCCTGAAAAAGTGTGAAAAACATGAAGAGCTTCAAAAGGTTTGAAAAATAGGAGGAGCATGAAGCGGTGCTCAAAAACATGAAGAGCCTTAAAAGTGTGAAAAAAATGAAGAGCTTATAAAATTGTCAAAAATATGAGGAGCATGAAGAGATGTTCAAAAACATGAAGAGGCTGATAAGGTGTGAAAAACATGAAGAGCTTCAAAAGGTTTGAAAAATAGGAGGAGCATGAAGCGGTGCTCAAAAACATGAAGAGCCTGAAAAAGTGTGAAAAAAATGAAGAGCTTACAAAATTGTCAAAAATATGAGGAGCATGAAGAGATGTTCAAAAACATGAAGAGGCTGAATAGGTGTGAAAAACATGAAGAGCTTCAAAAGGTTTGAAAAATAGGAGGAGCATGAAGCGGTGTTCAAAAACATGAAGGGCCTGAAAACGTGTGAAAAATATGAAGAGCTTCAAAAGGAGTCAAAAATATGCGGAGCCTGAAACGATCTGAAAAATAGGAGGAGCATGAAGCGGTGTTGAAAAACATGAAGAGCCTGAAAAGGTGTGATAAATGTGAAGAGCTTCAAAAGGTGTCAAAAATATGAGGAGCATGAAACGGTCTGAAAAATAGGAGGAGCATGAAACGGTGATCAAAATCATGAAGAATCTGAAAACGTGTGAAAAATATGAACAGCTTCAAACGGTCTGAAAAATAGGAGGAGCATGAAGTGGTGTTGAAAAACATGAAGAGCCTGAAAACGTGTGAAAAATATGAAGAGCTTCAAAAGGTTTGAAAAATATGAAGAGCTTCAAAAGGTGTCAAAAAGGAGATCTGCATGAAACGGTCTGAAAAATAGGAGGAGCATGAAGTGGTGTTGAAAAAAATAAATAGCCTGAAAAGGTGTGAAAAATATGAAGAGCTTCAAAAAGTGTCAAAAATTAGATTAGCATGAAAGGGTCTGAAAAATAGGAGGAGCCTGAAGTGGTGTTGAAAAACATGAAGAACCTGAAAATGTGTGAAAAATATGAAGAGCTTCAAAAATATGAAAATTATGAAGAGCTTCAAAAGGTGTGAAAAATATGAAGAGCTTCAAAAAGTGTCAAAAATTAGATTAGCATGAAAGGGTCTGAAAAATAGGAGGAGCCTGAAGTGGTGTTGAAAAACATGAAGAACCTGAAAATGTGTGAAAAATATGAAGAGCTTCAAAAATATGAAAATTATGAAGAGCTTCAAAAGGTGTGAAAAATATGAAGAGCTTCAAAAAGTGTCAAAAATTAGATTAGCATGAAAGGGTCTGAAAAATAGGAGGAGCCTGAAGTGGTGTTGAAAAACATGAAGAACCTGAAAATGTGTGAAAAATATGAAGAGCTTCAAAAATATGAAAATTATGAAGAGCTTCAAAAGGTGTAAAAAATATGAAGAGCTTCAAAAGATGTCAAAAATGAGATGAGTATGAAACGGTCTGAAAAAAAGGAGCATGAAATGGTGTTGAAAATCATGAAGAGCCTGAAAAGGTGTGAAAAATATGCAGAGCTTCAAAAGGTGTCAAAAATATGAGGAGCATGAAACGGTCTGAAAAATACGAGGAGCATGAAGTGGTGTTGAAAACCATGAAGTGCCTGAAAAGGTGTGAAAAATATGAAGAGCTTCAAAATGTGTCAAAAATATGAGGTGCATGAATCGATCCGAAAAATAGGAGGTTCATGAAGCGGTGTTGAAAAACATGAAGAGCCTGAAAAGGTGTGAAAAATATGAAGAGCTTCAAAAGGTGTCAAAAATGAGATGAGCATGAAACGGTGTGAAAAATAGGAGGAGCATGAAGTGGTGTTGAAAAAAAAGAAGAGACTGAAAAGGTGTGAAAAATATGAAGAGCATCAAAAGGTGTCAAAAATATGAGGAGCATGAAACGGTCTCAAAAATAGGAGGAGCATGAAGCGGTTTTCAAAAACATGAAGAGCCTGAAAAGTTGTGAAAAATATGAAAAGCTTCAAAAGGTGTCAAAAATGAGATGAGCATGAAACGGTTTGAAAAATAGGAGGACCATGAAGTGGTGTTGAAAAAAAAGAAGAGACTGAAAAGATGTGAAAAATATGAGGATCATGAAAATGTGTCAAAAATATGAGGAGCATGAAAAGGTCTGCAAAAAGGAGGAGCATGAAGTGGTGTTGAAAAACTTGAAGAGCCTGAAAAGGTGTGAAAAATATGAAAAGCTTCAAAATCTGTCAAAAATATGAGGAGCATGAAACGGTCTGAAAAATAGGAGGCGCATGAAGCGGTGTTCAAAAACATGACGAGCCTGAATAGGTGTGAAAAATATGAATAGCTTCAAAAGGTGTCAAAAATATGAGGAGAATGAAACGTTCTGAAAAATAGGAGGAGCATGAAGCTGTGTTGAAAACATGAAGAGCCTGAAAACGTGTGAAAAATAAGAAGAGCTTCTAAAGGTGTCATAAATATGAGGAGCATGAAACGGTCTGAAAAATAGGAGCAGCATGAGGTGTTGTTGAAAAACATGAAGAGCCTGAAAAGGTGTGAAAAATATGAGGAGCTTTAAAAGGTGTCAAAAATAAGAGGATCATGAAACGGTCTGAAAAATAGGAGAAGCATGAAATGGTGATCAAAAACATGAAGAGCCTGAAAAGGTGTGAAAAATATGAAGAGCTTCAAAAGGCGTGAAATACATGACGAGCATGTAACGGGCTGAAAAATAGGAGAACCATGAAGTGGTGTGCAAAAACATGAAGAGCCTGAAAAGGTGTGAAAAATATGAAGAGCTTCAAAAGGTGTCAAAAATATGAGGAGCATGAAACGGTCTGAAAATAGGACGAGCACAAGCGATGTTCAAAAACATGCACAGCATGAAAAGGTGTGAAAAATATGAAGAGCTTCAAAAGGTGTGAAAAATATGAAGAGCTTCAAAAGGTGTCAAAAATTAGATTAGCATGAGAGGGTCTGAAAAATAGGAGGAGCATGAAGTGGTGTTGAAAAACATGAAGAGCCTGAAAAGGTGTGAATTATATGAATAGCTTCAAAAGGTGTGAAAAGTATGAAGAGCTTCAAAATGTGTCAAAAATATGACGAGATGAAACCCTCTTAAAAATAGGAGGAGGATGAAGCGGTGTTCAACAACATGAAGAGCCTGAAAAGGTGTGCAAAATATGAAGAGCTTCAAAAGGTGTGAAATACATGAGGAGCATGAAACGGTGTTCAAAAACATGCAGAGTCTGAAAAGGTGTGAAAAATATGAAGAGCCTCAAAACGTGTCAAAAATATGAGAAGTATGAAACGGTATGATAAATAGCAGGAGCATGAAGCGGTGTTGAAAAACAGGAAGAGTCTGAAATCGTGTGAAAAATATGAAGATCTTCAAATTATGAAAAGTATGAAGAGCTTCAAAAGGTGTGAAAACTATGAGGAACTTGATACGGTCTGAAAAATAGGAGGAGCATGAAGCGGAGTTGAAAAACATGAAGAGCCTGAGAAGGTGTGAAAAATATGAAGAGCTTCAAAACGTGTCAAAAATATGAGGAGCAAGAAACGGTCTGAAAAATAGGAGGATTATGAAACGGTGTTGAAAAACATGAAGAGCCTGAAAAGGTGTGATAAATGTGAAGAGCTTCAAAAGGTGTCAAAAATATGAGGAGCATGAAACGCTATGAAATATAGGTGGATCATGAAGCGGTGTTGAAAAACATGAAGAGCCTGAAAAGGTGTGAGAAATGTGAAGAGCTTCAAAAGGTGTCAAAAATATGAGGAGCATGAAACGGTCTGAAAAATAGGAGGAGCATGAAACGGTGATCAAAATCATGAAGAATCTGAAAACGTGTGAAAAATATGAACAGCTTCAAACGGTCTGAAAAATAGGAGGAGCATGAAGTGGTGTTGAAAAACATGAAGAGCCTGAAAACGTGTGAAAAATATGAAGGGCTTCAAAAGGTTTGAAAAATATGAAGAGCTTCAAAAGGTGTCAAAAAGGAGATCTGCATGAAACGGTCTGAAAAATAGGAGGAGCATGAAGTGGTGTTGAAAAAAATAAATAGCCTGAAAAGGTGTGAAAAATATGAAGAGCTTCAAAAGGTGTCAAAAATATGAGGAGCATGAAACGGTTTGAAAAATAGGACGAACATGAAGCGATGTTCATAAACATGAAGAGCATGAAAAGGTGTGAAAATTATGAAGAGCTTCAAAATATGTCAAAAATATGACGAGCATGAAACCCTGTTAAAAATAGGAGGAGGATGAAGCGGTGTTCAAAAACATGAAGAGCCTGAAAAGGTGTGCAAAATATGAAGAGCTTCAAAAGGTGTGAAATACATGAGGAGCATGAAACGGTGTTGAAAAACATGCAGAGACTGAAAAGGTGTGAAAAATATGAAGAGCTTCAAAAAGTGTCAAAAATTAGATTAGCATGAAAGGGTCTGAAAAATAGGAGGAGCCTGAAGTGGTGTTGAAAAACATGAAGAACCTGAAAATGTGTGAAAAATATGAAGAGCTTCAAAAATATGAAAATTATGAAGAGCTTCAAAAGGTGTAAAAAATATGAAGAGCTTCAAAAGATGTCAAAAATGAGATGAGCATGAAATGGTCTGAAAAAAAGGAGCATGAAATGGTGTTGAAAATCATGAAGAGCCTGAAAAGGTGTGAAAAATATGCAGAGCTTCTAAGGGTGTCAAAAATATGAGGAGCATGACACGGTCTGAAAAATAGGAGGAGCATGAAGTGGTGTTGAAAAACATGAAGAGCCTGAAAGGTGTGAAAAACATGAAGAGCATCAAAAGGTGTCAAAAATATGAGGAGCATGAAACCTTCTGAAAAATAGGAGGATCATGAATTGGTGTTGAAAAACACGAAGAGCCTGAAAAGGTGTGAAAAATATGAAGAGCTTCAAAAAGTGTCAAATTATGAGGAGCATGAAACTGTCTGAAAAATGGGAGAAGCATGAAGTGGTGTGGAAAAACATGAAGAGCCTGAAAAGGTGTGAAAAATATGAAGAGCTTCAAAAGGTGTGAAATACATGAGGAGCATGAAACTCTCTGAAAAATAGGAGGAGCATGAAGTGGTGTTCAAAAACATGAAGAGTCTTAAAAGGTGTGCAAAATATGAAGAGCTTCAATAGGTGTGAATAATATGACTAGCAGGATACGGTCTGAAAAATAGGAGGAGCATGAAGGGGTGTTCAAAAACATGAAGAGCCTGAAAAATTGTGAAAAATATGAAAAGCTTGAAAAGGTGTCAAAAATGAGATGAGCATGAAACGGTGTGAAAAATAGGAGGAGCATGAAGTGGTGTTGAAAAAAATGAAGAGACTGAAAAGGTGTGAAAAATATGAAGAGCATCAAAAGGTGTCAAAAATATGAGGAGCATGAAACGGTCTCAAAAATAGGAGGAGCATGAAGCGGTTTTCAAAAACATGAAGAGCCTGAAAAGTTGTGAAAAATATGAAAAGCTTCAAAAGGTGTCAAAAATGAGATGAGCATGAAACGGTTTGAAAAATAGCAGGACCATGAAGTTGTGTTGAAAAAAAAGAAGAGACTGAAAAGGTGTGAAAAATATGAGGATCATGAAAATGTGTCAAAAATATGAGGAGCATGAAAAGGTCTGCAAAAAGGAGGAGCATGAAGTGGTGTTGAAAAACTTGAAGAGCCTGAAAAGGTGTGAAAAATATGAAAAGCTTCAAATTCTGTCAAAAATATGAGGAGTATGAAACGGTCTGAAAAATAGGAGGCGCATGAAGCGGTGTTCAAAAACATGACGAGCCTGAATAGGTGTGAAAAACATGAAGAGCTTCAAAAGGTGTCAAAAATATGAGGAGAATGAAACGTTCTGAAAAATAGGAGGAGCATGAAGCTGTGTTGAAAACATGAAGAGCCTGAAAACGTGTGAAAAAAAAGAAGAGCTTCTAAAGGTGTCATAAATATGAGGAGCATGAAACGGTCTGAAAAATAGGGGCAGAATGAGGTGTTGTTGAAAAACTTGAAGAGCCTGAAAAGGTGTGAAAAATATGAGGAGCTTTAAAAGGTGTCAAAAATATGAGGATCATGAAACGGTCTGAAAAATAGGAGAAGCATGAAATGGTGATCAAAAACATGAAGCGCCTGAAAAGGTGTGAAAAATATGAAGAGCTTCAAAAGGCGTGAAATACATGAGGAGCATGTAACGGGCTGAAAAATAGGAGAACCATGAAGTGGTGTGCAAAAACATGAAGAGCCTGAAAAGGTGTGAAAAATAGGAAAGGATTCAAAAGGTGTGAAATACATGAGGCGCATGAAACTGTCTGAAAATTAGGAGGAGCAAGAAGCAGTGTTCAAAAACATGAAGAGCCTGAAAACTTGTGAAAAATATGAAGAGCTTCCAAAGGTGTGAAATACATGAGGTGCATGAAACTCTCTGAAAATTAGGAGGAGCAAGAAGCAGTGTTCAAAAACATGAAGAGCCTGAAAAGGTGTGAAAAATATGAAGAGCTTCAAAAGGTGTGAAATAGATGAGGCGCATGAAACTCTCTGAAAATTAGGAGGAGCAAGAAGCAGTGTTGAAAAACATGAAGAGCCTGAAAAGGTGTGAAAAATATGAAGACCTTCAAAAGGTGTGAAATACATGAGGCGCATGAAACTCTCTGAAAATTAGGAGGAGCAAGAAGCAGTGTTCAAAAACATGAAGAGCCTGAAAACTTGTGAAAAATATGAAGAGCTTCAAAAGGGGTCAAAAATATGAAGAACATGAAACCGTCTGAAAAATAGGAGGAGCATGAGGTGGTGTTGAAAAACATGAAGAGCCTGAAAACGTGTGAAAAATATGAAGAGCTTTAAAAGGTGTGAAAAATATGAACAGCTTCAAAAGGTGTGAAATATATGAAGAGCTTCAAAATGTGTCAAAAATATGAGGAGCATGAAACGGTTTGAAAAATAGGAGGAGCATGAAGCGGTGTTGAAAAACATGAAGAGCCTGAAAACTTGTGAAAAATATGAAGAGCTTCAAAAGGGGTCAAAAATATGAAGAACATGAAACCGTCTGAAAAATAGGAGGAGCATGAGGTGGTGTTGAAAAACATGAAGAGCCTGAAAACGTGTGAAAAATATGAAGAGCTTCAAAGTGTGTCAAAAATATGAGGAGCATGAAACGGTCTGAAAATAGGACGAGCACAAGCGATGTTCAAAAACATGCACAGCCTGAAAAGGTGTGAAAAATATGAAGAGCTTCAAAAGGTGTGAAAAATATGAAGAGCTTCAAAAGGTGTCAAAAATTAGATTAGCATGAAAGGGTCTGAAAAATAGGAGGAGCATGAAGTGGTGTTGAAAAACATGAAGAGACTGAAAAGGTGTGAAATATATGAACAGCTTCAAAAGGTGTGAAAAATATGAAGAGCTTCAAAATGTGTCAAAAATATGATGAGCATGAAACCCTCTTAAAAATAGGAGGAGGATGAAGCGGTGTTCAAAAACATGAAGAGCCTGAAAAGGTGTGCAAAATATGAAGAGCTTTAAAAGGTGTGAAATACATGAGGAGCATGAAACAGTGTTCAAAAACATGCAGAGACTGAAAAGGTGTGAAAAATATGAAGAGCCTCAAAACGTGTCAAAAATATGAGAAGTATGAAACGGTATGATAAATAGCAGGAGCATGAAGCGGTGTTGAAAAACAGGAAGAATCTGAAATCGTGTGAAAAATATGAAGATCTTCAAATTATGAAAAGTATGAAGAGCTTCAAAAGGTGTGAAAACTATGAGAAACTTGATACGGTCTGAAAAATAGGAGGAGCATGAAGCGGAGTTGAAAACCATGAAGAACCTGAGAAGGTGTGAAAAATATGAAGAGCTTCAAAAGGTGTCAAAAATATGAGGAGTATGAAATGGTCTGAAAATTAGGAGAAGCATGAAGCTGTGTTGAAAAACATGAAGAGCCTGAGAAGGTGTGAAAATTATGAAGAGCTTCAAAAGATGTGAAATATATGAAGAGCATGAAACGGTCTGAAAAATAGGAGGAGCATGAAACGTTGTTCAAATACATGAAGAGCCTGAAAATGTGTGAATAAAATGAAGAGCTTCAAAACGTGTCAAAAATATGAGGAGCAGGAAACGGTCTGAAAAATAGGAGGAGCATGAAGCGATATTCAAAACCATGAAGAGCCTGAAAAGCTGTGCAATTATGTCAAGCTTCAAAAGGTGTGAAAATTATGAGGAGCATGAAACTGTCTGAAAAATAGGAGGAGCATGAAGCGGTGTTAAAGAAAATGAAGAGCCTGAAAAGGTGTGAAATATATGAAGAGCTTCAAAAGGTGTCAAAAATATGAGGAGCAGGAAACGGTCTGAAAAATAGGAGGAGTATGAAACGGTGTTCAAAAATATGAAGAGCCTGGAATGGTGTGAAAAATATGAAGAGCCCAAAACGTGTCAAAAATATGAGGAGCATGAAACGGTGTGAAAAATAGGAGGAGCATGAAGCGGTTTTTAAAGACATGAAGAGCCTGAAAGATATGGAAAATATGAAGAGCTTCAAAAGGTGTGAAATACATGAGGAGCATGAAATGGTCTGAAAAATAGGAGGAGCATGAAGCGGTGTTGAAAAACATGAAGAGCCTGAAAAGGTGTGAAAAAAATGAAAAGCTTCAAAAGGTGTCAATAATAAGATGTGCATGAAACAGTCTGAAAAATAGGAGGAGCATGAAACGGTCTGAAATATAGGAGGAGCATGAAACGGTGTGAAAAACATGAAGAGCATGAAAAGGTGTGAAAAATATGAAGAGCTTCAAAAGGTGTCAAAAATATGAGGAGCATGAAACGGTCTCAAAAATATGAGGAGCATGAAGCGGTGTTCAAAAACATGAAGAGCCTGAAAAGGTGTGAAAAAAATGAAGAGCTTCAAAACGTGTGAAAAATATGAGGAGCATGTAACGGTCTGAAAAATAGGAGGAGCATGAAACGGTGTGAAAAACATGAAGAGCATGAAAAGGTGTGAAAAATATGAAGAGCTTCAAAAGGTGTCAAAAATATGAGGAGCATGAAACGGTCTCAAAAATAGGAGGAGCATGAAGCGGTGTTCAAAAACATGAAGAGCCTGAAAAGGTGTGAAAAAAATGAAGAGCTTCAAAAGGTGTCAAAAATATGAGGAGCATGAAACGGTCTGAAAAATAGGAGGAACATGAATCTGTGCTCAAATACATGAAGCGCCTGAGAAGGTGCGAAAAATATGAAGAGCTTCAAAAGGTGAGAAAAATATGAGGACCATGAAACGATCTCAAAAGTAGGAGGAGCATGAAGCGGTGTTAAAAAACATGAAGAGCCTGAAAAGGTGTGACAAATATAAAGAGCTTCAAGATGTGTGAAAAATATGAGGAGCATGAAACGGTCCGAAAAATAGGAAGAACATGAATCTGTGCTCAAATACATGAAGCGCCTGAGAAGGTGCGAAAAATATGCAGAGCTTCAAAAGGTGTGAAAAATATGAGGACCATGAAACGATCTCAAAAATAGGAGGAGCATGAAGCGGTGTTAAAAAACATGAAGAGCCTGAAAAGGTGTGACAAATATAAAGAGCTTCAAGATGTGTGAAAAATATGAGGAGCATGAAACGGTCTGAAAAATAGGAGGAACATGATCTGTGCTCAAATACATGAAGCGCCTGAGAAGGTGCGAAAAATATGAAGAGCTTCAAAACGTGTGAAAAATATGAGGACCATGAAACGATCTCAAAAATAGGAGGAGCATGAAGCGGTGTTAAAAAACATGAAGAGCCTGAAAAGGTGTGACAAATATAAAGAGCTTCAAGATGTGTGAAAAATAGGAGCAACATGAAACGGTCTGAAAAATAAGAGGAGCATGAAATGGTGTTGAAAAACAGGAAGAGCCTGAAAATGCGAGAAAAATATGAAGAGCTTCAAAAGGTTTCAAAAATATGAGGAGCATGAAACTTTCTGAAAAAGAGGAGGAGCATGAACCGGTGTTGAAAAACATGAAGAGCCTGAAAAGGTGTGAAAAATATGAAGAGGTTTAAAAGGTGTCAAAAATATGAGGAGCATGAAACATTCTGAAAAATAGGAGGATCATGAAACCGTGTTCAAAAACATGAAGAGCCTGAAAAGGTGTGAAAAATATGAAGAGCCTTAAAAAATGTCAAAAATATGAGGAGTATGAAACGGTCTGAAAAATAGCAGGAGCATGAAGCGGTGTTGAAAAACATGAAGAGCCTGAAAAGGTGTGAAAAATATGAAGAGCGTCAAAAGGTGTGAAAAATATGAAGAGCTTCAAAAGGTGTCAAAAATATGAGGAGAATGAAACGGTCTGAAAAATAGGCGGAGCATGAAACGGTGTTCAAAAACATGAAGAGCCTAAAAAGGTGTGAAAAATATGAAGAGCGTCAAAACGTGTCAAAATATGAGGAGCATGAAACGGTCTGAAAAATAGGAGGAGCAAGAAGCGGTGTTGAAAAACATGAAGAGCCTGAAAATGTGTGAAAAATATGAAGAGCCTGAAAAGGTGTGAAAAATATGAAGAGCTTCAAAAGGTGTCAAAATTATGAGGAGCATTAAACGGTCTGAAAAATAGGAAGAGCATGAAGCTGTGTTCAACAACATGAAGAGACTGAAAAGGTGCGAAAAATATGAAGAGGCTGAAAAGGTGTGAAAAATATGAAGAGCTTCAAAAGGTGTCAAAAATTAGATGAGCATGAAACGGTCTGAAAAATAGGAGGAGCATTAAACGGCGTGGAGAAACATGAAGAGCCAGAAAAGGTGTGGAAAAATAGGAGGAGCTTCAAAATGTGTCAAATATATGAGGAGAATGAAACGGTCGGAAAAATAGGAGGAGCATGAAACGGTCTGAAAAATAAGAAGAGCATGAAACGGTCTGAAAAATAGGAGGATCATGAAGCGGTGTTGAAAATCGTGAAGAGCCTGAAATGGTGTGAAAAATGTGAAGAGCTTCAACAGGTGTCAAAAACTTGAGGAGAATGAAACGGTCTGAAAAATAGGAGGAGCATGAAGCTGTGTTGAAAAACATGAAGAGCCTGAAAAGGTGCGTAAAATATGAAGAGCTGCAAAAGGTGTAAAAAATGAGATGAGCATGAAACGGTCTGAAAAATAGGAGGAGCATGAACTGGTGCTGAAAACATGAAGAGCCTGAAAAGGTGTGAAAAATATGAAGAGCTTTAAAAGGTGTCAAATATATAAGGAGAAAGAAACGGTCTGAAAAATAGGAGGAGCATGAAGTGATGTTCAAAAACTTGAAGAGCCTGAAAAGGTGTGAAAAATATGAAGAGCTTCAAAAAGTGTCAAATATATGAGGAGAAAGAAACGGTCTGAAAAATAGGAGGAGCATGAAGTGATGTTCAAAAACTTGAAGAGCCTGAAAAGGTGTGAAAAATGTGAAGAGCTTCAAAAGGTGTGAAAAATATGAAGAGCTTCAAAAGCTGTCAAAAATGAGATGAGCATGAAACGGTCTGAAAAAAAGCAGGAGCATGAAGCGTTGTTGAAAATCTTGAAGAGCTTGAAAAGGTGTGAAAAATATGAAGAGCTTCAAAAGTTTTCAAAAATATGAGGATCATGAAACGGTCTGAAAAATAGGAGCAACATGAAACGGTCTTAAAAATAGGGGGATTATGAAGCAGTGTTGAAAAACATGAAGAGCCTGAAAAGGTGTGAAAAATATGAAGAGCTTCAAAAGGTTGAAAAATATGAAGAGCTTCAAAAGGTGTCAAAAATATGAGGAGACTGAAACGGTCTGAAAAATAGGCGGAGCATGAAACGGTGTTCAAAAACATGAAGAGCCTAAAAAGGTGTGAAAAACATGAAGAGCTTCAAAACGTGTCAAAATATGAGGAACATGAAACGGTCTGAAAAATAGGAGGAGCAAGAAGCGGTGTTGAAAAACATGAAGAGCCTGAAAATGTGTGAATAATATGAAGAGCTTCAAAGATGTGAAAAATATGAAGAGCTTCAAAAGCTGTCAAATGAGATGAGCATGAAACGGTCTGAAAAATAGCAGGAGCATGAAGCGGTGTTCAAAAACATGAAGAGCCTGAAAAGGGGTGAAAAATATGAAGAGCTTCAAAAGGTGTCAATAATAAGACGTGCATGAAACAGTCTGAAAAATAGGAGGAGCATGAAACGGTCTGAAATATAGGAGGAGCATGAATCTGTGCTCAAATACATGAAGCGCCTGAGAAGGTGCGAAACATATGAAGAGCTTCAAAAGGTGTGAAAAATATGAGGAGCATGAAACGTTCTGAAAAATAGGAGGAGCATGAAACGGTGTTCAAAAATATGAAGAGCCTGGAAATGGTGTGAAAAATATGAGAGCCCCAAAACGTGTCAAAAATATGAGGAGAATGAAACGGTCTGAAACATACGAGGAGCATGAAGTGGCGTTCAAAAACATAAAGAGCCTGAAAAGGTGTGAAATATATGAAGAGCTTCAAAAGGTGTAAAAAATTTGAGCAGCATGAAACGGTCTGAAAAATAGGAGGAGCATGAAGTGGAGCTGAAAAACATGAAGTGCCTGAAAAGGTGTGCAAAATATGAAGAGCTTCAAAAGGTGTAAAAAACGAGATGAGCATGAAACGGTCTGAAAAATAGGAGGAGCATGAACTGGTGCTGAAAAACATGAAGAGCCTGAAAAGGTGTGAAAAATATGAAGAGCTTCAAAAGGGGTTAAAATATGAGGAGCATGAAACATTCTGAAAAATAGGAGGAGCATGAACTGGTGCTGAAAAACATGAAGAGCCTGAATAGGTGTGAAAAATATGAAGAGCTTCAAAAAGTGTCAAATATATGAGGAGAAAGAAAAGGTCTGAAAAAAAGGAGGAGCATGAAGTGGTGTTCAAAAACATGAAGAGCCTGAAAAGGTGTGAAAAATATGAAGAGCTTCAAAAGCTGTCAAAAATGAGCTGAGCATGAAACGGTCTGAAAAAAAGCAGGAGCATGAAGCGTTGTTGAAAATCTGGAAGAGCTTGAAAAGTTATTAAAAATATGAAGAGCTTCAAAAGGTTTCAAAAATATGAGGATCATGAAACGGTCTGAAAAATAGGAGCAACATGAAATGGTCTTAAAAATAAGAGGAGCATGAAATGGTTTTGAAAAACATGAAGAGCCTGAAAAGGTGTGAAAAATATGAAGACGTTTAAAAGGTGTCAAAAATATGAGGAGCATGAAACTTTCTGAAAAATAGGATGATCATGAAGCGGTGTTGAAAAACATGAAGAGCCTGAAAAGGTGTGAAAAATATGAAGAGCTTCAAAAGTTGTGAAATATATTAGGAGCATGAAACGATTTGAAAAAAAGGACGAGCATGAAACGGTGTTCAAAAACATGAAGAGCCTGAAAATGTGAGAAAAATATGAACAGCTTCAAAAGGTGTCAAAAATATGAGGAGCATGAAACTTTCTGAAAAAGAGGAGGAGCATGAAGCGGTATTGAAAAACATGAGGAGGCTGAGAACTTGTGAAAAATATGAAGAGCTTCAAAAGGTGTCAAAAATATGAGGAGCATGAAAGGGTCTGAAAAATAGGAGGAGCAAGAAACTGTGATCAAAAAAATCGAGAGCCTAAAAAGGTGTGAAAAATATGACGAGCTTCAAAAGGTGTGAAAACTATGAGGAGCATGAAACGGTCTGAAAAATAGGAGGAGCAAGAAACGGTGATCAAAAACATGGAGAGCCTGAAAAGGTGTGAAAAATATGACGAGCTTCAAATGGTGTGAAAAACATGATGAGCATGAAACGGGCTGAAAAATAGGAGAAGCATGAAGTGGTGTTGAAAAACATGAAGAGCCTGAAAAAGTGTGAAAAATATAAAGAGCTTCAGAAGGTGTGAAAAATATGAAGAGCTTCAACAGGTGTCAGAAATTAGATGAGCATGAAATGGTCTGAAAAAGTGGAGGAGCAAGAAGTAGTGTTGAAAAAAATGAAGAGCATGAAAAGGTGTGAAAAATATGAAAAGCTTCAAAAGGTGTCAAAAATATGAGGAGCATGAAACGGTCTGAAAAATAGGTGGAGCAGGAAGCGGTGTTGAAAAATATGAAGAGCCTGGAAAGGTGTGCAAAATATGAAGAGCTTCAAAAGGTGTGAAATATATGAAGAGCTTGAAAAGGTGTCGACAATGACATGAGCATGAAACGGTCTGATAAATAGGAGGAGCATGAAACGGTGATCAAAAACATGAAGAGCCTGAAAAGGTGTGAAAAATATCAAGAGCTTCAGAAGGTGTCAAGAATATGAGGAGCACGAAACGGTCTGAAAAATATGAGGAGCATGAAGCGGTGTTCAAAAACATGAGGAGCCTGAAAACGTGTGGAAAATATGAAGAGCTTCAAAAGGTGTGAAAAATATGAAGAGCTTCAAAAGGTGTGAAAAATATGAGGAGCATGAAACGGTCTGACAAATAGGACGAGCATGAAATGGTGTTCGAAGACATGAAGAGCATGAAAATTTGTGAAAAATATGAAGACCTACAAAACGTGTCAAAAATGAGATGAGCATGAAACGGTCTGAAAAAAAGGAGGTGCATGAAGCGGTGTTGAAAAACATGAAGAGGCTGAGAACGTGTGAAAAATATGAAGAGCTTCTAAAGGTGTGAAAAATATGAAGAGCTTCAAAAGGTGTCAAAAATGAGATGAGCATGAAACGGCCTGAAAAATAGGAGGAGCATGAAGTGGTGTTGAAAAACATGATGAGCCTGAAAAAGTGGGAAATATATGAAGAGCTTCCAAAGGTGTCAAAAATATAAGGAGCATGAAACGGTCTGAAAAATAGGAGGAGCATGAAGCGATATTCAAAACCATGAAGAGCCTGAAAAGCTGTGCAATTATGTCAAGCTTCAAAAGGTGTGAAAATTATGAGGAGCATGAAACTGTCTGAAAAATAGGAGGAGCATGAAGCGGTGTTAAAGAAAATGAAGAGCCTGAAAAGGTGTGAAATATATGAAGAGCTTCAAAAGGTGTCAAAAATATGAGGAGCAGGAAACGGTCTGAAAAATAGGAGGAGTATGAAACGGTGTTCAAAAATATGAAGAGCCTGGAATGGTGTGAAAAATATGAAGAGCCCAAAACGTGTCAAAAATATGAGGAGCATGAAACGGTGTGAAAAATAGGAGGAGCATGAAGCGGTTTTTAAAGACATGAAGAGCCTGAAAGATATGGAAAATATGAAGAGCTTCAAAAGGTGTGAAATACATGAGGAGCATGAAATGGTCTGAAAAATAGGAGGAGCATGAAGCGGTGTTGAAAAACATGAAGAGCCTGAAAAGGTGTGAAAAAAATGAAAAGCTTCAAAAGGTGTCAATAATAAGATGTGCATGAAACAGTCTGAAAAATAGGAGGAGCATGAAACGGTCTGAAATATAGGAGGAGCATGAAACGGTGTGAAAAACATGAAGAGCATGAAAAGGTGTGAAAAATATGAAGAGCTTCAAAAGGTGTCAAAAATATGAGGAGCATGAAACGGTCTCAAAAATATGAGGAGCATGAAGCGGTGTTCAAAAACATGAAGAGCCTGAAAAGGTGTGAAAAAAATGAAGAGCTTCAAAACGTGTGAAAAATATGAGGAGCATGTAACGGTCTGAAAAATAGGAGGAGCATGAAACGGTGTGAAAAACATGAAGAGCATGAAAAGGTGTGAAAAATATGAAGAGCTTCAAAAGGTGTCAAAAATATGAGGAGCATGAAACGGTCTCAAAAATAGGAGGAGCATGAAGCGGTGTTCAAAAACATGAAGAGCCTGAAAAGGTGTGAAAAAAATGAAGAGCTTCAAAACGTGTGAAAAATATGAGGAGCATGTAACGGTCTGAAAAATAGGAGGAGCATGAAACGGTGTGAAAAACATGAAGAGCCTGAAAAGGTGTGAAAAATATGAAGAGCTTCAAAAGCTGTCAAAAATGAGATGAGCATGAAACGGTCTGAAAAAAAGCAGGAGCATGAAGCGTTGTTGAAAATCTGGAAGAGCTTGAAAAGTTATTAAAAATATGAAGAGCTTCAAAAGGTTTCAAAAATATGAGGATCATGAAACGGTCTGAAAAATAGGAGCAACATGAAATGGTCTTAAAAATAAGAGGAGCATGAAATGGTTTTGAAAAACATGAAGAGCCTGAAAAGGTGTGAAAAATATGAAGACGTTTAAAAGGTGTCAAAAATATGAGGAGCATGAAACTTTCTGAAAAATAGGATGATCATGAAGCGGTGTTGAAAAACATGAAGAGCCTGAAAAGGTGTGAAAAATATGAAGAGCTTCAAAAGTTGTGAAATATATTAGGAGCATGAAACGATTTGAAAAAAAGGACGAGCATGAAACGGTGTTCAAAAACATGAAGAGCCTGAAAATGTGAGAAAAATATGAACAGCTTCAAAAGGTGTCAAAAATATGAGGAGCATGAAACTTTCTGAAAAAGAGGAGGAGCATGAAGCGGTATTGAAAAACATGAGGAGGCTGAGAACTTGTGAAAAATATGAAGAGCTTCAAAAGGTGTCAAAAATATGAGGAGCATGAAAGGGTCTGAAAAATAGGAGGAGCAAGAAACTGTGATCAAAAAAATCGAGAGCCTAAAAAGGTGTGAAAAATATGACGAGCTTCAAAAGGTGTGAAAACTATGAGGAGCATGAAACGGTCTGAAAAATAGGAGGAGCAAGAAACGGTGATCAAAAACATGGAGAGCCTGAAAAGGTGTGAAAAATATGACGAGCTTCAAATGGTGTGAAAAACATGATGAGCATGAAACGGGCTGAAAAATAGGAGAAGCATGAAGTGGTGTTGAAAAACATGAAGAGCCTGAAAAAGTGTGAAAAATATAAAGAGCTTCAGAAGGTGTGAAAAATATGAAGAGCTTCAACAGGTGTCAGAAATTAGATGAGCATGAAATGGTCTGAAAAAGTGGAGGAGCAAGAAGTAGTGTTGAAAAAAATGAAGAGCATGAAAAGGTGTGAAAAATATGAAAAGCTTCAAAAGGTGTCAAAAATATGAGGAGCATGAAACGGTCTGAAAAATAGGTGGAGCAGGAAGCGGTGTTGAAAAATATGAAGAGACTGGAAAGGTGTGCAAAATATGAAGAGCTTCAAAAGGTGTGAAATATATGAAGAGCTTGAAAAGGTGTCGACAATGACATGAGCATGAAACGGTCTGATAAATAGGAGGAGCATGAAACGGTGATCAAAAACATGAAGAGCCTGAAAAGGTGTGAAAAATATCAAGAGCTTCAGAAGGTGTCAAGAATATGAGGAGCACGAAACGGTCTGAAAAATATGAGGAGCATGAAGCGGTGTTCAAAAACATGAGGAGCCTGAAAACGTGTGGAAAATATGAAGAGCTTCAAAAGGTGTGAAAAATATGAAGAGCTTCAAAAGGTGTGAAAAATATGAGGAGCATGAAACGGTCTGACAAATAGGACGAGCATGAAATGGTGTTCGAAGACATGAAGAGCATGAAAATTTGTGAAAAATATGAAGACCTACAAAACGTGTCAAAAATGAGATGAGCATGAAACGGTCTGAAAAAAAGGAGGTGCATGAAGCGGTGTTGAAAAACATGAAGAGGCTGAGAACGTGTGAAAAATATGAAGAGCTTCTAAAGGTGTGAAAAATATGAAGAGCTTCAAAAGGTGTCAAAAATGAGATGAGCATGAAACGGCCTGAAAAATAGGAGGAGCATGAAGTGGTGTTGAAAAACATGATGAGCCTGAAAAAGTGGGAAATATATGAAGAGCTTCCAAAGGTGTCAAAAATATAAGGAGCATGAAACGGTCTGAAAAATAGGAGGAGCATGAAGCGATATTCAAAACCATGAAGAGCCTGAAAAGCTGTGCAATTATGTCAAGCTTCAAAAGGTGTGAAAATTATGAGGAGCATGAAACTGTCTGAAAAATAGGAGGAGCATGAAGCGGTGTTAAAGAAAATGAAGAGCCTGAAAAGGTGTGAAATATATGAAGAGCTTCAAAAGGTGTCAAAAATATGAGGAGCAGGAAACGGTCTGAAAAATAGGAGGAGTATGAAACGGTGTTCAAAAATATGAAGAGCCTGGAATGGTGTGAAAAATATGAAGAGCCCAAAACGTGTCAAAAATATGAGGAGCATGAAACGGTGTGAAAAATAGGAGGAGCATGAAGCGGTTTTTAAAGACATGAAGAGCCTGAAAGATATGGAAAATATGAAGAGCTTCAAAAGGTGTGAAATACATGAGGAGCATGAAATGGTCTGAAAAATAGGAGGAGCATGAAGCGGTGTTGAAAAACATGAAGAGCCTGAAAAGGTGTGAAAAAAATGAAAAGCTTCAAAAGGTGTCAATAATAAGATGTGCATGAAACAGTCTGAAAAATAGGAGGAGCATGAAACGGTCTGAAATATAGGAGGAGCATGAAACGGTGTGAAAAACATGAAGAGCATGAAAAGGTGTGAAAAATATGAAGAGCTTCAAAAGGTGTCAAAAATATGAGGAGCATGAAACGGTCTCAAAAATATGAGGAGCATGAAGCGGTGTTCAAAAACATGAAGAGCCTGAAAAGGTGTGAAAAAAATGAAGAGCTTCAAAACGTGTGAAAAATATGAGGAGCATGTAACGGTCTGAAAAATAGGAGGAGCATGAAACGGTGTGAAAAACATGAAGAGCATGAAAAGGTGTGAAAAATATGAAGAGCTTCAAAAGGTGTCAAAAATATGAGGAGCATGAAACGGTCTCAAAAATAGGAGGAGCATGAAGCGGTGTTCAAAAACATGAAGAGCCTGAAAAGGTGTGAAAAAAATGAAGAGCTTCAAAAGGTGTCAAAAATATGAGGAGCATGAAACGGTCTGAAAAATAGGAGGAACATGAATCTGTGCTCAAATACATGAAGCGCCTGAGAAGGTGCGAAAAATATGAAGAGCTTCAAAAGGTGAGAAAAATATGAGGACTATGAAACGATCTCAAAAGTAGGAGGAGCATGAAGCGGTGTTAAAAAACATGAAGAGCCTGAAAAGGTGTGACAAATATAAAGAGCTTCAAGATGTGTGAAAAATATGAGGAGCATGAAACGGTCCGAAAAATAGGAAGAACATGAATCTGTGCTCAAATACATGAAGCGCCTGAGAAGGTGCGAAAAATATGCAGAGCTTCAAAAGGTGTGAAAAATATGAGGACCATGAAACGATCTCAAAAATAGGAGGAGCATGAAGCGGTGTTAAAAAACATGAAGAGCCTGAAAAGGTGTGACAAATATAAAGAGCTTCAAGATGTGTGAAAAATATGAGGAGCATGAAACGGTCTGAAAAATAGGAGGAACATGATCTGTGCTCAAATACATGAAGCGCCTGAGAAGGTGCGAAAAATATGAAGAGCTTCAAAACGTGTGAAAAATATGAGGACCATGAAACGATCTCAAAAATAGGAGGAGCATGAAGCGGTGTTAAAAAACATGAAGAGCCTGAAAAGGTGTGACAAATATAAAGAGCTTCAAGATGTGTGAAAAATAGGAGCAACATGAAACGGTCTGAAAAATAAGAGGAGCATGAAATGGTGTTGAAAAACAGGAAGAGCCTGAAAATGCGAGAAAAATATGAAGAGCTTCAAAAGGTTTCAAAAATATGAGGAGCATGAAACTTTCTGAAAAAGAGGAGGAGCATGAACCGGTGTTGAAAAACATGAAGAGCCTGAAAAGGTGTGAAAAATATGAAGAGGTTTAAAAGGTGTCAAAAATATGAGGAGCATGAAACATTCTGAAAAATAGGAGGATCATGAAACCGTGTTCAAAAACATGAAGAGCCTGAAAAGGTGTGAAAAATATGAAGAGCCTTAAAAAATGTCAAAAATATGAGGAGTATGAAACGGTCTGAAAAATAGCAGGAGCATGAAGCGGTGTTGAAAAACATGAAGAGCCTGAAAAGGTGTGAAAAATATGAAGAGCGTCAAAAGGTGTGAAAAATATGAAGAGCTTCAAAAGGTGTCAAAAATATGAGGAGAATGAAACGGTCTGAAAAATAGGCGGAGCATGAAACGGTGTTCAAAAACATGAAGAGCCTAAAAAGGTGTGAAAAATATGAAGAGCGTCAAAACGTGTCAAAATATGAGGAGCATGAAACGGTCTGAAAAATAGGAGGAGCAAGAAGCGGTGTTGAAAAACATGAAGAGCCTGAAAATGTGTGAAAAATATGAAGAGCCTGAAAAGGTGTGAAAAATATGAAGAGCTTCAAAAGGTGTCAAAATTATGAGGAGCATTAAACGGTCTGAAAAATAGGAAGAGCATGAAGCTGTGTTCAACAACATGAAGAGACTGAAAAGGTGCGAAAAATATGAAGAGGCTGAAAAGGTGTGAAAAATATGAAGAGCTTCAAAAGGTGTCAAAAATTAGATGAGCATGAAACGGTCTGAAAAATAGGAGGAGCATTAAACGGCGTGGAGAAACATGAAGAGCCAGAAAAGGTGTGGAAAAATAGGAGGAGCTTCAAAATGTGTCAAATATATGAGGAGAATGAAACGGTCGGAAAAATAGGAGGAGCATGAAACGGTCTGAAAAATAAGAAGAGCATGAAACGGTCTGAAAAATAGGAGGATCATGAAGCGGTGTTGAAAATCGTGAAGAGCCTGAAATGGTGTGAAAAATGTGAAGAGCTTCAACAGGTGTCAAAAACTTGAGGAGAATGAAACGGTCTGAAAAATAGGAGGAGCATGAAGCTGTGTTGAAAAACATGAAGAGCCTGAAAAGGTGCGTAAAATATGAAGAGCTGCAAAAGGTGTAAAAAATGAGATGAGCATGAAACGGTCTGAAAAATAGGAGGAGCATGAACTGGTGCTGAAAACATGAAGAGCCTGAAAAGGTGTGAAAAATATGAAGAGCTTCAAAAGGTGTGAAATATATGAAGAGCTTGAAAAGGTGTCGACAATGACATGAGCATGAAACGGTCTGATAAATAGGAGGAGCATGAAACGGTGATCAAAAACATGAAGAGCCTGAAAAGGTGTGAAAAATATCAAGAGCTTCAGAAGGTGTCAAGAATATGAGGAGCACGAAACGGTCTGAAAAATATGAGGAGCATGAAGCGGTGTTCAAAAACATGAGGAGCCTGAAAACGTGTGGAAAATATGAAGAGCTTCAAAAGGTGTGAAAAATATGAAGAGCTTCAAAAGGTGTGAAAAATATGAGGAGCATGAAACGGTCTGACAAATAGGACGAGCATGAAATGGTGTTCGAAGACATGAAGAGCATGAAAATTTGTGAAAAATATGAAGACCTACAAAACGTGTCAAAAATGAGATGAGCATGAAACGGTCTGAAAAAAAGGAGGTGCATGAAGCGGTGTTGAAAAACATGAAGAGGCTGAGAACGTGTGAAAAATATGAAGAGCTTCTAAAGGTGTGAAAAATATGAAGAGCTTCAAAAGGTGTCAAAAATGAGATGAGCATGAAACGGCCTGAAAAATAGGAGGAGCATGAAGTGGTGTTGAAAAACATGATGAGCCTGAAAAAGTGGGAAATATATGAAGAGCTTCCAAAGGTGTCAAAAATATAAGGAGCATGAAACGGTCTGAAAAATAGGAGGAGCATGAAGCGATATTCAAAACCATGAAGAGCCTGAAAAGCTGTGCAATTATGTCAAGCTTCAAAAGGTGTGAAAATTATGAGGAGCATGAAACTGTCTGAAAAATAGGAGGAGCATGAAGCGGTGTTAAAGAAAATGAAGAGCCTGAAAAGGTGTGAAATATATGAAGAGCTTCAAAAGGTGTCAAAAATATGAGGAGCAGGAAACGGTCTGAAAAATAGGAGGAGTATGAAACGGTGTTCAAAAATATGAAGAGCCTGGAATGGTGTGAAAAATATGAAGAGCCCAAAACGTGTCAAAAATATGAGGAGCATGAAACGGTGTGAAAAATAGGAGGAGCATGAAGCGGTTTTTAAAGACATGAAGAGCCTGAAAGATATGGAAAATATGAAGAGCTTCAAAAGGTGTGAAATACATGAGGAGCATGAAATGGTCTGAAAAATAGGAGGAGCATGAAGCGGTGTTGAAAAACATGAAGAGCCTGAAAAGGTGTGAAAAAAATGAAAAGCTTCAAAAGGTGTCAATAATAAGATGTGCATGAAACAGTCTGAAAAATAGGAGGAGCATGAAACGGTCTGAAATATAGGAGGAGCATGAAACGGTGTGAAAAACATGAAGAGCATGAAAAGGTGTGAAAAATATGAAGAGCTTCAAAAGGTGTCAAAAATATGAGGAGCATGAAACGGTCTCAAAAATATGAGGAGCATGAAGCGGTGTTCAAAAACATGAAGAGCCTGAAAAGGTGTGAAAAAAATGAAGAGCTTCAAAACGTGTGAAAAATATGAGGAGCATGTAACGGTCTGAAAAATAGGAGGAGCATGAAACGGTGTGAAAAACATGAAGAGCATGAAAAGGTGTGAAAAATATGAAGAGCTTCAAAAGGTGTCAAAAATATGAGGAGCATGAAACGGTCTCAAAAATAGGAGGAGCATGAAGCGGTGTTCAAAAACATGAAGAGCCTGAAAAGGTGTGAAAAAAATGAAGAGCTTCAAAAGGTGTCAAAAATATGAGGAGCATGAAACGGTCTGAAAAATAGGAGGAACATGAATCTGTGCTCAAATACATGAAGCGCCTGAGAAGGTGCGAAAAATATGAAGAGCTTCAAAAGGTGAGAAAAATATGAGGACCATGAAACGATCTCAAAAGTAGGAGGAGCATGAAGCGGTGGTAAAAAACATGAAGAGCCTGAAAAGGTGTGACAAATATAAAGAGCTTCAAGATGTGTGAAAAATATGAGGAGCATGAAACGGTCCGAAAAATAGGAAGAACATGAATCTGTGCTCAAATACATGAAGCGCCTGAGAAGGTGCGAAAAATATGCAGAGCTTCAAAAGGTGTGAAAAATATGAGGACCATGAAACGATCTCAAAAATAGGAGGAGCATGAAGCGGTGTTAAAAAACATGAAGAGCCTGAAAAGGTGTGACAAATATAAAGAGCTTCAAGATGTGTGAAAAATATGAGGAGCATGAAACGGTCTGAAAAATAGGAGGAACATGATCTGTGCTCAAATACATGAAGCGCCTGAGAAGGTGCGAAAAATATGAAGAGCTTCAAAACGTGTGAAAAATATGAGGACCATGAAACGATCTCAAAAATAGGAGGAGCATGAAGCGGTGTTAAAAAACATGAAGAGCCTGAAAAGGTGTGACAAATATAAAGAGCTTCAAGATGTGTGAAAAATAGGAGCAACATGAAACGGTCTGAAAAATAAGAGGAGCATGAAATGGTGTTGAAAAACAGGAAGAGCCTGAAAATGCGAGAAAAATATGAAGAGCTTCAAAAGGTTTCAAAAATATGAGGAGCATGAAACTTTCTGAAAAAGAGGAGGAGCATGAACCGGTGTTGAAAAACATGAAGAGCCTGAAAAGGTGTGAAAAATATGAAGAGGTTTAAAAGGTGTCAAAAATATGAGGAGCATGAAACATTCTGAAAAATAGGAGGATCATGAAACCGTGTTCAAAAACATGAAGAGCCTGAAAAGGTGTGAAAAATATGAAGAGCCTTAAAAAATGTCAAAAATATGAGGAGTATGAAACGGTCTGAAAAATAGCAGGAGCATGAAGCGGTGTTGAAAAACATGAAGAGCCTGAAAAGGTGTGAAAAATATGAAGAGCGTCAAAAGGTGTGAAAAATATGAAGAGCTTCAAAAGGTGTCAAAAATATGAGGAGAATGAAACGGTCTGAAAAATAGGCGGAGCATGAAACGGTGTTCAAAAACATGAAGAGCCTAAAAAGGTGTGAAAAATATGAAGAGCGTCAAAACGTGTCAAAATATGAGGAGCATGAAACGGTCTGAAAAATAGGAGGAGCAAGAAGCGGTGTTGAAAAACATGAAGAGCCTGAAAATGTGTGAAAAATATGAAGAGCCTGAAAAGGTGTGAAAAATATGAAGAGCTTCAAAAGGTGTCAAAATTATGAGGAGCATTAAACGGTCTGAAAAATAGGAAGAGCATGAAGCTGTGTTCAACAACATGAAGAGACTGAAAAGGTGCGAAAAATATGAAGAGGCTGAAAAGGTGTGAAAAATATGAAGAGCTTCAAAAGGTGTCAAAAATTAGATGAGCATGAAACGGTCTGAAAAATAGGAGGAGCATTAAACGGCGTGGAGAAACATGAAGAGCCAGAAAAGGTGTGGAAAAATAGGAGGAGCTTCAAAATGTGTCAAATATATGAGGAGAATGAAACGGTCGGAAAAATAGGAGGAGCATGAAACGGTCTGAAAAATAAGAAGAGCATGAAACGGTCTGAAAAATAGGAGGATCATGAAGCGGTGTTGAAAATCGTGAAGAGCCTGAAATGGTGTGAAAAATGTGAAGAGCTTCAACAGGTGTCAAAAACTTGAGGAGAATGAAACGGTCTGAAAAATAGGAGGAGCATGAAGCTGTGTTGAAAAACATGAAGAGCCTGAAAAGGTGCGTAAAATATGAAGAGCTGCAAAAGGTGTAAAAAATGAGATGAGCATGAAACGGTCTGAAAAATAGGAGGAGCATGAACTGGTGCTGAAAACATGAAGAGCCTGAAAAGGTGTGAAAAATATGAAGAGCTTCAAAAGGTGTGAAATATATGAAGAGCTTGAAAAGGTGTCGACAATGACATGAGCATGAAACGGTCTGATAAATAGGAGGAGCATGAAACGGTGATCAAAAACATGAAGAGCCTGAAAAGGTGTGAAAAATATCAAGAGCTTCAGAAGGTGTCAAGAATATGAGGAGCACGAAACGGTCTGAAAAATATGAGGAGCATGAAGCGGTGTTCAAAAACATGAGGAGCCTGAAAACGTGTGGAAAATATGAAGAGCTTCAAAAGGTGTGAAAAATATGAAGAGCTTCAAAAGGTGTGAAAAATATGAGGAGCATGAAACGGTCTGACAAATAGGACGAGCATGAAATGGTGTTCGAAGACATGAAGAGCATGAAAATTTGTGAAAAATATGAAGACCTACAAAACGTGTCAAAAATGAGATGAGCATGAAACGGTCTGAAAAAAAGGAGGTGCATGAAGCGGTGTTGAAAAACATGAAGAGGCTGAGAACGTGTGAAAAATATGAAGAGCTTCTAAAGGTGTGAAAAATATGAAGAGCTTCAAAAGGTGTCAAAAATGAGATGAGCATGAAACGGCCTGAAAAATAGGAGGAGCATGAAGTGGTGTTGAAAAACATGATGAGCCTGAAAAAGTGGGAAATATATGAAGAGCTTCCAAAGGTGTCAAAAATATAAGGAGCATGAAACGGTCTGAAAAATAGGAGGAGCATGAAGCGATATTCAAAACCATGAAGAGCCTGAAAAGCTGTGCAATTATGTCAAGCTTCAAAAGGTGTGAAAATTATGAGGAGCATGAAACTGTCTGAAAAATAGGAGGAGCATGAAGCGGTGTTAAAGAAAATGAAGAGCCTGAAAAGGTGTGAAATATATGAAGAGCTTCAAAAGGTGTCAAAAATATGAGGAGCAGGAAACGGTCTGAAAAATAGGAGGAGTATGAAACGGTGTTCAAAAATATGAAGAGCCTGGAATGGTGTGAAAAATATGAAGAGCCCAAAACGTGTCAAAAATATGAGGAGCATGAAACGGTGTGAAAAATAGGAGGAGCATGAAGCGGTTTTTAAAGACATGAAGAGCCTGAAAGATATGGAAAATATGAAGAGCTTCAAAAGGTGTGAAATACATGAGGAGCATGAAATGGTCTGAAAAATAGGAGGAGCATGAAGCGGTGTTGAAAAACATGAAGAGCCTGAAAAGGTGTGAAAAAAATGAAAAGCTTCAAAAGGTGTCAATAATAAGATGTGCATGAAACAGTCTGAAAAATAGGAGGAGCATGAAACGGTCTGAAATATAGGAGGAGCATGAAACGGTGTGAAAAACATGAAGAGCATGAAAAGGTGTGAAAAATATGAAGAGCTTCAAAAGGTGTCAAAAATATGAGGAGCATGAAACGGTCTCAAAAATATGAGGAGCATGAAGCGGTGTTCAAAAACATGAAGAGCCTGAAAAGGTGTGAAAAAAATGAAGAGCTTCAAAACGTGTGAAAAATATGAGGAGCATGTAACGGTCTGAAAAATAGGAGGAGCATGAAACGGTGTGAAAAACATGAAGAGCATGAAAAGGTGTGAAAAATATGAAGAGCTTCAAAAGGTGTCAAAAATATGAGGAGCATGAAACGGTCTCAAAAATAGGAGGAGCATGAAGCGGTGTTCAAAAACATGAAGAGCCTGAAAAGGTGTGAAAAAAATGAAGAGCTTCAAAAGGTGTCAAAAATATGAGGAGCATGAAACGGTCTGAAAAATAGGAGGAACATGAATCTGTGCTCAAATACATGAAGCGCCTGAGAAGGTGCGAAAAATATGAAGAGCTTCAAAAGGTGAGAAAAATATGAGGACCATGAAACGATCTCAAAAGTAGGAGGAGCATGAAGCGGTGTTAAAAAACATGAAGAGCCTGAAAAGGTGTGACAAATATAAAGAGCTTCAAGATGTGTGAAAAATATGAGGAGCATGAAACGGTCCGAAAAATAGGAAGAACATGAATCTGTGCTCAAATACATGAAGCGCCTGAGAAGGTGCGAAAAATATGCAGAGCTTCAAAAGGTGTGAAAAATATGAGGACCATGAAACGATCTCAAAAATAGGAGGAGCATGAAGCGGTGTTAAAAAACATGAAGAGCCTGAAAAGGTGTGACAAATATAAAGAGCTTCAAGATGTGTGAAAAATATGAGGAGCATGAAACGGTCTGAAAAATAGGAGGAACATGATCTGTGCTCAAATACATGAAGCGCCTGAGAAGGTGCGAAAAATATGAAGAGCTTCAAAACGTGTGAAAAATATGAGGACCATGAAACGATCTCAAAAATAGGAGGAGCATGAAGCGGTGTTAAAAAACATGAAGAGCCTGAAAAGGTGTGACAAATATAAAGAGCTTCAAGATGTGTGAAAAATAGGAGCAACATGAAACGGTCTGAAAAATAAGAGGAGCATGAAATGGTGTTGAAAAACAGGAAGAGCCTGAAAATGCGAGAAAAATATGAAGAGCTTCAAAAGGTTTCAAAAATATGAGGAGCATGAAACTTTCTGAAAAAGAGGAGGAGCATGAACCGGTGTTGAAAAACATGAAGAGCCTGAAAAGGTGTGAAAAATATGAAGAGGTTTAAAAGGTGTCAAAAATATAAGGAGCATGAAACATTCTGAAAAATAGGAGGATCATGAAACCGTGTTCAAAAACATGAAGAGCCTGAAAAGGTGTGAAAAATATGAAGAGCCTTAAAAAATGTCAAAAATATGAGGAGTATGAAACGGTCTGAAAAATAGCAGGAGCATGAAGCGGTGTTGAAAAACATGAAGAGCCTGAAAAGGTGTGAAAAATATGAAGAGCGTCAAAAGGTGTGAAAAATATGAAGAGCTTCAAAAGGTGTCAAAAATATGAGGAGAATGAAACGGTCTGAAAAATAGGCGGAGCATGAAACGGTGTTCAAAAACATGAAGAGCCTAAAAAGGTGTGAAAAATATGAAGAGCGTCAAAACGTGTCAAAATATGAGGAGCATGAAACGGTCTGAAAAATAGGAGGAGCAAGAAGCGGTGTTGAAAAACATGAAGAGCCTGAAAATGTGTGAAAAATATGAAGAGCCTGAAAAGGTGTGAAAAATATGAAGAGCTTCAAAAGGTGTCAAAATTATGAGGAGCATTAAACGGTCTGAAAAATAGGAAGAGCATGAAGCTGTGTTCAACAACATGAAGAGACTGAAAAGGTGCGAAAAATATGAAGAGGCTGAAAAGGTGTGAAAAATATGAAGAGCTTCAAAAGGTGTCAAAAATTAGATGAGCATGAAACGGTCTGAAAAATAGGAGGAGCATTAAACGGCGTGGAGAAACATGAAGAGCCAGAAAAGGTGTGGAAAAATAGGAGGAGCTTCAAAATGTGTCAAATATATGAGGAGAATGAAACGGTCGGAAAAATAGGAGGAGCATGAAACGGTCTGAAAAATAAGAAGAGCATGAAACGGTCTGAAAAATAGGAGGATCATGAAGCGGTGTTGAAAATCGTGAAGAGCCTGAAATGGTGTGAAAAATGTGAAGAGCTTCAACAGGTGTCAAAAACTTGAGGAGAATGAAACGGTCTGAAAAATAGGAGGAGCATGAAGCTGTGTTGAAAAACATGAAGAGCCTGAAAAGGTGCGTAAAATATGAAGAGCTGCAAAAGGTGTAAAAAATGAGATGAGCATGAAACGGTCTGAAAAATAGGAGGAGCATGAACTGGTGCTGAAAACATGAAGAGCCTGAAAAGGTGTGAAAAATATGAAGAGCTTTAAAAGGTGTCAAATATATAAGGAGAAAGAAACGGTCTGAAAAATAGGAGGAGCATGAAGTGATGTTCAAAAACTTGAAGAGCCTGAAAAGGTGTGAAAAATATGAAGAGCTTCAAAAAGTGTCAAATATATGAGGAGAAAGAAACGGTCTGAAAAATAGGAGGAGCATGAAGTGATGTTCAAAAACTTGAAGAGCCTGAAAAGGTGTGAAAAATGTGAAGAGCTTCAAAAGGTGTGAAAAATATGAAGAGCTTCAAAAGCTGTCAAAAATGAGATGAGCATGAAACGGTCTGAAAAAAAGCAGGAGCATGAAGCGTTGTTGAAAATCTTGAAGAGCTTGAAAAGGTGTGAAAAATATGAAGAGCTTCAAAAGTTTTCAAAAATATGAGGATCATGAAACGGTCTGAAAAATAGGAGCAACATGAAACGGTCTTAAAAATAGGGGGATTATGAAGCAGTGTTGAAAAACATGAAGAGCCTGAAAAGGTGTGAAAAATATGAAGAGCTTCAAAAGGTTGAAAAATATGAAGAGCTTCAAAAGGTGTCAAAAATATGAGGAGACTGAAACGGTCTGAAAAATAGGCGGAGCATGAAACGGTGTTCAAAAACATGAAGAGCCTAAAAAGGTGTGAAAAACATGAAGAGCTTCAAAACGTGTCAAAATATGAGGAACATGAAACGGTCTGAAAAATAGGAGGAGCAAGAAGCGGTGTTGAAAAACATGAAGAGCCTGAAAATGTGTGAATAATATGAAGAGCTTCAAAGATGTGAAAAATATGAAGAGCTTCAAAAGCTGTCAAATGAGATGAGCATGAAACGGTCTGAAAAATAGCAGGAGCATGAAGCGGTGTTCAAAAACATGAAGAGCCTGAAAAGGGGTGAAAAATATGAAGAGCTTCAAAAGGTGTCAATAATAAGACGTGCATGAAACAGTCTGAAAAATAGGAGGAGCATGAAACGGTCTGAAATATAGGAGGAGCATGAATCTGTGCTCAAATACATGAAGCGCCTGAGAAGGTGCGAAACATATGAAGAGCTTCAAAAGGTGTGAAAAATATGAGGAGCATGAAACGTTCTGAAAAATAGGAGGAGCATGAAACGGTGTTCAAAAATATGAAGAGCCTGGAAATGGTGTGAAAAATATGAGAGCCCCAAAACGTGTCAAAAATATGAGGAGAATGAAACGGTCTGAAACATACGAGGAGCATGAAGTGGCGTTCAAAAACATAAAGAGCCTGAAAAGGTGTGAAATATATGAAGAGCTTCAAAAGGTGTAAAAAATTTGAGCAGCATGAAACGGTCTGAAAAATAGGAGGAGCATGAAGTGGAGCTGAAAAACATGAAGTGCCTGAAAAGGTGTGCAAAATATGAAGAGCTTCAAAAGGTGTAAAAAACGAGATGAGCATGAAACGGTCTGAAAAATAGGAGGAGCATGAACTGGTGCTGAAAAACATGAAGAGCCTGAAAAGGTGTGAAAAATATGAAGAGCTTCAAAAGGGGTTAAAATATGAGGAGCATGAAACATTCTGAAAAATAGGAGGAGCATGAACTGGTGCTGAAAAACATGAAGAGCCTGAATAGGTGTGAAAAATATGAAGAGCTTCAAAAAGTGTCAAATATATGAGGAGAAAGAAAAGGTCTGAAAAAAAGGAGGAGCATGAAGTGGTGTTCAAAAACATGAAGAGCCTGAAAAGGTGTGAAAAATATGAAGAGCTTCAAAAGCTGTCAAAAATGAGATGAGCATGAAACGGTCTGAAAAAAATCAGGAGCATGAAGCGTTGTTGAAAATCTGGAAGAGCTTGAAAAGTTATTAAAAATATGAAGAGCTTCAAAAGGTTTCAAAAATATGAGGATCATGAAACGGTCTGAAAAATAGGAGCAACATGAAATGGTCTTAAAAATAAGAGGAGCATGAAATGGTTTTGAAAAACATGAAGAGCCTGAAAAGGTGTGAAAAATATGAAGACGTTTAAAAGGTGTCAAAAATATGAGGAGCATGAAACTTTCTGAAAAATAGGATGATCATGAAGCGGTGTTGAAAAACATGAAGAGCCTGAAAAGGTGTGAAAAATATGAAGAGCTTCAAAAGTTGTGAAATATATTAGGAGCATGAAACGATTTGAAAAAAAGGACGAGCATGAAACGGTGTTCAAAAACATGAAGAGCCTGAAAATGTGAGAAAAATATGAACAGCTTCAAAAGGTTTCAAAAATATGAGGAGCATGAAACTTTCTGAAAAAGAGGAGGAGCATGAACCGGTGTTGAAAAACATGAAGAGCCTGAAAAGTTGTGAAAAATATGAAGAGGTTTAAAAGGTGTCAAAAATATGAGGAGCATGAAACTTTCTGAAAAATAGGAGGATCATGAAACCGTGTTCAAAAACATGAAGAGCCTGAAAAGGTGTGAAAAATATGAAGAGCCTTAAAAAATGTCAAAAATATGAGGAGTATGAAATGGTCTGTAAAATAGCAGGAGCATGAAGCGGTGTTGAAAAACATGAAGAGCCTGAAAAGGTGTGAAAAATATGAAGAGCTTCAAAAGGTGTGAAAAATATGAAGAGCTTCAAAAGTTGTCAAAAATATGAGGAGAATGAAACGGTCTGAAAAATAGGCGGAGCATGAAACGGTGTTCAAAAACATGAAGAGCCTGAAAAGGTGTGAAAAATATGAAGAGCTTCAAAACGTGTCAAAATATGAGGAGCATGAAACGGTCTGAAAAATAGGAGGATCAAGATGCGGTGTTGAAAAACATGAAGAGCCTGAAAATGTGTGAACAATATGAAGAGCTTCAAAAGGTGTGAAAAATATGAAGAGCTTCAAAAGCTGTCAAATTAGATGAGCATGAAACGGTCTGAAAAATAGAAGGAGCATGAAGCGGTGTTCAAAAACATGAAGAGCCTGAAAAGGGGTGAAAAATGTGAAGAGCTTAAAAAGGTGTCAAAATTATGAGGAGCATTAAACGGTCTGAAAAATAGGAGGAGCATTAAGCGGTGTTGAAAATCATGAAGAGCCTGAAAAGGTGTGAAAAATATGAAGAGCCTGAAAAGGTGTGAAAATTATGAAGAGCTTCAAAAGGTGTCAAAAATGAGATGAGCATGAAACGGTCTGAAAAATAGGAGGAGCATTAAGCGGTGTTGAAAATCATGAAGAGCCTGAAAAGGTGTGAAAAATATGAAGAGCTTCAAAAATGTGAAAAATATGAAGAGCTTCAAAATGTGTCAAATATATGAGGAGAATGAAACGGTCTGAAAAATAGGAGGAGCATGAAGTGGAGCTGAGAAACATGAAGAGCCTGAAAATGTGTGAAAAATATGAAGAGCTTTAAAAGGTGTGAAAAATATGACGAACATGAAACGGTCTGAAAAATAGGAGGAGCATGAAGCTGTGTTCAAAAACATGAAGAGCCAGAAAAGGTGTGAAAAATATGAAGACCTTCAAAAAGTGTCAAAAATATGAGGAGCAAGAAACGGTCAGAAAATAGGAGGAGCATGAAACGATCTGAAAAATAGGAGGAGCATGAAGCTGTGTTCAAAAACATGAAGAGCGTGAAAAGGTGTGAAAAATATGAAGAGCTTCAAAATTTGTAAAAAATTTGAGCAGCATGAAACGGTCTGAAAAACAGGAGGAGCATGAAGTGGAGCTGAAAAACCTGAAGAGCCTGAAAAGGTGTGAAAAATATGAAGAGCTTCAAAAGGTGTGAAAAATATGAGGAGAATGAAACGGTCTGAAAAATAGTAGGAGCATGGATCGGTGTTCAAAAACATGAAGAGCCTGAGAAGGTGTGAAAAATATGAAGAGCTTCAAAAAGTGTCAAATACATGAGGAGAAAGAAACGGTCTGAAAAAAAGGAGGAGAATGAAGCGGTGTTCAAAAACAAGAAGAGCCTGAAAAGGTGTGAAAAATATGAAGAGCTTCAAAAGCTGTCAAAAATGAGATGAGCATGAAACGGTCTGAAAAAAAGGAGGAGATTGAAGCGTAGTTGAAAATCTTGAAGAGCTTGAAAAGGTGTGCAAAATATGAAGAGGTTTAAAAGGTGTCAAAAATATGAGGAGCATGAAACTTTCTGAAAAATAGGAGGATCATGAAACCGTGTTCAAAAACATGAAGAGCCTGAAAAGGTGTGAAAAATATGAAGAGCTTCAAAAGGTGTGAAAAATATGAAGAGCTCAAAAGCTGTCAAATGAGATGAGCATGAAACGGGCTGAAAAATAGCAGGAGTATGAAGCGGTGTTCAAAAACATGAAGAGCCTGAAAAGGGGTGAAAAATATGAAGAGCTTAAAAAGGTGTCAAAATTATGAGGAGCATTAAACGGTCTGAAAAATAGGAGGAGCATGAAGCTCTGTTCAACAACATGAAGAGCCTGAAAAGGTGCGAAAAATATGAAGAGCCTGAAAAGGTGTGAAAATTATGAAGAGCTTCAAAAGGTGTAAAAAATGAGATGAGCATGAAACGGTCTGAAAAATAGGAGGAGCATTAAGCGGTGTTGAAAATCATGAAGAGGCTGAAAAGGTGTGAAAAATATGAAGAGCTTCAAAAATGTGAAAAATATGAAGAGCTTCAAAAGGTTTCAAAAATATGAGGAGCATGAAACTTTCTGAAAAAGAGGAGGAGCATGAACCGGTGTTGAAAAACATGAAGAGCCTGAAAAGGTGTGAAAAATATGAAGAGGTTTAAAAGGTGTCAAAAATATGAGGAGCATGAAACTTTCTGAAAAATAGGAGGATCATGAAACCGTGTTCAAAAACATGAAGAGCCTGAAAAGGTGTGAAAAATATGAAGAGCTTCAAAAGGTGTGAAAAATATGAACAGCTTCAAAAGTTGTCAAAAATATGAGGAGAATGAAACGGTCTGAAAAATAGGCGGAGCATGAAACGGTGTTCAAAAACATGAAGAGCCTGAAAAGGTGTGAAAAATATGAAGAGCTTCAAAACATGTCAAAATATGAGGAGCATGAAACGGTCTGAAAAATAGGAGGAGCAAGAAGCGGTGTTGAAAAACATGAAGAGTCTGAAAATGTGTGAAAAATATGAAGAGCTTCAAAAGATGTGAAAAATATGAAGAGCTTCAAAAGCTGTCAAATGAGATGAGCATGAAACGGTCTGAAAAATAGCAGGAGCATGAAGAGGTGTTCAAAAACATGAAGATCCTGAAAAGGGGTGAAAAATATGAAGAGCTTCAAAAGGTGTCAAAATTATGAGGAGCATTAAAAGTTCTGAAAAATGGGAGGAGCATGAAGCTGTGTTCAACAACATGAAGAGCCTGAAAAGGTGCGAAAAATATGAAGAGCCTGAAAAGGTATGAAAAATATGAAGAGCTTCAAAAGGTGTCAAAAATGAAATGAGCATGAAACGGTCTGAAAAATAGGAGGAGCATTAAGCGGTGTTGAAAATCTTGAAGAGCCTGAAAAGGTGTGAAAAATAAGAAGAGCTTCAAAAGGTATGAATAATGAGAGGAGCATGAAACGGTCTGTAAAATAGGAGGAGCATGAAGCGGTGTTGAAAAACATGAAGACCCTGAAAAGGTGTGAAAAATATGAAGAGCTTCAAAACCTGTCAAAAATATGAGGAGCCTGAAACAGTCTCAAAAATAGGAAGAGCATGAAACGGTCTGAAAAATAGGAGGATCATGAAGCGGTGTTGAAAATCGTGAAGAGCCTGAAAAGGTGTGAAAAATGTGAAGAGCTTCAACAGGTTTCAAAAACATGAGAAGAATGAAACGGTCTGAAAAATAGGAGGAGTATGAAGCTATGTTCAAAAACATGAAGAGCCAGAAAAGGTGTGAAAAATATGAAGAGCTTCAAAAAGTGTAAAAAATGAGATGAGCATGAAACGGTCTGAAAAATAGGAGGAGCATGAAGCGGTGCTGAAAAACATGAAGAGCCTGAAAAGGTTTGAAAAATATGAAGAGCTTCACACGGTGTGAAAAATACGAGGAGCATGAAACGGTCTGAAAAATAGGAGGAGCATGAAGTGGAGCTGAAAAACATGAAGAGCCTGGAAAGGTGTGCAAAATATGAAGAGCTTCAAAAGGTGTAAAAAATGAGATGAGCCTGAAACGGTCTGAAAAATAGGAGGAGCATGAAGCGGTGTTCAAAACATGAAGAGCCTGAAAAGGTGTGAAATATATGAAGAGCTTGAAAAGGTGTAAAAATATGAGGAGCATGAAACCGTCTGCAAAATAGGAGGAGCATGAAATGGTGTTCAAAAACATGAAGAGCATGAAAAGATGTGAAAATTATGAAGAGCTTCAAAAGGTGTGAAATACATGAGGAGGATTAAACGGTCTGAAAAATAGGAGGAGCATGAAGTGGTGTTCAAAAACATGAAGACCATGAAAAGGTGTGAAAAATATGAAGAGCCTCAAAAGTGTGAAAAATATGATGAACATGATATGTTTTGAAAAATAGGATTAGCCTGAAGCGGTGTTCAAATACATGAAGAGCCTGAAAAGTTGTGAAAAATATGCAAAGCTTCAAAAGGTGTCAAAAAAGAGATGAGCATGAAACGGTCTGAAAAATAGGAGCAGCATGAATCGGTGCTGAAAAACATGAAGAGCCTGAAAAGGTGTGAGAAATATGAAGAGCTTCAAAAGGTGTCAAAAATATGAGGAGTATGAAACGATCTGCAAAAAATAAGGAGCAAGAAGTGGTGTTCAAAAACATGAAGAGCCTGAAAAGATGTCAAAAATATGAAGAGCTTCAAAAGGTGTCAAAAATATGAGGAGCATGAAACGGTTTGACAAATTGGAAGAGCATGAAACGGTGTTCAAAAACATGAAGAGACTGAAAAGTGGTGAAAAATATGAAAAGCTTCAAAACGTGTCAAATATATGAGGAGCATGAAACGGTCTGAAAAATAGGAGGAGCATGAAGCGGTGTTGAAAAACGTGAAGAGCCTGAAAACGTGTGAAAAATATGAAGAGCTTCAAAAGGTGTAAAAAAAGAGATGAGCCTGAAACGGTCTGAAAAATAGGAGGAGCATGAAGCGGTGTTCAAAAACATGAAGAGCCTGAAAAGGTGTGAAATATATGAAGAGCTTGAAAAGGTGTAAAAATATGAGGAGCATGAAACCGTCTGCAAAATAGAAGGAGCATGAAATGGTGTTCAAAAACATGAGGAGCATGAAAAGATGTGAAAATTATGAAGAGCTTCAAAAGGTGTGAAATACATGAGGAGGATTAAACGGTCTGAAAAATAGGAGGAGCATGAAGTGGTGTTCAAAAACATGAAGACCATGAAAAGGTGTGAAAAATATGAAGAGCCTCAAAAGTGTGAAAAATATGATGAACATGATATGTTTTGAAAAATAGGATTAGCCTGAAGCGGTGTTCAAATACATGAAGAGCCTGAAAAGTTGTGAAAAATATGCAAAGCTTCAAAAGGTGTCAAAAAAGAGATGAGCATGAAACAGTCTGAAAAATAGGAGCAGCATGAATCGGTGCTGAAAAACATGAAGAGCCTGAAAAGGTGTGAGAAATATGAAGAGCTTCAAAAGGTGTCAAAAATATGAGGAGTATGAAACGATCTGCAAAAAATAAGGAGCAAGAAGTGGTGTTCAAAAACATGAAGAGCCTGAAAAGATGTCAAAAATATGAAGAGCTTCAAAAGGTGTCAAAAATATGAGGAGCATGAAACGGTTTGACAAATTGGAAGAGCATGAAACGGTGTTCAAAAACATGAAGAGACTGAAAAGTGGTGAAAAATATGAAGAGCTTCAAAACGTGTCAAATATATGAGGAGCATGAAACGGTCTGAAAAATAGGAGGAGCATGAAGCGGTGTTGAAAAACGTGAAGAGCCTGAAAACGTGTGAAAAATATTAAGAGCTTCAAAAGGTGTGAAAAATATGAAGACCTTCAAAGTGTCAAAAATCGATGAGCAGGAAATGGTCTAAAAAATAGGAGAGCATGAAATGGTGTTAAAAACATGAAGAGCCTGAAAAGGTGTGAAATATATGAAGAGCTTCAAAAGGTATCAAAAATATGAGGAGAATGAAACGGTCGGAAAAATAGGAGGGGCATGAAGCGGTGTTCAAAAACATGAAGATCCTGAAAAGGTGTGAAAAATACGAAGAGCTTCAAAAGGTGTGAAATACATGAGGAGCATGAAACGGTCTGAAAAATAGGAGAAGCATGAAGCGGTTTTGAAAAAAAAAAAGCCTGAAAATGTGTGAAAAATATGAAGAATTTCAAAAGGTGTGAAAAATATGAGGACCAAGAAACGGTATGAAAAATAGGAGGAGCATCAAGTGGTGTTGAAAACCATAAAGAGCTTGAAAACGTGGGAAAATATGAAGAGCTTCAAAATGTCTCAAAAATATGAGGAATATGAAACGGTCTGAAAAATAGGAGGATCATAAAGCGGTGTTGAAAAACATGAAGAGCCTGAAAATGGTGTGAAAAATATGAAGAGCTTCAAAAGGTGTCAAAAATGAGATGTGCATGAAACGGTCTGAAAAATAGGAACAGCATGAAGTGGTTGTGAAAAACATGAAAAGCCTCAAAATGTGTGCAAAATATGAAGAGCTTCAAAAGGTGTGAAATACATGAGGAGCATGAAATGGTCTGAGAAATAGGAGGAGCATGAAGCGGTGTTCAAAAACAATAAGAGCCTGAAAAGGTGGGAAAATGTGAATAGCTTCAAAAGGTGTCAAAAATATGAGGAGTTTGAAACGGTCTGAAAAATAGGAGGAGCATGAAGCGTTGTTCAAAACCAAGAAGAGCTTGAAAAGGTGTGAAAATTATGAAGAGCTTCAAAAGTTGTCAAAAATATGAGGAGCATGATACGGTCTGAAAAATAAGGGGGAGCATGAAGTGGTGTTCAAAAACAGGAAGAGCCTGAAAAGGGGTGAAAAATATGAAGAGCTACAAAATGTGTAAAAATTATAAGGAGCATGAAACGGTCTGAAAAATAGGAGAAGCATGAAGCGGTTTTGAAAAACATGAAAAGCCTGAAAATGTGTGAAAAATATGAAGAATTTCAAAAGGTGTGAAAAATATGAGGACCATGAAACGGTATGAAAAATAGGAGGAGCATCAAGTGGTGTTGAAAACCATAAAGAGCTTGAAAACGTGGGAAAATATGAAGAGCTTCAAAATGTCTCAAAAATATGAGGAATATGAAACGGTCTGAAAAATAGGAGGATCATAAAGCGGTGTTGAAAAACATGAAGAGCCTGAAAATGGTGTGAAAAATATGAAGAGCTTCAAAAGGTGTCAAAAATGAGATGTGCATGAAACGGTCTGAAAAATAGGAGCAGCATGAAGTGGTTGTGAAAAACATGAAAAGCCTGAAAATGTGTGCAAAATATGAAGAGCTTCAAAAGGTGTGAAATACATGAGGAGCATGAAATGGTCTGAGAAATAGGAGGAGCATGAAGCGGTGTTCAAAAATATGAAGAGCCTGAAAAGGTGTGAAATAAATGAAGAGCTTCAAATGTGTGAAAAATATGAATAGCATGATACAGTCTGTAAAATAGGAGAAGCATGCAGTGGTGTTCAAAAACATGAAGAACCTGAAAAGTTGTGAAAAATACGCATAGCTACAAAAGGTGTCAAAAATTAGATGAGCATGAAACGGTCTGAAAAATTGGAGGAGCAAGAAGTAGAGTTGAAAAATATGAAGAGCCTGAAAAGGTGTGAAAAATATGAAGAGCTTCAAAAGGTGTGAAATACATGAGGAGCATGAAACTCTCTGAAAAATAGGAGGAGCATGAAGTGGTGTTGAAAAACATGAAGAGCCTGAAATGTTGTGAAATATATGAAGACCTTCATAACGTGTGAAAAATATGAGGAGCTTGAAAAAGTGTCAAAATTATGAGGACATGAAACGGTCTGAAAAATAGGAGGAGCATGAAAATGTCTGAAAAATAGGAGGAGCATGAAGTGGTGTTGAAAAACATGAAGAGCCTGAAAAGTGTGAAAAATATGAAGAGCTTCATAAGGTGACAAAAATATGAGGAGCATGAAACGGTCTGAAAAATAGGAGGAGCATGAAGCGATGTTCAAAACATGAAGACCCTGAAAATGTGTGAAAAATATGAAGAGCTTCAAAAGGTGTCAAAAATATGAGGAGCATGAAACGGTCTGAAAAATAGAAGGAGCATGAAATGCTGATCAAGAACATGAAGAGCCTGAAAAGTTGTGAAAAATATGAAGAGCTTCAAAAGGTGTGAAATACATGAGGAGCATGAAACAGTCTGAAAAATAGGAGAAGCATGACGTGGTGTGGAAAAAGATGAAGAGCCTGAAAAAGTGTGAAAAATATGAAGAGCGTCAAAAGATGTGAAATACATGAGGAGCATGAAACGGTCTGAAAAATAGGAGGAGCATGAAGCGGTGTTCAAAAACATGAAGAGCCTGAAAAGTGTGAAAAATATGAAGAGCTTCAAAAGGTGTGAAAAATATGAAGAGCTTCAAAATGTGTCAAAAATCGAAGAGCAGGAAATGGTCTGAAAAATAGGAGAGCATGAAGTGGTTTTAAAAACATGAAGAGCCTGAAAAGGTGTGAAATATATGAAGAGCTTCAAAGGAATCAAAAATATGAGGAGAATGAAATGGTCTGAAAAATGGGAGGGGCATGAAGCGATGTTGAAAAACATGAAGAGGCTGAAAATGTGTGAAAAATATGAAGATCTTCTAAAGGTGTCAAATATATGAGGAAACGAAACGACGTGTAAAATTGGAAGAGCATGAAGTGGTGTTGAAAAACATGAAGAGCCTGAAAAGTGTGAAAAACATGAAGAGCTTCAAAAGGTGTGAAAAAAATGAAGAGCTTCAAAATGTGTCAAAAATCGATGAGCAGGAAATGGTCTGAAAAATAGGAGAGCATGAAGTGGTTTTAAAAACATGAAGATCCTGAAATGGTGTGAAATATATGAAGAGCTTCAAAATGTGTGAAACATATGAGGAGCTTCAAAAAGTGTCAAAAATATGAGGAGCATGAAACGGTCTGAAAAATAGGAGGAGGATGAAGCGGTGTTCAGAAACATGAAGAGCCTGAAAAGGTGTGAAAAATATGAAGAGCTTCAAAATGTGTCAAAAATATGAGGAGCATGAAACGGTCTGAAAAATAGGAGAAGCATGAAGTGGTGTTGAAAAACATGAAGAGCCTGAAAAGTGTGAAAAATATGAAGAGCTTCTAAAGGTATCAAAAATATGAGGAGCATGAAAAGGTCTGAAAAATAGGAGGAGCATGAATTGGTGTTGAAAAACACGAAGAGCCTGAAAAGTGTGAAAAATATGAAGAGCTTCAAAAGGTGTCAAAAATATGAGGAGCATGAAACGGTCTGAAAAATAGGAGAAGCATGAAGTGGTGTGGGAAAAGATGAAGAGCCTGAAAAAGTGTGAAAAATATGAAGAGCTTCAAAAGGTGTGAAATACATTAGGAGCATGAAACTCTCTGAAAAATAGGAGGAGCATGAAGTGGTGTTCAAAAACATGAAGAGCCTGATAATTTGTGAAAAATATGAAGAGATTCAAAAGGTGTGAGAAATATGAGGAGGATGATACGGTCTGAACAATAGGAGGAGTATGAAGCGGTGTTCAGAAACATGAAGGGCCTGAAAAGTTGTGAAAAATATGAAAAGCTTCAAAAGGTGTCAAAAATATGAGGAGCATGAAACGGTCTGAAAAATAGGAGGAGCATGAAATGGTGTTGAAAAACATGAAGAGCCTGAAAAGGTGTGAGAAATATGAAGAGTTTCAAAAGGTGTGAAAAATATGAAGAGCTTCAAAAGGTGTCAAAAAGTAGATGAGCATGAAACGGTCTGAAAAATAGGAGGAGCATGAAGTGGTTTTGAAAAACATGAAGAGCCTGAAAAGGTGTGAAATATATGAAGAGCTTCAAAAGGTGTCAAAAATATGAGGAGCATGAAACGGTCTGAAAAATAGGAGGAGCATGAAGCAGTGTTGCAATACATGAAAGGCCTGAAAAGATGTGAAAAATATGAAGAGCTTCAAAAGGTGTCAAAAATATGAGGAGCATGAAACGGTCTGAAATATAAAGGAGCATGAAACGCTGATCAAATACATGAAGAGTCTGAAAAGGTCTGAAAAATATAAAGAGCTTCAAAAGCTGTCAAGTATATGAGTAGCATGAAACGGTCTGAAAAATAGGAGGAGCATGAAGCGGTGTTCAAAAACATGAAGAGCCTTAAAAGGTGTGAAAAATATGAAGAATTTTAAAAGGTGTCAAATATATGAGGAGCATGAAACGTTCTGAAAAAGAGGAGGATCATGAAAGGGTGTTCAAAAACATGAAGAGCATGAGAAGTTGTGAAAAATATGAAGAGCTTCAAAAGGTGTCAAAAATATGAAGAGCTTCAAAAGGTGTCAAAAATGAGATGAGCATGAAACGGTTTGAAAAATCGGAGGAGCATGAAGCGGTGTTGAAAATCATGAAGAGCCTGAAACGGTGTGAAAAATATGAAGAGCTTCAAAAGGTGTGAAAAATATGAAGAGCATCAAAAGGTGTCAAAAATATGATGAGGTTGAAACGGTCTGAGAAATAGGAGGAGCAAGAAGCGGTGTTGAAAAACATGAAGAGACAGAAATGATGTGAAAAATATGAAGAGCCTCAAAAGGTGTCAAAAATATGGGGACCATGAAACGGTCTGAAAAATAGGAGGAGCATGAACTGGTGTTGAAAAACATGAAGAGCCTGAAAAGGTGTGAAAAATATGAAGACCTTCAAAAGGTGTCAAAAATATGAGGAGCATGAAACGGTCTGAAAAATACGAGGAGCATGAAACGGTGTTCAAAATATGAAGGGCCTGAAAAGGTGTGAATTATATGAAGAGCCTCAAAATGTGTCAAAAATATGAGGAGCATGAAACTGTCTGAAAAATAGGAGGAGCATGAAGCGGTGTTGAAAAATATGAAGAGACTGAAAACGTGTGAATAATATGAAGAGCTTCAAAAGGTTTGAAAAATATGAAGAGATTCAAAAGGTGTGAAAAATATGAAGAGCTTCAGAAGGTGTCAAAAATGAGATGAGCATGAAACGGTTTGAAAAATAGGAGGAGCATGAAACGATCTGAAAAATAGGAGGAGCATGAAACGGTGTTGAAAACATAAAGAGCATGAAAAGGTGTGAAATAAACGAAGAGCTTCAAAAGGTGTCAAAAATATGAGGCGCATGAAATGGTCTGAAAAATAGGAGGAGCAGGAAGCGGTGGTGAAAAACATGAAGAGCCTTAAAAGGTGTGAAAAATATGAAGAGCTTCAAAAGTGTGAAAAATATGAGGAGCATGAGACGGTCTGAAAAAAAGGAGGAGCATGAAGTGGTGTTGAAAAACATGAAGATGCTGAAATGGTGTGAAATATATGAAGAGCTTCAAAATGTGTGAAACATATGAGGAGCTTCAAAAAGTGTCAAAAATATGAGTGGCATGAAATGGTCTGAAAAATAGGAGGAGCATGAAGCGGTGTTGAAAAACATAAAGAGCATGAAAGCGTATGAAGAATATGAAGAGCTTCAAAAGGTGTGAAAAATATGAAGAGCTTCAAAAGGTGTCCAAAATGAGATGACCAAGAAACGGTCTGAAAAATAGGAGGAGCAGGAAGAGGTGTTGAAAAACATGAAGAGCCTGAAAAGGTGTGAAATATATGAAGAGCTTCAAAAGATGTCAAAAATATGAGGAGCATGAAACGGTCTGAAAAATAGGAGGAGCATGAAGCAGTGTTGCAATACATGAAAAGCCTGAAAAGATGTGAAAAATATGAAGAGCTTCAAAAGGTGTCAAAAATATGAGAAGCATGAAACGGTCTGAAAAAGAGGAGGAGCATAAAGTGGTGTTGAAAAACATGAAGAGCCTGAAAAGGTGTGAAGAATATGAAGAGCTTCAAAAGGTGCCAAAAATATGAGGAGCATGAAACGGTCTGAAAAATAGGAGGAGCATGAAACGGTGTTGAAAAACATGAAGAGCCTGAAAAGGTGTGAAAAATATGAAGAGCTTCAAAATGTGTCAAAAATATAACGAGCATGAAACGGTCTGAAAAATAGGAAGAACATAAAGCGGTGTTCAAAAACATGAAGAGCCTGAAAAGGTGTGAAAAATATGAAGACCTTCAAAAGGTGTCAAAATATGAGGAGCATGAAACGGTCTGAAAAATACGAGGAGCATGAAACGGTGTTCAAAATATGAAGGGCCTGAAAAGGTGTGAATTATATGAAGAGCCTCAAAATGTGTCAAAAATATGAGGAGCATGAAACTGTCTGAAAAATAGGAGGAGCATGAAGCGGTGTTGAAAAACATGAAGAGACTGAAAACGTGTGAATAATATGAAGAGCTTCAAAAGGTTTGAAAAATATGAAGAGATTCAAAAGGTGTGAAAAATATGAAGAGCTTCAGAAGGTGTCAAAAATGAGATGAGCATGAAACGGTTTGAAAAATAGGAGGAGCATGAAACGATCTGAAAAATAGGAGGAGCATGAAACGGTGTTGAAAACATAAAGAGCATGAAAAGGTGTGAAAAATACGAAGAGCTTCAAAAGGTGTCAAAAATATGAGGCGCATGAAACGGTCTGAAAAATAGGAGGAGCAGGAAGCGGTGGTGAAAAACATGAAGAGCCTGAAAAGGTGTGAAAAATATGAAGAGCTTCAAAAGGTGTAAAAAATGAGAGCAGCATGAAACGGTCTGAAAAATAGGAGGAGCATGAAGTGGAGCTGAAAAACATGAAGTACCTGAAAAGGTGTGCAAAATATGAAGAGCTTCAAAAGGTGTAAAAAATGAGATGAGCATGAAACGGTCTGAAAAATAGGAGGAGCATGAACTGGTGCTGAAAAACATGAAGAGCATGAAAAGGTGAGAAAAATATGAAGAGCTTTAAAAGGTGTGAAAAATATGACGAGCATGAAACGGTCTGAAAAATTGGAGGAGCATGAAGCTGTGTTCAAAAACATGAAGAGCCAGAAAAGGTGTGAAAAATATGAAGAGCTTCAAAAAGTGTCAAAAGTATGAGGAGCAAGAAACGGTCGGAAAATAGGAGGAGCATGAAACGATCTGAAAAATAGGAGGAGCATGAAGCTGTGTTCAAAAACATGAAGAGCCTGAAAAGGTGTGAAAAATATGAAGAGCTTGAAAAGGTGTAGAAAATTTGAGCAGCATGAAACGGTCTGAAATATAGGAGGAGCATGAAGTGGAGCTGAAAAACCTGAAGAGCCTGAAAAGGTGTGAAAAATATGAAGAGCTTCAAAAGGTGTGAAAAATATGAGGAGCATGAAACGGTCTGAAAAATAGGAGGAGCATGGATCGGTGTTGAAAAACATGAAGAGCCTGAAAAGGTGTGAAAAATATGAAGAGCTTCAAAAAGTGTCAAATATAAGAGGAGAAAGAAACGGTCTGAAAAAAAGGAGGAGCATGAAGCGGTGTTCAAAAACATGAAGAGCCTGAAAAGGTGTGAAAAATATGAAGAGCTTCAAAAGCTGTCAAAAATGAGATGAGCATGAAACGGTCTGAAAAAAAGGAGGAGCATGAAGCGATGTTGAAAATCTTGAAGAGCTTGAAAAGGTGTGAAAATATGAAGAGCTTCAAAAGGTTTCAAAAATATTAGGATCATGAAACGGTCTGAAAAATAGGAGCAACATGAAACGGTCTGAAAAATAAGAGGAGCATGAAATGGTGTTGAAAAACAGGAAGAGCCAGAAAATGTGAGAAAAATATGAACAGCGTCAAAAGGTTTCAAAAATATGAGGAGCATGAAACTTTCTGAAAAAGAGGAGGAGCATGAACCGGTGTTGAAAAACATGAAGAGCCTGAAAAGGTGTGAACAATATGAAGAGGTTTAAAAGGTGTTAAAAATATGAGGAGCATGAAACTTTCTGAAAAATAGGAGGATCATGAAACCGTGTTCAAAAACATGAAGAGCCTGAAAAGGTGTGAAAAATATGAAGAGCCTTAAAAAATGTCAAAAATATGAGGAGTATGAAATGGTCTGTAAAATAGCAGGAGCATGAAGCGGTGTTGAAAAACATGAAGAGCCTGAAAAGGTGTGAAAAATATGAAGAGCTTCAAAAGGTGTGAAAAATATGAACAGCTTCAAAAGTTGTCAAAAATATGAGGAGAATGAAACGGTCTGAAAAATAGGCGGAGCATGAAACGGTGTTCAAAAACATGAAGAGCCTGAAAAGGTGTGAAAAATATGAAGAGCTTCAAAACGTGTCAAAATATGAGGAGCATGAAACGGTCTGAAAAATAGGAGGAGCAAGAAGCGGTGTTGAAAAACATGAAGAGTCTGAAAATGTGTGAAAAATATGAAGAGCTTCAAAAGATGTGAAAAATATGAAGAGCTTCAAAAGCTGTAAAATGAGATGAGCATGAAACGGTCTGAAAAATAGCAGGAGCATGAAGAGGTGTTCAAAAACATGAAGATCCTGAAAAGGGGTGAAAAATATGAAGAGCTTCAAAAGGTGTCAAAATTATGAGGAGCATTAAAAGGTCTGAAAAATGGGAGGAGCATGAAGCTGTGTTCAACAACATGAAGAGCCTGAAAAGGTGCGAAAAATATGAAGAGCCTGAAAAGGTATGAAAAATATGAAGAGCTTCAAAAGGTGTCAAAATTGAAATGAGCATGAAACGGTCTGAAAAATAGGAGGAGCATTAAGCGGTGTTGAAAATCATGAAGAGCCTGAAAAGTTGTGGAAAAATAGGAAGAGCTTTAAAATGTGTCAAATATATGAGGAGAATGAAACGGTCTGAAAAATAGGAGGAGCATTAAACGGTGTGGAAAAACATGAAGAGCCTGAAAAGGTGTGGAAAAATAGGAAGAGCTTCAAAATGTGTCAAATATATGAGGAGAATGAAACGGTCTGAAAAATAGGAGGAGCAAGAAATGGTCTGAAAAATAGGAAGAGCATGAAACGGTCTGAAAAATAGGAGGATCATGAAGCGGTGTTGAAAATCGTGAAGAGCCTGAAAAGGTGTGAAAAATGTGAAGAGCTTCAACAGGTGTCAAAAACTTGAGGAGAATGAAACGGTCGGAAAAATAGGAGGAGCATGAAGCTGTGTTGAAAAACATGAAGAGCCTGAAAAGGTGTGAAAAATATGAAGAGCTTCAAAAGCTGTCAAATATATGAGGAGCACGAAACGGTCTGAAAAAAAGGAGGAGCATGAAGCGTTGTTGAAAATCTTGAAGAGCTTGAAAAAGTGTGAAAAATATGAAGAGCTTCAAAAGGTTTCAAAAATATGAGGATCATGAAACGGTCTGAAAAATAGGAGCAGCATGAAACGGTCTGAAAAATAAGAGGAGCATGAAATGGTGTTGAAAAACAGGAAGAGCCTGAAAAGGTGTGAAAAATATGAAGAGTTTTAAAAGGTGTCAAAATTATGAGGAGCATGAAACTTTCTGAAAAATAGGAGGATCATGAAACCGTGTTCAAAAACATGAAGAGCCTGAAAGGGTGTGAAAAATATGAAGAGCCTTAAAAAATGTCAAAAATATGAGGAGTATGAAACGGTCTGAAAAATAGCAGGCGCATGAAGCGGTGTTGAAAAACATGAACAGCCTGAAAAGGTGTGAACAATATGAAGAGCTTCAAAAGGTGTGAAAAATATGAAGAGCTTCAAAAGGTGTCAAAAATATGAGGAGAATGAAACGGTCTGAAAAGTAGGCGGAGCATGAAATGGTGTTCAAAAACATGAAGAGCCTGAAAAGGTGTGAAAAATATGAAGAGCTTCAAAAGATGTGAAAAATATGAAGAGCTTCAAAAGGTGTGAAATACATGAGGAGCATGAAACGGTCTGAAAAATAGGAGGAGCATGAAACGGTCTGAAAAATAGGAGGAGCATGAAACAGTGTTGAAAAACATGAAGATCCTGAAAAGCTGTGAAAAATATGAAGAGCTTCAAAAGGTGTCAAATATATGAGGAGCTTGAAACGGTCTGAAAAATAAGAGTAACATGAAACGGTCTGATAAATAGGAGGAGCATGAAGCGGTGTTCAAAAACATGAAGAGCCTGAAAAGGTGTGAAAAATAAGAAGAGCTTCAAAAGGTATGAATAATGAGAGGAGCATGAAACGGTCTGTAAAATAGGAGGAGCATGAAGCGGTGTTGAAAAACATGAAGACCCTGAAAAGGTGTGAAAAATATGAAGAGCTTCAAAACCTGTCAAAAATAAGAGGAGCCTGAAACAGTCTCAAAAATAGGAAGAGCATGAAACGGTCTGAAAAATAGGAGGATCATGAAGCGGTGTTGAAAATCGTGAAGAGCCTGAAAAGGTGTGAAAAATGTGAAGAGCTTCAACAGGTTTCAAAAACATGAGAAGAATGAAACGGTCTGAAAAATAGGAGGAGTATGAAGCTATGTTCAAAAACATGAAGAGCCAGAAAAGGTGTGAAAAATATGAAGAGCTTCAAAAAGTGTAAAAAATGAGATGAGCATGAAACGGTCTGAAAAATAGGAGGAGCATGAAGCGATGCTGAAAAACATGAAGAGCCTGAAAAGGTTTGAAAAATATGAAGAGCTTCACACGGTGTGAAAAATATGAGGAGCATGAAACGGTCTGAAAAATAGGAGGAGCATGAAGTGGAGCTGAAAAACATGAAGAGCCTGGAAAGGTGTGCAAAATATGAAGAGCTTCAAAAGGTGTAAAAAATGAGATGAGCCTGAAACGGTCTGAAAAATAGGAGGAGCATGAAGCGGTGTTCAAAACATGAAGAGCCTGAAAAGGTGTGAAATATATGAAGAGCTTGAAAAGGTGTAAAAATATGAGGAGCATGAAACCGTCTGCAAAATAGGAGGAGCATGAAATGGTGTTCAAAAACATGAAGAGCATGAAAAGATGTGAAAATTATGAAGAGCTTCAAAAGGTGTGAAATACATGAGGAGGATTAAACGGTCTGAAAAATAGGAGGAGCATGAAGTGGTGTTCAAAAACATGAAGACCATGAAAAGGTGTGAAAAATATGAAGAGCCTCAAAAGTGTGAAAAATATGATGAACATGATATGTTTTGAAAAATAGGATTAGCCTGAAGCGGTGTTCAAATACATGAAGAGCCTGAAAAGTTGTGAAAAATATGCAAAGCTTCAAAAGGTGTCAAAAAAGAGATGAGCATGAAACGGTCTGAAAAATAGGAGCAGCATGAATCGGTGCTGAAAAACATGAAGAGCCTGAAAAGGTGTGAGAAATATGAAGAGCTTCAAAAGGTGTCAAAAATATGAGGAGTATGAAACGATCTGCAAAAAATAAGGAGCAAGAAGTGGTGTTCAAAAACATGAAGAGCCTGAAAAGATGTCAAAAATATGAAGAGCTTCAAAAGGTGTCAAAAATATGAGGAGCATGAAACGGTTTGACAAATTGGAAGAGCATGAAACGGTGTTCAAAAACATGAAGAGACTGAAAAGTGGTGAAAAATATGAAGAGCTTCAAAACGTGTCAAATATATGAGGAGCATGAAACGGTCTGAAAAATAGGAGGAGCATGAAGCGGTGTTGAAAAACGTGAAGAGCCTGAAAACGTGTGAAAAATATTAAGAGCTTCAAAAGGTGTGAAAAATATGAAGACCTTCAAAGTGTCAAAAATCGATGAGCAGGAAATGGTCTAAAAAATAGGAGAGCATGAAATGGTGTTAAAAACATGAAGAGCCTGAAAAGGTGTGAAATATATGAAGAGCTTCAAAAGGTATCAAAAATATGAGGAGAATGAAACGGTCGGAAAAATAGGAGGGACATGAAGCGGTGTTCAAAAACATGAAGATCCTGAAAAGGTGTGAAAAATACGAAGAGCTTCAAAAGGTGTGAAATACATGAGGAGCATGAAACGGTCTGAAAAATAGGAGAAGCATGAAGCGGTTTTGAAAAAAAAAAAAGCCTGAAAATGTGTGAAAAATATGAAAAATTTCAAAAGGTGTGAAAAATATGAGGACCATGAAAAGGTATGAAAAATAGGAGGAGCATCAAGTGGTGTTGAAAACCATAAAGAGCTTGAAAACGTGGGAAAATATGAAGAGCTTCAAAATGTCTCAAAAATATGAGGAATATGAAACGGTCTGAAAAATAGGAGGATCATAAAGCGGTGTTGAAAAACATGAAGAGCCTGAAAATGGTGTGAAAAATATGAAGAGCTTCAAAAGGTGTCAAAAATGAGATGTGCATGAAACGGTCTGAAAAATAGGAGCAGCATGAAGTGGTTGTGAAAAACATGAAAAGCCTGAAAATGTGTGCAAAATATGAAGAGCTTCAAAAGGTGTGAAATACATGAGGAGCATGAAATGGTCTGAGAAATACGAGGAGCATGAAGCGGTGTTCAAAAATATGAAGAGCCTGAAATGGTGTGAAATAAATGAAGAGCTTCAAAAGGTGTGAAAAATATGAATAGCATGATACTGTCTAAAAAATAGGAGAAGCATGCAGTGGTGTTCAAAAACATGAAGAGCCTGAAAAGTTGTGAAAAATACGCATAGCTTCAAAAAGTGTCAAAAATTAGATGAGCATGAAACGGTCTGAAAAATTGGAGGAGCAAGAAGTAGTGTTGAAAAATATGAAGAGCCTGAAAAGGTGTGAAAAATATGAAGAGCTTCAAAAGGTGTGAAATACATGAGGAGCATGAAACTCTCTGAAAAATAGGAGGAGCATGAAGTGGTGTTGAAAAACATGAAGAGCCTGAAATGTTGTGAAATATATGAAGACCTTCATAACGTGTGAAAAATATGAGGAGCTTGAAAAAGTGTCAAAATTATGAGGACATGAAAAGGTCTGAAAAATAGGAGGAGCATGAAAATGTCTGAAAAATAGGAGGAGCATGAAGTGGTGTTGAAAAACATGAAGAGCCTGAAAAGTGTGAAAAATATGAAGAGCTTCATAAGGTGACAAAAATATGAGGAGCATGAAACGGTCTGAAAAATAGGAGGAGCATGAAGCGGTGTTCAAAACATGAAGACCCTGAAAATGTGTGAAAAATATGAAGAGCTTCAAAAGGTGTCAAAAATATGAGGAGCATGAAACGGTCTGAAAAATAGAAGGAGCATGAAATGCTGATCAAGAACATGAAGAGCCTGAAAAGGTGTGAAAAATATGAAGAGCTTCAAAAGGTGTGAAATACATGAGGAGCATGAAACAGTCTGAAAAATAGGAGAAGCATGACGTGGTGTGGAAAAAGATGAAGAGCCTGAAAAAGTGTGAAAAATATGAAGAGCTTCAAAAGATGTGAAATACATGAGGAGCATGAAACGGTCTGAAAAATAGGAGGAGCATGAAGCGGTGTTCAAAAACATGAAGAGCCTGAAAAGTGTGAAAAACATGAAGAGCTTCAAAAGGTGTGAAAAATATGAAGAGCTTCAAAATGTGTCAAAAATCGATGAGCAGGAAATGGTCTGAAAAATAGGAGAGCATGAAGTGGTTTTTAAAACATGAAGATCCTGAAATGGTGTGAAATATATGAAGAGCTTCAAAATGTGTGAAACATATGAGGAGCTTCAAAAAGTGTCAAAAATATGAGGAGCATGAAACGGTCTGAAAAATAGGAGGAGGATGAAGCGGTGTTCAGAAACATGAAGAGCCTGAAACGGTGTGAAAAATATGAAGAGCTTCAAAATGTGTCAAAAATATGAGGAGCATGAAACGGTCTGAAAAATAGGAGAAGCATGAAGTGGTGTTGAAAAACATGAAGAGCCTGAAAAGTGTTGAAAAATATGAAGAGCTTCTAAAGGTATCAAAAATATGAGGAGCATGAAAAGGTCTGAAAAATAGGAGGAGCATGAAGTGGTGTTGAAAAACATGAAGAGCCTGAAAAGTGTGAAAAATATGAAGAGCTTCAAAAGGTGTCAAAAATATGAGGAGCATGAAACGGTCTGAAAAATAGGAGAAGCATGAAGTGGTGTGGGAAAAGATGAAGAGCCTGAAAAAGTGTGAAAAATATGAAGAGCTTCAAAAGGTGTGAAATACATTAGGAGCATGAAACTCTCTGAAAAATAGGAGGAGCATGAAGTGGTGTTCAAAAACATGAAGAGCCTGATAATTTGTGAAAAATATGAAGAGATTCAAAAGGTGTGAGAAATATGAGGAGCATGAAACGGTCTGAAAAATAGGAGGAGCATGAAATGGTGTTGAAAAACATGAAGAGGCTGAAAAGGTGTGAGAAATATGAAGAGTTTCAAAAGGTGTGAAAAATATGAAGAGCTTCAAAAGGTGTCAAAAAGTAGATGAGCATGAAACGGTCTGAAAAATAGGAGGAGCATGAAGTGGTTTTGAAAAACATGAAGAGCCTGAAAAGGTGTGAAATATATGAAGAGCTTCAAAAGGTGTCAAAAATATGAGGAGCATGAAACGGTCTGAAAAATAGGAGGAGCATGAAGCAGTGTTGCAATACATGAAAGGCCTGAAAAGATGTGAAAAATATGAAGAGCTTCAAAAGGTGTCAAAAATATGAGGAGCATGAAACGGTCTGAAATATAAAGGAGCATGAAACGCTGATCAAATACATGAAGAGTCTGAAAAGGTGTGAAAAATATAAAGAGCTTCAAAAGCTGTCAAGTATATGAGTAGCATGAAACGGTCTGAAAAATAGGAGGAGTATGAAGCGGTGTTCAAAAACATGAAGAGCCTTAAAAGGTGTGAAAAATATGAAGAATTTTAAAAGGTGTCAAATATATGAGGAGCATGAAACGTTCTGAAAAAGAGGAGGATCATGAAACGGTGTTCAAAAACATGAAGAGCATGAGAAGTTGTGAAAAATATGAAGAGCTTCAAAAGGTGTCAAAAATATGAAGAGCTTCAAAAGGTGTCAAAAATGAGATGAGCATGAAACGGTTTGAAAAATCGGAGGAGCATGAAGCGGTGTTGAAAATCATGAAGAGCCTGAAACGGTGTGAAAAATATGAAGAGCTTCAAAAGGTGTGAAAAATATGAAGAGCATCAAAAGGTGTCAAAAATATGATGAGGATGAAACGGTCTGAGAAATAGGAGGAGCAAGAAGCGGTGTTGAAAAACATGAAGAGCCTGAAAAGGTGTGAAAAACATGAAGACCTTCAAAAGGTGTCAAAAATATCAGGAGCATGAAACGGTCTGAAAAATACGAGGAGCATGAAACGGTGTTCAAAATATGAAGGGCCTGAAAAGGTGTGAATTATATGAAGAGCCTCAAAATGTGTCAAAAATATGAGGAGAATGAAACTGTCTGAAAAATAGGAGGAGCATGAAGCGGTGTTGAAAAATATGAAGAGACTGAAAACGTGTGAATAATATGAAGAGCTTCAAAAGGTTTGAAAAATATGAAGAGATTCAAAAGGTGTGAAAAATATGAAGAGCTTCAGAAGGTGTCAAAAATGAGATGAGCATGAAACGGTTTGAAAAATAGGAGGAGCATGAAACGATCTGAAAAATAGGAGGAGCATGAAACGGTGTTGAAAACATAAAGAGCATGAAAAGGTGTGAAATAAACGAAGAGCTTCAAAAGGTGTCAAAAATATGAGGCACATGAAACGGTCTGAAAAATAGGAGGAGCAGGAAGCGGTGGTGAAAAACATGAAGAGCCTTAAAAGGTGTGAAAAATATGAAGAGCTTCAAAAGTGTGAAAAATATGAGGAGCATGAGACGGTCTGAAAAAAAGGAGGAGCATGAAGTGGTGTTGAAAAACATGAAGATGCTGAAATGGTGTGAAATATATGAAGAGCTTCAAAATGTGTGAAACATATGAGGAGCTTCAAAAAGTGTCAAAAATATGAGTGGCATGAAATGGTCTGAAAAATGGGAGGAGCATGAAGCGGTGTTGAGAAACATAAAGAGCATGAAAACGTATGAAGAATATGAAGAGCTTCAAAAGGTGTGAAAAATATGAAGAGCTTCAAAAGGTGTCCAAAATGAGATGACCATGAAACGGTCTGAAAAATAGGAGGAGCAGGAAGTGGTGTTGAAAAACATGAAGAGCCTGAAAAGGTGTGAAATATATGAAGAGCTTCAAAAGATGTCAAAAATATGAGGAGCATGAAACGGTCTGAAAAATAGGAGGAGCATGAAGCAGTGTTGTAATACATGAAAAGCATGAAAAGATGTGAAAAATATGAAGAGCTTCAAAAGGTGTCAAAAATATGAGAAGCATGAAACGGTCTGAAAAAGAGGAGGAGCATAAAGTGGTGTTGAAAAACATGAAGAGCCTGAAAAGGTGTGAAGAATATGAAGAGCTTCAAAAGGTGCCAAAAATATGAGGAGCATGAAACGGTCTGAAAAATAGGAGGAGCATGAAACGGTGTTGAAAAACATGAAGAGCCTGAAAAGGTGTGAAAAATATGAAGAGCTTCAAAATGTGTCAAAAATATGAAGAGCATGAAACTGTCTGAAAAATAGGAGGAGCTTGAAGCGGTGTTCAAAAACCTGAAGAGCCTGAAAAGGTGTCAAAAATATAACGAGCATGAAACGGTCTGAAAAATAGGAAGAACATAAAGCGGTGTTCAAAAACATGAAGAGCCTGAAAAGGTGTGAAAAATATGAAGACCTTCAAAAGGTGTGAAAAATATGAGGAGCTTCAAAAGGTTTCAAAAATATGAGGAGCATGAAACGGTCTGAAAAATAGGAGGAGCATGAAGCGGTGTTGAAAAACATGAAGAGCCTTAAAAGGTGTGAAAAATATGAAGAGCTTCAATAGGTGTGAAAAATATGAGGAGCATGAAACGGTCTGAAAAATAGGAGGAGCATGACGGGGTTCAAAAACATGAAGAGCCTGAAAAGGTGTGAAAAATATGAGAGCTTGAAAAGGTGTGAAATACCTGAGAAGCATGAAACGGTCTGAAAAATAGGAGGAACATAAAACGGTGTTCAAAAACATGAAGGGCCTGAAAAGGTGTGAAATATATGAAGATCCTCAAAACGTGTCAAAAATATGAGGAGCATGAAACGGTCTGAAAAATAGGAGGAGCAAGAAGCGGTGTTGAAAAACATTTAGAGACTGAAAACGTGTGAAAAATAAGAAGAGTTTCAAAAGGTGTGAAAAATATGAAGAGATTCAAAGGTGTCAAAAATATGAGGAGCATGAAACGGTCTGAAAAATAGGAGGAGCATGAAACGGTGTTCAAAAACATGAAGAGCCTTAAGAGGTGTGAAAAATATGAAGAGCTTCAATAGGTGTGAAAAATATGAGGAGCATGAAACGGTCTGAAAAATAGGAGGAGCATGAAGCCGTGTTCAAAAATATGAAGAGCCTGAAAAGAGGTAAAAATATGAAGAGCTTCCAAAGGTGTCAAATATATGAGGAGCATGAAACGGTCTGAAAAATAGGAAGAGCAAGAAGCGGTGCTGAAAAACATGAAGAGCATGAAAAGGTGTGAAAAATATGAAGAGCTACAAAGGTGTCAAATATAAGAGGAGCATGAAACGGTCTGAAAATATGAGGAGCATGAAGCGGTGCTCTAAAACATGAGGAGCCTGAAAACATGTGAAATATATGAAGAGCTTCAAAATGTGTGGAGAATATGAGGAGAATTAAAAGGTCTGAAAAATAGGAGGAGCATGAAGAAGTGTTGAATAATATGAAGAGCATGAAAAGGTGTGAAAAATATGAAGAGTTTTAAAAGGTGTCAAAAATACGAGGAGCATGAAACGGTGTGAAAAATAGGAGGAGCATGAATCATTGTCGAAAAACATGAAATGCCTGAAAAGGTGTGAAAAACATGAAGAGACTGAAAAGGTGTGAAATACATGAAGAGCTTCAAAAAGTGTGAAAAATATGAGGAGCATGAAATGTTCTGAAAAATTGGAGGAGCATGAAGCGGTGTTGAAAAACATGAAGAGACAGAAATGATGTGAAAAATATGAAGAGCTTCAAAAGGTGTCAAAAATATGGGGACCATGAAAAGGTCTGAAAAATAGGAAGAGCATGAACTGGTGTTGAAAAATATGAAGAGCCTGAAAAAGTGTGAAAAATATGAAGAGCTTCAAAAGGTGTGAAATACATTAGGAGCATGAAACGGTCTGAAAAATAGGAGGAGCATGAAGCGGTGTTCAAAAACATGAAGAGCCTGAAAAGCTGTGAAAAATATGAAGAGCTTCAAAAGGTGTGAAATACATTAGGAGCATGAAACGGTCTGAAAAATAGGAGGAGCATGAAGCGGTGTTCAAAAACATGAAGAGCCTGAAAAGCTGTGAAAAATATGAAGAGCTTCAAAAGGTGTGAAAAATATGAAGAGCTTCAAAAGGTGTGAAAAATATGAAGAGCTTCAAAAGGTGTCAAAAATGAGATGAGCATCAAAAGGTCTGAAAAATAGGAAGAGCATGGAGTGGAGTTGAAAAACATGAAGCGCTTGAAAAAGTGTGAAATATATGAAGAGTTTCAAAAGGTGTGAAAAATATGGGGAGCTTAAAACGTGTCAAAAATATGAGGAGCATGAAACGGTCTGAAAAATAGGAGGAGCATGAAACAGCATTCAAAACATGAAGAGCTTGAAAAGGTGTGAAAAATATGAGGAGCGTCAAAAGGTGTGAAATACATGAGGAACATGGAACGGTTTGAAAAATAGGAGGAGCTTGAAGCGGTGTTCAAAAACATGAAGAGCCTGAAAAGGTGTGAAAAACATGAAGACCTTCAAAATGCGTCAAATATATGAGGAGCATGAAACGGTCTGAAAAATAGGAGGAGTATGAAACGGTGTTCAAATACATGAAGAGCCTGAAAAGGTGTGAAAAATATGAAGAGCTTCAAAAGGTGTGAAAAATATGAGGAGCTTCAAAAGGTTTCAAAAATATGAGGAGCATGAAACGCTCAGAAAAGTAGGAGGATCATGAAGCGATGTTGAAAAACATGAAAAGCCTGAAAAGGTGTGAAAAATATGAAGAGCTTCAAAAGGTGTCAAAAATATGAGGAGCATGAAACGGTCTGAAAAATAGGAGGAGTAAGAAATCGTGTTCAAAAACATGCGGAGCCTGAAAACGTGTGAAAAATATAAAGAGCTTCAAAATGTGTGAAATACATGAGGAGCATGAAACGGTCTGAAAAATAGGAGGAGCATGAAGCGGTGTTGAAAAACATGAAGAGCCTGAAAAGGTGTGAAAAATGTGAAGAGCTTCAAAAGTTGTGAAATACAAGAGGAGCATGAAACGGTCTGAAAAAAAGGAGGAGCATAAAGCGGTGTTGAAAAACATGAAGAACCTGAAAAGTTGTGAAAAATATGAAGAACTTCAAAAGGTGCCAAAAATATGAGGAGCATGAAACGGCTGAAATAAAGGAGGAGCATGAAACGGTCTGAAAAATAGGAGGAGCATGAAACGTTGTTCAAAAACATGAAGAGCCTGAAAAGCTGTGAAATATATGAAGAGTTTCAAAAGGTGTGAAATATATGAAGAGCTTCAAAAGGTGTGAAATACATGAGGAGCAGGAAACAGTCTGAAAAATAGGAGGAGCATGAAGTGGTGTTCAAAAACATGAAGAGCCTGAAAAGGTGTGAAATATATTAAGAGCTTCAAAAGGTGTCAAAAATATGAGGAGCATGAGACGGTCTGAAAAATAGGAGGAGCATGACAGGGTTCAAAAACATGAAGAGCCTGAAAAGGTGTGAAAAATATGAGAGCTTCAAAAGGTGTGAAATACATGAGAAGCATGAAACGGTCTGAAAAATAGGAGGAACATAAAACGGTGTTCAAAAACATGAAGGGCCTGAAAAGGTGTGAAATATATGAAGAACCTCAAAACGTGTCAAAAATATGAGGAGCATGAAACGGTCTGAAAAATAGGAGGAGCATGAAGCGGTGTTGAAAAACATGAAGAGCATGAAAAGGTGTGAAAAATATGAAGAGATACAAAGGTGTCAAATGTATGAGGAGCATGAAACGGTCTGAAAATATGAGGAGCATGAAGCGGTGCTCTAAAACATGAGGAGCCTGAAAAGATGTGAAATATATGAAGAGCTTCAAAATGTGTGAAGAATATGAGGAGAATTAAAAGGTCTGAAAAATAGGAGGAGCATGAAGAGGTGTTGAATAATATGAAGAGCCTGAAAAGGTGTGAAAAATATGAAGAGTTTCAAAAGGTGTCAAAAATATGAGGAGCATGAAACGGTGTGAAAAATAGGAGGACCATGAATCATTGTTGAAAAACATGAAATGCCTGAAAATTTGTGAAAAACATGAAGAGACTGAAAAGGTGTGAAATATATGAAGAGTTTCAAAAGGTGTGAAATATATGAAGAGCTTCAAAAGGTGTGAAATACATGAGGAGCAGGAAACAGTCTGAAAAATAGGAGGAGCATGAAGTGGTGTTCAAAAACATGAAGAGCCTGAAAAGGTGTGAAATATATGAAGAGCTTCAAAAGGTGTCAAAAATATGAGGAGCATGAGACGGTCTGAAAAATAGGAGGAGCATGACAGGGTTCAAAAACATGAAGAGCCTGAAAAGGTGTGAAAAATATGAGAGCTTCAAAAGGTGTGAAATACATGAGAAGCATGAAACGGTCTGAAAAATAGGAGGAACATAAAACGGTGTTCAAAAACATGAAGGGCCTGAAAAGGTGTGAAATATATGAAGAACCTCAAAACGTGTCAAAAATATGAGGAGCATGAAACGGTCTGAAAAATAGGAGGAGCATGAAGCGGTGTTGAAAAACATGAAGAGCATGAAAAGGTGTGAAAAATATGAAGAGATACAAAGGTGTCAAATGTATGAGGAGCATGAAACGGTCTGAAAATATGAGGAGCATGAAGCGGTGCTCTAAAACATGAGGAGCCTGAAAAGATGTGAAATATATGAAGAGCTTCAAAATGTGTGAAGAATATGAGGAGAATTAAAAGGTCTGAAAAATAGGAGGAGCATGAAGAGGTGTTGAATAATATGAAGAGCCTGAAAAGGTGTGAAAAATATGAAGAGTTTCAAAAGGTGTCAAAAATATGAGGAGCATGAAACGGTGTGAAAAATAGGAGGAGCATGAATCATTGTTGAAAAACATGAAATGCCTGAAAATTTGTGAAAACATGAAGAGACTGAAAAGGTGTGAAATATATGAAGAACTTCAAAAAGTGTGAAAAATATGAGGAGCATGAAACGTTCTGAAATATTGGAGGAGCATGAAGCGGTGTTGAAAAACATGAAGAGACAGAAATGATGTGAAAAATATGAAGAGCTTCAAAAGGTGTCAAAAATATGGGGACCATGAAACGGTCCGAAAAATAGGAGGAGCATGAACTGGTGTTGAAAAACATGAAGAGCCTGAAAAAGTGTGAAATATATGAAGAGCTTCAAAATGTGTGAAATACATGAGGAGCATTAAACGGTCTGAAAAATAGGAGGAGCATGATGCGGTGTTCTAAAACATGAAGAGCCTGAAAAGGTGTCAAAAATATGAAGAGATTCAAAAGGTGTGAAAAATATGAAGAGCTTCAAAATGTTTCAAAAATGAGATGAGCATGAAACGGTCTGAAAAAGATGAGGAGCATGAAGTGGTGTTGAAACACATGAAGAGCCTGAAAAGGTGTGAAAAAAATGAAGACGTTCAAAGGTGTCAAATACATGAGGATCATGAAATGGTTTGAAAAATAGGAGGAGCATGAAACGGTGTTCAAAAACATGAAGGGCCTGAAAAGGTTTGAAAAATATGAAGAGCTTCAAAAGGTGTCAAAAATATGAGGAGCATGAAACGGTCTAAAAAATAGGAGGAGCATGAAGTGTTGTTGCAAATCATGAAGAGCCTGAAAAAGTATGAAATATATGAAGAGCTTCAAAAGGTGTAAAAAATATGAGGAGCTTCAAAAGGTGTCAAAAATATGAGGAGCATGAAACGGTCTGAAAAAAGGAGGAGCATGAAGCGGTGTTGAAAAACATGAAGAGCCTGAAAATGTGTGAGAAATATGAAGAGTTTCAAAAGGTGTCAAAAATATGAAGAGCATCAAAAGGTGTCAAAAATGAGAGGAGCATGAAGGGGTCTGAAAAATATGAGGAGGAGGAAGTGCTGTTGAAAAACATGAAGAGCCTGAAAAGTTGTGAAATATATGAAGAGCTTCAAAAGGTGTCAAAAATACGAGGAGCATGAAACGGTCTGAAAATTAGGAACAGTTTGAAACTGTGTTCAAAAACATGAAGAGCCTGAAAAGGTGTGAACAATGTGAAGGACTTCAAAAGGTGTGAAATACATAAGGAGCATGAAACGGTCTGAAAATAGGAGGAGCATGATGCGGTTTTCAAAACATGAGGAGTCTGAAATCGTGTGAAAAATATGAAGAGCTTCAAAAGGTGTCAAAAATATGAGGAGCATGAAACCATCTCAAAAATAGGAGGATCATGAAGCGGTGTTCAAAAACATGAAGAGTATGAAAAGGTGTGAAAAATATGAAGAGCTTCAAAAGGTGTCAAAAATATGAGGAGCATGAAACGGTCTGAAAAATAGGAGGAGCATGAAACCGTGTTATAAAACCTGAAGTTCTGAAAAGTTGTGAAAAATATGAAGGGCTTCAAAATGTGTGAAATACATGAGGAGCATGAAACGGTCTGTAAATTAGGAGGAGCAAGAAGCTGTGTTCAAAAACATGAGAGCCTGAGAAGTTGAGAAAAATATGAAGAGCTTCAAAAGGTGTGAAATACATGAGGAGCATGAAACGGTCTGAAAAATAGGAGGAGCATGAAGCGGTGTTCAAAAACATGAAGAGCCTGAAAAGGTGTGAAAAATATGAAGAGCTTCAAAAGGTGTGAAAAATATGAAGAGCTTCAAAACGTATCAAAAATATCAGGAGCATGAAACGGTCTGGAAAATAGGATGAGCATGAAGCGGTGGTTAAAAACATGAAGAGCATGAAAGGTGTGAAAAATATGAAGAGCTTCAAAAGGTGTGAAAAAAATGAGGAGCATGAAACGGTCTGGAAAATAGGAGGAGCATGAAGCGGTGTTGAAAAACATGAAGAGCCTGAAAAGGTGTGAAAAATATGAAGAGCTTCAAAAGATGTGAAAAATAGGAGGAGCATGAAGCGGTGTAATAAACATGAAGAGCCTGAAAAGGTGTGAAAAATATGAAGAGCTTCAAAAGGTGTGAAAAAAATGAAGAGCTTCAAAACGTGTCAAAAATATGAGGAGCATGAAACGGTCTGATAAATAGGAGGAGCCAGAAGCGGTGTTGAAAAACATTAAGAGCCTGAAAACGTTTGAAAAATATGAAGAGCTTCAAAAGGTGTGGAAAATATGAAGAGCTTCAAAATGTGTCAAAAGCGAGATGAGTATGAAACGGTCTGAAAAATAGGAGGAGCATGAAATGGTGTTGAAAAACATGAAGAGCCTGAAAATGTGTGAAATATATGAAGAGCTTCAAAAGGTGTCAAAAATATGAGGAGCATGGAACGGTCTGAAAAATTGGGGGAGAATGAAACGGTGTTGAAAAATATGAAGAGCCTGAAAAGGTGTGAACATTATGAAGAGCTTCCAAAGGTGTGATATACATGAGGAGCATGAAACGGTCTGAAAAATAGGAGGAGCATGAAGCGGTGTTGAAAAACATGAAGAGCCTCAAATGGTGTGTAAAATATGAAGAGCTTCCAATGTGTCAAAACTATGAGGAGCAGGAAACGGTCTGAAAAATAGGAGGAGCATGAAGTGGTGTTGAAAAACATGAAGAGCCTGAAAAGCTGTGAAAAATATGAAGAGCATCAAAACCTGTCAAATTATGAGGAGCATAAAACGGTGGTCAAAAACATGAAACGCCTGAAAAGGTGTGCAATATATGAACAGCTTCAAAAGGTGTCAAAAATAGGAGGAGCATGAAGCGGTGTAGAAAAACATGAAGACCCTGAAAAGGTGTGAAAAATATGAAGACCTTCAAATCGTGTCAAAAATATGAGGAGCATGAAACGGTCTGAAAATTGGAGGAGCATGAAGCAGTGTTGAAAAACATGAAGACCCTGAAAAGGTGTGAAAAATATGAAGAGCTTCAAATCGTGTCAAAAATATGAGGAGCATGAAACGGTCTGAAAATTGGAGGAGCATGAAGCGGTGTTGAAAAACATGAAGAGCCTGAAAAGGTGTGAAAAATATGCAGAGCTTCAACAGGTGTCAAAAATATGAGGAGCATGAAACGGTCTGAAAAATAGAAGGAGAATGAAACGGTGTTCAAAAACATGAAGAGCCTGAAAAGGTGTGAAAAATATGAAGAGCTTCAAAAGGTGTCAAAAATATGAGGAGCATGAAACGGTCTGAAAAATAGGAGGAAAATGAAAAGGTGTTCAAAAACATGAAGAGCCTGAAAACGTGTGAAAGATATGAAGACCTTCAAAAGGTGTCAAAAATATGAGGAGCATGAAACGGTCTGAAAAATAGGAGCAGCATGAAGCGGTGTAATAAACATGAAGAGCCTGAAAAGGTGTGAAAAATATGAAGAGCTTCAAAAGGTGTGAAAAAAATGAAGAGCTTCAAAACGTGTCAAAAATATGAGGAGCATGAAACGGTCTGATAAATAGGAGGAGCCAGAAGCGGTGTTGAAAAACATTAAGAGCCTGAAAACGATTGAAAAATATGAAGAGCTTCAAAAGGTGTGGAAAATATGAAGAGCTTCAAAATGTGTCAAAAGCGAGATGAGTATGAAACGGTCTGAAAAATAGGAGGAGCATGAAATGGTGTTGAAAAACATGAAGAGCCTGAAAATGTGTGAAATATATGAAGAGCTTCAAAAGGTGTCAAAAATATGAGGAGCATGGAACGGTCTGAAAAATTGGGGGAGCATGAAACGGTGTTGAAAAATATGAAGAGCCTGAAAAGGTGTGAACATTATGAAGAGCTTCCAAAGGTGTGATATACATGAGGAGCATGAAACGGTCTGAAAAATAGGAGGAGCATGAAGCGGTGTTGAAAAACATGAAGAGCCTCAAATGGTGTGTAAAATATGAAGAGCTTCCAATGTGTCAAAACTATGAGGAGCAGGAAACGGTCTGAAAAATAGGAGGAGCATGAAGTGGTGTTGAAAAACATGAAGAGCCTGAAAAGCTGTGAAAAATATGAAGAGCATCAAAACCTGTCAAATTATGAGGAGCATAAAACGGTGGTCAAAAACATGAAACGCCTGAAAAGGTGTGCAATATATGAACAGCTTCAAAAGGTGTCAAAAATAGCAGGAGCATGAAGCGGTGTAGAAAAACATGAAGACCCTGAAAAGGTGTGAAAAATATGAAGACCTTCAAATCGTGTCAAAAATATGAGGAGCATGAAACGGTCTGAAAATTGGAGGAGCATGAAGCAGTGTTGAAAAACATGAAGACCCTGAAAAGATGTGAAAAATATGAAGAGCTTCAAATCGTGTCAAAAATATGAGGAGCATGAAACGGTCTGAAAATTGGAGGAGCATGAAGCGGTGTTGAAAAACATGAAGAGCCTGAAAACGTGTGAAAAATATGATGAGCTTCAAAAGGTGTGAAAAATATGAGGAGCATGAAACGGTCTGAAAAATAGAAGCAGCATGAAACGGTGTTGAAAAACATGAAGAACCTGAAAACGTGTGAAATATATGAAGAGCTTCAAAAGGTGGGAAAATTATGAAGAACTTCAAAAAGTGTCAAAAATGAGATGAGCATGAAACGGTCTGAAAAATAGGAGGAGCATGAAGTGGTCTTGAAAAACATGAAGAGCCTGAAAAGGTGTGAAAAATATGAAGAGCTTCAAAAGTTATCAAAAATATGAAGAGCATGAAACCGTCTGAAAAATAGGAGGAGCATGAAGCGGTGTGGAAAACCATGAAGTGCTTGAAAAGGTGTGAAAAATATGAAGAGTTTCTAAAGGTGTCAAAAATATGAGGAGCATTAAACGGTCAGAAAAATAGGAGGATCATGAAATGGTGTTCAAAAACATGAAGAGCCTGAAAAGGTGTGAAAAACATGAAGAGCCTGAAAACGTGGGAAAAATATGAAGAGCTTCAAAACGTGTCAAAAATATGAGGAGCATGAAACGGTCTGAAAAATAGGAGGAGCATGAAGTGGTGTTGAAAAACATGAAGAGCCTGAAAAGGTGTGGAAAATATGAAGCGCTTCAAAAGGTGAGAAAAATATGAGGTGCAAGAAACGGTCTGAAAAATAGGAGGAGCATGAAGCGGTGTTGAAAAACAAGAAGAGCCTGAAAACGTGTGAAAAATATGAAGAGCATCAAAAGGTGTGAAAAATATGAGGAGCAGGAAACGGTCTAAAAAATAGAAGCGGCATGAAATGGTGTTCAAAAACATGAAGAGACTGAAAAGATGTGAAAATTATGAAGAGCTTCAAAAGGTGTGAAATACATGAGGCGCATGAAACGGTCTGAAAAATAGGAGAAGCATGAAGTGGTGTTGAAACACATGAAGAGCCTGAAAAGGTGTGAAAAATATGAAGAGCTTCAAAATGTGTCAAACATATGAAGAACATGAAAAGGTCTGAAAAATAGGAGGATCATGAAGCAGTGTTCAAAAACATGAAGAGCCTGAAAATGTGTGAAAAATATAAAGAGCTTCAAAATGTGTCAAATATATGAGGAGCATGAAACGGTCTGAAAAATAGGAGGAGCATGAAACGGTGATTAAAAACATGAAGAGCCTGAAAAGGTGTGAAAAATATGAAGAGCTTCAAAAGCTGTGAAATACATGAGGAGCATGAAACAGGCCGAAAAATACGAGAAGCATGAAGTGATGTGGAAAAACATGAAGAGCCTAAAAAGTTGTGAGAAATATGAAGAGCTTCAAAAGATGTGAAATACATGAGGAGCATGAAACTCTCTGAAAAATAGGAGGAGCATGAAGCGGTGTTCAAAAATATGAAAAGCCTAAAAAGTTGTGAGAAATATGAAGAGCTTCAAAAGGTGTCAAAAATGAGATGAGCATGAAACGGTCTGAAAAATATGTGGAGCATGAAGCCGTGTTGAGAAACATGAAGAGCCTAAAAAGTTGAGAAAAATCTGAAAAGCTTCAAAAGGTGTCAAAAATGAGATGAGCATGAAACAGTCTGAAAAATAGGAGGAGCATGAAGCGGTGTTGAAAAACATGAAGAGCCTCAAATGGTGTGTAAAATATGAAGAGCTTCCAATGTGTCAAAACTATGAGGAGCAGGAAACGGTCTGAAAAATAGGAGGAGCATGAAGTGGTGTTGAAAAACATGAAGAGCCTGAAAAGCTGTGAAAAATATGAAGAGCATCAAAACCTGTCAAATTATGAGGAGCATAAAACGGTGGTCAAAAACATGAAACGCCTGAAAAGGTGTGCAATATATGAACAGCTTCAAAAGGTGTCAAAAATAGGAGGAGCATGAAGCGGTGTAGAAAAACATGAAGACCCTGAAAAGGTGTGAAAAATATGAAGACCTTCAAATCGTGTCAAAAATATGAGGAGCATGAAACGGTCTGAAAATTGGAGGAGCATGAAGCAGTGTTGAAAAACATGAAGACCCTGAAAAGGTGTGAAAAATATGAAGAGCTTCAAATCGTGTCAAAAATATGAGGAGCATGAAACGGTCTGAAAATTGGAGGAGCATGAAGCGGTGTTGAAAAACATGAAGAGCCTGAAAAGGTGTGAAAAATATGCAGAGCTTCAACAGGTGTCAAAAATATGAGGAGCATGAAACGGTCTGAAAAATAGAAGGAGAATGAAACGGTGTTCAAAAACATGAAGAGCCTGAAAAGGTGTGAAAAATATGAAGAGCTTCAAAAGGTGTCAAAAATATGAGGAGCATGAAACGGTCTGAAAAATAGGAGGAAAATGAAAAGGTGTTCAAAAACATGAAGAGCCTGAAAACGTGTGAAAGATATGAAGACCTTCAAAAGGTGTCAAAAATATGAGGAGCATGAAACGGTCTGAAAAATAGGAGCAGCATGATGCGGTGTAATAAACATGAAGAGCCTGAAAAGGTGTGAAAAATATGAAGAGCTTCAAAAGGTGTGAAAAAAATGAAGAGCTTCAAAACGTGTCAAAAATATGAGGAGCATGAAACGGTCTGATAAATAGGAGGAGCCAGAAGCGGTGTTGAAAAACATTAAGAGCCTGAAAACGATTGAAAAATATGAAGAGCTTCAAAAGGTGTGGAAAATATGAAGAGCTTCAAAATGTGTCAAAAGCGAGATGAGTATGAAACGGTCTGAAAAATAGGAGGAGCATGAAATGGTGTTGAAAAACATGAAGAGCCTGAAAATGTGTGAAATATATGAAGAGCTTCAAAAGGTGTCAAAAATATGAGGAGCATGGAACGGTCTGAAAAATTGGGGGAGCATGAAACGGTGTTGAAAAATATGAAGAGCCTGAAAAGGTGTGAACATTATGAAGAGCTTCCAAAGGTGTGATATACATGAGGAGCATGAAACGGTCTGAAAAATAGGAGGAGCATGAAGCGGTGTTGAAAAACATGAAGAGCCTCAAATGGTGTGTAAAATATGAAGAGCTTCCAATGTGTCAAAACTTTGAGGAGCAGGAAACGGTCTGAAAAATAGGAGGAGCATGAAGTGGTGTTGAAAAACATGAAGAGCCTGAAAAGCTGTGAAAAATATGAAGAGCATCAAAACCTGTCAAATTATGAGGAGCATAAAACGGTGGTCAAAAACATGAAACGCCTGAAAAGGTGTGCAATATATGAACAGCTTCAAAAGGTGTCAAAAATAGCAGGAGCATGAAGCGGTGTAGAAAAACATGAAGACCCTGAAAAGGTGTGAAAAATATGAAGACCTTCAAATCGTGTCAAAAATATGAGGAGCATGAAACGGTCTGAAAATTGGAGGAGCATGAAGCAGTGTTGAAAAACATGAAGACCCTGAAAAGATGTGAAAAATATGAAGAGCTTCAAATCGTGTCAAAAATATGAGGAGCATGAAACGGTCTGAAAATTGGAGGAGCATGAAGCGGTGTTGAAAAACATGAAGAGCCTGAAAACGTGTGAAAAATATGATGAGCTTCAAAAGGTGTGAAAAATATGAGGAGCATGAAACGGTCTGAAAAATAGAAGCAGCATGAAACGGTGTTGAAAAACATGAAGAACCTGAAAACGTGTGAAATATATGAAGAGCTTCAAAAGGTGGGAAAAATATGAAGAACTTCAAAAAGTGTCAAAAATGAGATGAGCATGAAACGGTCTGAAAAATAGGAGGAGCATGAAGTGGTCTTGAAAAAATGAAGAGCCTGAAAAGGTGTGAAAAATATGAAGAGCTTCAAAAGTTATCAAAAATATGAAGAGCATGAAACCGTCTGAAAAATAGGAGGAGCATGAAGCGGTGTGGAAAACCATGAAGTGCTTGAAAAGGTGTGAAAAATATGAAGAGTTTCTAAAGGTGTCAAAAATATGAGGAGCATTAAACGGTCAGAAAAATAGGAGGATCATGAAATGGTGTTGAAAAACATGAAGAGCCTGAAAAGGTGTGGAAAATATGAAGCGCTTCAAAAGGTGAGAAAAATATGAGGTGCAAGAAACGGTCTGAAAAATAGGAGGAGCATGAAGCGGTGTTGAAAAACAAGAAGAGCCTGAAAACGTGTGAAAAATATGAAGAGCATCAAAAGGTGTGAAAAATATGAGGAGCAGGAAACGGTCTAAAAAATAGAAGCGGCATGAAATGGTGTTCAAAAACATGAAGAGACTGAAAAGATGTGAAAATTATGAAGAGCTTCAAAAGGTGTGAAATACATGAGGCGCATGAAACGGTCTGAAAAATAGGAGAAGCATGAAGTGGTGTTGAAACACATGAAGAGCCTGAAAAGGTGTGAAAAATATGAAGAGCTTCAAAATGTGTCAAACATATGAAGAACATGAAAAGGTCTGAAAAATAGGAGGATCATGAAGCAGTGTTCAAAAACATGAAGAGCCTGAAAATGTGTGAAAAATATAAAGAGCTTCAAAATGTGTCAAATATATGAGGAGCATGAAACGGTCTGAAAAATAGGAGGAGCATGAAACGGTGATTAAAAACATGAAGAGCCTGAAAAGGTGTGAAAAATATGAAGAGCTTCAAAAGCTGTGAAATACATGAGGAGCATGAAACAGGCCGAAAAATACGAGAAGCATGAAGTGATGTGGAAAAACATGAAGAGCCTAAAAAGTTGTGAGAAATATGAAGAGCTTCAAAAGATGTGAAATACATGAGGAGCATGAAACTCTCTGAAAAATAGGAGGAGCATGAAGCGGTGTTCAAAAATATGAAAAGCCTAAAAAGTTGTGAGAAATATGAAGAGCTTCAAAAGGTGTCAAAAAAGAGATGAGCATGAAACGGTCTGAAAAATATGTGGAGCATGAAGCCGTGTTGAGAAACATGAAGAGCCTAAAAAGTTGAGAAAAATCTGAAAAGCTTCAAAAGGTGTCAAAAATGAGATGAGCATGAAACAGTCTGAAAAATAGGAGGATCATGTAACGGTGTTGAAAAACATGAAGAGCCTGAAAAGGTGTGAAAAATATGAGGAGCTTCAAAAGGTGTGAAAAATATGAGGAGCATGAAACAGTCTGAAAAATAGGAGTAGCATGAAGCTGTGTTCAAAAACATGAAGAGCCTGAAAAGGTGTGAAAAATATGAGGAGCTTCAAAAGGTGTGAAAAATATGAGGAGCATGAAACGGTCTGAAAAAGAGAAGCAGTATGAAACGGTGTTGAAAAACATGAAGAGCCTGAAAAGGTGTGAAAAATATGAAGAGCTGCAAAAGGTGTCAAAAATATGAAGAGCATGAAACGGTCTTAAAAATAGGAGGATCTTGAAGCGGTGTTCAAAATCATGAAGAGACTGAAAACTTGTGAAAAATATGAAGAGCTGCAAAAGGTGTCAAAAATATGAGGAGCATGAAACGGTCTGATAAATAGGAGCATGAAACGGTGATAAAAAACATGAAGAGCCTGAAAAGGTGTGAAGAATATGAAGAGCTTCAAAAGGTGTGAAATTCATGAGGAGCATGAAATGATCTGAAAAATAGGAGAAGAATGAAGTGGTGGGGAAAAACATGAAGAGCCTGAAAAGGTGTGAAAAATATGAAGAGCTTCAAGAGGTGTCAAATATATGAAGAGCATGAAACGGTCTCAAAAATAGCAGGAGCATGAAGCGGTGTTGAAAAACATGAAGAGTCTGAAAACCTGTGAAAATATGAAGAACTTCAAAAATATGAAAGATATGAAGAGCTTCAAAAGGTGTCAAAAATGAGATGTGCATGAAACGGTCTGAAAAATAGGAGGAGCATGAAGTGGTGTTGAAAAACGTGAAGAACTTGAAAAGGTGTGAGAAATATGAAGAGCTTCAATAGATGTCAAAAATATGAGGAGCATGAAACGGTCTGAAAAAGAGGAGGAGCACGAAGCGGTGTTGAAAAACATGAAGAGCCTGAAAAGATGTGAAAAATATGAAGAGCTTCAAAATGTGTCAAAATTATGAGGAGCATGAAACGGTCAGAAAAATAGAAGGAGCATGAAGCGGTGTTGAAAAACATGAAGAGCCTGAAAAGGTGTGAAAACCATGAAGAGCTTCAAAAGGTGTGAAAAATATGAAGAGCTTCAAATGGTGTCAAAAATGAGAAGAGCATAAAAGGGTCTGAAAAATAGGAGGAGCATGACGTGGTGTTGAAAAAAATGAAGAGCCTGAAAAGGTGTGAAATATATGAGAGCTTCAAAAGATGTCAAAAATATGAGGAGAATGAAACGGTATGAAAAATAGGAGGAGCATGAAGCGGTGTGGAAAACCATGAAGTGCTTGAAAAGGTGTGAAAAATATGAAGAGTTTCTAAAGGTGTCAAAAATATGAGGAGCATTAAACAGTCTGAAAAATAGGAGAAGCATGAATTGGTGTTGAAAAACATGAAGAGCCTGAAAAGGTGTGAAAAATATGAAGAGCTTCAAAAGGTGTCAAAAATATGAGGAGCATGAAACGGTCTGAAAAATAGGAAGAGCATGAAGCAGTGTGCAAAAACATGAAGAGCTTGAAAAGGTGTGAAAAATATGAAGAGCTTCAAAAGGTGTCAAAAATATGAGGAGCATGAAACGGTCTGAAAAATAGGAGGAGGATGAAACGGTGTTCAAAAACATGAAGAGCCTGTAAAGGTGTGAAAAATATGAAGAGCTTTAAAAGGTGTGAAATACATGAGGAGCATGAAACTCTCTGAAAAGTAAAAGGAGCAAGAAGGGGTGTTCAAAAACATGAAGAGGCTGAAAATGTGTGAAAAACATGAAGAGGCTGAAAAGGTGTGAAAAATATGAAGAGTCTAAAGGTGTCAAAAATATGAGGAGCATGAAACGGTCTGAAAAATAGAAGCAGAATTAAACGGTGTTGAAAAACATGAAGAGCCTGAAAACGTGTGAAAAATATGAAGAGCTTCAAAAGGTGTGAAAAATATGAGGAGCATGAAACGGTCTGAAAAATAGAAGCAGCATGAAACGGTGTTGAAAAATATGAAGAACCTGAAAACGTGTGAAATATATGAAGAGCTTCAAAAGGTGGGAAAAATATGAAGAACTTCAAAAGGTGTCAAAAATGAGATGAGCATGAAACGGTCTGAAAAATAGGAGGAGCATGAAGTGGTCTTGAAAAACATGAAGAGCCTGAAAAGGTGTGAAAAATATGAAGAGCTTCAAAAGTTATCAAAAATATGAATAGCATGAAACCGTCTGAAAAATAGGAGGAGCATGAAGAGGTGTGGAAAACCATGAAGTGCTTGAAAAGGTGTGAAAAATATGAAGAGTTTCTAAAGGTGTCAAAAATATGAGGAGCATTAAACGGTCAGAAAAATAGGAGGATCATGAAAGGTGTTCAAAAACATGAAGAGCCTGAAAAGGTGTGAAAAATATGAAGAGCCTGAAAACGTGTGAAAAATATGAAGAGCTTCAAAACGTGTCAAAAATATGAGGAGCATGAAACGGTCTGAAAAATAGGAGGAAGATGAAGCGGTGTTGAAAAACATGAAGAGCCTGAAAAGGTGTGGAAAATATGAAGCGCTTCAAAAGGTGAGAAAAATATGAGGTGCAAGAAACGGTCTGAAAAATAGGAGGAGCATGAAGCGGTGTTGAAAAACAAGAAGAGCCTGAAAACGTGTGAAAAATATGAAGAGCATCAAAAGGAGTGAAAAATATGAGGAGCAGGAAACGGTCTAAAAAATAGAAGCGGCATGAAATGGTGTTCAAAAACATGAAGAGACTGAAAAGATGTGAAAATTATGAAGAGCTTCAAAAGGTGTGAAAAATATGAGGAGCATGAAACGGTCTGAAAAATAGGAGAAGCATGAAACGGTGATAAAAAACATGAAGAGCCTGAAAAGGTGTGAAAAATATGAAGAGCTTCAAAAGGTGTGAAATTCATGAGGAGCATGAAATGGTCTGAAAAATAGGAGAAGAATGAAGTGGTGGGGAAAAACATGAAGAGCCTGAAAAGGTGTGAAAAATATGAAGAGCTTCAAGAGGTGTCAAATATATGATGAGCATGAAACGGTCTGAAAAATAGGAGGATCATGAAGCGGTGATCAAAAACATGAAGAGCCTAAAAATGTGTGAAAAATATAAAGAGCTTCAAAATGTGTGAAATTCATGAGGATCATGAAACGGTCTGAAAAATAGGAGAAGCATGAAGTGGTGTGGAAAAACATGAAGAGCCTGAAAAGGTGTGAAAAATATGAAGAGCTTCAAAAGGTGTCAAAAATATGAAGAGCATGAAACGGTCTGAAAAATAGGAGGATCATGAAGCAGTGTTCAAAAATATGAAGAGCCTGAAAAGGTGTGAAAAATATGAAGACCTGCAAAAGGTGTCAAAAATATGAGGAGCATGAAACGGTCTGGAAAATAGGAGGAGCATGAAGCCGTGTTCAAAAACATGAGGAGCCTGAAAAGTTGTGAAAAATATGAAGAGCTTCAAAAGGTGTGAAATACATGAGGAGCATGAAACGGTCTGAAATTGGAGGAGCATGAAGCGGTGTTCAAAAACATGAAGAGCCTGAAAAGGTGTGAAAAATATGAGGAGCTTCAAAAGGTGTGAAAAATATGAGGAGCATGAAACGGTCTGAAAAAGAGAAGCAGCATGAAGCGGTGTTGAAAAACATGAAGAGCCTGAAAAGGTGTGAAAAATATGAAGGGCTTCAAAAGGTGTCAAATATATGAGGAGCATGAAACGGTCTGAAAAATAGGAGGAGCATGAAGCGGTGTTCAAAAAAATGAAGAGCCTGAAAAGGTGTGAAAAATATGAAGTGCTTCAAAAGGTGTCAAAAATATGAGGAGCTTGAATCGGTCTGAAAAATAGGAGGAGCATGAAGCGGTGTTGAAAAAAATGAAGAGCCTGAAAATGTGTGAAATATATGAAGAGCCTCAAAACGTGTCAAATATAAGAGGAGCATGAAACGGTCTGAACAATAGGAGGAGCATGAAGCGGTGTTGAAAAACATGAAGAGCCTGAAAATATGTGAAAAATATTAAGAGCTTCAAAAGGTGTGAAAAATATGAGGAGCATGAAACGGTCTGAAAAATAGGAGGAGCATGAAGCCGTGTTGAAAAACATGAAGAGCCTGAAAGGGTGTAACAAATATGAAGAGTTTCAGAAGGTGTCAAAAATGAGAAGAGCATGAAACGGTCTGAAAAATAGGAGGAGCATGAAGTGGTGTTGAAAAACATGAAGAGCCTGAAAAATTGTGAAATATATGAAGAGCTTCAAAAGGTGTGAAGTACATGAGGAGAATGAAACCGTCCGAAAAATAGGAGGAGCATGAAGCGGTGTTCCAATACATGAAGAGCCTGAAAAGGTGTGAAATATATGAAGAGATCAAAAGCTGTCAAAAATATGAGGAGCATGAAACGGTCTGAAAAAAAGGAGGAGCAGGAAACCGTGTTCAAGAACATGAAGAGCCTGAAAAGGTGTGAAAAATTTGAGGTGCTTCAAAAGGTGTGAAAATTCGGAGGAGCATGTAGCGATGTTCAAATACATGAAGAGCCTGAAAATGTGTGTAAAATATGAAGAGCTTCAAAACGTGACAAAAATATGAGGAGCATGAAACGATCTGAAAAATAGGAGGATCAAGAAGCGGTGTTGAAAAACATGAAGATCTGAAAACTTGTGAAAAACATGAAGAGCCTGAAAATGTGTGAAAAATATGAAGAGCTTCAAAATGTGTCAAAAATATGAGGAGCATGAAACGGTCTGAAATATAGGAGGAGCATGAAGCGGTGTTGAAAAACCTGAAGAGACTGAAAACGTGTGAAATACATGAAGAGCTTCAAAAGGTGTGAAAAATATGAAGAGCTTCAAAAGGTGTCAAAAATATGAGGAGCATGAAACGGTCTGAAAAATAGGAGGAGCATGAAACGGTGTTCAAAAACATGAAGCGGCTGAAAAGGTGTGAAAGATATGAAGAGCCTCAAAATGTGTGAAATACATGAGGACCATGAAACGGTCTGAAAAAAAGGAGGAGCATGAAGCGGTGTTGAAAAACATGAAGAGCCTGAAAATGTGTGAAATATATGAAGAGCTTCAAAAAGTGTGAAAAATATGAAGAGCTTCAAAAGGTGTGAAATACATGAGGAGCATGAAACGGTCTGAAAAATAGGAGGAGCATGAAGTGGTGTTGAAAAACATGAAGAGCCTGAAAATGTGTGAAAAATATGAAGAGCTTCAAAAGGTGTGAAAAATATGAGGAGCATGAAACGGTCTGAAAAATAGGAGTAGCATGAAGCCGTGTTGAAAAACATGAAGAGCCTGAAAGGGTGTAACAAATATGAAGAGCTTCAGAAGGTGTCAAAAATGAGATGAGCATGAAATGGTTTGAAAAATAGGAGGAGCATGAAGTGGTGTTGAAAAACATGAAGAGCCTGAAAAAGTGTGAAATATATGAAGAGCTTCAAAAGGTGTGAAGTACATGAGGAGAATGAAACCGTCCGAAAAATAGGAGGAGCATGAAGTGGTGTTGCAATATATGAAGAGCCTGAAAAGGTGTGAAATATATGAAGAGATTCAAAAGGTGTCAAAAATATGAGGAGCATGAAACGGTCTGAAAAAAAGGAGGAGCAGGAAACCGTGTTCAAGAACAAGAAGAGCCTGAAAAGGTGTGAAAAATTTGAGGTGCTTCAAAAGGTGTGAAAATTAGGAGGAGCATGAAACGGTCTGAAAAATAGGAGGATCAAGAAGCGGTGTTGAAAAACATGAAGATCTGAAAACTTGTGAAAAATATAAAGAGTTTCAAAAGGTGTGAAAAATATGAAGAGCTTCAAAAGGTGTCAAAAATGAGATGAGCATGAAACGGTCTGAAAAATATGTGGAGCATAAAGTGGTGTTGAAAAACATGAAGCCTCAAAAGGTGTGAAATACTTGAGGAGCATGAATCGGTCTGAAAAATTGGAGGAGCATGAAGCGGTGTTGAAAAACATGAAGAGCCTGAAAATGTGAGAAAAATATGAAGAGCTACAAAAGGTGTGAAGTACAGGAGGAGCATTAATCGGTCTGAAAAATAGGAGTAGCATGAAGCGGTGTTGAAAAACATGAAGAGCCTGAAAAGGTGTGAAAAATATGAAGAGCTTCAAATGGTGTGAAAAATACGAGGAGCATGAAGAGGTGTTCAAAAACATGAAAAGCCTGAAAAGGTGTGAAAAATTTGAAGAGCTTCAAAAATGTGAAATATATGAAGAGCTTCAAAAGGTGTGAAATATATGAAGAGCTTCAAAAGGTGTCAAAAATTAGATGAGCAAGAAACGGTCTGAAAAATAGGAGGAGCATGAAGTGGTGTTGAAAAACATGAAGAGCCTGAAAATGTGTGAAATATATGAAGAGCTTCAAAAGGTGTGAAAAATATGAAGAGCTTCAAAAGGTGTCAAAAATATGAAGAGCATTAAACGGTCGCAAAAATAGGAGGAACTTGAAGTGGTGTTCGAACACATGAAGAGTCTGAAAAGGTGTGAAATATAAGAAGAGTTTCAAAAGGTGTCAAAATTATGAGGTGCATGAAACGGTCTGAAAAATAGGAGGATCATGAAACAGTGTTGAAAAACATGAAGAGCCTGAAAAGGTGTGAAAAATATGAAGAGCTTCAAAACGTGTCAAAAATATGAGGAGAATGAAACTGTCTGAAAAATAGGAGAAGCATGATGCGGTGCTGAAAAATATGAAGAGCCTGAAAACGTGTGAAAAATATGAAGATCCTCAAAAGGAATGAAAAATATGAGGAGCTTCAAAAGGTGTCAAAAATGAGATGACCATGAAACGGTCTGAGAAATAGAAGGAGCATGAAGTTCTTTTCAAAAAAATGAAGAATCTGAAAAGGTGTGAAGTATATGAAGATTTCAAAAGGTGTCAAAAATATGAGGAGCATGAAACGGTCTGAAAAATAGGAGGAGCATGAAGTCATGATGAAAAACATGAAGAGCGTGAAAATGTGTGAAAAATACGAAGAGCTTCAAAAGGTGTCACAAATATGAGGAGCATGAAACGGTCTGAAATATATGAGGAGCATGAAGCGGTGTTCAAAAACATGAAGAGCCTGAAAACGTGTGAAAAATCTGAAGAGCTTCAAAAATGTGAAAAATATGAAGAGCTTCAAAAGGTGTGAAATATATGAAGAGCTTCAAAAGGTGTCAAAAATTAGATGAGCATGAAACTGTCTGAAAAATAGGAGGAGCATGAAGTGTTATTGAAAATCATGACGAGCCTGAAAAGGTGTGTAAAATATGAAGAGCTTCAAAAGGTGTCAAAAATATGAGGAGCATGAAATGGTCTGAAAAATACTAGGAGCATGAAACGGTGTTCAAAAACAGGAGGAGCCTGAAAAGGTGTGAAAAATATGAAGAGCTTCAAAAGGTGTCAAAAATAAGAGGAGCATGAAACGGTCTGAAAAATAGGAGGAGCATGAAGCGGTGTTCAAAAATATGAAGAGCCTGAAAATTTGTGAAAACTATGAAGAGCTTCAGAAGGTGTCATAAATTAGATGAGCATGAAACGGTCTGAAAAATAGGAGGAGCATGAAGCCGTGTTGAAAAACATTAACAGCCTGAAAATGTGTGGAATATATGAAGAGCTTCAAAAGATTTCAGAAATGAGAGGAGCATGAAACGGTCTGAAAATAGGAGGAGCATGAAGCGGTGTTGAAAAACATGAGGAGCCTGAAAAGGTGTGAAAAATATGAAGAGCTTCAAAAGTTGTGAAAAATATGAAGAGCTTCAAATGCTGTCAAAAATGAGATGAGCATGAAACGGTCTGAGAAATAGGAGAAGCATGAAGTGGTGTTGAAAAATATGAAGAGCCTGAAAAAGTGTGAAATATATGAGGAGCTTCAAAAGGCGTGAAAAATATGAAGAGCTTTAAAAGAGGTCAAAAATATGAGGAGCATGAAACGGTCTGAAAAATAGGAGGAGCATTGTAGCATTGTTCAAAAACTTGAAGAGCCTGAAAAGGTGTGAAAAATATGAAGAGCTTCAAAAGGTGTCAAAAATATGAGGAGCATGAAATGGTCTGAAAAATACTAGGAGCATGAAACGGTGTTCAAAAACAGGAGGAGCCTGAAAAGGTGTGAAAAATATGAAGAGCTTCAAAAGGTGTCAAAAATAAGAGGAGCATGAAACGGTCTGAAAAATAGGAGGAGCATGAAGTGGTGTTGAAAAACATGAAGAGCCTGAAAAGGTGTGAAAAATATGAAGAGCTTCAAAAGCTGTGAAAAATATGAGGAGCACCAAATGGTCTGAAAAATTAGAGGAGCATGAAGCTGTGGTGAAAAACATGAAGAGCCTGAAAAGGTGTAGAAAATATGAAGAGCTTCAAAAGGTGTCAAAAATATGAGGAACATGAAACGGTCTGAAAAATAGGAGGAGCATGAAGTGGGGTTGAAAATCATGAAGAGACTGAAAACGTTTGAAAAATATGAAGAGCTTCAAAAGGAGTGAAATACATGAGGAGCATGAAACCGTCGCAAAAATAGGAGGAACTTGAAGTGGTGTTCGAAAACATGAAGAGTCTGAAAAGGTGTGAAATATAAGAAGAGCTTCAAAGGGTGTCAAAATTATGAGGAGCATGAAACGGTCTGAAAAATAGGAGGATCATGAAGCGTTGTTGAAAAACATGAACAGCCTGAAAAGGTGTGAATAATATGAAGAGATTCAAAGGTTTAAAATATATGAGGAGCATGAAACGGTCTGAAAAATAGAAGCAGCATAAAACGGTGTTCAAAGACATGAAGAGCCTGACAAGGTGTGAAAAATACGAAGAGCTTCAAAAGGTGTGAAATACATGAGGAGGAAGAAACGGTCAGAAAAATAGGAGGAGCATGAAGCGGTATTCTAAACATGAAAAGCCTGAAAAAGTGTGAAAAATATGAAGAGCTTCACTTGTTTGAAAAATAAGAAGAGCCTGAAAAGGTGTGAAAAATATGAAGAGCAACAAAAGGTGTCAAAAATATGAGGAGCATGAAATGGTCTGCAAAAAAGGAAAAGCATGAAGTGGTGTTGAAAAACTTGAAGAGCCTGAAAAGGTGTGAAAAATATGAAAAGCTTCAAAAGGTGTCAAAATATGAGGAGCATGAAACGGTCTGAAAAATAGGAGGAGCATGAAGCAGTGTTCAAAAACATGAAGAGCCTGAAAAGGTGTGAAAAATATGAAGAGCTTCTAAAGGTGTCAAAAATATGAGGAGCATGAAACAGTCTGAAAAATAGCAGGAGCATGAAGCGGTGTTGAAAAACATGAAAAGTCTGAAAAGGTGTGAAAAATATGAAGAGCTTCAAAAGATGTGAAAAATATGAGGAGCATGAAACTGTCTGAAAAATAGAAACAGCAGGAAACGGTGTTGAAAAACATGAAGAGCCTGAAAATGTGTGAAAAACATGAAGAGCCTGAAAAGGTGTGAAAAATATGAAGAGTTTCAAAAGGTGTGAAAAATATGAAGAGCTTCAAAAGGTGTCAAAAATGAGATCAACAAGAAACCGTCTGAAAAATAGGAGGAGCATGAAGCGGTGTTGAAAAATATGAAGAGCCTGAAAAGGTGTGAAAAATATGAAGAGTTTCAAAAGGTGTGAAAAATATGAAGAGCTTCAAAAGGTGTCAAAAATGAGATCAACAAGAAACCGTCTGAAAAATAGGAGGAGCATGAAGCGGTGTTGAAAAATATGAAGAGCCTGAAAAGGTGTGAAAAATATGAAGAGCTTATAAATGTGTCAAATATATGAGGAGCATGAATCGGTCTGAAAAATAGGAGGAGCATGAAGTGGTGTTGAAAAACATTAAGAGCCTGAAAAGGTGTGTAAAATATGAAGAGCTTCAAAAAGTGTCAAAAATATGAGGAGCATGAAACTGTCTGAAAAATAGGAGGAGCATGAAACGGTGATCAAAAACATGAAGAGCCTGAAAAGGTTTGAAAAATATGAAGAGCTTCAAAAGATGTGAAATACATGAGGAGCATGAAACGGGCTGAAAAATAGGAGAAGCATGAAGTGGTGTGGAAAAACATGAACAGCCTGAAAAGGTGTGAAAAATATGAAGAGCTTCAAAAGGTGTGAAATACATGAGGAGCATGAAACTCTTTGAAAAATAGGAGGAGCATGAAGCTGTTTTCAAAATCATGAAGAGCCTGAAAAGTTGTCAAAAATATGAAAAGCTTCAAAAGGTGTCAAATATGAGATGAGCATGAAACGGTCTGAAAAATAGGAAGATCATGAAAAGGTGTTGAAAAATATGAAGTCACTAAAAGTTGTGAAAAATAGAAAGAGCTTCAAAAGGTGTCAAAAATATGAGGAGCATCAAACGGTCTGAAAAATAAGAGGAGCATTAAGCGGTCGTCAAAAACATGAAGAGCCTGAAAAGGTGTGAAAAATAGGAAGAGCTTCAAAAGGTGAGAAATATATGAGGAGCATGAAACGGTCTGAAAATTAGGAGAAGCATGAAGTGGTGTGGAAAAACATGAAGAGCCTGAAAAGGTGTGAAAAATATGAAGAGCTTCAAAATGGGTCAAAAATATGAAGAGCATGAAACGGTCTGAAAAATAGGAGAACCATGAAGCGGTGTTCAAAAACATGAACAGCCTGAAAAGGTGTGAAAAATATGAAGAGCTTCATAAGGTGTGAAATACATGAGGAGCATGAAACTCTCTGAAAAATAGGAGGAGCATGAAGTGGTGTTGTAAAACCTGAAGAGCCTGAAAAGGTGTGAAAAATATGAAGAGCTTCAAAAGGTGTCAAAAATATGAGGAGCATGAAACGGTCTGAAAAATAGGTGGAGCATGAAGCGGTGTTCAAAAACATGAAGAGCCTGAAAACGTGTGAAAAATATGAAGAGCTTCAAAAGGTGTCAAATACATGAGGATCTTAAACGGTCTGAAAAAAGGGGGAGCATGAAGCGGTGTTCAAAATAGGAAGAGCCTGAAAAGTTGTGAAAAATATGAAGAGCTTCAAAAGGTGTGAAAATTATGAGGAGCATGAAACGGTCTGAAAAATAGGAGGAGCATGAAGCTGTGTTCAAAATCACGAAGAGCCTGAAAAGGTGTGAAAAATATGAAGAGCTTTAAAAGGTGTCAATTTTATGAGGAGCATGAAACGGTCTGAAAAATAGGAGGAGAATGAATCGGTGTTGAAAAACATAAGGAGCATGAAAAGGTGTGAAAAATATGAAGAGCTTTAAAAGGTGTGAAAAATATGAGGTGCATGAAACGGTCTGAAAAATAGGAGGAGCATGATGCGGTGTTGAAAAATATGAAGAGCCTGAAAAGGTGTGAAAAATATGAAGAGCTTCAAAAGGTGTCAAAAATATGAGGAGCATGAAACGGTCTGAAAATTAGGAGGAGCATGAAGCGTTGTTGAAAAACATGAAGAGCATGAAAAGGTGTGAAAATATGAAGATCTTCTAAAGGTGTCAAAAATATGAGGAGCATGAAACGGTCTTAAAAATTGGAGGAGCATGAAGCGGTGTTGAAAATCATGAAGGGCCTGAAAAGGTGTGAAAAATATGAAGAGTTTCAAAAAGTGTGAAAATATGAAGAGCTTCAAAAGGTGTCAAAAATGAGATCAACATGAAACCGTCTGAATAATAGGAGGAGCATGTAGCGGTGTTGAAAAATATGAAGATCCTGAAAAGGTGTGAAAATATGAAGAGCTTATAAATGTGTCAAATATATGAGGAGCATGAAACGGTCTGAAAAATAGGAGGATCATGAAACGGTGATGAAAAATATGAGAGCCTGAAAAGGTTTGAAAAATATGAAGAGCTTCAAAAGGTGTGAAAAACATGAAGAGCTTCAAAAGGTGTGAAAAACATGAGGAGCATGAAATGGTCTTAAAAACAGAAGCAGCATGAAGCAGTGTTGAAAAACATGAAGAGCCTGAAAACGTGTGAAAAATATGAAGAGCTTCAAAAGGTGTGAAAAATACGAAGAGCTTCAAAAGATATGAAAAATATGAGGAGCATGAAACGGTCTGAAAAATAGAAGCAGCATGAAGCGGTGTTGAAAAACATGAAGATCCTGAAAAGGTGTGAGAAATATGAAGAGCTTCAATAGGTGTCAAAAATATGAGGAGCATGAAACGGTCTTAAAAATACTAGGAGAATGAAGATGTGTTGCAAAACATGAAGAGCCTGAAAAGGTGTGAAAAACATGAAGAGCCTGAAAAGGTGTGAAAAATATGAAGAGCTTCATAAGGTGTGAAATACATGAGGAGCATGAAACTCTCTGAAAAATAGGAGGAGCATGAAGTGGTGTTGTAAAACTTGAAGAGCCTGAAAAGGTGTGAAAAATATGAAGAGCTTCAAAAGGTGTCAAAAATATGAGGAGGATGAAACGGTCTGAAAAATAGGTGGAGCATGAAGCCGTGTTGAAAAACCTGAAGAGCCTGAAAAGGTGTGAAAAATATGAAGAGCTTCAAAAGGTGTCAAAAATATGAGGAGCATGAAACGGTCTGAAAAATAGGTGGAGCATGAAGCGGTGTTCAAAAACATGAAGAGCCTGAAAACGTGTGAAAAATATGAAGAGCTTCAAAAGGTGTCAAATACATGAGGATCTTAATCGCTCTGAAAAAAGGGGGAGCATGAAGCGGTGTTCAAAATAGGAAGAGTCTGAAAAGTTGTGAAAAATATGAAGAGCTTCAAAAGGTGTGAAAATTATGAGGAGCATGAAACGGTCTGAAAAATAGGAGGAGCATGAAGCTGTGTTCAAAATCACGAAGAGCCTGAAAAGGTGTGAAAAATATGAAGAGCTTTAAAAGGTGTCAATTTTATGAGGAGCATGAAACGGTCTGAAAAATAGGAGGAGAATGAATCGGTGTTGAAAAACATAAGGAGCATGAAAAGGTGTGAAAAATATGAAGAGCTTTAAAAGGTGTGAAAAATATGAGGTGCATGAAACGGTCTGAAAAATAGGAGGAGCATGATGCGGTGTTGAAAAATATGAAGAGCCTGAAAAGGTGTGAAAAATATGAAGAGCTTCAAAAGGTGTCAAAAATATGAGGAGCATGAAACGGTCTGAAAATTAGGAGGAGCATGAAGCGTTGTTGAAAAACATGAAGAGCATGAAAAGGTGTGAAAATATGAAGATCTTCTAAAGGTGTCAAAAATATGAGGAGCATGAAACGGTCTTAAAAATTGGAGGAGCATGAAGCAGTGTTGAAAATCATGAAGGGCCTGAAAAGGTGTGAAAAATATGAAGAGTTTCAAAAGGTGTGAAAATATGAAGAGCTTCAAAAGGTGTCAAAAATGAGATCAACATGAAACCGTCTGAATAATAGGAGGAGCATGCAGCGGTGTTGAAAAATATGAAGATCCTGAAAAGGTGTGAAAATATGAAGAGCTTCTAAATGTGTCAAATATATGAGGAGCAAGAAACGGTCTGAAAAATAGGAGGATCATGAAACGGTGATGAAAAATATGAGAGCCTGAAAAGGTTTGAAAAATATGAAGAGCTTCAAAAGGTGTGAAAAACATGAAGAGCTTCAAAAGGTGTGAAAAACATGAGGAGCATGAAACAGTCTTAAAAACAGAAGCAGCATGAAGCAGTGTTGAAAAACATGAAGAGCCTGAAAACGTGTGAAAAATATGAAGAGCTTCAAAAGGTGTGAAAAATATGAAGAGCTTCAAAAGATATGAAAAATATGAGGAGCATGAAACGGTCTGAAAAATAGAAGCAGCATGAAGCGGTGTTGAAAAACATGAAGATCCTGAAAAGGTGTGAGAAATATGAAGAGCTTCAATAGGTGTCAAAAATATGAGGAGCATGAAACGGTCTTAAAAATACTAGGAGAATGAAGATGTGTTGCAAAACATGAAGAGCCTGAAAAGGTGTGAAAAACATGAAGAGCCTGAAAAGGTGTGAAAAATATGAAGAGCTTCATAAGGTGTGAAATACATGAGGAGCATGAAACTCTCTGAAAAATAGGAGGAGCATGAAGTGGTGTTGTAAAACTTGAAGAGCCTGAAAAGGTGTGAAAAATATGAAGAGCTTCAAAAGGTGTCAAAAATATGAGGAGGATGAAACGGTCTGAAAAATAGGTGGAGCATGAAGCCGTGTTGAAAAACCTGAAGAGCCTGAAAAGGTGTGAAAAATATGAAGAGCTTCAAAAGGTGTCAAAAATATGAGGAGCATGAAACGGTCTGAAAAATAGGTGGAGCATGAAGCGGTGTTCAAAAACATGAAGAGCCTGAAAACGTGTGAAAAATATGAAGAGCTTCAAAAGGTGTCAAATACATGAGGATCTTAAACGCTCTGAAAAAAGGGGGAGCATGAAGCGGTGTTCAAAATAGGAAGAGCCTGAAAAGTTGTGAAAAATATGAAGAGCTTCAAAAGGTGTGAAAATTATGAGGAGCATGAAACGGTCTGAAAAATAGGAGGAGAATGAATCGGTGTTGAAAAACATAAGGAGCATGAAAAGGTGTGAAAAATATGAAGAGCTTTAAAAGGTGTGAAAAATATGAGGTGCATGAAACGGTCTGAAAAATAGGAGGAGCATGATGCGGTGTTGAAAAATATGAAGAGCCTGAAAAGGTGTGAAAAATATGAAGAGCTTCAAAAGGTGTCAAAAATATGAGGAGCATGAAACGGTCTGAAAATTAGGAGGAGCATGAAGCGTTGTTGAAAAACATGAAGAGCATGAAAAGGTGTGAAAATATGAAGATCTTCTAAAGGTGTCAAAAATATGAGGAGCATGAAACGGTCTTAAAAATTGGAGGAGCATGAAGCGGTGTTGAAAATCATGAAGGGCCTGAAAAGGTGTGAAAAATATGAAGAGTTTCAAAAGGTGTGAAAATATGAAGAGCTTCAAAAGGTGTCAAAAATGAGATCAACATGAAACCGTCTGAATAATAGGAGGAGCATGCAGCGGTGTTGAAAAATATGAAGATCCTGAAAAGGTGTGAAAATATGAAGAGCTTCTAAATGTGTCAAATATATGAGGAGCATGAAACGGTCTGAAAAATAGGAGGATCATGAAACGGTGATGAAAAATATGAGAGCCTGAAAAGGTTTGAAAAATATGAAGAGCTTCAAAAGGTGTGAAAAACATGAAGAGCTTCAAAAGGTGTGAAAAACATGAGGAGCATGAAACGGTCTTAAAAACAGAAGCAGCATGAAGCAGTGTTGAAAAACATGAAGAGCCTGAAAACGTGTGAAAAATATGAAGAGCTTCAAAAGGTGTGAAAAATATGAAGAGCTTCAAAAGATATGAAAAATATGAGGAGCATGAAACGGTCTGAAAAATAGAAGCAGCATGAAGCGGTGTTGAAAAACATGAAGATCCTGAAAAGGTGTGAGAAATATGAAGAGCTTCAATAGGTGTCAAAAATATGAGGAGCATGAAACGGTCTTAAAAATACTAGGAGAATGAAGATGTGTTGCAAAACATGAAGAGCCTGAAAAGGTGTGAAAAACATGAAGAGCCTGAAAAGGTGTGAAAAATATGAAGAGCTTCATAAGGTGTGAAATACATGAGGAGCATGAAACTCTCTGAAAAATAGGAGGAGCATGAAGTGGTGTTGTAAAACTTGAAGAGCCTGAAAAGGTGTGAAAAATATGAAGAGCTTCAAAAGGTGTCAAAAATATGAGGAGGATGAAACGGTCTGAAAAATAGGTGGAGCATGAAGCCGTGTTGAAAAACCTGAAGAGCCTGAAAAGGTGTGAAAAATATGAAGAGCTTCAAAAGGTGTCAAAAATATGAGGAGCATGAAACGGTCTGAAAAATAGGTGGAGCATGAAGCGGTGTTCAAAAACATGAAAGGCCTGAAAACGTGTGAAAAATATGAAGAGCTTCAAAAGGTGTCAAATACATGAGGATCTTAAACGCTCTGAAAAAAGGGGGAGCATGAAGCGGTGTTCAAAATAGGAAGAGCCTGAAAAGTTGTGAAAAATATGAAGAGCTTCAAAAGGTGTGAAAATTATGAGGAGCATGAAACGGTCTGAAAAATAGGAGGAGCATGAAGCTGTGTTCAAAATCACGAAGAGCCTGAAAAGGTGTGAAAAATATGAAGAGCTTTAAAAGGTGTCAATTTTATGAGGAGCATGAAACGGTCTGAAAAATAGGAGGAGAATGAATCGGTGTTGAAAAACATAAGGAGCATGAAAAGGTGTGAAAAATATGAAGAGCTTTAAAAGGTGTGAAAAATATGAGGTGCATGAAACGGTCTGAAAAATAGGAGGAGCATGATGCGGTGTTGAAAAATATGAAGAGCCTGAAAAGGTGTGAAAAATATGAAGAGCTTCAAAAGGTGTCAAAAATATGAGGAGCATGAAACGGTCTGAAAATTAGGAGGAGCATGAAGCGTTGTTGAAAAACATGAAGAGCATGAAAAGGTGTGAAAATATGAAGATCTTCTAAAGGTGTCAAAAATATGAGGAGCATGAAACGGTCTTAAAAATTGGAGGAGCATGAAGCGGTGTTGAAAATCATGAAGGGCCTGAAAAGGTGTGAAAAATATGAAGAGTTTCAAAAGGTGTGAAAATATGAAGAGCTTCAAAAGGTGTCAAAAATGAGATCAACATGAAACCGTCTGAATAATAGGAGGAGCATGCAGCGGTGTTGAAAAATATGAAGATCCTGAAAAGGTGTGAAAATATGAAGAGCTTCTAAATGTGTCAAATATATGAGGAGCATGAAACGGTCTGAAAAATAGGAGGATCATGAAACGGTGATGAAAAATATGAGAGCCTGAAAAGGTTTGAAAAATATGAAGAGCTTCAAAAGGTGTGAAAAACATGAAGAGCTTCAAAAGGTGTGAAAAACATGAGGAGCATGAAACGGTCTTAAAAACAGAAGCAGCATGAAGCAGTGTTGAAAAACATGAAGAGCCTGAAAACGTGTGAAAAATATGAAGAGCTTCAAAAGGTGTGAAAAATATGAAGAGCTTCAAAAGATATGAAAAATATGAGGAGCATGAAACGGTCTGAAAAATAGAAGCAGCATGAAGCGGTGTTGAAAAACATGAAGATCCTGAAAAGGTGTGAGAAATATGAAGAGCTTCAATAGGTGTCAAAAATATGAGGAGCATGAAACGGTCTTAAAAATACTAGGAGAATGAAGATGTGTTGCAAAACATGAAGAGCCTGAAAAGGTGTGAAAAACATGAAGAGCCTGAAAAGGTGTGAAAAATATGAAGAGCTTCATAAGGTGTGAAATACATGAGGAGCATGAAACTCTCTGAAAAATAGGAGGAGCATGAAGTGGTGTTGTAAAACTTGAAGAGCCTGAAAAGGTGTGAAAAATATGAAGAGCTTCAAAAGGTGTCAAAAATATGAGGAGGATGAAACGGTCTGAAAAATAGGTGGAGCATGAAGCCGTGTTGAAAAACCTGAAGAGCCTGAAAAGGTGTGAAAAATATGAAGAGCTTCAAAAGGTGTCAAAAATATGAGGAGCATGAAACGGTCTGAAAAATAGGTGGAGCATGAAGCGGTGTTCAAAAACATGAAGAGCCTGAAAACGTGTGAAAAATATGAAGAGCTTCAAAAGGTGTCAAATACATGAGGATCTTAAACGCTCTGAAAAAAGGGGGAGCATGAAGCGGTGTTCAAAATAGGAAGAGCCTGAAAAGTTGTGAAAAATATGAAGAGCTTCAAAAGGTGTGAAAATTATGAGGAGCATGAAACGGTCTGAAAAATAGGAGGAGCATGAAGCTGTGTTCAAAATCACGAAGAGCCTGAAAAGGTGTGAAAAATATGAAGAGCTTTAAAAGGTGTCAATTTTATGAGGAGCATGAAACGGTCTGAAAAATAGGAGGAGAATGAATCGGTGTTGAAAAACATAAGGAGCATGAAAAGGTGTGAAAAATATGAAGAGCTTTAAAAGGTGTGAAAAATATGAGGTGCATGAAACGGTCTGAAAAATAGGAGGAGCATGATGCGGTGTTGAAAAATATGAAGAGCCTGAAAAGGTGTGAAAAATATGAAGAGCTTCAAAAGGTGTCAAAAATATGAGGAGCATGAAACGGTCTGAAAATTAGGAGGAGCATGAAGCGTTGTTGAAAAACATGAAGAGCATGAAAAGGTGTGAAAATATGAAGATCTTCTAAAGGTGTCAAAAATATGAGGAGCATGAAACGGTCTTAAAAATTGGAGGAGCATGAAGCGGTGTTGAAAATCATGAAGGGCCTGAAAAGGTGTGAAAAATATGAAGAGTTTCAAAAGGTGTGAAAATATGAAGAGCTTCAAAAGGTGTCAAAAATGAGATCAACATGAAACCGTCTGAATAATAGGAGGAGCATGCAGCGGTGTTGAAAAATATGAAGATCCTGAAAAGGTGTGAAAATATGAAGAGCTTCTAAATGTGTCAAATATATGAGGAGCATGAAACGGTCTGAAAAATAGGAGGATCATGAAACGGTGATGAAAAATATGAGAGCCTGAAAAGGTTTGAAAAATATGAAGAGCTTCAAAAGGTGTGAAAAACATGAAGAGCTTCAAAAGGTGTGAAAAACATGAGGAGCATGAAACGGTCTTAAAAACAGAAGCAGCATGAAGCAGTGTTGAAAAACATGAAGAGCCTGAAAACGTGTGAAAAATATGAAGAGCTTCAAAAGGTGTGAAAAATATGAAGAGCTTCAAAAGATATGAAAAATATGAGGAGCATGAAACGGTCTGAAAAATAGAAGCAGCATGAAGCGGTGTTGAAAAACATGAAGATCCTGAAAAGGTGTGAGAAATATGAAGAGCTTCAATAGGTGTCAAAAATATGAGGAGCATGAAACGGTCTTAAAAATACTAGGAGAATGAAGATGTGTTGCAAAACATGAAGAGCCTGAAAAGGTGTGAAAAACATGAAGAGCCTGAAAAGGTGTGAAAAATATGAAGAGCTTCATAAGGTGTGAAATACATGAGGAGCATGAAACTCTCTGAAAAATAGGAGGAGCATGAAGTGGTGTTGTAAAACTTGAAGAGCCTGAAAAGGTGTGAAAAATATGAAGAGCTTCAAAAGGTGTCAAAAATATGAGGAGGATGAAACGGTCTGAAAAATAGGTGGAGCATGAAGCCGTGTTGAAAAACCTGAAGAGCCTGAAAAGGTGTGAAAAATATGAAGAGCTTCAAAAGGTGTCAAAAATATGAGGAGCATGAAACGGTCTGAAAAATAGGTGGAGCATGAAGCGGTGTTCAAAAACATGAAGAGCCTGAAAACGTGTGAAAAATATGAAGAGCTTCAAAAGGTGTTAAATACATGAGGATCTTAAACGGTCTGAAAAAAGGGGGAGCATGAAGCGGTGTTCAAAATAGGAAGAGCCTGAAAAGTTGTGAAAAATATGAAGAGCTTCAAAAGGTGTGAAAATTATGAGGAGCATGAAACGGTCTGAAAAAAAGGAGGAGCATGAAGCTGTGTTCAAAATCACGAAGAGCCTGAAAAGGTGTGAAAAATATGAAGAGCTTTAAAAGGTGTCAATTTTATGAGGAGCATGAAACGGTCTGAAAAATAGGAGGAGAATGAATCGGTGTTGAAAAACATAAGGAGCATGAAAAGGTGTGAAAAATATGAAGAGCTTTAAAAGGTGTGAAAAATATGAGGTGCATGAAACGGTCTGAAAAATAGGAGGAGCATGATGCGGTGTTGAAAAATATGAAGAGCCTGAAAAGGTGTGAAAAATATGAAGAGCTTCAAAAGGTGTCAAAAATATGAGGAGCATGAAACGGTCTGAAAATTAGGAGGAGCATGAAGCGTTGTTGAAAAACATGAAGAGCATGAAAAGGTGTGAAAATATGAAGATCTTCTAAAGGTGTCAAAAATATGAGGAGCATGAAACGGTCTTAAAAATTGGAGGAGCATGAAGCGGTGTTGAAAATCATGAAGGGCCTGAAAAGGTGTGAAAAATATGAAGAGTTTCAAAAGGTGTGAAAATATGAAGAGCTTCAAAAGGTGTCAAAAATGAGATCAACATGAAACCGTCTGAATAATAGGAGGAGCATGCAGCGGTGTTGAAAAATATGAAGATCCTGAAAAGGTGTGAAAATATGAAGAGCTTCTAAATGTGTCAAATATATGAGGAGCATGAAACGGTCAGAAAAATAGGAGGATCATGAAACGGTGATGAAAAATATGAGAGCCTGAAAAGGTTTGAAAAATATGAAGAGCTTCAAAAGGTGTGAAAAACATGAAGAGCTTCAAAAGGTGTGAAAAACATGAGGAGCATGAAACGGTCTTAAAAACAGAAGCAGCATGAAGCAGTGTTGAAAAACATGAAGAGCCTGAAAACGTGTGAAAAATATGAAGAGCTTCAAAAGGTGTGAAAAATATGAAGAGCTTCAAAAGATATGAAAAATATGAGGAGCATGAAACGGTCTGAAAAATAGAAGCAGCATGAAGCGGTGTTGAAAAACATGAAGATCCTGAAAAGGTGTGAGAAATATGAAGAGCTTCAATAGGTGTCAAAAATATGAGGAGCATGAAACGGTCTTAAAAATACTAGGAGAATGAAGATGTGTTGCAAAACATGAAGAGCCTGAAAAGGTGTGAAAAACATGAAGAGCCTGAAAAGGTGTGAAAAATATGAAGAGCTTCATAAGGTGTGAAATACATGAGGAGCATGAAACTCTCTGAAAAATAGCAGGAGCATGAAGTGGTGTTGTAAAACTTGAAGAGCCTGAAAAGGTGTGAAAAATATGAAGAGCTTCAAAAGGTGTCAAAAATATGAGGAGCATGAAACGGTCTGAAAAATAGGTGGAGCATGAAGCGGTGTTCAAAAACATGAAGAGCCTGAAAACGTGTGAAAAATATGAAGAGCTTCAAAAGGTGTCAAATACATGAGGATCTTAAACGGTCTGAAAAAAGGGGGAGCATGAAGCGGTGTTCAAAATAGGAAGAGCCTGAAAAGTTGTGAAAAATATGAAGAGCTTCAAAAGGTGTGAAAATTATGAGGAGCATGAAACGGTCTGAAAAATAGGAGGAGCATGAAGCTGTGTTCAAAATCACGAAGAGCCTGAAAAGGTGTGAAAAATATGAAGAGCTTTAAAAGGTGTCAATTTTATGAGGAGCATGAAACGGTCTGAAAAATAGGAGGAGAATGAATCGGTGTTGAAAAACATAAGGAGCATGAAAAGGTGTGAAAAATATGAAGAGCTTTAAAAGGTGTGAAAAATATGAGGTGCATGAAACGGTCTGAAAAATAGGAGGAGCATGATGCGGTGTTGAAAAATATGAAGAGCCTGAAAAGGTGTGAAAAATATGAAGAGCTTCAAAAGGTGTCAAAAATATGAGGAGCATGAAACGGTCTGAAAATTAGGAGGAGCATGAAGCGTTGTTGAAAAACATGAAGAGCATGAAAAGGTGTGAAAATATGAAGATCTTCTAAAGGTGTCAAAAATATGAGGAGCATGAAACGGTCTTAAAAATTGGAGGAGCATGAAGCGGTGTTGAAAATCATGAAGGGCCTGAAAAGGTGTGAAAAATATGAAGAGTTTCAAAAGGTGTGAAAATATGAAGAGCTTCAAAAGGTGTCAAAAATGAGATCAACATGAAACCGTCTGAATAATAGGAGGAGCATGCAGCGGTGTTGAAAAATATGAAGATCCTGAAAAGGTGTGAAAATATGAAGAGCTTCTAAATGTGTCAAATATATGAGGAGCATGAAACGGTCTGAAAAATAGGAGGATCATGAAACGGTGATGAAAAATATGAGAGCCTGAAAAGGTTTGAAAAATATGAAGAGCTTCAAAAGGTGTGAAAAACATGAAGAGCTTCAAAAGGTGTGAAAAACATGAGGAGCATGAAACGGTCTTAAAAACAGAAGCAGCATGAAGCAGTGTTGAAAAACATGAAGAGCCTGAAAACGTGTGAAAAATATGAAGAGCTTCAAAAGGGGTCAAAAATATGAAGAGCTTCAAAAGATATGAAAAATATGAGGAGCATGAAACGGTCTGAAAAATAGAAGCAGCATGAAGCGGTGTTGAAAAACATGAAGATCCTGAAAAGGTGTGAGAAATATGAAGAGCTTCAATAGGTGTCAAAAATATGAGGAGCATGAAACGGTCTTAAAAATACTAGGAGAATGAAGATGTGTTGCAAAACATGAAGAGCCTGAAAAGGTGTGAAAAACATGAAGAGCCTGAAAAGGTGTGAAAAATATGAAGAGCTTCATAAGGTGTGAAATACATGAGGAGCATGAAACTCTCTGAAAAATAGGAGGAGCATGAAGTGGTGTTGTAAAACTTGAAGAGCCTGAAAAGGTGTGAAAAATATGAAGAGCTTCAAAAGGTGTCAAAAATATGAGGAGGATGAAACGGTCTGAAAAATAGGTGGAGCATGAAGCCGTGTTGAAAAACCTGAAGAGCCTGAAAAGGTGTGAAAAATATGAAGAGCTTCAAAAGGTGTCAAAAATATGAGGAGCATGAAACGGTCTGAAAAATAGGTGGAGCATGAAGCGGTGTTCAAAAACATGAAGAGCCTGAAAACGTGTGAAAAATATGAAGAGCTTCAAAAGGTGTCAAATACATGAGGATCTTAAACGGTCTGAAAAAAGGGGGAGCATGAAGCGGTGTTCAAAATAGGAAGAGCCTGAAAAGTTGTGAAAAATATGAAGAGCTTCAAAAGGTGTGAAAATTATGAGGAGCATGAAACGGTCTGAAAAATAGGAGGAGCATGAAGCTGTGTTCAAAATCACGAAGAGCCTGAAAAGGTGTGAAAAATATGAAGAGCTTTAAAAGGTGTCAATTTTATGAGGAGCATGAAACGGTCTGAAAAATAGGAGGAGAATGAATCGGTGTTGAAAAACATAAGGAGCATGAAAAGGTGTGAAAAATATGAAGAGCTTTAAAAGGTGTGAAAAATATGAGGTGCATGAAACGGTCTGAAAAATAGGAGGAGCATGATGCGGTGTTGAAAAATATGAAGAGCCTGAAAAGGTGTGAAAAATATGAAGAGCTTCAAAAGGTGTCAAAAATATGAGGAGCATGAAACGGTCTGAAAATTAGGAGGAGCATGAAGCGTTGTTGAAAAACATGAAGAACATGAAAAGGTGTGAAAATATGAAGATCTTCTAAAGGTGTCAAAAATATGAGGAGCATGAAACGGTCTTAAAAATTGGAGGAGCATGAAGCGGTGTTGAAAATCATGAAGGGCCTGAAAAGGTGTGAAAAATATGAAGAGTTTCAAAAGGTTTGAAAATATGAAGAGCTTCAAAAGGTGTCAAAAATGAGATCAACATGAAACCGTCTGAATAATAGGAGGAGCATGCAGCGGTGTTGAAAAATATGAAGATCCTGAAAAGGTGTGAAAATATGAGGAGCTTCTAAATGTGTCAAATATATGAGGAGCATGAAACGGTCAGAAAAATAGGAGGATCATGAAACGGTGATGAAAAATATGAGAGCCTGAAAAGGTTTGAAAAATATGAAGAGCTTCAAAAGGTGTGAAAAACATGAAGAGCTTCAAAAGGTGTGAAAAACATGAGGAGCATGAAACGGTCTTAAAAACAGAAGCAGCATGAAGCAGTGTTGAAAAACATGAAGAGCCTGAAAACGTGTGAAAAATATGAAGAGCTTCAAAAGGTGTGAAAAATATGAAGAGCTTCAAAAGATATGAAAAATATGAGGAGCATGAAACGGTCTGAAAAATAGAAGCAGCATGAAGCGGTGTTGAAAAACATGAAGATCCTGAAAAGGTGTGAGAAATATGAAGAGCTTCAATAGGTGTCAAAAATATGAGGAGCATGAAACGGTCTTAAAAATACTAGGAGAATGAAGATGTGTTGCAAAACATGAAGAGCCTGAAAAGGTGTGAAAAACATGAAGAGCCTGAAAAGGTGTGAAAAATATGAAGAGCTTCATAAGGTGTGAAATACATGAGGAGCATGAAACTCTCTGAAAAATAGCAGGAGCATGAAGTGGTGTTGTAAAACTTGAAGAGCCTCAAAAGGTGTGAAAAATATGAAGAGCTTCAAAAGGTGTCAAAAATATGAGGAGGATGAAACGGTCTGAAAAATAGGTGGAGCATGAAGCCGTGTTGAAAAACCTGAAGAGCCTGAAAAGGTGTGAAAAATATGAAGAGCTTCAAAAGGTGTCAAAAATATGAGGAGCATGAAACGGTCTGAAAAATAGGTGGAGCATGAAGCGGTGTTCAAAAACATGAAGAGCCTGAAAACGTGTGAAAAATATGAAGAGCTTCAAAAGGTGTCAAATACATGAGGATCTTAAACGGTCTGAAAAAAGGGGGAGCATGAAGCGGTGTTCAAAATAGGAAGAGCCTGAAAAGTTGTGAAAAATATGAAGAGCTTCAAAAGGTGTGAAAATTATGAGGAGCATGAAACGGTCTGAAAAATAGGAGGAGCATGAAGCTGTGTTCAAAATCACGAAGAGCCTGAAAAGGTGTGAAAAATATGAAGAGCTTTAAAAGGTGTCAAGAATATGAAGAGCATGAAACGGTCTGAAAAATAGGAGGAGAATGAATCGGTGTTGAAAAACATAAGGAGCATGAAAAGGTGTGAAAAATATGAAGAGCTTTAAAAGGTGTGAAAAATATGAGGTGCATGAAACGGTCTGAAAAATAGGAGGAGCATGATGCGGTGTTGAAAAATATGAAGAGCCTGAAAAGGTGTGAAAAATATGAAGAGCTTCAAAAGGTGTCAAAAATATGAGGAGCATGAAACGGTCTGAAAATTAGGAGGAGCATGAAGCGTTGTTGAAAAACATGAAGAGCATGAAAAGGTGTGAAAATATGAAGATCTTCTAAAGGTGTCAAAAATATGAGGAGCATGAAACGGTCTTAAAAATTGGAGGAGCATGAAGCGGTGTTGAAAATCATGAAGGGCCTGAAAAGGTGTGAAAAATATGAAGAGTTTCAAAAGGTGTGAAAATATGAAGAGCTTCAAAAGGTGTCAAAAATGAGATCAACATGAAACCGTCTGAATAATAGGAGGAGCATGCAGCGGTGTTGAAAAATATGAAGATCCTGAAAAGGTGTGAAAATATGAAGAGCTTCTAAATGTGTCAAATATATGAGGAGCATGAAACGGTCTGAAAAATAGGAGGATCATGAAACGGTGTTCAAAAACATGAAGAGCCTGAATAGGTGTGAAAAATATGAAGAGCTTCAAAAGGTGTCAAAAATATGACGAGCATGAAACGGTCTGAAAAATAGGAGGAGCATGAAGCTGTGTTCAAAAACATGAAGAGCCTGAAAAGGTGTGAAAAATATGAAGAGCTTTAAAAGGTGTCAAGAATATGAGGAGCATGAAACGGTCTGAAAAATAGGAGGAGAATGAATCGGTGTTGAAAAACATAAGGAGCATGACAAAGTGTGAAAAATATGAAGAGCTTTAAAAGGTGTGAAAAATATGAGGTGCATGAAACGGTCTGAAAAATAGGAGGAGCATGATGCGGTGTTGAAAAATATGAAGAGCCTGAAAAGGTGTGAAAAATATGAAGAGCTTCAAAAGGTGTCAAAAATATGAGGAGCATGAAACGGTCTGAAAATTAGGAGGAGCATGAAGCGTTGTTGAAAAACATGAAGAGCATGAAAAGGTGTGAAAATATGAAGATCTTCTAAAGGTGTCAAAAATATGAGGAGCATGAAACGGTCTTAAAAATTGGAGGAGCATGAAGCGGTGTTGAAAATCATGAAGGGCCTGAAAAGGTGTGAAAAATATGAAGAGTTTCAAAAGGTGTGAAAATATGAAGAGCTTCAAAAGGTGTCAAAAATGAGATCAACATGAAACCGTCTGAATAATAGGAGGAGCATGCAGCGGTATTGAAAAATATGAAGATCCTGAAAAGGTGTGAAAATATGAAGAGCTTCTAAATGTGTCAAATATATGAGGAGCATGAAACGGTCTGAAAAATAGGAGGATCATGAAACGGTGTTCATAAACATGAAGAGCCTGAATAGGTGTGAAAAATATGAAGAGCTTCAAAAGGTGTCAAAAATATGACGAGCATGAAACGGTCTGAAAAATAGGAGGAGCATGAAGCTGTGTTCAAAAACATGAAGAGCCTGAAAAGGTGTGAAAAATATGAAGAGCTTCAAAATGTATCATAAATGAGAAGAACATGAAACGGTCTGAAAATTAGGAGGAGCATGAAGTGGTTTTGAAAAACATGAAGAGCCTGAAAAGGTGTGAAATATATGAAGAGCTTCAAAATGGGTCAAAATTATGAAGAGCATGAAATGGTCTGAAAAATAGGAGGATCATGAATTGGTGTTCAAAAACATGAAGACCCTGAAAAGTTGTGAAAGATATGAAGAGCTTCAAAAGGTGTGAAAAATATGAGGAGCATGAAACGGTCTGAAAAATAGGAGGAGCATGAAACGGTGATCAAAAACATGAAGAGCCTGAAAAGGTGTGAAAAATATGAAGAGCTTCAACGGTGTGAAATACATGAGGAGCATGAAACGGTCTGAAAAATAGGAGAAGCATGAAGTTGTCTGGAAAAACATGAACATCCTGAAAAGGTGTGAAAAATATGAAGAGCTTCAAAAGGTGTCAAAAATGAGATGAGAATGTAACGGTCTGAAAAATAGGAAGATCATGAAACGGTGTTGAAAAACATGAAGAGCCTAAAAGGTGTGAAAAATATGAAGAGCTTCAAAAGGTGTCAAAAAATATGAGGAGCATCAAATGGTCTGAAAAATAGGAGGAGCATGAAGCGGTCGTCAAAAACATGAAGAGCCTAAAAAGGTGTGAAAAATATGAAGAGCTTCAAAATGTGTGAAATACAAGAGGAGCATGAAACGGTCTGAAAATTAGGCGAAGCATGAAGTGGTGTGGAAAAACATGAAGAGCCTGAAAAGGTGTGAAAAATATGAAGAGCTTCAAAATGTGTCAAAAATATGAAGAGCATGAAAGGGTCTGAAAAATAGGAGAATCATGAAGCGGTGTTCAAAAACATGAAGAGCCTGAAAAGGTGTGAAAAATATGAAGAGCTTCATAAGGTGTGAAATACATGTGGAGCATGAAACTCTCTGAAAAATACGAGGAGCATGAAGTGGTGTTCAAAAACATTAAGAGCCTGAAAAGGTGTGAAAAATATGAAGAAATTCAAAAGGTGTCAAAAATATGTGGAGCATGAAACGGTCTGCAAAAAAGGAGGACCATGAAGCGGTGTTGAAAAACCTGAAGAGCCTGAAAAGGTGTGAAAAATATGAAGAGCTTCAAAAGGTGTCAAAAATATGAGGAGGATGAAACGGTCTGAAAAATAGGCGGAGCATGAAGCAGTGTTGAAAAACCTGAAGAGCCTGAAAAGGTGTGAAAAATATGAAGAGCTTCAAAAGGTGTCAAAAATATGACGAGCATGAAACGGTCTGAAAAATAGGAGGAGCATGAAGCGGTGTTCAAAAACATGCACAGCCTGAAAACGTGTGAAAAATATGAGGAGCTTCAAAAGGTGTCAAATACATGAGGAGCATTTAACGGTCTGAAAAATAGGAGGAGCATGAAGCGGTGTTCAAAATATGAAGAGCCTGAATAGGTGTGAAAAATATGAAGAGCTTCAAAAGGTGTGAAAAATATGAGGAGCATGAAACGGTCTGAAAAATAGGAGGAGCATGAAGCGGTGTTCAAAATCATGAAGAGCCTGAAAAGGTGTGAAAAATATGAAGAGCTTTAAAACTTGTCAAGAATATGAGGAGCATGAAACGGTCTGAAAAATAGGAGGAGAATGAATCGGTGTTGAAAAACACAAGGAGCCTGAAAAGGTGTGAAAAATATGAAGAGCTTTAAAAGGTGTGAAAAATATGAGGTGCATGAAACGGTCTGAAAAATAGGAAGAGCATGATGCGGTGTTGAAAAATATGAAGAGCCTGAAAAGGTGTGAAAAATATGAAGAGCTTCAAAAGGTGTCAAAAATATGAGGAGCATGAAACGGTCTGAAAAATAGGAGGAGCATGAAGCGTTGTTGAAAAACATGAAGAGCCTGATAAGGTGTGAAAAATATGAAGATCTTCTAAAGGTGTCAAAAATATGAGGAGCATGAAACGGTCTTAAAAATAGGAGGAGCATGAAGTGGTGATGAAAATCATGAAGGGCCTGAAAAGCTGTGAAAAATATGAAGAGTTTCAAAAGGTGTGAAAAATATGAAGAGCTTCAAAAGGTGTCAAAAATGAGATCAACATGAAACCGTCTGAAAAATAGGAGGAGCATGAAGCGGTGATGAAAAATATGAAGAGCCTGAAAAGGTGTGCAAATATGAAGAGCTTCTAAATGTGTCAAATATATGAGGAGCATGAAACGGTCTGAAAAATAGGAGGAGCATGAAGTGGTGTTGAAAAAAATGAAGAGCCTGAAAAGGTGTGAAAAATATGAAGATCTTCAAAGAGTGTCAAAAATATGAGGAGCATGAAACCGTCTGAAAAATAGGAGGAGCATGAAACGGTTTTCAAAAACATGAAGAGCCTGAAAAGGTTTGAAAAATATGAAGAGCTTCAAAAGGTGTGAAATATATGAGGAGCATGAAACGGGCTGAAAAATAAGAGAAGCATGAAGTGGTGTGGAAAACATGAAGAGCCTGAAAAGGTGTGAAAAATATGAAGAGCTTCAAAAGGTGTGAAATACATGAGGAGCATGAAACGGTCTGAAAATTAGGAGAAGCATGAAGTGGTGTGGAAAAACATGAAGAGCCTGAAAAGCTGTGAAAAATATGAAGAGCTTCAAAATGTGTCAAAAATATGAAGAGCATGAAACGGTCTGAAAAATAGGAGAATCATGAAGCGCTGTTAAAAAACATGAACAGCCTGAAAAGGTGTGAAAAACATGAAGAGCATCAAAAGTTGTGAAATACATGAGGAGCATGAAACTCTCTGAAAAATAGGAGGAGCATGAAGCAGTGTTCAAATATATGAAGAGCCTGAAAAGGTGTGAAAAATATAAAGAGCTTCAAAATGTGTGAAATACATGAGGACCATGAAACAGTCTGAAAAATATGAGAAGCATGAAGTGGTGTTCAAAAACATGAAGAGCCTGAAAAGGTGTGAAATATATGAAGAGCTTCAAAATGTTTCAAAAATATGAGGAGCATGATACGGTCTGAAAAATAGGAGGAGCATGAAGCACTGTTCAGAAACATGAAGAGCCTGACAAGGTGTGAAAAATATAAAGAGCTTCAAAAGGTGTGAAATACATTACGACCATGAAACAGTCTGAAAAATAGGAGGAGCATGAAATGTTGTTGAAAAACTTGAAGAGCCTGAAAACGTGTGAAAAAATATGAAGAGTTTCCAAAGGTGTCAAAAATGAGATGAGCATGAAACAGTCTGAAAAATAGGATGAGCATGAAGCGGTGTTGAAAATCATGAAGAGCCTGAAAAGATGTGAATAATATGTAGAGCTTCAAAAGGTGTGAAAATATGAAGAGCTTCAAAAGCTGTCAAAATAAGATGATCATGAAACGGTCTGAAAATTAGGAGGAGCATGAAGTGGTGTTGAAAAAAAAGAAGAGCCTGAAAAGGTGTGAAATATATGAAGAGCTTCAAAAGGCGTGAAAATATGAAGAGCTTCAAAAGCTGTCAAAATGAGATGAGAATGAAACGGTCTGAAAATTAGGAGCAGCATGAAACGGTGTTCAAACAAATGAAGAGCCTCAAAATGTGTGAAAAATAAGAAGAGCTTCAAAAGGTGTGAAATACATTTGGAGCATGAAACTGTGTGTAAAATAGGAGGAGCATGAAGTGGTGTTCAAAAACATGAAGAGCCTGAAAAGGTGTGAAAAATATGAAGAGCTTCAAAAGGTGTGAAATACATGAGAGGAATGAAACTGTCTGAAAAATAGGAGGAGCATGAAGCGGTTGTGAAAAACATGAAGAGCCTGAAAAGTTGTGAAAAATATAAAGAGCTTCTAAAGGTGTCAAAAATGTGAGGACAATGAAACGCTCTGGAAAAGAGGAGGAGCATGAAGTGGTGTTGAAAAAGATGAAGAGCCTGAAAAGGTGTGAAAAATTTGAAGAGCTTCAAAACGTGTCAAAATTATGAGGAGCATGAAACTGTCTGAAAAATAGGAGGAGCATGAAGTGGTGTTGAAAAACATGAAGAGCCTGAAATGATGTGAAATATATGAAGAGGTTCAAAAGGTGCGAAAAATATGAGGAGGTTCAAAAAGGGTCAAAAATATGAGGAGCAGGAAACGGTCAGAAAAATACGAGGAGCATGAAAAGGTGTTCAAAAACATGAAGAGCCTGAAAAGGTGTGAAAAATATGAAGAGCTTCAAAAGGTATTAAATACATGAATAGCATGAAACGGTCTGAAAAATAGGAGAAGCATGAAGCGGTGTTCAAAAACATGAAGAGCCTGAAAAGGTGTGAAAAATATGAAGAGATTCAAAATGTGTCAAAAATATGAGGAGCATGAAATGGTCTGAAAAATAGGAGGAGCATGAAACGGTGTTCAAAAACATGAAGAACCTGAAAAGGTGTGAAAAATATGAAGAGTTTCTAAAGGTGTCACAAATATGAGGAGCATGAAACGGTCTGAAAAATAGGAAGACCATGAAACGGTGTTCAAAAACATGAAGAGCCTGAAAGGTGGGAAAATTCTGAAGAGATTCAAAAGCTGTGAAATACATGTGGAGCATAAAACGGTCTCAAAAATAGGAGGAGCATGAAGCGGTGTTCGAAAACATGAAGAGCCTGAAAAGGTGAGAAAAATATGAAGAGCCTCAAAACGTGTCAAAAATAGGAAGAGCATTAAACGGTCTGAAAAAATAGGAGGAGCATGAAGCGGTGTTGAAAAACATGAAGAGCCTGAAATGGTGTGAAAAATATGAAGAGCTTCAACAGGTGTGTAAAAGATGAGGAGCATGAAACGGTCGGAAAAATAGGAGGAGCATGAAATGGTGTTCAAAACATGAAGAGCCTGAAAAGGTGTGAAAAATATGAAGAGCTTCAAAGGTATCAAAAATATGAGGAGCATGAAACGGTCTGAAAAATAGGAAGAGCATGAAGTGGTTGTGAAAAACATGAAGAGCCTGAAAAGGTGTGCGAAATACGAAGAGGTTCAAAAGGTGTGAAATACATGAGGAGCATGAAACGGTCTGAAAAATAGGAGGAGCATGAAGCGGTGTTCAAAAACATGAAGAGCCTGAAAAAGTGTGAAAAATATGAAGAGCTTCAAAAAGTGTGAAAAATATGAGGAGCATAAGCGATCTGAAAAATAGGTGGAGCAGGAAGCGGTGTTCAAAAACATGAAGAGCCTGACAGGTGTGAAAAGTATGAAGAGCTTCAAAAAGTGTGAAAAATATGAAGAGCTTCAAAAAGTGTGAAAAATATGAGGAGCATGAAATGGTCTGAAAAACAGGAGAAGAATGAAGAGGTGTTTAAAAACATGAAGAGCCTGAAAAGGTGTGAAATATATGACGAACTTCAAAAGGTTTCAAAAATATGAGGAGCATGAAACGGTCTGAAACATAGGAGGAGCATGAAGCAGTGTTCAAAAACATGAAGAGCATGAAAAGGTGTGAAGAAAATGAAGAGTTTCAAAAGTTGACATAAATATGAGGAGAATGAAACAGTCTGAAAAATATGAGGAGCATGAAACGGTGTTGAAAAAGATGAAGAGCCTGAAAAGGTGTGAAAAATATGAAGAGCTTCAAAAAGTGTCAAAAATATGAAGAGAATGAAACAGTCCGAAAAATAGGAGGAGCATGAAAAGGTGTTGAAAAACATGAAGAGGGTGAAAATATGTGTAAAATATGAAGAGCTTCAAAAGGTGTGAAAAATATGAAGAGCTTCAAAAGGTGTGAAAAATATGAAGAGCTTCAAAAGGTGTCAAATATATGAGGAGCATGAAACGGTCAAAAAAATAGGAGGAGTATGAAGTGATGTTGAAAAACATGAAGAGTCTGAAAAGGTGTGAAATATATGAAGAGCTTCAAAAGGTGTGAAATATAGGAGGAGCATGAAGCGGTGTTCAAAAACATGAAGAGCCTGAAAAGGTGTGAAATATATGAAGAGCTTCAAAAGGTGTCAAAAATAAGAGGAGCATGAAGCGGTGTTCAGAAACATGAAGAGCTTGAAAAGGTGTGAAATATATGAAGAGCTTCAAAAAGTGTGAAATATAGGAGGAGCATGAAGCGGTGTTCAGAAACATGAAGAGCCTTAAAAGGTGTGAAATATATGAAGAGCTGCAAAAGTTGTCAAATATGAGTAGCATAAAACGGTCTCAAAATATGACGAGCATGAAGCGGTGTTGAAAAACATGTAGAGCCTGAAAAGGTGTGAAATACATGAAGAGCTTCAAAAGGTGTCAAAATATGAGTAGAATAAAACGGTCTCAAAAATATGGGGAGCATGAAGCGGTGTTGAAAATCATGAAGAGCGTGAAAATGTGAATAATATGAAGAGATTCAAAAGGTGTCAAACATATGAGGAGCATGAAAGTGTGTTGAAAAACATGAAGAGCCTGAAAAGGTGTGAAAAATATGAGGAGCTTCAAAAGTTGTCAAAAATATGAGGAGCATGAAACGGTCTGAAAAATAGGAGGAGCATGAAATGGTGTTCAAAACATGAAGAGCTTGAAAAGGTGTGAAAAATATTGAGAGCTTCAAAAGTATCAAAAATATGAGGAGCATGAAACGGCCTGAAAAATAGAAAGAGCATGAAGCGGTGTTGAATAACATGAAGATCTTGAAAAGGTGTGAACAATATTAGGAGCATGAAACGGTCTCAAAAATATGAGGAGCATGAAGCAGTGTTGAAAATCATGAAGAGCCTGAAAAGGTGTGAAAAATATGAAGAGTTTCAAAAGGTGTGAAAATATGAAGAGCTTCAAAAGGTGTCAAAAATGAGATCAACATGAAACCGTCTGAATAATAGGAGGAGCATGCAGCGGTGTTGAAAAATATGAAGATCCTGAAAAGGTGTGAAAATATGAAGAGCTTCTAAATGTGTCAAATATATGAGGAGCAAGAAACGGTCTGAAAAATAGGAGGATCATGAAACGGTGATGAAAAATATGAGAGCCTGAAAAGGTTTGAAAAATATGAAGAGCTTCAAAAGGTGTGAAAAACATGAAGAGCTTCAAAAGGTGTGAAAAACATGAGGAGCATGAAACGGTCTTAAAAACAGAAGCAGCATGAAGCAGTGTTGAAAAACATGAAGAGCCTGAAAACGTGTGAAAAATATGAAGAGCTTCAAAAGGTGTGAAAAATATGAAGAGCTTCAAAAGATATGAAAAATATGAGGAGCATGAAACGGTCTGAAAAATAGAAGCAGCATGAAGCGGTGTTGAAAAACATGAAGATCCTGAAAAGGTGTGAGAAATATGAAGAGCTTCAATAGGTGTCAAAAATATGAGGAGCATGAAACGGTCTTAAAAATACTAGGAGAATGAAGATGTGTTGCAAAACATGAAGAGCCTGAAAAGGTGTGAAAAACATGAAGAGCCTGAAAAGGTGTGAAAAATATGAAGAGCTTCATAAGGTGTGAAATACATGAGGAGCATGAAACTCTCTGAAAAATAGGAGGAGCATGAAGTGGTGTTGTAAAACTTGAAGAGCCTGAAAAGGTGTGAAAAATATGAAGAGCTTCAAAAGGTGTCAAAAATATGAGGAGGATGAAACGGTCTGAAAAATAGGTGGAGCATGAAGCCGTGTTGAAAAACCTGAAGAGCCTGAAAAGGTGTGAAAAATATGAAGAGCTTCAAAAGGTGTCAAAAATATGAGGAGCATGAAACGGTCTGAAAAATAGGTGGAGCATGAAGCGGTGTTCAAAAACATGAAGAGCCTGAAAACGTGTGAAAAATATGAAGAGCTTCAAAAGGTGTCAAATACATGAGGATCTTAAACGCTCTGAAAAAAGGGGGAGCATGAAGCGGTGTTCAAAATAGGAAGAGCCTGAAAAGTTGTGAAAAATATGAAGAGCTTCAAAAGGTGTGAAAATTATGAGGAGCATGAAACGGTCTGAAAAATAGGAGGAGAATGAATCGGTGTTGAAAAACATAAGGAGCATGAAAAGGTGTGAAAAATATGAAGAGCTTTAAAAGGTGTGAAAAATATGAGGTGCATGAAACGGTCTGAAAAATAGGAGGAGCATGATGCGGTGTTGAAAAATATGAAGAGCCTGAAAAGGTGTGAAAAATATGAAGAGCTTCAAAAGGTGTCAAAAATATGAGGAGCATGAAACGGTCTGAAAATTAGGAGGAGCATGAAGCGTTGTTGAAAAACATGAAGAGCATGAAAAGGTGTGAAAATATGAAGATCTTCTAAAGGTGTCAAAAATATGAGGAGCATGAAACGGTCTTAAAAATTGGAGGAGCATGAAGCGGTGTTGAAAATCATGAAGGGCCTGAAAAGGTGTGAAAAATATGAAGAGTTTCAAAAGGTGTGAAAATATGAAGAGCTTCAAAAGGTGTCAAAAATGAGATCAACATGAAACCGTCTGAATAATAGGAGGAGCATGCAGCGGTGTTGAAAAATATGAAGATCCTGAAAAGGTGTGAAAATATGAAGAGCTTCTAAATGTGTCAAATATATGAGGAGCATGAAACGGTCTGAAAAATAGGAGGATCATGAAACGGTGATGAAAAATATGAGAGCCTGAAAAGGTTTGAAAAATATGAAGAGCTTCAAAAGGTGTGAAAAACATGAAGAGCTTCAAAAGGTGTGAAAAACATGAGGAGCATGAAACGGTCTTAAAAACAGAAGCAGCATGAAGCAGTGTTGAAAAACATGAAGAGCCTGAAAACGTGTGAAAAATATGAAGAGCTTCAAAAGGTGTGAAAAATATGAAGAGCTTCAAAAGATATGAAAAATATGAGGAGCATGAAACGGTCTGAAAAATAGAAGCAGCATGAAGCGGTGTTGAAAAACATGAAGATCCTGAAAAGGTGTGAGAAATATGAAGAGCTTCAATAGGTGTCAAAAATATGAGGAGCATGAAACGGTCTTAAAAATACTAGGAGAATGAAGATGTGTTGCAAAACATGAAGAGCCTGAAAAGGTGTGAAAAACATGAAGAGCCTGAAAAGGTGTGAAAAATATGAAGAGCTTCATAAGGTGTGAAATACATGAGGAGCATGAAACTCTCTGAAAAATAGGAGGAGCATGAAGTGGTGTTGTAAAACTTGAAGAGCCTGAAAAGGTGTGAAAAATATGAAGAGCTTCAAAAGGTGTCAAAAATATGAGGAGGATGAAACGGTCTGAAAAATAGGTGGAGCATGAAGCCGTGTTGAAAAACCTGAAGAGCCTGAAAAGGTGTGAAAAATATGAAGAGCTTCAAAAGGTGTCAAAAATATGAGGAGCATGAAACGGTCTGAAAAATAGGTGGAGCATGAAGCGGTGTTCAAAAACATGAAAGGCCTGAAAACGTGTGAAAAATATGAAGAGCTTCAAAAGGTGTCAAATACATGAGGATCTTAAACGCTCTGAAAAAAGGGGGAGCATGAAGCGGTGTTCAAAATAGGAAGAGCCTGAAAAGTTGTGAAAAATATGAAGAGCTTCAAAAGGTGTGAAAATTATGAGGAGCATGAAACGGTCTGAAAAATAGGAGGAGCATGAAGCTGTGTTCAAAATCACGAAGAGCCTGAAAAGGTGTGAAAAATATGAAGAGCTTTAAAAGGTGTCAATTTTATGAGGAGCATGAAACGGTCTGAAAAATAGGAGGAGAATGAATCGGTGTTGAAAAACATAAGGAGCATGAAAAGGTGTGAAAAATATGAAGAGCTTTAAAAGGTGTGAAAAATATGAGGTGCATGAAACGGTCTGAAAAATAGGAGGAGCATGATGCGGTGTTGAAAAATATGAAGAGCCTGAAAAGGTGTGAAAAATATGAAGAGCTTCAAAAGGTGTCAAAAATATGAGGAGCATGAAACGGTCTGAAAATTAGGAGGAGCATGAAGCGTTGTTGAAAAACATGAAGAGCATGAAAAGGTGTGAAAATATGAAGATCTTCTAAAGGTGTCAAAAATATGAGGAGCATGAAACGGTCTTAAAAATTGGAGGAGCATGAAGCGGTGTTGAAAATCATGAAGGGCCTGAAAAGGTGTGAAAAATATGAAGAGTTTCAAAAGGTGTGAAAATATGAAGAGCTTCAAAAGGTGTCAAAAATGAGATCAACATGAAACCGTCTGAATAATAGGAGGAGCATGCAGCGGTGTTGAAAAATATGAAGATCCTGAAAAGGTGTGAAAATATGAAGAGCTTCTAAATGTGTCAAATATATGAGGAGCATGAAACGGTCTGAAAAATAGGAGGATCATGAAACGGTGATGAAAAATATGAGAGCCTGAAAAGGTTTGAAAAATATGAAGAGCTTCAAAAGGTGTGAAAAACATGAAGAGCTTCAAAAGGTGTGAAAAACATGAGGAGCATGAAACGGTCTTAAAAACAGAAGCAGCATGAAGCAGTGTTGAAAAACATGAAGAGCCTGAAAACGTGTGAAAAATATGAAGAGCTTCAAAAGGTGTGAAAAATATGAAGAGCTTCAAAAGATATGAAAAATATGAGGAGCATGAAACGGTCTGAAAAATAGAAGCAGCATGAAGCGGTGTTGAAAAACATGAAGATCCTGAAAAGGTGTGAGAAATATGAAGAGCTTCAATAGGTGTCAAAAATATGAGGAGCATGAAACGGTCTTAAAAATACTAGGAGAATGAAGATGTGTTGCAAAACATGAAGAGCCTGAAAAGGTGTGAAAAACATGAAGAGCCTGAAAAGGTGTGAAAAATATGAAGAGCTTCATAAGGTGTGAAATACATGAGGAGCATGAAACTCTCTGAAAAATAGGAGGAGCATGAAGTGGTGTTGTAAAACTTGAAGAGCCTGAAAAGGTGTGAAAAATATGAAGAGCTTCAAAAGGTGTCAAAAATATGAGGAGGATGAAACGGTCTGAAAAATAGGTGGAGCATGAAGCCGTGTTGAAAAACCTGAAGAGCCTGAAAAGGTGTGAAAAATATGAAGAGCTTCAAAAGGTGTCAAAAATATGAGGAGCATGAAACGGTCTGAAAAATAGGTGGAGCATGAAGCGGTGTTCAAAAACATGAAGAGCCTGAAAACGTGTGAAAAATATGAAGAGCTTCAAAAGGTGTCAAATACATGAGGATCTTAAACGCTCTGAAAAAAGGGGGAGCATGAAGCGGTGTTCAAAATAGGAAGAGCCTGAAAAGTTGTGAAAAATATGAAGAGCTTCAAAAGGTGTGAAAATTATGAGGAGCATGAAACGGTCTGAAAAATAGGAGGAGCATGAAGCTGTGTTCAAAATCACGAAGAGCCTGAAAAGGTGTGAAAAATATGAAGAGCTTTAAAAGGTGTCAATTTTATGAGGAGCATGAAACGGTCTGAAAAATAGGAGGAGAATGAATCGGTGTTGAAAAACATAAGGAGCATGAAAAGGTGTGAAAAATATGAAGAGCTTTAAAAGGTGTGAAAAATATGAGGTGCATGAAACGGTCTGAAAAATAGGAGGAGCATGATGCGGTGTTGAAAAATATGAAGAGCCTGAAAAGGTGTGAAAAATATGAAGAGCTTCAAAAGGTGTCAAAAATATGAGGAGCATGAAACGGTCTGAAAATTAGGAGGAGCATGAAGCGTTGTTGAAAAACATGAAGAGCATGAAAAGGTGTGAAAATATGAAGATCTTCTAAAGGTGTCAAAAATATGAGGAGCATGAAACGGTCTTAAAAATTGGAGGAGCATGAAGCGGTGTTGAAAATCATGAAGGGCCTGAAAAGGTGTGAAAAATATGAAGAGTTTCAAAAGGTGTGAAAATATGAAGAGCTTCAAAAGGTGTCAAAAATGAGATCAACATGAAACCGTCTGAATAATAGGAGGAGCATGCAGCGGTGTTGAAAAATATGAAGATCCTGAAAAGGTGTGAAAATATGAAGAGCTTCTAAATGTGTCAAATATATGAGGAGCATGAAACGGTCTGAAAAATAGGAGGATCATGAAACGGTGATGAAAAATATGAGAGCCTGAAAAGGTTTGAAAAATATGAAGAGCTTCAAAAGGTGTGAAAAACATGAAGAGCTTCAAAAGGTGTGAAAAACATGAGGAGCATGAAACGGTCTTAAAAACAGAAGCAGCATGAAGCAGTGTTGAAAAACATGAAGAGCCTGAAAACGTGTGAAAAATATGAAGAGCTTCAAAAGGTGTGAAAAATATGAAGAGCTTCAAAAGATATGAAAAATATGAGGAGCATGAAACGGTCTGAAAAATAGAAGCAGCATGAAGCGGTGTTGAAAAACATGAAGATCCTGAAAAGGTGTGAGAAATATGAAGAGCTTCAATAGGTGTCAAAAATATGAGGAGCATGAAACGGTCTTAAAAATACTAGGAGAATGAAGATGTGTTGCAAAACATGAAGAGCCTGAAAAGGTGTGAAAAACATGAAGAGCCTGAAAAGGTGTGAAAAATATGAAGAGCTTCATAAGGTGTGAAATACATGAGGAGCATGAAACTCTCTGAAAAATAGGAGGAGCATGAAGTGGTGTTGTAAAACTTGAAGAGCCTGAAAAGGTGTGAAAAATATGAAGAGCTTCAAAAGGTGTCAAAAATATGAGGAGGATGAAACGGTCTGAAAAATAGGTGGAGCATGAAGCCGTGTTGAAAAACCTGAAGAGCCTGAAAAGGTGTGAAAAATATGAAGAGCTTCAAAAGGTGTCAAAAATATGAGGAGCATGAAACGGTCTGAAAAATAGGTGGAGCATGAAGCGGTGTTCAAAAACATGAAGAGCCTGAAAACGTGTGAAAAATATGAAGAGCTTCAAAAGGTGTTAAATACATGAGGATCTTAAACGGTCTGAAAAAAGGGGGAGCATGAAGCGGTGTTCAAAATAGGAAGAGCCTGAAAAGTTGTGAAAAATATGAAGAGCTTCAAAAGGTGTGAAAATTATGAGGAGCATGAAACGGTCTGAAAAAAAGGAGGAGCATGAAGCTGTGTTCAAAATCACGAAGAGCCTGAAAAGGTGTGAAAAATATGAAGAGCTTTAAAAGGTGTCAATTTTATGAGGAGCATGAAACGGTCTGAAAAATAGGAGGAGAATGAATCGGTGTTGAAAAACATAAGGAGCATGAAAAGGTGTGAAAAATATGAAGAGCTTTAAAAGGTGTGAAAAATATGAGGTGCATGAAACGGTCTGAAAAATAGGAGGAGCATGATGCGGTGTTGAAAAATATGAAGAGCCTGAAAAGGTGTGAAAAATATGAAGAGCTTCAAAAGGTGTCAAAAATATGAGGAGCATGAAACGGTCTGAAAATTAGGAGGAGCATGAAGCGTTGTTGAAAAACATGAAGAGCATGAAAAGGTGTGAAAATATGAAGATCTTCTAAAGGTGTCAAAAATATGAGGAGCATGAAACGGTCTTAAAAATTGGAGGAGCATGAAGCGGTGTTGAAAATCATGAAGGGCCTGAAAAGGTGTGAAAAATATGAAGAGTTTCAAAAGGTGTGAAAATATGAAGAGCTTCAAAAGGTGTCAAAAATGAGATCAACATGAAACCGTCTGAATAATAGGAGGAGCATGCAGCGGTGTTGAAAAATATGAAGATCCTGAAAAGGTGTGAAAATATGAAGAGCTTCTAAATGTGTCAAATATATGAGGAGCATGAAACGGTCAGAAAAATAGGAGGATCATGAAACGGTGATGAAAAATATGAGAGCCTGAAAAGGTTTGAAAAATATGAAGAGCTTCAAAAGGTGTGAAAAACATGAAGAGCTTCAAAAGGTGTGAAAAACATGAGGAGCATGAAACGGTCTTAAAAACAGAAGCAGCATGAAGCAGTGTTGAAAAACATGAAGAGCCTGAAAACGTGTGAAAAATATGAAGAGCTTCAAAAGGTGTGAAAAATATGAAGAGCTTCAAAAGATATGAAAAATATGAGGAGCATGAAACGGTCTGAAAAATAGAAGCAGCATGAAGCGGTGTTGAAAAACATGAAGATCCTGAAAAGGTGTGAGAAATATGAAGAGCTTCAATAGGTGTCAAAAATATGAGGAGCATGAAACGGTCTTAAAAATACTAGGAGAATGAAGATGTGTTGCAAAACATGAAGAGCCTGAAAAGGTGTGAAAAACATGAAGAGCCTGAAAAGGTGTGAAAAATATGAAGAGCTTCATAAGGTGTGAAATACATGAGGAGCATGAAACTCTCTGAAAAATAGCAGGAGCATGAAGTGGTGTTGTAAAACTTGAAGAGCCTGAAAAGGTGTGAAAAATATGAAGAGCTTCAAAAGGTGTCAAAAATATGAGGAGCATGAAACGGTCTGAAAAATAGGTGGAGCATGAAGCGGTGTTCAAAAACATGAAGAGCCTGAAAACGTGTGAAAAATATGAAGAGCTTCAAAAGGTGTCAAATACATGAGGATCTTAAACGCTCTGAAAAAAGGGGGAGCATGAAGCGGTGTTCAAAATAGGAAGAGCCTGAAAAGTTGTGAAAAATATGAAGAGCTTCAAAAGGTGTCAAAATTATGAGGAGCATGAAACGGTCTGAAAAATAGGAGGAGCATGAAGCTGTGTTCAAAATCACGAAGAGCCTGAAAAGGTGTGAAAAATATGAAGAGCTTTAAAAGGTGTCAATTTTATGAGGAGCATGAAACGGTCTGAAAAATAGGAGGAGAATGAATCGGTGTTGAAAAACATAAGGAGCATGAAAAGGTGTGAAAAATATGAAGAGCTTTAAAAGGTGTGAAAAATATGAGGTGCATGAAACGGTCTGAAAAATAGGAGGAGCATGATGCGGTGTTGAAAAATATGAAGAGCCTGAAAAGGTGTGAAAAATATGAAGAGCTTCAAAAGGTGTCAAAAATATGAGGAGCATGAAACGGTCTGAAAATTAGGAGGAGCATGAAGCGTTGTTGAAAAACATGAAGAGCATGAAAAGGTGTGAAAATATGAAGATCTTCTAAAGGTGTCAAAAATATGAGGAGCATGAAACGGTCTTAAAAATTGGAGGAGCATGAAGCGGTGTTGAAAATCATGAAGGGCCTGAAAAGGTGTGAAAAATATGAAGAGTTTCAAAAGGTGTGAAAATATGAAGAGCTTCAAAAGGTGTCAAAAATGAGATCAACATGAAACCGTCTGAATAATAGGAGGAGCATGCAGCGGTGTTGAAAAATATGAAGATCCTGAAAAGGTGTGAAAATATGAAGAGCTTCTAAATGTGTCAAATATATGAGGAGCATGAAACGGTCTGAAAAATAGGAGGATCATGAAACGGTGATGAAAAATATGAGAGCCTGAAAAGGTTTGAAAAATATGAAGAGCTTCAAAAGGTGTGAAAAACATGAAGAGCTTCAAAAGGTGTGAAAAACATGAGGAGCATGAAACGGTCTTAAAAACAGAAGCAGCATGAAGCAGTGTTGAAAAACATGAAGAGCCTGAAAACGTGTGAAAAATATGAAGAGCTTCAAAAGGGGTCAAAAATATGAAGAGCTTCAAAAGATATGAAAAATATGAGGAGCATGAAACGGTCTGAAAAATAGAAGCAGCATGAAGCGGTGTTGAAAAACATGAAGATCCTGAAAAGGTGTGAGAAATATGAAGAGCTTCAATAGGTGTCAAAAATATGAGGAGCATGAAACGGTCTTAAAAATACTAGGAGAATGAAGATGTGTTGCAAAACATGAAGAGCCTGAAAAGGTGTGAAAAACATGAAGAGCCTGAAAAGGTGTGAAAAATATGAAGAGCTTCATAAGGTGTGAAATACATGAGGAGCATGAAACTCTCTGAAAAATAGGAGGAGCATGAAGTGGTGTTGTAAAACTTGAAGAGCCTGAAAAGGTGTGAAAAATATGAAGAGCTTCAAAAGGTGTCAAAAATATGAGGAGGATGAAACGGTCTGAAAAATAGGTGGAGCATGAAGCCGTGTTGAAAAACCTGAAGAGCCTGAAAAGGTGTGAAAAATATGAAGAGCTTCAAAAGGTGTCAAAAATATGAGGAGCATGAAACGGTCTGAAAAATAGGTGGAGCATGAAGCGGTGTTCAAAAACATGAAGAGCCTGAAAACGTGTGAAAAATATGAAGAGCTTCAAAAGGTGTCAAATACATGAGGATCTTAAACGGTCTGAAAAAAGGGGGAGCATGAAGCGGTGTTCAAAATAGGAAGAGCCTGAAAAGTTGTGAAAAATATGAAGAGCTTCAAAAGGTGTGAAAATTATGAGGAGCATGAAACGGTCTGAAAAATAGGAGGAGCATGAAGCTGTGTTCAAAATCACGAAGAGCCTGAAAAGGTGTGAAAAATATGAAGAGCTTTAAAAGGTGTCAATTTTATGAGGAGCATGAAACGGTCTGAAAAATAGGAGGAGAATGAATCGGTGTTGAAAAACATAAGGAGCATGAAAAGGTGTGAAAAATATGAAGAGCTTTAAAAGGTGTGAAAAATATGAGGTGCATGAAACGGTCTGAAAAATAGGAGGAGCATGATGCGGTGTTGAAAAATATGAAGAGCCTGAAAAGGTGTGAAAAATATGAAGAGCTTCAAAAGGTGTCAAAAATATGAGGAGCATGAAACGGTCTGAAAATTAGGAGGAGCATGAAGCGTTGTTGAAAAACATGAAGAACATGAAAAGGTGTGAAAATATGAAGATCTTCTAAAGGTGTCAAAAATATGAGGAGCATGAAACGGTCTTAAAAATTGGAGGAGCATGAAGCGGTGTTGAAAATCATGAAGGGCCTGAAAAGGTGTGAAAAATATGAAGAGTTTCAAAAGGTTTGAAAATATGAAGAGCTTCAAAAGGTGTCAAAAATGAGATCAACATGAAACCGTCTGAATAATAGGAGGAGCATGCAGCGGTGTTGAAAAATATGAAGATCCTGAAAAGGTGTGAAAATATGAGGAGCTTCTAAATGTGTCAAATATATGAGGAGCATGAAACGGTCAGAAAAATAGGAGGATCATGAAACGGTGATGAAAAATATGAGAGCCTGAAAAGGTTTGAAAAATATGAAGAGCTTCAAAAGGTGTGAAAAACATGAAGAGCTTCAAAAGGTGTGAAAAACATGAGGAGCATGAAACGGTCTTAAAAACAGAAGCAGCATGAAGCAGTGTTGAAAAACATGAAGAGCCTGAAAACGTGTGAAAAATATGAAGAGCTTCAAAAGGTGTGAAAAATATGAAGAGCTTCAAAAGATATGAAAAATATGAGGAGCATGAAACGGTCTGAAAAATAGAAGCAGCATGAAGCGGTGTTGAAAAACATGAAGATCCTGAAAAGGTGTGAGAAATATGAAGAGCTTCAATAGGTGTCAAAAATATGAGGAGCATGAAACGGTCTTAAAAATACTAGGAGAATGAAGATGTGTTGCAAAACATGAAGAGCCTGAAAAGGTGTGAAAAACATGAAGAGCCTGAAAAGGTGTGAAAAATATGAAGAGCTTCATAAGGTGTGAAATACATGAGGAGCATGAAACTCTCTGAAAAATAGCAGGAGCATGAAGTGGTGTTGTAAAACTTGAAGAGCCTCAAAAGGTGTGAAAAATATGAAGAGCTTCAAAAGGTGTCAAAAATATGAGGAGGATGAAACGGTCTGAAAAATAGGTGGAGCATGAAGCCGTGTTGAAAAACCTGAAGAGCCTGAAAAGGTGTGAAAAATATGAAGAGCTTCAAAAGGTGTCAAAAATATGAGGAGCATGAAACGGTCTGAAAAATAGGTGGAGCATGAAGCGGTGTTCAAAAACATGAAGAGCCTGAAAACGTGTGAAAAATATGAAGAGCTTCAAAAGGTGTCAAATACATGAGGATCTTAAACGGTCTGAAAAAAGGGGGAGCATGAAGCGGTGTTCAAAATAGGAAGAGCCTGAAAAGTTGTGAAAAATATGAAGAGCTTCAAAAGGTGTGAAAATTATGAGGAGCATGAAACGGTCTGAAAAATAGGAGGAGCATGAAGCTGTGTTCAAAATCACGAAGAGCCTGAAAAGGTGTGAAAAATATGAAGAGCTTTAAAAGGTGTCAAGAATATGAAGAGCATGAAACGGTCTGAAAAATAGGAGGAGAATGAATCGGTGTTGAAAAACATAAGGAGCATGAAAAGGTGTGAAAAATATGAAGAGCTTTAAAAGGTGTGAAAAATATGAGGTGCATGAAACGGTCTGAAAAATAGGAGGAGCATGATGCGGTGTTGAAAAATATGAAGAGCCTGAAAAGGTGTGAAAAATATGAAGAGCTTCAAAAGGTGTCAAAAATATGAGGAGCATGAAACGGTCTGAAAATTAGGAGGAGCATGAAGCGTTGTTGAAAAACATGAAGAGCATGAAAAGGTGTGAAAATATGAAGATCTTCTAAAGGTGTCAAAAATATGAGGAGCATGAAACGGTCTTAAAAATTGGAGGAGCATGAAGCGGTGTTGAAAATCATGAAGGGCCTGAAAAGGTGTGAAAAATATGAAGAGTTTCAAAAGGTGTGAAAATATGAAGAGCTTCAAAAGGTGTCAAAAATGAGATCAACATGAAACCGTCTGAATAATAGGAGGAGCATGCAGCGGTGTTGAAAAATATGAAGATCCTGAAAAGGTGTGAAAATATGAAGAGCTTCTAAATGTGTCAAATATATGAGGAGCATGAAACGGTCTGAAAAATAGGAGGATCATGAAACGGTGTTCAAAAACATGAAGAGCCTGAATAGGTGTGAAAAATATGAAGAGCTTCAAAAGGTGTCAAAAATATGACGAGCATGAAACGGTCTGAAAAATAGGAGGAGCATGAAGCTGTGTTCAAAAACATGAAGAGCCTGAAAAGGTGTGAAAAATATGAAGAGCTTTAAAAGGTGTCAAGAATATGAGGAGCATGAAACGGTCTGAAAAATAGGAGGAGAATGAATCGGTGTTGAAAAACATAAGGAGCATGACAAAGTGTGAAAAATATGAAGAGCTTTAAAAGGTGTGAAAAATATGAGGTGCATGAAACGGTCTGAAAAATAGGAGGAGCATGATGCGGTGTTGAAAAATATGAAGAGCCTGAAAAGGTGTGAAAAATATGAAGAGCTTCAAAAGGTGTCAAAAATATGAGGAGCATGAAACGGTCTGAAAATTAGGAGGAGCATGAAGCGTTGTTGAAAAACATGAAGAGCATGAAAAGGTGTGAAAATATGAAGATCTTCTAAAGGTGTCAAAAATATGAGGAGCATGAAACGGTCTTAAAAATTGGAGGAGCATGAAGCGGTGTTGAAAATCATGAAGGGCCTGAAAAGGTGTGAAAAATATGAAGAGTTTCAAAAGGTGTGAAAATATGAAGAGCTTCAAAAGGTGTCAAAAATGAGATCAACATGAAACCGTCTGAATAATAGGAGGAGCATGCAGCGGTATTGAAAAATATGAAGATCCTGAAAAGGTGTGAAAATATGAAGAGCTTCTAAATGTGTCAAATATATGAGGAGCATGAAACGGTCTGAAAAATAGGAGGATCATGAAACGGTGTTCATAAACATGAAGAGCCTGAATAGGTGTGAAAAATATGAAGAGCTTCAAAAGGTGTCAAAAATATGACGAGCATGAAACGGTCTGAAAAATAGGAGGAGCATGAAGCTGTGTTCAAAAACATGAAGAGCCTGAAAAGGTGTGAAAAATATGAAGAGCTTCAAAATGTATCATAAATGAGAAGAACATGAAACGGTCTGAAAATTAGGAGGAGCATGAAGTGGTTTTGAAAAACATGAAGAGCCTGAAAAGGTGTGAAATATATGAAGAGCTTCAAAATGGGTCAAAATTATGAAGAGCATGAAATGGTCTGAAAAATAGGAGGATCATGAATTGGTGTTCAAAAACATGAAGACCCTGAAAAGTTGTGAAAGATATGAAGAGCTTCAAAAGGTGTGAAAAATATGAGGAGCATGAAACGGTCTGAAAAATAGGAGGAGCATGAAACGGTGATCAAAAACATGAAGAGCCTGAAAAGGTGTGAAAAATATGAAGAGCTTCAACGGTGTGAAATACATGAGGAGCATGAAACGGTCTGAAAAATAGGAGAAGCATGAAGTTGTCTGGAAAAACATGAACATCCTGAAAAGGTGTGAAAAATATGAAGAGCTTCAAAAGGTGTCAAAAATGAGATGAGAATGTAACGGTCTGAAAAATAGGAAGATCATGAAACGGTGTTGAAAAACATGAAGAGCCTAAAAGGTGTGAAAAATATGAAGAGCTTCAAAAGGTGTCAAAAAATATGAGGAGCATCAAATGGTCTGAAAAATAGGAGGAGCATGAAGCGGTCGTCAAAAACATGAAGAGCCTAAAAAGGTGTGAAAAATATGAAGAGCTTCAAAATGTGTGAAATACAAGAGGAGCATGAAACGGTCTGAAAATTAGGCGAAGCATGAAGTGGTGTGGAAAAACATGAAGAGCCTGAAAAGGTGTGAAAAATATGAAGAGCTTCAAAATGTGTCAAAAATATGAAGAGCATGAAAGGGTCTGAAAAATAGGAGAATCATGAAGCGGTGTTCAAAAACATGAAGAGCCTGAAAAGGTGTGAAAAATATGAAGAGCTTCATAAGGTGTGAAATACATGTGGAGCATGAAACTCTCTGAAAAATACGAGGAGCATGAAGTGGTGTTCAAAAACATTAAGAGCCTGAAAAGGTGTGAAAAATATGAAGAAATTCAAAAGGTGTCAAAAATATGTGGAGCATGAAACGGTCTGCAAAAAAGGAGGACCATGAAGCGGTGTTGAAAAACCTGAAGAGCCTGAAAAGGTGTGAAAAATATGAAGAGCTTCAAAAGGTGTCAAAAATATGAGGAGGATGAAACGGTCTGAAAAATAGGCGGAGCATGAAGCAGTGTTGAAAAACCTGAAGAGCCTGAAAAGGTGTGAAAAATATGAAGAGCTTCAAAAGGTGTCAAAAATATGACGAGCATGAAACGGTCTGAAAAATAGGAGGAGCATGAAGCGGTGTTCAAAAACATGCACAGCCTGAAAACGTGTGAAAAATATGAGGAGCTTCAAAAGGTGTCAAATACATGAGGAGCATTTAACGGTCTGAAAAATAGGAGGAGCATGAAGCGGTGTTCAAAATATGAAGAGCCTGAATAGGTGTGAAAAATATGAAGAGCTTCAAAAGGTGTGAAAAATATGAGGAGCATGAAACGGTCTGAAAAATAGGAGGAGCATGAAGCGGTGTTCAAAATCATGAAGAGCCTGAAAAGGTGTGAAAAATATGAAGAGCTTTAAAACTTGTCAAGAATATGAGGAGCATGAAACGGTCTGAAAAATAGGAGGAGAATGAATCGGTGTTGAAAAACACAAGGAGCCTGAAAAGGTGTGAAAAATATGAAGAGCTTTAAAAGGTGTGAAAAATATGAGGTGCATGAAACGGTCTGAAAAATAGGAAGAGCATGATGCGGTGTTGAAAAATATGAAGAGCCTGAAAAGGTGTGAAAAATATGAAGAGCTTCAAAAGGTGTCAAAAATATGAGGAGCATGAAACGGTCTGAAAAATAGGAGGAGCATGAAGCGTTGTTGAAAAACATGAAGAGCCTGATAAGGTGTGAAAAATATGAAGATCTTCTAAAGGTGTCAAAAATATGAGGAGCATGAAACGGTCTTAAAAATAGGAGGAGCATGAAGTGGTGATGAAAATCATGAAGGGCCTGAAAAGCTGTGAAAAATATGAAGAGTTTCAAAAGGTGTGAAAAATATGAAGAGCTTCAAAAGGTGTCAAAAATGAGATCAACATGAAACCGTCTGAAAAATAGGAGGAGCATGAAGCGGTGATGAAAAATATGAAGAGCCTGAAAAGGTGTGCAAATATGAAGAGCTTCTAAATGTGTCAAATATATGAGGAGCATGAAACGGTCTGAAAAATAGGAGGAGCATGAAGTGGTGTTGAAAAAAATGAAGAGCCTGAAAAGGTGTGAAAAATATGAAGATCTTCAAAGAGTGTCAAAAATATGAGGAGCATGAAACCGTCTGAAAAATAGGAGGAGCATGAAACGGTTTTCAAAAACATGAAGAGCCTGAAAAGGTTTGAAAAATATGAAGAGCTTCAAAAGGTGTGAAATATATGAGGAGCATGAAACGGGCTGAAAAATAAGAGAAGCATGAAGTGGTGTGGAAAACATGAAGAGCCTGAAAAGGTGTGAAAAATATGAAGAGCTTCAAAAGGTGTGAAATACATGAGGAGCATGAAACGGTCTGAAAATTAGGAGAAGCATGAAGTGGTGTGGAAAAACATGAAGAGCCTGAAAAGCTGTGAAAAATATGAAGAGCTTCAAAATGTGTCAAAAATATGAAGAGCATGAAACGGTCTGAAAAATAGGAGAATCATGAAGCGCTGTTAAAAAACATGAACAGCCTGAAAAGGTGTGAAAAACATGAAGAGCATCAAAAGTTGTGAAATACATGAGGAGCATGAAACTCTCTGAAAAATAGGAGGAGCATGAAGCAGTGTTCAAATATATGAAGAGCCTGAAAAGGTGTGAAAAATATAAAGAGCTTCAAAATGTTTGAAATACATGAGGACCATGAAACAGTCTGAAAAATATGAGAAGCATGAAGTGGTGTTCAAAAACATGAAGAGCCTGAAAAGGTGTGAAATATATGAAGAGCTTCAAAATGTTTCAAAAATATGAGGAGCATGATACGGTCTGAAAAATAGGAGGAGCATGAAGCACTGTTCAGAAACATGAAGAGCCTGACAAGGTGTGAAAAATATAAAGAGCTTCAAAAGGTGTGAAATACATTACGACCATGAAACAGTCTGAAAAATAGGAGGAGCATGAAATGTTGTTGAAAAACTTGAAGAGCCTGAAAACGTGTGAAAAAATATGAAGAGTTTCCAAAGGTGTCAAAAATGAGATGAGCATGAAACAGTCTGAAAAATAGGATGAGCATGAAGCGGTGTTGAAAATCATGAAGAGCCTGAAAAGATGTGAATAATATGTAGAGCTTCAAAAGGTGTGAAAATATGAAGAGCTTCAAAAGCTGTCAAAATAAGATGATCATGAAACGGTCTGAAAATTAGGAGGAGCATGAAGTGGTGTTGAAAAAAAAGAAGAGCCTGAAAAGGTGTGAAATATATGAAGAGCTTCAAAAGGCGTGAAAATATGAAGAGCTTCAAAAGCTGTCAAAATGAGATGAGAATGAAACGGTCTGAAAATTAGGAGCAGCATGAAACGGTGTTCAAACAAATGAAGAGCCTCAAAATGTGTGAAAAATAAGAAGAGCTTCAAAAGGTGTGAAATACATTTGGAGCATGAAACTGTGTGTAAAATAGGAGGAGCATGAAGTGGTGTTCAAAAACATGAAGAGCCTGAAAAGGTGTGAAAAATATGAAGAGCTTCAAAAGGTGTGAAATACATGAGAGGAATGAAACTGTCTGAAAAATAGGAGGAGCATGAAGCGGTTGTGAAAAACATGAAGAGCCTGAAAAGTTGTGAAAAATATAAAGAGCTTCTAAAGGTGTCAAAAATGTGAGGACAATGAAACGCTCTGGAAAAGAGGAGGAGCATGAAGTGGTGTTGAAAAAGATGAAGAGCCTGAAAAGGTGTGAAAAATTTGAAGAGCTTCAAAACGTGTCAAAATTATGAGGAGCATGAAACTGTCTGAAAAATAGGAGGAGCATGAAGTGGTGTTGAAAAACATGAAGAGCCTGAAATGATGTGAAATATATGAAGAGGTTCAAAAGGTGCGAAAAATATGAGGAGGTTCAAAAAGGGTCAAAAATATGAGGAGCAGGAAACGGTCAGAAAAATACGAGGAGCATGAAAAGGTGTTCAAAAACATGAAGAGCCTGAAAAGGTGTGAAAAATATGAAGAGCTTCAAAAGGTATTAAATACATGAATAGCATGAAACGGTCTGAAAAATAGGAGAAGCATGAAGCGGTGTTCAAAAACATGAAGAGCCTGAAAAGGTGTGAAAAATATGAAGAGATTCAAAATGTGTCAAAAATATGAGGAGCATGAAATGGTCTGAAAAATAGGAGGAGCATGAAACGGTGTTCAAAAACATGAAGAACCTGAAAAGGTGTGAAAAATATGAAGAGTTTCTAAAGGTGTCACAAATATGAGGAGCATGAAACGGTCTGAAAAATAGGAAGACCATGAAACGGTGTTCAAAAACATGAAGAGCCTGAAAGGTGGGAAAATTCTGAAGAGATTCAAAAGCTGTGAAATACATGTGGAGCATAAAACGGTCTCAAAAATAGGAGGAGCATGAAGCGGTGTTCGAAAACATGAAGAGCCTGAAAAGGTGAGAAAAATATGAAGAGCCTCAAAACGTGTCAAAAATAGGAAGAGCATTAAACGGTCTGAAAAAATAGGAGGAGCATGAAGCGGTGTTGAAAAACATGAAGAGCCTGAAATGGTGTGAAAAATATGAAGAGCTTCAACAGGTGTGTAAAAGATGAGGAGCATGAAACGGTCGGAAAAATAGGAGGAGCATGAAATGGTGTTCAAAACATGAAGAGCCTGAAAAGGTGTGAAAAATATGAAGAGCTTCAAAGGTATCAAAAATATGAGGAGCATGAAACGGTCTGAAAAATAGGAAGAGCATGAAGTGGTTGTGAAAAACATGAAGAGCCTGAAAAGGTGTGCGAAATACGAAGAGGTTCAAAAGGTGTGAAATACATGAGGAGCATGAAACGGTCTGAAAAATAGGAGGAGCATGAAGCGGTGTTCAAAAACATGAAGAGCCTGAAAAAGTGTGAAAAATATGAAGAGCTTCAAAAAGTGTGAAAAATATGAGGAGCATAAGCGATCTGAAAAATAGGTGGAGCAGGAAGCGGTGTTCAAAAACATGAAGAGCCTGACAGGTGTGAAAAGTATGAAGAGCTTCAAAAAGTGTGAAAAATATGAAGAGCTTCAAAAAGTGTGAAAAATATGAGGAGCATGAAATGGTCTGAAAAACAGGAGAAGAATGAAGAGGTGTTTAAAAACATGAAGAGCCTGAAAAGGTGTGAAATATATGACGAACTTCAAAAGGTTTCAAAAATATGAGGAGCATGAAACGGTCTGAAACATAGGAGGAGCATGAAGCAGTGTTCAAAAACATGAAGAGCATGAAAAGGTGTGAAGAAAATGAAGAGTTTCAAAAGTTGACATAAATATGAGGAGAATGAAACAGTCTGAAAAATATGAGGAGCATGAAACGGTGTTGAAAAAGATGAAGAGCCTGAAAAGGTGTGAAAAATATGAAGAGCTTCAAAAAGTGTCAAAAATATGAAGAGAATGAAACAGTCCGAAAAATAGGAGGAGCATGAAAAGGTGTTGAAAAACATGAAGAGGGTGAAAATATGTGTAAAATATGAAGAGCTTCAAAAGGTGTGAAAAATATGAAGAGCTTCAAAAGGTGTGAAAAATATGAAGAGCTTCAAAAGGTGTCAAATATATGAGGAGCATGAAACGGTCAAAAAAATAGGAGGAGTATGAAGTGATGTTGAAAAACATGAAGAGTCTGAAAAGGTGTGAAATATATGAAGAGCTTCAAAAGGTGTGAAATATAGGAGGAGCATGAAGCGGTGTTCAAAAACATGAAGAGCCTGAAAAGGTGTGAAATATATGAAGAGCTTCAAAAGGTGTCAAAAATAAGAGGAGCATGAAGCGGTGTTCAGAAACATGAAGAGCTTGAAAAGGTGTGAAATATATGAAGAGCTTCAAAAAGTGTGGAATATAGGAGGAGCATGAAGCGGTGTTCAGAAACATGAAGAGCCTTAAAAGGTGTGAAATATATGAAGAGCTGCAAAAGTTGTCAAATATGAGTAGCATAAAACGGTCTCAAAATATGACGAGCATGAAGCGGTGTTGAAAAACATGTAGAGCCTGAAAAGGTGTGAAATACATGAAGAGCTTCAAAAGGTGTCAAAATATGAGTAGAATAAAACGGTCTCAAAAATATGGGGAGCATGAAGCGGTGTTGAAAATCATGAAGAGCGTGAAAATGTGAATAATATGAAGAGATTCAAAAGGTGTCAAACATATGAGGAGCATGAAAGTGTGTTGAAAAACATGAAGAGCCTGAAAAGGTGTGAAAAATATGAGGAGCTTCAAAAGTTGTCAAAAATATGAGGAGCATGAAACGGTCTGAAAAATAGGAGGAGCATGAAATGGTGTTCAAAACATGAAGAGCTTGAAAAGGTGTGAAAAATATTGAGAGCTTCAAAAGTATCAAAAATATGAGGAGCATGAAACGGCCTGAAAAATAGAAAGAGCATGAAGCGGTGTTGAATAACATGAAGATCTTGAAAAGGTGTGAACAATATTAGGAGCATGAAACGGTCTCAAAAATATGAGGAGCATGAAGCAGTGTTGAAAATCATGAAGAGCCTGAAAAGGTGTGAAAAATATGAAGAGATTCAAAAGGTGTCAAACATATGAGGACCATGAAACTGTGTTGAAAAACAAGAAGAGCATGAAAAGGTGTGAAAAATATGAGGAGCATGAAAAGGTCTGAAAAATAGGAGGAGCATGAAATGTTGTTGAAAAACATGAAGAGCAAGAAAAGGTGTGAAAAAGATGAAGAGTTTCAAAGGTTTGAAATACATGAGGATCATGAAAAGGTTTGAAAAATAGGAGGAGCATGAAGCGGTGTTCAAAAACATGAAGAGCCTGAAAAGGCTTGAAAAATATGAAGAGCTTCAAAAGGTGTGAAATAAATGAGGAGCATGAAACGGTCTGAAAAATAGGAGGAGCATGAAGCGGTGTTCAAAAACATGAAGAGCCTGAAAAGGCTTGAAAAATATGAAGAGCTTCAAAAGGTGTGAAATAAATGAGGAGCATGAAACGGTCTCCAAAATAGTAGGAGCATGAAGCGGTGTTCAAAAACATGGAGAGCCTGAAAAGTTTTGAAAAATATGAAGAACTTCAAAAGGTGTCAAAAATATGAGGAGCATGAAACGGTCTGAAAAATAGGAGCAGCATGAAATGGTGTTGAAAAACATGAAGATCCTGAAAAGCTGTGAAAAATATGAAGAGCTTCAAAAGGTGTGAAATATATGAGGAGCATGAAACGGTCTGAAAAATCGGAGGAGCATGAAGCTGTGCTCAAAAACATGAAGATCCAGAAAAGGTGTGAAAAATATGAAGAGCTTCGAAAGGTGTGACAAATATGAGGAGCATGAAACGGTCTGAAAATTTGGAGGAGTATGAAACGTGCTGAAAATTAGGAGGAGCATGAAACTGTCAGAAAAATAGGAGGATCATGAAGCCGTGTTGAAAAACATGAAGAGCGTGAAAGGTTGTGAAAAATAGGAGGAGCTTCAAAATGTGTGAAAAATATGAGGAGCATGAAACGGTCTGAAAATAGGAGGAGCATGAAGCGGTGATCAAAAACATGAAGAGCATGAAAAGGTGTGAAAAATATGAAGAGCTTCAAAAGGTGTGAAAAATATGAAGAGCTTCAAAAGGTGTCAAAAATGAGAAGAGCATAAAGGGGTCTGAAAAATAGGAGGAGCATGACGTGGTGTTGAAAAAAATGAAGAGCCTGAAAAGGTGTGAAATATATGAGGGCTTCAAAAGGTCTCAAAAATATGGGGAGCATGAAACGGTCTGAAAAATAGGAGGAGCATGAAACGGTGTTCAAAAACATGAAGAGCCTGTAAAGGTGTGAAAAATATGAAGAGCTTCAAAAGGTGTGAAATACATGAGAAGCATGAAACTCTCTGAAAAATAAAAGGAGCAAGAAGGGGTGTTCAAAAACATGAAGAGGCTGAAAAGGTGTGAAAAACATGAAGAGCTTAAAAAGGTGTGAAAAATATGAGGAGCATGAAACGGTCTGAAAAAAAAGGAGGAGCATGAAACGGTGATCAAAAACATGAAGAGCATGAAAAGGTGTGAAAAATATGAAGAGCTTCAAAAGGTGTGCAATACATGAGGAACATGAAACGGTCTGAAATTTAGGAGAAGCATTAAGTGGTGTGGAAAAACATGAAGAGCCTGAAAAGGTGTGAAAAATATGAAGAGCTTCAAAAGTTGTGAAAAATATGAGGAGCATGAAACGGTCTGAAAAATAGAAGCGGCATGAAATGGTGTTGAAAAATATGAAGAGCCTAAAAAGGTGTGAAAAATATGAAGAGCTTCAAAAGATGTGAAAAATATGAGGAGCATGATACTGCCTGAAAAATATGAGGAGCATGAAGTGGTGTGGAAGAAATGAAGAGCCTGAAAAGGTGTGAAATATATTAAGAGCATCAATAGGTGTCAAAAATATGAGGAGCATGAAACGGTCTGCAAAAAGGAGGAGCATGAAGTGGTGTTGATAAACGTGAAGAGCCTGAAAAGGTGTTAAAAATATGAAAAGCTACAAAAGGTGGGAAAAATATGAGGAGCATGAAACGGTTTGAAAAATAGGAGGAGCATGAAGCGGTGTTCAAAAACATGAAGAGCCTGAAAAGGTGTGAGAAATATGAAGAGCTTCAAAAGGTGTCAAAAATATGAGGAGCATGAAACGATCTGAAAAATAGAAGGAGCATAAAGCGGTGTTGAAAAACATGAAGAGCCTGAAAAGGTGTGAGAAATATGAAAAGCTTCAAAAGGTGTGAAATACATGAGGAGCATGAAAGAGCTGAAAATTAGGAGAAGCATGAAGTGGTGTGGAAAAACATGAAGAGCCTGAAAAGGTGTGGAAAATATGAAGAGCTTCAAAAGGTGTGAAATACATGAGGAGCATGAAACTCTCTGAAAAATATAAGGAGCATGAAGTGGTGTTCAAAACCATGAAGAGCCTGAAAAGGTGTAAAAAATATGAAGAGCTTCAAAAGGTGTGAAAAATATGAGGAGCATGTTATGGTTTGAAAAATAGGATTAGCATGAAGAGGTGTTCAAAAACATGAAGAGCCTGAAAAGTTGTGAAAACTATGAAAAGCTTCAAAAGGTGTCAAAAATGAGATGAGCATGAAACTGTCTGAAATATAGGAGGAGTATGAAGCGGTGTTCAAAACATGAAGAGCCCGAAAAGGTGTGAAAAATATGAAGAGCTTCAAAAGGTGTCAAATATATGAGGAGCATGAAACGGTCTGAAAAAGAGGAGGAGCATGAAGCGGTGTTGAAAAACATGAAGAGCCTGAAAAGGTGTGAAAAATATGAAAAGATTCAAAAGGTGTGAAATACATGAGGAGCATGAAAGAGCTGAAAATTAGGAGAAGCATGAAGTGGTGTGGAAAAACATGAAGAGCCTGAAAAGGTGTGAAAAATATGAAGAGCTTCAAAAGGTGTGAAATACATGAGGAGCATGAAACTCTCTGAAAAATAGGAGGAGCATGAAGGGGTGTTCAAAAATATGAAGAGCCTGAAAAGGTGTGAACAATATGAAGAGCTTCAAAAATATGAAAAATATGAAGAGCTTCAAAAGGTGTGAAAAATATGAAGAGCTTCAAAAGGTGTGAAATTTATGAGGAGCATGAAACGGTCTGAAAAATAGCTGGATCATGTAGCGGTGTTGAAAAACATGAAGAGTCTGAAAACGTGTGAAAATATGAAGAGCTTCAAAAATATGAAAAATATGAAGAGCTTCAAAAGGTGTGAAATATATGAAGAGCTTCAGAAGGTGTCAAAAATATGAGGAGCAAGAAACGGTCTGCAAAATAGGAGGAGCATGAAATGGTGTTCAAAAACATGAAGAGCCTGAAATCGTGTGAAAAATATGAAGAGCTTCAAAAGGTGTGAAAAATATGAGCAGCATGAAACGGTCTAAAAAAAAGGAGGAGCATGAAGCGGTGTTCAAAAATATGAAGAGCCTGAAAAGGTGTGAAAAATATGAAGAGCTTCAAAAGGTGTCAAAAATATGAGGAGCATGAAACGGTCTGAAAAATAGGAGGAGCATGAAGCGGTGTTGAAAAACAGGAAGAGCCTGAAAAGGTGTGAGAAATATGAAGAGCTTTAAAAGGTGTCAAAAATATGAGGAGCATGAAACGGTCTGAAAAAGAGGAGGAGCATGAAGCGGTGTTGAAAAACATGAAGAGCCTGAAAACGTGTGAAAAATATGAAAAGCTTCAAAAGGTGTGAAATACATGAGGAGCATGAAAGAGCTGAAAATTTGGAGAAGCATGAAGTGGTGTGGAAAAACATGAAGAGCCTGAAAAGGTGTGATAAATATGAAGAGCTTCTGAAGGTGTGAAATACATGAGGAGCATGAAACTCTCTGAAAAATATAAGGAGCATGAAGTGGTGTTCAAAAACATGAAGAGCCTGAAAAGGTGTAAAAAATATGAAGAGCTTCAAAAGGTGTGAAAAATATGAGGAGCATGTTATGGCTTGAAAAATAGGATTAGCATGAAGAGGTGTTCAAAAACATGAAGAGCCTGAAAAGTTGTGAAAAATATGAAAAGCTTCAAAAGGTGTCAAAAATGAGATGAGCATGAAACTGTCTGAAATATAGGAGGAGTATGAAGCGGTGTTCAAAACATGAAGAGCCCGAAAAGTTGTGAAAAATATGAAGAGCTTCAAAAGGTGTCAAAAATATGAGGAGCATGAAACGGGCTGAAAAAGAGGAGGAGCATGAAGCGGCGTTGAAAAACATGAAGAGCCTGAAAAGGTGTGAAAAATATGAAAAGCTTCAAAGGTGTGAAATACATGAGGAGCATGAAAGAGCTGAAAATTAGGAGAAGCATGAAGTGGTGTGGAAAAACATGAAGAGCCTGAAAAGGTGTGAAAAATATGAAGAGCTTCAGAAGGTGTGAAATAAATGAGGAGCATGAAACACTCTGAAAAATAGGAGGAGCATGAAGCGGTGTTCAAAAATATGAAGAGCCTGAAAAGGTGTGAAAAATATGAAGAGCTTCAAAAATATGAAAAATATGAAGAGCCTCAAAAGGTGTGAAAAATATGAAGAGCTTCAAAAGGTGTGAAATATATGAGGAGCATGAAACGGTCTGAAAATAGCAGGATCATGATGCGGTGTTGAAAAACATGAAGAGTCTGAAAACGTGTGAAAATATGAAGAGCTTCAAAAGGTGTGAAAAATATGAGGAGCATGAAACGGTCTAAAAAATAGGAGGAGCATGAAGCGGTGTTCAAAAATATGAAGAGCCTGAAAAGGTGTGAAAAATATGAAGAGCTTCAAAAGGTGTCAAAAATATGAGGAGCATGAAACGGTCTGAAAAATAGGAGGAGCATGAAGCGGTGTTGAAAAACATGAAGAGCCTGAAAAGGTGTGAGAAATATGAAGAGCTTCAAAAGGTGTCAAAAATATGAGGAGCATGAAACGGTCTGAAAAAAGGAGGAGCATGAAACGGTGTTGAAAAACATGAAGAGCCTGAAAAGGTGTGAAAAATATGAAAAGCTTCAAAAGGTGTGAAATACATGAGGAGCATGAAAGAGCTGAAAATTAGGAGAAGCATGAAGTGGTGTGGAAAAACATGAAGAGCCTGAAAAGGTGTGAAAAATATGAAGAGCTTCAGAAGGTGTGAAATACATGAGGAGCATGAAACGGACTGAAAAATCGGAGGAGCATGAAGCGGTGTTGAAAAACATGAAGAGCCTGAAAAGGTGTGAAAAATATGAAGAGTTTCAAAAGGTGTCAAAAATATGAATAGCATGAAAAGGTCTGCAAAAAAGGAGCATGAAGTGGTGTTGAAAAACATGAAGAGCCTGAAAAGGTGTGAAAAATATGAACAGTTTCAAAAGGTGTCAAAAATATGAGGAGCATGAAACGGTCTGAAAAATAGGAGGAACATGAAGAAGTGTTCAAAAACATGAAGAGCCTGAAAAGGTGTGAAAAGTATGAAGAGCTTCAAAAGGTGTGAAATATATGAGGAGCATGAAACTCTCTGAAAAATAGAAGGAGCATGATGTGGTGTTCAAAAACATGAAGAGCCTGAAAACGTGTGAAAAATACGAAGAGCTTCAAAAGGTGTGAAAAATATGAGGAGAATGATACGGTTTGAAAAATAGGAGGAGCATGAAGCGGTGTTGAAAAACATGAAGAGTCTGAAATCGTGTGAAATTATGAAGAACTTCAAAAATATGAAAAATATGAAGAGCTTCAAAAGGTGTGAACAATATGAAGAGCTTCAAAAGGTGTCAAAATGAGATGAACATGGAACGGTCTGAAACATAGGAGGAGCATGAAGCGGTGTTGAAAATCATAAAGAGCCTGAAAATTTGTGAAAAATATGAAGAGCTTCAGAATATGTGAAAAACATGAAGAGCTTCAAAAAGTGTCAAAATGAGATGAGCATGAAACGGTCTGAAAAATAAGAGGAGCATGAAGTGGTGTTGAAAATAATGAAAAGCCTGAAAAGGTGTGAAATATATGAAGAGCTTCAAAAGATGTCAAAAATATGAGGAGAATGAAACGGACTGTAAAATAGGAGGAGCATGAAATGGTGTTCAAAAACATGAAGAGCCTGAAAAGGTGTGAAAAATAAGAAGAGCTTCAAAAGGTGTCAAAAATATGAGGAGCATGAAAAGTTCTGAAAAATAGGAGGAGCATGAAGCGGTGTTCAAAAACAGGAAGACCCTGAAAAGTAGTGAAAAATATGAAGAGCTTCAAAAGGTGTCAAAAATATGAGGAGCATGAAACGGTCTGAAAAATAGGAGGACTATGAAACGGTGTTCAAAAACATGAAGAGCCTGAAAAGGTGTGAAAAATATGAAGAGTTTCAAAACGTGTCAAAAATATGAGGAGCATGAAACGGTCTGAAAAATAGGAGGAGCAAGAAAGGGTGTTGAACAACATGAAGAGCCTGAAAAGCTGTGAGAAACATGAAGAGCTTCAAAATGTGTCAAATATATGAGGAGCATGAAACGGTCTGAAAAAGAGGAGGAGCAGGAAGCGGTGTTGAGAAACATGAAGAGCCTGAAAATGTGTGAAAAATATGAAGAGCTTCTAAAGGTGTCAAAAATATGAGGAGCATGAAACGGTCTTAAAAATACGAGGAGCATGAAGTGGTGTTGAAAAACATGAACAGCCTGAAAAGGTGTGAAATATATGAAGAGCTTCTAAAGGTGTCAAAAATATGAGGAGCATGAATCGGTCTAAAAAATAGGAGGATCATGAAAAGTTGTTGAAAAACATGAAGATCCTGAAAAGATGTGAAAATTATGAAGAGCTTCAAAAGGTGTGAAATATATGAAGAGCTTCAAAAGGTTTCAAAAATGAGATGAGCATGAAATGGTCTGAAAAATAGGAGGAGCATGAAGCGGTGTTGCAAAACATGAGGAGCCTGAAAAGGTGTGAAAAATATGAAGAGCTTCAAAAGGTGAGAAAAATAGGAGGTGCATGAAACGGTCTGAAAAAGAGGAGGAGCATGAAGCGGCGTTGAAAAACATGAAGAGCCTGAAAAGGTGTGAAAAATATGAAGAGCTTCATAAGGTGTGAAATACATGAGGAGCATGAAACTCTCTGAAAAATAGAAGGAGCATGAAGCGGTGTTCAAAAATATGAAGAGCCTGAAAAGGTGTGAAAAATATGAAGAGCTTCAAAAATATGAAAAATATGAAGAGCCTCAAAAGGTGTGAAAAATATGAAGAGCCTCAAAAGGTGTGAAAAATATGAAGAGCTTTAAAAGGTGTCAAAAATGAGATGAGCATGAAACGGTCTGAAAAATAGGAGGAGCAAGAAGCGGTGTTGAAAAACATAAAGAGCATGAAAACGTATGAAGAATATGAAGAGCTTCAAAAGGTGTGAAAAATATGAAGAGCTTTAAAAGGTGTCAAAAATGAGATGAGCATGAAACGGTCTGAAAAATAGGTGGAGCATGAAGTGGTATTGAAAAACATGAAGAGCCTGAAAAGGTGTGAATGATATGAAGAGCTTCAAAAGGTCTCAAAAATATAAGGAGCATGAAACGGTCGGAAAAATAGGAACAGCATGAAGCGGTGTTGCAAAACATGAAGAGCCTGAAAGGGTGTCAAAAATATGAAGAGCTTCAAAAGGTGTGAAATACATGAGGAGCATTAAACGCCCTGAAAAATAGGAGGAGCATGCAGAGGTGTTCAAAAACATGAAGAGCCTGAAAAGGTGTCAAAAATATGAAGAGATTCAAAAGGTGTGAAAAATATGAAGAGCTTCAAAATGTTTCAAAAATGAAATGAGCATGAAACGGTCTGAAAAAGCTGAGGAGCATGAAGTGGTGTTGAAACACATGAAGAGCCTGAAAAGGTGTGAAAAATATGAAGAGGTTCAAAGGTGTGAAATACATGAGGATCATGAAATGGTTTGAAAAATACGAGGAGCATGAAGCAGTGTTCAAAAACATGAAGAGCCTGAAAAGGTTTGAAAAATATGAAGAGCTTCAAAAGGTGTCAAAAATATGAGGAGCATGAAACCGTCTGAAAAATAGGAGGAGCATGAAGCGGTGTTGAAAAACATGAAGAGCGTGAAAACGAGTGAAAAATATGAGGAGCTTCAAAAGGTATGAAAAATATGAAGAGCTTCAAAAGGTGTCAAAAAAGAGATGAGCATGAAACCGTCTGAAAAATAGGTGGAGCATGAAGCGGTGTTGAAAAACATGAAGAGCCTGAAAAGATGTGAAAAATATGAAGAGCTTCAAAAGGTGTCAAAAATATGAGGAGCATGAAACGGTCTGAAAAATAGGAGGAGCATGAAACCGTGTTCAAAAACATGAAGAGACTGAAAAGGGTGAAAAATATGAAGAGCTTCAAAAGGTGTGAAAAATAGGAGGAGCATGAAGCGGTGTGCAAAAACATGAAAAGCCTGAAAAGGTGTGAAAAATATGAAGAGCATCAAAAGGTGTCAAAAATATGAGGAGCATGAAACGGTCTGAAAAATAGGAGGAGCATGAAGCGGTGTTGAAAAACATGAAGAGCCTGAAAAGGTGTTAAAAATATGAAGAGTTTCAAAAGGTGTCAAATATATGAGCAGCAAGAATCGGTCTGAAATATAGGAGTAGCATGAAACGGTGTTCAAATACATGCAGAGCCTGAAAAGTTGTGAAAAATATGAAGAGCTTCAAATGGTGTCAAATATATGAAGAGCTTCAAAAGGTGTCAAAAATGAGATGAGCATGAAACGGTCTGAAAAATAGGAGGAGCAAGAAGTCGTGTTCCAAAAAATGAAGAGCCTGAGAAGGTGTGAAATATATCAAGAACTTCAAAATGTGTCAAAAATATGAGGAGCATGAAACGGTCTGAAAAATAGGAGGAGCATGAAACGGTGCTAAAAAACATGAAGAGGCTTAAAAGGTGTGAAAAATATGAAGAACTTCAAAAGGTGTGAAATATATGAGGAGCATGAAACGGTCTTAAAAATAGGAGGAGCATGAAGCGGTTTTCAAAAATATGAAGAGCCTGAAAAGGTGTGAAAAATATGAGGAGCTTCAAAAGGTATGAAATACATGAGGAGTATGAAACTGTCTTGAAAATAGGAGGAGCATGAAGCGGTGCTAAAAAATATGAAGAGGCTTAAAAGCTGTGAAAAATATGAAGAGCTTCAAAAGGTGTGAAAAATATGAGGAGCATGAAACGGTCTGAAAAATAGGAGGAGCATGAAGCCGTGTTGAAAAACATGAAGAGCCTGAAAAAGTGTGAAATATATGAAGAGGTTCAAAAGGTGTAAAAAATATGAGGAGATTCAAAAGGTATCAAAAATATGAGGAGCATGAAACGGTCTGAAAAAGAGGAGGAGCATGAATCGGTGTTGAAAATCATGAAGAGCCTGAAAACGTGTGAGAAATATGAAGAGCTTCAAAAGGTGTCAAAAATATGAAGAGCTTCAAAAGGTTTCAAAAATGAGAGGAGTATGAAGCAGTCTGAAAAATAAGAGGAGCATGAAGCGGTGTTCAAAAACATGAAGAGCTTGAAAAGGTGTGAAAAATATGAAGAGCTTCAAAAGGTGTCAAAAATGAGATGAGCATGAAACGGTCTGAAAAATAGGAGGAGCATGAAGTGGTGTTGAAAAAAAAGAAGAGACGGAAAAGGTGTGAAATATATGAAGGGCTTCAAAAGGTGTCAAAAATATAAGGAGAATGAAACGGTCTGAAAATAGGAGGAGCATGAAGCGGTGTTCAAAAACATGAAGAGCCTGAAAAGGTGTGAAAAATATGAAGAGCTTCAAAAGGTGTCAAAAATATGAGGAGCATGAAACGGTTTGAAAAATAGGAGGAGCATGAAGCGGTGTTCAAAAACAGGAAAAGCCTGAAAAGTTGTGAAAAATATGAAGAGCTTCAAAAGTTGTCAAATATATGAGGAGCATGAAAAGGTCAGAAAAATAGGAGGATCATGAAGCGGTGTTCAAAAACATGAAGAGCCTGAAAAGGTGTGCAAAATATGAAGAGCTTCAAAAGGTGTCAAAAATATGAGGAGCATGAAACGGTCTGCAAAAAAGGAGGAGCATGAAGTGGTGTTGAAAAAATTCAAGAGCCTGACAAGGTGTGAAAAATATGAAAAGCTTCAAAAGTTGTCAAAAATATGAGGAGCATGAAACGGTCTGAAAAATAGGAGGAGCATGAAGCGGTGTTCAAAAACATGAAGAGCCTGAAAAGGTGTGAAAAATATGAAGAGCTTCAAAAGGTGTCAAAAATATGAGGAGCATGAAACGGTCTGAAAAATAGGAGGAGCATGAAGTGGTGTTGAAAAACATGAAGAGTCTGAAAACGTGTGAAATTATGAAGAACTTCAAAAATATGCAAAATATGAAGAGCTTCAAAAGGTGTGAAAAATATGAAGAGCTTCAAAAGGTGTCAAAATGAGATGAACATGAAACGGTCTGAAAAATAGGAGGAGCATGAAGCGGTGTTGAAAATCATAAAGAGCCTGAAAATTTGTGAAAAATATGAAGAGCTTCAGAAGATGTGAAAAACATGAAGAACTTCAAAAGGTGTCAAAATGAGATGAGCATGAAACGGTCTGAAAAATAAGAGGAGCATGAAGTGGTGTTGAAAATAATGAAAAGCCTGAAAAGGTGTGAAATATATGAAGAGCTTCAAAAGGTGTCAAAAATATGAGGAGAATGAAACGGTCTGTAAAATAGGAGGAGCATGAAATGGTGTTCAAAAACATGAAGAGCCTGAAAAGGTGTGAAAAATATGAAGAGCTTCAAAAGGTGTCAAAAATATGAGGAGCATGAAAAGTTCTGAAAAATAGGAGGAGCATGAAGCGGTGTTCAAAACAGGAAGACCCTGAAAAGTAGTGAAAAATATGAAGAGCTTCAAAAGGTGTCAAAAATATGAGGAGCATGAAACGGTCTGAAAAATAGGAGGACTATGAAACGGTGTTCAAAAACATGAAGAGCCTGAAAAGGTGTGAAAAATATGAAGAGCTTCAAAAGGTGTCAAAAATATGAGGAGCATGAAATGGTCTGAAAAATAGGAGGAGCAAGAAAGGGTGTTGAACAACATGAAGAGCCTGAAAACGTGTGAAAAATATGAAGAGCTTCAAAAGATGTGAAAAATATGAAGAGCTTCAAAAGGTGTCAAAAATGAGATGAGCATGAAACCGTCTGAAAAATAGGAGGAGCATGAAGTAGTGTTGAAAAACATGAAGAACCTGAAAAGCTGTGAGAAACATGAAGAGCTTCAAAATGTGTCAAAAATATGAGGAGCATGAAACGGTCTGAAAAAGAGGAGGAGCAGGAAGCGGTGTTGAGAAACATGAAGAGAATGAAAATGTGTGAAAAATATGAAGAGCTTCTAAAGGTGTGAAATATATGAGGTGCAAGAAACGGTCTGAAAAATAGGAGGAGCATGAAGCAGTGTTGAAATACATGAAGAGCCTGAAAAGGTGTGAAAAATATGAAGAGCTTCAAAAGGTGTCAAAATTATAAGGAGCATGAAACGTTCTGAAAAATAGGAGGAGCATGAAGCAGTGTTGAAAAAAATGAAGAACCTGAAAAGGTGTGAAAAATATGAACAGCTTCAAAAGTTGCCAAAAATATGAGGAGCATGAAACGGTCTAAAAAATAGGAGTACCATGAACCGGTGTTGAAAAACATGAAGAGCCAGAAAAGGTGTGAAAAATATTAAGAGCTTAAAAATGTGTGAAAAATATGAAGAGCTTCAAAAGGTGTCAAAAAAGAGATGAGCATGAAACGGTCTGAAAAATAGGAGGAGAATGAAGTGGTGTTGAAAAAAATGAGGAGCCTGAAAAGGTGTGAAAAATATGAAGAGCTTCAAAAGGTGTCAAAAATGAGATGATCATGAAACGGTCTGAAAAATAGGAGGTGCATGAGGTGGTGTTGAAGAAACAGAAGAGACTGAAAAGGTGTGAAATATATGAAGAGCTTCAAAAGGTGTCAAAATATGAGGAGCATGATACGGTCTGAAAAATAGGAGGAGCATGAAGCGGTGTTCAAAACATGAAGAGCCTGAAAAATTGTGAAAAATATGAAAAGCTTCCAAAGGTGTTAAAAATGAGATGAGCATGAAACGGTCTGAAAAATAGGAGGAGCATGAAGCGGTGTTGAAAAAATGAAGAGCCTGAAAAGGTGTGAAAAATATGAAGAGCATCAAAAGTTGTCAAAAATATGAGGAGTATGAAACGGTCTGAAAAATAGGAGGACCATGAAGCGGTGTTGCAAAACATGAGGAGCCTGAAAAGGTGTGAAAAATATGAAGAGCTTCAAAAGATGAGAAAAATATGAGGTGCATGAAACGGTCTGAAAAATAGGAGGAGCATGAAGCGGTGTTGAAAAACATGAAGAGCCTGAAAAGGTGTGAAAAATATGAAGAGCTTCAAAAGGTGTGAAATACATGAGGAGCAAGAAACGTGTTGAAAAATAGGAGAAGCATGAAGTGGTGTGGAAAAACATCAAGAGCCTGAAAAGGTGTGAAAAATATGAAGGGCTTCCAAAGGTGTGAAATACATGAGGAGCAAGAAACGGTCTGAAAAATAGGAGGAAGAGGAAGAGGTGTTCAAAAATATGAAGAGCCTGAAAAGGTGTGAAAAATATGAAGAGCTTCAAAAGGTGTCAAAAATATGAGGAGCATGAAACGTTGTGAAAAATAGGAGCAGCATGAAACGGTGTTCAAAAACATGAAGACATTGAAAAGGTGTGAAAAATATGAAGAGGTGCAAAAGGTTTGAAATATATGAGGAGCATGAAACGGTCTGAAAAATATGAGGAGCATGAAGCGGTGTTCAAAAACATGAAGAGCCTGAAAAGGTGAGAAAAATATGAAGAGCTTCAAAAGGTGTGAAATACATGAGGAGCATTAAACGCCCTGAAAAATAGGAGGAGCATGTAGAGGTGTTGAAAAACATGAAGAGCCTGAAAAGGTGACAAAAATATGAAGAGATTCAAAAGGTGTGAAAAATATGAAGAGCTTCAAAATGTTTCAAAAATGAAATGAGCATGAAACGGTCTGAAAAAGCTGAGGAGCATGAAGTGGTGTTGAAACACATGAAGAGCCTGAAAAGGTGTGAAAAATATGAAGAGGTTCAAAGGTGTGAAATACATGAGGATCATGAAATGGTTTGAAAAATACGAGGAGCATGAAGCAGTGTTCAAAAACATGAAGAGCCTGAAAAGGTTTGAAAAATATGAAGAGCTTCAAAAGGTGTCAAAAATATGAGGAGCATGAAACCGTCTGAAAAATAGGAGGAGCATGAAGCGGTGTTGAAAAACATGAAGAGCGTGAAAACGAGTGAAAAATATGAAGAGCTTCAAAAGGTATGAAAATTATGAAGAGCTTCAAAAGTTGTCAAAAATATGAGGAGCATGAAACGGTCTGAAAAATAGGAGGACTATGAAACGGTGTTCAAAAACATGAAGAGCCTGAAAAGGTGTGAAAAATATGAAGAGCTTCAAAACGTGTCAAAAATATGAGGAGCATGAAATGGTCTGAAAAATAGGAGGAGCAAGAAAGGGTGTTGAACAACATGAAGAGCCTGAAAACGTGTGAAAAATATGAAGAGCTTCAAAAGATGTGAAAAATATGAAGAGCTTCAAAAGGTGTCAAAAATGAGATGAGCATGAAACCGTCTGAAAAATAGGAGGAGCATGAAGTAGTGTTGAAAAACATGAAGAACCTGAAAAGCTGTGAGAAACATGAAGAGCTTCAAAAGGTGTCAAAATATGAGGAGCATGAAACGTTCTGAAAAAGAGGAGGAGCAGGAAGCGGTGTTGAGAAACATGAAGAGCCTGAAAATGTGTGAAAAATATGAAGAGCTTCTAAAGGTGTGAAATATATGAGGTGCAAGAAACGGTCTGAAAAATAGGAGTACCATGAACCGGTGTTGAAAAACATGAAGAGCCAGAAAAGGTGTGAAAAATATTAAGAGCTTAAAAATGTGTGAAAAATATGAAGAGCTTCAAAAGGTGTCAAAAAAGAGATGAGCATGAAACGGTCTGAAAAATAGGAGGAGAATGAAGTGGTGTTGAAAAAAATGAGGAGCCTGAAAAGGTGTGAAAAATATGAAGAGCTTCAAAAGGTGTCAAAAATGAGATGATCATGAAACGGTCTGAAAAATAGGAGGTGCATGAGGTGGTGTTGAAGAAAAAGAAGAGACTGAAAAGGTGTGAAATATATGAAGAGCTTCAAAAGGTGTCAAAATATGAGGAGCATGATACGGTCTGAAAAATAGGAGGAGCATGAAGCGGTGTTCAAAACATGAAGAGCCTGAAAAATTGTGAAAAATATGAAAAGCTTCCAAAGGTGTCAAAAATGAGATGAGCATGAAACGGTCTGAAAAATAGGAGGAGCATGAAGCGGTGTTGAAAAAATGAAGAGCCTGAAAAGGTGTGAAAAATATGAAGAGCATCAAAAGTTGTCAAAAGTATGAGGAGTATGAAACGGTCTGAAAAATAGGAGGACCATGAAGCGGTGTTGCAAAACATGAGGAGCCTGAAAAGGTGTGAAAAATATGAAGAGCTTCAAAAGGTGAGAAAAATATGAGGTGCATGAAACGGTCTGAAAAATAGGAGGAGCATGAAGCGGTGTTGAAAAACATGAAGAGCCTGAAAAGGTGTGAAAAATATGAAGAGCTTCAAAAGGTGTGAAATACATGAGGAGCATGAAACGTGTTGAAAAATAGGAGAAGCATGAAGTGGTGTGGAAAAACATCAAGAGCCTGAAAAGGTGTGAAAAATATGAAGGGCTTCAAAAGGTGTGAAATACATGAGGAGCAAGAAACGGTCTGAAAAATAGGAGGAAGAGGAAGAGGTGTTCAAAAATATGAAGAGCCTGAAAAGGTGTGAAAAATATGAAGAGGTGCAAAAGGTTTGAAATATATGAGGAGCATGAAACGGTCTGAAAAATATGAGGAGCATGAAGCGGTGTTCAAAAACATGAAGAGCCTGAAAAGGTGAGAAAAATATGAAGAGCTTCAAAAGGTGTGAAATACATGAGGAGCATTAAACGCCCTGAAAAATAGGAGGAGCATGCAGAGGTGTTCAAAAACATGAAGAGCCTGAAAAGGTGTCAAAAATATGAAGAGATTCAAAAGGTGTGAAAAATATGAAGAGCTTCAAAATGTTTCAAAAATGAAATGAGCATGAAACGGTCTGAAAAAGCTGAGGAGCATGAAGTGGTGTTGAAACACATGAAGAGCCTGAAAAGGTGTGAAAAATATGAGGAGCTTCAAAAGGTATGAAATACATGAGGAGTATGAAACTTTCTTGAACATAGGTGGAGCATGAAGTGGTGTTGAAACACATGAAGAGCCTGAAAAGGTGTGAAAAATATGAAGAGCTTCAAAAGGTGTGAAAAATATGAGGAGCATGAAACGGTCTGAAAAATAGGAGGAGCATGAAGCCGTGTTGAAAAACATGAAGAGCCTGAAAAAGTGTGAAATAAATGAAGAGGTTCAAAAGGTGTAAAAATATGAGGAGATTCAAAAGGTATCAAAAATATGAGGAGCATGAAACGGTCTGAAAAAGAGGAGGAGCATGAATCGGTGTTGAAAATCATGAAGAGCCTGAAAACGTGTGAGAAATATGAAGAGCTTCAAAAGGTGTCAAAAATATGAAGAGCTTCAAAAGGTGTCAAAAATGAGAGGAGTATGAAGCAGTCTGAAAAATAGGAGGAGCATGAAGCGGTGTTCAAAAACATGAAGAGCTTGAAAAGGTGTGAAAAATATGAAGAGCTTCAAAAGGTGTCAAAAATGAGATGAGCATGAAACGGTCTGAAAAATAGGAGGAGCATGAAGTGGTGTTGAAAAAAAAGAAGAGACGGAAAAGGTGTGAAATATATGAAGGGCTTCAAAAGGTGTCAAAAATATGAGGAGAATGAAACGGTCTGAAAATAGGAGGAGCATGAAGCGGTGTTCAAAAACATGAAGAGCCTGAAAAGGTGTGAAAAATATGAAGAGCTTCAAAAGGTGTCAAAAATATGAGGAGCATGAAACGGTTTGAAAAATAGGAGGAGCATGAAGCGGTGTTCAAAAACAGGAAAAGCCTGAAAAGTTGTGAAAAATATGAAAAGCTTCAAAAGTTGTCAAAAATATGAGGAGCATGAAAAGGTCAGAAAAATAGGAGGATCATGAAGCGGTGTTCAAAAACATGAAGAGCCTGAAAAGCTGTGCAAAATATGAAGAGCTTCAAAAGGTGTCAAAAATATGAGGAGCATGAAACGGTCTGCAAAAAAGGAGGAGCATGAAGTGGTGTTGAAAAAATTCAAGAGCCTGACAAGGTGTGAAAAATATGAAAAGCTTCAAAAGTTGTCAAAAATATGAGGAGCATGAAACGGTCTGAAAAATAGGAGGAGCATGAAGCGGTGTTCAAAAACATGAAGAGCCTGAAAAGGTGTGAAAAATATGAAGAGCTTCAAAAGGTGTCAAAAATATGAGGAGCATGAAACGGTCTGAAAAATAGGAGGAGCATGAAGTGGTGTTGAAAAACATGAAGAGTCTGAAAACGTGTGAAATTATGAAGAACTTCAAAAATATGCAAAATATGAAGAGCTTCAAAAGGTGTGAAAAATATGAAGAGCTTCAAAAGGTGTCAAAATGAGATGAGCATGAAACGGTCTGAAAAATAGGAGGAGCATGAAGCGGTGTTGAAAATCATAAAGAGCCTGAAAATTGTGAAAAATATGAAGAGCTTCAGAAGATGTGAAAAACATGAAGAGCTTCAAAAGGTGTCAAAATGAGATGAGCATGAAACGGTCTGAAAAATAAGAGGAGCATGAAGTGGTGTTGAAAATAATGAAAAGCCTGAAAAGGTGTGAAATATATGAAGAGCTTCAAAAGGTGTCAAAAATATGAGGAGAATGAAACGGTCTGTAAAATAGGAGGAGCATGAAATGGTGTTCAAAAACATGAAGAGCCTGAAAAGGTGTGAAAAATATGAAGAGCTTCAAAAGGTGTCAAAAATATGAGGAGCATGAAAAGTTCTGAAAAATAGGAGGAGCATGAAGCGGTGTTCAAAACAGGAAGACCCTGAAAAGTAGTGAAAAATATGAAGAGCTTCAAAAGGTGTCAAAAATATGAGGAGCATGAAACGGTCTGAAAAATAGGAGGACTATGAAACGGTGTTCAAAAACATGAAGAGCCTGAAAAGGTGTGAAAAATATGAAGAGCTTCAAAACGTGTCAAAAATATGAGGACCATGAAATGGTCTGAAAAATAGGAGGAGCAAGAAAGGGTGTTGAACAACATGAAGAGCCTGAAAACGTGTGAAAAATATGAAGAGCTTCAAAAGATGTGAAAAATATGAAGAGCTTCAAAAGGTGTCAAAAATGAGATGAGCATGAAACCGTCTGAAAAATAGGAGGAGCATGAAGTAGTGTTGAAAAACATGAAGAACCTGAAAAGCTGTGAGAAACATGAAGAGCTTCAAAATGTGTCAAAAATATGAGGAGCATGAAACGGTCTGAAAAAGAGGAGAGGCAGGAAGCGGTGTTGAGAAACATGAAGAGCCTGAAAATGTGTGAAAAATATGAAGAGCTTCTAAAGGTGTGAAATATATGAGGTGCAAGAAACGGTCTGAAAAATAGGAGGAGCATGAAGCAGTGTTGAAAAACATGAAGAGCCTGAAAAGGTGTGAAAAATATGAAGAGCTTCAAAAGGTGTCAAAATTATAAGGAGCATGAAACGTTCTGAAAAATAGGAGGAGCATGAAGCAGTGTTGAAAAAAATGAAGAGCCTGAAAAGGTGTGAAAAATATGAACAGCTTCAAAAGTTGTCAAAAATATGAGGAGCATGAAACGGTCTAAAAAATAGGAGTACCATGAACCGGTGTTGAAAAACATGAAGAGCCAGAAAAGGTGTGAAAAATATTAAGAGCTTCAAAATGTGTGAAAAATATGAAGAGCTTCAAAAGGTGTCAAAAAAGAGATGAGCATGAAACGGTCTGAAAAATAGGAGGAGAATGAAGTGGTGTTGAAAAAAATGAGGAGCCTGAAAAGGTGTGAAAAATATGAAGAGCTTCAAAAGGTGTCAAAAATGAGATGATCATGAAACGGTCTGAAAAATAGGAGGTGCATGAGGTGGTGTTGAAGAAAAAGAAGAGACTGAAAAGGTGTGAAATATATGAAGAGCTTCAAAAGGTGTCAAAATATGAGGAGCATGATACGGTCTGAAAAATAGGAGGAGCATGAAGCGGTGTTCAAAACATGAAGAGCCTGAAAAATTGTGAAAAATATGAAAAGCTTCCAAAGGTGTTAAAAATGAGATGAGCATGAAACGCTCTGAAAAATAGGAGGAGCATGAAGCGGTGTTGAAAAAATGAAGAGCCTGAAAAGGTGTGAAAAATATGAAGAGCATCAAAAGTTGTCAAAAATATGAGGAGTATGAAACGGTCTGAAAAATAGGAGGACCATGAAGCGGTGTTGCAAAACATGAGGAGCCTGAAAAGGTGTGAAAAATATGAAGAGCTTCAAAAGGGGAGAAAAATATGAGGTGCATGAAACGGTCTGAAAAATAGGAGGAGCATGAAGCGGTGTTGAAAAACATGAAGAGCCTGAAAAGGTGTGAAAAATATGAAGAGCTTCAAAAGGTGTGAAATACATGAGGAGCATGAAACGTGTTGAAAAATAGGAGAAGCATGAAGTGGTGTGGAAAAACATCAAGAGCCTGAAAAGGTGTGAAAAATATGAAGGGCTTCAAAAGGTGTGAAATACATGAGGAGCAAGAAACGGTCTGAAAAATAGGAGGAAGAGGAAGAGGTGTTCAAAAATATGAAGAGCCTGAAAAGGTGTGAAAAATATGAAGAGCTTCAAAAGGTGTCAAAAATATGAGGAGCATGAAACGTTGTGAAAAATAGGAGCAGCATGAAACGGTGTTCAAAAACATGAAGACATTGAAAAGGTGTGAAAAATATGAAGAGGTGCAAAAGGTTTGAAATATATGAGGAGCATGAAACGGTCTGAAAAATATGAGGAGCATGAAGCGGTGTTCAAAAACATGAAGAGCCTGAAAAGGTGAGAAAAATATGAAGAGCTTCAAAAGGTGTGAAATACATGAGGAGCATTAAACGCCCTGAAAAATAGGAGGAGCATGCAGAGGTGTTCAAAAACATGAAGAGCCTGAAAAGGTGTCAAAAATATGAAGAGATTCAAAAGGTGTGAAAAATATGAAGAGCTTCAAAATGTTTCAAAAATGAAATGAGCATGAAACGGTCTGAAAAAGCTGAGGAGCATGAAGTGGTGTTGAAACACATGAAGAGCCTGAAAAGGTGTGAAAAATATGAAGAGGTTCAAAGGTGTGAAATACATGAGGATCATGAAATGGTTTGAAAAATACGAGGAGCATGAAGCAGTGTTCAAAAACATGAAGAGCCTGAAAAGGTTTGAAAAATATGAAGAGCTTCAAAAGGTGTCAAAAATATGAGGAGCATGAAACCGTCTGAAAAATAGGAGGAGCATGAAGCGGTGTTGAAAAACATGAAGAGCGTGAAAACGAGTGAAAAATATGAAGAGCTTCAAAAGGTATGAAAAATATGAAGAGCTTCAAAAGGTGTCAAAAAAGAGATGAGCATGAAACCGTCTGAAAAATAGGTGGAGCATGAAGCGGTGTTGAAAAACATGAAGAGCCTGAAAAGATGTGAAAAATATGAAGAGCTTCAAAAGGTGTCAAAAATATGAGGAGCATGAATCGGTCTGAAAAATAGGAGGAGCATGAAACCGTGTTAAAAACATGAAGAGACTGAAAAGGGTGAAAAATATGAAGAGCTTCAAAAGGTGTGAAAAATAGGAGGAGCATGAAGCGGTGTGCAAAAACATGAAAAGCCTGAAAAGGTGTGAAAAATATGAAGAGCATCAAAAGGTGTCAAAAATATGAGGAGCATGAAACGGTCTGAAAAATAGGAGGAGCATGAAGCGGTGTTGAAAAACATGAAGAGCCTGAAAAGGTGTTAAAAATATGAAGAGTTTCAAAAGGTGTCAAATATATGAGCAGCAAGAATCGGTCTGAAATATAGGAGTAGCATGAAACGGTGTTCAAATATATGCAGAGCCTGAAAAGTTGTGAAAAATATGAAGAGCTTCAAATGGTGTCAAATATATGAAGAGCTTCAAAAGGTGTCAAAAATGAGATGAGCATGAAACGGTCTGAAAAATAGGAGGAGCAAGAAGTCGTGTTCCAAAAAATGAAGAGCCTGAGAAGGTGTGAAATATATCAAGAACTTCAAAATGTGTCAAAAATATGAGGAGCATGAAACGGTCTGAAAAATAGGAGGAGCATGAAACGGTGTTGAAAAACATGCAGAGCCTGAAAAGGTGTGAAAAATATGAAGAACTTCAAAAGGTGTGAAATATATGAGGAGCATGAAATGGTCTTAAAAATAGGAGGAGCATGAAGCGGTTTTCAAAAATATGAAGAGCCTGAAAAGGTGTGAAAAATATGAGGAGCTTCAAAAGGTATGAAATACATGAGGAGTATGAAACTGTCTTGAAAATAGGAGGAGCATGAAGCGGTGTTAAAAAACATGAAGAGGCTTAAAAGGTGTGAAAAATATGAAGAACTTCAAAAGGTGTGAAATATATGAGGAGCATGAAATGGTCTTAAAAATAGGAGGAGCATTAAGCGGTTTTCAAAAATATGAAGAGCCTGAAAAGGTGTGAAAAATATGAGGAGCTTCAAAAGGTATGAAATACATGAGGAGTATGAAACTGTCTTGAAAATAGGAGGAGCATGAAGCGGTGTTAAAAAACATGAAGAGGCTTAAAAGGTGTGAAAAATATGAAGAGCTTCAAAAGGTGTGAAAAATATGAGGAGCATGAAACGGTCTGAAAAATAGGAGGAGCATGAAGCCGTGTTGAAAAACATAAAGAGCCTGAAAAAGTGTGAAATATATGAAGAGGTTCAAAAGGTGTAAAAAATATGAGGAGATTCAAAAGGTATCAAAAATATGAGGAGCATGAAACGGTCTGAAAAAGAGAAGGAGCATGAATCGGTGTTGAAAATCATGAAGAGCCTGAAAACGTGTGAGAAATATGAAGAGCTTCAAAAGGTGTCAAAAATATGAAGAGCTTCAAAAGGTGTCAAAAATGAGAGGAGTATGAAGCAGTCTGAAAAATAGGAGGAGCATGAAGCGGTGTTCAAAAACATGAAGAGCTTGAAAAGGTGTGAAAAATATGAAGAGCTTCAAAAGGTGTCAAAAATGAGATGAGCATGAAACGGTCTGAAAAATAGGAGGAGCATGAAGTGGTGTTGAAAAAAAAGAAGAGACGGAAAAGGTGTGAAATATATGAAGGGCTTCAAAAGGTGTCAAAAATATGAGGAGAATGAAACGGTCTGAAAATAGGAGGAGCATGAAGCGGTGTTCAAAAACATGAAGAGCCTGAAAAGGTGTGAAAAATATGAAGAGCTTCAAAAGGTGTCAAAAATATGAGGAGCATGAAACGGTTTGAAAAATAGGAGGAGCATGAAGCGGTGTTCAAAAACAGGAAAAGCCTGAAAAGTTGTGAAAAATATGAAGAGCTTCAAAAGTTGTCAAAAATATGAGGAGCATGAAAAGGTCAGAAAAATAGGAGGATCATGAAGCGGTGTTCAAAAACATGAAGAGCCTGAAAAGCTGTGCAAAATATGAAGAGCTTCAAAAGGTGTCAAAAATATGAGGAGCATGAAACGGTCTGCAAAAAAGGAGGAGCATGAAGTGGTGTTGAAAAAATTCAAGAGCCTGACAAGGTGTGAAAAATATGAAAAGCTTCAAAAGTTGTCAAAAATATGAGGAGCATGAAACGGTCTGAAAAATAGGAGGAGCATGAAGCGGTGTTCAAAAACATGAAGAGCCTGAAAAGGTGTGAAAAATATGAAGAGCTTCAAAAGGTGTCAAAAATATGAGGAGCATGAAACGGTCTGAAAAATAGGAGGAGCATGAAGTGGTGTTGAAAAACATGAAGAGTCTGAAAACGTGTGAAATTATGAAGAACTTCAAAAATATGCAAAATATGAAGAGCTTCAAAAGGTGTGAAAAATATGAAGAGCTTCAAAAGGTGTCAAAATGAGATGAGCATGAAACGGTCTGAAAAATAGGAGGAGCATGAAGCGGTGTTGAAAATCATAAAGAGCCTGAAAATTTGTGAAAAATATGAAGAGCTTCAGAAGATGTGAAAAACATGAAGAGCTTCAAAAGGTGTCAAAATGAGATGAGCATGAAACGGTCTGAAAAATAAGAGGAGCATGAAGTGGTGTTGAAAATAATGAAAAGCCTGAAAAGGTGTGAAATATATGAAGAGCTTCAAAAGGTGTCAAAAATATGAGGAGAATGAAACGGTCTGTAAAATAGGAGGAGCATGAAATGGTGTTCAAAAACATGAAGAGCCTGAAAAGGTGTGAAAAATATGAAGAGCTTCAAAAGGTGTCAAAAATATGAGGAGCATGAAATGGTCTGAAAAATAGGAGGATCATGAAGTGGTGTTCAAAAACATGAAGACCCTGAAAAGTTGTGAAAGATATGAAGAGCTTCAAAAGGTGTGAAAAATATGAGGAGCATGAAACGGTCTGAAAAATAGGAGGAGCATGAAACGGTGATCAAAAACATGAAGAGCCTGAAAAGGTGTGAAAAATATGAAGAGTTTCAACGGTGTGAAATACTTGAGGAGCATGAAACGGTCTGAAAAATAGGAGAAGCATGAAGTTGTCTGGAAAAACATGAACATCCTGAAAAGGTGTGAAAAATATGAAGAGCTTCAAAAGGTGTCAAAAATGAGATGAGAATGTAACGGTCTGAAAAATAGGAAGATCATGAAACGGTGTTGAAAAACATGAAGAGCCTAAAAGGTGTGAATAATATGAAGAGCTTCAAAAGGTGTCAAAAAATATGAGGAGCATCAAATGGTCTGAAAAATAGGAGGAGCATGAAGCGGTCGTCAAAAACATGAAGAGCCTAAAAAGGTGTGAAAAATATGAAGAGCTTCAAAATGTGTGAAATACAAGAGGAGCATGAAACGGTCTGAAAATTAGGCGAAGCATGAAGTGGTGTGGAAAAACATGAAGAGCCTGAAAAGGTGTGAAAAATATGAAGAGCTTCAAAATGTGTCAAAAATATGAAGAGCATGAAAGGGTCTGAAAAATAGGAGAATCATGAAGCGGTGTTCAAAAACATGAAGAGCCTGAAAAGGTGTGAAAAATATGAAGAGCTTCATAAGGTGTGAAATACATGTGGAGCATGAAACTCTCTGAAAAATACGAGGAGCATGAAGTGGTGTTCAAAAACATTAAGAGCCTGAAAAGGTGTGAAAAATATGAAGAAATTCAAAAGGTGTCAAAAATATGTGGAGCATGAAACGGTCTGCAAAAAAGGAGGAGCATGAAGCGGTGTTGAAAAACCTGAAGAGCCTGAAAAGGTGTGAAAAATATGAAGAGCTTCAAAAGGTGTCAAAAATATGAGGAGGATGAAACGGTCTGAAAAATAGGTGGAGCATGAAGCAGTGTTGAAAAACCTGAAGAGCCTGAAAAGGTGTGAAAAATATGAAGAGCTTCAAAAGGTGTCAAAAATATGACGAGCATGAAACGGTCTGAAAAATAGGAGGAGCATGAAGCGGTGTTCAAAAACATGCACAGCCTGAAAACGTGTGAAAAATATGAGGAGCTTCAAAAGGTGTCAAATACATGAGGAGCATTTAACGGTCTGAAAAATAGGAGGAGCATGAAGCGGTGTTCAAAATATGAAGAGCCTGAATAGGTGTGAAAAATATGAAGAGCTTCAAAAGGTGTGAAAAATATGAGGAGCATGAAACGGTCTGAAAAATAGGAGGAGCATGAAGCGGTGTTCAAAATCATGAAGAGCCTGAAAAGGTGTGAAAAATATGAAGAGCTTTAAAACTTGTCAAGAATATGAGGAGCATGAAACGGTCTGAAAAATAGGAGGAGAATGAATCGGTGTTGAAAAACACAAGGAGCCTGAAAAGGTGTGAAAAATATGAAGAGCTTTAAAAGGTGTGAAAAATATGAGGTGCATGAAACGGTCTGAAAAATAGGAAGAGCATGATGCGGTGTTGAAAAATATGAAGAGCCTGAAAAGGTGTGAAAAATATGAAGAGCTTCAAAAGGTGTCAAAAATATGAGGAGCATGAAACGGTCTGAAAAATAGGAGGAGCATGAAGCGTTGTTGAAAAACATGAAGAGCCTGATAAGGTGTGAAAAATATGAAGATCTTCTAAAGGTGTCAAAAATATGAGGAGCATGAAACGGTCTTAAAAATAGGAGGAGCATGAAGTGGTGATGAAAATCATGAAGGGCCTGAAAAGCTGTGAAAAATATGAAGAGTTTCAAAAGGTGTGAAAAATATGAAGAGCTTCAAAAGGTGTCAAAAATGAGATCAACATGAAACCGTCTGAAAAATAGGAGGAGCATGAAGCGGTGATGAAAAATATGAAGAGCCTGAAAAGGTGTGCAAATATGAAGAGCTTCTAAATGTGTCAAATATATGAGGAGCATGAAACGGTCTGAAAAATAGGAGGAGCATGAAGTGGTGTTGAAAAAAATGAAGAGCCTGAAAAGGTGTGAAAAATATGAAGATCTTCAAAGAGTGTCAAAAATATGAGGAGCATGAAACCGTCTGAAAAATAGGAGGAGCATGAAACGGTTTTCAAAAACATGAAGAGCCTGAAAAGGTTTGAAAAATATGAAGAGCTTCAAAAGGTGTGAAATATATGAGGAGCATGAAACGGGCTGAAAAATAAGAGAAGCATGAAGTGGTGTGGAAAACATGAAGAGCCTGAAAAGGTGTGAAAAATATGAAGAGCTTCAAAAGGTGTGAAATACATGAGGAGCATGAAACGGTCTGAAAATTAGGAGAAGCATGAAGTGGTGTGGAAAAACATGAAGAGCCTGAAAAGCTGTGAAAAATATGAAGAGCTTCAAAATGTGTCAAAAATATGAAGAGCATGAAACGGTCTGAAAAATAGGAGAATCATGAAGCGCTGTTAAAAAACATGAACAGCCTGAAAAGGTGTGAAAAACATGAAGAGCTTCAAAAGTTGTGAAATACATGAGGAGCATGAAACTCTCTGAAAAATAGGAGGAGCATGAAGCAGTGTTCAAATATATGAAGAGCCTGAAAAGGTGTGAAAAATATAAAGAGCTTCAAAATGTGTGAAATACATGAGGACCATGAAACAGTCTGAAAAATATGAGAAGCATGAAGTGGTGTTCAAAAACATGAAGAGCCTGAAAAGGTGTGAAATATATGAAGAGCTTCAAAATGTTTCAAAAATATGAGGAGCATGATACGGTCTGAAAAATAGGAGGAGCATGAAGCACTGTTCAGAAACATGAAGAGCCTGACAAGGTGTGAAAAATATAAAGAGCTTCAAAAGGTGTGAAATACATTACGACCATGAAACAGTCTGAAAAATAGGAGGAGCATGAAATGTTGTTGAAAAACTTGAAGAGCCTGAAAACGTGTGAAAAAATATGAAGAGTTTCCAAAGGTGTCAAAAATGAGATGAGCATGAAACAGTCTGAAAAATAGGATGAGCATGAAGCGGTGTTGAAAATCATGAAGAGCCTGAAAAGATGTGAATAATATGTAGAGCTTCAAAAGGTGTGAAAATATGAAGAGCTTCAAAAGCTGTCAAAATAAGATGATCATGAAACGGTCTGAAAATTAGGAGGAGCATGAAGTGGTGTTGAAAAAAAAGAAGAGCCTGAAAAGGTGTGAAATATATGAAGAGCTTCAAAAGGCGTGAAAATATGAAGAGCTTCAAAAGCTGTCAAAATGAGATGAGAATGAAACGGTCTGAAAATTAGGAGCAGCATGAAACGGTGTTCAAACAAATGAAGAGCCTCAAAATGTGTGAAAAATAAGAAGAGCTTCAAAAGGTGTGAAATACATTTGGAGCATGAAACTGTGTGTAAAATAGGAGGAGCATGAAGTGGTGTTCAAAAACATGAAGAGCCTGAAAAGGTGTGAAAAATATGAAGAGCTTCAAAAGGTGTGAAATACATGAGAGGAATGAAACTGTCTGAAAAATAGGAGGAGCATGAAGCGGTTGTGAAAAACATGAAGAGCCTGAAAAGTTGTGAAAAATATAAAGAGCTTCTAAAGGTGTCAAAATATGAGGACAATGAAACGCTCTGGAAAAGAGGAGGAGCATGAAGTGGTGTTGAAAAAGATGAAGAGCCTGAAAAGGTGTGAAAAATTTGAAGAGCTTCAAAACGTGTCAAAATTATGAGGAGCATGAAACTGTCTGAAAAATAGGAGGAGCATGAAGTGGTGTTGAAAAACATGAAGAGCCTGAAATGATGTGAAATATATGAAGAGGTTCAAAAGGTGCGAAAAATATGAGGAGGTTCAAAAAGGGTCAAAAATATGAGGAGCAGGAAACGGTCAGAAAAATACGAGGAGCATGAAAAGGTGTTCAAAAACATGAAGAGCCTGAAAAGGTGTGAAAAATATGAAGAGCTTCAAAAGGTATTAAATACATGAATAGCATGAAACGGTCTGAAAAATAGGAGAAGCATGAAGCGGTGTTCAAAAACATGAAGAGCCTGAAAAGGTGTGAAAAATATGAAGAGATTCAAAATGTGTCAAAAATATGAGGAGCATGAAATGGTCTGAAAAATAGGAGGAGCATGAAACGGTGTTCAAAAACATGAAGAACCTGAAAAGGTGTGAAAAATATGAAGAGTTTCTAAAGGTGTCACAAATATGAGGAGCATGAAACGGTCTGAAAAATAGGAAGACCATGAAACGGTGTTCAAAAACATGAAGAGCCTGAAAGGTGGGAAAATTCTGAAGAGATTCAAAAGCTGTGAAATACATGTGGAGCATAAAACGGTCTCAAAAATAGGAGGAGCATGAAGCGGTGTTCGAAAACATGAAGAGCCTGAAAAGGTGAGAAAAATATGAAGAGCCTCAAAACGTGTCAAAAATAGGAAGAGCATTAAACGGTCTGAAAAAATAGGAGGAGCATGAAGCGGTGTTGAAAAACATGAAGAGCCTGAAATGGCGTGAAAAATATGAAGAGCTTCAACAGGTGTGTAAAAGATGAGGAGCATGAAACGGTCGGAAAAATAGGAGGAGCATGAAATGGTGTTCAAAACATGAAGAGCCTGAAAAGGTGTGAAAAATATGAAGAGCTTCAAAGGTATCAAAAATATGAGGAGCATGAAACGGTCTGAAAAATAGGAAGAGCATGAAGTGGTTGTGAAAAACATGAAGAGCCTGAAAAGGTGTGCGAAATACGAAGAGGTTCAAAAGGTGTGAAATACATGAGGAGCATGAAACGGTCTGAAAAATAGGAGGAGCATGAAGCGGTGTTCAAAAACATGAAGAGCCTGAAAAAGTGTGAAAAATATGAAGAGCTTCAAAAAGTGTGAAAAATATGAGGAGCATAAGCGATCTGAAAAATAGGTGGAGCAGGAAGCGGTGTTCAAAAACATGAAGAGCCTGACAGGTGTGAAAAGTATGAAGAGCTTCAAAAAGTGTGAAAAATATGAAGAGCTTCAAAAAGTGTGAAAAATATGAGGAGCATGAAATGGTCTGAAAAACAGGAGAAGAATGAAGAGGTGTTTAAAAACATGAAGAGCCTGAAAAGGTGTGAAATATATGACGAACTTCAAAAGGTTTCAAAAATATGAGGAGCATGAAACGGTCTGAAACATAGGAGGAGCATGAAGCAGTGTTCAAAAACATGAAGAGCATGAAAAGGTGTGAAGAAAATGAAGAGTTTCAAAAGTTGACATAAATATGAGGAGAATGAAACAATCTGAAAAATATGAGGAGCATGAAACGGTGTTGAAAAAGATGAAGAGCCTGAAAAGGTGTGAAAAATATGAAGAGCTTCAAAAAGTGTCAAAAATATGAAGAGAATGAAACAGTCCGAAAAATAGGAGGAGCATGAAAAGGTGTTGAAAAACATGAAGAGGGTGAAAATATGTGTAAAATATGAAGAGCTTCAAAAGGTGTGAAAAATATGAAGAGCTTCAAAAGGTGTGAAAAATATGAAGAGCTTCAAAAGGTGTCAAATATATGAGGAGCATGAAACGGTCAAAAAAATAGGAGGAGTATGAAGCGATGTTGAAAAACATGAAGAGTCTGAAAAGGTGTGAAATATATGAAGAGCTTCAAAAGGTGTGAAATATAGGAGGAGCATGAAGCGGTGTTCAAAAACATGAAGAGCCTGAAAAGGTGTGAAATATATGAAGAGCTTCAAAAGGTGTCAAAAATAAGAGGAGCATGAAGCGGTGTTCAGAAACATGAAGAGCTTGAAAAGGTGTGAAATATATGAAGAGCTTCAAAAAGTGTGAAATATAGGAGGAGCATGAAGCGGTGTTCAGAAACATGAAGAGCCTTAAAAGGTGTGAAATATATGAAGAGCTGCAAAAGTTGTCAAATATGAGTAGCATAAAACGGTCTCAAAATATGACGAGCATGAAGCGGTGTTGAAAAACATGTAGAGCCTGAAAAGGTGTGAAATACATGAAGAGCTTCAAAAGGTGTCAAAATATGAGTAGCATAAAACGGTCTCAAAAATATGGGGAGCATGAAGCGGTGTTGAAAATCATGAAGAGCGTGAAAAAGTGTGAATAATATGAAGAGATTCAAAAGGTGTCAAACATATGAGGAGCATGAAAGTGTGTTGAAAAACATGAAGAGCCTGAAAAGGTGTGAAAAATATGAGGAGCTTCAAAAGGTGTCAAAAATATGAGGAGCATGAAACGGTCTGAAAAATAGGAGGAGCATGAAATGGTGTTCAAAACATGAAGAGCTTGAAAAGGTGTGAAAAATATTAAGAGCTTCAAAAGTATCAAAAATATGAGGAGCATGAAACGGCCTGAAAAATAGGAAGAGCTTGAAGCGGTGTTGAATAACATGAAGATCTTGAAAAGGTGTGAACAATATTAGGAGCATGAAACGGTCTCAAAAATATGAGGAGCATGAAGCAGTGTTGAAAATCATGAAGAGCCTGAAAAGGTGTGAAAAATATGAAGAGATTCAAAAGGTGTCAAACATATGAGGACCATGAAACTGTGTTGAAAAACAAGAAGAGCATGAAAAGGTGTGAAAAATATGAGGAGCATGAAAAGGTCTGAAAAATAGGAGGAGCATGAAATGTTGTTGAAAAACATGAAGAGCAAGAAAAGGTGTGAAAAATATGAAGAGTTTCAAAGGTTTGAAATACATGAGGATCATGAAAAGGTTTGAAAAATAGGAGGAGCATGAAGCGGTGTTCAAAAACATGAAGAGCCTGAAAAGGCTTGAAAAATATGAAGAGCTTCAAAAGGTGTGAAATAAATGAGGAGCATGAAACGGTCTGAAAAATAGGAGGAGCATGAAGCGGTGTTCAAAAACATGAAGAGCCTGAAAAGGCTTGAAAAATATGAAGAGCTTCAAAAGGTGTGAAATAAATGAGGAGCATGAAACGGTCTCCAAAATAGTAGGAGCATGAAGCGGTGTTCAAAAACATGGAGAGCCTGAAAAGTTTTGAAAAATATGAAGAACTTCAAAAGGTGTCAAAAATATGAGGAGCATGAAACGGTCTGAAAAATAGGAGCAGCATGAAATGGTGTTGAAAAACATGAAGATCCTGAAAAGCTGTGAAAAATATGAAGAGCTTCAAAAGGTGTGAAATATATGAGGAGCATGAAACGGTCTGAAAAATCGGAGGAGCATGAAGCTGTGCTCAAAAACATGAAGATCCAGAAAAGGTGTGAAAAATATGAAGAGCTTCGAAAGGTGTGACAAATATGAGGAGCATGAAACGGTCTGAAAATTTGGAGGAGTATGAAACGTGCTGAAAATTAGGAGGAGCATGAAACTGTCAGAAAAATAGGAGGATCATGAAGCCGTGTTGAAAAACATGAAGAGCGTGAAAGGTTGTGAAAAATAGGAGGAGCTTCAAAATGTGTGAAAAATATGAGGAGCATGAAACGGTCTGAAAATAGGAGGAGCATGAAGCGGTGATCAAAAACATGAAGAGCATGAAAAGGTGTGAAAAATATGAAGAGCTTCAAAAGGTGTGAAAAATATGAAGAGCTTCAAAAGGTGTCAAAAATGAGAAGAGCATAAAGGGGTCTGAAAAATAGGAGGAGCATGACGTGGTGTTGAAAAAAATGAAGAGCCTGAAAAGGTGTGAAATATATGAGGGCTTCAAAAGGTCTCAAAAATATGGGGCGCATGAAACGGTCTGAAAAATAGAAGGAGCATGAAACGGTGTTCAAAAACATGAAGAGCCTGTAATGGTGTGAAAAATATGAAGAGCTTCAAAAGGTGTGAAATACATGAGAAGCATGAAACTCTCTGAAAAATAAAAGGAGCAAGAAGGGGTGTTCAAAAACATGAAGAGGCTGAAAAGGTGTGAAAAACATGAAGAGCTTAAAAAGGTGTGAAAAATATGAGGAGCATGAAACGGTCTGAAAAAAAAGGAGGAGCATGAAACGGTGATCAAAAACATGAAGAGCATGAAAAGGTGTGAAAAATATGAAGAGCTTCAAAAGGTGTGCAATACATGAGGAACATGAAACGGTCTGAAATTTAGGAGAAGCATTAAGTGGTGTGGAAAAACATGAAGAGCCTGAAAAGGTGTGAAAAATATGAAGAGCTTCAAAAGTTGTGAAAAATATGAGGAGCATGAAACGGTCTGAAAAATAGAAGCGGCATGAAATGGTGTTGAAAAATATGAAGAGCCTAAAAAGGTGTGAAAAATATGAAGAGCTTCAAAAGATGTGAAAAATATGAGGAGCATGATACTGCCTGAAAAATATGAGGAGCATGAAGTGGTGTGGAAGAAATGAAGAGCCTGAAAAGGTGTGAAATATATTAAGAGCATCAATAGGTGTCAAAAATATGAGGAGCATGAAACGGTCTGCAAAAAGGAGGAGCATGAAGTGGTGTTGATAAACGTGAAGAGCCTGAAAAGGTGTTAAAAATATGAAAAGCTACAAAAGGTGGGAAAAATATGAGGAGCATGAAACGGTTTGAAAAATAGGAGGAGCATGAAGCGGTGTTCAAAAACATGAAGAGCCTGAAAAGGTGTGAGAAATATGAAGAGCTTCAAAAGGTGTCAAAAATATGAGGAGCATGAAACGATCTGAAAAATAGAAGGAGCATAAAGCGGTGTTGAAAAACATGAAGAGCCTGAAAAGGTGTGAGAAATATGAAAAGCTTCAAAAGGTGTGAAATACATGAGGAGCATGAAAGAGCTGAAAATTAGGAGAAGCATGAAGTGGTGTGGAAAAACATGAAGAGCCTGAAAAGGTGTGAAAAATATGAAGAGCTTCAAAAGGTGTGAAATACATGAGGAGCATGAAACTCTCTGAAAAATATAAGGAGCATGAAGTGGTGTTCAAAAACATGAAGAGCCTGAAAAGGTGTAAAAAATATGAAGAGCTTCAAAAGGTGTGAAAAATATGAGGAGCATGTTATGGTTTGAAAAATAGGATTAGCATGAAGAGGTGTTCAAAAACATGAAGAGCCTGAAAAGTTGTGAAAACTATGAAAAGCTTCAAAAGGTGTCAAAAATGAGATGAGCATGAAACTGTCTGAAATATAGGAGGAGTATGAAGCGGTGTTCAAAACATGAAGAGCCCGAAAAGGTGTGAAAAATATGAAGAGCTTCAAAAGGTGTCAAATATATGAGGAGCATGAAACGGTCTGAAAAAGAGGAGGAGCATGAAGCGGTGTTGAAAAACATGAAGAGCCTGAAAAGGTGTGAAAAATATGAAAAGATTCAAAAGGTGTGAAATACATGAGGAGCATGAAAGAGCTGAAAATTAGGAGAAGCATGAAGTGGTGTGGAAAAACATGAAGAGCCTGAAAAGGTGTGAAAAATATGAAGAGCTTCAAAAGGTGTGAAATACATGAGGAGCATGAAACTCTCTGAAAAATAGGAGGAGCATGAAGCGGTGTTCAAAAATATGAAGAGCCTGAAAAGGTGTGAACAATATGAAGAGCTTCAAAAATATGAAAAATATGAAGAGCTTCAAAAGGTGTGAAAAATATGAAGAGCTTCAAAAGGTGTGAAATTTATGAGGAGCATGAAACGGTCTGAAAAATAGCTGGATCATGTAGCGGTGTTGAAAAACATGAAGAGTCTGAAAACGTGTGAAAATATGAAGAGCTTCAAAAATATGAAAAATATGAAGAGCTTCAAAAGGTGTGAAATATATGAAGAGCTTCAGAAGGTGTCAAAAATATGAGGAGCAAGAAACGGTCTGCAAAATAGGAGGAGCATGAAGCGGTGTTGAAAAACAGGAAGAGCCTGAAAAGGTGTGAGAAATATGAAGAGCTTCAAAAGGTGTCAAAAATATGAGGAGCATGAAACGGTCTGAAAAAGAGGAGGAGCATGAAGCAGTGTTCAAAAATATGAAGAGCCTGAAAAGGTGTGAAAAATATGAAGAGCTTCAAAAGGTGTCAAAAATATGAGGAGCATGAAACGGTCTGAAAAAGAGGAGGAGCATGAAGCAGTGTTCAAAAATATGAAGAGCCTGAAATCGTGTGAAAAATATGAAGAGTTTCAAAAGGTGTGAAAAATATGAGCAGCATGAAACGGTCTAAAAAAAAGGAGGAGCATGAAGCAGTGTTCAAAAATATGAAGAGCCTGAAAAGGTGTGAAAAATATGAAGAGCTTCAAAAGGTGTCAAAAATATGAGGAGCATGAAACGGTCTGAAAAAGAGGAGGAGCATGAAGCGGTGTTGAAAAACAGGAAGAGCCTGAAAAGGTGTGAGAAATATGAAGAGCTTCAAAAGGTGTCAAAAATATGAGGAGCATGAAACGGTCTGAAAAAGAGGAGGAGCATGAAGCGGTGTTGAAAAACATGAAGAGCCTGAAAACGTGTGAAAAATATGAAAAGCTTCAAAAGGTGTGAAATACATGAGGAGCATGAAAGAGCTGAAAATTTGGAGAAGCATGAAGTGGTGTGGAAAAACATGAAGAGCCTGAAAAGGTGTGATAAATATGAAGAGCTTCTGAAGGTGTGAAATACATGAGGAGCATGAAACTCTCTGAAAAATATAAGGAGCATGAAGTGGTGTTCAAAAACATGAAGACCCTGAAAAGGTGTAAAAAATATGAAGAGCTTCAAAAGGTGTGAAAAATATGAGGAGCATGTTATGGCTTGAAAAATAGGATTAGCATGAAGAGGTGTTCAAAAACATGAAGAGCCTGAAAAGTTGTGAAAAATATGAAAAGCTTCAAAAGGTGTCAAAAATGAGATGAGCATGAAACTGTCTGAAATATAGGAGGAGTATGAAGCGGTGTTCAAAACATGAAGAGCCCGAAAAGTTGTGAAAAATATGAAGAGCTTCAAAAGGTGTCAAAAATATGAGGAGCATGAAACGGGCTGAAAAAGAGGAGGAGCATGAAGCGGCGTTGAAAAATATGAAGAGCCTGAAAAGGTGTGAAAAATATGAAAAGCTTCAAAGGTGTGAAATACATGAGGAGCATGAAAGAGCTGAAAATTAGGAGAAGCATGAAGTGGTGTGGAAAAACATGAAGAGCCTGAAAAGGTGTGAAAAATATGAAGAGCTTCAGAAGGTGTGAAATAAATGAGGAGCATGAAACACTCTGAAAAATAGGAGGAGCATGAAGCGGTGTTCAAAAATATGAAGAGCCTGAAAAGGTGTGAAAAATATGAAGAGCTTCAAAAATATGAAAAATATGAAGAGCCTCAAAAGGTGTGAAAAATATGAAGAGCTTCAAAAGGTGTGAAATATATGAGGAGCATGAAACGGTCTGAAAATAGCAGGATCATGAAGCGGTGTTGAAAAACATGAAGAGTCTGAAAACGTGTGAAAATATGAAGAGCTTCAAAAGGTGTCAAAAATATGAGGAGCATGAAACGGTCTGAAAAATAGGAGGAGCATGAAGCGGTGTTGAAAAACATGAAGAGCCTGAAAAGGTGTGAGAAATATGAAGAGCTTCAAAAGGTGTCAAAAATATGAGGAGCATGAAACGGTCTGAAAAAGAGGAGGAGCATGAAACGGTGTTGAAAAACATGAAGAGCCTGAAAAGGTGTGAAAAATATGAAAAGCTTCAAAAGGTGTGAAATACATGAGGAGCATGAAAGAGCTGAAAATTAGGAGAAGCATGAAGTGGTGTGGAAAAACATGAAGAGCCTGAAAAGGTGTGAAAAATATGAAGAGCTTCAGAAGGTGTGAAATACATGAGGAGCATGAAACGGACTGAAAAATCGGAGGAGCATGAAGCGGTGTTGAAAAACATGAAGAGCCTGAAAAGGTGTGAAAAATATGAAGAGTTTCAAAAGGTGTCAAAAATATGAATAGCATGAAAAGGTCTGCAAAAAAGGAGCATGAAGTGGTGTTGAAAAACATGAAGAGCCTGAAAAGGTGTGAAAAATATGAACAGTTTCAAAAGGTGTCAAAAATATGAGGAGCATGAAACGGTCTGAAAAATAGGAGGAACATGAAGAAGTGTTCAAAAACATGAAGAGCCTGAAAAGGTGTGAAAAATATGAAGAGCTTCAAAAGGTGTGAAATATATGAGGAGCATGAAACTCTCTGAAAAATAGAAGGAGCATGATGTGGTGTTCAAAAACATGAAGAGCCTGAAAACGTGTGAAAAATACGAAGAGCTTCAAAAGGTGTGAAAAATATGAGGAGAATGATACGGTTTGAAAAATAGGAGGAGCATGAAGCGGTGTTGAAAAACATGAAGAGTCTGAAATCGTGTGAAATTATGAAGAACTTCAAAAATATGAAAAATATGAAGAGCTTCAAAAGGTGTGAACAATATGAAGAGCTTCAAAAGGTGTCAAAATGAGATGAACATGGAACGGTCTGAAACATAGGAGGAGCATGAAGCGGTGTTGAAAATCATAAAGAGCCTGAAAATTTGTGAAAAATATGAAGAGCTTCAGAATATGTGAAAAACATGAAGAGCTTCAAAAAGTGTCAAAATGAGATGAGCATGAAACGGTCTGAAAAATAAGAGGAGCATGAAGTGGTGTTGAAAATAATGAAAAGCCTGAAAAGGTGTGAAATATATGAAGAGCTTCAAAAGATGTCAAAAATATGAGGAGAATGAAACGGACTGTAAAATAGGAGGAGCATGAAATGGTGTTCAAAAACATGAAGAGCCTGAAAAGGTGTGAAAAATAAGAAGAGCTTCAAAAGGTGTCAAAAATATGAGGAGCATGAAAAGTTCTGAAAAATAGGAGGAGCATGAAGCGGTGTTCAAAAACAGGAAGACCCTGAAAAGTAGTGAAAAATATGAAGAGCTTCAAAAGGTGTCAAAAATATGAGGAGCATGAAACGGTCTGAAAAATAGGAGGACTATGAAACGGTGTTCAAAAACATGAAGAGCCTGAAAAGGTGTGAAAAATATGAAGAGTTTCAAAACGTGTCAAAAATATGAGGAGCATGAAACGGTCTGAAAAATAGGAGGAGCAAGAAAGGGTGTTGAACAACATGAAGAGCCTGAAAACGTGTGAAAAATATGAAGAGCTTCAAAAGATGTGAAAAATATGAAGAGCTTCAAAAGGTGTCAAAAATGAGATGAGCATGAAACCGTCTGAAAAATAGGAGGAGCATGAAGTAGTGTTGAAAAACATGAAGAACCTGAAAAGCTGTGAGAAACATGAAGAGCTTCAAAATGTGTCAAAAATATGAGGAGCATGAAACCGTCTGAAAAAGACGAGGAGCAGGAAGCGGTGTTGAGAAACATGAAGAGCCTGAAAATGTGTGAAAAATATGAAGAGCTTCTAAAGGTGTCAAAAATATGAGGAGCATGAAACGGTCTTAAAAATACGAGGAGCATGAAGTGGTGTTGAAAAACATGAACAGCCTGAAAAGGTGTGAAATATATGAAGAGCTTCTAAAGGTGTCAAAAATATGAGGAGCATGAAACGGTCTGAAAAATAGGAGGAGCATGAAGCAGTGTTGCAAAACATGAGGAGCCTGAAAAGGTGTGAAAAATATGAAGAGCTTCAAAAGGTGAGAAAAATAGGAGGTGCATGAAACGGTCTGAAAAAGAGGAGGAGCATGAAGCGGCGTTGAAAAACATGAAGAGCCTGAAAAGGTGTGAAAAATATGAAGAGCTTCATAAGGTGTGAAATACATGAGGAGCATGAAACTCTCTGAAAAATAGAAGGAGCATGAAGCGGTGTTCAAAAATATGAAGAGCCTGAAAAGGTGTGAAAAATATGAAGAGCTTCAAAAATATGAAAAATATGAAGAGCCTCAAAAGGTGTGAAAAATATGAAGAGCCTCAAAAGGTGTGAAAAATATGAAGAGCTTTAAAAGGTGTCAAAAATGAGATGAGCATGAAACGGTCTGAAAAATAAGAGGAGCAAGAAGCGGTGTTGAAAAACATAAAGAGCATGAAAACGTATGAAGAATATGAAGAGCTTCAAAAGGTGTGAAAAATATGAAGAGCTTTAAAAGGTGTCAAAAATGAGATGAGCATGAAACGGTCTGAAAAATAGGTGGAGCATGAAGTGGTATTGAAAAACATGAAGAGCCTGAAAAGGTGTGAATGATATGAAGAGCTTCAAAAGGTCTCAAAAATATAAGGAGCATGAAACGGTCTGAAAAATAGGAACAGCATGAAGCGGTGTTGCAAAACATGAAGAGCCTGAAAGGGTGTCAAAAATATGAAGAGCTTCAAAAGGTGTGAAATACATGAGGAGCATTAAACGCCCTGAAAAATAGGAGGAGCATGCAGAGGTGTTCAAAAACATGAAGAGCCTGAAAAGGTGTCAAAAATATGAAGAGATTCAAAAGGTGTGAAAAATATGAAGAGCTTCAAAATGTTTCAAAAATGAAATGAGCATGAAACGGTCTGAAAAAGCTGAGGAGCATGAAGTGGTGTTGAAACACATGAAGAGCCTGAAAAGGTGTGAAAAATATGAAGAGGTTCAAAGGTGTGAAATACATGAGGATCATGAAATGGTTTGAAAAATACGAGGAGCATGAAGCAGTGTTCAAAAACATGAAGAGCCTGAAAAGGTTTGAAAAATATGAAGAGCTTCAAAAGGTGTCAAAAATATGAGGAGCATGAAACCGTCTGAAAAATAGGAGGAGCATGAAGCGGTGTTGAAAAACATGAAGAGCGTGAAAACGAGTGAAAAATATGAGGAGCTTCAAAAGGTATGAAAAATATGAAGAGCTTCAAAAGGTGTCAAAAAAGAGATGAGCATGAAACCGTCTGAAAAATAGGTGGAGCATGAAGCGGTGTTGAAAAACATGAAGAGCCTGAAAAGATGTGAAAAATATGAAGAGCTTCAAAAGGTGTCAAAAATATGAGGAGCATGAAACGGTCTGAAAAATAGGAGGAGCATGAAACCGTGTTCAAAAACATGAAGAGACTGAAAAGGGTGAAAAATATGAAGAGCTTCAAAAGGTGTGAAAAATAGGAGGAGCATGAAGCGGTGTGCAAAAACATGAAAAGCCTGAAAAGGTGTGAAAAATATGAAGAGCATCAAAAGGTGTCAAAAATATGAGGAGCATGAAACGGTCTGAAAAATAGGAGAAGCATGAAGCGGTGTTGAAAAACATGAAGAGCCTGAAAAGGTGTTAAAAATATGAAGAGTTTCAAAAGGTGTCAAATATATGAGCAGCAAGAATCGGTCTGAAATATAGGAGTAGCATGAAACGGTGTTCAAATACATGCAGAGCCTGAAAAGTTGTGAAAAATATGAAGAGCTTCAAATGGTGTCAAATATATGAAGAGCTTCAAAAGGTGTCAAAAATGAGATGAGCATGAAACGGTCTGAAAAATAGGAGGAGCAAGAAGTCGTGTTCCAAAAAATGAAGAGCCTGAGAAGGTGTGAAATATATCAAGAACTTCAAAATGTGTCAAAAATATGAGGAGCATGAAACGGTCTGAAAAATAGGAGGAGCATGAAACGGTGTTGAAAAACATGCAGAGCCTGAAAAGGTGTGAAAAATATGAAGAACTTCAAAAGGTGTGAAATATATGAGGAGCATGAAACGGTCTTAAAAATAGGAGGAGCATGAAGCGGTTTTCAAAAATATGAAGAGCCTGAAAAGGTGTGAAAAATATGAGGAGCTTCAAAAGGTATGAAATACATGAGGAGTATGAAACTGTCTTGAAAATAGGAGGAGCATGAAGCGGTGCTAAAAAACATGAAGAGGCTTAAAAGGTGTGAAAAATATGAAGAGCTTCAAAAGGTGTGAAAAATATGAGGAGCATGAAACGGTCTGAAAAATAGGAGGAGCATGAAGCCGTGTTGAAAAACATGAAGAGCCTGAAAAAGTGTGAAATATATGAAGAGGTTCAAAAGGTGTAAAAAATATGAGGAGATTCAAAAGGTATCAAAATATGAGGAGCATGAAACGGTCTGAAAAAGAGGAGGAGCATGAATCGGTGTTGAAAATCATGAAGAGCCTGAAAACGTGTGAGAAATATGAAGAGCTTCAAAAGGTGTCAAAAATATGAAGAGCTTCAAAAGGTTTCAAAAATGAGAGGAGTATGAAGCAGTCTGAAAAATAAGAGGAGCATGAAGCGGTGTTCAAAAACATGAAGAGCCTGAAAAGGTGTGAAAAATATGAAGAGCTTCAAAAGGTGTCGAAAATGAGATGAGCATGAAACGGTCTGAAAAATAGGAGGAGCATGAAGTGGTGTTGAAAAAAAAGAAGAGACGGAAAAGGTGTGAAATATATGAAGGGCTTCAAAAGGTGTCAAAAATATAAGGAGAATGAAACGGTCTGAAAATAGGAGGAGCATGAAGCGGTGTTCAAAAACATGAAGAGCCTGAAAAGGTGTGAAAAATATGAAGAGCTTCAAAAGGTGTCAAAAATATGAGGAGCATGAAACGGTTTGAAAAATAGGAGGAGCATGAAGCGGTGTTCAAAAACAGGAAAAGCCTGAAAAGTTGTGAAAAATATGAAGAGCTTCAAAAGTTGTCAAATATATGAGGAGCATGAAAAGGTCAGAAAAATAGGAGGATCATGAAGCGGTGTTCAAAAACATGAAGAGCCTGAAAAGGTGTGCAAAATATGAAGAGCTTCAAAAGGTGTCAAAAATATGAGGAGCATGAAACGGTCTGCAAAAAAGGAGGAGCATGAAGTGGTGTTGAAAAAATTCAAGAGCCTGACAAGGTGTGAAAAATATGAAAAGCTTCAAAAGTTGTCAAAAATATGAGGAGCATGAAACGGTCTGAAAAATAGGAGGAGCATGAAGCGGTGTTCAAAAACATGAAGAGCCTGAAAAGGTGTGAAAAATATGAAGAGCTTCAAAAGGTGTCAAAAATATGAGGAGCATGAAACGGTCTGAAAAATAGGAGGAGCATGAAGTGGTGTTGAAAAACATGAAGAGTCTGAAAACGTGTGAAATTATGAAGAACTTCAAAAATATGCAAAATATGAAGAGCTTCAAAAGGTGTGAAAAATATGAAGAGCTTCAAAAGGTGTCAAAATGAGATGAACATGAAACGGTCTGAAAAATAGGAGGAGCATGAAGCGGTGTTGAAAATCATAAAGAGCCTGAAAATTTGTGAAAAATATGAAGAGCTTCAGAAGATGTGAAAAACATGAAGAACTTCAAAAGGTGTCAAAATGAGATGAGCATGAAACGGTCTGAAAAATAAGAGGAGCATGAAGTGGTGTTGAAAATAATGAAAAGCCTGAAAAGGTGTGAAATATATGAAGAGCTTCAAAAGGTGTCAAAAATATGAGGAGAATGAAACGGTCTGTAAAATAGGAGGAGCATGAAATGGTGTTCAAAAACATGAAGAGCCTGAAAAGGTGTGAAAAATATGAAGAGCTTCAAAAGGTGTCAAAAATATGAGGAGCATGAAAAGTTCTGAAAAATAGGAGGAGCATGAAGCGGTGTTCAAAACAGGAAGACCCTGAAAAGTAGTGAAAAATATGAAGAGCTTCAAAAGGTGTCAAAAATATGAGGAGCATGAAACGGTCTGAAAAATAGGAGGACTATGAAACGGTGTTCAAAAACATGAAGAGCCTGAAAAGGTGTGAAAAATATGAAGAGCTTCAAAAGGTGTCAAAAATATGAGGAGCATGAAATGGTCTGAAAAATAGGAGGAGCAAGAAAGGGTGTTGAACAACATGAAGAGCCTGAAAACGTGTGAAAAATATGAAGAGCTTCAAAAGATGTGAAAAATATGAAGAGCTTCAAAAGGTGTCAAAAATGAGATGAGCATGAAACCGTCTGAAAAATAGGAGGAGCATGAAGTAGTGTTGAAAAACATGAAGAACCTGAAAAGCTGTGAGAAACATGAAGAGCTTCAAAATGTGTCAAAAATATGAGGAGCATGAAACGGTCTGAAAAAGAGGAGGAGCAGGAAGCGGTGATGAGAAACATGAAGAGCCTGAAAATGTGTGAAAAATATGAAGAGCTTCTAAAGGTGTGAAATATATGAGGTGCAAGAAACGGTCTGAAAAATAGGAGGAGCATGAAGCAGTGTTGAAAAACATGAAGAGCCTGAAAAGGTGTGAAAAATATGAAGAGCTTCAAAAGGTGTCAAAATTATAAGGAGCATGAAACGTTCTGAAAAATAGGAGGAGCATGAAGCAGTGTTGAAAAAAATGAAGAACCTGAAAAGGTGTGAAAAATATGAACAGCTTCAAAAGTTGCCAAAAATATGAGGAGCATGAAACGGTCTAAAAAATAGGAGTACCATGAACCGGTGTTGAAAAACATGAAGAGCCAGAAAAGGTGTGAAAAATATTAAGAGCTTAAAAATGTGTGAAAAATATGAAGAGCTTCAAAAGGTGTCAAAAAAGAGATGAGCATGAAACGGTCTGAAAAATAGGAGGAGAATGAAGTGGTGTTGAAAAAAATGAGGAGCCTGAAAAGGTGTGAAAAATATGAAGAGCTTCAAAAGGTGTCAAAAATGAGATGATCATGAAACGGTCTGAAAAATAGGAGGTGCATGAGGTGGTGTTGAAGAAAAAGAAGAGACTGAAAAGGTGTGAAATATATGAAGAGCTTCAAAAGGTGTCAAAATATGAGGAGCATGATACGGTCTGAAAAATAGGAGGAGCATGAAGCGGTGTTCAAAACATGAAGAGCCTGAAAAATTGTGAAAAATATGAAAAGCTTCCAAAGGTGTTAAAAATGAGATGAGCATGAAACGGTCTGAAAAATAGGAGGAGCATGAAGCGGTGTTGAAAAAATGAAGAGCCTGAAAAGGTGTGAAAAATATGAAGAGCATCAAAAGTTGTCAAAAATATGAGGAGTATGAAACGGTCTGAAAAATAGGAGGACCATGAAGCGGTGTTGCAAAACATGAGGAGCCTGAAAAGGTGTGAAAAATATGAAGAGCTTCAAAAGGTGAGAAAAATATGAGGTGCATGAAACGGTCTGAAAAATAGGAGGAGCATGAAGCGGTGTTGAAAAACATGAAGAGCCTGAAAAGGTGTGAAAAATATGAAGAGCTTCAAAAGGTGTGAAATACATGAGGAGCATGAAACGTGTTGAAAAATAGGAGAAGCATGAAGTGGTGTGGAAAAACATCAAGAGCCTGAAAAGGTGTGAAAAATATGAAGGGCTTCCAAAGGTGTGAAATACATGAGGAGCAAGAAACGGTCTGAAAAATAGGAGGAAGAGGAAGAGGTGTTCAAAAATATGAAGAGCCTGAAAAGGTGTGAAAAATATGAAGAGCTTCAAAAGGTGTCAAAAATATGAGGAGCATGAAACGTTGTGAAAAATAGGAGCAGCATGAAACGGTGTTCAAAAACATGAAGACATTGAAAAGGTGTGAAAAATATGAAGAGGTGCAAAAGGTTTGAAATATATGAGGAGCATGAAACGGTCTGAAAAATATGAGGAGCATGAAGCGGTGTTCAAAAACATGAAGAGCCTGAAAAGGTGAGAAAAATATGAAGAGCTTCAAAAGGTGTGAAATACATGAGGAGCATTAAACGCCCTGAAAAATAGGAGGAGCATGCAGAGGTGTTCAAAAACATGAAGAGCCTGAAAAGGTGTCAAAAATATGAAGAGATTCAAAAGGTGTGAAAAATATGAAGAGCTTCAAAATGTTTCAAAAATGAAATGAGCATGAAACGGTCTGAAAAAGCTGAGGAGCATGAAGTGGTGTTGAAACACATGAAGAGCCTGAAAAGGTGTGAAAAATATGAAGAGGTTCAAAGGTGTGAAATACATGAGGATCATGAAATGGTTTGAAAAATACGAGGAGCATGAAGCAGTGTTCAAAAACATGAAGAGCCTGAAAAGGTTTGAAAAATATGAAGAGCTTCAAAAGGTGTCAAAAATATGAGGAGCATGAAACCGTCTGAAAAATAGGAGGAGCATGAAGCGGTGTTGAAAAACATGAAGAGCGTGAAAACGAGTGAAAAATATGAGGAGCTTCAAAAGGTATGAAAAATATGAAGAGCTTCAAAAGGTGTCAAAAAAGAGATGAGCATGAAACCGTCTGAAAAATAGGTGGAGCATGAAGCGGTGTTGAAAAACGTGAAGAGCCTGAAAAGATGTGAAAAATATGAAGAGCTTCAAAAGGTGTCAAAAATATGAGGAGCATGAAACGGTCTGAAAAATAGGAGGAGCATGAAACCGTGTTAAAAACATGAAGAGACTGAAAAGGGTGAAAAATATGAAGAGCTTCAAAAGGTGTGAAAAATAGGAGGAGCATGAAGCGGTGTGCAAAAACATGAAAAGCCTGAAAAGGTGTGAAAAATATGAAGAGCATCAAAAGGTGTCAAAAATATGAGGAGCATGAAACGGTCTGAAAAATAGGAGGAGCATGAAGCGGTGTTGAAAAACATGAAGAGCCTGAAAAGGTGTTAAAAATATGAAGAGTTTCAAAAGGTGTCAAATATATGAGCAGCAAGAATCGGTCTGAAATATAGGAGTAGCATGAAACGGTGTTCAAATATATGCAGAGCCTGAAAAGTTGTGAAAAATATGAAGAGCTTCAAATGGTGTCAAATATATGAAGAGCTTCAAAAGGTGTCAAAAATGAGATGAGCATGAAACGGTCTGAAAAATAGGAGGAGCAAGAAGTCGTGTTCCAAAAAATGAAGAGCCTGAGAAGGTGTGAAATATATCAAGAACTTCAAAATGTGTCAAAAATATGAGGAGCATGAAACGGTCTGAAAAATAGGAGGAGCATGAAACGGTGTTGAAAAACATGCAGAGCCTGAAAAGGTGTGAAAAATATGAAGAACTTCAAAAGGTGTGAAATATATGAGGAGCATGAAATGGTCTTAAAAATAGGAGGAGCATGAAGCGGTTTTCAAAAATATGAAGAGCCTGAAAAGGTGTGAAAAATATGAGGAGCTTCAAAAGGTATGAAATACATGAGGAGTATGAAACTGTCTTGAAAATAGGAGGAGCATGAAGCGGTGTTAAAAAACATGAAGAGGCTTAAAAGGTGTGAAAAATATGAAGAGCTTCAAAAGGTGTGAAAAATATGAGGAGCATGAAACGGTCTGAAAAATAGGAGGAGCATGAAGCCGTGTTGAAAAACATAAAGAGCCTGAAAAAGTGTGAAATATATGAAGAGGTTCAAAAGGTGTAAAAAATATGAGGAGATTCAAAAGGTATCAAAAATATGAGGAGCATGAAACGGTCTGAAAAAGAGAAGGAGCATGAATCGGTGTTGAAAATCATGAAGAGCCTGAAAACGTGTGAGAAATATGAAGAGCTTCAAAAGGTGTCAAAAATATGAAGAGCTTCAAAAGGTGTCAAAAATGAGAGGAGTATGAAGCAGTCTGAAAAATAGGAGGAGCATGAAGCGGTGTTCAAAAACATGAAGAGCTTGAAAAGGTGTGAAAAATATGAAGAGCTTCAAAAGGTGTTAAAAATGAGATGAGCATGAAACGGTCTGAAAAATAGGAGGAGCATGAAGTGGTGTTGAAAAAAAAGAAGAGACGGAAAAGGTGTGAAATATATGAAGGGCTTCAAAAGGTGTCAAAAATATGAGGAGAATGAAACGGTCTGAAAATAGGAGGAGCATGAAGCGGTGTTCAAAAACATGAAGAGCCTGAAAAGGTGTGAAAAATATGAAGAGCTTCAAAAGGTGTCAAAAATATGAGGAGCATGAAACGGTTTGAAAAATAGGAGGAGCATGAAGCGGTGTTCAAAAACAGGAAAAGCCTGAAAAGTTGTGAAAAATATGAAGAGCTTCAAAAGTTGTCAAAAATATGAGGAGCATGAAAAGGTCAGAAAAATAGGAGGATCATGAAGCGGTGTTCAAAAACATGAAGAGCCTGAAAAGCTGTGCAAAATATGAAGAGCTTCAAAAGGTGTCAAAAATATGAGGAGCATGAAACGGTCTGCAAAAAAGGAGGAGCATGAAGTGGTGTTGAAAAAATTCAAGAGCCTGACAAGGTGTGAAAAATATGAAAAGCTTCAAAAGTTGTCAAAAATATGAGGAGCATGAAACGGTCTGAAAAATAGGAGGAGCATGAAGCGGTGTTCAAAAACATGAAGAGCCTGAAAAGATGTGAAAAATATGAAGAGCTTCAAAAGGTGTCAAAAATATGAGGAGCATGAAACGGTCTGAAAAATAGGAGGAGCATGAAGTGGTGTTGAAAAACATGAAGAGTCTGAAAACGTGTGAAATTATGAAGAACTTCAAAAATATGCAAAATATGAAGAGCTTCAAAAGGTGTGAAAAATATGAAGAGCTTCAAAAGGTGTCAAAATGAGATGAGCATGAAACGGTCTGAAAAATAGGAGGAGCATGAAGCGGTGTTGAAAATCATAAAGAGCCTGAAAATTTGTGAAAAATATGAAGAGCTTCAGAAGATGTGAAAAACATGAAGAGCTTCAAAAGGTGTCAAAATGAGATGAGCATGAAACGGTCTGAAAAATAAGAGGAGCATGAAGTGGTGTTGAAAATAATGAAAAGCCTGAAAAGGTGTGAAATATATGAAGAGCTTCAAAAGGTGTCAAAAATATGAGGAGAATGAAACGGTCTGTAAAATAGGAGGAGCATGAAATGGTGTTCAAAAACATGAAGAGCCTGAAAAGGTGTGAAAAATATGAAGAGCTTCAAAAGGTGTCAAAAATATGAGGAGCATGAAAAGTTCTGAAAAATAGGAGGAGCATGAAGTGGTGTTCAAAACAGGAAGACCCTGAAAAGTAGTGAAAAATATGAAGAGCTTCAAAAGGTGTCAAAAATATGAGGAGCATGAAACGGTCTGAAAAATAGGAGGACTATGAAACGGTGTTCAAAAACATGAAGAGCCTGAAAAGGTGTGAAAAATATGAAGAGCTTCAAAACGTGTCAAAAATATAAGGAGCATGAAATGGTCTGAAAAATAGGAGGAGCAAGAAAGGGTGTTGAACAACATGAAGAGCCTGAAAACGTGTGAAAAATATGAAGAGCTTCAAAAGATGTGAAAAATATGAAGAGCTTCAAAAGGTGTCAAAAATGAGATGAGCATGAAACCGTCTGAAAAATAGGAGGAGCATGAAGTAGTGTTGAAAAACATGAAGAACCTGAAAAGCTGTGAGAAACATGAAGAGCTTCAAAATGTGTCAAAAATATGAGGAGCATGAAACGGTCTGAAAAAGAGGAGGAGCAGGAAGCGGTGTTGAGAAACATGAAGAGCCTGAAAATGTGTGAAAAATATGAAGAGCTTCTAAAGGTGTGAAATATATGAGGTGTAAGAAACGGTCTGAAAAATAGGAGGAGCATGAAGCAGTGTTGAAAAACATGAAGAGCCTGAAAAGGTGTGAAAAATATGAAGAGCTTCAAAAGGTGTCAAAATTATAAGGAGCATGAAACGTTCTGAAAAATAGGAGGAGCATGAAGCAGTGTTGAAAAAAATGAAGAGCCTGAAAAGGTGTGAAAAATATGAACAGCTTCAAAAGTTGTCAAAAATATGAAGAGCTTCAAAAAGTGTCAAAAAAGAGATGAGCATGAAACGGTCTGAAAAATAGGAGGAGAATGAAGTGGTGTTGAAAAAAATGAGGAGCCTGAAAAGGTGTGAAAAATATGAAGAGCTTCAAAAGGTGTCAAAAATGAGATGATCATGAAACGGTCTGAAAAATAGGAGGTGCATGAAGTGGTGTTGAAGAAAAAGAAGAGACTGAAAAGGTGTGAAATATATGAAGAGCTTCAAAAGGTGTCAAAATATGAGGAGCATGATACGGTCTGAAAAATAGGAGGAGCATGAAGCGGTGTTCAAAACATGAAGAGCCTGAAAAATTGTGAAAAATATGAAAAGCTTCCAAAGGTGTTAAAAATGAGATGAGCATGAAACGCTCTGAAAAATAGGAGGAGCATGAAGCGGTGTTGAAAAAATGAAGAGCCTGAAAAGGTGTGAAAAATATGAAGAGCATCAAAAGTTGTCAAAAATATGAGGAGTATGAAACGGTCTGAAAAATAGGAGGACCATGAAGCGGTGTTGCAAAACATGAGGAGCCTGAAAAGGTGTGAAAAATATGAAGAGCTTCAAAAGGTGAGAAAAATATGAGGTGCATGAAACGGTCTGAAAAATAGGAGGAGCATGAAGCGGTGTTGAAAAACATGAAGAGCCTGAAAAGGTGTGAAAAATATGAAGAGCTTCAAAAGGTGTGAAATACATGAGGAGCATGAAACGTGTTGAAAAATAGGAGAAGCATGAAGTGGTGTGGAAAAACATCAAGAGCCTGAAAAGGTGTGAAAAATATGAAGGGCTTCAAAAGGTGTGAAATACATGAGGAGCAAGAAACGGTCTGAAAAATAGGAGGAAGAGGAAGAGGTGTTCAAAAATATGAAGAGCCTGAAAAGGTGTGAAAAATATGAAGAGCTTCAAAAGGTGTCAAAAATATGAGGAGCATGAAACGTTGTGAAAAATAGGAGCAGCATGAAACGGTGTTCAAAAACATGAAGACATTGAAAAGGTGTGAAAAATATGAAGAGGTGCAAAAGGTTTGAAATATATGAGGAGCATGAAACGGTCTGAAAAATATGAGGAGCATGAAGCGGTGTTCAAAAACATGAAGAGCCTGAAAAGGTGAGAAAAATATGAAGAGCTTCAAAAGGTGTGAAATACATGAGGAGCATTAAACGCCCTGAAAAATAGGAGGAGCATGCAGAGGTGTTCAAAAACATGAAGAGGCTGAAAAGGTGTCAAAAATATGAAGAGATTCAAAAGGTGTGAAAAATATGAAGAGCTTCAAAATGTTTCAAAAATGAAATGAGCATGAAACGGTCTGAAAAAGCTGAGGAGCATGAAGTGGTGTTGAAACACATGAAGAGCCTGAAAAGGTGTGAAAAATATGAAGAGGTTCAAAGGTGTGAAATACATGAGGATCATGAAATGGTTTGAAAAATACGAGGAGCATGAAGCAGTGATCAAAAACATGAAGAGCCTGAAAAGGTTTGAAAAATATGAAGAGCTTCAAAAGGTGTCAAAAATATGAGGAGCATGAAACCGTCTGAAAAATAGGTGGAGCATGAAGCGGTGTTGAAAAACATGAAGAGCCTGAAAAGATGTGAAAAATATGAAGAGCTTCAAAAGGTGTCAAAAATATGAGGAGCATGAAACGGTCTGAAAAATAGGAGGAGCATGAAACCGTGTTAAAAACATGAAGAGACTGAAAAGGGTGAAAAATATGAAGAGCTTCAAAAGGTGTGAAAAATAGGAGGAGCATGAAGCGGTGTGCAAAAACATGAAAAGCCTGAAAAGGTGTGAAAAATATGAAGAGCATCAAAAGGTGTCAAAAATATGAGGAGCATGAAACGGTCTGAAAAATAGGAGGAGCATGAAGCGGTGTTGAAAAACATGAAGAGCCTAAAAAGGTGTTAAAAATATGAAGAGTTTCAAAAGGTGTCAAATATATGAGCAGCAAGAATCGGTCTGAAATATAGGAGTAGCATGAAACGGTGTTCAAATACATGCAGAGCCTGAAAAGTTGTGAAAAATATGAAGAGCTTCAAATGGTGTCAAATATATGAAGAGCTTCAAAAGGTGTCAAAAATGAGATGAGCATGAAACGGTCTGAAAAATAGGAGGAGCAAGAAGTCGTGTTCCAAAAAATGAAGAGCCTGAGAAGGTGTGAAATATATCAAGGCTTCAAAATGTGTCAAAAATATGAGGAGCATGAAACGGTCTGAAAAATAGGAGAAGCATGAAACGGTGTTGAAAAACATGCAGAGCCTGAAAAGGTGTGAAAAATATGAAGAACTTCAAAAGGTGTGAAATATATGAGGAGCATGAAATGGTCTTAAAAATAGGAGGAGCATGAAGCGGTTTTCAAAAATATGAAGAGCCTGAAAAGGTGTGAAAAATATGAGGAGCTTCAAAAGGTATGAAATACATGAGGAGTATGAAACTGTCTTGAAAATAGGAGGAGCATGAAGCGGTGTTAAAAAACATGAAGAGGCTTAAAAGGTGTGAAAAATATGAAGAGCTTCAAAAGGTGTGAAAAATATGAGGAGCATGAAACGGTCTGAAAAATAGGAGGAGCATGAAGCCGTGTTGAAAAACATGAAGAGCCTGAAAAAGTGTGAAATATATGAAGAGGTTCAAAAGGTGTAAAAAATATGAGGAGATTCAAAAGGTATCAAAAATATGAGGAGCATGAAACGGTCTGAAAAAGAGGAGGAGCATGAATCGGTGTTGAAAATCATGAAGAGCCTGAAAAAGTGTGAGAAATATGAAGAGCTTCAAAAGGTGTCAAAAATATGAAGAGCTTCAAAAGGTGTCAAAAATGAGAGGAGTATGAAGCAGTCTGAAAAATAGGAGGAGCATGAAGCGGTGTTCAAAAACATGAAGAGCCTGAAAAGGTGTGAAAAATATGAAGAGCTTCAAAAGGTGTCAAAAATGAGATGAGCATGAAACGGTCTGAAAAATAGGAGGAGCATGAAGTGGTGTTGAAAAAATGAAGAGCCTGAAAAGGTGTGAAATATATGAAGAGCATCAAAAGTTGTCAAAAATATGAGGAGTATGAAACGGTCTGAAAAATAGGAGGACCATGAAGCGGTGTTGCAAAACATGAGGAGCCTGAAAAGGTGTGAAAAATATGAAGAGCTTCAAAAGGTGAGAAAAATATGAGGTGCATGAAACGGTCTGAAAAATAGGAGGAGCATGAAGCGGTGTTGAAAAACATGAAGAGCCTGAAAAGGTGTGAAAAATATGAAGAGCTTCAAAGGGTGTGAAATACATGAGGAGCATGAAACGTGTTGAAAAATAGGAGAAGCATGAAGTGGTGTGGAAAAACATCAAGAGCCTGAAAAGGTGTGAAAAATATGAAGAGGTTCAAAAGGTGTGAAATACATGAGGAGCAAGAAACTGTCTGAAAAATAGGAGGAAGATGAAGAGGTGTTCAAAAATATGAAGAGCCTGAAAAGGTGTGAAAAATATGAAGAGCTTCAAAAGATGTGAAAAATATGAGGAGCATGATACGGTCTGAAAAATAGGAGGAGCATGAAGCGGTGTTCAAAACATGAAGAGCCTGAAAAGTTGTGAAAAATATGAAAAGCTTTCAAAGGTGTCAAAAATGAGATGAGCATGAAACAGTCTGAAAAATAGGAGGAGCAAGAAGCGGTGTTGAAAAAATGAAGAGCCTGAAAAGGTGTGAAAAATATGAAGAGCATTAAAAGGTGTCAAAAATATGACGAGTATGAAATGGTCTGAAAAATAGGAGGACCATGAAGCGGTGTTGCAAAACATGAGGAGCCTGAAAAGGTGTGAAAAATATGAAGAGCTTCAAAAGGTGAAAAAAATATGAGGTGTATGAAACGGTCTGAAAAATAGGAGGATCAGGAAGCGGTGTTCAAAAACATGAAGAGCCTGAAAAGGTGTGAAATATATGAAGAGATTCAAAAGGTGTCAAAAATATGAGGAGCATGAAACGGTCTGAAAAATAGGAAGAGCAAGAAGCGGTGTTGAAAATCTTGAAGAGCCTGAAAAGGTGTGAAAAACATGAAGTGGTTCAAAAATATGAAAAATAGGAAGAGCTTCAAAAGGTGTCAAAATTTTGAAGAGCTTCAAAGGTGTCAAAAATATGAGGAGCATGGAACGGTGTTCAAAAACATGGAAAGCAAGAAAAGGTTGAAAAATATGAAGAGCTTCAAAAGGTGTCAAAAATATGTGGAGCATGAAACGGTCTGAAAAATAGGAGGAAAATGAAGCTCTGTTTAAAAACATGAAGAGCTTGAAAAGGTTTGAAAAATATGGAGAGCTTCAAAAGGTGTCAAAAATATGAAGAGCATGAAACGGTATGAAAAATAGGAGGAGCATGAACCGGTGTTGAAAAACAAGAAGAGCCTGAAAAGGTGTGAAAAATATGAAGAGTTTGAAAATGTGTCAAAAATATGAGGAGCAGGAAACGGTCTAAAAAATAGGAGCATGAAGTGGTGTTGAAAAACATGAAGAGCCTGAAAAGCTGTGAAAAATATTAAGAGCATCAAAAACTGCCAAAATATGAGGAGCATGAAACGGTGTTCAAGACATGAAACGCCTGAAAAGGTGTGAAATATATGAAGAGCTTCAAAAGGTATCAAAAATAGGAGGAGCATGAAACGGTCTGAAAAATTGGAGGAGCAAGAAGCAGTGTTGAAAAACATGAAGGGGTGGAAAAGGTGTGAAATATATGAAGAGCTTCAAAAGGTGTCAAAAATATGAGGAGCATGAAACGGTTTGAAAAATAGGAGGAGCATGAAGCGGTGTTGAGAAACATGAAGAGCCTGAAAAAGGCTTGAAAAATATGAAGAGCTTCAAAATGTGTCAAAAATAGAGGGGGCATGAAACTATCTGAAAAATAGGAGGAGCATAAAGCGGTGTTGAAAAATATGAAGAACCTGAAGAGGTTTGAAAAATATGAAGAGCTTCAAAAGGTGTCAAAAATAAGAGGAGCATTAAACGGTCTGAAAATAGGACGAGCATGAAGTGGTGTTGAAAAACATAAAGAGCCTCAAAAGGTGTGCAAAATATGAAGAGCTTCAAAAGGTGTCAAAAATATGAGGAGCATGGAACGGTCTGAAAAAAAGGAAGAGCAGGAAGCGGTGCGGAAAAACATGAAGAGCCTGAAAAGGTGTGAAAAATATGAAGACCTTCAAAAGATGTTAAAAAGAGGAGGCACATGAAACTGTCTGAAAAATACGAGGAGCATGAAGCGGTGTTGAAAAACAAGAAGAGCCTGAAAAGGTGTGAAAAATATGAAGAGTTTGAAAATGTGTCAAAAATATGGGGAGCAGGAAACGGTCTGAAAAATAGGAGCATGAAGTGGTGTTGAAAAACATGAAGAGCCTGAAGAGCTGTGAAAAATATGAAGAGCATCAAAAACTGTCAAAATATGACGAGCATGAAACGGTTTTCAAAGACATGAAACGCCTGAAAAGGTGTGAAATATATGAACAGCTTCAAAAGGTATCAAAAATAGGAGGAGCATGAAACGGTCTGAAAAATTGGAGGAGCATGAAGCGGTGTTGAAAAACATGAAGAGCCTGAAACGGTTTGAAAAATATGAAGAGATTCAAAAGGTGTCAAAAATAAAGGGGGCATGAAACTATCTGAAAAAAAGGAGGAGCATGAAGCGGTGTGGAAAAACATGAAGAGCCTGAAAACGTTTGAAAAATATGAAGAGCTTCAAAAGGTGTGGAAAATATGAAGAGCTTCAAAATGTGTCAAAAGTGAGATGAGCATGAAACGGTCTGAAAAATAGGAGGAGCATGAAGTGGTGTTGACAAACATGAAGAGCCTGAAAATGTGTGAAATATATGAAGAGCTTCAAAAGATGTCAGAAATGAGAGAAGCATGAAACGGTCTGAAAAATAGATGAGCAAGAAGGGGTGTTGAAAAACATGAAGAGCCTGAAAACGTTTGAGAAATATGAAGAGCTTCAAAAGGTGTGGAAAATATGAAGAGCTTCAAAAGGTATGAAATATAGGAGCAGCATGAAGTGGTGTTAAAAACATAAAAAGCCTGTAAAGGTGTGAAAAATATGAAGAGCTTCAAAACGTGTCAAATATATGTGGAGCATGAAACGGTGTGAAAAATAGGAGGAGCATGAAGCGGTGTTGAAAAACATGAAGAACCTGAAAACTTGTGAAAAATATGAAGAGCTTCAAAAGGTGTCAAAATATGAGGAGCATGAAACGATCTGAAAAATAGGAGGAGCATGAAGCGGTGTTGAAAAATATGAAGTGCCTGAAAAGGTGTGAAAAATATGAAGAGCTTCAACAGGTGTCAAAAATATGAGGAGCATGAAACGCTCTGAAATATAGGAGGAGCATGAAGTGGTGTTGAAAAACTTGAAGAGCTGAAAAGGTGGAAAAATATGAAGAACTTCAACAGGTGTCAAAAATATGAGGAGCATGAAATGGACTGAAAAATAGGAAGATCATGAAGCGGTGTTGAATAACATGAAGAGCCTGAAAAGGTGTGAAAAATGTGAAAAGCTTCAAAAGGTGTGAAATACATGAGGAGCATGAAACGGTCTGAAAAATAGGAGTAGAATGAGACGGTGTTGAAAAACATGAAGAGCCTGAAAAGTTGTGAAAAATATGAAGAGCTTCAAAAGGTGTCAAAATTATGAGGAGTATAAAACGGTCTAAAAAATAGGAGGAGCATGAAACGGTGTTCAAAACATGAAGAGCCTGAGAAGATGTGAAATATATGACGAGCTTCAAAAGGTTTGAAATACATGAGGAGCATTAAACTGTCTGAAAAATAGGAGGAGCATGAAGCTGTGTTCAAAAACATGAAGAGCCTGAAAAGGTGTGAAAATAATGAAGAGCTTCAAAAGATGTGAAATATAGGAGCAGCTTGAAGCGGTGTTCAGAAACATAAAAAGCCTGAAAAGGTGTGAAAAATATGAAGAGCTTCAAAACGTGTCAAAAATATGTGGAGCATGAAATAGTCTGAAAAATAGGAGGAGCATGAAGCGGTGTTGAAAAACATGAAGAACCTGAAAACTTGTAAAAATATGAAGATCTTCAAAAGGTGTGAAAAATATGAACCGTTTCAAAAGTGTGAAAAATGAGATGTGCATGAAGCGGTCTTAAAAATAGGAGGAGCATGAAGTGTTGTTGAAAAACATAAAGATCCTGAAAATGTATGAAATATATGAAGAACTACAAAAGGTGTCAAAAATGTGAGGAGCATTAAAAGTTCTGAAAAATAGGAGGAGCATGAAACGGTGTTGAAAGACATGAAGAGCCTGAAAAGGTGTGAAAAACATGAAGAGCTTCAAAACGTGTCAAAAATATGTGGAGCATGAAAGGGTCTGAAAATTAGCAGGAGCATGAAGCGGTGTTGAAAAACATGAAGAACCTGAAAACGTGTGAAAAATATGAAAAGCTTCAAATGGTGTGAAAAATATGAACAGCTTCAAAAGGTGTGAAAAATATGAAGAGCTTCAAAAGGTGTCATAAATATGAGGAGCAAGAAATGGTCTGAAAAATAAGAGAAGCATGAAATGGTGTTCAAAATATGAAGAGCCTGAAAAGGTGTGAAAAATATGAAGAGCTTCAAAAGGTGTGAAATACATGAGGAGCATGAAACTCTCTAAAAAATAAGAGGAGCATGAAGCGGTGTTCAAAAACATGAAGAGCCTGAAAAGTTGTGAAAAATATGAAGAGCTTCAAAATGTGTGAAAAAAAAAGAAGAGCTTCAAAAGGTGTCAAAAATATGAGGAGCATGAATCGGTCTGAAAAATAGGAGGAGCATGAAACGGTGTTGAAAACATGAAGAGATGAAAAGGTGTGAAAAATATGAAGAGGTTCTAAAGGTGTCAAAAATATGAGGAGCATGAAACAGTCTTTAAAATAGGATGAGAATGAGACGGTTTTGAAAAAGATGAAGAGCATGAAAAGGTGTGAAAAACATGAAGAGCTTCAAAAGGTGTAAAAAATATGAGAGGCATGAAACGACTGAAAAATAGGAGGAGCATGATGCGGTGGTCAAAAACATGAAGAGCCTGAAAAGGTGTGAAAAATATAAAGAGCTTCAAAAGGTGTCAAAAATATTAGGAGCGTGAAACAGTATGAAACATAGGATGAGCATGAAACTTTTTTGAAAAAGATGAAGAGCATGAAAAGGTGTGAAAAAAATGAAGAGCTTCAAAAGATGTTAAAAATATGAGGAGCATGAAACTTTCTGAAAAATTGGAGGAGCATGAAGCGGTGTTGAAAAACATGAAAAGCCTGAAAAGGTGGAAAAATATGAAGAGCTTCAAAAGGTGTCAACAATATGAGGAGCATGAAACGGTCTGAAATTTAGGAAGAGCATGAAACTGTGTTGATAAACATGAAGAGCCTGAAAAGGTGTGAAAAATATGAAGAGCTTCAAAAGGTGTCAAATATATGAGGAGCATGAAACAGTGTGAAAAATAGGATGAGCATGAAACGGTTTTAAAAAGACGAAGAGCCTAAAAGGTGTGACATATATGAAGAGCTTCAAAAGGTGTGAAATACATGAGGAGGTGGAAACGGTCTGAAAATAGTAGGAGCATGAAGCGGCGTTGAAAAACATGAATAGCCTGAAAACGTGTGAAAAATATGAAGAGCTTCAAAAGGTGTGAAATATATGAAGAGCTACAAAAGGTGTCAAAAATATGAGGAGCATGAACCGGTCTGAAATATAGGAGGAGCATGAAGTGATGTTGAAAAACATGAAGTGCCTGAAAAGTTGTGAAATATATGAAGAGCTTCAAAAGGTGTGAAAAATATGAGGAGCTTCAAAAGGTGTCAAAAATATGAGGAGCCTGAAACGGTCTGAAAAATAGGAGGAGCATGATACGGTGTTCAAAAATATGAAGAGCCTGAAAAGGTGTGAAAAACATGAAGATCTTCAAAAGGGGTCAAAAATATGAGGAGCATGAAACGATCTTAAAAATAGGAGGAGCATGAAGTGGTGTTCAAAAACATGAAGAGCTTGAAAAGGTGTGAAAAACATGAAGAGCCTCAAAACGTGTCAAAAATATGAGGAGCATGAAACGGTCTGAAAAATAGGAGGAGCATGAAGCGGTGTTGAAAAACATGAAGAGCCTGAAAACGTGTGAAAAATATGAAGAGCTTCAAAAGGTGTGAAATATATGAAGAGCTTCCAAAGGTGTCAAAAATGAGATGAGCATGAAACGGTCTGAAAAACAGGAGGAGCATGAAGTGGTCGTGGAAATCATGAAGTGCCTGAAAAGGTGTGAAATATATGAAGAGTTTCCAAAGTTGTGAAAAAATGAGGAGGTTCAAAAGGTGTCAAAAATATGAGGAGCATGAAACGGTCTGAAAAATAGGAGGAGCATGAAACGGTGTTCAAAAACATGAAGAGCCTGAAAAGGTGTGAAAAATATGAAGAGCTTGAAAAGGTGTGAAATACATGAGGAGACTGAAGCGGTCTGAAAAATAGGAGGAGCATGAAAAGGTGTTGAAATACATGAAGAGCCTGAAAAGGTGTGAAAAATAGGAGGAGCTTCACAAGGTGTCAAATATATAAGGAGCATGAAACGGTCTGAAAAATAGGAGGAGCATGAAGCAGTCGTCAAAAACATGAAGAACCTGAAAAGTTTTGTAAAATATGAAGAGCTTCAAAAGGTGTGAAAAATATGAGGAACATGAAACGGTCTGAAAAATAGGAGCAGCATGAAACAGTGTTGCAAAACACGAAGAGCCTGAAAAGGTGTGAAAAATATGAAGAGCCTCAAAACGTGTCAAAAATATGAGGAGCATGAAACGGTCTGAAAAATAGGATGAGCATGAAGCGGTGTTGAAAACTTTAAGAGCCTGAAAAGGTGGGAAATATATGAAGAGTTTCCAAAGTTGTGAAAAAATGAGGAGGTTCAAAAGGTGTCAAAAATATGAGAAGCATGAAACGGTGTGAAAAATAGGAGAAGCATGAAGTGATGTTGAGAAACCTGAAGAGACTGAAAAGGTGTGAAAAATATGAAGAGCTACAAAAGATGTGAAATATATGAGGAGCATGAAATGATCTGAAAAATAGGAGGAGCATGAAACAGTGTTGTAAAACATGAAGAGCCTGAAAGGTGTGAAAATTATGAAGACGTTCAAAATGTGTCAAAAAAAAGGAGGAGCATGAAATGGTGTTCAAAAACATGAAGAGCCTGAAAAGGTGTGAAAAATATTAAGATCTTCAAAAGGTGTCAAAAATATGAGGAGCATGAAACGGTGTGAAAAATAGGAGGAACATGAAGCACGGTTGAAAAACATGAAGAGCCTGAAAAGGTGTGAAAAATATGAACAGCTTCAAAAGCTGTCAAAAATATGAGGAGCATGAAACAGTCTGAAAAATAGGAGGAGCATGAAGCGGTGTTGAAAAACATGAAAAGCCTGAAAAGGTGTGAAAAATATGAAGAGCATTAAAAGGTGTGAAAAATATGAGGAACATGAAACGGACTGAAAAAAAGGAGGAGTATGAAGAGGTGTTGAAAACATGAAAAGCCTGAAAATGTGTGAAAAATATGAAGAGCTTCCAAAGGTGTGAAAAATATGAATAGCTTCAAAATGTGTCAATAATGAGAGCAGCATGAAACGGTGTGAAAAATAGGAGGAGCATGAAGCGGTGTGCAAAAAGATGAAGAGCCTGAAAATCTGTGAAATATATGAAGAGCTTCAAAAGGTGTCAAAAATATGAGGAGAAAGAAACGGTCTGAAAAATAGGAGGAGCATGAAGTGGTGTTGACAAACATGAAGAGCTGAAAAGCTGTGAAAAATATGAAGAGCGTTAAAAGGTCTCAAATATATGAGGATCATGAAATTTTCTGAAAAATAGGAGGAGCATGAAACGTTGTTCAAAACATGAAGAGCCTGAAATGGTGTGAAAAATATAAAGAGATTCAAAACATGTCAAACATTGAGGAGCATGAAACGATCTGAAAAATAGGAAGAGCATGATGCAGTGTTGAAAAACATGAAGAGGCTGAAAACGTGTCAAAAATATGAAGTGCTCCAAAGATGTCAAAAATCTGAGGAGCATGAAGCGGTCCGAAAAATAGGATGAGCATGAAGCGGTGTTGACAACATTCAGAGCCTGAAAAGGTGTGAAATATATGAAGAGCTTGAAACGGTGTCAAAAATATGAGGAGCATGAAACGTTCTGAAAAATAGGAGGACCATGAAGCGGTGTTGAAAAACATGAAGAGCCTTAAAAGTTGTGAAAAATATGAAGAGCTTCAAAAGGTGTGAAAAATATGAAGAGCTTCAAAAGGTGTCAAAAATGAGAGGAGCATGAAACGGTCTGAAAAAACGGAGGAGCATGAAGCGGTGTTGAAAAACATGAAGAGTCTTAAAAGATGTGAAAAATATGAAGAGCTTCAAAATGTGTCAAAAATAGGAGGAGGATGAAACGGTCTGAAAAAACGGAGGAGCATGAAGCTGTGTTGAAAAACATGAAGAGTCTTAAAAGATGTGAAAAATATGAAGAGCTTCAAAATGTGTCAAAAATAGGAGGAGGATGAAACGTTTTTAAATAAACATGAAGAGCCTGAAAAGATGTGAAATATATGAAGAGCTTCAAAAGGTGTGAAAAATATGAAGAGCTTCAAAAGGTGTGAAATACATGAGGAGCATGAAACTCTCTGAATAATAGGAGGAGCATGAAGTGGTGTTCAAAACATGAAGAGCCTGAAAAGGTGTGAAAAATATGAAGAGTTTCAAAAGGTTTGAAAAATATGAGGAGCATGAAATGGTCCGAAAAATAGGAGATGCATGAAGTTGTGTTGAAAAATATGAAGAGCCTGAAAAGGTGTGAAAAATATGAAGAGCTTCAAAAGGTGTCAAAAATTAGATGAGCATGAAACGGTCTGAAAAATCGGAGGAGCATGAAGCGGTGTTGAAAATCTTGAAGAGCCTGAAAAGGTGTGAAAAACATGAAGTGGTTCAAAAATATGAAAAATAGGAAGAGCTTCAAAAGGTGTGAAAAATACGAAGTGCTTCAAAAGATGTCAAAAATGAGATGAGCATGAAACGGTCTGAAAAATCGGAGGAGCATGAAGCGGTGTTGAAAATCTTGAAGAGCCTGAAAAGGTGTGAAAAATATGAAGAGCTTCAAGAGGTGTCAAATATATCAGGATCATGAAACGGTCTGAATAATAAGAGGAGCAAGAAACGGTGTTCAAAACATGAAGAGCCTGAAAAGGTGTGAAAATTGTGAAGAGCTTAAAAGGTGTAAAAATATGAAGAGCTTCAAAAGGTGTGAAAAATAGGAGGAGCATGATATGGTTTCAAAAATAGGATTACCATGAAGCGGTGTTCAAAACATGAAAAGCCTGAAAAGTTTTGAAAAATATGAAAAGCTTCAAAAGGTGTCAAAAATGAGATGAGCATGAAACGTTCTGAAAAATAGGAGGTGCATGAAGCGGTGTTGAAAAACATGAAGAGCCTGAAAAGGTGTGAAAAATATGAAGAGCTTCAAAAGGTGTCAAATGTATGAGGAGCATGAAACCGTCTGAAAAATCGGAGGAGCATGAAGCGTTGTTGAAAAACATGAAGAGCCTGAAAAGGTGTGAGAAATATGAAGAGCTTCAAAAGGTGTCAAAAATATGACTAGCATGAAATGGTCTGAAAAACAGGAGGAGCATGAAGCGGTGTTGAAAAACATGAAGAGCCTGAAAAGGTGTGAAAAATATGAAGAGCTTCATAAGGTGTGAAATACATGAGGAGCATGAAACTCTCTGAAAAATAGGAGGAGCATGAAGCGGTGTTCAAAAATATGAAGAGCCTGAAAAGGTGTGAAAAATATGAAGAGCTTCAAAAATATGAAAAATATGAAGAGCCTCAAAAGGTGTGAAAAATATGAAGAGCCTCAAAAGGTGTGAAAAATATGAAGAGCTTTAAAAGGTGTCAAAAATGAGATGAGCATGAAACGGTCTGAAAAATAGGAGGAGCAAGAAGCGGTGTTGAAAAACATAAAGAGCATGAAAACGTATGAAGAATATGAAGAGCTTCAAAAGGTGTGAAAAATATGAAGAGCTTTAAAAGGTGTCAAAAATGAGATGAGCATGAAACGGTCTGAAAAATAGGTGGAGCATGAAGTGGTATTGAAAAACATGAAGAGCCTGAAAAGGTGTGAATGATATGAAGAGCTTCAAAAGGTCTCAAAAATATGAGGAGCATGAAACGGTCTGAAAAATAGGAACAGCATGAAGCGGTGTTGCAAAACATGAAGAGCCTGAAAGGGTGTCAAAAATATGAAGAGCTTCAAAAGGTGTGAAATACATGAGGAGCATTAAACGCCCTGAAAAATAGGAGGAGCATGCAGAGGTGTTCAAAAACATGAAGAGCCTGAAAAGGTGTCAAAAATATGAAGAGATTCAAAAGGTGTGAAAAATATGAAGAGCTTCAAAATGTTTCAAAAATGAAATGAGCATGAAACGGTCTGAAAAAGCTGAGGAGCATGAAGTGGTGTTGAAACACATGAAGAGCCTGAAAAGGTGTGAAAAATATGAAGAGGTTCAAAGGTGTGAAATACATGAGGATCATGAAATGGTTTGAAAAATACGAGGAGCATGAAGCAGTGTTCAAAAACATGAAGAGCCTGAAAAGGTTTGAAAAATATGAAGAGCTTTAAAAGGTGTCAAAAATATGAGGAGCATGAAACCGTCTGAAAAATAGGAGGAGCATGAAGCGGTGTTGAAAAACATGAAGAGCCTGAAAAGGTGTGAGAAATATGAAGAGCTTCAAAAGGTGTCAAAAATATGACTAGCATGAAATGGTCTGAAAAACAGGAGGAGCATGAAGCGGTGTTGAAAAACATGAAGAGCCTGAAAAGGTGTGAAAAATATGAAGAGGTTCAAAGGTGTGAAATACATGAGGATCATGAAATGGTTTGAAAAATACGAGGAGCATGAAGCAGTGTTCAAAAACATGAAGAGCCTGAAAAGGTTTGAAAAATATGAAGAGCTTCAAAAGGTGTCAAAAATATGAGGAGCATGAAACCGTCTGAAAAATAGGAGGAGCATGAAGTGGTGTTGAAAAACATGAAGAGCGTGAAAACGAGTGAAAAATATGAGGAGCTTCAAAAGGTATGAAAAATATGAAGAGCTTCAAAAGGTGTCAAAAAAGAGATGAGCATGAAACCGTCTGAAAAATAGGTGGAGCATGAAGCGGTGTTGAAAAACATGAAGAGCCTGAAAAGATGTGAAAAATATGAAGAGCTTCAAAAGGTGTCAAAAATATGAGGAGCATGAAACGGTCTGAAAAATAGGAGGAGCATGAAACCGTGTTCAAAAACATGAAGAGACTGAAAAGGGTGAAAAATATGAAGAGCTTCAAAAGGTGTGAAAAATAGGAGGAGCATGAAGCGGTGTGCAAAAACATGAAAAGCCTGAAAAGGTGTGAAAAATATGAAGAGCATCAAAAGGTGTCAAAAATATGAGGAGCATGAAACGGTCTGAAAAATAGGAGGAGCATGAAGCGGTGTTGAAAAACATGAAGAGCCTGAAAAGGTGTTAAAAATATGAAGAGTTTCAAAAGGTGTCAAATATATGAGCAGCAAGAATCGGTCTGAAATATAGGAGTAGCCTGAAACGGTGTTCAAATACATGCAGAGCCTGAAAAGTTGTGAAAAATATGAAGAGCTTCAAATGGTGTCAAATATATGAAGAGCTTCAAAAGGTGTCAAAAATGAGATGAGCATGAAACGGTCTGAAAAATAGGAGGAGCAAGAAGTCGTGTTCCAAAAAATGAAGAGCCTGAGAAGGTGAGAAATATATCAAGAACTTCAAAATGTGTCAAAAATATGAGGAGCATGAAACGGTCTGAAAAATAGGAGGAGCATGAAACGGTGTTGAAAAACATGCAGAGCCTGAAAAGGTGTGAAAAATATGAAGAACTTCAAAAGGTGTGAAATATATGAGGAGCATGAAACGGTCTTAAAAATAGGAGGAGCATGAAGCGGTTTTCAAAAATATGAAGAGCCTGAAAAGGTGTGAAAAATATGAGGAGCTTCAAAAGGTATGAAATACATGAGGAGTATGAAACTGTCTTGAAAATAGGAGGAGCATGAAGCGGTGCTAAAAAACATGAAGAGGCTTAAAAGGTGTGAAAAATATGAAGAGCTTCAAAAGGTGTGAAAAATATGAGGAGCATGAAACGGTCTGAAAAATAGGAGGAGCATGAAGCCGTGTTGAAAAACATGAAGAGCCTGAAAAAGTGTGAAATATATGAAGAGGTTCAAAAGGTGTAAAAAATATGAGGAGATTCAAAAGGTATCAAAAATATGAGGAGCATGAAACGGTCTGAAAAAGAGGAGGAGCATGAATCGGTGTTGAAAATCATGAAGAGCCTGAAAACGTGTGAGAAATATGAAGAGCTTCAAAAGGTGTCAAAAATATGAAGAGCTTCAAAAGGTTTCAAAAATGAGAGGAGTATGAAGCAGTCTGAAAAATAAGAGGAGCATGAAGCGGTGTTCATAAACATGAAGAGCCTGAAAAGGTGTGAAAAATATGAAGAGCTTCAAAAGGTGTCAAAAATGAGATGAGCATGAAACGGTCTGAAAAATAGGAGGAGCATGAAGTGGTGTTGAAAAAAAAGAAGAGACGGAAAAGGTGTGAAATATATGAAGGGCTTCAAAAGGTGTCAAAAATATAAGGAGAATGAAACGGTCTGAAAATAGGAGGAGCATGAAGCGGTGTTCAAAAACATGAAGAGCCTGAAAAGGTGTGAAAAATATGAAGAGCTTCAAAAGGTGTCAAAAATATGAGGAGCATGAAACGGTTTGAAAAATAGGAGGAGCATGAAGCGGTGTTCAAAAACAGGAAAAGCCTGAAAAGTTGTGAAAAATATGAAGAGCTTCAAAAGTTGTCAAAAATATGAGGAGCATGAAAAGGTCAGAAAAATAGGAGGATCATGAAGCGGTGTTCAAAAACATGAAGAGCATGAAAAGCTGTGCAAAATATGAAGAGCTTCAAAAGGTGTCAAAAATATGAGGAGCATGAAACGGTCTGCAAAAAAGGAGGAGCATGAAGTGGTGTTGAAAAAATTCAAGAGCCTGACAAGGTGTGAAAAATATGAAAAGCTTCAAAAGTTGTCAAAAATATGAGGAGCATGAAACGGTCTGAAAAATAGGAGGAGCATGAAGCGGTGTTCAAAAACATGAAGAGCCTGAAAAGGTGTGAAAAATATGAAGAGCTTCAAAAGGTGTCAAAAATATGAGGAGCATGAAACGGTCTGAAAAATAGGAGGAGCATGAAGTGGTGTTGAAAAACATGAAGAGTCTGAAAACGTGTGAAATTATGAAGAACTTCAAAAATATGCAAAATATGAAGAGCTTCAAAAGGTGTGAAAAATATGAAGAGCTTCAAAAGGTGTCAAAATGAGATGAACATGAAACGGTCTGAAAAATAGGAGGAGCATGAAGCGGTGTTGAAAATCATAAAGAGCCTGAAAATTTGTGAAAAATATGAAGAGCTTCAGAAGATGTAAAAAACATGAAGAACTTCAAAAGGTGTCAACATGAGATGAGCATGAAACGGTCTGAAAAATAAGAGGAGCATGAAGTGGTGTTGAAAATAATGAAAAGCCTGAAAAGGTGTGAAATATATGAAGAGCTTCAAAAGGTGTCAAAAATATGAGGAGAATGAAACGGTCTGTAAAATAGGAGGAGCATGAAATGGTGTTCAAAAACATGAAGAGCCTGAAAAGGTGTGAAAAATATGAAGAGCTTCAAAAGGTGTCAAAAATATGAGGAGCATGAAAAGTTCTGAAAAATAGGAGGAGCATGAAGCGGTGTTCAAAACAGGAAGACCCTGAAAAGTAGTGAAAAATATGAAGAGCTTCAAAAGGTGTCAAAAATATGAGGAGCATGAAACGGTCTGAAAAATAGGAGGACTATGAAACGGTGTTCAAAAACATGAAGAGCCTGAAAAGGTGTGAAAAATATGAAGAGCTTCAAAAGGTGTCAAAAATATGAGGAGCATGAAATGGTCTGAAAAATAGGAGGAGCAAGAAAGGGTGTTGAACAACATGAAGAGCCTGAAAACGTGTGAAAAATATGAAGAGCTTCAAAAGATGTGAAAAATATGAAGAGCTTCAAAAGGTGTCAAAAATGAGATGAGCATGAAACCGTCTGAAAAATAGGAGGAGCATGAAGTAGTGTTGAAAAACATGAAGAACCTGAAAAGCTGTGAGAAACATGAAGAGCTTCAAAATGTGTCAAAAATATGAGGAGCATGAAACGGTCTGAAAAAGAGGAGGAGCAGGAAGCGGTGTTGAGAAACATGAAGAGCCTGAAAATGTGTGAAAAATATGAAGAGCTTCTAAAGGTGTGAAATATATGAGGTGCAAGAAACGGTCTGAAAAATAGGAGGAGCATGAAGCAGTGTTGAAAAACATGAAGAGCCTGAAAAGGTGTGAAAAATATGAAGAGCTTCAAAAGGTGTCAAAATTATAAGGAGCATGAAACGTTCTGAAAAATAGGAGGAGCATGAAGCAGTGTTGAAAAAAATGAAGAACCTGAAAAGGTGTGAAAAATATGAACAGCTTCAAAAGTTGCCAAAAATATGAGGAGCATGAAACGGTCTAAAAAATAGGAGTCCCATGAACCGGTGTTGAAAAACATGAAGAGCCAGAAAAGGTGTGAAAAATATTAAGAGCTTAAAAATGTGTGAAAAATATGAAGAGCTTCAAAAGGTGTCAAAAAAGAGATGAGCATGAAACGGTCTGAAAAATAGGAGGAGAATGAAGTGGTGTTGAAAAAAATGAGGAGCCTGAAAAGGTGTGAAAAATATGAAGAGCTTCAAAAGGTGTCAAAAATGAGATGATCATGAAACGGTCTGAAAAATAGGAGGTGCATGAGGTGGTGTTGAAGAAAAAGAAGAGACTGAAAAGGTGTGAAATATATGAAGAGCTTCAAAAGGTGTCAAAATATGAGGAGCATGATACGGTCTGAAAAATAGGAGGAGCATGAAGCGGTGTTCAAAACATGAAGAGCCTGAAAAATTGTGAAAAATATGAAAAGCTTCCAAAGGTGTTAAAAATGAGATGAGCATGAAACGGTCTGAAAAATAGGAGGAGCATGAAGCGGTGTTGAAAAAATGAAGAGCCTGAAAAGGTGTGAAAAATATGAAGAGCATCAAAAGTTGTCAAAAATATGAGGAGTATGAAACGGTCTGAAAAATAGGAGGACCATGAAGCGGTGTTGCAAAACATGAGGAGCCTGAAAAGGTGTGAAAAATATGAAGAGCTTCAAAAGGTGAGAAAAATATGAGGTGCATGAAACGGTCTGAAAAATAGGAGGAGCATGAAGCGGTGTTGAAAAACATGAAGAGCCTGAAAAGGTGTGAAAAATATGAAGAGCTTCAAAAGGTGTGAAATACATGAGGAGCATGAAACGTGTTGAAAAATAGGAGAAGCATGAAGTGGTGTGGAAAAACATCAAGAGCCTGAAAAGGTGTGAAAAATATGAAGGGCTTCCAAAGGTGTGAAATACATGAGGAGCAAGAAACGGTCTGAAAAATAGGAGGAAGAGGAAGAGGTGTTCAAAAATATGAAGAGCCTGAAAAGGTGTGAAAAATATGAAGAGCTTCAAAAGGTGTCAAAAATATGAGGAGCATGAAACGTTGTGAAAAATAGGAGCAGCATGAAACGGTGTTCAAAAACATGAAGACATTGAAAAGGTGTGAAAAATATGAAGAGGTGCAAAAGGTTTGAAATATATGAGGAGCATGAAACGGTCTGAAAAATATGAGGAGCATGAAGCGGTGTTCAAAAACATGAAGAGCCTGAAAAGGTGAGAAAAATATGAAGAGCTTCAAAAGGTGTGAAATACATGAGGAGCATTAAACGCCCTGAAAAATAGGAGGAGCATGCAGAGGTGTTCAAAAACATGAAGAGCCTGAAAAGGTGTCAAAAATATGAAGAGATTCAAAAGGTGTGAAAAATATGAAGAGCTTCAAAATGTTTCAAAAATGAAATGAGCATGAAACGGTCTGAAAAAGCTGAGGAGCATGAAGTGGTGTTGAAACACATGAAGAGCCTGAAAAGGTGTGAAAAATATGAAGAGGTTCAAAGGTGTGAAATACATGAGGATCATGAAATGGTTTGAAAAATACGAGGAGCATGAAGCAGTGTTCAAAAACATGAAGAGCCTGAAAAGGTTTGAAAAATATGAAGAGCTTCAAAAGGTGTCAAAAATATGAGGAGCATGAAACCGTCTGAAAAATAGGAGGAGCATGAAGCGGTGTTGAAAAACATGAAGAGCGTGAAAACGAGTGAAAAATATGAAGAGCTTCAAAAGGTATGAAAAATATGAAGAGCTTCAAAAGGTGTCAAAAATATGAGGAGCATGAAACGGTCTGAAAAATAGGAGGACTATGAAACGGTGTTCAAAAACATGAAGAGCCTGAAAAGGTGTGAAAAATATGAAGAGCTTCAAAACGTGTCAAAAATATGAGGAGCATGAAATGGTCTGAAAAATAGGAGGAGCAAGAAAGGGTGTTGAACAACATGAAGAGCCTGAAAACGTGTGAAAAATATGAAGAGCTTCAAAAGATGTGAAAAATATGAAGAGCTTCAAAAGGTGTCAAAAATGAGATGAGCATGAAACCGTCTGAAAAATAGGAGGAGCATGAAGTAGTGTTGAAAAACATGAAGAACCTGAAAAGCTGTGAGAAACATGAAGAGCTTCAAAAGGTGTCAAAAATATGAGGAGCATGAAACGTTCTGAAAAAGAGGAGGAGCAGGAAGCGGTGTTGAGAAACATGAAGAGCCTGAAAATGTGTGAAAAATATGAAGAGCTTCTAAAGGTGTGAAATATATGAGGTGCAAGAAACGGTCTGAAAAATAGGAGTACCATGAACCGGTGTTGAAAAACATGAAGAGCCAGAAAAGGTGTGAAAAATATTAAGAGCTTCAAAATGTGTGAAAAATATGAAGAGCTTCAAAAGGTGTCAAAAAAGAGATGAGCATGAAACGGTCTGAAAAATAGGAGGAGAATGAAGTGGTGTTGAAAAAAATGAGGAGCCTGAAAAGGTGTGAAAAATATGAAGAGCTTCAAAAGGTGTCAAAAATGAGATGATCATGAAACGGTCTGAAAAATAGGAGGTGCATGAGGTGGTGTTGAAGAAAAAGAAGAGACTGAAAAGGTGTGAAATATATGAAGAGCTTCAAAAGGTGTCAAAATATGAGGAGCATGATACGGTCTGAAAAATAGGAGGAGCATGAAGCGGTGTTCAAAACATGAAGAGCCTGAAAAATTGTGAAAAATATGAAAAGCTTCCAAAGGTGTCAAAAATGAGATGAGCATGAAACGGTCTGAAAAATAGGAGGAGCATGAAGCGGTGTTGAAAAAATGAAGAGCCTGAAAAGGTGTGAAAAATATGAAGAGCATCAAAAGTTGTCAAAAATATGAGGAGTATGAAACGGTCTGAAAAATAGGAGGACCATGAAGCGGTGTTGCAAAACATGAGGAGCCTGAAAACGTGTGAAAAATATGAAGAGCTTCAAAAGGTGAGAAAAATATGAGGTGCATGAAACGGTCTGAAAAATAGGAGGAGCATGAAGCGGTGTTGAAAAACATGAAGAGCCTGAAAAGGTGTGAAAAATATGAAGAGCTTCAAAAGGTGTGAAATACATGAGGAGCATGAAACGTGTTGAAAAATAGGAGAAGCATGAAGTGGTGTGGAAAAACATCAAGAGCCTGAAAAGGTGTGAAAAATATGAAGGGCTTCAAAAGGTGTGAAATACATGAGGAGCAAGAAACGGTCTGAAAAATAGGAGGAAGAGGAAGAGGTGTTCAAAAATATGAAGAGCCTGAAAAGGTGTGAAAAATATGAAGAGGTGCAAAAGGTTTGAAATATATGAGGAGCATGAAACGGTCTGAAAAATATGAGGAGCATGAAGCGGTGTTCAAAAACATGAAGAGCCTGAAAAGGTGAGAAAAATATGAAGAGCTTCAAAAGGTGTGAAATACATGAGGAGCATTAAACGCCCTGAAAAATAGGAGGAGCATGCAGAGGTGTTCAAAAACATGAAGAGCCTGAAAAGGTGTCAAAAATATGAAGAGATTCAAAAGGTGTGAAAAATATGAAGAGCTTCAAAATGTTTCAAAAATGAAATGAGCATGAAACGGTCTGAAAAAGCTGAGGAGCATGAAGTGGTGTTGAAACACATGAAGAGCCTGAAAAGGTGTGAAAAATATGAGGAGCTTCAAAAGGTATGAAATACATGAGGAGTATGAAACTTTCTTGAAAATAGGTGGAGCATGAAGCGGTGTTAAAAAACATGAAGAGGCTTAAAAGGTGTGAAAAATATGAAGAGCTTCAAAAGGTGTGAAAAATATGAGGAGCATGAAACGGTCTGAAAAATAGGAGGAGCATGAAGCCGTGTTGAAAAACATGAAGAGCCTGAAAAAGTGTGAAATATATGAAGAGGTTCAAAAGGTGTAAAAATATGAGGAGATTCAAAAGGTATCAAAAATATGAGGAGCATGAAACGGTCTGAAAAAGAGGAGGAGCATGAATCGGTGTTGAAAATCATGAAGAGCCTGAAAACGTGTGAGAAATATGAAGAGCTTCAAAAGGTGTCAAAAATATGAAGAGCTTCAAAAGGTGTCAAAAATGAGAGGAGTATGAAGCAGTCTGAAAAATAGGAGGAGCATGAAGCGGTGTTCAAAAACATGAAGAGCTTGAAAAGGTGTGAAAAATATGAAGAGCTTCAAAAGGTGTCAAAAATGAGATGAGCATGAAACGGTCTGAAAAATAGGAGGAGCATGAAGTGGTGTTGAAAAAAAAGAAGAGACGGAAAAGGTGTGAAATATATGAAGGGCTTCAAAAGGTGTCAAAAATATGAGGAGAATGAAACGGTCTGAAAATAGGAGGAGCATGAAGCGGTGTTCAAAAACATGAAGAGCCTGAAAAGGTGTGAAAAATATGAAGAGCTTCAAAAGGTGTCAAAAATATGAGGAGCATGAAACGGTTTGAAAAATAGGAGGAGCATGAAGCGGTGTTCAAAAACAGGAAAAGCCTGAAAAGTTGTGAAAAATATGAAGAGCTTCAAAAGTTGTCAAAAATATGAGGAGCATGAAAAGGTCAGAAAAATAGGAGGATCATGAAGCGGTGTTCAAAAACATGAAGAGCCTGAAAAGCTGTGCAAAATATGAAGAGCTTCAAAAGGTGTCAAAAATATGAGGAGCATGAAACGGTCTGCAAAAAAGGAGGAGCATGAAGTGGTGTTGAAAAAATTCAAGAGCCTGACAAGGTGTGAAAAATATGAAAAGCTTCAAAAGTTGTCAAAAATATGAGGAGCATGAAACGGTCTGAAAAATAGGAGGAGCATGAAGCGGTGTTCAAAAACAAGAAGAGCCTGAAAAGGTGTGAAAAATATGAAGAGCTTCAAAAGGTGTCAAAATTATGAGGAGCATGAAACGGTCTGAAAAATAGGAGGAGCATGAAGTGGTGTTGAAAAACATGAAGAGTCTGAAAACGTGTGAAATTATGAAGAACTTCAAAAATATGCAAAATTTGAAGAGCTTCAAAAGGTGTGAAAAATATGAAGAGCTTCAAAAGGTGTCAAAATGAGATGAACATGAAACGGTCTGAAAAATAGGAGGAGCATGAAGCGGTGTTGAAAATCATAAAGAGCCTGAAAATTTGTGAAAAATATGAAGAGCTTCAGAAGATGTGAAAAACATGAAGAGCTTCAAAAGGTGTCAAAATGAGATGAGCATGAAACGGTCTGAAAAATAAGAGGAGCATGAAGTGGTGTTGAAAATAATGAAAAGCCTGAAAAGGTGTGAAATATATGAAGAGCTTCAAAAGGTGTCAAAAATATGAGGAGAATGAAACGGTCTGTAAAATAGGAGGAGCATGAAATGGTGTTCAAAAACATGAAGAGCCTGAAAAGGTGTGAAAAATATGAAGAGCTTCAAAAGGTGTCAAAAATATGAGGAGCATGAAAAGTTCTGAAAAATAGGAGGAGCATGAAGCGGTGTTCAAAACAGGAAGACCCTGAAAAGTAGTGAAAAATATGAAGAGCTTCAAAAGGTGTCAAAAATATGAGGAGCATGAAACGGTCTGAAAAATAGGAGGACTATGAAACGGTGTTCAAAAACATGAAGAGCCTGAAAAGGTGTGAAAAATATGAAGAGCTTCAAAACGTGTCAAAAATATGAGGAGCATGAAATGGTCTGAAAAATAGGAGGAGCAAGAAAGGGTGTTGAACAACATGAAGAGCCTGAAAACGTGTGAAAAATATGAAGAGCTTCAAAAGATGTGAAAAATATGAAGAGCTTCAAAAGGTGTCAAAAATGAGATGAGCATGAAACCGTCTGAAAAATAGGAGGAGCATGAAGTAGTGTTGAAAAACATGAAGAACCTGAAAAGCTGTGAGAAACATGAAGAGCTTCAAAATGTGTCAAAAATATGAGGAGCATGAAACGGTCTGAAAAAGAGGAGGAGCAGGAAGCGGTGTTGAGAAACATGAAGAGCCTGAAAATGTGTGAAAAATATGAAGAGCTTCTAAAGGTGTGAAATATATGAGGTGCAAGAAACGGTCTGAAAAATAGGAGGAGCATGAAGCAGTGTTGAAAAACATGAAGAGCCTGAAAAGGTGTGAAAAATATGAAGAGCTTCAAAAGGTGTCAAAATTATAAGGAGCATGAAACGTTCTGAAAAATAGGAGGAGCATGAAGCAGTGTTGAAAAAATGAAGAGCCTGAAAAGGTGTGAAAAATATGAACAGCTTCAAAAGTTGTCAAAAATATGAGGAGCATGAAACGGTCTAAAAAATAGGAGTCCCATGAACCGGTGTTGAAAAACATGAAGAGCCAGAAAAGGTGTGAAAAATATTAAGAGCTTAAAAATGTGTGAAAAATATGAAGAGCTTCAAAAGGTGTCAAAAAAGAGATGAGCATGAAACGGTCTGAAAAATAGGAGGAGAATGAAGTGGTGTTGAAAAAAATGAGGAGCCTGAAAAGGTGTGAAAAATATGAAGAGCTTCAAAAGGTGTCAAAAATGAGATGATCATGAAACGGTCTGAAAAATAGGAGGTGCATGAGGTGGTGTTGAAGAAAAAGAAGAGACTGAAAAGGTGTGAAATATATGAAGAGCTTCAAAAGGTGTCAAAATATGAGGAGCATGATACGGTCTGAAAAATAGGAGGAGCATGAAGCGGTGTTCAAAACATGAAGAGCCTGAAAAATTGTGAAAAATATGAAAAGCTTCCAAAGGTGTTAAAAATGAGATGAGCATGAAACGGTCTGAAAAATAGGAGGAGCATGAAGCGGTGTTGAAAAAATGAAGAGCCTGAAAAGGTGTGAAAAATATGAAGAGCATCAAAAGTTGTCAAAAATATGAGGAGTATGAAACGGTCTGAAAAATAGGAGGACCATGAAGCGGTGTTGCAAAACATGAGGAGCCTGAAAAGGTGTGAAAAATATGAAGAGCTTCAAAAGGTGAGAAAAATATGAGGTGCATGAAACGGTCTGAAAAATAGGAGGAGCATGAAGCGGTGTTGAAAAACATGAAGAGCCTGAAAAGGTGTGAAAAATATGAAGAGCTTCAAAAGGTGTGAAATACATGAGGAGCATGAAACGTGTTGAAAAATAGGAGAAGCATGAAGTGGTGTGGAAAAACATCAAGAGCCTGAAAAGGTGTGAAAAATATGAAGGGCTTCCAAAGGTGTGAAATACATGAGGAGCAAGAAACGGTCTGAAAAATAGGAGGAAGAGGAAGAGGTGTTCAAAAATATGAAGAGCCTGAAAAGGTGTGAAAAATATGAAGAGCTTCAAAAGGTGTCAAAAATATGAGGAGCATGAAACGTTGTGAAAAATAGGAGCAGCATGAAACGGTGTTCAAAAACATGAAGACATTGAAAAGGTGTGAAAAATATGAAGAGGTGCAAAAGGTTTGAAATATATGAGGAGCATGAAACGGTCTGAAAAATATGAGGAGCATGAAGCGGTGTTCAAAAACATGAAGAGCCTGAAAAGGTGAGAAAAATATGAAGAGCTTCAAAAGGTGTGAAATACATGAGGAGCATTAAACGCCCTGAAAAATAGGAGGAGCATGCAGAGGTGTTCAAAAACATGAAGAGCCTGAAAAGGTGTCAAAAATATGAAGAGATTCAAAAGGTGTGAAAAATATGAAGAGCTTCAAAATGTTTCAAAAATGAAATGAGCATGAAACGGTCTGAAAAAGCTGAGGAGCATGAAGTGGTGTTGAAACACATGAAGAGCCTGAAAAGGTGTGAAAAATATGAAGAGGTTCAAAGGTGTGAAATACATGAGGATCATGAAATGGTTTGAAAAATACGAGGAGCATGAAGCAGTGTTCAAAAACATGAAGAGCCTGAAAAGGTTTGAAAAATATGAAGAGCTTCAAAAGGTGTCAAAAATATGAGGAGCATGAAACCGTCTGAAAAATAGGAGGAGCATGAAGCGGTGTTGAAAAACATGAAGAGCGTGAAAACGAGTGAAAAATATGAAGAGCTTCAAAAGGTATGAAAAATATGAAGAGCTTCAAAAGGTGTCAAAAAAGAGATGAGCATGAAACGGTCTGAAAAATAGGAGGAGAATGAAGTGGTGTTGAAAAAAATGAGGAGCCTGAAAAGGTGTGAAAAATATGAAGAGCATCAAAAGGTGTCAAAAATGAGATGATCATGAAACGGTCTGAAAAATAGGAGGTGCATGAGGTGGTGTTGAAGAAAAAGAAGAGACTGAAAAGGTGTGAAATATATGAAGAGCTTCAAAAGGTGTCAAAATATGAGGAGCATGATACGGTCTGAAAAATAGGAGGAGCATGAAGCGGTGTTCAAAACATGAAGAGCCTGAAAAATTGTGAAAAATATGAAAAGCTTCCAAAGGTGTTAAAAATGAGATGAGCATGAAACGCTCTGAAAAATAGGAGGAGCATGAAGCGGTGTTGAAAAAATGAAGAGCCTGAAAAGGTGTGAAAAATATGAAGAGCATCAAAAGTTGTCAAAAATATGAGGAGTATGAAACGGTCTGAAAAATAGGAGGACCATGAAGCGGTGTTGCAAAACATGAGGAGCCTGAAAAGGTGTGAAAAATATGAAGAGCTTCAAAAGGGGAGAAAAATATGAGGTGCATGAAACGGTCTGAAAAATAGGAGGAGCATGAAGCGGTGTTGAAAAACATGAAGAGCCTGAAAAGGTGTGAAAAATATGAAGAGCTTCAAAAGGGGAGAAAAATATGAGGTGCATGAAACGGTCTGAAAAATAGGAGGAGCATGAAGCGGTGTTCAAAAACATGAAGAGCCTGAAAAGGTGAGAAAAATATGAAGAGCTTCAAAAGGTGTGAAATACATGAGGAGCATTAAACGCCCTGAAAAATAGGAGGAGCATGCAGAGGTGTTCAAAAACATGAAGAGCCTGAAAAGGTGTCAAAAATATGAAGAGATTCAAAAGGTGTGAAAAATATGAAGAGCTTCAAAATGTTTCAAAAATGAAATGAGCATGAAACGGTCTGAAAAAGCTGAGGAGCATGAAGTGGTGTTGAAACACATGAAGAGCCTGAAAAGGTGTGAAAAATATGAAGAGGTTCAAAGGTGTGAAATACATGAGGATCATGAAATGGTTTGAAAAATACGAGGAGCATGAAGCAGTGTTCAAAAACATGAAGAGCCTGAAAAGGTTTGAAAAATATGAAGAGCTTCAAAAGGTGTCAAAAATATGAGGAGCATGAAACCGTCTGAAAAATAGGAGGAGCATGAAGCGGTGTTGAAAAACATGAAGAGCGTGAAAACGAGTGAAAAATATGAAGAGCTTCAAAAGGTATGAAAAATATGAAGAGCTTCAAAAGGTGTCAAAAAAGAGATGAGCATGAAACGGTCTGAAAAATAGGAGGAGAATGAAGTGGTGTTGAAAAAAATGAGGAGCCTGAAAAGGTGTGAAAAATATGAAGAGCTTCAAAAGGTGTCAAAAATGAGATGATCATGAAACGGTCTGAAAAATAGGAGGTGCATGAGGTGGTGTTGAAGAAAAAGAAGAGACTGAAAAGGTGTGAAATATATGAAGAGCTTCAAAAGGTGTCAAAATATGAGGAGCATGATACGGTCTGAAAAATAGGAGGAGCATGAAGCGGTGTTCAAAACATGAAGAGCCTGAAAAATTGTGAAAAATATGAAAAGCTTCCAAAGGTGTTAAAAATGAGATGAGCATGAAACGCTCTGAAAAATAGGAGGAGCATGAAGCGGTGTTGAAAAAATGAAGAGCCTGAAAAGGTGTGAAAAATATGAAGAGCATCAAAAGTTGTCAAAAATATGAGGAGTATGAAACGGTCTGAAAAATAGGAGGACCATGAAGCGGTGTTGCAAAACATGAGGAGCCTGAAAAGGTGTGAAAAATATGAAGAGCTTCAAAAGGGGAGAAAAATATGAGGTGCATGAAACGGTCTGAAAAATAGGAGGAGCATGAAGCGGTGTTGAAAAACATGAAGAGCCTGAAAAGGTGTGAAAAATATGAAGAGCTTCAAAAGGTGTGAAATACATGAGGAGCATGAAACGTGTTGAAAAATAGGAGAAGCATGAAGTGGTGTGGAAAAACATCAAGAGCCTGAAAAGGTGTGAAAAATATGAAGGGCTTCCAAAGGTGTGAAATACATGAGGAGCAAGAAACGGTCTGAAAAATAGGAGGAAGAGGAAGAGGTGTTCAAAAATATGAAGAGCCTGAAAAGGTGTGAAAAATATGAAGAGCTTCAAAAGGTGTCAAAAATATGAGGAGCATGAAACGTTGTGAAAAATAGGAGCAGCATGAAACGGTGTTCAAAAACATGAAGACATTGAAAAGGTGTGAAAAATATGAAGAGGTGCAAAAGGTTTGAAATATATGAGGAGCATGAAACGGTCTGAAAAATATGAGGAGCATGAAGCGGTGTTCAAAAACATGAAGAGCCTGAAAAGGTGAGAAAAATATGAAGAGCTTCAAAAGGTGTGAAATACATGAGGAGCATTAAACGCCCTGAAAAATAGGAGGAGCATGCAGAGGTGTTGAAAAACATGAAGAGCCTGAAAAGGTGTCAAAAATATGAAGAGATTCAAAAGGTGTGAAAAATATGAAGAGCTTCAAAATGTTTCAAAAATGAAATGAGCATGAAACGGTCTGAAAAAGCTGAGGAGCATGAAGTGGTGTTGAAACACATGAAGAGCCTGAAAAGGTGTGAAAAATATGAAGAGGTTCAAAGGTGTGAAATACATGAGGATCATGAAATGGTTTGAAAAATACGAGGAGCATGAAGCAGTGTTCAAAAACATGAAGAGCCTGAAAAGGTTTGAAAAATATGAAGAGCTTCAAAAGGTGTCAAAAATATGAGGAGCATGAAACCGTCTGAAAAATAGGAGGAGCATGAAGCGGTGTTGAAAAACATGAAGAGCGTGAAAACGAGTGAAAAATATGAAGAGCTTCAAAAGGTATGAAAAATATGAAGAGCTTCAAAAGGTTTCAAAAAAGAGATGAGCATGAAACCGTCTGAAAAATAGGTGGAGCATGAAGCGGTGTTGAAAAACATGAAGAGCCTGAAAAGATGTGAAAAATATGAAGAGCTTCAAAAGGTGTCAAAAATATGAGGAGCATGAAACGGTCTGAAAAATAGGAGGAGCATGAAACCGTGTTAAAAACATGAAGAGACTGAAAAGGGTGAAAAATATGAAGAGCTTCAAAAGGTGTGAAAAATAGGAGGAGCATGAAGCGGTGTGCAAAAACATGAAAAGCCTGAAAAGGTGTGAAAAATATGAAGAGCATCAAAAGGTGTCAAAAATATGAGGAGCATGAAACGGTCTGAAAAATAGGAGGAGCATGAAGCGGTGTTGAAAAACATGAAGAGCCTGAAAAGGTGTTAAAAATATGAAGAGTTTCAAAAGGTGTCAAATATATGAGCAGCAAGAATCAGTCTGAAATATAGGAGTAGCATGAAACGGTGTTCAAATATATGCAGAGCCTGAAAAGTTGTGAAAAATATGAAGAGCTTCAAATGGTGTCAAATATATGAAGAGCTTCAAAAGGTGTCAAAAATGAGATGAGCATGAAACGGTCTGAAAAATAGGAGGAGCAAGAAGTCGTGTTCCAAAAAATGAAGAGCCTGAGAAGGTGTGAAATATATCAAGAACTTCAAAATGTGTCAAAAATATGAGGAGCATGAAACGGTCTGAAAAATAGGAGGAGCATGAAACGGTGTTGAAAAACATGCAGAGCTTGAAAAGGTGTGAAAAATATGAAGAACTTCAAAAGGTGTGAAATATATGAGGAGCATGAAATGGTCTTAAAAATAGGAGGAGCATGAAGCGGTTTTCAAAAATATGAAGAGCCTGAAAAGGTGTGAAAAATATGAGGAGCTTCAAAAGGTATGAAATACATGAGGAGTATGAAACTGTCTTGAAAATAGGAGGAGCATGAAGCGGTGTTAAAAAACATGAAGAGGCTTAAAAGGTGTGAAAAATATGAAGAGCTTCAAAAGGTGTGAAAAATATGAGGAGCATGAAACGGTCTGAAAAATAGGAGGAGCATGAAGCCGTGTTGAAAAACATGAAGAGCCTGAAAAAGTGTGAAATATATGAAGAGGTTCAAAAGGTGTAAAAAATATGAGGCGATTCAAAAGGTATCAAAAATATGAGGAGCATGAAACGGTCTGAAAAAGAGAAGGAGCATGAATCGCTGTTGAAAATCATGAAGAGCCTGAAAACGTGTGAGAAATATGAAGAGCTTCAAAAGGTGTCAAAAATGAGAGGAGTATGAAGCAGTCTGAAAAATAGGAGGAGCATGAAGCGGTGTTCAAAAACATGAAGAGCTTGAAAAGGTGTGAAAAATATGAAGAGCTTCAAAAGGTGTCAAAAATGAGATGAGCATGAAACGGTCTGAAAAATAGGAGGAGCATGAAGTGGTGTTGAAAAAAAAGAAGAGACGGAAAAGGTGTGAAATATATGAAGGGCTTCAAAAGGTGTCAGAAATATGAGGAGAATGAAACGGTCTGAAAATAGGAGGAGCATGAAGCGGTGTTCAAAAACATGAAGAGCCTGAAAAGGTGTGAAAAATATGAAGAGCTTCAAAAGGTGTCAAAAATATGAGGAGCATGAAACGGTTTGAAAAATAGGAGGAGCATGAAGCGGTGTTCAAAAACAGGAAAAGCCTGAAAAGTTGTGAAAAATATGAAGAGCTTCAAAAGTTGTCAAAAATATGAGAGCATGAAAAGGTCAGAAAAATAGGAGGATCATGAAGCGGTGTTCAAAAACATGAAGAGCCTGAAAAGGTGTGCAAAATATGAAGAGCTTCAAAAGGTGTCAAAAATATGAGGAGCATGAAACGGTCTGCAAAAAAGGAGGAGCATGAAGTGGTGTTGAAAAAATTCAAGAGCCTGACAAGGTGTGAAAAATATGAAAAGCTTCAAAAGTTGTCAAAAATATGAGGAGCATGAAACGGTCTGAAAAATAGGAGGAGCATGAAGCGGTGTTCAAAAACATGAAGAGCCTGAAAATGTGTGAAAAATATGAAGAGCTTCAAAAGGTGTCAAAAATATGAGGAGCATGAAACGGTCTGAAAAATAGGAGGAGCATGAAGTGGTGTTGAAAAACATGAAGAGTCTGAAAACGTGTGAAATTATGAAGAACTTCAAAAATATGCAAAATATGAAGAGCTTCAAAAGGTGTGAAAAATATGAAGAGCTTCAAAAGGTGTCAAAATGAGATGAACATGAAACGGTCTGAAAAATAGGAGGAGCATGAAGCGGTGTTGAAAATCATAAAGAGCCTGAAAATTTGTGAAAAATATGAAGAGCTTCAGAAGATGTGAAAAACATGAAGAGCTTCAAAAGGTGTCAAAATGAGATGAGCATGAAACGGTCTGAAAAATAAGAGGAGCATGAAGTGGTGTTGAAAATAATGAAAAGCCTGAAAAGGTGTGAAATATATGAAGAGCTTCAAAAGGTGTCAAAAATATGAGGAGAATGAAACGGTCTGTAAAATAGGAGGAGCATGAAATGGTGTTCAAAAACATGAAGAGCCTGAAAAGGTGTGAAAAATATGAAGAGCTTCAAAAGGTGTCAAAAATATGAGGAGCATGAAAAGTTCTGAAAAATAGGAGGAGCATGAAGCGGTGTTCAAAACAGGAAGACCCTGAAAAGTAGTGAAAAATATGAAGAGCTTCAAAAGGTGTCAAAAATATGAGGAGCATGAAACGGTCTGAAAAATAGGAGGACTATGAAACGGTGTTCAAAAACATGAAGAGCCTGAAAAGGTGTGAAAAATATGAAGAGCTTCAAAACGTGTCAAAAATATGAGGAGCATGAAATGGTCTGAAAAATAGGAGGAGCAAGAAAGGGTGTTGAACAAAATGAAGAGCCTGAAAACGTGTGAAAAATATGAAGAGCTTCAAAAGATGTGAAAAATATGAAGAGCTTCAAAAGGTGTCAAAAATGAGATGAGCATGAAACCGTCTGAAAAATAGGAGGAGCATGAAGTAGTGTTGAAAAACATGAAGAACCTGAAAAGCTGTGAGAAACATGAAGAGCTTCAAAATGTGTCAAAAATATGAGGAGCATGAAACGGTCTGAAAAAGAGGAGGAGCAGGAAGCGGTGTTGAGAAACATGAAGAGCCTGAAAATGTGTGAAAAATATGAAGAGCTTCTAAAGGTGTGAAATATATGAGGTGCAAGAAACGGTCTGAAAAATAGGAGGAGCATGAAGCAGTGTTGAAAAACATGAAGAGCCTGAAAAGGTGTGAAAAATATGAAGAGCTTCAAAAGGTGTCAAAATTATAAGGAGCATGAAACGTTCTGAAAAATAGGAGGAGCATGAAGCAGTGTTGAAAAAAATGAAGAGCCTGAAAAGGTGTGAAAAATATGAACAGCTTCAAAAGTTGTCAAAAATATGAGGAGCATGAAACGGTCTAAAAAATAGGAGTACCATGAACCGGTGTTGAAAAACATGAAGAGCCAGAAAAGGTGTGAAAAATATTAAGAGCTTAAAAATGTGTGAAAAATATGAAGAGCTTCAAAAGGTGTCAAAAAAGAGATGAGCATGAAACGGTCTGAAAAATAGGAGGAGAATGAAGTGGTGTTGAAAAAAATGAGGAGCCTGAAAAGGTGTGAAAAATATGAAGAGCTTCAAAAGGTGTCAAAAATGAGATGATCATGAAACGGTCTGAAAAATAGGAGGTGCATGAGGTGGTGTTGAAGAAAAAGAAGAGACTGAAAAGGTGTGAAATATATGAAGAGCTTCAAAAGGTGTCAAAATATGAGGAGCATGATACGGTCTGAAAAATAGGAGGAGCATGAAGCGGTGTTCAAAACATGAAGAGCCTGAAAAATTGTGAAAAATATGAAAAGCTTCCAAAGGTGTTAAAAATGAGATGAGCATGAAACGGTCTGAAAAATAGGAGGAGCATGAAGCGGTGTTGAAAAAATGAAGAGCCTGAAAAGGTGTGAAAAATATGAAGAGCATCAAAAGTTGTCAAAAATATGAGGAGTATGAAACGGTCTGAAAAATAGGAGGACCATGAAGCGGTGTTGCAAAACATGAGGAGCCTGAAAAGGTGTGAAAAATATGAAGAGCTTCAAAAGGTGAGAAAAATATGAGGTGCATGAAACGGTCTGAAAAATAGGAGGAGCATGAAGCGGTGTTGAAAAACATGAAGAGCCTGAAAAGGTGTGAAAAATATGAAGAGTTTCAAAAGGTGTGAAATACATGAGGAGCATGAAACGTGTTGAAAAATAGGAGAAGCATGAAGTGGTGTGGAAAAACATCAAGAGCCTGAAAAGGTGTGAAAAATATGAAGGGCTTCAAAAGGTGTGAAATACATGAGTAGCAAGAAACGGTCTGAAAAATAGGAGGAAGAGGAAGAGGCGTTCAAAAATATGAAGAGCCTGAAAAGGTGTGAAAAATATGAAGAGCTTCAAAAGGTGTCAAAAATATGAGGAGCATGAAACGTTGTGAAAAATAGGAGCAGCATGAAACGGTGTTCAAAAACATGAAGACATTGAAAAGGTGTGAAAAATATGAAGAGGTGCAAAAGGTTTGAAATATATGAGGAGCATGAAACGGTCTGAAAAATATGAGGAGCATGAAGCGGTGTTCAAAAACATGAAGAGCCTGAAAAGGTGAGAAAAATATGAAGAGCTTCAAAAGGTGTGAAATACATGAGGAGCATTAAACGCCCTGAAAAATAGGAGGAGCATGCAGAGGTGTTCAAAAACATGAAGAGGCTGAAAAGGTGTCAAAAATATGAAGAGATTCAAAAGGTGTGAAAAATATGAAGAGCTTCAAAATGTTTCAAAAATGAAATGAGCATGAAACGGTCTGAAAAAGCTGAGGAGCATGAAGTGGTGTTGAAACACATGAAGAGCCTGAAAAGGTGTGAAAAATATGAAGAGGTTCAAAGGTGTGAAATACATGAGGATCATGAAATGGTTTGAAAAATACGAGGAGCATGAAGCAGTGATCAAAAACATGAAGAGCCTGAAAAGGTTTGAAAAATATGAAGAGCTTCAAAAGGTGTCAAAAATATGAGGAGCATGAAACCGTCTGAAAAATAGGTGGAGCATGAAGCGGTGTTGAAAAACATGAAGAGCCTGAAAAGATGTGAAAAATATGAAGAGCTTCAAAAGGTGTCAAAAATATGAGGAGCATGAAACGGTCTGAAAAATAGGAGGAGCATGAAACCGTGTTAAAAACATGAAGAGACTGAAAAGGGTGAAAAATATGAAGAGCTTCAAAAGGTGTGAAAAATAGGAGGAGCATGAAGCGGTGTGCAAAAACATGAAAAGCCTGAAAAGGTGTGAAAAATATGAAGAGCATCAAAAGGTGTCAAAAATATGAGGAGCATGAAACGGTCTGAAAAATAGGAGGAGCATGAAGCGGTGTTGAAAAACATGAAGAGCCTAAAAAGGTGTTAAAAATATGAAGAGTTTCAAAAGGTGTCAAATATATGAGCAGCAAGAATCGGTCTGAAATATAGGAGTAGCATGAAACGGTGTTCAAATACATGCAGAGCCTGAAAAGTTGTGAAAAATATGAAGAGCTTCAAATGGTGTCAAATATATGAAGAGCTTCAAAAGGTGTCAAAAATGAGATGAGCATGAAACGGTCTGAAAAATAGGAGGAGCAAGAAGTCGTGTTCCAAAAAATGAAGAGCCTGAGAAGGTGTGAAATATATCAAGACTTCAAAATGTGTCAAAAATATGAGGAGCATGAAACGGTCTGAAAAATAGGAGAAGCATGAAACGGTGTTGAAAAACATGCAGAGCCTGAAAAGGTGTGAAAAATATGAAGAACTTCAAAAGGTGTGAAATATATGAGGAGCATGAAATGGTCTTAAAAATAGGAGGAGCATGAAGCGGTTTTCAAAAATATGAAGAGCCTGAAAAGGTGTGAAAAATATGAGGAGCTTCAAAAGGTATGAAATACATGAGGAGTATGAAACTGTCTTGAAAATAGGAGGAGCATGAAGCGGTGTTAAAAAACATGAAGAGGCTTAAAAGGTGTGAAAAATATGAAGAGCTTCAAAAGGTGTGAAAAATATGAGGAGCATGAAACGGTCTGAAAAATAGGAGGAGCATGAAGCCGTGTTGAAAAACATGAAGAGCCTGAAAAAGTGTGAAATATATGAAGAGGTTCAAAAGGTGTCAAAAATATGAAGAGCTTCAAAAGGTGTCAAAAATGAGAGGAGTATGAAGCAGTCTGAAAAATAGGAGGAGCATGAAGCGGTGTTCAAAAACATGAAGAGCCTGAAAAGGTGTGAAAAATATGAAGAGCTTCAAAAGGTGTCAAAAAAGAGATGAGCATGAAACGGTCTGAAAAATAGGAGGAGCATGAAGTGGTGTTGAAAAAATGAAGAGCCTGAAAAGGTGTGAAATATATGAAGAGCATCAAAAGTTGTCAAAAATATGAGGAGTATGAAACGGTCTGAAAAATAGGAGGACCATGAAGCGGTGTTGCAAAACATGAGGAGCCTGAAAAGGTGTGAAAAATATGAAGAGCTTCAAAAGGTGAGAAAAATATGAGGTGCATGAAACGGTCTGAAAAATAGGAGGAGCATGAAGCGGTGTTGAAAAACATGAAGAGCCTGAAAAGGTGTGAAAATATGAAGAGCTTCTAAGGGTGTGAAATACATGAGGAGCATGAAACGTGTTGAAAAATAGGAGAAGCATGAAGTGGTGTGGAAAAACATCAAGAGCCTGAAAAGGTGTGAAAAATATGAAGAGGTTCAAAAGGTGTGAAATACATGAGGAGCAAGAAACTGTCTGAAAAATAGGAGGAAGATGAAGAGGTGTTCAAAAATATGAAGAGCCTGAAAAGGTGTGAAAAATATGAAGAGCTTCAAAAGATGTGAAAAATATGAGGAGCATGATACGGTCTGAAAAATAGGAGGAGCATGAAGCGGTGTTCAAAACATGAAGAGCCTGAAAAGTTGTGAAAAATATGAAAAGCTTTCAAAGGTGTCAAAAATGAGATGAGCATGAAACAGTCTGAAAAATAGGAGGAGCAAGAAGCGGTGTTGAAAAAATGAAGAGCCTGAAAAGGTGTGAAAAATATGAAGAGCATTAAAAGGTGTCAAAAATATGACGAGTATGAAATGGTCTGAAAAATAGGAGGACCATGAAGCGGGGTTGCAAAACATGAGGAGCCTGAAAAGGTGTGAAAAATATGAAGAGCTTCAAAAGGTGAAAAAAATATGAGGTGTATGAAACGGTCTGAAAAATAGGAGGATCATGAAGCGGTGTTCAAAAACATGAAGAGCCTGAAAAGGTGTGAAATATATGAAGAGATTCAAAAGGTGTCAAAAATATGAGGAGCATGAAACGGTCTGAAAAATAGGAGGAGCAAGAAGCGGTGTTGAAAAACATGAAGAGCTTGAAAAGGTTTGAAAAATATGAAGAGCTTCAAAAGGTGTCAAAATTTTGAAGAGCTTCAAAGGTGTCAAAAATATGAGGAGCATGGAACGGTGTTCAAAAACATGGAAAGCAAGAAAAGGTTGAAAAATATGAAGAGCTTCAAAAGGTGTCAAAAATATGTGGAGCATGAAACGGTCTGAAAAATAGGAGGAAAATGAAGCTCTGTTTAAAAACATGAAGAGCTTGAAAAGGTTTGAAAAATATGGAGAGCTTCAAAAGGTGTCAAAAATATGAGGAGCATGAAACGGTATGAAAAATAGGAGGAGCATGAACCGGTGTTGAAAAACAAGAAGAGCCTGAAAAGGTGTGAAAAATATGAAGAGTTTGAAAATGTGTCAAAAATATGAGGAGCAGGAAACGGTCTAAAAAATAGGAGCATGAAGTGGTGTTGAAAAACATGAAGAGCCTGAAAAGCTGTGAAAAATATGAAGAGCATCAAAAACTGCCAAAATATGAGGAGCATGAAACGGTGTTCAAGACATGAAACGCCTGAAAAGGTGTGAAATATATGAACAGCTTCAAAAGGTATCAAAAATAGGAGGAGCATGAAACGGTCTGAAAAATTGGAGGAGCAAGAAGCAGTGTTGAAAAACATGAAGGGGTGGAAAAGGTGTGAAATATATGAAGAGCTTCAAAAGGTGTCAAAAATATGAGGAGCATGAAACGGTTTGAAAAATAGGAGGAGCATGAAGCGGTGTTGAGAAACATGAAGAGCCTGAAAAGGCTTGAAAAATATGAAGAGCTTCAAAATGTGTCAAAAATAGAGGGGGCATGAAACTATCTGAAAAATAGGAGGAGCATGAAGCGGTGTTGAAAAATATGAAGAACCTGAAGAGGTTTGAAAAATATGAAGAGCTTCAAAAGGTGTCAAAAATAAGAGGAGCATTAAACGGTCTGAAAATAGGACGAGCATGAAGTGGTGTTGAAAAACATAAAGAGCCTCAAAAGGTGTGCAAAATATGAAGAGCTTCAAAAGGTGTCAAAAATATGAGGAGCATGGAACGGTCTGAAAAAAAGGAAGAGCAGGAAGCGGTGCGGAAAAACATGAAGAGCCTGAAAAGGTGTGAAAAATATGAAGACCTTCAAAAGATGTTAAAAAGAGGAGGCACATGAAACTGTCTGAAAAATACGAGGAGCATGAAGCGGTGTTGAAAAACAAGAAGAGCCTGAAAAGGTGTGAAAAATATGAAGAGTTTGAAAATGTGTCAAAAATATGAGGAGCAGGAAACGGTCTGAAAAATAGGAGCATGAAGTGGTGTTGAAAAACATGAAGAGCCTGAAAAGCTGTGAAAAATATGAAGAGCATCAAAAACTGTCAAAATATGACGAGCATGAAACGGTTTTCAAAGACATGAAACGCCTGAAAAGGTGTGAAATATATGAACAGCTTCAAAAGGTATCAAAAATAGGAGGAGCATGAAACGGTCTGAAAAATTGGAGGAGCAAGAAGCAGTGTTGAAAAACATGAAGAGGTGGAAAAGGTGTGAAATATATGAATAGCTTCAAAAGGTGTCAAAAATATGAGGAGCATGAAACGGTTTGAAAAATAGGAGGAGCATGAAGCGGTGTTGAAAAACATGAAGAGCCTGAAACGGTTTGAAAAATATGAAGAGCTTCAAAAGGTGTCAAAAATAAAGGGGGCATGAAACTATCTGAAAAATTGGAGGAGCAAGAAGCAGTGTTGAAAAACATGAAGAGGTGGAAAAGGTGTGAAATATATGAATAGCTTCAAAAGGTGTCAAAAATATGAGGAGCATGAAACGGTTTGAAAAATAGGAGGAGCATGAAGCGGTGTTGAAAAACATGAAGAGCCTGAAAACGTTTGAAAAATATGAAGAGCTTCAAAAGGTGTGGAAAATATGAAGAGCTTCAAAATGTGTCAAAAGTGAGATGAGCATGAAACGGTCTGAAAAATAGGAGGAGCATGAAGTGGTGTTGAAAAACATGAAGAGCCTGAAAATGTGTGAAATATATGAAGAGCTTCAAAAGATGTCAGAAATGAGAGAAGCATGAAACGGTCTGAAAAATAGATGAGCAAGAAGGGGTGTTGAAAAACATGAAGAGCCTGAAAACGTTTGAGAAATATGAAGAGCTTCAAAAGGTGTGGAAAATATGAAGAGCTTCAAAAGGTATGAAATATAGGAGCAGCATGAAGTGGTGTTAAAAACATAAAAAGCCTGTAAAGGTGTGAAAAATATGAAGAGCTTCAAAACGTGTCAAATATATGTGGAGCATGAAACGGTGTGAAAAATAGGAGGAGCATGAAGCGGTGTTGAAAAACATGAAGAACCTGAAAACTTGTGAAAAATATGAAGAGCTTCAAAAGGTGTCAAAATATGAGGAGCATGAAACGATCTGAAAAATAGGAGGAGCATGAAGCGGTGTTGAAAAATATGAAGTGCCTGAAAAGGTGTGAAAAATATGAAGAGCTTCAACAGGTGTCAAAAATATGAGGAGCATGAAACGCTCTGAAATATAGGAGGAGCATGAAGTGGTGTTGAAAAACTTGAAGAGCTGAAAAGGTGGAAAAATATGAAGAACTTCAACAGGTGTCAAAAATATGAGGAGCATGAAATGGACTGAAAAATAGGAAGATCATGAAGCGGTGTTGAATAACATGAAGAGCCTGAAAAGGTGTGAAAAATGTGAAAAGCTTCAAAAGGTGTGAAATACATGAGGAGCATGAAACGGTCTGAAAAATAGGAGTAGAATGAGACGGTGTTGAAAAACATGAAGAGCCTGAAAAGTTGTGAAAAATATGAAGAGCTTCAAAAGGTGTCAAAATTATGAGGAGTATAAAACGGTCTAAAAAATAGGAGGAGCATGAAACGGTGTTCAAAACATGAAGAGCCTGAGAAGATGTGAAATATATGACGAGCTTCAAAAGGTTTGAAATACATGAGGAGCATTAAACTGTCTGAAAAATAGGAGGAGCATGAAGCTGTGTTCAAAAACATGAAGAGCCTGAAAAGGTGTGAAAATAATGAAGAGCTTCAAAAGATGTGAAATATAGGAGCAGCTTGAAGCGGTGTTCAGAAACATAAAAAGCCTGAAAAGGTGTGAAAAATATGAAGAGCTTCAAAACGTGTCAAAAATATGTGGAGCATGAAATAGTCTGAAAAATAGGAGGAGCATGAAGCGGTGTTGAAAAACATGAAGAACCTGAAAACTTGTAAAAATATGAAGATCTTCAAAAGGTGTGAAAAATATGAACCGTTTCAAAAGTGTGAAAAATGAGATGAGCATGAAGCGGTCTTAAAAATAGGAGGAGCATGAAGTGTTGTTGAAAAACATAAAGATCCTGAAAATGTATGAAATATATGAAGAACTACAAAAGGTGTCAAAAATGTGAGGAGCATTAAAAGTTCTGAAAAATAGGAGGAGCATGAAACGGTGTTGAAAGACATGAAGAGCCTGAAAAGGTGTGAAAAACATGAAGAGCTTCAAAACGTGTCAAAAATATGTGGAGCATGAAAGGGTCTGAAAATTAGCAGGAGCATGAAGCGGTGTTGAAAAACATGAAGAACCTGAAAACGTGTGAAAAATATGAAAAGCTTCAAATGGTGTGAAAAATATGAACAGCTTCAAAAGGTGTGAAAAATATGAAGAGCTTCAAAAGGTGTCATAAATATGAGGAGCAAGAAATGGTCTGAAAAATAAGAGAAGCATGAAATGGTGTTCAAAATATGAAGAGCCTGAAAAGGTGTGAAAAACATGAAGAGCTTCAAAAGGTGTGAAATACATGAGGAGCATGAAACTCTCTAAAAAATAAGAGGAGCATGAAGCGGTGTTCAAAAACATGAAGAGCCTGAAAAGTTGTGAAAAATATGAAGAGCTTCAAAATGTGTGAAAAAAAAAGAAGAGCTTCAAAAGGTGTCAAAAATATGAGGAGCATGAATCGGTCTGAAAAATAGGAGGAGCATGAAACGGTGTTGAAAACATGAAGAGATGAAAAGGTGTGAAAAATATGAAGAGGTTCTAAAGGTGTCAAAAATATGAGGAGCATGAAACAGTCTTTAAAATAGGATGAGAATGAGACGGTTTTGAAAAAGATGAAGAGCATGAAAAGGTGTGAAAAACATGAAGAGCTTCAAAAGGTGTAAAAAATATGAGAGGCATGAAACGACTGAAAAATAGGAGGAGCATGATGCGGTGGTCAAAAACATGAAGAGCCTGAAAAGGTGTGAAAAATATAAAGAGCTTCAAAAGGTGTCAAAAATATTAGGAGCGTGAAACAGTATGAAACATAGGATGAGCATGAAACTTTTTTGAAAAAGATGAAGAGCATGAAAAGGTGTGAAAAAAATGAAGAGCTTCAAAAGATGTTAAAAATATGAGGAGCATGAAACTTTCTGAAAAATTGGAGGAGCATGAAGCGGTGTTGAAAAGCCTGAAAAGGTGGAAAAATATGAAGAGCTTCAAAAGGTGTCAACAATATGAGGAGCATGAAACGGTCTGAAATTTAGGAAGAGCATGAAACTGTGTTGATAAACATGAAGAGCCTGAAAAGGTGTGAAAAATATGAAGAGCTTCAAAAGGTGTCAAATATATGAGGAGCATGAAACAGTGTGAAAAATAGGATGAGCATGAAACGGTTTTAAAAAGACGAAGAGCCTAAAAGGTGTGACATATATGAAGAGCTTCAAAAGGTGTGAAATACATGAGGAGGTGGAAACGGTCTGAAAATAGTAGGAGCATGAAGCGGCGTTGAAAAACATGAATAGCCTGAAAACGTGTGAAAAATATGAAGAGCTTCAAAAGGTGTGAAATATATGAAGAGCTACAAAAGGTGTCAAAAATATGAGGAGCATGAACCGGTCTGAAATATAGGAGGAGCATGAAGTGATGTTGAAAAACATGAAGTGCCTGAAAAGTTGTGAAATATATGAAGAGCTTCAAAAGGTGTGAAAAATATGAGGAGCTTCAAAAGGTGTCAAAAATATGAGGAGCCTGAAACGGTCTGAAAAATAGGAGGAGCATGATACGGTGTTCAAAAATATGAAGAGCCTGAAAAGGTGTGAAAAACATGAAGATCTTCAAAAGGGGTCAAAAATATGAGGAGCATGAAACGATCTTAAAAATAGGAGGAGCATGAAGTGGTGTTCAAAAACATGAAGAGCTTGAAAAGGTGTGAAAAACATGAAGAGCCTCAAAACGTGTCAAAAATATGAGGAGCATGAAACGGTCTGAAAAATAGGAGGAGCATGAAGCGGTGTTGAAAAACATGAAGAGCCTGAAAAGGTTTGAAAAATATGGAGAGCTTCAAAAGGTGTCAAAAATATGAGGAGCATGAAACGGTATGAAAAATAGGAGGAGCATGAACCGGTGTTGAAAAACAAGAAGAGCCTGAAAAGGTGTGAAAAATATGAAGAGTTTGAAAATGTGTCAAAAATATGAGGAGCAGGAAACGGTCTAAAAAATAGGAGCATGAAGTGGTGTTGAAAAACATGAAGAGCCTGAAAAGCTGTGAAAAATATGAAGAGCATCAAAAACTGCCAAAATATGAGGAGCATGAAACGGTGTTCAAGACATGAAACGCCTGAAAAGGTGTGAAATATATGAACAGCTTCAAAAGGTATCAAAAATAGGAGGAGCATGAAACGGTCTGAAAAATTGGAGGAGCAAGAAGCAGTGTTGAAAAACATGAAGGGGTGGAAAAGGTGTGAAATATATGAAGAGCTTCAAAAGGTGTCAAAAATATGAGGAGCATGAAACGGTTTGAAAAATAGGAGGAGCATGAAGCGGTGTTGAGAAACATGAAGAGCCTGAAAAGGCTTGAAAAATATGAAGAGCTTCAAAATGTGTCAAAAATAGAGGGGGCATGAAACTATCTGAAAAATAGGAGGAGCATGAAGCGGTGTTGAAAAATATGAAGAACCTGAAGAGGTTTGAAAAATATGAAGAGCTTCAAAAGGTGTCAAAAATAAGAGGAGCATTAAACGGTCTGAAAATAGGACGAGCATGAAGTGGTGTTGAAAAACATAAAGAGCCTCAAAAGGTGTGCAAAATATGAAGAGCTTCAAAAGGTGTCAAAAATATGAGGAGCATGGAACGGTCTGAAAAAAAGGAAGAGCAGGAAGCGGTGCGGAAAAACATGAAGAGCCTGAAAAGGTGTGAAAAATATGAAGACCTTCAAAAGATGTTAAAAAGAGGAGGCACATGAAACTGTCTGAAAAATACGAGGAGCATGAAGCGGTGTTGAAAAACAAGAAGAGCCTGAAAAGGTGTGAAATATATGAATAGCTTCAAAAGGTGTCAAAAATATGAGGAGCATGAAACGGTTTGAAAAATAGGAGGAGCATGAAGCGGTGTTGAAAAACATGAAGAGCCTGAAACGGTTTGAAAAATATGAAGAGCTTCAAAAGGTGTCAAAAATAAAGGGGGCATGAAACTATCTGAAAAAAAGGAGGAGCATGAAGCGGTGTGGAAAAACATGAAGAGCCTGAAAACGTTTGAAAAATATGAAGAGCTTCAAAAGGTGTGGAAAATATGAAGAGCTTCAAAATGTGTCAAAAGTGAGATGAGCATGAAACGGTCTGAAAAATAGGAGGAGCATGAAGTGGTGTTGAAAAACATGAAGAGCCTGAAAATGTGTGAAATATATGAAGAGCTTCAAAAGATGTCAGAAATGAGAGAAGCATGAAACGGTCTGAAAAATAGATGAGCAAGAAGGGGTGTTGAAAAACATGAAGAGCCTGAAAACGTTTGAGAAATATGAAGAGCTTCAAAAGGTGTGGAAAATATGAAGAGCTTCAAAAGGTATGAAATATAGGAGCAGCATGAAGTGGTGTTAAAAACATAAAAAGCCTGTAAAGGTGTGAAAAATATGAAGAGCTTCAAAACGTGTCAAATATATGTGGAGCATGAAACGGTGTGAAAAATAGGAGGAGCATGAAGCGGTGTTGAAAAACATGAAGAACCTGAAAACTTGTGAAAAATATGAAGAGCTTCAAAAGGTGTCAAAATATGAGGAGCATGAAACGATCTGAAAAATAGGAGGAGCATGAAGCGGTGTTGAAAAATATGAAGTGCCTGAAAAGGTGTGAAAAATATGAAGAGCTTCAACAGGTGTCAAAAATATGAGGAGCATGAAACGCTCTGAAATATAGGAGGAGCATGAAGTGGTGTTGAAAAACTTGAAGAGCTGAAAAGGTGGAAAAATATGAAGAACTTCAACAGGTGTCAAAAATATGAGGAGCATGAAATGGACTGAAAAATAGGAAGATCATGAAGCGGTGTTGAATAACATGAAGAGCCTGAAAAGGTGTGAAAAATGTGAAAAGCTTCAAAAGGTGTGAAATACATGAGGAGCATGAAACGGTCTGAAAAATAGGAGTAGAATGAGACGGTGTTGAAAAACATGAAGAGCCTGAAAAGTTGTGAAAAATATGAAGAGCTTCAAAAGGTGTCAAAATTATGAGGAGTATAAAACGGTCTAAAAAATAGGAGGAGCATGAAACGGTGTTCAAAACATGAAGAGCCTGAGAAGATGTGAAATATATGACGAGCTTCAAAAGGTTTGAAATACATGAGGAGCATTAAACTGTCTGAAAAATAGGAGGAGCATGAAGCTGTGTTCAAAAACATGAAGAGCCTGAAAAGGTGTGAAAATAATGAAGAGCTTCAAAAGATGTGAAATATAGGAGCAGCTTGAAGCGGTGTTCAGAAACATAAAAAGCCTGAAAAGGTGTGAAAAATATGAAGAGCTTCAAAACGTGTCAAAAATATGTGGAGCATGAAATAGTCTGAAAAATAGGAGGAGCATGAAGCGGTGTTGAAAAACATGAAGAACCTGAAAACTTGTAAAAATATGAAGATCTTCAAAAGGTGTGAAAAATATGAACCGTTTAAAAAGTGTGAAAAATGAGATGAGCATGAAGCGGTCTTAAAAATAGGAGGAGCATGAAGTGTTGTTGAAAAACATAAAGATCCTGAAAATGTATGAAATATATGAAGAACTACAAAAGGTGTCAAAAATGTGAGGAGCATTAAAAGTTCTGAAAAATAGGAGGAGCATGAAACGGTGTTGAAAGACATGAAGAGCCTGAAAAGGTGTGAAAAACATGAAGAGCTTCAAAACGTGTCAAAAATATGTGGAGCATGAAAGGGTCTGAAAATTAGCAGGAGCATGAAGCGGTGTTGAAAAACATGAAGAACCTGAAAACGTGTGAAAAATATGAAAAGCTTCAAATGGTGTGAAAAATATGAACAGCTTCAAAAGGTGTGAAAAATATGAAGAGCTTCAAAAGGTGTCATAAATATGAGGAGCAAGAAATGGTCTGAAAAATAAGAGAAGCATGAAATGGTGTTCAAAATATGAAGAGCCTGAAAAGGTGTGAAAAACATGAAGAGCTTCAAAAGGTGTGAAATACATGAGGAGCATGAAACTCTCTAAAAAATAAGAGGAGCATGAAGCGGTGTTCAAAAACATGAAGAGCCTGAAAAGTTGTGAAAAATATGAAGAGCTTCAAAATGTGTGAAAAAAAAAGAAGAGCTTCAAAAGGTGTCAAAAATATGAGGAGCATGAATCGGTCTGAAAAATAGGAGGAGCATGAAACGGTGTTGAAAACATGAAGAGATGAAAAGGTGTGAAAAATATGAAGAGGTTCTAAAGGTGTCAAAAATATGAGGAGCATGAAACAGTCTTTAAAATAGGATGAGAATGAGACGGTTTTGAAAAAGATGAAGAGCATGAAAAGGTGTGAAAAACATGAAGAGCTTCAAAAGGTGTAAAAAATATGAGAGGCATGAAACGACTGAAAAATAGGAGGAGCATGATGCGGTGGTCAAAAACATGAAGAGCCTGAAAAGGTGTGAAAAATATAAAGAGCTTCAAAAGGTGTCAAAAATATTAGGAGCGTGAAACAGTATGAAACATAGGATGAGCATGAAACTTTTTTGAAAAAGATGAAGAGCATGAAAAGGTGTGAAAAAAATGAAGAGCTTCAAAAGATGTTAAAAATATGAGGAGCATGAAACTTTCTGAAAAATTGGAGGAGCATGAAGCGGTGTTGAAAAGCCTGAAAAGGTGGAAAAATATGAAGAGCTTCAAAAGGTGTCAACAATATGAGGAGCATGAAACGGTCTGAAATTTAGGAAGAGCATGAAACTGTGTTGATAAACATGAAGAGCCTGAAAAGGTGTGAAAAATATGAAGAGCTTCAAAAGGTGTCAAATATATGAGGAGCATGAAACAGTGTGAAAAATAGGATGAGCATGAAACGGTTTTAAAAAGACGAAGAGCCTAAAAGGTGTGACATATATGAAGAGCTTCAAAAGGTGTGAAATACATGAGGAGGTGGAAACGGTCTGAAAATAGTAGGAGCATGAAGCGGCGTTGAAAAACATGAATAGCCTGAAAACGTGTGAAAAATATGAAGAGCTTCAAAAGGTGTGAAATATATGAAGAGCTACAAAAGGTGTCAAAAATATGAGGAGCATGAACCGGTCTGAAATATAGGAGGAGCATGAAGTGATGTTGAAAAACATGAAGTGCCTGAAAAGTTGTGAAATATATGAAGAGCTTCAAAAGGTGTGAAAAATATGAGGAGCTTCAAAAGGTGTCAAAAATATGAGGAGCCTGAAACGGTCTGAAAAATAGGAGGAGCATGATACGGTGTTCAAAAATATGAAGAGCCTGAAAAGGTGTGAAAAACATGAAGATCTTCAAAAGGGGTCAAAAATATGAGGAGCATGAAACGATCTTAAAAATAGGAGGAGCATGAAGTGGTGTTCAAAAACATGAAGAGCTTGAAAAGGTGTGAAAAACATGAAGAGCCTCAAAACGTGTCAAAAATATGAGGAGCATGAAACGGTCTGAAAAATAGGAGGAGCATGAAGCGGTGTTGAAAAACATGAAGAGCTTGAAAACGTGTGAAAAATATGAAGAGCTTCAAAAGGTGTGAAATATATGAAGAGCTTCCAAACGTGTCAAAAATGAGATGAGCATGAAACGGTCTGAAAAATAGGAGGAGCATGAAGTGGTCGTGGAAATCATGAAGTGCCTGAAAAGGTGTGAAATATATGAAGAGTTTCCAAAGTTGTGAAAAAATGAGGAGGTTCAAAAGGTGTCAAAAATATGAGGAGCATGAAACGGTCTGAAAAATAGGAGGAGCATGAAACGGTGTTCAAAAACATGAAGAGCCTGAAAAGGTGTGAAAAATATGAAGAGCTTGAAAAGGTGTGAAATACATGAGGAGACTGAAGCGGTCTGAAAAATAGGAGGAGCATGAAAAGGTGTTGAAATACATGAAGAGCCTGAAAAGGTGTGAAAAATAGGAGGAGCTTCACAAGGTGTCAAATATATAAGGAGCATGAAACGGTCTGAAAAATAGGAGGAGCATGAAGCAGTCGTCAAAAACATGAAGAACCTGAAAAGTTTTGTAAAATATGAAGAGCTTCAAAAGGTGTGAAAAATATGAGGAACATGAAACGGTCTGAAAAATAGGAGCAGCATGAAACAGTGTTGCAAAACATGAAGAGCCTGAAAAGGTGTGAAAAACATGAAGAGCCTCAAAACGTGTCAAAAATATGAGGAGCATGAAACGGTCTGAAAAATAGGATGAGCATGAAGCGGTGTTGAAAACTTTAAGAGCCTGAAAAGGTGGGAAATATATGAAGAGTTTCCAAAGTTGTGAAAAAATGAGGAGGTTCAAAAGGTGTCAAAAATATGAGGAGCATGAAACGGTGTGAAAAATAGGAGAAGCATGAAGTGATGTTGAGAAACCTGAAGAGACTGAAAAGGTGTGAAAAATATGAAGAGCTACAAAAGATGTGAAATATATGAGGAGCATGAAATGATCTGAAAAATAGGAGGAGCATGAAACAGTGTTGTAAAACATGAAGAGCCTGAAAGGTGTGAAAATTATGAAGACGTTCAAAATGTGTCAAAAAAAAGGAGGAGCATGAAATGGTGTTCAAAAACATGAAGAGCCTGAAAAGGTGTGAAAAATATTAAGATCTTCAAAAGGTGTCAAAAATATGAGGAGCATGAAACGGTGTGAAAAATAGGAGGAACATGAAGCACGGTTGAAAAACATGAAGAGCCTGAAAAGGTGTGAAAAATATGAACAGCTTCAAAAGCTGTCAAAAATATGAGGAGCATGAAACAGTCTGAAAAATAGGAGGAGCATGAAGCGGTGTTGAAAAACATGAAAAGCCTGAAAAGGTGTGAAAAATATGAAGAGCATTAAAAGGTGTGAAAAATATGAGGAACATGAAACGGACTGAAAAAAAGGAGGAGTATGAAGAGGTGTTGAAAACATGAAAAGCCTGAAAATGTGTGAAAAATATGAAGAGCTTCCAAAGGTGTGAAAAATATGAATAGCTTCGAAATGTGTCAATAATGAGTGCAGCATGAAACGGTGTGAAAAATAGGAGGAGCATGAAGCGGTGTGCAAAAAGATGAAGAGCCTGAAAATCTGTGAAATATATGAAGAGCTTCAAAAGGTGTCAAAAATATGAGGAGAAAGAAACGGTCTGAAAAATAGGAGGAGCATGAAGTGGTGTTGACAAACATGAAGAGCTGAAAAGCTGTGAAAAATATGAAGAGCGTTAAAAGGTCTCAAATATATGAGGATCATGAAATTTTCTGAAAAATAGGAGGAGCCTGAAACGTTGTTCAAAACATGAAGAGCCTGAAATGGTGTGAAAAATATAAAGAGATTCAAAACATGTCAAACATTGAGGAGCATGAAACGATCTGAAAAATAGGAAGAGCATGATGCAGTGTTGAAAAACATGAAGAGGCTAAAAACGTGTGAAAAATATGAAGTGCTCCGAAGATGTCAAAAATCTGAGGATCATGAAGCGGTCCGAAAAATAGGATGAGCATGAAGCGGTGTTGACAACATTCAGAGCCTGAAAAGGTGTGAAATATATGAAGAGCTTGAAACGGTGTCAAAAATATGAGGAGCATGAAACGTTCTGAAAAATAGGAGGACCATGAAGCGGTGTTGAAAAACATGAAGAGCCTTAAAAGTTGTGAAAAATATGAAGAGCTTCAAAAGGTGTGAAAAATATGAAGAGCTTCAAAAGGTGTCAAAAATGAGAGGAGCATGAAACGGTCTGAAAAAACGGAGGAGCATGAAGCGGTGTTGAAAAACATGAAGAGTCTTAAAAGATGTGAAAAATATGAAGAGCTTCAAAATGTGTCAAAAATAGGAGGAGGATGAAACGGTCTGAAAAAACGGAGGAGCATGAAGCTGTGTTGAAAAACATGAAGAGTCTTAAAAGATGTGAAAAATATGAAGAGCTTCAAAATGTGTCAAAAATAGGAGGAGGATGAAACGTTTTTAAATAAACATGAAGAGCCTGAAAAGATGTGAAATATATGAAGAGCTTCAAAAGGTGTGAAAAATATGAAGAGCTTCAAAAGGTGTGAAATACATGAGGAGCATGAAACTCTCTGAATAATAGGAGGAGCATGAAGTGGTGTTCAAAACATGAAGAGCCTGAAAAGGTGTGAAAAATATGAAGAGTTTCAAAAGGTTTGAAAAATATGAGGAGCATGAAATGGTCCGAAAAATAGGAGATGCATGAAGTTGTGTTGAAAAATATGAAGAGCCTGAAAAGGTGTGAAAAATATGAAGAGCTTCAAAAGGTGTCAAAAATTAGATGAGCATGAAACGTTCTGAAAAATAGGAGGTGCATGAAGCGGTGTTGAAAAACATGAAGAGCCTGAAAAGGTGTGAAAAATATGAAGAGCTTCAAAAGGTGTCAAAAATATGAGGAGCATGAAACCGTCTGAAAAATTGGAGGAGCATGAAGCGTTGTTGAAAAACATGAAGAGCCTGAAAAGGTGTGAGAAATATGAAGAGGTTCAAAAGGTGTCAAAAATATGACTAGCATGAAACGGTCTGAAAAACAGGAGGAGCATGAAGCGGTGTTGAAAAACATGAAGAGCCTGAAAAGGTGTGAAAAATATGAAGAGCTTCAAAAGGTGTCAAAAATATGAGGAGCATGAAACGGTCTGAAAAATAGGAGGAGCATGAAACGGTATTCAAAAACATGACGAGCCTGAAAAGGTGTGAAAAATATGAAGAGCCTCAAAGAATGTCAAATATATGAGGAGCATGAAACGGTCTGAAAAATAGGAAGATCATGAAGAGGTGTTCAAAAACATGAAGAGCCTGAAAAGGTGTGAAAAATATGAAGAGCCTCAAAAGGGGTAAAAAATGAGATGTGCATGAAACAATCTGAAAAATAGGAGGAGGATGAAGCGGTGTTCAAAAACATGAAGAGCCTGAAAATGTCTGCAAAATATGAAGAGCTTCAAAAGGAGTGAAATACATGAGGAGCATGAAAAGGTGTTCAAAAACATGCAGAGACTTAAAAGGTGCAAAAAGTATGAAGAGCTTCAAAAAGTGTCAAAAATTAGATTAGCATAAAAGGGTCTGAAAAATAGGCGGAGCCTGAAGAGGTGTTGAAAAACATGAAGAGGCTGAAAAAGTGTGAAAAATATGAAGAGCTTCAAAAATATGAAAATTATGAAGAGCTTCAAAAAGTGTGAAAAATATGAAGAGCTTCAAAAGATGTCAAAAATGAGATGAGCATGAAACGGTCTGAAAAATGGAGGAGCATGAAGTGGTGTTGAAAATCATGAAGAGCCTGAAAAGGTGTGAAATATATGCAGAGCTTCAAAAGGTGTCAAAAATATGAGGAGAATGAAACCGTCTGAAAAATACGAGGAGCATGAAGTGTTGTTGAGAAACATGAAGAGCCTGAAAAGGTGTGAAAAATATGAACAGCTTCAAAAGGTGTGAAAATGATGAAGAGCTTCAAAAGGTGTCAAAATTATGAGGAGCATGAAACGGTCTGAAAAATAGGAGGAGCATGAAACGATGTTGAAAAACATGAAGAGCCTGAAAAGGTGTGAAAAATATGAAGAGCTTCAAAAGGTGTCGAAAATATGAGGAGAATGAAACGGTCTGAAAAATCGGAGGTGCATGAAGCGGTGTTGTAAAACATGAAGAGCCTGAAAAGGTGTGAGAAATATGAAGAGCTTCAAAAGGTGTCAAATATATGAGTAGCATGAAACGGTCTGCAAAAAAGGAGGAGCATGAAGTGGTGTTGAAAAACATGAAGCTTGAAAAGGTGTGAAAAATATGAAAGCTTCAAAAGGTGACAAAAATATGAGGAGCATGAAACGGTCTGAAAAATAGGAGGAACATAAAGTGGTGTTGAAAAACATGAAGAGCCTGAAAAGGTGTGAAAAATATGAAGAGCTTCAAAAGGTGTCAAAAATGAGATCTGCATGAAATGGTCTGAAAAATAGGAGGATCATGAAGCGGTGTTGAAAAACATGAAGAGCCTGAAAAGGTGTGAAAAATATGAAGAGCTTCAAAAGGTGTCAAAAATATGACGAGCATGAAACCCTCTTAAAAATAGGAGGAGGATGAAGCGGTGTTGAAAACCCGGAAGAGCCTGAAAAGGTGTGAAATATATGAAGAGCTTCAAAAGGTGTAAAAATATGAGGAGCATGAAACGGTCTGAAAAATAGGAGGATCATGAAGCGGTGTTGAAAACCCGGAAGAGCCTGAAAAGGTGTGAAAAATATGAATAGTTTCAAAAGGTGTCAAAAATGAGATGTGCATGAAACGGACTGAAAAATTGGAGGAGCATGAAGTGGTGTTGAAAAATATTAAGAGAATGAAAGGTGTGCAAAATATGAAGAGCTTCAAAATTTGTCAAAAATATGAGGAGCATGAAAAGGTCTGAAAAATAGGAGGAGCATGAAACGGTGTTCAAAAACATGAAGAGCTTGAAAAGGTGTAAAAAATATGAAGAGTTTCAAAAGGTGTGAAATACATGAGGAGCATGAAACGTTCTGAAACATAGGAGGACCATGAAGCGGTGTTGAAAAACATGAAGAGCCTGAAAAGGTGTGAAAAAAATGAAGAGCTTCAAAATGTGTCAAAAATATGAGGAGCATGAAACAGTCTGAAAAATAGGAGGAGCATGAAGTGGTGTTCAAAATCATGAAGAGTCTGAAAAGGTGTGAAATATATGAAGAGCTTCAAAAGGTGTGAAAAATATGAGGAGCATGAAACGTTCTGAAAAATAGGAGGAGCCTGAACCGGGGTTCAAAAACATGAAGAGACTGAAAAGGTGTGAAAAATATGAAGAGCTTCAAAAGGTGTGAAATACATGAGGAGCATGAAACGGTCTGAAAAATAGGAGGAGCATGAAGTGATGTTCAAAAACATGAAGAGCCTGAAAATGAGTGAGAAATATGAAAAGCTTCAAAAGGTGTCAAAAATATGAGGAGCATGAAACGGTCTGAAAAATAGGAGGAGCATGAAGCGGTGTTGAAAAACATGAAGAGCCTGAAAATGTGTGAAAAATATATAGAGCTTCAAAAGGTGTCAAAAATATGAGGAGCATGAAACGGTCTGAAAAATAGGAGGAGCATGAAGCGGTGTTGAAAAACATGAAGAGCCTGAAAACGTGTGAAAAATATGAAGAGCTTCAAAAGGTTTGAAAAATATGAAGAGCTTCAAAAAGTGTCAAAAAGGAGATCTGCATGAAACGGTCTGAAAAATAGGAGGAGCATGAAGTGGTGTTGAAAAAAATGAAGAGCCTGAAAAGGTGTGAAAAATATGAAGAGCTTCAAATGGTGTCAAAAATATGAGGAGCATGAAACGGTTTGAAAAATAGGACGAGCATGAAGCGGTGTTCAAAAACATGAAGAGCCTGAAAAGGTGTGAAAATTATGAAGAGCTTCAAAATATGTCAAAAATATGACGAGCATGAAACCCTCTTAAAAATAGGAGGAGGATGAAGCGGTGTTCAAAAACATGAAGAGCCTGAAAAGGTGTGCAAAATATGAAGAGCTTCAAAAGGTGTGAAATATATGAGGAGCATGAAACGGTGTTCAAAATCATGCAGAGACTGAAAAGGTGTGAAAAATATGAAGAGCTTCAAAAGATGTCAAAAATGAGATGAGCATGAAACGGTCTGAAAAATAGGAGGAGCATGAAGTGTTGTTGAAAATCATGAAGAGCCTGAAAATGTGTGAAATATATGCAGAGCTTCAAAAGGTGTCAAAAATATGAGGAGCATGTAACGGTCTGAAAAATACGAGGAGCATGAAGTTGTGTTGAAAACCATGAAGAGCCTGAAAAGGTGTGAAAAATATGAAGAGCTTCAAAAGGTGTCAAAAATATGAGGAGCATGAAACGGTCTGAAAAATAGGAGGAGCATGAAGTGGTGTTCAAAACCATGAAGACCCTGAAAAGGTGTGAAATATATGAAGAGCTTCAAAAGGTGTGAAAAATATGAGGAGCATGAAACGGTCTGAAAAATAGGAGGAGCCTGAACCGGGGTTCAAAAACATGAAGAGCCTGAAAAGGTGTGAAAATTAAGAAGAGCTTCAAAATATGTCAAAAATATGACGAGCATGAAACCCTCTTACAAATAGGAGGAGGATGAAGCGGTGTTCAAAAACATGAAGAGCCTGAAAAGGTGAGCAAAATATGAAGAGCTTCAAAGGGTGTGAAATATATGAGGAGCATGAAACGGTGTTCAAAAACATGCAGAGACTGAAAAGGTGTGAAAAATATGAAGAGCTTCAAAAAGTGTCAAAAATTAGATTAGCATGAAAGTGTCTGAAAAATAGGAGGAGCCTGAAGTTGTGTTGAAAAACATGAAGAGCCTGAAAAGGTGTGAAAAATATGCAGAGCTTCAAAAAGTGTCAAAAATATGAGGAGCATGTAACGGTCTGAAAAATACGAGAAGCATGAAGTTGTGTTGAAAACCATGAAGAGCCTGAAAAGGTGTGAAAAATATGAAGAGCTTCAAAAGGTGTCAAAAATATGAGGAGCATGAAACGGTCTGAAAAATCGGAGGTGCATGAAGCGGTGTTGAAAAACATGAAGAGCCTGAAAAGGTGTGAGAAATATGAAGAGCTTCAAAAGGTGTCAAATATATGAGTAGCATGAAACTGTCTGCAAAAAAGGAGGAGCATGAAGTGGTGTTGAAAAACATGAAGAGCCTGAAAAGGTGTGAAAAATATGAAAGCTTCAAAAGGTGACAAAAATATGAGGAGCATGAAACGGTCTGAAAAATAGGAGGAGCATGAAGCGCTGTTGAAAATCATAAAGAGCCTGAAAACGTGTGAAAAATATGAAGACCTTCAAAATTTGTCAAAAATATGAAGAGCTTCAAAAGGTGTTAAAATGAGATGAGCATGAAACGATCTGAAAAATAGGAGGAGCATGAAGAGGTGTTGAAAAAATGAAGAGTCTGGAAAGGTGTGAAAAATATGAAGAGCTTCAAAAGATGTGAAAAACATGAAGAGCTTCAAAAGGTGTCAAAATGAGATGAGCAGGAAACGGTCTGAAAAATAGGAGGAGCATGAAGTCGTGTTGAAAAAAAGGAAAAATCTGAAAAAGTGTGAAATATATGAAGAGCTTCAAAAGGTGTCAAAAATATGAGGAGAATGAAACGGTCTGAAAAATAGGAGGAGCATGAAGCGATGTTGAAAAACATGAATTGTCTGAAAACGTGTGGAAAATATGAATAGATTCATAAATGTGAAAAATATGAAGAGCTTCAAAAGGTGTGAAACATATGAAGAGCTTCAAAAGGTGTCAAAAAAAAGATGAGCATGAAAAGGTCTGAAAAATAGGAGGAGCATGAAGCGGTGTTGAAAATCATGAAGAGCCTGAAAACGTGTGAAAAATATGAAGACCTTCAAAATTTGTAAAAAATATGAATAGCTTCAAAAGGTGTTAAAATGAGATGAGCATGAAATGATCTGAAAAATAGGAGGAGCATGAAGTGGTGTTGAAAAAATGAAGAGCCTGGAAAGGTGTGAAATATCTGAAGAGCTTCAAAAGGTGTCAAAAATATGAGGAGCATGAAACGGTCGGCAAAATACGACGAGCATGAAGCGGTGTTGAAAAACATGAAGAGCCTGAAAAGGTGTGAAAAATATGAAGAGCTTCAAAAGGTGTCAAAAATATGAGGAGCATGAAACAATCTGAAAAATAGGAGGAGCATGAAGCGGTGTTCAAAAACATGAAGAGCCTGAAAAGGTGTGAAATATATGAAGAGCTTCAAAAGGTGTCAAAAATATGAGGAGCATGAAACGGTCTGAAAAATAGGAGGAACATGAAGCGGTGTTCAAAAACATGAAAAGCCTGAAAAAGTGTGAAAAATATGAAGAGCTTCAAAAGGTGTCAAAAATATGAGGAGAATGAAACGGTCTGAAAATTAGGAGGAGCATGAAGCGGTGTTGAATAACATAAAGAGCCTGAAACAGTGTGAAATATATGAAGAGCCTCAAAGGTGTCAAAAATATGAGGAGCAAGAAACGGTCTGAAAAATAGAAGGAGCTTGAAGTGGTGTTGAAAAACATGAAGAGCCTGAAAAAGTGTGAAATATATGAAGAGCCTCAAAGGTGTCAAAAATATGACGAGCAAGAAACGGTCTGAAAAATAGAAGGAGCTTGAAGTGGTGTTGAAAAACATGAAGAGCCTGAAAAGGTGTGAAAAATATGAAGAGCTTCAAAAAGGTGTCAAATACATAGAGGGTGAAACGGTCTGAAAAATATGAGGAGCAAGAAACTGTTTTCAAAAACATGAAGAGCCTCAAAAGGTGTGAAAAATATGAAGAGCTTCAAAAAGGTGTCAAATATATAGAGGGTGTAACGGTCTGAAAAATATGAGGAGCAAGAAACTGTTTTCAAAAACATGAAGAGCCTCAAAAGGTGTGAACAATGTGAATAGCTTCAAACTGTGTCAAAAATATGAGGAGCATGAAACGGTCTGAAACATAGGAGGAGCATGAAGTGTTGTTGAAAAACATGAAGAGCCTGAAAAAGGTGTGAAACATATGAGGAGCATGATACGGTCTGAAAAATAGGAGGAGCATGAAGCGGTGTTGAAAAATATGAAGAGCCTGAAAACGTATGAAAAATATGAAGAGCTTCAAAAGGTGTCAAAAATATAAGGAGCATGAAACGGTCTGAAATATAGCAGGAGCATGAAAAGGTGTTAAAAAACATGAAGAGCCTGAAAAGGTGTGAAAAAGATGAACAGCTTCAAATGGTGTCAAAAATATGAGGAGAATGAAACGGTCTGAAAATTAGGAGGAGCATGAAGTGGTGTTGAAAAACATGAAGAGCTTGAAAAAGGTGTGAAACATATGAGTAGAATAAAACGGTCTGAAAAATAGGAGGAGCATGAAGTGGTGTAGAAAAACATGAAGACCCTGAAAAGGTGTGAAAAATATGAAGAGCTGCAAAAAGTGTCAAAAATATGAGGAGCTTGAAACGGTGTGAAATATAGGAGGAACGTGAAATGGTGTTAAAAAAAATATGAAGAGCTTCAAAAGGTGTGAAACATATGAGGAACATGAAACAGTCTGAAAAATAGGAGGAGCATGAAGCGTTGTTGAAAAACATGAAGAGCCTGAAAAGGTGTGAAAAATATGAAGTGCTTCAAAAGGTGTCAAAAACATGAGGAGCATGAAAAGGTCTGAAAAATAGGAGGAGCATGAATCGGTGTTCAAAAAAATGAAGAGCCTGGAGAAGTGTGAAAAATATGAAGAGCTTCAAAAAGTGTCAAAAATATGAGGAGCATTAAACGGTCTGATAAATAGGAGAAGCATGAAGTGGTGTTGAAAAATATGAAGAGCCTGAAAAGGTGTGAAAAATATGAAGAGCTTCAAAGGCGTCAAAATTATGAGGAGCATGAAACGCTCTGAAAAAGAGGAGGAGCAGCAAGCGATGTTGAAAAACATGAAGAGCGTGAAAAGGTGTGAAAAATATGAAGAGCTTAAAAAGGTGTCAAAAATATGAGGAGCATGAAAGGGTCTGAAAAATAGTAGGAGCATGAAGCGGTGTTGAAAAACATGAAGAGCCTGAAAAGGTGTGAAAAATATGAAGAGCTTCAAAAGTGGTCAAAAATATGAGAAGCATGAAACGGACTGAAAATTAGGAGGAGCATGAAGTGGTGCTGAAAAACATGAAGAGCCTGAAAAGGTGTGAAAAATATGAAGAGCTTCAAAAGGCGTCAAAAATATGAGGAGCATGAAACGGTCTGAAAAATAGGAGAAGCATGAAGCGGTTTGAAAAACATGAAGAGCCTGAAAAAGTGTGAAAAATATGAAGAGCTTCAAAAGGTGTCAAAAATATGAGGAGAATGAAACGGTCTGAAAATTAGGAGGAGCATGAAGCGGTGTTGAAAACATAAAGAGCCTGAAACAGTGTGAAATATATAAAGAGCCTCAAAGGTGTCAAAAATATGAGGAGCAAGAAACGGTCTGAAAAATAGAAGGAGCTTGAAGTGGTGTTGAAAAACATGAAGAGACTGAAAACGTGTGAAAAATATGCAGAGCTTCAAAAAGGTGTCAAATATATAGAGGGTGAAACGGTCTGAAAAATATGAGGAGCAAGAAACTGTTTTCAAAAACATGAAGAGCCTGAAAATTTGTGAAAAATGTGAAGAGCTTCAAACTGTGTCATAAATATGAGGAGCATGAAACGGTCTGAAAATTAGGAGGAGCATGAAGGGGTGTTGAAAACATAAAGAGCCTGAAACAGTGTGAAATATATGAAGAGCCTCAAAGGTGTCAAAAATATGAGGAGCAAGAAACGGTCTGAAAAATAGAAGGAGCTTGAAGTGGTGTTGAAAAACATGAAGAGACTGAAAACGTGTGAAAAATATGCAGAGCTTCAAAAAGGTGTCAAATATATAGAGGGTGAAACGGTCTGAAAAATATGAGGAGCAAGAAACTGTTTTCAAAAACATGAAGAGCCTGAAAATTTGTGAAAAATGTGAAGAGCTTCAAACTGTGTCATAAATATGAGGAGCATGAAACGGTCTGAAAAATAGAAGGAGCTTGAAGTGGTGTTGAAAAACATGAAGAGCCTGAAAAAGTGTGAAAAATATGAAGAGCTTCAAAAGGTGTCAAAAATATGAGGAGAATGAAACGGTCTGAAAATTAGGAGGAGCATGAAGCGGTGTTGAAAACATAAAGAGCCTGAAACAGTGTGAAATATATGAAGAGCCTCAAAGGTGTCAAAAATATGAGGAGCAAGAAACGGTCTGAAAAATAGAAGGAGCTTGAAGTGGTGTTGAAAAACATGAAGAGACTGAAAACGTGTGAAAAATATGCAGAGCTTCAAAAAGGTGTCAAATATATAGAGGGTGAAACGGTCTGAAAAATATGAGGAGCAAGAAACTGTTTTCAAAAACATGAAGAGCCTGAAAATTTGTGAAAAATGTGAAGAGCTTCAAACTGTGTCAAAAATATGAGGAGCATGAAACGGTCTGAAACATAGGATGAGCATGAAGTATTGTTGAAAAAGATGAAGAGCCTGAAAAATGTGTGAAACATATGAGGAGCATGATACGGTCTGAAAAATAGGAGCATGAAGTGGTGTTGAAAAATATGAAGAGCCTGAAAAGGTGTGAAAAATATGAAGAGCTTCAAAAGGTGTCAAAAATATAAGGAGCATGAAACGGTCTGAAATATAGCAGGAGCATGAAAAGGTGTTAAAAAACATGAAGAGCCTGAAAAGGTGTGAAAAAGATGAACAGCTTCAAATGGTGTCAAAAATATGAGGAGAATGAAACGGTCTGAAAATTAGGAGGAGCATGAAGCGGTGTTGAAAAACATGAAGAGCCTGAAAATGTGTGAAATATATGAAGAGCCTCAAAGGTGTCAAAAATATGAGGAGCAAGAAACGGTCTGAAAAATAGGAGGAGCTTGAAGCGGTGTTGAAAAATATGAAGAGCCTGAAAAGGTGTGAAATATATGCAGAGCTTCAAAAGGTGTCAAAAATATAAGGAGCATGAAATGGTATGAAATATAGGAGGAGCATGAAACGGTTTTCATACACTTGAAGAGCCTGGAAAGGTGTGAAAAAAATGAAGAGCTTCAAAAAGGTATCAAAAATATGAGGAGGGAGAAAGGGTCTGAAAAACAAGAGGAGCAAGAAACTGTTTTCAAAAACATGAAGAGCCTCAACAGTTGTGAAAAATATGAAGAGCTTCAAACTGTGTCAAATATATGAGAAACATGAAACGGTCTGAAAAATAGAAGGAGCTTGAAGTGGTGTTGAAAAAGATGAAGAGCATGAAATAGTGTGAAATATAGGAAGAGCCTCAAAGGTGTCAAAAATATGAGGAGCAAGAAACGGTCTGAAAAATAGAAGGAGCTTGAAGTGGTGTTGAAAAACAAGAAGAGCCTGAAAAGGTGTGAAAAATATTAAGAGCTTCAAAGAGGGGTCAAATATATAGAGGGTGAAACGGTCTGAAAAATATGAGGAGCAAGAAACTGTTTTGAAAAACATGAAGAGCCTCAAAAGGTGTGAAAAATATGAAGAGCTTCAAAAAGGTGTCAAATATATAGAGGGTGAAACGGTCTGAAAAAAATGAGGAGCAAGAAACTGTTTTCAAAAACATGAAGAGCCTCAAAAGATGTGAAAAATGTGAAGAGCTTCAAACTGTGTCAAAAATATGAGGAGCATGAAACGGTCTGAAACATAGGAGGAGCATGAAGTGTTGTTGAAAAACATGAAGAGCCTGAAAAAGGTGTGAAACATATGAGGAGCATGATACGGTCTGAACAATAGGAGGAGCATGAAGCGGTGTTGAAAAATATGAAGAGCCTGAAAACGTGTGAAAAATATGAAGAGCTTCAAAAGGTGTCAAAAACATAAGGAGCATGAAACGGTCTGAAATACAGGAGGAGCATGAAAAGGTGTTAAAAAACATGAAGAGCCTGAAAAGGTGTGAAAAATATGAAGAGCTTCAAATGGTGTCAAAAATATGAGGAGCATGAAACGGTCTGATAATTAGGAGGAGCATGAAGTGGTGTTGAAAAACATGAAGAGCTTGAAAAAGGTGTGAAACATATGAGTAGAATAAAACGGTCCGAAAAATAGGAGGAGCATGAAGTGGTGTAGAAAAACATGAAGACCCTGAAAAGGTGTGAAAAATATGAAGAGCTACAAAAAGTGTCAAAAATATGAGGAGCTTGAAACGGTCTGAAATATAGGAGGAGCGTGAAAAGGTGTTAAAAAAAATATGAAGAGCTTCAAAAGGTGTGAAACATATGAGGAGCATGAAACGGGCTGAAAAATAGGAGAAGCATGAAGGGGTGTGGAAAAACATGAAGAGCCTGAAAAGGGTTGAAAAATATGAAGAGCTTCAAAAGGTGTGAAATACATGAGGAGCATGAAACTCTCTGAAAAATAGAAATAGCATGAAGCGTTGTTGAAAAACATGAAGAGCCTGAAAACGTGTGAAAATATGAAGAGCTTCAAAAATATGGAAAATATGAAGAGCTTCCAAAGGTGTGAAAAATTTGAAGAGCTTCAAAAGGTGTCAAAATGAGATGAGCATGAAACGGTCTGAAAAATAGGAGGAGCATGAAGCGGTGTTGAAAATCATAAAGAGCCTGAAAAGTTGTGAAAAATATGAAGAACTTCAAAAGACGTGAAAAATTTGAAGAGCTTCAAAAGGTGTCAAAATGAGATGAGCATGAAACGGTCTGAAAAATAGGAGGAGCATGAAGTGGTGTTGAAAAAAATGAAGAGCCTGAAAAGGTGTGAAATATATAAAGAGCTTCAAAAGGTGTCAAAAATATGAGGAGAATGAAACGGTCTGCAAATTAGGAGAAGCTTGAAATGGTGTTCAAAAACATGAAGAGCCTGAAAAGGTGTGAAAAACATGAGGAGCCTGAAAAGGTGTGAAAAATATGAAGAGCTTCAAAAGGTGTGAAATACATGAGGAGCATGAAACGGGCTGAAAAATAGGAGAAGCATGAAGGGGTGTGGAAAAACATGAAGAGCCTGAAAAGGTTTGAAAAATATGAAGAGCTTCTAAAGGTGTGAAATACATGAGGAGCATGAAACTCTCTGAAAAATAGAAATAGCATGAAGCGGTGTTGAAAAACATGAAGAGCCTGAAAACGTGTGAAAAATATGAAGAGCATCAAAAGGTGTGAAAAATATGAAGAGCTTCAAAAGGTGTAAAAAATGAGATGAGCATGAAACCGTCTGAAAAATAGGAGGAGCATGGAGTGGTGTTGAAAAAAATGAAGAGCCTGAAAAGTTGTGAAACATATGAAGAGCTTCAAAAGGTGTGAAATATATGAGGAGCATGAAACGGTCTGAAAAATAGGAGGAGTATGCAGCGGTTAAAAAACATGAAGAGGCTGATAAGGTGTGAAAAATATGAAGATTCCCAAAAGTTGTCAAAAATATGTGGAGCGTGAAACGGTCTCAAAAATAGGAGGAGCGTGAAGCGGTGATGAAAAACATGAAAAGCCTGAAAACGTGTGATAAAATATGAAGAGCTTCAAAGGTGTCAAATATATGAGGAGCATGAAACGGTCGCAAAAATAGGAGGAGCATGAAGCGGTGTTGAGAAACATGAAGAGCCTGAAAAGGTGTGAAAAGTATGAGAGCTTCAAAAGGTGTCAATAATGAGAGGTGCATGAAACAGTCTGAAAAATAGGAGGAGCATGAAACTGTCTGAAAAATAGGAGAAGCATGAAGCGGTGTTGAAAAACATGAAGAGCATGAAAAGGTGTGAAAAATATGAAGAGGTTGAAAATGTGTGAAATATATGAAGAGCATCAAAAGGTGTCAAAAATGAGATGAGCATGAAACGGTCTGAAAAATAAGAGGAGCATGAAATGGTGATCAAAACGTGAAGAGCCTGAAAAGGTGTGAAAAATATGAAGAGCTTCAAAAGGTGTGAAATACATGAGGAGCATGAAACGGGCTGAAAAATAGGAGAAGCATGAAGTGGTGTGGAAAAACATGAAGAGCCTGAAAAGGTGTGAAAAATATGAAGAGCTTCAAAAGGTGTGAAATACATGAGGAGCATGAAACTCTCTGAAAAATAGAAGGAGCATGAAGCGGTGTTCAAACATGAAGAGCCTGAAAAGGTGTGAAAAATATGAAGAGCTTCAAAAGGTGTCAAAAATATTAGGAGCATGAAACGGTCTGAAAAATAGGAGGAGCACGAAGCGGTGTTCAAAAACATGAAGAGCCTGAAAAGGTGTGAAAATATGAAGAGCTATAAAAGGTGTCAAAAATATGAGAAGCATGAAACGGTCTGAAAAATAGGAGGAGCATTAAGCGGTGTTCAAAAACATGAAGAGCGTGAAAAGGTGTGAAAAAAAGGAAGAGCTTCAAAAGGTGTCAAAAATATGAGAAGCATGAAACGGTCTGAAAAATATGAGGAGCATGAAGCGGTGTTGAAAAACATGCAGAGCCTGAGAACTTGTGAAAAATAAGAAGAGCTTCAAAAGGTGTCAAAAATATGAGGAGAATGAAACGGTCTGAAAAATAGGAGGATCATGAAGCGGTGTTGAAAAACATGAAGAGTCTGAAAAGGTGTGAAAGATATGTAGAGTTTCTAAAGATGTCAAAAATATGAGGAGCATGAAACGGTCTGAAAAATAGGAGGAGCATGAAGTGGTGTTGAAAAACATGAAGAGCCTGAAAAGGTGTGTAAAATTTGAAGAGCTTCAAAAGGTGAGAAATACATGAGGAGCATGAAACTCTCTGAAAAATAGGAGAAGCATGAACCGGTGTTGAAAAACATGAAGAGCCTGAAAAGGTGTGAAAAATATGAAGAGCTTCAAAAGGTGTGAAAAATATGAGGAGCATGAAGTGGTGTTCAAAAACATGAAGAGCCTGAAAATGTGTGAAAAATATGAAGAGACTGAAAACGTGTCAAAAATATGAGGAGCATGAAACGTTCTGAAAAATACGATGAGCCTGATAAGGTGTTGAAAAACATGAAGAGCCTGAAAAAGTGTGAAAATATGAAGAGCTTCAAAAGGTGTCAAAAAAGAGATGAGCATGAAATGGTCTGAAAAATAGGAGGAGCATGAAGCGGTGTTGAAAAACATGAAGAGCCTGAAAAGGTGTGAAATATATGAATAGCTTCAAATCGTATGAAATATATGAGGAGCATTATACGGTCTGAAAAGTAGGAGGAGCATGAAACGTTGTTCAAAAACATGAAGAGCCTGAAAATGTGTGAAAAATAGGAAGAGCTTCAAAAGGTGTCAAAAATATGAGGGACATTAAAGGTCTTAAAAACAGGAGGAGGATGAAGTGGTGTTGAAAAACATGAAGAGCTTCAAAAGGTGTGAAAAATAGGAAGAGCTTCAAAAGGTGTCACAAATATGAGGAGCATGAAACGGTCGGAAAAATAGGAGGAGCATGAAGCGCTGTTGAAAAACATGAAGAGCCTGAAAAGGTGTGAAAAATATGAAGAGGTTCAAAACGTGTCAAAAATATGAGGAGCATGAAACGGTCTGAAAATAGGACGAGCATGAAGCGGTGTTCAAAAAGATGAAGAGCCTGAAATGGTGTGAAAAATATGAAGAGCTTCAAAATGTGTCAAAAATATGACGAGCATGAAACCCTCTTAAAAATAGGAGGAGGATGAAGCGGTGTTCAAAAACATGAAGAGCCTGAAAAGGTGTGAAAATTATGAAGAGCTTCAAAAGGTGTAAAAAATATGAAGAGCTTCAAAAGGTGTCAAAAATGAGATGAGCATGAAACGGTCTAAAAAATAGGAGGAGCATGAAGCGGTGTTCAAAAAAATGCAGAGACTGAAAAATTGTGAAAAATATGAAGAGCTTCAAAAGGTGTAAAAAATAGGAGGAGCATGAAACGGGTTGAAAAATAGGAGGAGCATGAACCGGTGTTCAAAAACATAAAGAGCATGAAAAGGTGTGAAAAACATGAAGAGCTTCATAAGGTGTCAAATTTAGTTTAGCATGAAAGGGTCTGAAAAGTAGGAGGAGCATGAAGTGGTGTTGAAAACATGAAGAGCCTGAAAAGGTGTGAAATATACGAAGAGCTTCAAAAGGTGTGAAAAATATGAAGTGCATCAAAAGGTGTCAAAAATGAGATGAGCATGAAACGGTCTGAAAAATAGGAGGAGCATGAAGTGGTATTGAAAAACATGAAGAGCCTAAAAACGTGTGAAAAATATGAAGAGCTTCAAAAATATGAAAAATATGAAGAGATTCAAAAGGTGTGAAAAATATGAAGAGCTTCAAAAGATGTCAAAAATGAGATGAGCATGAACGGTCTGAAGAAAAGGAGGAGCATGAAGCGGAGTCCACAAAAATGAAGAGCCTGAAAAGGTGGAAAGTATATGAAGAGCTTCAAAAGCTGTCAAAAATTTGAGGAGCATGAAACGGTATGAAAAATAGGAGGAGTGTGAAGCGGTGTTCAAAAATATGAAGAGTTTAAAAGGTGTGAAAAATATGAAGAGCTTCAAAAGTTGTGAAAAATATGAAAAGCATAAAACGGTCTGAAAAATAGGAGGAGCATGAAACGGTCTGAAAAATAGGAGGAGCATGAAGCGGTGTTGAAAAACATGAAGAGTCTGAAAAGGTGTGAAAAATATGAAGAGCTTCAGAAGGTGTCAAAAATTTGAGGAGCATGAAAAGTTCTGAAGAATAGGAAGAGCATGATGCAGTGTTGAAAAACATGAAGAGCCTGAAAAGGTGTGAAAAATATGAAGCACTTCAAAAGATGTCAAAATTATGAGGAGCATGAAACGGTCTGAAAAATAGGAGGAGCATGAAGCTGTGTTCAAAAACATGAAGAAACGGAAAAGGTGTGAAAAATATGAAGAGCTTCAAAAGGTGTGAAAATTATGAGGAGCATGAAACGGTCTGAAAAATAGGAGGAGCATGAAGCGGTGTTCAAAAACATGAAGAGCCTGAAAAGGTGTGAAAAATATGAAGAGCTTCAAAAGGTTGGAAATACATGAGGAGCATGAAACGGTCTGAAAAATAGGAGGAGCATGAATCGGTCTGAAAAATGGGAGGAGCATGAAGCGGTGTTGAAAAACATGAAGTTCCTGAAAAGCTGTGAAAATAAGACAAGCTTCAAAAGGTTTCAAAAATATGAGGAGCATGAAACGGTCTGAAAAATAGGAGGAGCATGAAACGGTCTGAAAAATGGGAGGAGCATGAAGCAGTGTTGAAAAACATGAAGTTCTTGAAAAGCTGTGAAAATAAGACAAGCTTCAAAAGGTGTCAAAAATATGAGGAGCATGAAACGGTATGAAAAATACGAGGAGCATGAAGCGGTGTTGAAAGACATGAAGACCCTGAAAAGGTGTGAAAAATATGAAGAGCTTCTAAATGTGTCAAAATATGAGGAGCATGAAACTGTCTGAAATATATCAGGAGCATGAAAAGGTGTTGAAAAACATGAAGAGCATCAAAAGCTGTGAAGAATATGAAGAGCTTCAAAACGTGTCAAAAATATGAGGAGCATGAATCGGTCTGAAAAATAGAAGGAGCATGAGGTGGTGTTGAAAAACATGAAGATCTGAAAAGGAGTGAAAAATATGAAGAGCTTCATAAGGTGTCAAAAATATGAGGAGCATGAAACGGTCTGAAAAATAGGAGGAGCAAGAAACGGGTTTAACAAACATGAAGAGCGGGAAAAGGTGTGAAAAATATGAAGAGCTTCAAAAGGTTTCAAAAATATGAGGAGCATGAAACAGGCTGTAAAATAGGAGGAGCATGAAGCGGTGTCGAAAAACATGAAGAGCATGAAGAGTTGTGAAAAATAGGAAGAACTTCAAAAGGTGTCAAAAATATGAGGAGCATGAACGGTATGAAAAATAGGAGGATCATGAAGCCGTGTTGAAAAACATGAAGAGCCTGAAAACGTGTGAAAATTATGAAGAGCTTCAAAAGGTGTGAAATATATGAAGAGCTTCAAAAGGTGTCAAAAATGAGATGAGCATGAAATGGTCTGAAAGATAGGAGGAGCATGAAGCGGTGTTGAAAAACATGAAGAGCCTGAAAAGGTGTGAAAAATATGAAGAGCTTCAAATGGTGTGAAATACATGAGGAGCTTGAAACGGTCTGAAAAACAGGAGGAGCATGAAATCTTGTTGAAAAACATGAAGAGCCTGAAAACGTGTGAAAATTATGAAGAGCTTCAAAAGGTGTGAAATATATGAAGAGCTTCAAAAGGTGTCAAAAATGAGATGAGCATGAAATGGTCTGAAAGATAGGAGGAGCATGAAGTGGTGTTGAAAAACATGAAGAGCCTGAAAAGGTGTGAAAAATATGAAGAGCTTTAAAAGGTGTGAAAAATATGACGAGCATGAAACGGTCTGAAAAATAGGAGGAGCATGAAGCGGTGTTCAAAAACATGAAGAGCCTGACAAGTTGTGAAAAGTATGAACAGCTTCAAAATGTGTCAAATATATGAGGGGAAAGAAATGGTCTGAAAAAAAGGAAGAGCATGAAGTGATGTTCAAAAACATGAAGAGCCTGAAAAGGTGTGAAAAATATGAAGAGCTTCAAAAGCTGTCAAATATATGAGGAGCACGAAACGGTCTGAAAAAAAGCAGGAGCATGAAGCGTTGTTGAAAATCTTGAAGAGCTTGAAAAGGTGTGAAAAATATGAAGAGCTTCAAAAGGTTTCAAATATATGAGGATCATGAAACGGTCTGAAAAATAGGAGGAGCATGAAACGGTCTGAAAAATAAGAGGAGCATGAAATGGTGTTGAAAAACAGGAAGAACCTGAAAATGTGAGAAAAATTTGAAGAGCTTCAAAAGGTTTCAAAAATATGAGGAGCAAGAAACTTTCTGAAAAATAGAAGGAGCATGAACCGGTGTTGAAAAACATGAAGAGCCTGAAAAGGTGTGAAAAATATGAAGAGCTTCAAAACGTGTCAAAAATATGAGGAGCAAGAAACTTTCTGAAAAATAGGAGGAGCAAGAAGCGGTGTTGAAAAACATGAAGAGCCTGAAAATGTGTGAAAAATATGAAGAGCTTCAAAAGGTGTGAAAAATATGAAGAGCTTCAAAAGGTGTCAAATTGAGATGAGCATGAAACGGTCTGAAAAATAGGAGGAGCATTAAGCTGTGTTGAAAATCATAACGAGCCTGAAAAGGTGTGAAAAATATGAAGAGCTTCAAAAATGTGAAAAATATGAAGAGCTTCAAAAGGTGTCAAAAATGAGATGAGCATGAAACGGTCTGAAAAATAGGAGGAGCATTAAGCTGTGTTGAAAATCATAACGAGCCTGAAAAGGTGTGAAAAATATGAAGAGCTTCAAAAGGTGTGCAAAATATGAAGAGATTCAAAACCTGTCAAAAATATGAGGAGCCTGAAACAGTCTCAAAAATAGGAAGAGTATGAAACGGTCTGAAAAATAGGAGGATCATGAAGCGATGTTGAAAATCGTGAAGAGCCTGAAAAGGTGTGAAAAATGTGAAGAGCTTCAACAGGTGTCAAAAACATGAGGAGAATGAAACGGTCTGAAAAATAGGAGGAGCATGAAGCTGTGTTCAAAAACATGAAGAGCCAGAAAAGGTGTGAAAAATAAGAAGAGCTTCAAAAAGTGTCAAAAATATGAGGAGCAAGAAACGGTCTGAAAAATAGGAGGAACATGAAGTGGAGCTGAAAAACATGAAGAGCCTGAAAAGGTGTGCAAAATATGAAGAGCTTCAAAAGGTGTAAAAAATGAGATGAGCATGAAACGGTCTGAAAAATAGGAGGAGCATGAACTGGTGCTGAAAAACATGAAGAGCCTGAAAAGGTGTGAAATATATGAAGAGCTTCAAAAGGTGTCAAAAATATGAGGAGCATGAAACGGTCTGAAAAATAGGAGGAGCATGAAGCGGTGTTGAAAAACATGAAGAGCATGAAAAGCTGTGAAGAATATGAAGAGCTTCAAAACCTGTCAAAAATATGAGGAGCATGAATCGGTCTGAAAAATAGGAGGAGCAAGAAACGGTTTTAACAAACATGAAGAGCGGGAAAAGGTGTGAAAAATATGAAGAGCTTCAAAAGGTTTGAAAAATATGAAGAACATGGAACGGTCTGAAAAATAGGAGGAGGATAAAGCGGTGTTCAAAAACATGAAGAGCCTGAAAAGGTGTGACAAATATGAAGAGCTTCAAAAGGTGTCAAAAATATGAGGAGCATGAAACAGTCTCAAAAATAGGAGGAGCATGAAGCGGTGTTCAAAAACATGAAGAGCCTGAAAAGGTGTGACAAATATGAAGAGCTTCAAAAGGTGTCAAAAATATGAGGAGCATGAAACGGTCTCAAAAATAGGAGGAGCATGAAGCGGTGTTCAAAAATATGGAGAGCCTGAAAAGGTATGAAAAATATGAAGAGCTTCAAAAGGTGTGAAATATATGAAGAGCTTCAAAAGGTGTCAAAAATATGAGGAGCCTGAAACAGGCTGTAAAATAGGAGGAGCATGAAGCGGTGTCGAAAAACATGAAGAGCATGAAGAGTTGTGAAAAATAGGAAGAACTTCAAAAGGTGTCAAAAATATGAGGAGCATGAACGGTATGAAAAATAGGAGGATCATGAAGCCGTGTTGAAAAACATGAAGAGCCTGAAAACGTGTGAAAATTATGAAGAGCTTCAAAAGCTGTGAAATATATGAAGAGCTTCAAAAGGTGTCAAAAATGAGATGAGCATGAAATGGTCTGAAAGATAGGAGGGGCATGAAGCGGTGTTGAAAAACATGAAGAGTCTGAAAAGGTGTGAAAAATATGAAGAGCTTCAAATGGTGTGAAATACATGAGGACCTTGAAATGGTCTGAGAAACCGGAGGAGCATGAAATCTTGTTGAAAAACATGAAGAGCCTGAAAACGTGTGAAAATTATGAAGAGCTTCAAAAGGTGTGAAATATATGAAGAGCTTCAAAAGGTGTCAAAAATGAGATGAGCATGAAATGGTCTGAAAGATAGGAGGGGCATGAAGCGGTGTTCAAAAATATGAAGAGCCTGGAATGGTGTGAAAAATATGAGAGCCCCAAAACGTGTCAAAAGTATGAGGAGCATGAAACGGTGTGAAAAACATGAAGAGCCTGAAAAGGTGTGAGAAATAGAATGGCTTCAAAAGGTGTGAAAAATATGAGGAGCCTGAAACGGTCTGAAAAATAGGAGGAGCATGAAGTGGTGTTGAAAAACATGAAGAGCCTGAAAAGGTGTAAGAAATAGAACGGCTTCAAAAGGTGTGAAAAATATGAGGAGCATGAAACGGTCTGAAAAATAGGAAGAGCATGAAGCGGTGTTTAAAAACATGAAGAGCCTGAAAAGGTGTGAAAAATATGAAGAGCTTCAAAAGGTTTGAAAAATATGAAGAGCATGGAACGGTCTGAAAAATAGGAGGAGGATAAAGAGGTGTTCAAAAAAATGAAGAGCCTGAAAAGGGGTGACAAATATGAAGAGCTTCAAAAGGTGTCAAAAATATGAGGAGCATGAAACGGTATGAAAAATAGGAGGATCATGAAACGGTGTGAAAAACATGAAGAGCCTGAAAAGGTGTGAGAAATAGAACGGCTTCAAAAGGTGTGAAAAATATGAGGAGCCTGAAACGGTCTGAAAAATAGGAGGAGCATGAAGTGGTGTTGAAAAACATGAAGAGCCTGAAAAGGTGTGAGAAATAGAACGGCATCAAAAGGTGGGAAAAATATGAGGAGCATGAAACGGTCTGAAAAATAGGAAGAGCATGAAGCGGTGTTCAAAAACATGAAGAGCCTGAAAAGGTGTGAAAAATATGAAGAGCTTCAAAAGGTGTCAATAATAAGACGTGCATGACACAGTCTGAAAAATAGGAGGAGCATGAAACGGTCTGAAATATAGGAGGAGCATGAAGCGGTGTTCAAAAACATGAAGAGCCTGAAAAGGTGTGCAAAATATGAAGAGCTTCAAAAGGTGTCAAGAATATGTGGAGCATGAAACGGTCTGAAAAATAGGAGGAGCATGAACTGGTGCTGAAAAACATGAAAGCCTGAAAAGGTTTGAAAAATATGAAGAGCTTCAAAAGGTGTGAAAAATATGAGGAGCATGAAACGGGCTGAAAAATAAGAGGAGCATGAAGCGGTGTAGAAAACCATGAAGAGCCTGAAAAAGTGTGAAAAATATGAAGAGCTTCAAAAGTAGGCAAAATTATGAAGAGTAAGAAACGGTCAAAAAAATAGGAGGAGCATGAAACTGTGTTCAAAAACATGAAGAGTCTGAAAAGGTGTGAAATATATGAAGAGTTTCAAAAGGTGTCAAAAATATGAAGAGCATTTAACGGTCTGAAAAATAGGAGGAGCATGAAGCGGCGTTGAAAAACATGAAGAGCCTGAAAAGGTGTGAAAAATATGAAGAGCTTCAAAAGGTGTCAAAAATATGAAGAGCATGAAACTGTCTGAAAAATAGGAGGAGCATGAAATGGTCTGATAAATAGGAGGAGCATGAAACGGTGTTGAAAAACATGAAGAGCCTGAAAATGTGTGAAATATATGAAGAACTTAAAAGGAGTCAAAAATATGAGATGCATGAAACGGTCTGAAAAATAGAAGGAACATGAAGCGGTGTTGAAAAACGTGAAGAGCCTGAAAAGGTGTGAAAAATATGAAGAGCTTTAAAAGGTGTGAAAAATATGAGGAGCATGAAACGGTCTGAAAAATAGGAGGAGCATGAAGCGGTGTTGAAAAACATGAAGAGCCTGAAAAGGTGTGGAAAATATGAAGAGCTTTAAAAGGTGCCAAAATTATGAAGAGCATGAAACAGTCTTAAAATTAGGAGGAGAATGAAGCGGTATAGAAAAACATGAAGAGCCAGAAACGGTGTGAAATATATGAAGCTTCAAAAGGTGTCAAATATGAAGTGCATGAAACGGTCTTAAAAATACGAGGAGCAAGAAGCGGCGTTGAAAAACATGAAGAGCCTGAAAACGTGTGAAAAATATGAAGAGCTTCAAAAGGTGTCAAAATATGAGGAGCAGTAAACGGTTTGAAAAATAGGAGGAGCATGAAGCAGTGTTGAAAAACATGAAGATCATGGAAAGGTGTGTATAATATAAAGAGCGTCAAAAGGTGTAAAAAATATGAGGAGCATGAAACGGTCTGAAAAATAGGAGGAGCCTGCAAAGGTGTTGAAAATCATGAAGAGCCTGAAAAGGTGTGAAGAATAAGAAGAGCTGCAAAAGGCGTCAAAATTATGAGGAGCATGAAACGGTCTGAAAATTAGAAGAAGCATGAAACGGTGTTGAAAAATATGAAGACCATGAAAGGGTGTGAAAAACATGAAGAGCTTAAAAAGGTGTCAAAAATATGAGGAGCATGAAACGGTCAAAAAATAGGAGGAGCACGAGAGGTTGATGATAAACCTGAAGAGCATGAAAAGGTGTTAAAAATATGAAGAGCTTAAAAAGGTGTCAAAAATATGAGGAGCAAGAAACGGTGTTGAAACACATGAAGAGCCTGAAAAGGTGTGAAAAATATGCAAAGCTTCAAAAAGTGTCAAAAATTAGATGAGCATGAAACGGTCTGAAAAATTGGAGGATCACGAAGTAGCGTTGAAAAAAATGAAGAGCCTGAAAAGGTGTGAAAAATATGAAGAGCTTCAAAAGGTGTCAAAAATATGAGGAGCATGAAACGGTCTGAAAAATAGGAGGAGTATGAAGCGGTGATGAAAAACATGAAGGGCATGAAAACGTGTGAAAAATATGAAGAGCTTCAAAAGGTGTCAAAAATATGAGGACAATAAAACGATCTGAAAAATATGAGGAGCCTGAAACGGTCTGAAAAATAGGAGGAGCATGAAACGGTGTTCAAAAACATGAAGAGCCTGAAAAGTTTTGAAAAATATGCAAAGCTTCAAAAGGTGTCAAAAATTAGATGAGCAGGAAACGGTCTGAAAAATTGGAGGATCAAGAAGTAGCGTTGAAAAAAATGAAGAGCCTGAAAAGGTGTGAAAAATATGAAGAGCTTCAAAAGGTGTCAAAAATATGAGGAGCATGAAACGGTCTGAAAAATAGGAGGAGTATGAAGCGGTGATGAAAAACATGAAGGGCATGAAAACGTGTGAAAAATATGAAGAGCTTCAAAAGGTGTGAAAAATATGAAGAGCTTCAAAAGGTGTCAAAAATATGAGGAGCATGAAACGGTCTGAAAAATAGGAGGAGCATGAAGCGGTGATGAAAAACATGAAGGGCATGAAAACGTGTGAAAAATATTAAGAGCCTGAAAAGGTGTGAAAAATATGAAGAGCTTCAAAAGGTGTCAAAAATATGTTGAGCATGAAACGGTCTGAAAAATAGGAGGAGCATGAAGCGGTGTTCAAAAACATGAAGAGCCTTAAAAGGTGTGAAAAATATGAAGAACTTCAAAAGGTGTCAAAAATATGAGGAGCATGAAACGGTCTGAAAAATAGGAGGAGCATCAAGCGGTGTTGAAAAACATGAAGAGCCTGAGAAAGTGTGAGAAATAGGAAGAGCTTCAAAAGGTGTGAAAAATATGAAGAGCTTCAAAAGGTGTCAAATGAGATGAGCATGAAACTGTCTGAAAAATAGGAGGAGCATGAAGTGGTGTTGAAAAAAAAGAAGAGCCTGAAAAGGTGTGAAATATATGAAGAGCTTCAAACGTTGTCAAGAATATGAGGAGAATGAAACGGTCTGAAAAATTGGAGGAGCATGAAGCGGTGTTGAAAAACATGAAGCGCCTGAAAAGGTGTGAAAGATATGAAGAGTTTCTAAAGGTGTCAAAAATATGAGGAGTAAGAAAGGGTCTGAAAAATAGGAGGAGCATGAAGCGGTGTTCAAAAACATGAAGAGCCTGAAAAGGTGTGAAAAATATGAAGAGCCGCAAAAGGTGTCAAAATGAGATGAGCATGAACCGTTCTGAAAAATAGGAGGAGCATGAAGTGATGTTGAAAAAAATGAAAAGCCTGAAATGGTGTGAAATATATGAAGAGCTTCAAAAGGTGTAAAAATATGAGGAGAATGAAACGGTCTGCATAATAGGAAGAGCATGAAATGGTGTTCAAAAACATTAAGAGCATGAAAAGGTGTGAAAAATATGAAGAGTTTCAAAAGGTGTGAAATACATGAGGAGGATAAAACGGTCTGAAAAATAGGAGGAGCATGAAGCGGTGTTCAAAAACATGAAGAGCCTGAAAAGGTGTGAAAAATATGAAGAGTTTCTAAAGGTGTCAAAAATATGAGGAGCATGAAACGGTCTGAGAAATAGGAGGAGCATGAAGTGGTGTTCAAAAACATGAAGAGCCTGAAAAGGTGTGAAATAAATGAAGAGCTTCAAAACGTGTCAAAAATATGAGGAGCATTAAACGGTCTGAAAAATAGGAGGAGCATGAAACTGTTTTCAAAAACATGAAGAGCCTGAAAAGGTGTGAAATAAATGAAGAGCTTCAAAACGTGTCAAAAATATGAGGAGCATGAAACGGTCAGAAAAATAGGAGGAGCATGAATCGGTCTGAAAAATGGGAGGAGCATGAAGCGGTGTTGAAAAACATGAAGTTCCTGAAAAGCTGTGAAAATAAGAAAAGCTTCAAAAGGTGTCAAAAATATGAGGAGCATGAAACGGTCTGAAAAATAGGAGGAGCATGAAACGGTCTGAAAAATGGGAGGAGCATGAAGCAGTGTTGAAAAACATGAAGTTCCTGAAAAGCTGTGAAAATAAGACAAGCTTCAAAAGGTGTCAAAAATATGAGGAGCATGAAACGGTATGAAAAATACGAGGAGCATGAAGCGGTGTTGAAAGATATGAAGACCCTGAAAAGGTGTGAAAAATATGAAGAGCTTCTAAATGTGTCAAAATATGAGGAGCATGAAACTGTCTGAAATATATCAGGAGCATGAAAAGGTGTTGAAAAACATGAAGAGCATCAAAAGCTGTGAAGAATATGAAGAGCTTCAAAACGTGTCAAAAATATGAGGAGCATGAATCGGTCTGAAAAATAGAAGGAGCATGAAGTGGTGTTGAAAAACATGAAGATCTGAAAAGGAGTGAAAAATATGAAGAGCTTCATAAGGTGTCAAAAATATGAGGAGCATGAAACGGTCTGAAAAATAGGAGGGGCAAGAAACGGGTTTAACAAACATGAAGAGCGGGAAAAGGTGTGAAAAATATGAAGAGCTTCAAAAGGTTTCAAAAATATGAGGAGCATGAAACAGGCTGTAAAATAGGAGGAGCATGAAGCGGTGTCGAAAAACATGAAGAGCATGAAGAGTTGTGAAAAATAGGAAGAACTTCAAAAGGTGTCAAAAATATGAGGAGCATGAACGGTATGAAAAATAGGAGGGTCATGAAGACGTGTTGAAAAACATGAAGAGCCTGAAAACGTGTGAAAGTTATGAAGAGCTTCAAAAGGTGTGAAATATATGAAGAGCTTCAAAAGGTGTCAAAAATGAGATGAGCATGAAATGGTCTGAAAGATAGGAGGAGCATGAAGCGGTGTTGAAAAACATGAAGAGCCTGAAAAGGTGTGAAAAATATGAAGAGCTTCAAATGGTGTGAAATACATGAGGAGCTTGAAACGGTCTGAAAAACAGGAGGAGCATGAAATCTTGTTGAAAAACATGAAGAGCCTGAAAACGTGTGAAAATTATGAAGAGCTTCAAGAGGTGTGAAATATATGAAGAGCTTCAAAAGGTGTCAAAAATGAGATGAGCATGAAATGGTCTGAAAGATAGGAGGAGCATGAAGTGGTGTTGAAAAACATGAAGAGCCTGAAAAGGTGTGAAAAATATGAAGAGCTTTAAAAGGTGTGAAAAATATGACGAGCATGAAACGGTCTGAAAAATAGGAGGAGCATGAAGCGGTGTTCAAAAACATGAAGAGCCTGACAAGTTGTGAAAAGTATGAACAGTTTCAAAATGTGTCAAATATATGAGGAGAAAGAAATGGTCTGAAAAAAAGGAAGAGCATGAAGTGATGTTCAAAAACATGAAGAGCCTGAAAAGGTGTGAAAAATATGAAGAGCTTCAAAAGCTGTCAAATATATGAGGAGCACGAAACGGTCTGAAAAAAAGCAGGAGCATGAAGCGTTGTTGAAAATCTTGAAGAGCTTGAAAAGGTGTGAAAAATATGAAGAGCTTCAAAAGGTTTCAAATATATGAGGATCATGAAACGGTCTGAAAAATAGGAGGAGCATGAAACGGTCTGAAAAATAAGAGGAGCATGAAATGGTGTTGAAAAACAGGAAGAACCTGAAAATGTGAGAAAAATATGAAGAGCTTCAAAAGGTTTCAAAAATATGAGGAGCAAGAAACTTTCTGAAAAATAGAAGGAGCATGAACCGGTGTTGAGAAACATGAAGAGCCTGAAAAGGTGTGAAAAATATGAAGAGCTTCAAAACGTGTCAAAAATATGAGGAGCATGAAACGGTCGGAAAAATAGGAGGAGCAAGAAGCGGTGTTGAAAAACATGAAGAGCCTGAAAATGTGTGAAAAATATGAAGAGCTTCAAAAAGGTGTGAAAAATATGAAGAGCTTCAAAAGGTGTCAAATTGAGATGAGCATGAAACGGTCTGAAAAATAGGAGGAGCATTAAGCTGTGTTGAAAATCATAACGAGCCTGAAAAGGTGTGAAAAATATGAAGAGCTTCAAAAATGTGAAAAATATGAAGAGCTTCAAAAGGTGTCAAAAATGAGATGAGCATGAAACGGTCTGAAAAATAGGAGGAGCATTAAGCTGTGTTGAAAATCATAACGAGCCTGAAAAGGTGTGAAAAATATGAAGAGCTTCAAAAGGTGTGCAAAATATGAAGAGATTCAAAACCTGTCAAAAATATGAGGAGCCTGAAACAGTCTCAAAAATAGGAAGAGTATGAAACGGTCTGAAAAATAGGAGGATCATGAAGCGATTTTGAAAATCGTGAAGAGCCTGAAAAGGTGTGAAAAATGTGAAGAGCTTCAACAGGTGTCAAAGACATGAGGAGAATGAAACGGTCTGAAAAATAGGAGGAGCATGAAGCTGTGTTCAAAAACATGAAGAGCCAGAAAAGGTGTGAAAAATAAGAAGAGCTTCAAAAAGTGTCAAAAATATGAGGAGCAAGAAACGGTCTGAAAAATAGGAGGAACATGAAGTGGAGCTGAAAAACATGAAGAGCCTGAAAAGGTGTGCAAAATATGAAGAGCTTCAAAAGGTGTAAAAAATGAGATGAGCATGAAACGGTCTGAAAAATAGGAGGAGCATGAACTGGTGCTGAAAAACATGAAGAGCCTGAAAAGGTGTGAAATATATGAAGAGCTTCAAAAGGTGTCAAAAATATGAGGAGCACGAAACGGTCTGAAAAATAGGAGGAGCATGAAGCGGTGTTGAAAAACATGAAGAGCATGAAAAGCTGTGAAGAATATGAAGAGCTTCAAAACCTGTCAAAAATATGAGGAGCATGAATCGGTCTGAAAAATAGGAGGAGCAAGAAACGGTTTTAACAAACATGAAGAGCGGGAAAAGGTGTGAAAAATATGAAGAGCTTCAAAAGGTTTGAAAAATATGAAGAACATGGAACGGTCTGAAAAATAGGAGGAGGATAAAGCGGTGTTCAAAAACATGAAGAGCCTGAAAAGGTGTGACAAATATGAAGAGCTTCAAAAGGTGTCAAAAATATGAGGAGCATGAAACAATCTCAAAAATAGGAGGAGCATGAAGCGGTGTTCAAAAACATGAAGAGCCTGAAAAGGTGTGACAAATATGAAGAGCTTCAAAAGGTGTCAAAAATATGAGGAGCATGAAACGGTCTCAAAAATAGGAGGAGCATGAAGCGGTGTTCAAAAATATGGAGAGCCTGAAAAGGTATGAAAAATATGAAGAGCTTCAAAAGGTGTGAAATATATGAAGAGCTTCAAAAGGTGTCAAAAATATGAGGAGCCTGAAACAGGCTGTAAAATAGGAGGAGCATGAAGCGGTGTCGAAAAACATGAAGAGCATGAAGAGTTGTGAAAAATAGGAAGAACTTCAAAAGGTGTCAAAAATATGAGGAGCATGAACGGTATGAAAAATAGGAGGATCATGAAGCCGTGTTGAAAAACATGAAGAGCCTGAAAACGTGTGAAAATTATG